>NC_133386.1:126074365-127330615 GCF_047511655.1 Castor canadensis
CTTTAGGAAGTCCTACCATTTCCTTCTTAATATTGTTTGTCAGAGGCAGCAGGAGTATGAAGAAAGAACACTTATCTTAGTGTCAGAAAATATGGAATTGAAAGATGATTCTGTCCCTCATAATCTTTCTGATTGGGGAATGATTGTCATCTAATTATAGCTTATATTTAATCTTAATTTTCCATAGAGAAGACAGACAAAATATATATTAGTAAACAGAAAAATATTGTTCATCTCATGATGTAGATTATAGTCTAGCAGATACAGAAAGATAATTAACCATTTATATTATTATGTTTTTTTGGGAAACAGGAAAGATAGAATGAAATGGGCTTTTAGCATGGAGACTTATTCAGAGTTGGGAAAGCTGTCCTTGAAGAAATAAAAGGTAAGCTGAATCTTAGAAGATAAGGATAAAATACGTCCCCAAATTCCTGGAAAAAAAACCACTAAATTTTGCATAACCATGATAGCAAGTATGTAAGTTGTAAATTCATTCAATCAACAAGGACTACTAAACTCAGTGAACACGTGAAGACATGGTAATGAATTTGTGACAATCCCTGATATATATCTGCCAATCAGAGATGAACATACTCCAATGGAAATTGTTCTAAATATAAACTAATCAAAAATAAATCCACATAACTATTTAAATATTTCAACCAATATAATTCTAGCAATATAATTCCCTAAAAATTCAGCAATTCCTGAATTGTACATATTTCTATCAGCCATCTGCTCTGTTCATACACACTGTGTCTGAGCATCTGAGCAACACTATTCTTGCTTACTAGAAGGAACAAATGTTCAGCTTTTTTCTTTCCCCAAATATTCAATTTGGGTCTTACCATCCTTTGTCAGTGTTAAGTGTGGTATACTGTCGGAGACAAGGCTCCCTTTGTGAGCCATTCTGTCTTGACCTTGCCCTGGAACATTTTGCGGTTGTTTGTCCCAACTTCTCCATCTCCAGTACAAGATGGCGCCATCCCTGCTTCTCTTCCGGGAGTTTACCTTGCCGCCGGCGCGAACGTGCACCCTATCAGAAGTCCTATAGCAGAACCAGCCAACCAGCCTGCACCTCGTCATACCCCTCACTCCCTCAGCACATAAATACCCCTGTGTGAACAATAAAATTTTGCAGCCTGATCAGAACTCTTGTCTTGCTGTCATCCTTTGTGTCTCTTGTCCCTTCATTCTTCCCCTTCTAGGTTCGCTACCCACGCTGATGTGTCCTGCAGGACGGGACATCTGGCGCCCAACGTGGCTGTAGCTATTCCTTTGATTGCGGGGAGAACACCGTCCTCCGGGAAGGCTTGGGCCCAAGTGGAGTTCGCGATCGCCTCGGCAAACGCAACCGAGAGACAGATCCAGGAGGAAAGTGAGGACGGCGAACGGTGAGTGACCCACCCTGGGACAAGCAGTATCGTCACATGATTTGTTTCTTTCAGGCCTCAAGGAGGCCCTCAAGACACGAGGGGCGCGTGTTAAGAAAAAGACTTGAGGTCATTCTTTTGTTACATAGGAGATTTATGTCCTTGGTTTCCTCTCGAAGGAACCATTGATGGTAAAAGATGGCTCCGGGTCGGAGACTGTTTAAAAGACTATTATGAATCTTTTGGCCCCAAAAAAGTCCCTGTGACCGCCTTTTCTTATTGGAACTTGATTAATGACATTCTCAAAAGTGCACCCTTTGATAATGGTACTTTAAAACTTGTTAAAATTGGGCAAAATGCTATGCAGACGACTTCCCGCCCTCCTACAGGGTTCTCTGATGGTGGAGGACCCACGGATGCTGTCAAACATCTTCAAATAATCGAGCTTTTAAAACCCCAAATCCCCGAACTCACATATCACCCCTTAATGTTGCCTAAATCTCAGATTCCAGATTTAGATCCCAATACATTAGATATTTTGGGAAGTACCTTCTCCTTGCTTAACACTTCCAACCCCACCCTTGCTAAGGATTGCTGGCTTTGCATGACCACAGGAGCAATAATGCCCATGGCAATACCTGTTAACTCCACTGTAAATAATCAGGATACCTGCCAATCTGGACTTCCCTTTAAAGTACAGCCTATGGATGCACCTACAGTATGCCTTCAAGGCAGGATGCAAAATAATTCTTATGATATTGACGTTGGGGTTAGTTCTTTTGGAAATTGCTCATCAGTTCTAAATTATTCCTCACCCACCCCAGCTCTTTGTCCCCTCAATGGTACAGTTTTTATGTGTGGAGGAAACTCAGCCTTCCCCAGACTTCCAGCAAATTGGACTGGTGGCTGTATTCTTGCCTTACTACTTCCTGATATTACTATTGTCCCAGGGAACAAACCTCTACCCATTCCTAGCCTAGACACCTTAGTTAAAAGACATAGGTGGGCAATACAAGCCCTACCGCTCCTTGTCAGCCTTGGAATAACAGCGGCTGTAGGCACAGGTACAGCTGGCTTAGGCACGGCTATACACTCTTACCGTCGCCTGTCTCACCAGCTTATAGATGATGTACAAACTCTATCAGGAACCATTAAAGATCTACAGGACCAAATAGACTCCCTGGCAGAGGTGGTTCTTCAAAACAGACGAGGCCTAGATCTACTAACGGCCAACCAGGGAGGTATCTGCTTGGCCTTAGGGGAAAGATGCTGCTTTTATGCCAATAAATCAGGCATAGTACGCACCAAAATTAAACAGCTTCAAGAAGATTTAGAAAAGAGACGAAGGGAGCTATTTGAAAACCCCCTCTGGACTGGGCTTAATGGAATTCTACCCTACCTTCTTCCACTATTAGGCCCCTTGCTAGGTCTACTTTTAATTGTGATCATAGGGCCCTGCATTATAAACAGGCTGATACAATTCATTAAAGAACAAATTAACACCTTAGCCTCTAAGCCTATACAGGTCCATTATCATCGCCTGGATATGGAAGACCGTGCTCCTGAGACCTTCCTTTCAATAGAAACTCGCTAAATGCTCCATCTGGGTTTCCAAATTTTCTCTCTGCCACCCCCTCTTCTTATATAACATTCTTGACCACTCATCGCCCATTGGGCCCTCCTCCACTGGGCCCCTCTGCTTGGGGGAGGCAGCACCCAGGGAGAGTGATCATAAGGGCTTTTCTAAACGAGGGTGCAGGTAAGACTGCAGGAGGGTGGATCCTAGGATCCCCAGACCCAAGACCTCTGTATGACATGCCCTGGTGCATGGTGGTTGGCATGCTCCTAAAAAATCCTCCTCCTCAGAAACATGCCGAGGAGATTCTCTTGAGAACTTAGCAAGGACGCTTGCTTACAAAGCAAAAATGATCTCCACCCTGAGGAACTGGGCCTCTGTCATCCCCTCTCAATAAGCCGACATATTCTGGTCATGTTTGTATAAGAATAAGGAGGAAATGTCGGAGACAAGGCTCCCTTTGTGAGCCATTCTGTCTTGACCTTGCCCTGGAACATTTTGCGGTTGTTTGTCCCAACTTCTCCATCTCCAGCACAAGATGGCGCCATCCCTGCTTCTCTTCCGGGAGTTTACCTTGCCGCCGGCGCGAACGTGCACCCTATCAGAAGTCCTATAGCAGAACCAGCCAACCAGCCTGCACCTCCTCATACCCCTCACTCCCTCAGCACATAAATACCCCTGTGTGAACAATAAAATTTTGCAGCTTGATCAGAACTCCTGTCTTGCTGTCATCCTTCGTGTCTCTTGTCCCTTCATTCTTCCCCTTCTAGGTTCGCTACCCACGCTGATGTGTCCTGCAGGACGGGACAGTATACTTGAAGAAAGTGAATAAAAATTCAGCAGAGGTAAGTGACAATAAACGTAAGGAAAATAGGCTGTGGAGTCCCATAGTCACAAAATCTTGAAAGATTTTAAGCCATGCAAATAACTTGGTTTTTATCTAAAATGGGAAGCCTTAAAACATTTCAAACTGGAGAATCGATACAGAAAAAAAAAATAAGAGGTGGTAGTAATAGGTATCAGGGACTATCAGAGCTTGTACTGGTGTCTGAAGAAGGAACAGAAAACTAGAAAGGATTTAAAGAAATGCAAAGAAGAATAGAGCAAACTTAACACTTACTGCATACATTAAAGTGGCCAGGAAGAAAGAGCAGTTCACATTCCTGAGCCGTGTACCTGCAGGGTAGATGTACTATTCTTTGAGGTTGAAGACACTTGTAAGAAAAGTATTTTTATGAGGAAGATGATTAGGTGAGCCTAGTATAAGTTGAATTTGAAAAATATGAGGAAAAACTAAATAGAATCCTTTAGAAGGAAGCTAGAGCTCAGAGGAAAGACTGGATTTGAGATGCAAACTTAGAAGTAATTAGAGTATTTATATACACGTATTTTTAGTGCCAAAATCTGTAATCACTGAAGTTTTTTCTAGATAAGTGGTATCTGCATATCCTAATAATGTCTAATTGTGGCCTGTCACTGAGTAATGAGACATCATCATCCTCTATCTCGTTCATCTGTCTAATAATCACACAGGTTTTCTTTTCTTTTTTGCTCATTTTTTCACATTTGCACACATTGTTTGGTCATTTCTCCACCCTGCCCCCTCCCCCTTCTCCCTTCCCCTCTTCCCTCCCCTCAGTTCCAGGCAGGTCCTGTTCTGCCCTTATCACTGATTTTGTTGAAGAAAAGACATAACCATAATAAGGAAGACAAAGCGTTTTCGCTAGTTGAGTTAAGGATAGCCATACAGAGAGATTCCTACTACTGCTTTTGTGTACCCACGTGTTATGACCCATGGTGATTCAACTCTAACTGATCTTTACCTTGGTTCCTTATCCCCTGCTCATGATAACTTATCGTTTTAAGGTTTCTGTATTAGTTCCTCTGAAGTGGGGACATCAAACGCTTTCATGTTTTGGGTTTTCTACCTATTCCTATATCTCCCGTATGTGCTCTCCCCTTGTCATGTGATCCAAGTCCAACCACATTGCTGCATTTGCCCTAGATCTAAAGTCCACATATGAGGGAGAACATACGATTTTTGGGCTTCTGAGTCTGGCTGACCTAGCTTAGAATTATGTTCTCCAGCTCCATCCATTTACCTGCAAATGATAAGATTTCATTATTCTTCATGGTTGAGTAAAATTCCATTGTGTACAAGTACCACATTTTCTTGATTCATTCATCAGTATTGGGGCATCTTGATTGTTTTCATAACTTGGCTATTTGTGAATAGTGCTGCAGTAAACATGGGTGTGCAAATGCCTCTGGAGTAACCTGTCGCATAGGTTTTCTGTAGAAGTTGTAACCCAAATTCGAACATGCCTGAAAGATCCTAAGGCTGAGCTTCAGAAGATTTAGCAGTGCTGATCCTCTCACTGTAGTTGGAGGCTTCAAGCCATTAAAATAGGGCCCTAGTGCCTTTTTGGTTGAACTCCTGGTGTTGAATAAATGCTATGATTTTGTTTTTTTAAGTATTTCAACATGGGAAAATATATGGGAAACACTGGCAATGCCTACTTAGTTGAAATTTCTTTGTTCTTCCATATCAATCCCGATTTGGGTCCTAAATTGGACTAGGTAGAAAAGAAGATGTTTTGCATAGTGGAGACTAACCAAAGAAAGAAGAAAGAGCTATGATAATTGAAGAGAAGCCAGCAGGATCACACAAACCAAACAGTCTTGATTTGGTGCTTCTCTGTGATCGTATCTAACTCCTCTGAAGTGCAATAAAGCTGATGATGTGCACAGTAAGAATGGATTGATGGCATAAACTGGAAAACAGGTTTAGTTCTGTGCCAGGGCTGTCATGGAGGTACATGAGCTGCACTTGCAGACAGAGTTTTGGAGCGTCATCAGGAAAGGAAACATGAAAAATTTGAAGAAGTTATAGAATTTTGGGTTTTCGTAGATTATGAAATCAGAAATTGAATATTTGTTAACCTGAATCTCACCTGCATTTCTCTTCCTGTTTTGTTTGTTTGTTTGACCTCAGCTTTTAAGTCTGAGCCTGAGGAAAAAAGCATGAGCTTTACTGTAACAGTGATTTATCCCCAAATGGTTTAGTCTTTTTGTAATAAGATCTTGATACCAATATTGTTCCCAGCCACAAGAAGCTATCGAAGATTAAGAGGCTTGTCTTTTCACATTATAGGATTTTCTTATGAAGGCAAAGCCTTTGGGGAGGGATTTAAAAGTTTCCCTGTCCCACTCAACTCGAGCTCATTTGGTATAGCTCAAAATTTTCTTTCAGAGCTCTTGTCTAGGACATCTTTTCCCTTGGGTGTCAAGTGTCAGTGTGGAAAGCCTCAAGTGTTCTATCTGCCTGAGAAAACCCCAGAATACAGCCATCAAACAACCCTTCCAAGTAGAATGAAAATCTTTTGAATTTCAAATAAGAAAACCGGTAAACTTAATTTGCTTTCTAAAAGAAGAATAAACTACAAATTAAGTAAAAGACATTTTCTTCACCACAAAATGAAGATGTCTGAATTCCAAGATAATTACAGAACAAAATTTATCAAATAATAGTTTCTTAAGAACTAACATAACTTATACTTATGGTAAGTACTGTTTAAAACAAGTATTTTTCCATAACAATTTAGAGGATTTTCTGTTGGTGATAGATAACAATTTTAATATTAAATCAAAGTGTTGAATGTGTAAATCCTTCTTTTCACATATGCAATTTGAAGTGAGATGATTCATTTCCAAAAGGAAGTACAAATGATGTAAACTGTTTCATCCATGTGACATAAAATATTTCTTCTCTTTTCCTTTTCTTGTAAATTTTAACCTTTTCCAAAATTATGGCATTCTAAAACCATGAAGAAAATCAGTATCTTTACTGAAAATTTGCTCTTATGAATTCCTTTCTGAAATACTATTTTTCCTTTATTGATTTTTGGGGGGGGTTGTTTAATCTAATACTGTCCCCAGTTACCTATCACTTGATCAATACTTTCCTGTGGCAACTAAATCACAGTGCTGGGTTTTCTCAGCTCAGACTGTCTGGAGCCTTGTTCCATCGAGCAGTTACTTTGCACTTAACACCCTAATGGTCTTAACATAGAAAGATGGAGAGAAATAGAGATCGTCTGAGGTGAAAATAATTAAAGAAAGGGACACAAATGCATTTGGTGCCAGATTTCATTACCTCAAACAAGTAAAATTAAAGCAAACATTTTATCATCTCCAATTACACAGTTATCTCCTGAGGATAATTAAGATGAATGAGTAGGAGACACTAATGGCAAACCTGGTTCTCCAAGCAACTGCACAACCAGAATAACATTAGGTAGTTACTGTTCAGCAAATATCTGGTTCTTACATTAGCTGGAATAACCATTTTTTTCTCTTCCCCTTCCTTGACAAATCACTAACATCACCTTAACTCACCTTCCTGCTTGAAGGCTTCTTTGAGTATAAAACAGCTCTTGTGGATACAGCCTGAGTTAAACAAGAAACAGCTAGATTGGGGATTCAAATATCTTAAAATTTGAATTTTATTTGCTAACTGATGTTGAAACAACCAGTTCCATACCCTGAGCTTAAAGTTCTTTGTTTAACTATAGGAGGCATAAAAACATGCAATCATGTGCCCACAAGATGGTTGTGCCAAATACAATAATGTCAATGACAGTTTTCAATAAATTATAAGGAAATGTATAAAATTTAATTATCAATTATTGATCTCTTATATTTTACTATATAAAAATCATATAAGAATGAAGAGTCATCCTTTTGTGATTATTATTATAAACTCATAATTCAATAGGAAATATTGGCTCAAAAACTATTATATGAACCATATAGCTGAAACCTTCTGAGAGTTTGATAGGTGCTTTGTAATGTGCTAAGGTCATTCATCCACGTACAATAAACATCCACTTTTATATTCCAAATGTCTATTATAACACATGATATTTATTCATTTGCTTAATAAATTTTTAGTATATGGAAATATTAAAGAATAATAAAAATGTTTATTGATTGATTTCAGCAATAATACTATGCAAGAAAAATATCTCTACGTTACTAAGAAAACAAAAATCCAGTGAGGTTAAATAATGATACAGGGATAGCTGTCAATGATAAAGTGTGTGTTATGTTAAATCAATCTAATAAATTACTAAGACACTGATTAAATTGTTTTGACTTGTTATACTTTCTACTTAAACTAGGATTCTTCTAATCGATGCATAACTCATTAATGAAAAAAATAAAATGTGTATTGAAATTTTCTAATCCTCAGCGTCCAAAATTAATATCTCAAGTTTACATAAAATACTACACATGGTCTGTAATATCTATAATTTGGAGTCATCTGGCTTTGAAGCATTTTCACATTAAAGAAAATCCATGAAATTCATTAGTCTTTGGATGTGTTTAAAATATGAGCACCTTAAGGCCATTTTAATAGAGAAGTTTATAGCATGAAAATTAAGGCATCAACTTTGCCTTTACACTGGTACAGTGAATTCTAAGTACAAACATTACTTAGTCAAGATGGCTTAGTGAGGGTTAGCTGACATTTAAAGATGTTAAACATAGAACACGGTATCCCTTGATCATGCTTTCCTTCATTTTTCAAATTAACTCCCAGGTAAGAATTGCCTTCCCACTGAGCCTGAACCTTCTGTATATCCAGAAGTTCTCATTGTTACTGTGATACCAGCATCCCATCCCAAGTCTTCCTATATCAGACACCCTAGCTCCATAGCCTTAGTGGTCTTATGCCCCCCATATTAAGACTTTGCTTGCCAGTTGGCCACAGGCACATATTATAGCCTATTTGCTTCTTGTTCTAACCATATATGATTAAAAAAAGAGTTGAACTTGGTGATTTCTAAGTTTTCATTTAGATATTCGTATGCTGCTATAATTCTGCTTTGGAAATTGTCTTAATGTTTCTCACATGCACCTTTTTATCTTATGGATGAAGAGCATAATAGAATTTAATGATATTTTAGAGGTTATTGGTATCTTTGACTCCCAGTCGTCCTATCTCCATTTGATTATTTTCAGTGGCAGAAATACTTATTGCCTAATGAGAAAGGTATTTCAATTTGCTGGTGGTTCTGCTTATTGGAAAGTATTTACTGATAGGGTACTTAGTACCACTTCAGTCACTGATCCTACCCCTACTCTATCTCTATGAAGACCCATTCAGAAACAAGGAGAGCATGGAAGTCGGTGTTCCTGGTGTTTCTTCTCTTTAGGCTTCACTCTTCTCATGTGTAATGACTCACCCCAGTGTAGTTACTGGGCAGAGTGGTATAATGAAGTAGCAGAGGGTCAGAATCTGTGTTGGAACTCAACCCAGATACTACTTGACCTGGTGCTAATTATAGCAAGCACAAGTTGCCAATTTTGATGTCTAAAATATAGTCACTCTATTGTTTCTTTTTGTCCCAGAAAATGGACTTGTCACTTCCTTTGCCAAGTTCTCCGGGTTTTTTGTCCACATCTTTCTTAGAGACCTGATCACAATATATTGCACTTACTGTCTTCAAACATGTATCATTACTTTGCAATGTATACTAGGGTTTTGGGTGTAGGAGCTCTGTGTTATTCATCACTGTAACAGCAGTGCTTAGTGTTAATATATGTTAAATTAAAGAATGTGATTAAAGATGTCACTTCCAATATTAGATGTCATATAGTCACTTCAGAGCAGCATAAAAAGACATTTTCCATTCCCCTGGATTTTGTATTCCTCTTTCACGCAACATTGAACTCCTAATCATTTCTGATCATTAGGGTTCTGTTACATGAGCTACTGTAGGGATTAAGAGAAAAAAATGAGAGCTATTGTGAGCAGTGTCCTGCCATTTGGGGTGCAATATTTGGTGATATGTGGCATGTGTCTCCTGCTGAAGTGACAGGAGAATCATAGTCTGGTTTCTCAGCACTCTCACAAATTAGCTACAAAGCTGAATTGTGGCATAACCCCTTCCTTTTCTCAAACTGGCATATGTCCCTTGGTCAATCTCCTGAGCCCCTTCACACGTCTCTCTCTGTCTCTCTCTCTCTCTCACACACACACACACACACACACAGCTCAGGAAACAGAAAAAAAAAGAGCACCAGTTTCATTATACAATATTGCTTCTTTGGATTATCTTTATTTAAACATAACCATGTTATTATGTTACTGTGCAATCAGTAAATTTTAGCTGGTAGGTTGACAGAAAATAAGAATTAATCAAGTCAGTTGTCTGGAAAATGGAAAAAAAATCAAATATTTTGGATTCGGATTTAATTATTATTTTCTTAAGGATAACATGCAATACTTGCAATTTTATATATTGCAATCATCTCTTGCCTTCAATCTAAATCTTTTAAAATCTAAGATTTACTGCTTCTGAAGGGATGACTTCAAAATATAAATTGTAATGTTTCATATTTGTTTAATGCCTCCTTCAGCTTAAAGTCCAAATCATACAGAATTAAGTACAAGAGCCATTATTACCTGTATCTAGCCCCTCTAACTTTCTAAACACACAAATATCTATATTTCATTTATTTGGTTGTACTCATTGTGTGCCATCAAGGTTACATGAGATTTCCCAATGTTAACTTACGTGTCTGGCATGATCTATTCTTTTCTTTCTTCTCACTTGAAGAATTTTTACTGATTGTTCAAGATTCACTCTCAAATGATACCTGTTCTGAATTCTTTGCTTATCCATTTGTATATCAAAATATGCTGTTTTTGGTCATTTATCTCCCTTTCTTCCTAATAGAACATGTGGACTGTATCACTTTACCTTGTCATTATAAGAATGCCAGTCTCAAATTAGGCATTCCTACTTTAAATCCAAGTATATGATATGAGAAAGATTTCATTTTAATTTTTTTTATTATCAGTCCTTTCATATGTACAATATAAATACAGCTAATTACATTAAGTCTTTATTAATTTATTGAGATCATTAAAAAAGGTACAGTCTAGTGAAGAATAGATGGTGGGTTTTGGCTATTTATACATCTTTACATATTAAGTGAATAACCATGCATTAAGCAATAGATATACAGTGGGTAAGATAATACAGAGCTCCATGATAATTCTGTTCCTTACCTGCTCTTTACTGTTCACCAAAGGACAGGAAGGGGTATCTACAGAATTATATTTGCTCATGTTGAGATGACCAGCATGATCCTTTCTCATCTAAGAAAACTGTTGAGGAGACTAAGATCCTAGCTCTATGACTATAGCTAGAACTGATTACCATCTTACCTTCATAAAATAATAACATTTTTGTTTTTGTTAAGTCACCATTTAACCTTTATATATAACCAGATCTAAATTTTGACCATTATATTATATAAAATGACTCTAGTTCTAACAGCTACATGCCAAAATATAAATGTTCTTAGATCCTGGTAGGATACTAATTTCTTAAGTCTTCTGTTCAGATGCATTAAAAAGCTGAACTTCATGGTGGTTCACACATGTAAACCTAACACTCAGGAGACTGAGGCAGGATGGATGTGAATGCAAGGCAAACCTGGGCTACATACTGATATCTTGTACCAATAATAATAATAATAATAACAACAACAATTTAAAAAGCTGAACATTATTGCATAGTGCCCTAACCCAACCAGTTGAATGAATGATGTATTGATTAGAAAGTTTAGATTATTTAGTTAATTATGCAAAGGAAAGAGAAAGACAGACAGAGACAGAGAACTGTGATAATGATGTTTGAAGAAAACAAAAACATCCACAGAAGATTTAAGTCTTAGTAAATGGTTTATATGCAGTTTCTGTAAATATATTTTAATTTGCTATAAAACAGCAAACACCTAGGGAGGGCACAATGAAAGCAAAATAGTCTTAAATAAATGCTTGCAAAAAGGAAATTGCCTACTATATTGAAATATGCTTATCTTATGGTGCTTCAAAATGCAATACATTTCTCTACAAATGATAATTTTTTTATATTATAGACAATGTCCAGAGAAGGTATAATTTGCCTTAAGATGATATTGATAGGTAACAATAAGACATAAGCAGTGGCCATAAGAGAAGACAAGGAAACTATACTATTTTAATAAACAATTAAAGGATTAGACACTGACATTAGAACAAGGAGAACCAAAACAGCTTACTTCCTCCCATCTTTTAGATGCTAAACTTACAGGAACAAGGAGACAAAAAGGATCTATCTGCTTCTGCTTTTCTCTTTGAGATGTTAAGAAACTTCCAGGATCCTTGGATGGGTAGAGAATAATGAAAGTCTAAAGCACACCTATTGCTTCTGTGATCTGGGTTGGTTGTTGGTGTGACTGGATGTGATTTGGGAGGGTGATTCCCTTCCTGTTTTGTCAGCCATCTTAGCATCCCCCCACCATTATCTTTGATCACATGTACCCCCCTAGCTCTCCAGTCTAAAACTAGGAGTTGGGGACCACCATTTTGAGTCTTTGCTCCCATTTCCTATGTGGGGAACAGGCAATGCTTCTCTCTACCCACCCTCATCCCCACTCCCCCATCTTTATTCCTCTCCCTAATAAACTTTACTGTTACTTTTAGTAAATCTTTGCATCTGCTTGAATTCTTCTGCCAGTTGCAAGAACCGAGGTAGTTTTCAAGATCATTTTTCGGTAACAATATAATTCCAGACTTTTAAATATTAATGATTGTTTTTGGTTAGATGTTGCTCATTATACACATAACCATGGGTGGGTTAGGCTACTTAGACTATGTAGTTATACAGAAAGAAATTTCATTAAAGCAGTTATTTTAAAGTTAAGCAAGAATTTCTGAAGAAATAAAACATGTTAAAACTTGCAGCTATAAAGCTAATGCAATTTTGATTATAAAAGAAAAGGAACAGGTTTCAAGGGAAAAACCTTTTGGACAAAGGCTTAAAAATATAACATGGTATTATACCCACTTGAATAATCAAGATTTGTATCAGAGTTTGGTTTTACACTCAAAAGTCTCAAAGCATTTTAGGTTACAAAGTCAAATATGAAGGAAATCAAATGAATCAATAAATAATCTTCTGCCCATTCCATACCAGGGTAGAATAGGTGTGTGTGTGTGTGTGTTCCACATAAACACATTTGTGTGTGTGCAGAAGATTTAGGATAGTAATTAATTATACAAAGTTATGATGGTAGAGGGGAAGAGAGTCATAGGGTGCATGCGTGTTATTAAGACCAAATATACAAAAAGATAAAAATTTTCTTTATAGAAATTAGAAAAAAGTTGGCCCAATAATCAGTAAGTATTTATTGAACCCCCGATATACAGAAGACAGTTCTGGCAGTTCAAATACAAAAATGAACATCTTTCACAACATACAGTCTTTGTAAGTTTATAATGAAACAAAACACATGTAGAGACAAATAATTATAATATGCTCAATCTAGAGAGGGCCATAATATTTTATTTATGTCAAGGACATTTAGGGAAGATTTAAGGTCTCCCCCAAGGAAAGAAAGGACATGTCTTGAAAATGCAATTACATCAGTGTCATACTTCAGTATTTATCTAACAACTTGACTTACCTGAAAAATGAATCAATGTAAATAATTAAGAAAATAGACCAGGGAGTAGAATACTCTGGATTATCAGGAAATTACTTTCATAATGTAATTAAGAAGAAACAATGCACCTAATGTGAATCTACTTCAGGAAAAATGATAGATATGTAACCATTTAGATCATATGAGTTTATGTATAATATCCATCTATTTTATATATATATATAAATATATATATAGTAAGGAAATATAGGCCCCAAAATGACCACGTGGAGAGGAGTGATCTGGCCAAGAGATTCTTTATTGCCAGGTGGGAGAGGGAGAGAGCAGAGAGCCAAGAGAGAGAGGGAGAGAGGGGCAGGGGCTTAAATACCCCTCAGTGGGACTCGGCATGATCTGGTTGGTTAGGATCTTATGGTTCTTGCTGATTGGAGGTTGGGGAAGAAGGAGGGTTCAAGCTAGACTTGAGGCAGGACTGTGACCCTGGGAGGCAGGACCGTGACCCTGGAAAACAAAAGTTTAAGGGTGCAGTAAGAACTGAAACCTATTGGCGCCATTATTGCCAACATTCCTCCCTTTTTTGTTTGTTAAGGAAGGGGGGCGTTGTGTTCGCTCTGGCTTTTTCGAGCTGGCAAGGGGCGGCATAGGGGAAGGGAGGGTTAGTTGGTAAACAATGTTGGGGTGGTGAGCCTCATGGCGCCAATAGGTTTCAGTTCTTACTGCACCCTTAAGCTTCTGTTTTCCAGGGTCACGGTCCTGCCTCCCAGGGTCACAGTCCTGCCTCAAGTCTAGCTTGAATCCTCCTTCTGCCCCAACCTCCAATCAGCATGAACCATAAGATCCTAACCAATCAGATCATGCCAAGTCTCACTGAGGGGTATTTAAGCCCCTCCCTCTCTCCCTCTCTCTCTTGGCTCTCTGCTCTCTCCCTCTCCCACCTGGCAATAAAGAATCTCTTGGCTAGATCATTCCTCTCCACGTGGTCATTTTGGGGCCTATATTTCCTTACATATATATATGTACACACAAATGTGCACATGTGCATATATGTGTGAAAGAAATAGCAGAACTGTTTCAATAATGAATATTTATGATTCAGGGAGGGACAATTGAGGTAATTATCACCCCTGTATGTAGCTAATTTCTCACCTTTTTCATATCATCTAATTATCTTTATCTATAAATATAAACAAATTTAAATACAAATTCTTCTTTTCAGAAAATGAGAATTATAGACTTCTTTTTTAAAACTGAATATACATCAAACACTTATAGCTGATACTTATTTTTAATATTCTGGTGGATTAGACATTCATGGAAATAAAGTAGAAGTACATGAAATCTAGTATATATATTTTCCAATTATTTAAATTGCTTATATATTAATTTCTTTGATAAATACAACTTTATCAAAATGTGTGCCTTGAAAAACACACTCTCTCCATCAACTGAATTGATAAAATATTCATCTACTCCTTTCTTAGACTTTTTGTGTGCATTCTTTTAATCATGTAAATATTTAAATAAATTAAATCTATATTTTCACTTTTTCCCCTTTTGACACAAATGACATCACTCAGTATCTACTTCTCTGAACTTTATTTTCTTCCTCATAAATTCTGGAGGCTTTCCATATTGCTAGGCAAGATCATCTCTATTCTTTTTTTCGGTTGAATATTTTTATCAACTGTATAGACAGCTGTCAAATTCTTTGCTATTTTAATAAATTTTTTTTTACAGTTGCCTTAAATATTTGTCACTTTTTGTGTGTAGAGATATAGTTATAAATTCTATGAATTAGGAATCAGGATCAAAATTATTACCTTTTTTAAAAAGACATTGTCTTTCCATGTATCACAGACCAGCCTCAAACTCTTGATTCTACTGCTGGGATTACAAGCATGAGCCACCACTCCTAGCTGTACTTTTGCTGTATATTGTTACCAGGCTAGTAAGGTTCTATCTCTATTGTGACAACTGAAAAATGGTATTTTAGTATTATTGTGCATTCATCTTAGAGATAGCTTTTATAGCTAAAGTGTCTAGACTAAATTTTTACAAGAAGAACTTCGTATTTCTGGAACTCATCATTATAGGATTTGACCATTTTGTTTCCTATAAGAATGATAGCAATTAGGAAACAAACCAAGTACACAGAATAATAAGTCAAGGACATTTCTACATATTATTTTTGCTGATAGCAAAAAGAAAAAGTAAAAACCTTCCTGAAATATTGTAAGCTCCAGCAAACCTTCACAAAGCTTTTCAGATAAACTTAGGACCTTCACATGTAGTATGAAAATACCTTCTGTAAAGATTTATGGTGGACTTAGGTTGCTAATACATCATACACATATAGAAAAAATATATGAATTGTCTTTGGGGTTGCACTTTCATACCAGACCTTAAATATTACCCATAGGTAATGATCCAAGGAGTCTAAAATCACCAATCACATAAGGGGAGAAGGACATCTGAGAGAGAGCATGGCAGGCTATGGGAAAATAGAAAATATGTACCAGGATCAGACATGCAGAGACTTTATATATTACATTATATAAAATAAGTCTATGTAGTATGTTTATTTTTGTGTGTTGTTTTTTAGTAGTGCTGGGGATTGAACCTAGGACCTGTGCATCCTAGGTAAGCATTTTACCATCACAATATGTCTGCAGCACAGTATGTTTAAATTAATAAAAGAGAGGCTTAGAAATAATGGCAGGTAGCTAGCTGATTAATAAAAGTCAAACTAAAAATTGACATATTTAATGCAGAAAACCACATAGGTACCTATATATGTGATTGAAATTTAGATATGTGTATATATACACATCATTGAAATAACAAAATAAGTGAGCTAAGCATACATTAAGCTGATAATAGAATTAATTTTTTAAATTTCTAAGAAATGAATAATTGAAAGCAAGAACAAAATATCTAAACTTCTTTTAACTGGATTTGCAATAGGATAGTGGAGTGGTGCAGCTGTCATATTTGAGAAGGAAACATTTAAGCGCCTTCTCAGAATTTAGAAAGAAATTGATTCTCAGATTTAGAATGCTCAACAAATCCACAGAAGGATGAATAAGAGGAAACTGAAAGATACCAAGTAAAATAAAAAAGTGACTAAAAAGAAAGATTCATATACTCAATAAATAAAAACAAATGGATACATACTCTGTACACAGTGAGGCCGCAACAGGGAAAAAGTCAGATTATTTACAATAGAACAACAGTTTTGCTAACAACTTTTCAAGATGAACAACAGAAAGGCTTCATGAGGGATGGGACCCAGCATTTGTAGAGGGCGCACTGTTGTTACGGTATATTCCAAATCTGAAATGTGATATTTCTTTCTCAGCTCTTTGTAAAATATTTTGACCACTGATTAGAGAATATAAGATTGTATGTGAAGATTCTACTCTAGCTAAGAATTTCAAAATAATTTACACTCTATAATATTTCATGTAAGGCATAAACTAAGTAATCAACATATATGTACGATTGGGCAATAGTGAAAATAACAACCAAGAAACTCAAAGCATTTACATCTCATATACAATCATGGAGAAATCAGCCATTAGCATCCAAATTTCCTTCATAATTAAAAGCAAGCTTCTGGCTTTCATTAGATAGGAAACTTTCACAATGAGAAGCTGAAACCAGGAGGATTAAATTAAACTTGTATATGTAATTCCTGGTGTTAAAAATTGTTCATATTAAGGGATAGAGTTGAAATATATGTATTTTATAGGCTTAGATACAAAATTATATGAATGTACATACAAGTAGAGTATAGAATATGTATTTATATAATTTATATATGTGCATACAAATTCAACTATAAGTGCTATCCAAATTTCTATCTAAGTTTCTATATCTTTATATCCCATCACTTCCGCAGCAAGGCAATTGCTGACAATGCTTGCTATCTAATTTTATTAGATAGCATCTTTGAAAATTAAGTAAACCCATGGGCATGCAGGATAGGAGAGAACAGTTGATAAACATTCTAAAACCTATGCTTTCTGTGTTCCTTGACCCTCCCCTTCCCATTGACTACAGAATTTCAGACAATTACAAAGAATTAAAAAATAAAAGCTTATAGTGAATGTGCATGAATCTCACTTTTAAGATTTCATGTTTTGAGTTAACTTTCAGTATAGTTCTTTATTTCTATAAGGGAATTCTTTAAGTTCATTGAAGTATGAAACTATCACATGTTCCCCATTCTCAGAGTTTAATTTCTCTATAACATCAACATTAGAATTTGGGACCATTGAACTCCGCTATAATAAAATATTTTTAGGGTCTGGGATATTTAGGTAAACAAGAATATTTACATACTTTATGTAAATTGTATGAAAAGCATGTCTATTCATAATAATAATAAAAGTCATGTATTATATGTAACCATTGGCCAAAATACAAATTCTCTTTATGGCTACCTTTTTATACAAATAACTCCCAAGAAGACAATGTTAAATTAAGATAAATTGGTGATTAATTTGAAAACTATGAAACAAATTGAATAATTTTTATTATTTAATATTTAGTTATTCCATTTACACAAAGGTATTTACAAGCTTTTAAAATAATATATGGTAAATGTGCATCTCACCTTTAAACTCAATTATACACACAAACACACACACACATGCAAACATTTTTCAGATATATGATTATCTCAAATTATATATGGCATTCCTATATTTAAATAATGTAATTACATACTTATCAAGTATTTATAATGGATTTTCTCATTTATCAAACTCTATTCAGATTATTTCATTCATTATGGAACTCTTCTAATTACCTAAGGTAACTGTTACTAGGAAATAGGAACTCAAATGTCCAATGTAATGTGAGTAGTGTGTATTACAGGTAGAAATTGAAGTCTAAGGAAGTTTGACAGCAAATACTTAATTTTCACTTACCACATAAAACAATTTCACAATTCAGATTTACAGAGATTCTTTTTAATGAGATTCAGGTATCTACAATTCCTTTACTTATGAAGAATCTTTCAAAATTTTATCAAATTTTCATATATTTGAAAGAAGTAACTAGTTCCTTGTCTCTTGAATTTTCTAGCCAGTCCCACAGTGTTGTCCATTCGATCCTATTTCCTTATTCCCCTCATGAAGAAAACTGTGGAAGACTGAATGGGTTCACCCTGGGCCATAGCAATATAATACTTCCCATAAGTTCTTCCTCCCCATGAATATGTATGTTATTTTCAAGCAAGTCTGTATTTAAATATTTGGAAGTAAAACATTAGATCTTTGGACTTGAATTCTTTAAGACTGCTTCCTACCAAAGAGGTCCATAAAATTCTTCAAGCCCAGTGCATCGGTGCCTGCTCTATCTCTAGATTTCTTCAGCATTATAACAGCATGGTCCTACAGTTAGCCGAGATTTTGAATCCTATTTTTGCATTTGTGCACTTTTAAGGCCCAGGTGCCAGATTGAGCAACTCATATACCTACCTCTGAAGGTGGTATTATTATTAACTGTAGTTTACAGATGAGCAACCGAAAATTAGAAAGGTTAAGGTATTTAACCACAATTGCATTGATTTTAGATAGCATGCCTTCAAATCTGAAGGTTGATTTCTTTCATCAAAAGCATATATTATATCTTACCAATTTTACTAAAACAATTAAGTAACTGTTGTGGGCCAATATTAGAGCTGGAAAGATTTGAGGTTGATGGACTGTAGCTCTCTGCTTTGTCTTATGTAGATTTGACTTGGATTTGCCAAGCTCTCTTACAGTAGTGGAAAGAGGACGAGTTTTGGTCAGATCATATGAAGGGTCACCTTTCAGCACTTTGCTTTTGCTAGCTGTGTGACCCAGACAAAGGTACAGGTGGTTTGTTATTAGCTCATTGCTTCACAGCAATTCTTATTGAAAGGATTTGTGAAGAATAAGAGAGGTGTATTTGAGGATTCTATCTTCATTTTTGGAGCATAGAGAACACTTTGTATGTTGAGACTATGACCATATCATCAAATATACATTTCTTTCAAAATGGATTGCCTAAAGTATAAAATTATGAAATATTTTACAGAGAATAATAATTGTCACTTTAATGGTGATTTAAATAGTGTCTCCACAAAAGGTTAGTTTAATCTTTATATTATATACCAATTATAATTAATATACAAATTTCATAATTTATAATAAGATTCTATGGCTTTTGGCATAGTTTCACATGCTATATTCTGTGGCATGCTTTTATTTGCCCTAAACCAGCGATACCTATTACAATATGAGGATTTTAGCACTAACTAGCTGTGAAAAATCAGCCAAGTCATTTAACCACCATAAAACTCAGGGACTTTCTTTAAAAATGATGTAAATTATAATATCTACATTAAAGCAGGTTCATGAGGATTAAAATTACAACAATCCAATTTATGGAGAAAAATTATTTTTTAATCTCAGAAATATTTTACTTCCTGAGTGAAGATAAAAAGTTACAAGAAATAATTGCTTTACTTTAACAAAGAAAACAAGCTGGACAGTCTATAAAATTACAGTTTTTATTTTCTTTCTTTTTCCCCACATCAGGACAGAAAGACATTTGAATTAATTAATGAACAGAATTTCCAGAAGAGGCAAACTCCTCATAATAGTTAATAAGTTCATCTCTTACAAGTTATCCTGACTAAAGTGAAAGAGGAGGAAAAATCTTCAATGAATAAATGTAGAGGGAATCTAACCTATCTTTTAACAATTGGTTATGGACAGGTACAACCAACAAGCACCAGTAAAGGCACACACAGATAACTCCTAAATTATTCTCCCAAACATTCATGACTTTTTTTTCACCAATACTTGACAATTTCTAGGAATAAGAATAAAATTCCAGAAACATTAGTGAGGAGAACAAGAGAAAATTCACTTGGTGTTTCAGCTAAAAAAAAAAAAAAAAGTGTGGGAAGTGTAGAATATCTGAAACCAAAGTTCTAGACACACAAGACTCAAGCCTTTCAGCTTAGGATAACTACACAAGAAGAACTGAGTCCCCACTAGATACCTCAGGCCCTCAACTGCTGAGGACTTTAGACAAAGAAGAAGAGTGGAAAGAAATCCCTCCAAAGTAATTAAAATCTTCATAGAAAGTAAGGACATAGTAGCCAAGTGAATAACATTAAAAAAAGGGATTGGACTGGAGAAGGGGGTAGAAGAAGAGGTAGAGAAAGGACTCCGAAAGATGGCATTCCAAATGCAAAGCAAGGACAGCCCTCCCTTGGATTAGAGGTGAGGTGTCTGGGATATGAAACAGAGGCAGACCACAGAAGTCTGGTCAATGCTTAAATCCCAGACTTTCCTGAAAGGAAATTTTTGATCGTACCTCTGAAATTGAATCAAACTGAATCAGCAAGAAGCCCCAAACAGCTTAACGTTGCTACTTATAAACTCATCTCTTTTTTTAGCAACCTGACAGAAGAGAAATATTCATTTCTAAAGATACTTATTTCAATCTTGACTGGACTATTATGAAAATATCCAATTGAGAAGAATACCTAAAGCAATAAAATATAACCTACAATCATAAAAAAGACACAGGAAACAGAAGAAGACAAAGAGATTACACAGACCTTGAAGTGACTAGCTCAAGTTTACACCAATCAACCAACAAAAATCTATTGTAAAAATCCTATAGGATAGAATATATAAAGATATATGAGAATTTTTAGCAAAAGATACAGAAGCCAAAAGGGAAAAAAGGAAATTCTGGAATAAGGTAATATTATAACTGACGAAGAATTTATTAGATTAGCAGACTGTAAAAAAACAGATGAATATCAGTGAAATTTAAGATATGACAATAGATCATATGCACATTAAATACAAAGAGAAAACCTATGTCCTGAGATATAGCCTTCATGTGCATCATCCCACTGAAACAAAACTAAACACAGCCTACAGCTATTAACTGCAATAAAACCTAATGGTTAAAACTTAAGTCATATAATACATTTCACCTTCTTATGGTGTTTTCTTTAAACTAGCTATTCCATAGCCTCTAAGAGGAATATGAAATTGTGTAGGCAAAAGAAAATAATGCCATATAATCTCATATATGAAAAAGGGAAGAGAACTAGAAGTGGTAAATGCATGACTCTTTATAAGACAACTGTTAATTAATTTTAACTTTATAAGTATCTTTATATAATTTCTTAGATTTGACTATAAAATATTGACTGCTTAAGGCAAATTAATACTAATGTTTCTGCAGATTATAACATTTAAAGGTATAAATAATAAAACAAAAGTGACACAAAGTATAGGGAGGTGTCAAGGTATATTGTTTTAAGATTCTTATTATTTGAAGGTTGTGTTCATATTATATTACATAAGGCAACCATTGGTATACAACGTACATATGTGAACACACAAAGTTAAAGCTAAAATATGTAAGCTTTAAAAATCTCTTTGTTTAGATAGTAAATATCACTATGTCCTCAAATCTGTTAACTTTTCTTATGTAGTGTCTAATTTCCCATTTATCCAAAAAAGAATATTTCCCCTGTATTGTAGTGTTTGTCTTCAGTTTTTTATATTTCATGTCTATTTGTGTAAATTATTTTATACCATTTTAAGCTTATTGAAAACAGAAATTAGTCTTTTAATCTTCTGGTCTAAAATGTATAGCATCTGTTAGTTCTTGGTAAATTTTGATTGATTTATATTCCTCTTAATTTTAGATCATATTCATCTATTTCTTGAATGCCTGGTGAACTTTAGTGTTGTTTTTTTTAAAAGGGGGATGCCAGGCATTGTAAAGTTTATCCTATTTGTTACATATTACTTTTATGTTCCTATAAATGTTTTTCTTTTTGTTTTCCAGTGGTGCAGTTAACTTTCTTGGAAAGCACTTAATCCTTTCAGATACTGCTTTTAAGACAAATTGCATGAGAAAAAAGCAATAATTTGTCTAGGGATAGTTATCTCCTATGTCTGTTTACTTTTTGTCACTGTGGCAAATACTTGAGATAAACAACTAAACAAAGGAAAGATTTATTTTGGCTCACAATTTAATCATGGTTTCAATCCACAGTCACTTGGCTCCACTGCTTTGCGGTTTTAGTAAGGAAAAGCATCCTAGTGAGAGAGCATGGCAAGCAAATCTGATCACCTTATGATAGCTGTGAAACAGAGAGAGCAGGGACCAGGGATAAGATGCACTCTTCAAGAGCATGCCCACAGTGACCTACTGCCTCCAACTGGGCCTTACCTCCTAACAGTCCACTCAGCAATATACTTACCAATAGACTAATCCATTAATGAAATTAGTGCCCTTATGATCTAATTACCTCTCAAAAATCCTATCAACTGGTTGCCAAGCCTTTAACAAATGAATTTGAGGGATGACATTTCATATCCAAACCATAACACCCTGCTACTGAAATCACTTTTAGGGCATATAAACTATATTGTTTTCCAGTCTTGCTAATGCCTGTTAATATCCTTGGTTCTATGTGAGTGTTGGGGATTCTTTATAATTATGTATATTTGCTGTATGTTTTTGTCTTGCACATGTCTCTGATTACTGCTTTGATGAACACTTAGAATATGCTTGTTCAGCTCTTTCATTATTCTGTTGCTTTGCTTTGCAAACTCTGGCCATTTTGATCTCTCTGGACCCAGCACTATGGGCCTTGCTCAGAGCATCTTTTCAGCTAGCATGGATTCTCCATCTGGATGTTGCCACCTGGCGAGTAACAATCTAGATTGTTTTCTACTTCTCAGGTGTCATAAATTTGTTTAATATTGTTGCTGCCTTGGTTCTACTTCCAAGCCTGACGTTAGTTCTGTAATACCCATCATTATCATTGGCTTATGAAAACCTCCTCTCCTTATGCGATTGTTTGCTATATAGTCAGTTTCTTTCTCATCTCAGGTACCCAAACCCAACACATCCCATTGCTGCGACCAAGATAAAATTTAGTGTTAAACACAGAGTCAGGTAACTAAGTTTTCCCAGTCATGTCTGTTTTCTTTAAAGTAGCCAATCCACAATCTCTGAGGGAACTCTGAGGAATAACTCAAGACACCTTAACAAAGATATGGTCCCACTGGTCCTTTCCCCCATGTCCCATCACCTAAGTAGTCCCCCTGCCACCTCTGAACATTCCATTGCCATCTTATTGTCACCCACACTTCTCATAGATCTGTAACACATTTCTTCTGAATTATGCATTTAAGTCTCACATTTTAATTGCATCTGACCTGAACACACACCTGAACCTAACTTCTTCACGTCTGGTTTGTCTTGGAGACTGGCTATCTTGGTATATTATCACTTTCAAGAAAGAGCCTTCCAACCAAATTTTAACCTAAATCACAACATAGGGGATCACTGATATGCATTATCTGATATCCAATATAGTAAAACATTTTTCCCTTTTTTAAAATTTTGTGGTACTGGGGTTTGATTCTAGTGTATTTTGTTGGATCTGTTTAGCTGTT
The DNA here is from genome assembly GCF_047511655.1 of Castor canadensis. Classification (NCBI taxonomy): domain Eukaryota; kingdom Metazoa; phylum Chordata; class Mammalia; order Rodentia; family Castoridae; genus Castor; species Castor canadensis. The sequence goes on from NC_133386.1 coordinate 126,098,305, forward strand.
TCACGTGAGAGGGTAAGTCCAACACTTGTTACTTTATCTGGCCTGGAAGCAAAAGTCTGAGTTATTTTATTTTTATGAGATTTATAGATGACAATACTAATATATCTGATAAAAATTAGCACAAATCTGCCTGTGGGAAAGAATTGACTGAAAGAGTACAAGCACTTATTCTATGGTTGATATAAGAGATCCATATCACCTTCGGGTGGTTGTTATGCAAGGAAATTACAATTGCCAAAACTCGTGGAAATTAACACCTAATAAACCTGCTTTTTATTTTGTATAAGTATATAAAAATGTCCAAAAATCTCTATATTTGGCCTTGTCTCACTTATTTCTGCCCTTCAAATAGAAATTAAACCTGACATGCTAGTCTAGGGTGAGAAATACCTCACCTCAGAAAACCATAACTCCAGGGTTTGGGGGTTATTCTTATCACAAAAGAAATTCTGACTCTGGAATTTCTAGCAGGGATGTCAGCTCTTCAGTTAGAGACTAATCTGTTGTAATAATATTTAGAATGAAGTTTATTCATTCATGTTGTTTGGTAAAGGTTGCATCAGTTTGCCTATTATCTTTAGCATAGCAGGAAGTATGTTATTTTCCTTCCCTTAAATATATTTAGAGAAGCAATATATTTATTTCTTTTAAATATATTTAGTAGTCACTTTCACAAAGTTGTCATTTTTGAAAACAGTGTCACCAACTTCCTGGCTTTTATTGGACAGATTTATTATTATATCAGTTTTAATGGATTCTAGGAGTTGTGATGTTTTTGTTTCAGGGATACTTGGCCCTCAGCTGGGTTTCATTGCATGGCAGTTTAGGCTTCTTAATTTATTATCAGGAAAGTTATGGTTTTCAGACTTGTTTCCATTCTGTTATTACCCCCTTACAATATCTTGCAACCTGTCAATATGATAAACAGAGCATAGTCATGATGATAGCCTCAGATTTTCAGAAGACCTCTTATTTGCTTACATGTATTTTAAAAGGCAATATAAAACAAAGCTAATTATATATAGTGGCTATGGATTTGATTTCTATGGTGATAGGCAGCTGATATATGAAAATATTTATATTTGGGGACTAGTATAGCAAAATAATTTCCCTCATTTAACACAATAATACTGATATTATGATCAAAATTTAGAATGCTTAAAATCTTCAGCAAAGTAGAAGAGCATAAAACTAGAAGCCAGGAAATCTGGGTTCTGATTCCTTTGTTCCTTTTTGCCTACCTCAAATTTGAGCAAAATATGTCTTGCAGTGGTAGTAAGAAAAATGTGATACCAAATCAGTCCATTCTCCATTACTACAACCAAATACCCAAGGTTGGGTAATTTGTAAAGAAAAGAGGCTTTATTAAGCTCACATTTTTGAAGTCTAGAGGGCATGGTGCTAGCATACAGGTCAGTTGCAGTGAGGACTTCATGAAGGATGCCATCACTGTGGAGGGGATCAGAGGGCAAGACAAGAAGACAGGAAGCCAGAGAGAAACCAGCGAGGATCCAGGCTTGGCTTTCACAGAAATACTCTTTTTTTTTTATTCATATGTGCATACATTGTTTGTGCCATTTCTATACCCTGCCTCCACCCCCTCTCCGACCTCCTCCCTCTCTCTCCCATCCTCCTCGCTTCCAGGCAGAACTTGTTCTGCCCCCTTCTCCAATTTTGTTGAAGAGAAAACATAAGCAATAATAAGAAAGACATAGCAGTTTTGCTAGTTTGAGATAAGAATAGCTATACAGCGAGATTCCTAGCATTGCTTCCATGTACAAGTGTATTACAACCCAAATTGATTCATCTCTACCAGACCTCTTCACTACTTCCCTGTCACATTCCCATAGTGACCTCTATCATTTTGAGAATGAATTTGCCACCCATGTGAATTTCTTAATCCCCTCCAAGGACAGTAGATTCATTGACCTAATTACTACCCATAAGGCCTCACCTCTTAAAGGTTCCACACTACCTTCTGATACAAGCATACCAAGAGCCAAGCTTACAACAAACCATATCCAAACTATAGTCAATATTATTTATAAAATTATCTATAATAATTGCTTGTGAAATACAAATTTCACCTGCAAATCCATAGACTTTATTCTCTAGTTACTGGCATTCATTTTTCTACATCTAATCTTTCAAACTCCTAAGCCTGTTGAACTGTCTTCTAGTGACTCAGCATCTTTGTGCTAACTCTAAAGGTATGGCCCCAAACTAAAGAGTTGCTTGCTAAAGTTGGGCTATTATTTTGTGATTCTTGTAGTTCCCTACCACAGGTCCAATCCACCATACTTTTTTGAATTCACCCAAGATAACTGTAGAAGAGGATCTGATTTCCCTTCCTGATGTGCAATATGAGAGGGGCATCCAACAGACTATGAATTCACAAACCAAAGTAATGAGAAACCATTAAAATGTCAACTGCTTGGAAAGAACAAAGCAAAAATTGGACAACATATATCATCCAAATAATTAACATCTGAACAGAAATACTAAGAATTTAAATAAGCATAATAACTATACCAAAAAGTGAGATGTTATATTATAAGTGTTAAAAATGATTAATTACCATAAAACAAGTGAAATATTGGAAATAAAACATGGTTGTTTTTGTAAGAATGATGACAGGATTTCTTATGAAAAAGGATAGAGCTAAAATATTAGTGAACTGATAGATTAGTCTGACAAAATTTTTCCTCCAACATCAGGTAATAATAAAGAGCTAGAAACTATTAAAGGAACATAAGAATATAAAATATGGAATTAGAAGTTTATAATAAGGAGCCATAAGAGGAAAACAATTAAAATGGGAAAAGAAAGCATTTGAAGAAATAATAAAGATACATGTTCAAGAACTGAAGAAAGATGAAGGTGATTGACCACAACTAAAAGTCCTGACAAGGGCCAAATATAATAGTTAAGAAAAAACTCACACTGGACTAATTATAGTGATATTTAAGAACACTGGAGACAAAAACAGTATTCTAAAAGCTTCCAGAAAGAAAGAACAATTCTTAGACAAATGAAAATGCCTTTTTGCATTTGTTGATGCTTATTTGAGGCTCAGACTGTTTCTGCTTGTAAATGATTAATGTATTGCTGAAACCATTTTTGTGCTCTCCGTATTGTTTACAAATCTCTTTCTTTATATTTATTTAGTCAAATGTCTAACTGGTGTGAATTTATGTTGATGAATGCTTCATGCTTTTATTCTTAGTTCATTTATACACAAGGGAGGTTTTCTAAAATAATATGACGATAAATTTATAAATTCGTTACATAATTCTATCAAGGTTGTCTTATGTGTTTTGATGGTACCTTATTATTTGCAAACAGGCTTCAGGTTACTGTTTCATGTTGCTGAGTTAAGCCACTTACCTGTACAAAATGAACGTCTTTCCAAATCAATTGTTTTGTATTTAATAAAATATACTGGTATACCAGTTTACTTCTGACTACTATTTGCTTGATATATTTTCCATACATTAACATTCATTTTATGTGTTTTTGTAATTTAGATATGTCTGCATTGTATAATATAGCATTATTAATGAGTCTCTGATTTTAAACTGAATTTTGCCACATTTTTGGTTATTATGATACTAATATATTTAGTGGACTTTGCACAATTTTACCATTTTACTTTTGTCTACTTATAATTTTTCTCATGTACTTTCTTGTTTTAAAAGTATGAGTTAATAGCTTTATCTTTCTTCAAGGGAAATAATTTAAAAATTCCCTTCCTCATTTGCTTTATTTTTCTTGTAAAGTAGGTGGGGTTGATTCAGGGGTATAAAAATTGTGAAAATGAAGACAGAAATGCATGCATGTCATCCAGAATGAAATGGAGATGAGGCTGAAACAATAAATACAGCATCAATGATTTTTGACATAACCTTAAATGCTAATATAATGAATTTAGAGACATAATAAACACAAAAACATTCTTGAAATGTGACTGGAATTTTCAAACTTGGTGTGAAACCTCATATATCCAAAAAGGATCAATGAACAAACAGAAGGAAGACTAAGAAAGCAATACCAAGGAAGCTATATCATATTGCTTAAAATTAGTGTTAAAGAGAAAACAGTAAGGTCTGGGCATTATGGCTCTCCATCTGTAATCCTGGCTCCTTGGGAGGCAGAGATTGGAAGGATTGTAGTTTAAAGCAAGCCTGGGCAAAAAATTTTTGTGATCCTACTTCAAAAAACCAACTGGATATGGTGGCTTGTGTCTATAATCCCAGCTACATGAGAAACAGCAGTAAGAGAATCTTAAACCCAACCCTGAACAAAAGCAAGACATTCTCTGAAAAAAATAACTAAAGCAAAGAGCTGAGGTCATGGCTCAAGTAGGAGAGCACAAGGCCCCAAGTTCAGACATCAGTACAACAACTACAACAACAACAACAACAAAAAAACAGAAAGAAAAAGAAAGGATGAAAAAGAGCAGTGGAGGGGGTGAATTCAAGAACGATGTATTTGATGTATTGTAAGAACCTTTGTGAATGCCACGATGTATCCTACCCAGCACAACAATAAATAAATAAATAAATAGAAACAAACAAATAAAAAAAACCCCTTTAAACTGAATCAGGAAAATGATGAATTCAAAAGAATGATAACAGTAATGTAAGTAATTTTTCTTGAAATCAGGCTAGAAAAAAGGAAAGAAATATCCATAAAGTACTGAAAACTCCACCAACAATATGAAAGGAAATACATAGACTGTAAATGTTATAAAATATTTAAAAATATACATATATACCCCTATAAAATTTTGGCTAGTTTCAGATTCAAAAACCAAACTACCTACCTTTTCCCATTATCACTATTATTCAGAAGGTCAGAGAAATTTTCCTAAATGCAAATTAAACCATGCTTCTCACTTATTAAAACTATCTAAGCGGCGTTTCAGGTTAGCATGAAACTTACATCCTACAATTTTTCCCTTACTTCCTCTCAGACACAAGAACAGTTTGACCCATTTCAATCGCTATGAACAATGAACGTCTTTCTCGAATGGTATGTCTGCCCCTATCACAACTACACATCTTTCTGTAGGAATTTTCTGCTTCATGCAAAGTCCTTTTCCCTTTTTATTCTCAGATGTGTATTTTCTATTAAGTTTTAGTTTCACTAAATAATTTACAAATGCTGAATGACTCTACTACTTCACACACACTATTATGTTTGTCTGGTCAGTGCTAAATTTGATACATTTACATTTGCTGTGATTAATTTTATGTTTTGACAAATTTTAATGTATAATTCTATTTTTTGTACTGCCTTTTACATTTCCTCTGTCAATCTCAACTGTTATTGTCTGCTACTCCCAATCCCTGGTATATTATTTTCCTTAGTTTGGTTTGGCTAACTTAGGTTGGTCACTTTGCTTTTTTGACTGTATTCAATTGAGTATTTTATTTATATTATTATAGGGATTTTGTAATCCGTTTAAAATAAATTAACAATTATCTTCACATGTGAACTTGCTTATTTAATTTATCAAAGCTTAAAACATTCAATACTTGTAGCTTTTTATTACAATTTAATTCTGATCCTTAAAAAGGTACATGAGTAATATTTCAGCTCTATTATAATTCTTATTAAACAACTCAGACATTATTGCTATTTTTTTTAAACCCTTAGTTTTTAGATTTTTTTTGCTTACGTTTATATGTTCTTCTCAATGTTTATTTTTCTTCTTTTCAGCCATTCTACTGGGACTGTAACTTTTCCTATCAGGAAATATATCTTAGAAGTACCTTCAGTGAACATAATGAACGTCGAGTGGTAGTAAGTTCTTTATTTTTTAAATTTTATTTTTGTTAGTGAGTCTTCAGTTTGATAGTCTTAACTGGATATGGATTTCAAAATAGACATTTTTTTTTCCAGCATATTGAAGATTTTATTCTCGTACATTTGGTTGCAGGAAATATATAGAAATTCTTTGAAAATGTTCCATATCTAGTAATATAATTATTAAACATGGAAGGAAAAGGAATTCAAAGAAGCATAAATTCTAATACATTCTTACCTAAGCACCTTGTAGAAAAAGGCAAAAATGAAGAATTAAAAACAATCAGAATGTCAAGACAGGTCACCTACAAATTGACAACAAATAGCGCAAAAGCTAAAAATGTCAGATTTTCAGCTGACATTTTCTGGATCACATTTTCAATACTTTTAAACTACCTTGAATTATACATTAAAATTTTGTGATCTTCTCCATATCTCTTAAATCCTTGAAATATTTTAAGGCATTGTCCTCTTTGAAATCATCCTATTACTTTATTGGTCTTCTAATAATTCATTTTATTTCTTTTACCTTTAAATATATTTATTTCAATTTCTATATGTACTAATTAATGACAGAAAAAATAGCTTTTTTCTATTCATTTTGCTAATTAAGACTATTATGGTTAGTGTGGTTTTGTTTTGTTAACAGCAAACTCATACTCCGTGGAATTTGTGTTTGGGAATAGTTTGAGTCCTGAATGTATTACATATTCTTCCAGAGAGAATTTGTAATTGTTCTTTCTATGTATGTGAGGACATTACTTTTCTGCAATCTCCAAACTAAAAGCTTAGTTTTCTTTCAGGCCACACAGTTATTGTGAACTATATTAGAAACTTTGTTTGAGGATGAGTTAATGTTTAAGAATTCTTGGGAGAATTTTTTTCTCAGTTTAGAGTTAAGGTCTTATCATATATCATATATGGTCTCTTAATGGTCTCCATTTATAACAAAGAAATTTTTCTATTCTGCCCATGTTAATTGTTAATCTTTGGGTTGGTGGGTGGGTGGAGTTCTATTTCTTTTGAAGGAATTTAAATCCAATCACCCATCCTTTAAGAGTTTTATGAATTATTTTAATCAGAAGAACTTAATCTTCTTTATCAAGTTATTATTTCATAATATATTTACTTATAAGCAGTCTTAAATGTGAAAGAAAACAGAATAAATGAATGGACAAAAATCATCATCAAATCAGTGGAATTAATATGTTATGGATGTACTGACTGGTCCCTTAACATAGTCAAACAAGCTAACTATACAATCTCACCTGCAGATATAGCATGCATGTTTATTAAATTATCCTGGAAAGGGCATCTCATTTTTTGTTACCATTGTGACAGCTACAGAAATAGTTTCCTGTGAACTTAATGCATATGAAAAAGTGGTTTCAAAATTATCCATTATTGACAAAGTGTGACATGAACACAACTTACAAATAAATCTAACATAGGTAGAGTAAAAAGTATATGAACTCAAATATAATCAACATGAGATTACTATGACCAGCACTGGTATGCTGGCTTAATTAAGCAAATTTTCTTTTAATCTAATCTAATCAGTATACTCTAACTATTTCATTATAGAGAGGACAAATTCTGAATTTCCTATGCTCTGAATTTATTTCTGTAAAATAGCAAGAACCACTCACTTCTACAGTTAGTACCATGGTAAAGGGAAACACACCTTCTTTACCAACTTAGCCCAAAATACTATCCATTTATCCTGGAACAGTTTAATCGTACTTAGCACCACCAATTGTGAGGCTGAATATGTCCTTAACACAGAACTGGCTCTATATAATTCTATATACCAGCATTTGAGAAAAGTTCCAGGTCATAACTCTTATTCAAGATCCAAAACGTGTTTTACTGCACATTATGATAACTTACTAAACCATTTAATAATTTTTCTCTTCTCATTCTTTTATGGGTCAAATTCAAAGTTCAGTTTGAATGTTCTCTTTAGTCACCAAAATTTCTTTGGCTCTTAGATTCAGTGTTTGGAGCCCCCTTTGCTACAGAACTCTTATTTTGGGCAATACCTTCAAAGATCTCAATCTCATTTCAGAGGGCTGCCCTTAATCTATTTTGTTCAGGAGGGAAATTAGAATAAGTCTTAACAAAGCTCTACTGAGTGAGGGCATATCAGTGGAAAGTAGTCCACTAGGCATTCTATCCTTCATTGATGATGTCAACCAAAGCTCTGTTTGGGTTTAAATGAAGCCACATCAACACATCTACTTGTCTCATATAATTATAGTTGCCTTCATTAACTCATGCTTTAAATTAATGTCTTCTATTTTCATTAAATGCTACTATAAAAATGTCTGATGACATTCACATTTGCTGAAAACTATCAACGAAGCCAACAGTTATATCTACTTCAAATTTAATTTGGAGAAAAATGTGCTTATTTATTATAAAAATTTTTCATTCATTCAAAAATCAGTTTCCTTTCTTTTTTCCTTTTTGCTTCTTATTTTATTTTATTGTTTTACATTTTATTAGCATAAATTAATAGAATAAAAGTGTTTCATTGTGATATTTACAACATACGTATAATGTACTTTGATCAAATTCACCCATATGTATTATCCTTTTAAAACAACTTTCCCTTCTCTCCCCTCTGTTTTTACAGCTTCTGGTGGGTTTCATTCTTCTGTTAAGGAATCAGTGTCCCTTCTTGTTTTTAGAAATAAAAATCATATTATCATTTTAGTTCCTCTTTTGTGACTAGCTCTGAATTACTTTTAAAAGAAATCAGTAATACATTGATCATCAGAGTCTAGAATTTATATATTTGGTTTCTGCAACCTTGATCTTGAACTTTCCTTACCAAATAATTAAACATATATTCTGTGTGCAGTTTGCTGAAGGACACTTGTAATCCTATTTAAAAAATGTTGGGTTTTAATAAAAATCAGTGAACCAATAAGTTCCTAAGTGAATGACAATAAATACATGGATTGATATGTAACTTCTTATTATTTGCTTTAATCTAAAAAGAAAATTGAGACTTTAGTGATTAAAAATGTGAATTCAATACAGACTTTACATATATAATACTTATCATGCATATATATTAGAGCCTTTATCATCAAAATAATTGACTGCTATTAATTTCAAAAGATTAGACTCATGTTTTATTAATGTCCTATAATTTTTCATAATGATTTTCCGAAAAGAAGTCAATTATAAGGTTTCTGTTTAGAAATCTGCTGTTATTTTGATGGGTTTACCTTATAAGTTATTTATTTTTTCTCCCTTATGGCCTTCAATATTCTTTCTCTGTTCTCTGTGCTGGTTGTTTTAATGATACTATGCTGTGGAAAGGTACTACTTTGATCAGGTCTGTTTGCCATACTGGAGGCTTTCTGTACCTGAATGGGCAATTCTTTCTCTAGATTTGAAAATTGTTCTGTTATTATTTTGTTGAATGTATTATGTATCCCTTTACGTTGCACCTCTTCTCCCTCTTCAATGCCCATGATTCTCAGGTTTGGTCTTTTGATGGAGTCACTGAGTTCTTTAATATTCCTTTTACAACTATTCAGTGTTTTGACTAAGAGTTCTTCTGGTTTTTCTTTAATATCTATTTTATCTTTGAACTCTGAGATTCTGTCTTCCACTTGTTCTAGTCTTCTGGAGTGACTTTCCACTGTGTTTTTTATTTAATATAGGGAATTTTAATTTCCAGGATTTCTGCTTGATTTTTCTTCTGAGGTTTTCCATATCTTTGTTCACTACTTTTTCATATCTTGTGTTGTTTTCTTTATTTCATGTCTCTTTTTAAAATTTTCTCCTTTGTTTCACTTTGGTGTTTGTTGAAGTCCTCTCTGAGTTCATTTAGTTGTTTCTATGTCTTCTCAAGATTTTTATTTGTGGTGTCTTAAAGCTTCTTCAGTGCATCTTGTACTTTCTAGATAACCATGTCTTGTAGCTTTTCTGTGAGTTTCTCAATGATATCTTCCATGATTTCCACTTTGAGAGATTATTTGTGGGTATCACTGAGCTCATTTATCATTTTTTTAGTTGGAGTCAGGAACTGGGTATTCATTTTCTTCTTTTCCCACTAAATCCTCTATTGAATTGGGGTTTTTTTTGAGGCATGTCATTTCCTTCCCTTCTTCTCCCTAATGTGCTGTAATTGGCTCTGTGCAACTTTGTTCTTGATTGTCTAGTTGGTGCTTTCAATTGCCTGTTTTCTTTCCCTTGATTTAATTTTTGTGCTGTGACTGGCTTAATTGTTAGCTTGGTTGATGTGCTCTTTCTGTCCTCAGCCCAGAGGTGTAAATTAGCAATAACAATGTCACAGTTTCAATGCCAGAGCAGTTCTTTATGTATTATATAGAAAACCTCTTGGTGATAGTATCTAAAAACAGTGGGATTTTGGGGAATAATGGTTGTTTGGCTAGAGACAGAAACTTAAGCAATTGGTAGAAGTGGTTCTAAAAAGGAAGGGCATTAAGGGGGAGATGGGGAGATTGGAGGAAGAGGTATGGGGGCTGCTGGGTTTTGTGGACCTTGTGTGTGTTTGGGTGTATTTGTGCTGCTGTAGTGGAGGGTGCTTGTGTCAGGGATTGCAGGGGGGTGGGGTTGTGTACAGCTGGTATATTAGGCTAGTCAGTTGGTGGTGAAAGTGTAGGAGGGAGGAGTAATGTGGTAACAGGTTGGGGAAGGATAGGAGGGAGAGATGAAGATGAGGGACAGAGTTGATGAGAAGGGGCAGAAATATTATTTGGGGGGAGAATGATGAATTGTAGCACAAGAAAAGGAGAGAAAGTGAAGTGGAAAAGAATAAGGATAAGGAAAAAGTAAAGGAAAAGTTAATAATACAAAAAAAAAAAAGGAGGCACAACAACAACAAAAATTCAGTCTGCTTGGCAAAAGCTCTGGACTTGTTCCTTTGGCATCCAATCCTGGTATTGGTGCTTGGTATTCTGGGCTTTGTGGGGAAGGGTACTGCCACTGGGAAAAACTGAAACCATTTCCCCTAAAATCAAGAATAAGACAGGGGTGTCCACTCCCCCACTCTTATTCAACATGGTCCTGGAATTCCTAGCCAGAGCAATAAGTCAAGAAAAAGAAACAAAAGTAATATAAATAGGTAAAGATGTAGTGAAATTGTCCCTGTTCACAGGTGACATGATCTTATACCTTAAAGATATAAAAAACTCCACCCAAAAACATCTTCAGCAAAAAAAAAAATTACAAAATTCAATAAAAATAGGATTAAAAAAATTTACAAAAATCAGTAGCCTTTCCATACACTTACAAACAGCAGATTGAGAAAGAGCATAGGAAAATAATTCTTTTTACAACAGCCTCAAAAAAATCAAATATTTAGAAGTAAACTTGACAAAGGATATAAATGATCTCTACAAAGAGAATTACAAACCACTGAAGAAAGAGATTGAGGAAGACTACAGAAGGTGGAAAGATCTCTTATGTTCATGCATTGGCAGAGTCAACATAGTAAAAATGGTTATGCTACCAAAAGCAATCTAGATGTTCAACACAATTCCCATCAAAATCCCAATGATATTCATCACAGAGATTGAAAAATCTACCATAAAGTTCATTTGGAACACAAAGACCATGAATAGCCAAGGCAATACTGAACAAAAAGATAAATGATGGAGGTATCACAATACTCGACTTCAAACTATGTTACAGAGACACAGCAATTAAAAACAGCAACTACCTTACCTAATCTTCAACTAAGGTGCCATAAGAAGACAGCCTCTTCAACACATGTTGCTGGGAAAAGTGCTTATCTGCCTGCAGAAAACTGAAACTAGATCCATGCCTGACACCCTGTACTACAATCAACTTAAAGTGGATTAAGGACCTTAATGTCAGACATGAAACCTTGAAGCTAATTCAGGAAAGAGGTATCCACTGTAAGCAATACATATAGGCATGGACTTTCTCAGCAGAATTCAAGCAGTTCAGCAAGTAAGAGAAAGGACTGACAAATGAGATTACATGAAATTAAAAAGTTTATGCATAAAAAAGGAAAGAGTTTCTAAATTGAAGAGGTCACCCACATAATGGGGGAAAATCTTTGCTAGCTATTTATCAGACAAGGGTCTGATCTCCCCTTAGTATGTTCCATGTCCAATAATATTATTGCACATAATCTGCATATGAGTGAAAACATGTGATTTTTGGCCTTTTGAGCCTAACTTCAGTAAAGATGATGTTCTCCAGTTCCATCTATTTCCATGCAAATGACAAAATTTCTTTCTTCTTTGTGGCTGAGTAAAATTCCATTGTGTATAAATACCACATTTTCTTGAGCCATTTGTTGGTTGTGGGGCATCTTGGCTGTTTCCATAGGTTGACTATTGTAATTAGTGCTGCAATAAACATGTGTGAAGGTAGTTGCCTTTGTAGTAACCTGAGTCACATTCCTTCAGGTATATCCCTAGAGGGGTATTGCTGGATCATATTGCAGATCTCTTTTTAGTTTTCTAAGAAACCTCCATATTGTTTTCCATAGTGGTTGTACTAGGTTACATTCCCACCAGCAGTGTACGAGGGTTCTTTTTTCCTCTGCATCCTCACCAACATTTGCTGGTGGTGGTGTTCTTGATGGTAGCAATTCTAACAGGAGTGAGGTATGGTTTTGATTTGCATTTCCCTTATGACAAGGGATGGTGAGCAGTTTTTTCATGTTTTTTTTTTTTTTTTTTTTTTTTGGCCATTTGGCCTTCTTCCTTCGACTAAGTTCTGTTTAATTCAGTTGCCCACTTCTTCATTGGGTCATCGACTTTTGGGGAGTTTAGTTCTTGAATTCCCTGTATATTCTGGTTATCAGTCCCTAGTTTAATGTATAGCTAGCAAAGATTTTCATCCATTCCATGGGTGGCCTCTTCAATTTGGAGTCTATTTCTTTTGTTATGCAGAAGCTTTTTAATTTCATGTAGTCCCATTTGTCAATCCTTTCTCTTAGTTGCTGAGTTGCTTGAGCTCTTATTTTTTATTTATTTTTCTTCCTCTCTTTCTTCCTTCCCTTATCTTCCTCTCCTTCCCCACCACAGATCCAGCTCCTGTACAATAACTACTCACCAAGTAGTGTATTATACAACTTTACATATTACTCTCACCCTTACTATCTCTCTGCAATTCTGAAAACAGTAGCCTCCCCCACAATGACTTAACTAACTTATACATACATTAGGAACTTATTACTCCATAGCCCCATGCCTCATATCTCTTCTCCGTCTCCCCATTCTCCCCCCATCTCCTATTGCCATCATTTTAAGTACTTAAATATCACTATCTATGCAAATAACTCTTATCTCCCTAATTCCCACTGTATATAGGTAATATTAGCTAGTATTTTATATAGCATGTAAATAACTGGTTCAGCATTGAATCTGTGAATTGGTTATGCTAAATTATACATCCAGTTCAGTGAACAGAAACATTACAACCACCTTGCTAAGCCTAGCTAATAAGTTACCCCAAGCATAGAAATTAAGTCATGGAAAAGATAACAGGTGGTTAAAAACCCCAAGTACCTAATCAACAGCACATGAGCAAAGCTCAAAAGAGAAACATGGGAAGAAAAAGAAGTCAGTAGAATATGACTCCTCAGAAAGCTCACAGTCACATGTTAGATGATTTGGTGAAAGGGAAGGGGACAAATCTCTATTTGCTGAGGTCAGAAGATTGATAAGAATGTTTACCAAGTTTAAATTTGAGCTTAAAGGGAACATACAAGAACAGCTCAATGAATCCCAAGAAAACATGAATAAAAAAACTCAAGAAAACACAGAAACAACCAAATGAAATCAAAGAGGATGTCAAACTTTGAAATGAAACCAAGGAAATTATTTTTAAAAAGAGATAAATGAAATAAAGAAGGCAGTACAAGATGTGAAAGAGATGCTTAATAAAAATATGGAAAGTCTCAAAAAAAAACCAGAATCAAACAAAACCATGGAAATAAGTTCCTCAGTCAAATAAAAAATACTGTTAAAAGTCACTTCAGCAGACTGGAACAAGTATAAGACAGGATTTCAGAGCTTGAAGACAAAACAGGTAGTAAACAAAGACCAGAAGAATACATAGACAAAAGTCTCACAAGCTGAGAATGGAATATATAAGAACTCTGCAACTCTATCAAAAGACCAAACTTGAGAATCATAGGCATCAATGAGAAGTGCAAGTCAAAGGCATAAGAAATATATTCAACAAAATAATAGCAGTAAATTTCCTAAATCTTGACAAAGAGATATCAGCCAGGTACAGGAACCCTCCAAGTCACCAAACAAACATAACCAAAATGGAACCTCTCCACTTCATATTATAGTTAAAACAATTAGTGCAGAGAACAAGGAAAGAATACTGAAGGCTATAAAAAAGAAAAATCAAATAATATGTAAGGGCAAACCCATCAATATTGTTTGTTTTTAAGTATATTTTTACATAATTTTATAGTGGCTAACTTTTGGATTCCATGTCAAAAGCACTTTTAACAAATTTATTGTTATGTGACTGTGGATTGATAATGTGGTAGGATTTTAAGCTTTTTCTTCTCCATTAAGTTTTAGGATTTCTGTATACCATTTTCCCTACTATCTTCTTAACTGTCATGACAAAGGTGTTTTTGATTCTCTCAGCTAATGGTATCTATTCTAAAGTATCAATCTTAGTGTAGATTTTTTTCTTTGTTTGTTTGGTTTTTTTTTTTTTTTTTGAGGTACTGTAGTTTGAACTCAGGGCCTGTAACTTGAGCCACTCCATCAGCCCTTTTTCATGATGGGTTTTTTCAAGATAGTGTCTCACAAACTATTTTCCTCTGTTGGCTTTGAACTTTTATCCTCCTTATCTCTGCCTCCTGAGTAGATAGGAATACAGGCATGAGCCACTAGCACCAGGCTTTAGTGTAGGTTTTTAGATTTCAGGAAGAAAAGACTCAGCTAAGGAAAGATTTTCATGTTGGTAAGAATTCATATCATTTTTGCACCATCATAAGATAGAAAAATTGTTGTATTGTTGTAAGTTTCAGATTATCTGTATTGGGAAAATTACCTAAAAAAGATATGCTGTTACTGTTTTTATTCTTGAAGGTCCAAGAAGTTTAAAGTAATTTTGTAGACTGTCTGCGCCCAGCATTTTGTCACAGTGACAAAATACCTAAGATAAACAACTGAAGTGAAGAAGAATTTAGTTTTGGCTCATAGTTTCTTAGGTTTCAGTCCCTTGACACTTGGCAGCTGGCTCCATTGTTTCTGAAATGTTAAGGCAGAATGCCATGGTAAAATGGTGTAGTAAAGCAGAGGTGCTTAACTCATGGCAGACAGGAAACAGAAAGAAGAAAGAAGGAAGTGAGAGAGAGAGAGAGAGAGAGCCTTAGAACAAGATATATCCTTCAAACTTTCAAAATCATGCCCCTAATGACAAGTAAGCCCTACCTCCTGCTAGTCAGTTAAGCTATGAATTTATCAATAGATTGGTCAATTGATTGAGTTAGCACCTCATGATCTGTGATCTAAACATACCTCAATAGTGCCTCTAGATTGGAACTATTCAGCATATGATCCTTTTTAAAGGATTCTTTATGTCCAAACCATAACATTTCATCCTTGTCCCTTAAAGGCTAAAATGTAAAATTAATTGAGTTCATCTCCAAGAGTCCACAAAGTCTTGTCAGTTCCAGCATGTCTCAAAAGTCTCAAATCAAAGTCTCCTCTAAGACTCATAGCAAACTTTGGGCTGTGACTCCCTGTATAAACAAAAGGAAAATTACATACTTCAAACATCCAATAGTGGATCAGGTTACATTTTTCCATTCCAAACATTAAGAATAGAAAAATTGAAAGAAGAAATTAAACCAAACCAAGACCCAAACCCAGTAGGGCAACCATTAAATCCTATAGCCCTATGGCCAGCATCCACAACACATGGTGGCATTATGTCAGTTTCAAAATGTTTGGACACTCCAGCCCCTATGTCCTTGCTGCCTGCACCCATGTGGTATCTCTCTTGGGATGTTGTTGATCACTGCCTGTAGCTTGCCTTTAAACTCAACCTCAAACAAACTCTGATGGCATGAACAAAATGTAAGCAAGTTCTTTGCCTGAATGTAACATGAATAACCTCTAGTCTAATTCCCAATAGATTCCTGCTTCCCATTTGAAACTTCATTAACAGTGCTTATTGTCTGCATTTCTATGGACATTTTGGTCTTTTGAGTTCCCACTGGAATCACAGATTAAGTTCTGTTCGAAGCATTCTAAGTTTTTTCTAGCTTACTTCTTGTAAGGAACTGCTGAACAGAGACTGCACCACATGTAGAAAAGAAAGATTTATTGGAAGCACAGACAGCCGGGCTGACTCTTGGGTTCAGAGTGCAGCAGCTCGGCTGGAATGGGTAGTGGGCTTTATAGGAGGGGCTCTACTGTAGGGGAGGGAGGGTGTTTCTCCCAGAAAAAAGCCAGGCCACTGGTCCCCATTTATCTGTGATCACCAGATGGAACAGGTCGACATGAATAGCTACTTGAGAAATGGGAAGTTCCTGTTATTTTGTAAGCAGGGAAACAAGTGGGAGAGTTTTGCAAATGGTCATAAATCAGAGAGTCTGGTTTCAGTGCTCACCTCGGGACCCTCCACCCACCCCAAGAATGCCAGGGACCTATTTTCTAGCCTTTTGTTGGTAATATAAAAAAGGGGGGGGAATTTGGCCAGAATTTGAAAATTTGTAAGGTCCCCGGGAGCAGAGGTGGATGGTTTCTCTTAGGCTTCATTTGCAGACAAAGCCAGTTGTTGGTAGGCCAGAGAAGGTTGTAGTAGTATCTGGTGGAAAGTCTGTCTGCTGAGTTCCCCCAGGTGATCTGGGAGGCATCTAAAAAGGCAAGAGATAATAAGGAGTAAGGAGAAAATGGCTGACAAAGGTCACAATTGACAGAGTAGGCCTTCGATATATCAAAGGTAAGGAAGATAGAAGATTGCCATCCCTTAGTTGGACAGAAGGTGGAGTTAAGCAGAGTATGTGGGTAAAATCAACCTACCAGTCTTCTCCAGGTATAGAGTCTTGGAGCTGGTGAGCCAAGAAGGTTGGGGGTGGTTTGAGACCACCTTGAGGAGTAACCTGGGCATAGGTGGGGCAGGAGGGCTGGATAAGGAAGGAATGTGTAAAGGGAAAACCCAGTATATGGCATGAGAGTGGTCCAGTAACTTTTGGCTGGTGGAGGAGACCGTCCACCCCCACCACGGATGTCTGTGAAGTATAAAGTTTACTCCAAAAGTCAGGCAGCAGCGAGTAGGTGATTGAGGCCTACCTGCTACTTGGACGGTTACCCTGGGCTCCTCTGAAGTGATCTTGAAGGGAGCCGAGATCCCAGGGCTGCATCAGTCTTTGCCACCAGGCCCAAGAAGTCTGTGAGGCCTTCAGTCTGGTGGGAATGGGAGGGAGAGACTGACCTACCTTGTAGAGGCAAAGAGGGGCAGTTGGTCCTCCATTATCTGTTTTGACCACATTGTGGACAGGGTCCTAGTGGTAAGCAAGGTGAGGGGCAGCTTTTTGCCCAGTGTCCCATCTGGTTGTATTTGAAGCAGGCCACTGGAGGCACACATTGTCCAGCCCTTTTTGAAGATAGAGGAGGTGTCCTCAGGGCAGCCGCCAAGAGTTGGGCCTTTCGTTGGTCTCAGGTCTCATCTTGGTTATTAAATACCTTAAGTGCCATTTTCATAAGATCTCCCTGGGGGGTCTGGGGATCCTCCTCCACTTGTTTAAATTTTTTTTGAATATCAGCAAAAGTTTGGAAAATAAAATGAGAGTTGAGAATAATTATTCCATCCTTGGAAGATGGGTCTAGCTTAGTATAGCAGGTTAGGTTTCAGTAAGGTGCCCTAAGAAGTCAGTGGGGTTTTCAGTTGGCCATTGAATAATTTCTCTAAGTTTGTCAAAATTGACTGCCCTATAGGAAGCAGTCTATAGTCCTATATCTGCAAGGAGGCAGATGAGCATATAATTCTAGGCAGCCAGTATGGAGGGATCTTGATAGTCCCAATGTGGGTCTTCATGTGGTACAGCTGTAGATCCCACCAGGAGAGTGAGATCTGTGGAGTGGACATCATCATCATGTGCCTGGGCTGCCAACCAAACTCCTTCTCATCTGAAGTTAAAGTGGAGGAAAGAATAACATATATAACATGCCAAGTCCTATCATATGCTTGGGTTAGGTATTTAAATTCTTTAATATAGGAGGCTGAGTCATTAGAGAAGGAGCCAAGTCTCTTCAATTTGAGAGAGGTCAGTCATGGAAAAGGGCACATGGACTCTGATAATACCATCAGCTCCTGCTACCTCTCAGAGTGGGTATAGATGGGCTGGGAGTGTTTGGGAGGAGGTATGAGAGCAGGTATGGGATGCAGGTTGCGAGGAGAAGGGTGAGGGTGTAGCAGGGGCTGAGGGCAATGTTGGTGGTGTTAGTCCCTGAGGGGCTGATGGCTCAGGGTCAATAGTGACTACTGTGGAAGAGGAATATGGTGGCAGATGTTTAGGAGAGCCAGCAGTGGTTGAAGAAGGGTGGTCTGAGCCATGGGAGGATGGGATGGGAGAAGAGATTGGTGTAGAGGACTGGCGGGAAGAGGAGTTGGGAGGCAGGCACACAGAGCCCATGAGGTCACAAGTAAGGGAATAATCTTTGGGAGAGGGGCTAGGAAGAGCTTTAGATTTTGAAGGGGGTGTGTCACTGGCAAGGAGGATTTGAACAGCATTACAAGATTGGAGCAGAGAGGGTCGAGAGCAGAGAGAGAGCAAAGCTTGGACATACGTAATTTTGGACCACTTGCCATTGTGATGGCAGAAATTGTCATGATCTATAAGTGTGTAAAAATCAAAAGTACCATTTTCAGGCCATTGGGATACTGAGACCAAATGGTGTTTCAGTAATAAATCAGTTGCTTCAGTTTTATATCATGTTGGAGACCAAGGTTCCCAAGGGAGAGGAGAAGGCATCCCAGGGGTGTATCTAATGTAGAGTGTGTGGTTCCCCATAATGTAGTTGGAGGAAAGAGAAAGAGAGAGATAGAAAGAGAGAGAGAAAGAGGGGGGGGGAGAGAGAGAGAGAGGTATGTGCCTAGGTGAGTTTACTTGTCAGGCCAATATAGATCTAGGTCAAGATCTAGCCTCCCTTAGGTGACTCAGGCAAGGAGAGCAGAATCGTCCAGTTGATATTTGATCAAAGTAAGCTGGAGGGGCTATTGAGCTCTCACCCAAGGTGGAGGAAAGGAGGACGGAGAAGGACAGCAAGAGAGAGAGAGAGAGAAATGGAGAGAAAGAGAGTAAGAGGGAGGGGGAAGTGTCACCCAAATGGGTTCCCAAGGGTGGGTGTCCCCAGCCTGGGTCACCGTCTGTAGAGAATGCCCAACTGGTTAGCCAGGCATCCCTGTGCTAAGCTATGACTTCTGAGACTGAGAGAGAGCAGGCAGCCCCGAGAAGCATGACACTTACTGAGTCCAAGGAGAGGAGTAGGTCAGGTGGAAGGCAGAGGAAGAGAGGCTAATGACAGATGGGAGAGCAGGCAAGGCAGTAAGGTCAGAGATCTACAGTCCATAGGTACATGGGGTCAATTCAGCAGTCTGGGTCCAGGAGGGAGCAGGACACAAGGAGGCAGGAATTGGCCCCAAACGGGGGTGTCCCATTAGCCTCTCCCAGGTATCGGCACCAGATGTAAAGAACTGCAGAACAGAGACCGCAGCACGTGTAGAAAAGAAAGATTTATTGGAAGCACAGACTGCCAGGCTGAGTCTCAGATTCAGAGTGCAGCATCTTGGCTGGAATGGGTAGTGGGCTTTATAGGAGGGGCTACACTGTAGGGGAGGGAGGGTGTTTCTCCCAGAGAACAGTCGGGCTGCTAGTCCCCATTTATCTGTGATCACCAGATGGAGCGGGTGGACATACATAGCTAGTTGAGAATGGGATGCTTCTGTGGTTTTGCAAGCAGGGAAACAAGCAGGAAAGTTTTGCAAGTGGTCATAAATCAGAAAAGTCTGGTTTCGATGCTAGCCTCAGGACCCTCTGCCTGCCCCAAGAGTGCCAGGGACCTAACACTTCTACAAATGTTTCCATATTCCTCCCACAAATAAGTTCCAAACAAGTCTTGTGATTCACATGGTCAGGTATAGTTAGAGTAATTATGCTATTTCCAGGTATCACTTTTCTGTGTCAGTCAGCTTTTTCCACAATGACACAGTACTTAAGATAAGCAACTTAAAGGAAAAGGCCTATATTCTTGACTCACAGTTTTAGAGGTTTCATTCCATGATCACCAGCCAGCTGACAGAGTCACTATTGTTTCCGGGATGTGATAAAATAAAACACAATGGTGGATGGAAATGGTAAAATAGGGCTGCTCACCTCACACCAGACAGTAAGGAAAGGGGGAGTGGGGAAGAAGCAACGGGGGACAAGATATACACTTAAAAGTCATCCTTCCAATGATGTACTTTTCCAAGTAGCCCATTTAGCTATGAACCCATTAACAGATTAATCCATCCATGGAGTTAGGGTCCTGATTATCCAACTGCCTCTTGTTAATGGCACTGGACCAATTCTTCAACGCATGAGCATTTTGTGGGGGACACTTTATATCCAAACCATGGCACTGTGTGTGAAAGCAATTTGAACACCAGGGTTTAATTTTGAGAATTCTGTAATAACCATCTAGGATTTGGGAAAGAAAAATAATAATCCATTTTCCCCCAAAATCATCTTTTTATGCCTTTTGAAAAAAATTACTCAATTCTGTTATTAGAACAAATTGTGTTTACTGTCTTCACAAGAAATAAAGAATGCACAGTACAAATTTACTTAGTTCAAGTTTACTATTAAAAATAATAATATGATTCATTAAATGAACACAAATATAAGTAAAACTTAATTTTTCAGGTATTGAGTATTGTAGCTTACAAACATGGCTATAGTGATTTATGCTTTTCTGCTCTTGAAAATAACTTGAATCTAGACTTTTCTTTGATGTGTTTGAGCAGTAGATTTGAACGGGTTGACTTGCGGAGAGTAGGCTTCAAATTGCTATGCATCTTCTGCTTTTGCTGGTCTTGCAAATTTGTAGTTCATGAGTTTTTGTTGCTACATGATTAGAGACACTTCTTGGAGTAGGATGCTAACAATGCTCCAATAGACAGCCCACCAACTGTTATACATAAGTGAGTAAGGACCCTCAGGACATGCTAGTCTCCTGGGAACTCACAGACTTATAATCAAGTCCACCTAAGAACACCAGAAACTGTTCAAGACTATAAAAACTATCAATCAAAAATCCTGAGCTATCTATATAGCTGTTGATTGAAGATATTAACTTCTAGTTCTATTTGTATCATAGCAATAGAGTAATTGATACAGCAAGCTGTATATCTTTTCATCAGTGCTTGATATAATCTTCGTTGAACTGATCTGGGTTCTGTAAAAATATTTATTATTCATAAACTCTTTAGAATCATACTATATTTAGTGCTGCCCCAATTTCATTATTTAATTCTTCAGTTCTTGTGATAACAATTCTTTTAAAAGAATTATATATATAGTAAGATTAAAAATAAACAGACCAAGTATATTATGGCAAAGTATAGAATTACAGTATCTACCAGTTATTAACACCAATCAACACTTCCTGTGTCAAATACTATCTTAAAAACCATTTTAGTAAAACTATACAGATTAGGTCCCATACTAATTCATTCCTCATGTCTTGGCACATACAAATTCTCTACCTCAAATACCATACCTTTGTCTGCTCAGTTCTGATAATTGCCAATTGTATTTCAAACATCGGATGAAATAGTATCTTGAAAAATCTTTCCTGACTATTGTGCTCACAATATTTTCTGTCACCACATCTCCAAATGGAGTCAATCTGTACCTGTAGTGACTTTATAACATTTTTACTCAGATTCAACATTTCATGTACATCACCTGTGCCCTCTCAAACTCTTCAGACATCACACCTAGTAAGGATTATTGAAACCACAAGTGAATCTCCTTGCTGACTCTCTTTTGGTCCTCAGATAAGTTATCTACCCTGGGAGCAGCCTTCAATTACAGCATCCCTAAACTTTATCTGTGCTTTCTACTGCAGAGTCCACTGCAGGCTTGTGTTGCAGTTGCCTACAGTGGTAGGCTACTCATGGGCACACAACTAAATTTACTCTCATTTTCTCATTTTTACCACTGCCTTCTCTTTTTTCATTTATTTTTTATTTTTTGTTTATTCATATGTGCAAACAATGTTTGTGTCATTTCTCCCTCCTATCCCCCTACCACCTTGCTTCCAGGCAGAAACTGTTCTGCCCTTATCTCTAATTTTGTTGAAGAGAGAGTATAAACAATAACAAGGAAGATAAAGCATTTTTGCTAGTTGAGATAAGGATAGCTGTACAGAGAGATTCCTAGCATTGCTTCCATGTACAAATGTGTTACATTCTAAGTTGTTTCTTCCTGAACTGACCTTTTCTGTAGTTCCTGATCCCCTTCTCCTATTGACCTCTGTCACTTTAAAGATTCTGCATTATTTCCTTTGCATTGAGGACATCAAATACTCATGTTTTTGGGGTGTCTTACCTATCCTCATACCTCCCTTGTGTTCTCTCACCTTATTATGTGACCAAAGTCCAATCACCTTGTTGTGTTTGCCCTAGATCTAAAGTCCACATGTGAGGGAGAACATACGGTTTTTGGTCTTCTGAGCCTGACTAACCTCGCTCAGATGTTCTCCAGTTCCATCCATTTACTTGCAAAGGATAAGATTTCATTTTTCTTCATGGCTGAGTAGAATTCCATTGTATATCAATATCACATTTTCTTAATCCATTCGTCAGTGGTGGGGCATCTTGGCTGTTTCCAAATTTGGCTATTGTGAATAGCACTGCAATAAACATGGGTGTGCAGGTGCCTCTGGAGTAACCTGAGTCACATTCCTTTGGGTATATCCCTAGGAGTACTACTGCCTTCTTAATCATGCCTATATTACCACTTAAATGAGCCACTTGAATTTTTTTTAAATTATGTTTCTGGAAGAATCCAACCTAAGATTTTGAGCATTTATGTGTTAAATACTTATATCCCCTAATAAATTATGACCTCCAGGAATGAAAAATCTTTATCTTACTAACTCCACATCAATCATGTTATCTGGAATATCAGTGTTAAACGAAGTATGATTGACATAATAGCCACTTTTGTCACAGAATTTGTAAACTTATCATTTAATTTGAAATACTTTTGCAAATCATGTATCACACCCTCCCACATTCTCCCTTACAACTCTCCCTCACTATTGAATAACTGGACAAAGAATGAATGTGTTTAAAAAAACCCCACAGCCCTCAAAGGTCAAATATTCCCAGTTAGAAGAATCATCAGCTTCCCTGTTTTCCCAGACACATCATTTATGCCTTTATTATTATAGATGGCAATCTTTTCATTCTAATGTACATCTGTTTCCCTTAGGGTAAAAGTTGTCAGCATTTCATTCCAAAATGGCACCCCTAGGCAACTTACAGGTATAGTAGTAGCAAAAAATACACATATATTAAAGTGTTCAGGAATTGATGCAAAGAAAATATGGGGTTCACTTTTTGGCTTTGGTATTTGCTAAATATAACATGTTCATGGATTCCAACTCTAAAATTTTTCCACTTGAAAAATGCCAACCAAAATAGTGCTTACTTTATGTTGTTGTAATAACTAAATGCCGCAATATAGGCAAAACACTTAGCATACTATTTGATACATTATAAGCAATTTGTGTATGGTAACATTGCATCTGGGAAAAAAAGATGTATCAAAAATAAATTCAGCTCTTATATTTAACAAGCAAGAGTAAAGATGAATATCACTGATAAGTACAAATATGTAAATGAATGTGTAAGAGAGTAAAAGAGAAAACGCTACAAAAATTTATTTATTTCCATGTGTTGGAATCTAGGAAACTTCCAGGACAGTGACATTCTTGCTAATCTTATTCGTTACATGTGGTTTGGACAAGAAGAGAATTGGCAAATGTATATTTTATTGAGTAGATGTCTCAGAACTTTTCACGTAGTATTCAGCAAACAAATTTAATAATTGAATTACTACGTAATAATATATGTTCAGGAAAAGAAATACAAATTCCTATCTAAAATGTTAATCTGATATGTATTTCCTACACGTCTCTGTGATTTTTTACTTTAGTAGGACATCAAAAATGAGTTATTCTTCCAGTTGTGAGTGTGAAAGAATGCTAAAGGAGATATAGAGACTAATTCATTTTATTTACAATGGCCCAATTGTTGATAACCTCGGATTTAGTTTCTTTCAACTTCATGGTATCTAACATGACTTACTAACAGACACATAAAGCAATACATAATTTCCTCAATTACTCTGGCTACCTGCTGCTTAATATTATACATTACTGATAGTGATTTGGGGCATTGACTTTTTTGAATGCTGTAATTTTTAAAATGCTTTTAGAAGAAAAAAATATCAACTAATCAGCATCCATTCATCTTTCAACATATCAAAATTGAAGAAAAGTCTTTTGGAGAATAAAAATATTGTAAAATCACAAGTGAATGTTAAACTACCTAAAGACGTTTTCAAGATCTCTTAAGTACATGTTACTGGAAATTTCTATAAGTCTGGATTTTTAAAGGTGAAACACTGGGATAGATTACAGAAAGAAGAAAGGAAAAGAAAACCTGGCAAGCAAGAATTAAACCATAAAACACTGTATTTGCAAAAGTTTAAAAAAGGATTAGAATGATAATAGATAATATTTGGGTATTACTTTACTTATTATGCAAATATGAAACACAGGAGACCTCCACTTTTACATTTACTTATCAAAATATCTAAAGAGTGTTAAAATCTGAAGTTCAGCAAAACAAATAAGGAGGCCATATCTGAATATAATGATTCAGACTCTGCCAGTAACATGACAGGTTTATATTCTTTACAGAGACTTGAATTAGAGTCCTGAAACTGCCATTCATGGTGTAAATTTTATCACTTTTCTTAATCATCATATTAAATTACTATAATTTAAATTGGGAAATATAAAATTTGTTTATAATTTTCTGGGAAGCTACATTATTGTTTAGTTGTCACCATTAATAATAGTATTGTGGAAAGTATACATAGGAATTCTCTGTAGAAATATTACATTGAATAAAAGAAACACTTAATGAACTAGAAAGAAATAAAAACTCTAGCTGGGACAAGAAAGACCCATCAGTGTCATTATTAACAAACACGAGAAGTAACAGGAAGAGTTGGACAGAGGTGTGAAGAAAACTAACTGCAAATTAGATCTCCTATTTCCTGAAATACATCTATTAATTCTAACAGAGTAGTTATGAAGTATGAAGAAGAAAGTAGTACATCCAGTCCAGACAATCTGCAACCCAGACTTGAGGAGACAGATAAAAACAGGTCTAGCTCAGGAAGAAGACATGGGGAGGTGTTGAATCAAAGGGAAAGAGATTTTTTTTAATGTAAAAACCAGGATTTTTTTTCTAAGTTATCAAGTCCTGCACAAGCTTAAAATGATTATGGATCCCCTGGAGAGGGAAAGATTGTAAAAAGAATGAAGTAGAAAAACATGTTAATGGGGAGAATTTTACATGACAGGTGAGGTGCTAGAAGAATCCTTCTGAGTAGATTGACTTGCTGTGAATGACATAATTAAATAGATTGCAGAGATATGTGGCTCAAATTTAGTTGTCAGAGTTCAAGGTAGAGGTATTCAACGTACTTTGGGAATAAGATAATATATTCAAGATAATATATTAAGATAATATATTTAATATATTTAAGGTACATTGCACATGGTAAGACCTCCTTAAGCAATGTTTCTTCTTGATGCTCTTTTTAAAAAACTATGATCCCTACTTGCATGAACACTATATCTATAAGCTCACCTGACATGACTCCTTACCAATCTACTACATATCAATAAATAGATCTACAGATACCCCAGGAGTGTTTCATTATTAAATACAGCGCTGGACGAAAGGAAGACAAAGTTGGAGTTTTAAGCAATTTCCTATCCATGTGACCATGCACATTAAAACAAAAAAGGCAATGAGAGTCTCATAGTCCATTTCTGGAGTGGTCTCACAGGCTCCTGGCTTTTTGCCATCAGACTTTGCCAAGTTAGAATGCCATGTGAGTCCACTGTGAAAGATCTCAAGCCCTTCATTTTTACCTTGAAAAAAAAATACACTAACTGGAGCAGATATACAAGAATCATTGTTAGGGAAATGCCGCTCACAAAAGAAAGCTCAGGAGAGAGAGTCTCAAGTCCAGCAAGCCAAGGTTAATGACAGGTTAAAGCTGCCAGGCTGCCCAGGAGAGAGGTGCAGCAGCTGACTCTGAGGCAGGGAGGTTTTTATGTATACTTTGTACGAGAGAACGAGGAAGTGGGTGATGTGAAAAATTTACTGAGGTCGTTGGGACGGAAAGCTCTCGGTTGAGCAAGGGATCTCTGGTGCGTATCTTCTGAAAATTGGCGGTTGTTTTCTTTGAGGTGTGTTTTCCAGGACCAGAGGTGTGGTTTTATCATTAACTGGCGGGCACAATGGAGATCAGAATGGAGACCCAGCCGGGTCCAAGGTGGAGGCACTTTTGTCTACATATTTCTATTAATCATCCCTACCCCTGCTACTCCTACTTCTTTTGAAGTAGAAGTGAGGCCCTTGCTACTAATACTGGAGGACCTGAACTGAATATTGAGTCTCTTAAACACCACCAGCTTCCTCATTTTGAAGGGTTAAAAAACAACACTTTACATAGTTGCTATTAAAATCAAGTTGGGTTAAATATTTCAATATAAAAATTTTTAGCACGTTTTTGGTTCTCAGAATGATTTGCTGATTTTGAAGATAACTATAAGACTACAAAACTTTCCCACACAAAAATAGAGTTAGCATTTGATGAAATACAAGTGCTTATTACCTTCATTTGATCATCACACATTGTATATATGTATGGAACTATGCCTTGAAAAGGTATACAAATATTATGTATTTGTATATCAGTAAAAATAAGTCAGTAAAAAGATGAGAAATATCACATAAGCAATCAATGAAAATCCCAACTTAAATGAACTAGTATTTGAGATTCTGCTCAAAAATTAAGTGAATTAAATATAAATAAGCAAATGTTCTCTCTCACCTTTGTGCATTGCTTCACTGGAAAAAGAATAACCAGTGAAAGTCTTGGTAATATGTAGGTATGATTTTCATGAGGATATCTTTGGATTTTTAAAAAGGGTTTATTTTTTAAATTCTTATTGTTTGCTAACTACATGGCTTTTCAGTCCAAAAATATTCTATCAAATGTCTATAATAGATCAGAAACTTTCCTAGGCACCTTTTTCTCTGAAAACATTTTCCTTTGTGGGCCTGGGCTTTGAACTCAGGGCTTTGTGCTTGCATAGCAGGAGTTCTACTGCTTGACCTCCAGACCATTTTGCTCCAGTTATTTTGGAGATGTGGGCTATCATGAACTATTTGCCAGGCCTGGCCTTGAACCTTTATATTCCAGATCCCAGCCTCCCAAGCAGCGAGGATTACAGGTGTGGCCCACCCAATGCCCACTCATCTATGAAAACATTATAATTCACTGTTTTGTATATAAAATTCTACCAACTGCAACATACAAACTGGAAATATACAAATTATAAATGTATAGGTCAATAATTTTCATGAAGGAAATATATCCATGCATCAAGCATATAGATTAAGTAGAAAATTAGCATCAGTCAAGAGTTGCATCATCTTTCAGTCATTTGCCCTTACTTCTTTTTGTGTGTTGTCTTCTGGATTGATTTGTACTTTTCTTTAAAAACTATGATAGATGTAAAATTTTTCCTTTGTCAGATATTTGTTTTTCAGACAGCTTCTCCTTCACCCTGTATTACTTGTGGTCCATTTTATCTTCAGTTGTCATATTATAGAACCAGGGAAAAATGCTTAGAAGTTGTTGACTTCTTGAACCATGAAACCAAAACAGAGAAGGAAAAGCAGGTGGGCTTGGGAAGAAAAGATGTTAGTCTCTGGATTGTGAGTGCAGACGGTGGGTGGCGATGGTGGTGGTAATGATTCTATTCATAGCTTGCTGACAGGAAGGAATGGACAAAAAACAAAGGGATTTGTGGACCAGAGATGGGGGAGTTGCATTCAGGGAGAACACATGACTTCCAGGGTGTTGGTTCTCCAAGTTGGTAATGAATCTTACCTCACTTGCACAGTCTTATTTCCCCCTCTTCCTAGTCTTTGATAAGATACTTATTGCCCATTTTGGGGCCTCTATTTGGAAAAAAAAGCAGTCCTTGTCCTTTAGTAAGCTTGGAATTCAGTGGGGATGGTAAATGTCCAGAGAGAGAATGATTTTTTATGCAATGTGGAATGAGTTCCACAAAGTTCTGAACTGAGTGTAAAGTGAAAAGAAGGTTTAAGTAGCATCAGGGTAGCTCTTATAAGGGATGAGAATATTCAATTAAGGAATATTTGGTTTAAAAGTGAATCTCAAAGATTCATAGAATAGACTACTTGGACCTCACAAATCCACATCAATATAAAAAATATATACAACAGAGATACATTGTAGAAGAACATGGTTTCACATGTGACAAGTTTCCTCTTAATTGTTAGGACCCGGAATCCTATTCCCCCGAGAGACAGAGAGCCAGGCGTGAATGCAATCAACAAAGCAGAGTTTATTGGACTGGCCAGCCAGGGTCGAGCTCCCACACGGACACGCAGGACCGGTTAGGAAAGCAAGACCCTGAGCCTCTTAGGGGGAAATCTTATATAGACTGCAGTGGCGTGCATATTTTTGTTATCAACATTAGACAAGCAGGCAGAGCACATCCTGCACGTACTTCACATCTTGCTCGTACCTCACATCTTGCTCGTATCTCACATCTTGCTCGTATCTCACATCTTTCATTCCTCACATTCTATATGCCCTAACTGAGCCCTGCCTCATTGCTTATCTTATCTACATGGGATGTTTGGTACTGGTTTCTCCAACAAGGGGGTTGGGGCCTGCTGAGACCTCATATTCCTTTCATTCCCCCCTTTCTTATGGCCTAAATTGAGGAATCATCCTCGAGAGGATGAAGAGCCTGATATTGTTGGCGGAGGACCAGAAGTTGGATAGTATTAATTCGACTTTTGACAAAAGTCATAAGTCGGTTTAGAATCCAGGGTCCTATGGTAACAAGTAATAGGATGATTATTATTGGCCCTGCCAGTGCAGATAAAAGGGTAGCCAACCATGGGGACTGGTTAAACCAAGACTCGAACCAGCTTTCCCCTGCCTCTTTTTCTCGTTTTCTTTGTTCCAGGCTCTTTCGGAGTTTAGACATGGAGTCACGAACAACTCCGGTATGGTCAGCGTAAAAACAACATTCTTCCCCTAGAGCAACACATAGTCCCCCTTTTTGGAGGAACAACAAGTCCAGACCTCGTCGGTTTTGAAGTACTACCTCAGACAGGGAAGTGAGGGATTTTTCTAGGTGGCTAATGGAGGTTTCTATTCTCTCTATATCTTCATCTATGGCTGCGCGCAGCGAAGACATCCCTTTATGTTGAGTAGCCAGGGAGGCTATGCCGGTCCCTGCCCCAGCCACCCCTAGGCTAAGTAGGGTAGCAATGGTTAGTGTAGAAATAGGCTCTCTCTTCTTTCTCTCACCTGTTCCTATATTCCAGTATGAATATAGACTTTCCTCCGAATGATAGAGGATGCGGGGCAGCACAACCACTATAACACAGAATTCTTTAGAGCTGTTAAACACCTTAGTTGATAGGCATGGGGTGAGTCCGGACCGCGAGCATAGCCACCACCCATTGTCCTTTGGAATTACCCATTTAATAGCATTTCCCCAGGTAGAACTGGCGTTAATAACAGTACATAAGTCCCGTCTGTTCTTTGGCACTTTTCCTAAGCAGGTTCCTTGGCCGTTTACCTGCTGTATGGTCAGACCTCTCTTACGGTCTCCCCAGGAACATTGACTAGGGTTTTCCTCAGATGAGGTATCGTGAGTGGTGTTTAGCCCTATTGCCTCATAGAATGGGGGCCTCACATCATAACATAACCAACAGGAGTTAGTCATGTTAGGGTTGGTGTGGTTTAACGTCAGGAAGGCAGCACCCACTAGCTCCCAGAGGGGGTCTTTAGATGCGGTCATGAGACTGGGCCTCACCAGGGGAGGGCTGGTTTCTGATGGTCTTGGAGTTGTAACATTAGCCCAAGCTATGGTAGAGGGAAGGTGGTGAGTTGTGGAAGGTTGGGGAGATGGCTTTACATTGGGCGGCCTAAGTACCTTATTGGGGCCTACTGCTGTGGACGGTGGCCCTATGGGCTCAATTTTTAATCTGACCACTATGGTCGAGCCAGCATGTCTACCATATTTATAAAATACAAGTCCCCATACCTTACCTTGTATCCACCCAGGGGTGTCCTTCTTGCCAGTTTCAGTGAAAGTGACCTTGATTCTATCTAGATCCGTGGGCTGGCATTTATGGGTGGGTATTGGAATTCTGTGCTCCCTTAATATCCCATTTACAAAGGCAAATTTGACTAGGTCTGATTTTGATATCCCCCATTTCCATTCACTATCATTGGATGTGACACATGCCCATGACCTACAGAAGGAGTATTGTATCCCCCCACATTCCTGGTTCTTTTTGTGGCCGGGGCAGGCATAAAACCCATAACGTCGGGCTGACTCCGGGGCAGTAGACTTGTAGGCAGGATTGATGTCTCTGAAGCAGAACTGAAGCTCCGGCCACCAAGTTCCTATGGGGGCAGTGCGAGTAGTCTCGTTGAGGGTGGTATGAGTCTCCCCATCGGTGAGTATCCAGGTTTGCTTATAGGGCTGGTGAGGGTTGGTTTCTGCGAGGCTCCCGCTCTGGGCATTGAGCAAGATCAGAGCGATCAGCCACCCCATCCGTGGCTGCTCCTGAAGGCTCTGCATGTTCCCGGGGCCACAAAAGCTTTAGCTTTAATGGGTTGTCTGGGTGCCGCCGTACAGTCCACTCCTTGACCCCTTCTTGTTTTTGATGATTGGCTCGACGCACGTGGGAGTGGTGGATCCAAGGTCCGATGCCATCAACCTTGAGGGCGGTAGGGGTAGTAAACAGTACAACATAAGGTCCTTTCCATCTAGGCTCTAGGGTTTTGGACTGATGCCTTTTAACCCATACCATGTCACCCGGGACTATGCCATGTTCCGGAGCCGGGTCCCTCTTAACAGCGTGGTATGCTTGAATTAAGGGCCAAATCCGTTGTTGCACTTTAGCTAAAGCCTGCAACATGGTCAGGTAATTTGGGGCCAGATCACCTAGTTCTGGGCTTAAGGTCCTCTGAATGATGGGGGGTGGAGCCCCATACAGGATCTCAAAGGGAGTTAGCCCATGGACATAGGGGGAGTTCCGGACTCGGAAGATGGCCAAGGGAAGGAGCGTCACCCAATCACCGCCAGTCTCCAGGGCCAATTTGGCTAAAGTCTCCTTTAGTGTCCTATTCATCCTTTCTACTTGCCCTGAGCTCTGGGGGTTATATTCACAATGTAGCTTCCAATTGGCCCCCATAGTCTGGGCTAGTCCCTGCAGGACCTTACTAACAAAAGCCGGACCGTTATCTGACCCAATTGCCTCGGGCACCCCATATCTGGGTATGATTTCCTCTAGCAAAGCCTTTGCCACTACCTGACTCGTCTCCTTCTTTGTAGGAAAAGCCTCCACCCAGCCTGAAAAGGTATCTATGAATACCAGCAAATATTTGTACCCAAACTTTCCCGGTTTTACCTCAGTAAAATCCACTTCCCAACTTCTTCCCGGAGCCCTCCCCCGTTCCCGAGTACCTGTATGGTGCCCCTCCCTTCGTCCTGGTTTCATGATTGTGCAGCTGGCACAATCTTCCACAATTTGGCGGACTGCTATGGTCTGGTTCGGAAATCGGAGCTGCGCAGATGTCAACAAGTCTAGTAATTTTCTCTGCCCCAAATGGGTGGACTTATGTAAGTTAGCCAACAGGAATCGTCCGAGTTTTTCAGGCAGAATTAACTTGCCTTCCAAGTCGCTTTTCCATCCGTCTTCCCCTTCTCTAAAGGGGGAGTGGGCTCTCATCCAAGTGAAATCCTCTGTGGAGTATTCTGGTCAGGGGGGTAGTGGAGGGAGCTCTGGGACCGGCACGTCTATCGCCGCAACCGTGGAAGGTTGCCCTGTCTCCATGGGAGGACTCACCATTGCTACTCTCTTTGCTTCTTGATCTGCTCTGTTGTTACCGACAGCTTCCGGCGTCTCGGCAGACTGGTGGCCTGGGACATACATCACTGCCACTGCCTTCGGTTTTTCCACTGCCATTAATAGACGCTGGACTTCGGCTAGGTTCTTTAGATGTTTTCCTTCTGCTGTGCGGAATCCTCTTTCGCGATAGATGGCCCCGTGGACATGGATGGTACCGAAAGCATAGCGGCTATCGGTGTAGATATTGACTCGCTTTCCTTTTGCCCTCTCCAGGGCCTCTGCCAAGGCAATTAATTCCGCTTTTTGGGCTGATGTTCCGGGTGGGAGGGCGCTGCTCCATACCGTATTTCCTTCTTGGTCGACTACAGCTGCCCCTGCCCTTCGGGCTCCATCTTGGAAAAAACTGCTTCCATCCGTGTACCAGTTTAATTTGCAGCCGGACAGGGGGGTATCCTTTAGGTCAGCCCGTACCTGTGTAACTTCGGAGAGGAATTCTTTGCAGTTATGGACAGGTGTCTGCAGTTCCGGGTTAGGCAACAAGGTGGCAGGGTTCAGGATTACGGGATCTGTGAATATGATCCGAGGGGAATCCAACAAGAGCCCCTGGTAGTGGGTGAGCCTGGCATTCGTCATCCATTTCCCAGGGGGTTGTTTAAGGATTCCCTCCACCGGGTGAGGGGCCGTTACCCAGAGGGCCTGTCCAAAGGTTAGTTTATCGGCTTCTCTCACCAGCACGGCAATGGCCGCTATGATGCGGAGGCAGGGGGGCCATCCTGCCGCTACTGCGTCTAATTTCTTGGAAAAGTATGCCACTGGTCTCTTCCAGGGACCTAGCTGTTGGGTCAAGACTCCTTTGGCTACCCCCTTTTTCTCATCTACAAACAGTGTGAATGGTCTTGTAGGATCTGGCAAGGCTAAGGCAGGGGCCTGCAAAAGAGCGTCTTTTAGCTGATCAAAGGCCTGTTGTTCTCTCTCTCCCCAACTCCAATCTGGAGCTTCTTTGGTGGCCTCATATAGGGGTCTGGCTATTTCCGCAAATCCTGGAATCCAGAGTCTACAGAACCCCGCGGAGCCCAGGAATTCTCTCACCCCCCTAGTGGATGTCGGGGATGGGATAGCCAGAATAGTCTGTTTCATGGCATCAGTCAGCCACCTTGCCCCATCTGCAATCCGATAACCCAAATACGTCACTGACCTTTTACAGATGTGAGTTTTCTTGGCACTTGCCCGATACCCCAGCTCACCTAATTCCGTTAGCAGGTGTTCAGTAGCCTTGATGCACTCCTCTCGGGTTTCTGCCGCTAACAGTAAGTCATCAACATACTGTAATAGAGTGACTCGTGGGTGGCTCCGACGAAAAGGTTCCAGGTCCTGGCTCAGGGCCTCATTAAACAGGGTGGGAGAGTTTTTAAATCCTTGCGGCAGTCTGGTCCAAGTGAGCTGTCCGGATTGGCCCCCATCTTCTTGCCATTCGAAAGCAAATAGCGGCTGACTAATTTCTGACAATGGAATGCTGAAGAAAGCATCTTTCAAATCAAGGGTTGTATACCATACTTGCGAGGGGGGTAGGTGGCTGAGCAAGGTATAGGGATTTGGAACGGTGGGATGAATGTCCTCCGTCCGCTCGTTTACCTTTCGTAGGTCTTGCACAGGCCTATAGTCCCCGCTTCCCGGCTTTCGGACGGGGAGCAGAGGAGTATTCCAGGCAGACTGACAAGGTCGCAGTACTCCTTCCTTTATTAGCCTGTGGATATGAGGGGCTATGCCTCTTCGGGCCTCCTCAGGCATAGGATACTGTTTCACCCGAATGGGGAGAGCAGAAGCCTTCAATTGTATAACTACGGGCGGGAGGTGTTTGGCGAGGCCGGTTCCCGCAGTCTCCGCCCAGGCCGTGGGAAATCTTTTTACCCAATGAGTCATGTCCCCTCCTGGTTCCTGTTGACTCTCAAACAGACGAT
Organism: Castor canadensis; assembly: GCF_047511655.1. Lineage (NCBI taxonomy): Eukaryota > Metazoa > Chordata > Mammalia > Rodentia > Castoridae > Castor > Castor canadensis. Next base: position 126,132,354 of record NC_133386.1, read on the forward strand.
GCTCGTCAGCCAATGATAGGGACAAGACATGAATCGGGCTCCCTTCTCGATCAGTCACAATTATTCCATCTGGTTCAAAATGGATATGGGCCCCTATTTTGGTGAGTAGGTCCCGTCCGAGCAGGGGAGCGGGGCTCTCAGGGACGACCAAGAAGGAGTGTGTGACCTGGTGTTTTCCTAAGTTCACCTTTCTTTTGGTAGTCCATGTACATAACTGCGTACCGGTGGCCCCCTGAACAACACTTGTTCGTGCCTTGTTCAAAGGTCCATGTGCCTTGTTTAAAACCGAATATTGGGCGCCGGTATCCACCATGAACCCCATCGGCTTCCCCTCCACATGCATTGTTACCCAGGACTCGGGGAGGGGGTCTGAGCCCCGTCTCCTTCAGTCCTCTTCTCCGGCTAGTAGGACTCTGGCCTGCTCTACTGCTCGTTCCCTTTCCCTGTTTTCCCCCGGTCTCCTTCCAAACCCTCTTCTTCCCTTTAACTTAGGACATTCTCTCTTCCAATGCCCCGTTTCCTTACAGTAAAAACAGTGTTCCTTATCCGGGGTCCTGGCGTGGCCCCCTCCTCTGGGTTGGTCCCGGACACCCGCTAGGAAAATACGAGCCATTTCTCTCTGTTGCTTTCGGTTTTCCTTAGCCTGGAACTCCCGGTCCTCCTTTCTCAATTTCTCCTGGGCTTCCCTGTCTTCCTTTCTCTGTCTTTCCTCCCTTTCTTCTGGAGTTTCCCTAGCGGTAAAGACCTTTTCTGCTACCTGTAGCATTTCCCTTATAGTCATCTCCCCTAAGTTTTCCTGTTTATTGAGTTTTCTCCTAATGTCTGGGGCTGCCTGATTAATGAATGAGAGTACCACAGCAGACCGGTGGAGGTCCGCCTCAGGGTCAATCGGGGTGTACTGACGGTATGCCTCATAGAGGCGCTCTAAGAAACCGGCTGGGCTTTCGTTTTCCCCTTGAATGACTGCTTTTACTTTTGCAAAATTGGTGGGCCTTCTAGCGGCCGCTCGGAGACCGGCCATCAGAGTCTGGCGGTAGATCCGAAGACGCTCCCTACCTTCTGCGGTCCCGAAATCCCAATCAGGCCGGCGTATGGGAAAAGCCTCGTCTATGGCCGGTTGGAGAGTTGTGGGTCTCCCATTATCCCCCAAGACATTCTTCCTCGCTTCGTTGAGGATGCGCTCTCGTTCCTCCGTCGTAAAAAGAGTATTGAGCAGCTGATGACAGTCATCCCAAGTGGGGCGGTGTGTATGCATGATGGACTCCAGGAGATCTATGAGACACTTGGGGTCTTCAGAAAAGGGCGGGTTCTGTGTCCTCCAGTTATATAGATCACTGGAGGAGAAGGGCCAGTACTGAAACTGTTGCCCTCCTCCCGGTCCCCCTTGGCCCACCATCCGGACTGGAAGTGTAGGGACAGTTTCCTCCCCCTGTGTTGATGAGGGGGGCCCGTCTTCCCCCTCCCTTTCCCGGATCCCTCGGGGGCGAAGTCTTCGACCCATTCCTCCTCCTGCTGCCAGTCCTGTTGAGGAGGATGAGGAAATTTCCTCCTCCGGGGCACTGGCTTGGCCAGGGGGAGTCACGTATGGAGGCGGCCGATCTTCCTCTGCCCCTGCGAGGGATGGGTAAAGGGGGGAACTCTCTGGTAAGACCGGAGATGGTGAAGGAGATGCCCTAATTTGAGGACCGGTCAAGGTGGGAAGAGGAAGTTTTTCCTCCTCCTTTATGACCAAGGCGGGCGTGACTGGGGTTTTAGCCCCGGGGGCCGAACTGGAGGGGTGGGTCAGAAAAACTGTTAACCAAGGGGGAGGGTTCCTCACCAGATCCTCCCAAACCAAAATGTAAGAAACTTGGTCTGGATGGCCTCGATTGTCTGGCTGAAAAATGACTGCTTTAACCTTAGTGATCAGGTCTAGGGAGAGGGAACCTTGAATGGGCCACCCGACTCCAAAGGTGGGCCACTCTGCAGAACAAAAGGTGTCGAACTTACCTTTCTTGATGACCAGACCCGCATTTAAGGCCCTTTCTTTAACTTCTGGAAAGTGAGAAAGGATCAGAGACTTTGGGGTTGTTTGTCCCTGTCCCATTGTGGAAGGAGACTCAAACACCAAGAGAGATAGAACAAAAAGGGTAAAGGCAACAATAATTCCACACACACACAACACTCTCCAGCACTCGCTCGGACCGGTCCTTCTCTCACACTGGTGCGCACCCCATTCAACCTCCTCACCGTCCAACTGGGATATCAGGCCGAAAGGCGTCCACTTGACGGGTGGTCGGTCGACTAGCTCAATTAGTTCTTCACCTGGCGCCAGGGTTCCTAAAATGCTCGAGCCCAAATGAGAGGAAAGCCTCTCCCAATAGGACCCTGTGGTCCTCCTTGCGAGATTCCCAGAATGAATCTCCCTGGGGATTGGCCGAATCCCCGCCGCGGCCCAAATGGAACACTCAAGTTCCTCCAAATGAGGGTCTGGGATCCCCTCCCAACGCCTAGGACTTGGGATCGCCCCTGCTTTCTCGCAGGCAGGTTCTGTCTCTCGAGAAAATGAAATCTCGGTGGAACCTCCAAATGTTAGGACCCGGAATCCTATTCCCCCGAGAGACAGAGAGCCAGGCGTGAATGCAATCAACAAAGCAGAGTTTATTGGACTGGCTAGCCAGGGTCGAGCTCCCACACGGACACGCAGGACCGGTTAGGAAAGCAAGACCCTGAGCCTCTTAGGGGGAAATCTTATATAGACTGCAGTGGCGTGCATATTTTTGTTATCAACATTAGACAAGCAGGCAGAGCACATCCTGCACGTACTTCACATCTTGCTCGTACCTCACATCTTGCTCGTATCTCACATCTTGCTCGTATCTCACATCTTGCATTCCTCACATTCTATATGCCCTAACTGAGCCCTGCCTCATTGCTTATCTTATCTACATGGGATGTTTGGTACTGGTTTCTCCAACAAGGGGGTTGGGGCCCGCTGAGACCTCATATTCCTTTCATTAATAACTATAAGCATAGATAATTGACCTGATAGTATTGTCCAGTCTGGTAATTCCAAGTTAATAGATTGGGATGTGTTAAATTAGTATTCCAAAGTCAATTGGGGAAAAGTATTGCAATTGGCTTTACTGAATTCTTAATTTAATGATACTGATAATTTTTTTTTTGACAGATTGGGAGTAAGTTCTAGAGGTTTCTTTCCACGCATCATCATGTGCTTCTCTAATACAGTGAATCAGAGTTCATCCCAGATTTAAACAATTTCCCCTAGCAAACTCCAGGGTCAAGGAGGAGATGGACTTGTTTGGAAAAGCTTCTCCTTGAATCCTGATGATATCTGAGCTGAGGGTCTAACACAGTGAAACCACAATATCATTCTGGATGGAGAGATCTAACTTCTTTAACTGAAATGAATAAATGACTTTGCATTGTTTTGGGGATAATAACAAAATGCTTAATCTCGAATTACAAATTTCTTCATGATCTAGTCCCTGCTTATCTCTTCATCCTCCCTCAAAACAAATTTCCCTCTCATCCATATTCTGCAAGCCTTGTAAAGTACTTCTAGTGTGCCACACAGATCCCTGCTCTTCCTAACTGCAGCTCTTTGCAGTTTTACTTCCTTTTTCCCCCTCTGCCTCTGCTCTTTACTTCAGACTCACTCTCACTCTTCTGTTCAAGCCTTATTGCAGGCATAACTTCTTCTGAGAAAAGCTTATAAATCTTGAGACTCAAAGTGTGTCTCCTATTAGGTCTACTATATCATCAATTATTTTGTAACACCAGTTATGCAGAATTTCTTTTTCACTGGACATTTCTCCATTCACCTCCTTGAAACCAGAAATCTAAACTTCAACCAACTCCCTGACAGAACCTAGGTCAGAGTAGAGACTCAATAATATAAAAATATTTAAAGGTATAAATAAATGAAGGAATACAACTCACAATGTCCTATTTCAAGTAACTGACTTTTCCCACTTACTGCAATTACTTCACTTGCCCTTTATGAGGGGCTTGCTCTGTATGAAACTGAGTCATAAGTGGCCTTTGTTCATTTTGTAGATTGGGTGTGCTCCTGATAAGGTTTATCTTAATATTTTTATTTTCATTCTAATTTTCCCTAAATTTAAGATGTAACTGCTCTTATTTTAAATTGTTTAAAACTTTCCAGTTAGTTCTTGTACTTGCATTGAAATGTTGCTATTGCTTCTTTGCACATTTTTACAGGAAAGAATAGGATGAGCAAGTGAAAACTACTTGCAAATTTCAAATAATTTCTCATCATATTTGGTAATTTATTAATTTTCCCCTTAACATACTTAATTTTATTAATACTAAGCTTCACTAAATGACTTACAAATGTTTTGCAACTTTATAAAGCCTGAAACTCATTTCTATTAAATGAAACAGGAAAATTTGAGAAATCAAAAACAAAAAAAATACTGTAAGAGTGGTAAGATCATTTTCTTTTTTTCATTTTCTTTAAAAAGACCATTTCTTCATAATGGGTAAATAATTTTCTTCAAAAATAAATAAGAGCAGTAAAATTATTTAGATTTCATTATAAAGAACTTAAAGTTCCTAGGGTCTGTTCATTTGTAAGTTGCTCCTCCCTATGGAGACTTCCCCTTTGCATCAGTGGTTGAGAAATCAATTGACTGGGGGACTGACATTCACATTGTCTCCTCCATCCTGGTCTTGTAACTTAAAAATAAGTCATTTAGTCTCTTGTGACTCTTCTGCCAGCACATGAGGAAGGCTTTGCAAAGTGTCATTTAAGTGGGACATCCATCACTTGCAGTCTGGCTCTTTTGCTTGCCAAAGACTCTCACACTCCAGTACCTGGGATGTAAACAAAGATAATGGATTGGATTTTCATATTGATCTTGTCGATCTTAGAACCTGAATCACCCTGAGATGACTCTTTCCAGACTCGGTGTCCTTCTACTGACTTTGCCGGACACAGCACTTCCTCCTTGGATGTGAATGTCTGCACTTATGGGTTCCTCCCTCCTTCCTTTTCCTTCTTATCTCAGACAATACAACTAAAGATAATGATTCTTCAATTTACATGGTGTCAGTTTAGAAAGGGTTTTTTTTTTTTTTAACACATTTAGAGAGTATATGAATATTGTGTAAAAAATCTCAGATTTGGTAACCAAAAGTCCTAGGGACTTGAAACCTGCTTCTGATTGCATACTTATTTCATGAATAGGGGCAGTCATTTGAATTTTTTAAATATTCATTTATTTTTGCAGTGCTGGGGCAGGAACCCAGGACCTTGCACATGTTAGACAAATACTTCACAAATTTTGAATTTTTTTACTTGCAAAGTAGTGATAGTACTTACCTCAAAGTCTTGATGGAAATGATGCACGGATGACATGTGCAGGAATTTCAGGTGCTCAGGGTTCTTGAGCCCGCTCTGAGGATGAAAGCACAGGCAGACTCCAACAGCAGAGGTCGGAAGGATTTTATTTATAGAGAAGAGAAGAGAAAGACTGCATATTGGAGAATGCAGGGGGACCCAGAAACCGGTGATCCCATGGGTCAGGGTGGGGAGTGGGGTTTTATAGCCTATTTGCATTGCCTGATGGTGGAGATGCCTTTCAGATGCAAACGGGTGTTTTCTAGGGAGCAGAAGTGTCTCCTTGATCACTTATTGCCTTTTGGGACCTCCTGCAGTCAGTCCTTAAGTCCTTCATTCCCCCTTCTCAGTGGTCACCCTAACTGCTGTTAGGGATAGGGATGATGAGGTCTATTCAATAACTGCTTCCTGCTGACAGGAAGAGATGAAGGGGCCCGCAGCATCAGGGCTGACCGTGAGAGGGGTTGTCAAGGGGACCGCGGTAGTAGGTCATTATCATCTCCACCAGAGGCATTTGTAGTTTGATGGATTCTAGGAGAGAAGAAATAAACTTGACAAGTAAGTTTAAAATGCAAGGCCCAAACACAAGCAAGAGAATAATGGCAACTGTAGGCTCCAGAAAGGGTAGGAACAAAGTCCTGGAGGGAAGCCAGGGTTTTATTTGTTCCCATACCTGTGTAGAAACCTGAGTTTTGAGAGACTGATCCTGGAGCCACTTAGCCTGTTGGAGAATGTAGTCTGCACGTTCTTCTACAATGCCTGAAGTGTTTATATATGTGCAACAGGAAGTATTGGCGATGGCACATACCTCCCTTTGTTTGGCCAAAAGAAAATCTAGGTCTAGGCAGTGGTCCATTACCATACAGGCAAGGGATGACAAAGACCTTTGCATGTCCTTAATAGCAAGGCCTACCTGGTCTGAGGTGTCCTCTACCACTTTGGTTAGGTTTTTTGCAATTACATGATTGGCAATCACCCCATAACTGATTCCAGCAAGGGCTGCAACTATGCTGTTATCCCTAAAACTATTAAAGTAACCTCTCATATTTCTATGGGAAGCTGCTCCTATTGTAGTTAGTATTTCTCTTTTCTTCCAAATGGCTGCATGAGCATGCAGGATCAGGAAGGCATACTTAGAATCTGTATAGATGTTTACTCTCTGTTCTTTTGACAGTCTTAGGTCTTCTGTCAGGGCCACTAATTCTGCCAATTGAGCACTTGTATTAAGAGGAAGAGGACCTGATTTGAGGGTGCCAAATTCTGTCACAACTGCAAACCCTGCATGTCTGACACCATTCTTGACAAAGGAACTGCCATCAGTGTATAATTCTAGATCTGGGTTTTTTAAGGGATGATCAGTTAAGTCAGGGGGGCAGCATAATTTTCCATAAGTACCTCCTCAAATGAGTGCTTAGGATTTCCCTCTGCCTCTGGTAGAAGGGATGCAGGATTTAGGCTCTGACAGGTCCTTAAAGTTATTTCTGTCCCTCCCAGAAGCTGGGCCTGATATTTAAGTAGATGGCTGTCAGATAGCCAAAGTTCTCTTTTTGAGTTTAAAATTCCCTCTAGGTCGTGTGGGATATAAACTGTTAGGGGGCGGTTTAGGATAAGTTGATTTTATAACCTCTATCTGCTAAGAAGTTTAGTAAGGACTCAGTGGCTCCTGAAATGACAGGCTTATTTGGTCCACAGAGTAGGAGGTCATCTACATATTGTAGCAGAGTAGCTTGTGGATATTGCCATTCTGCCAAGTCTTGGGTTAGAGCTAACCCAAAGAGGTAGGGGCTGTCTCTGAATCCCTGGGGGAGAACAGTCCAAGTGACCTGTCCAAACTTTCTTGTGGGGTCCTCAAAGGCAAAGATAGGTTGACTTTTAGGGTGTAAGGAAATGCAAAAGAAGGCATCTTTTAAATCCAGGACAGAGTAGTAAGTAGTATCCAGAGGTATTTGGGCTAAAAGCATATAGGGATTTGGAACTACAGGGTGGAGAGGCACTACTGCTTTGTTGATCAGGTGGAGATCCTGGACTAGCCTCCATTTGTTAGGTCCCTTCCTGACACAAGAATATGAATATTATATGAGCTGGAGCATTCTATTAGCAGTCCCAGTCTCTTTAAGTCTTTGATTATGGGAATTAGCCCCTCCTTAATTTCTGGCCTTAAAGGATATTGTTTTTGATGGGGAAACCAGGAGGGGTCCTTGAGATGAATTAGAACTGGGGCAGCTGTTTGTGCCTGTCCACACTGTCCATCCGTCCACACTGTGGGGTCTACTTTTTCCTCTATTAGGGGCAAGCAAAATTACTCTCCTGGGGGTAAAAGTAGCTGTACCCCCAATTTGGATGGAAGGTCTTGCCCTAGTAGAGGAGTAGGGGTTTCTGGGACAATTAAAAAGGAGTGACAGAAGTGGAAATCTCCCCAGGAGCAGGCTAAATGCTGAGTGAAATAACGTTCTAGAGGCTGGCCTGATATGCCTCGAACAGTAATTTTCTTGGAGGACCTGGGTCTGGGAGAGAAAGGAATAGCTGAGATGCTGGCTCCAGTATTGATAAGGAGGCTGACCTTGTGCTTAATTTGGGGTTCTTCTGCTTTTACAGTGGTTACAAAGCCTGTATGGGAGGTCCTGGGACTTGTCATTGGGTGGGAGGCTCTGACCTTGATTCCCCTGAGAACCAGGGACAGTGTGCCTTCCAATGTTTTCCCCAACAAATGGGGCAGGGTCCCGGAGGTAGCTTTCTCCAGGGGCACTTCCTCCTAAAATGGCCTTCCTGTCCACATTGAAAGCAAGTCCTCGGGTTTGGACTTTGCCCTGGGGGAACTTCTCTGAGCTCTGCGATCAGAGCCTCCTGCAGCGTATCCTTTCTCTTTTCCTTTTCCATGTCCTTCCTTTCTGTTTCTAAGTCTCTGTTATAGTATACAGATATGGCTACACGGACCAATTGGTCTAGATCTCTGCTCCCATCAGCCACCAATTTCTGAAGCTTTTTACAGATATCTGGTGCTGTGTTAGAAATTTATCTTTTAGGATGATTTCCTCTTCCTGTGATTCTGGTATAATGTTGGTATGCTTTTGTAAAGCATCCTTAAGTCTCTGTAGGAAAGCTACTGGAGTTTCTAAGGGTCCTTGCTGTACAGCTCTGACTTAGGAGTAATTAAGAGGTTTTATCTTGGCTCTCCTTATGCTCTCAATAATGCAGTGGATGAAATGGTTATGGCTCCATTGATCCTTGTCATTTTCAGGGTCCACTTAGGGTCACACCTAGTCACTGCCTGATCTCCTGTTGGAATTGGGAATTGAGGTTCCCTTTTAGGTGTCCAATGTCTTTGTCTTTCTTCTCCCTCCTCCTCCTCCTCCTCCTGTGAGGGCTCAGGCAAGGCTATAGTAGGGCCACTTTTATCTAAATGATAATTGTCTCCAGCTGTGACTGCCTAATCTAGAACCTGCTGTTTCTCTAGAGAAATGAGAGTCTGAGATAGCAATAGCATTACATCTCTCCAGCTCAGTTCAAAGTTTTGGCTGATTTCTCTAAATGCCTGAATGTACTGATCTGGATTTTCTGTGTAATTTCCTAAATCCTTTTTTATTTCTTTAAGTTCACTCACTCTAAAAGGAGCATGAGCTCTGTCCACTCCAGGAATTAACTGGAGGGGTAGAGTCCTGTGGGACAGTGTCTAGTGTGTGAGGTACCTGGGTAAGGGGGAAGAGGGGGAGCTGATGGAGCATTAAATGGGTTTTTTGATCAAGGGAGTTTGGGGGCTTTTTGCAAAGGGTTACCATGGCCTGGGTATCTAGCCTGCATTTGTTTAGCCATTCTGGGTAGTCTCTTGGGAAAAAGAACAACTGAATGTATGGAACTTTGGTCTACTTTCCCCCCTTTTTACAGAACATATCTAATTGAAGAATGGTATTATAATTAATGCTCCCTCCTTCTGGTCATTTTTTCCTCATCACCCAGAGGACACTGTGGCCAAGCCTGGGTGCAGTAAAACTTGAGTCACTTTTGCTGAAGACTTTCTGGATCAAGATCTTTCCAATGTTTTAATAAGCAGACAAGAGGGATCCTTCCTGGATCCTTGAGGCTTGATTTCTCATCTAAAAAGGGAAACAAGGGAAAATTGGTCACCTTAACTGAGGTTTCTCCTTTTATCTAGGTGTCCCCAGGTGAGGAGAAGCTCTAGGCTCTACTGGGAAAGGATGTCCCTCTCTCCCTTGCTCCTTCCACTGCCACCTGTGGTTAGAGTCGTGGAGGATTTACAGATAGATATCTCAGTTGCACCCACCCCCCTGAGATGATCTTTGACCAATCTGTCATCTATTTTGATTTGCCTGTTTGCCCTGCGACCCAGGTAAGTCCTAGTTCTCCTCTACCAGCTGAATGCTTGTAATTAAAAAATAACCCTATGAAAGTAACCAAGAACACTTGCATGGCCAGAAGGAGGACCCCTGTAGAGGCATGGATGGGGACTCTGGATGAAGTAGACTTTTGTTCCCCTATATATCCTGTGAGGCATATATGCTTTCTATGAAAGGAGAGAGAGTGAGCATCTGGAGGCTTTTGCTCTGGTAAGGGGCAAAAGTGGAGACCTGAGGTTTTCACCTTTGAACTGTTTTTTTTTTTTTTTTCTTTTTTCTTTCCCTAAGGGCAGGCTGGCCGAACCTGTTTAACCAGTTAATCTGATGCTTGACAAAGACAGTTAAGACTAAATTGGAGACTAGCACTTTCTGATGCCTGTAGGGATTTTTCCCAAACTCCCTGAAGAAAGAAGCTCACTTCTATTAGAGCAAAGTGGGGAGGAGGACACTCATTCTGAACTGCCTGGGAAATGGGAAGGAGAGGCTGAGGGTTGGGGAAAAAGAGAGTTTCCAGGCTCAACGCATGAGAGATCAATAGATCATCCCTGCTGTCCAGGTTGATCCTGCCCAAAGGCAGTACTGGAGCACTGGAAGCAAGAGGTGACCTCCACTCTCAGGCCACAGAAACCATGAAGGAAGTATAAGAGATTTGATTGTCTGTTTGCTGCAGACATGGCTGGAGGGGTCCAATACTTAGCCACCTTTGGGACCTCAGGGGGATCTGGAAGTTGTGTCTTCAGCCTTTGGGTGACACCGGGGAGTGACCTGTCCAGAACACCTTTTGTGGCTTGAAGACAAACTTTCCTTTCCACCAGCTGTTTTCAGACCTCCCTTTAAGCTGGGCAGATCTTGAAAGAGAGTGTTAGCATTTAAGGAGAGAAAAGAAGAAAAAGCCTTGGTGCACTGAAGTCGAGTTCCACCCACATAGCATTGGCCGTGCAGTATAAACCCCTGCCTGATGTCCGAGTTTCCTCAGATTGCCTTCGGTACAGCTGTAGTGGGCTCAAACCTTTTCCTCAGTTTCCCAAGGAAGAAAACCTCCTTAACAAGGCAGAGACAGAGGGAGAAAAGGTCAACCTGAGAATTCCACTGTAGCTGGGCCATGGAGGGGGGTCTCTCCTGGAAAACAGGATCCACTGGTGTGCTGAACGCTCACAGTCAGATTCCTAGGCAGCCTTTCCCAGTTTGGCACAACCTATACCAACCTCAGGTGACAGCTGGTCCCTTCATGCGTTGCCAAATATGATGCACAGATGACATGCACAGGAATTTCAGGTGCTCAGGGTTCTTGAGTCTGTTCTGATGATGAAAGCACAGGCGGACTCCAACAGCAGAGGTCAGAAGGATTTTATTTGTAGAGAAGAGAAGAGAAAGACTGCATATTGGAGAATGCAGGGGGACCTGGAAACCAGTGATCCCATGGGTCAGGGTGGGGAGTGGGGTTTTATAGCCTATTTGCATTGCCTGATGGTGGAGATGCCTTTCAGATGCAAATGGGTGTTTCCTAGGGAGGAGAAGTGTGTCCTTGACCACTTATCACCTTTTGGAACCTCCTGTAGTCCATCCTTCAGTCCTTCAGAAATATTTATTGATTTGTTTGTTTTTTATTTATTTATTCATCAAATATTTATTAACTGATGTACTCTTACAGGTTGTAGAAATACAACACTGAACAAGACAGACCAAGTTCACTCAAATGAAGGAGTTAAACAAAATAATTGAAAATACTTTATAGCATTAAATAAATGGTATCATGCATGTCAAGTAATGGACACGTGGTAGCTCTCAAGGAGTAGATTCTTCTTTTTAATTTCTGTCACTGTGACAGGTATTAAGATTTTAATGAGTTTATTTTTCTTTTTCTGTTTGTAGTGGCCACTGTGAAGCCTTTTTGATAGGTAAATTTGTTGACTGACTTACAGGCTCCAGAATTCCTTTTCTAGCCCATTTCCAGTTAGAACTGGCTACAGGAATTTTCACTCAAGAAAGTTGGAAGATGAAGGGAAGCAGCAATCATTTTATTCAGATGCAAATCTCCATTCATTCAACCAAACAATAAATTTGCTGCTGCTGTGAAGGGATTGTACTGAAATAACTGTAGCCTATAACTCATACACTTTAACTAAGGGGAAACTATTTAGGGTAGGCCTTGGTTAATCATTTTAAATCCCTTTAAAAGAGCATTTGGACCTTCTCTCAGGTGAGAGAGAGCAACCAGCAGCGTTTACAGAGGTCCTCTGTCCTGTTGAATCTTCCTCCTCCGCTGCCTTCTTGTGCACAACACTTCAGCTGTGCTCTTGGCTCACTGCATGATCATATGCTTCCCCTCCTGAAGCCTGTCCTGTGTGTGGACGTTAGGCAAATTGCATAGGCAAATTATGCATGTACACTTTACATATATTATTTCATTTAATGCACAAAACCACTCAAAAAGTGGTATTGTTGTCCATTAATGTTATGCATGAGTAATCCAAGTTTAAGGTAGCCCAGTAATTCTCTTAGGGCAAATGGTTAATAAGGGTTAGATCCATAATTTAACCCACCACCTCACATTGTCCAGTTTTCTGGAACCAATTTCAGTGTTTGGCAGTAAATTCCATTTGTTGTATTTGTTTTATCTATCTTTCTATAGCTCTGTTTTCTCCTGTCTCTCTTCATTTTCTCTTTCCTCACCCAAGAGGTTCATCCTTTGTAATTGGATTTAACAGGTAGCCATTAAATGATTCATGTAATAATGCTAACATACAATTTTAAAACCACAAAAAGGGAACATGAATCTTCATTTGGAGCTATCACTTCAGCTTTTGTTCTACTGTAGAAAACTCTGGGTCTAGGGAGTATGAACTTATTTTAAAATATTTTGCATGCTAGAATTCTTTTCTTAAGACTCAGATGTATGAAAGAGAGGATAGCATATTTATTATTCTCATCATCCTATCAGACTGAAGATAGTTACTGTTAGCCCAGTTGATAGCAATGAGGGTACAGGCATTTCCCTATGAATGAATTTCATCCTAATCTATCTTGACGTCTCATAACAATTCTGTCTCTGCAATTGGGCACATGCAAGTATTTCTATTTCATTATCACAGGTTGTAATACAAGTGACTGAACAAATATGTTCTCATGTGTGTAATAGCATTTGAAGTAAGCCTTTTATGAGATTTATACCAAAATATCCTAAATTGGACATTGTCTGCTTAATATCTGGATTAAACATTTAATAAAACTTGCTGGAATGAATTTATTATATTTTAAAACACAGATTTCCACACTACAGTGTGGAAACACTATATTTCAGTGTCTGAAAATCTTTTTAAAAATTAAAGTAACCTGCTTTTTACTTGGCAATAAAGAAGTCATTCTGTTCCTTCTTTTACATTCACATGGATTGTTTTTATTAATAACCATTCAAACATACAGTTTCTAAAATCTGAACACTGTGGTTGTATCTAGGCATATGTTGAGACCTAAGGACATCTTATCTTCCAAAGTCAACAGGAAATGAAACAAAAATACAGTAATTACTGTGAAATTTCAACGTAAACTTGTGTTACCAGGTGTTGTGGGACTTAAAGGATGAATTAAGACTTCACTGTGTTAGATTGTGAGCTGAGCCCTCAGGATGGAGATGAAGATAAGTCTTGAAGATGAAGTCTTAAAGCTTAATATAAGGGGTTAAAGAATGTAGGGTAGAAGGAATACCAAGTGAAGAACCATAAGTGTTGTTGTTATTGGCAGCATTTCTTTGGACTATGCATCGAAGTCCAGAAAATCTGAATGAAACAATAAAAACTTGAAGACTGAAACTATGGCAGGGAAATGTGAAGGAGTCTAGTACTACACATTCAGGAAATAAGGAACAACTACAGAAAGGAAGCAAATAAAAAGCAATTTGTACTTTAAGATTATAGGGTTACAGTGATGTATTTGCATTTTGTTCTCAATATCTTATCCAATGATATTACTTTCTAGGAAGAATATATCCAGTACTAACTCATACAAAATCAAATTCATATATTGATTTCTATACTGTACAAAGGTAATTGTAGGATTACTCAAAATTAACTCTGAGTATTAGTCTCTTCTGAGACAAGAAACAGTTGCTACATTGGGGCATCCACTTGTATTCCAGAAGGGTTGCACTGAACTCAGCTTCCCACATAATTAGTCCCCATATGACTATCCACTGGCATTTCCTGAATATTCCTAAAAACTGACATCTAATCCAGAAAGGCAGGAAAAGAGCTGGGGGAGTTTTGATGAAGGCTTCCTGAAGAAGGTAAAATCTAACCTGGCTCTTATCCATATAAGTAGAGAAGACTGAATAAGATGGATCAACCTGGTGAGAGATAGCATTTCTGACATTCACAGACAGTGACAATTTGTCATGATTTGAAAGTAGCTGATAATGGAGAATGTCACTGAGGCACTGAAATTAAACTTGTGAATATTGATATTAATATTTACTTAATGTAATTCATTGAAAATTATTTCTCTGGAGATAATTCCTTCCAGTACATTTTGACATTTTTGGATATATAGAGGCAACATAGAAGAATTTTGCATGTTCTCATAAAGAACTATGTGTTCTCAAATTTTCATTCACATATTTGGTGAATGACTATTATGTCTTAAAGTCTGTGGAAATTAAGATAAATCATATCTTTGATTTTTCTTCAAGGGGCTCAAGTCATGATTTTGGCATTTGTAATATTTTTTGTGTCTTTCTTTAATTTTTATAATAATATTAAAAATTTTTATGAACTGTTTTATTCAAATAAACTTTAAGTTTTTTGAGAAAATTAAATTATTTTCAAAGTATGTAGAAATTCCTGAATTTTGAATCCACTTCAAGAGCAAAGTTAATAATATATCTGTGATCTCAGTTTTTATTACGCTTAGCCACTTTCCATTATGATTTTTCCTAATGTGTTCTAACTCAAAGACTATTGAATTTCCTGATACAAAATTCTGATGTTTTAGAAAGTTACCACTTTGTCTCTTTACTATAAAATATATTTTTTGTTTACATTCATGGCCAATAACACAATGTAAATACTAAACATTTTTCCCACAGAAGTTTAAGAGGTAGTATTTAATAAATAAGAATCTATTGTCTTTCTTTTTTCACTAGTTTCTTTTTCTTTTGGCTACAAAACATTCAGTGAAGGCCTTATATGTGTGTGTATGTATATGTGTGTGTATGTATATATACATATATACACACACATATACATATATATATTTAAAGATAAATTAAACTGCTTTTTCATCTTTCCCCTATAAAACCCAGCAAGATTACATTAGCATTTCATACAATAGGATTTGGCACTTGAGACTCTCAGAAAGAAGTATAGATGAATTATTCACATCTGAAAGGAAAGTCAATTGGAGAAATAAACATTAAAATGATTTGCAATCTGTAGTTATTCAAGAGAAGCCAAATCATCAAGTGCAGGAGAAAGATGAGAACACCAGGAAATAAATGGCTCAATTGATTTAAAGCATGTTTTGTAGTACCCAAATTTTGAGAAAAGTCCTGGATCGATCAAAAAGTTTCATGAATGTCTTTCATATCTAAGATTGCTGAAATTACATATTTTATTAACATTTTGACTGTTATTATTGAATCATATTTTCCCAGGGGCAAAAATCATTCTCTGATTAAAATTCAGAAAGATATTAAAGTTAAATTAAGATTCACTTTAATAAATCATCTTTTTGACATTCTTAATGGCAGGGAATTCAATGTCACAAGAGTTAGAACTGTGTTCAGAATAGCTCAAGAAAAGGAGTGTATTGCCTGTGAATGATCAGAACATGATCCTAACAGAGACAACATATTCTTCGTACTCTAAAGGACATAAACAGTTAAGTATAGCAGAAAGCACCCTAGCCTTGAAGGCCAACAGGCCTGTTCTTTATTCCTACCATACTCCTGACCCATGGGCAAGTTACTAAACTTTACCAAGGGTGGTCAAGAATCTCACTGTAAAATAGGCTTTTGTTATTGAGCTGTATGTGAAAATAGGCTTTTGTTATTGAAGAACCTAGAACTTGGCCTGGAGCAAGGCAGGCCAATTTTATTTTTATTTTTATTTTTCTATCTCTCAATAAACTCTGTAGCAGCTTAACATTACAAGTAGTATTAGATTTTCCCTTAGCCTTCCCAACCCACAGGGATAAAAACACGTAAATTTTTAGTGGAATTGCAACAGAGCTATTAATCTGATTTCCAAATTAGTAACTCAGAATAACATGAGTTTATTTGAGAAAGATCATCTAATTCTATGATGTGATGTACATGGTGGTTATTTCATGATAATGGTAAAGACAAAGTGACAATTGCATA
This sequence comes from Castor canadensis, assembly GCF_047511655.1. Taxonomy (NCBI): domain Eukaryota; kingdom Metazoa; phylum Chordata; class Mammalia; order Rodentia; family Castoridae; genus Castor; species Castor canadensis. The sequence continues at coordinate 126,148,426 of NC_133386.1, forward strand.
GTGATTGCTAAAATTTCTATAGCTCATTTTTATTGGTATTGATATTACATGTTATTAATTATTCAGAGAAAATTTACTATGTCTCAGATACTGTAGTCTTCTATGCATTTTCTTATGTAAGCTTCATGGCAGTCTGGAAACATAGATCCTATTATTTCCCTCTTTAGAAATGTAGAACATGAGGTTTAACAATTATGACTAAGATCATATATTTAGTGGTGGAGGGGGTTCACAATAGGTCCTAGAATTCAAGTCTCTCTCACTCAAATCTCATGTTCTTACCATTAGAAGGAGTTTCAAATTTTCATAGCCAGGCACTGATAGCTCACGTCTATAATACTAGCTACTTGGGAGGCAGAGACCAGGACGACCATGGATTGAAGTCAGTGCCAGGCAAATAGTTCTTGAGACTCTCTTTGGAAAAACCCAACACAAAAATAGGGGTGGTGGAGTGGTAGAGAGACTTCCTTGCAAGTGAGAGGCCCTGAGTTCTAACGCTAATACTGCCAGTTAGTTTTTTTTTTTCATCAAGCAAACTTTGCGTTGTCATAAGTGAGTCTTTTTCTTTTTCTTCTATTCATTTATTTTTAAATGAAAGAGCTAATATTATAGGACATTCTTGCCAAAGGTGAGTCTATTCCTGCATTAACAATGATCATTTGCAAAACAATAGTTGTTTATAACTTATAATCAGACAGGATGCAAGAATGATGTTAATTATAGAACAGTACTGAGTTCTGAGCAATGTTGACAGTGGTGTGAGAAGTCACATGAAGAAGCAGAGTATATGACAGAGCAGGGGGAGTGGGGAGAAGACACACAAGGAAAGGGAAAAGGGAGAGAGAGAGAGAGACAGAGACAGGGAGATAAGAGAGTTATTTTGATATTCTGAGAAAAATTCAGCATGAATGAAGGGGAAAGTGTCCATGGTTAGTATAGCAATTAGAGATGGAGGAACTCAGAGGAGAACATTCACCAATTTACTGAAAGGAAAATGAAGCAAATCTTTTTAGAAAAGTCTTTGCTTTTTGCCTTGTACAACGTGCAAACAAATATTCTCAATTTGGAATTCCCAATGTATCTGAAAATTAAACAGGAAGACTATTTTCATTTTCCAGATGAAGAAAAACACTGATAACTAGGAAAGCAAGTTCTCTTCCTACGTTTGCACAGTAATTGTTGTAACTCTTGGAGCTTCGACCTAAATTCTGCCCATTGTCTCAACTTCCACATCGTCGATTGCATGGTGTTTCCAAACTGCATAGAGCTACAAGAGAATGTCTGCTCAGACACAAAGAACTTAAAAGTGGTCTTTATATTCTCAAAAACTGTGAGCAGAAGTAGATATTCACTGAAAATTTCCACCTGTGGAGACTCTTCAGTATTTTTCATTAATTTTTGCAGAACGGAACCACTGATCTGGTGATTATAAATTTTAACACAGTATTTCAGATTATTCTCAAATTATCACTTTTGGTTTCAATTTCTAATTAAGAAAATTTAATTAGTTCTAGTAGAAAAAGTGGAGCCATAAATTACAAGATTAGTGTCCAGGAAAGCTGAGGTTGCACATGGTCTATTTTGATTTCTACTGAAGTCAAGCAAAATGACCAACGATGGGTGTATATGTATTTGTAGCTATTATTATGTATTGACTAGCAAGCCAGTAATTTTGAAGTGTGGACTACAGGGTCCCAAAAAGTAATAATTAGCCAGGGAGACACCAGAGAGACATCTCCACCCTTGGGCAATAAAAAAGGGCTATAAAAACCCAATTTCCAACCCAACCCACTGGACCACTGGTTTCTGGGTCCCTCTTCAGGCGGCCCCCATGCAGCCTTTCTTTTCTCTTCTCTAAAATAAAATCTTTCTGACCTCTGCTGCTGGAGTCTGCCTCTGCTTTCAATCTCAGAGCAGACCAAGAATCCTCAACATCTGAAAATTCCTGTGTGTTATCTGCGTATAAATTTGAGAAGGAAACAACTGGGTGTAGTAACTGGGTATGAAATTGCTTGTTTTGTGTTCTTATTAATCTCTCTCTCTGTCTCTCTCGTTCTCTGTTTCTCATACACACACACAAACACATGCACACACACATTAGATCTCATCTCCATCATAGAAAAATGAAGGATTTCCTATTTAAGGAATGAAGACTTATATTATTTCTAGAAGGAAGGTGGTGTTTGGTGGCAATCATGTCTGGAATTAAATCCAGAGTCAATACCTTGTTAGTCAACTTGTTATTTAACTTCCTAGAGACCTTATTTCCTCATTGAAGAAATGATGATAATAATATAGAGGTTTGATTTTAGAATTTAAGGTAATTTATAAAACACCTAACACTTTTAGCTATTGCTACATTCTCCTCCATTATCATTAGTTATAACATTTATAAATGAGAAAACTGTTCATTGCTGCTAATTTCTACAATATATTACCTAGATTGCTTAAAAAGTTTTTTTGAAAATATCCTTGTTAAGATTTTTTTAATGGCAGCTTTTCTTGGAAACAGGTTATAAAGTGAACTATGAATAGAGACTTTACATTGTACTGTCTGTATTTTCTGGAAATCACAAGGTTTATTTATAATTACTTTATAACAAATTCTAATTCATTTTAAAAATAGTAAAACTCATTTTGTTTTGGTGGCTAATATAAAAATGAGAACTTATGAATTTTTGAGATTTCAATGCATAAAAGAAGAAGCTAAGCAGAAAAAGAAGAGGAGAAAAAAGTTTGAAAACTATTATTCTGTTTCATTACATATGTCAACTTTTATTCTTAATTATTTCCACAATTCTTTATTTTCTTTAAGGGAGTCATAGTGTAGCATTCAGTGTTTTATTAGATAGTGTCCTCTCACAGGTATTCACATTCTTGTGGGAGAAGACATTCAAATAAATAGATGATTCCAAAACTGAGCAAGAAGTGTCATGATAATACTTAATGCCAGAGAATAACATGGAATAATGTGAAATCTTATTTTTCTTAAGGGCAGGCCAATGTGAAAACATTTTGTAGCTGTAGAAAAGTTAAGTTTTTAAAGTCGATGATACAGGTGGGATTGTCACTAAATTCAATATATGGGCAGAAATGTAATGATGAGACTTGTGTTTCTCCTAAAGAATTTAAACATCAAACTTTTGATTAAAATTCACACAGAAAATCAAGAGGAAGTTTTTGAAATCTGGATGCCAAAGTGTATGCAGTATGTAGTCATTCTTGATATTTTGCCTATCTCAAGCAAACTTTGACAGCTGATAGAAAAGGCATGAACAATGACAATAGTGATGGCATACTCTGCAAAAATTTTAAAGTTATTTAAAATATTTTATTGGTCATTGCAGAGTTCTGCCGCAGTACATATTTCTCAGTGGTACTAGAGGTACATAGAGTTGTCATTGCCATCTGATCACAGAATTACTGAGAATCAGTATGGACAGTGGTGCAGGTTTTTATCCTCACTGTGACTGAAAAATGGGTGGTTATAATGTTTGGTATTGATGGATGAGAATAATGAAGTTTTTTTTCCAAGGAAAAAATTTTAACATAAATAAAAGAGACTTTTATCAAAAACATAGGTTTGACTCTAATCTATCATACCAAAGTTTTCAATTTTTCACTAATTCTTTGACGAAATAGTTTCACAGTCTCTATAATTATAAAATTTGCAAAGTAATTAATCTCGTTAGCTTGCAAGGGGAAAAAAGAAATATACATTCATATATGTATCTTTTAAGGAACTAGCTGTGAAGTAAGTGCTCAAAAATATTTACTAAATAAATAAAAGATTAGGGGTAAGCCAGTCCAATCTTTTAAAAACTTAGGAAAGTTAAGAAAGTTAGAATTAAGTATATAGGAATTATTCTATAGAATTTAAAGACATATGGGGAGCAGTGATAAAAGTAAGATACTAGGCTGGGTGTGGTGGCTCACCCCTATATCTTAGCTATTTGGAAGGTAGAGATTGAGAGGTTTGGGTTCAAGGTCAGCTTGGGCAAAATTTTTGCAAGACCCCATCCCAACCAATGTCTGGGTGTGGTGGTTTAAGCCAGTCATCCCAGCCAAGCAAGGAACCACAAATAGAATTGCAGTCCAGGTGGGCCTTGTCATAAAGCAAGACACTATTTCAAAAATAACCAATGCAAAAGAGCTGGAGGCATGGCTCAAGGTACAACATGCCTAGCAAGTGTGAGGCCTTGAGTTCAACCTCTAGTACTGAAAAAAAAAAAAAAAAAGAAAAAATATTATAATCATTAGGAAACACTGTTTAAAGTATTTTATAAGAAAATAAGCTTAATGAACTTAGGGATTTAGTTCCCTAATAGTTTTATATGTTCAATTTGGCCAAATGAAGTCAAAATACGTACAATTTAAAAAAAATCAGTAGAACTCTTGGGGATTTACCCAAAAGACTATGATACAGGTTACTCCAGAGGCACCTGCACACCCATGTTTATTGCTGCAGCACTATTTACAATAGCCAAGTTATGGAAACAGCCAAGATGCCCCAGCACTGACGAATGGATTAAGAAAATGGGTTATCTATGCACAATGGAATTTTATGCAGCCATGAAGAAGAACGAAATGTTATCATTCGCTGGTAAATGGATGGAATTGGAGAACATCATTCTGAGTGAGGTTAGCCTGGCCCAAAAGACCAAAAATCGTATGTTCTCCCTCATATGTGGACATTAGATCAAGGGCAAACACAACAAGGGGATTGGACTTTGAGCACATGATAAAAGCGAGAGCACACAAGGGAGGGGTGAGGATAGGTAAGACACCTAAAAAATTAGCTAGCATTTGTTGCCCTTAACGCAGAGAAACTAAAGCAGGTACCTTAAAAGCAACTGAGGCCAATAGGAATAGGGGAGCAGGAACTAGAGAAAAGGTTAGATCAAAAAGAATTAACCTAGAAGGTAACACACACGCACAAGAAATTAATGTGAGTCAACTCTGTATAGCTATCCTTATCTCAACCACCAAAAACCCTTGTTCCTTCCTATTATGGCTTATACTCTCTCTTCAACAAAATTAGAGATAAGGGCAAAATAGTTTCTGCTGGGTATTGAGGGGGTGGGGGGGGAGAAGGAGGGGGTGGAGTGGGGGTAAAGGAGGGGGTCGGGGCAGGGGAGAGAAATGACCCAAGCCTTGTATGCACATATGTATAATAAAACAATAAAAACAATAAAAATAAATAAATAAATAAAAAAGAAGTGCAAAAAAAAATGGGAAGAAGTTATATTATCCTAAAATTCAAGGAAAACATGTTTGAGGATTCAGTCAAGTTTCCAAAATTCAATAAGCGAAAAGAAGAATGTTGTATACTGCTTTTTCCTAATTTCTCATTTCTAGCATGTTTTTCCCTTACTGTGGCAACACTGTCTTTATTTCCATGTGGTTGCATAAAGCTGAGCCACCTCATCCTTTGTCACAGAGATAGTACTGTGACCTTTAGAAAATCAGAAAAATCATTTCCCAAGGTATTTCCTTTAGAGTTCTCAGGAAAGCATGAGTCTCTTGTAGAGCTACTCAGGCACTTTAAGGCACTAGATAGCAGTAGAGAAAGGGAATCTCCGTGATTGCTGGTTATATAGAGGTAACCCTAGGCTTGGGCATGGACAGTTTTGTCTGATCTTACTTAAGAATGAAACCAACTCAGAACAAATAGCCCAGGAGTGAAGAAAGTAAACATTCAAGAGTCCAAGTGACATCATTTTACCCCTGACCCAAGTGTATCTTTTGCAGGAGTTAAGGAGTTTACAACTATTCTTTTTTGTGTGTTGGGTTTCTAACTGAAAGAAATACCTATAAGGTGATGCTTGTTTATTATATTGACTATTTAGCTAAATGAGCTTATGTAAAGTTATGGCATATTTAAGTAACCTAAAAACATTGTTGTGTTCTACAGGTAGGAGAAACTAATATACAGTAAGGTAAAAGTTAGGTGGGTACATATATTAAAAATGTTGATATTGAACCAACTGGCAATGAGGAGTCAGAGTCAGTTCTTTATGATGAATTATAATATGGTTAAATTGATGGTTTTTATGAACAAACTAAGTGTTTGAAAATCTTATGGAAAACAGGACACTTTACATCATTATTCCTGTATACATGCTCTATTGTCTTCAATCCTCAATGTGATGACCACCAGGTTGATTGAAATTAATGGAAGAAGTACAAATGGTACAGGTTCTTTTTGTCTATAAAACTTATTACAACTTGTTTGTGTGACAAAAGCTATATAAATAGTAGTTAGTTATTGAAGGGAGTATATTCCTGTCAATTCCTTCAAGAAACTCACAGTAGGTCCTTTTCAGTGGTGAGTATGTATAGTCTTTACACTTGTATGGCCACTGTCAACTATTTTAGGATACACATAACCATAACATCTCCTGATGCTCTGGCATAGCCAAGTACAGACTATTAACCAAAGACATTAAGATATAACCTCATCAGAGCCCAGGAATAATCATCTCTATGTTTATTAAGTACTTATATATCAGACAGTGTCTTAAGTTCATATATAACTCATTGAATCTTTACAACAACTTATAAGGTCCATTATTAAAGGACCACTGTTATTCTCTATTGTACAGATGAGAAAACTGAGACATGTACATGTAAATGACTTGAGCAGGGTTATATAGATTGAACTCAGGTAACTCACCCTGGAATCTGAGCTAAGCACCAGATTCTCTATCACTATCATCACCTGGAAAGAGCATGTGAGTCATTCTCAAAACATTTCTGAGCAAATGGTATGGAAAATTACATTATATCTCAGGGAGACTAGAGCTTCACCAGTGCCTGGAGTCGTTTAATCAGACTATACAACTATATAATGCAAAATGAGAAGTACAAACCACAAGACAATTTGGATTAATTACTTACGATACTAAAATTATTTAATTTTAGTTAATTCTTACCAGACAATATAACAGCAGAATACCTCACTTTATAGATGGCATCCATCATATCTTCCGAAAATACATTAAGTCATATTTTATCTCCAGACAATTCTTGACCTGAATAGATTTATTATTCTGTAAACAAAGACTAATTTGTGTATTTTTCTTCTCACTAGTGAAATTAAAAGAGGTAGAAAATGCAGATGTTTGAGTAAGAAGAGAGAGTAAGAGTGTCTGGACCATTTGAAATATATAGGGTACGACAGATCCCTTTGCAGTGATTTCATTTCCAATATTGAAAGAGCAGAGGAAATGCCTTGGTAAATAAGACGTCTTACAATTTCCATCTGTAAAAGCAATTGCTTCTCCCAAAGGAATAAAGTAGTTCCTGCTCTGTACCCGTGTTTGAGTCCCTATGCTTTCTAGTAATTTTCATGCCACATTGTTTTACATCATTTGGAAGGTGTTAGTTTAAAGCCAAAAGCAGTTATAGGAAAACATTTTAAAAAATTAGGAATGTAAAACAAAACCTAAACAAAGACTCAGAGGAAAACAAAAATACTAATCTTTATGACTATGCTCTTAAAATTTGACTTTATAGTTTTTTAACTTTGTGCTTTTATGTTACTAAATTACACTTTACTAGCTATTGTTTTTTTGAAAAAAATATAATATGGTAACTAGAATTGATTAAATTCTTTATATTTGTAGCAATAGCTTTATAAATACCATTTCTGGTATTTTCCAATATTAAATAGTAGTGTTCCCATTTAATAGAATGATGTAAGATTTGGAAGAGATAAATTTCTAAAGTGACACAGTCATTAAATGATAGAATGTGAATTCCTTAATCCTTAAGGAATTCTTAATTTAATCCTTAAATTAAATTAAATTCTTAATTTAATCCTTAAATTAAATCCTTAATTTGCTACCTATAGCAAACCTATAAGACAACTGATTTTACTATTATCTCATTATAGATGAAATAAAAAGTTAAATTCTAAGGTCAATTATGTATCATACATTTTGTTCTATCTTAATATTTTCTATTATGAATATGATGGTTTAATTTCCCCTCCATAATTAATTGCAATTTATTATTCATGCAGATTTATTTATTGATTTTAGTTTTGTTTCAGAGATGCTTTTTCTTTCTTATAGCTACTCTTCATTCAGTACCTGCTACAAGGTGGTGATTTCATTAACACTCAGGCCTTCCTGCCTTAACTGTTCATTTGTTAGATTTGTAAAACAATACAAAAGATTCTTAATTACATTTTTAATAGTATTTCCATAAGAAAAATATAACACAAATCAGCAACTACTTGAGTGCATCTATGAAGTCTCTTTTCTATCCTAGCAGGTAAAGAGAAAGAAGCCTCTGTTGATCATGCTATTTCATGAAACCTTACAACATATAATTCCTAAACTTTGTGCACATTCTTGGTTAATCAAATGAGAACTTTAATTATTTGGTGGTAGGATCTGGAAAAAAATTACTGTAATAGTAAAACAATATGGGAGATATCACATAATTCTCACAAGGCACAGAGATAATAGGTAAATAGTAAAAGAGAAAAACAGAGTTTTAGGGGAGAAAAGAGAGGAGAGAGAGATTTAAAAAGAAGAAGAAAAAGGAGGAGGAGAGGGAGAGAGAGAAGAGAAAATTGGAGAAGGTAAGGATAGAACTTTCTCCTTCATATTAAAAACTTAAATTGAACACTCAATAGCTCTATACTCTTTTTTAAAAACAAATTAATATATAAAACTTTGAAAAGGAGGACATTTCTTAACCACTTATCCAACTCAGACTAAAATCTCCAATGTTGAGAGTCCTGCTATTTAGTTTTTCCATCACTCTTCTTCTTTTTTCTTCTTCCTCTTCCTTCTCAACAATTTCTCTCTTTTCCAAATCTTATCAAATATATTTCACATCAGAATATGTTGAGGAAATATATTAAAGCATCTATGCTTGCAATCCAGTTTGATATGGTGGGAAGCAAAGGCAGCCCATATATAATAATCAAGACATTCCTACAATGATATATCTCCATGGAACACAAATTCAAAGCAAGACTAAAAATGAAAATGAAAGTTTCATGTAATTGGAAGGAACTGAATGTTTATGTACTGGAATTTGTTATTATTGACTCAAAGGAGAGATGTTATAAGGAAAATAGATTAGTAAAATCACTCTTTTTCTTTTTCCCTTTTTTTCTTTTTCTATCTTTTTGAAGTACTGGGGCTTGAACTCAGGGCCCCAAGCTTGCTAGGTAGTGCTTTATCACTTGATCCAGATCACTTAATCATTTAGCTTTAGTTACTTTTCAGAAAGGGCCTGATGTGTTTTTCCTGGGGCTGGCCTCTAACAGTGATTCTCCCACCTATTTCCCCATGAAACTCAGACTCCAGACATGCACACTATGTGCACTTTGTTTTTGAGATAGAGTGTGTTTTTGCCCAGACTGGCCTCAAATTGTGGTTTTCTTATCTCTGCCTCCCAAATAGCTAGGATTACAAGTGTAAGTCATCACTCCCAGGCCTCTTACTTTTCTTCATTCTTTATAATTCCAAATCTGGTCATCTAATTCTACCTGTAGAAATTTCAAGTTTCCAATTGTGTAGTCCTTCTATCACATCATCCTAAAAACACCAGTTATGAAGCAATTTTCTGTCTGCTTTTTACATGACACTACAGATTGATGATTTACAAATTCATCAACATCTTCTTACTCTTTATCTGTTTCTAGACATATTTCACACCATCCTGCAAGAAGATGGAGTTTGCTATCCAGAGGAAGGAGTACCAAAATAAAAGAGGGAAGTGAACATAACAAAAACAATTAGTGAAGGATAGCAAAGTGTATTATTCATCATGCTGAGGATAAAACTCAATTTAGAATTCTACAACCTGCCTAATAGAAATGAAGAGACATTTTCCTTTATATGAAGAGCATTTGAACTCAGCACCCATAGTCTAAAAAATCTACTAAGGAATACATAGTGAAAGAAAATACAGAAATGACATATGGAGAAAACATGGTAGGCACAAGAATTGATAACATGCTAGAAGAGTCAACTGTTGGCATCATGCTAAAGTAATAACAGCCATTTTTATTGGGGAAGATGTTAGTAGAAGAAGGTATATTAAATGGATAATTAGAACATGCAGAAACCTCACCTTTAGTAGTATGGTTATGCATTAACACACATTAAAATATTAGAAATTTTTATAGGCCAATTATATTGACATACAGTATGGAAAAAAATCACAAAATAACAATTAAAATCTAACCCTCCATCCAATAAAAGACAATATTTTGAAAATAAAGAAAAAGAGAAAGAGGAAAATAAAGGGAGAGAGAGAAAAGTGGGGTGAGACAGGAGGAAGGTAAACACAAAGCAACTTAGTAAAAAAAAGTACAAATGTATAATTCATCAAGATTTATATTTAAATAAATTTATTTATTAAGTAGAGAGAGAGAACAGTGAGTATATGTTTAAAATCAACATTGAATTTAAGAATAACAGACATATCAAGCTACTAATAATGAAAAGACAACTGGTATCTGGATTTGGAATATTAATGTCAGGCAAATAAACTTTAGACAAAATTATCAATATGCAACAAATTATAATAAAAGGAGCAATCTACCAAAGCCTCATGGACTTATAAATGTGGATTAATATAATTTCAAAATAGTAATGAGTAAGCAGAGAATTAAACAAAAATAATAAGTTCACAATTATAGTAGAAATTTTAATATCACATATCAAAAATGATAAATTAATGACAAAAAGAAATGCTAGCTATGTAATGTGGTACATGTGTTAATTACCTTGATGTGGTAACAATTTCACTGCATATGTGTATCAGAAAATCATTGTGTACAGCTTAAACTTATACAATTTGATATGTTAATTCAGAGAATCTGGAACTAAAATAAAAGCATAGTAGTTATAAAAATTTAAATCATTATTAATCCTTTAGTTAATAAGGAACACACTCTAACCATATATGTATATACACACACACATAAATTTTCAAGAACTTGTAGAACATTTAAAATAAACACACTAACATGTAAGTAAATGTAAAAACAAAAAATAAAATAAACACTCTAAACCACATGAAATACCCAGTATACTTCAAAAATAAATTTACTAAGAGAATTTTATTAGTCTAAAGCAATTAAATTTAAAATTAATCATAAAGATATAGGAGAGAAAAGGTAAATAACATGTTTTAGATAAAAGTTCACCCTAAGTAACACATAATAAAAAGACTCATTTGAAGGCAAAAAAGTTTTATTACATATGAAATGATAAAATTGTTGAGTATAAGAATATTTGGGACATAAATTGTGATTGAAAATGAATCTAACAAGCATAGCAAGAAAGAAATGGTATCTAAATGAAAAAAAAGAATTAGAATAATCTCTGTCGATGAAATATTTATTTTTTTGAATGGCACTGGAGTTGAACTCAAGACCTCACGCTTTCTAGGTAGGTACTCTACTGTTTGAGACATTCCATCAGCCATTTTTGAGATGGGGTCTCATTTTTTTTGCCCAGGCAGACCAGGGAATAAGATTCTCCTGATCTCTGCCTGTGAAAAAGCTAAGATTGCAGGTATGAGCCACTGGTGACCAGCTCAATAACATTTAGATGTAGAAAAATGCTGTTAGCTTTAATACAAGATTTCAGTAAAATTACAGGTCACAAAATCCACATATAAAACCCAGTTTCATTACTATAAATAAACAAAGAACTACAGGAGTTGGTAGAGTGATTCAAGTGGTAAAGCACTTGCCAAGCAAGCATGAGGTCTTGAGTTCAAACCCCATTCCCCCCACCCAAAAAATGAACTATGCACAAAGGTAATTAAGAAAGCAGTCCAATCTACAGTAACATCAAAATAATAAAACACTTAGACATAAACACAACAAAGTATATGAAAGACCCATACACTAAAAGTGACAAAACACTAATGAAAGAAATGAAAAGAACAAATAAATAGAAAGACTCCCTGTGTTCACCAATGGGTAGACTTAATTTTGTCAAAAATATTCATACTTCTCAAAGTGATGTATAAATTCAATTAAATTTCTATCAGAATTTCAATGGCACATTTCAAGGAAGTAGAGAAATTTTGTAATTCATCTTTGCAACCAGAAAGTCAAACAGTCAAATGTATCTCGAACAAGAACACAGCAAGGGACATTACACTTTCCAATTTTAAAACACATTATAAAGCTAAAGCTTTTGAGAGTCTGGTAGTGATACAAAGAGAGACAAATAGATCCAAAAAACAGAATACAGAAATCAGAAGTCAACCCATACAAATATAATCAACTGACTTTTTGTCAAGAGATCCAAGAACACCTATCAGGGAGTGGATAGTCTCTTCATCAAATGTTATTGGGAAAACCTGATATTCCATGAAAAAATGAAATTGACCTCTTTTCTTACACCGTACATAAAAATCAACTCAAAATGGTTAAGACTTAAAGAAAAGATCTCTAAAACTCTAAGAAGAAATTCTATGGGGAAAGCTTCAGGACATTGTTCTTGGCAATTTCTTGGAAATAATATCCAAAGTATGGACAACAAGCTGGGCATGGTGCTGTTCCCAAGTTAAGATGCTGAGGCTGGAGGGTCGTGAGTTTGAGGCCAGACTGGCATACATAATGAGATACTATCTCCACAATAAATTAACAAATGAATGAGTAAAAATAAATAATATAAAAGCATGGTTAACAAAAGCAAAAAAAAAAAAGGAAAAAGTGGGATTATATCAAAGTAATAATTTCTTGAACAGCAAAGGAAACATCAGAGGGAAAAGGTAACTTATAGAATGACTAAAATATTTGCAAACCTTATATCAAAGGAGGGGTGATAAATTAAATCTGGCCTAAAGCTGACTCCATACACAGTGAACTATAACTGATAGTATAAAAACAAGCACACTCTAATGTGAAAATTTAGTTTTGTAATCAGTAGCTCAGACTTTGCCAATCACAGCACCCAAGCTTTTAACCAGTCATTGACTGAAAACTGCAGAGCCATATCCAAACAAGGGAAAACTGACTTAATAGTCAGACTATTGCTATAAGTGCTGTCCTTTTTCTGTCAATAAATACTGACTGACCATGTTTCGTGGTGGCTTTCTCTTCGTATTTATTGATTCATCTTGTTACCTGATTCACAAATCATTTCTTTGATCAGATAAACTCTGCTACATTTAATTTTTCTAAAATTTTCTTTTAATAGGGGTTAATATTAACAATTTATAAAGGAACATATATGTCTTGATAGACAAAAAAAATAACCTGGTTAAAAATGAGCAAATAACTTATATAGATCTCCAAAGAAGATTGACCAATGGGCACAAGAAAAGATGTTGAACACCACTAATCATCAAGAAAAATCAAATCAACCACAATGATATATCACCTCCCAACTGCTGAGATGACTACTATAAAAAATAGATAACAAATATTGGCAAGGAAATAGAGATGTGCTGATGGGAATATAAAATAGTATGAGCACTGTGGAAGACAAAACAGACAAAACCATAAATATATAAAACCAGAAATGCTATATGTTCCCACAATATCAGTTCTGGGTATTTATTCAAAAGAATTTTAATTAAAATCTCAAAGATAATTAGGATCTTAATGTATAGCAGGTAGGAGGGCCAGAAAAAAAGCAAGCAAGCCTGTGTTCTGATAATGTAGTGGGGGGAGGGGATGCCATAACCGGGAGATAAAACTTAAAGAATCTCAGCATGAGGAAGGTCACATAGCACGGTGATGGTGAAGTAGCCAATAGAGTTACATGCAACCATATATGGGTTAAACCTTGCCTCTTGCTTCTGTTACCTGCTTGCAAGGGTTTGTTCTTGGGGCTTATCCTTTGGATTTGAATCTGCTGTGTCTGTGTTGGAACAATAAAACATTGCTTCCTGCTGTACTGCCTTGGTGTCTTGTGTCTCTGAGAATCCTGTGGGTCTGTGGAGAATTCATATTGTCTAGGATGAGCCCTAACAGGGCCTCTGGTCCTCTGACTCACTATGGCTAAGAGATGCCTAAATCCCTGTTAGAAGAGTGGCAAGAGATAGATGAAGCAAGTGAGGATCCTGTGTAGGTGCAGTTCCTGTCTAGGTTACTACATCCAGGTCACCAATATGGGGCACATATTATTCTTCCCTGTGTGTCAAGAGAAGCGGTCCCCTTACCTCTCCTCCAAAACCTCTACTCCTTCATTTCTGTCTTGACATCTGGTAATGGGAGGAAATGGATGGAAATCAGAGTAAAAACACTTCCTTGGAGTGGATGGGTCAACATTTTAAAAAGAGATTCTATGGAGACTATGGAGTTAACTATTAACAAGCTTAAGGCCCTTTGTGAAGTAGATTGGTCCACTTTTGGTGTATGGTGGCCTCTGGAAGGGTCACTAGATAAAACTGTGGTTAATGACATTTATAGGGTAATTGTAGGGAATCCTGGTCACCAAGATCAGTTTCCTTATATTGACTGCTGACAGGATGCTGTCCTCAGCTGGACTGAATGGCTATGGCCCTGTCAGGAAGAGGCCTGTAGGATTATGTTAGCTCTGGTGGCCACAAATTCTAAGTGTAGAGAGAGAACACAGGAGCTTGTACTGGCTGAGGAACCTGAGGAAATAACACCACCTTATGTGCCACTGTTTCCACTTATGCCGCCAGTACCCAGTTCTGCATCCTCGCCTCAAATGTTAGATGGGGAAGCTTGAGGGACAGTCAGGCCTGTAAAATCTGGCCCAGAAGCCTCTGGGGTTTCAACTCCCCTGATCTCCCTGAGTCCTATGGACCCCATACCCACTCCGAGTCCACCAGTCCTCACTCCACATCCCCCATTCAATCAGGGGCATCCAATCAGTCTCTGCAAGGACCCCTAATCACCTCAGACTCTCACTGCCCTGCAGATGCCCCTGAGGGAAGTCCAACGCCTAATTTATTATGATGAGGATGGTCAAATACAAGAAGAAGGGTGAACATTCATCTACCAGCCCTTTACCACCACAGACCTCATCAACTGGAAACATCATACCCCCTCCTTCACAGAAAACCTCAGCCTCTGATTGATTTGATACAGTCTACCATCCAGACTCATAAACCCACCTGGACAGACTGTCAACAGCTTCTTCTGACCCTATTTAATACTGAAATGCAGCACAGTATAACACTGACAGCTCTAAGGTGGTTGGAGGATCATGCCCCGTTGATACTTTAAATGCCTAAACCTATGCTCAGGCTCAGTTCCCCAAGGAGGACCCCATTGGGACCCTAATGATGATTGAAGCTACTGGCAACTCAAATGATATCAGGAGGCACTTTTAAGGGGCATGAAGGAAGGAGGGAGAAAGGCCATGATCATGAACAAAATATCAGAGGTCCTCCAAGGGTCAGATGAGAGTGCCAGCCAGTTTTATGAACATTTGTGTGAGGTCTTCTGTTTGTATACCCCCTTTGACCCTGAGGCCACTGAAAACCAGTGGATGATTTATGCCCCTTTTGTTGGCCAGGCTCAGGGGGACATAAGGCAAAAATTGCAGAAACTGAATGGATTCACTGGAAGAAATGCCAACCACCATCTGGAGGTGGCCACAAAGGTTTTTGTAAATTGAGATCAGGAGGCCAAACTTCCAACTGGAAGATGTAAAGGAAAGTGAACTTCCTTGCAGCAACCCTTGATGAACAGTCAGTCAGGCCCCAGTGAGCTAATCCAGGCAGAGGCAGAGGCAGTCACCAAAGACAGCTACCAATGCCCCCTGGATGCCCTGACCTAGGGAGGAACTAGGATGAAATCAATGTTCCTACTGTCAATAGAAAGGGCAATGGAAGAATGAATGTCCACAATGGCCCAGGGATTACCAGAAGGCCCCCAGACCAGAGGCAGAGGCCAAATTGCTGAGGGAAAGTATCAGCCCACCCGCAAGGAGGTTGGCCACTGGGAGGAAGACATTGTCAGTCTGGCAGGCCTGGAAGGCTATGAGGAGGAATAGGACAGATCAAGCTGCATTCTATTGGGCTCCCAGGAGTCTACAGTCTGAATGAAAATAGGGGGCCACCCCATTGATCTCATGGGCACAAGACATTCACTTGTGACCCAACCAGTGGGCCCCCTTTCCAAAAAGCATGCAACTATTATCAGGCTAGAGGGGACCAGGCCTGCTTACCCTTCTTAGTATCCAGACAATGCAATCTTGGGAGTCATGAAGTTAAGGCATGAGTTCCTTTATGTACCCAATTGCCCCATGGGCCTGATGGGCAGGGACTTATCATGCAAACTGAGGGCACAAATAGCTATTGATTTGGATGATACAGCAGTCTTAAAATTGAGAGGACGTGAGGCAGACTCTAATCCTTACAGATGCACAAGAGGAGGAATGGAGACTCTATGCCCATAGGGGAAGACCTCCTGAGATTCCTGAACTTCCCCTCAAGATTCCAGGTGTATGGGCTGAAGAAAAACCTCCAGGTCTGGCCCAAAATGTGTGCCTGGTAGTGGTGGAACTAATGCTGGGAGCCACCCTCATCAGCCAAAAACAGTACTTCATTCCCTGCAAGGCCCAGGTCAGAATTCAAAAACATCTTAACAGACTCCCAAAATATGGGATCCTCCTACCTTGTCAGTCATCATGGAACACCCCCTTATTACTTGTCTAGAAACTGAGGACTGAGGATTTCAGGCCAGTTCTGGATGTCCAGGCAGTAAATTCGGCAATGATCACTTTGCACCCTGTAGTCCCAAATTCATACATGCTTTTGAGCCTTGTCCCAGCTGAAGCAAAGTTTTTTACCTGCCTAGATCTTAAGGATGCATTTTTATGTATCCACCTAGCCCCATAGAGCCAGATTATTTTTGCCTTCCAGTGGGAAAATCCCAATAATGGAGCAAAGGGGCAACTAACCTGAACTTGATTGCCACAAGGTTTCAAAAATATGCCCACTATTTTCTGAACCACCTTGGCACCCAACCTCAAAGACTTCTCAGCTGACTAGCATGGCTGTGTACTCCTCCAGTATGTAGATGACCTGATGGCTGGATCAACTTGGAAGGACTGTATGAAGTGACACGCCTCCTCCTTTCTCTTTTATGTGAGGCAGGATGCAAAGTCTCAATTTAAAAGGCCCAGATTTGCCAAAACACAGTCAAACACCTCAGCTTTCACCTGTCCCAGGGGCAATGCAATCTCAGCCCTGAGAGGAAACAGGCTGTATGTTCCATCCCAGTCCCTGAGACCTGCCAGGAAAATCCGAGAGTTTTTGGGAGCTGCAGATTTCTGCCAAATCTGTATCCCTAACTACTCCCTCTTGAGCAAATCCCTCTGAAGCCACAAAGGGGGGAGAACAGGAACCTTTAGTATGGAGGAGGGGAGAAGAACAAGAGAAAGCCTTTAAAGAAATCAAAGAGAGCACTCACAAATGCCCCTGCTCTATCCCTGCCAGATTTGATGAAGCCATTTTTCCTGTATGTCCACAAGCAAAAGGGGACCGTTATTGGGGTCCAGATGCAGCTACTAGGCTCCTGGCACTGCCCAGTGGCTTACATGTTAAAACAACTTGATGCCTGAGGCTGGCTGCCTTGCCTATGCACCCTAGCATCCACTGCTGTCCTGGTGGCAAAAGCAGACAAGACTACCCTGGGGCAAGAACTCATTGTCTAGGCTCTCCTCTCCATCCTGACTGTCATGGAGTATAAGGGAAATTATTGACTCACCAGCTCTCAGATGGTCAAATACCATAATATGCTATATGAAAACCCATGCATCCAGCTGGACATTGTTAAGACTTTAAACCCAACCACTCTATTGCAGGTTGATTTGGGTTCCCCAGAGCATGACTGCTTAGAGGTTGTGGATGAGGTTTTCTTGAGCTGGCCAGATCTAACTGACCAGCCTATTGGCCATCAGGCATTGAATATTTCACAGATGGCAGCACCTGTGTCTGGGATGGCACATGCTTTGCTGGATATACAGTGATGATTCTGGACTCACTCCTCGAGGCTTACCTGCTGCCAGTTAGAACTTCTGCACAAAAGACTGAACTTGTCACCTTCATGTGGGCACTCCAGCTCACTGTAGGAGTACAGGTAAACATCTAAACTGACTCTAAATTTGCCTTCACAACCATTCATGTCCATTGGGGCTTATATAAAGAGAAGGGACTCATTAACTCAGGAAGAAAAAGTATGGGCAGGAAATTCTTGAACTGCTAGATTTTGCATGGACCCCTAAATGAGGGCAGTTATACATTACTGAGGGAACAAAAAGGGAGATGCAAAAGTTGCTCAGGGAAACTGGAAAGCTGACAGGGAGGCCAAACAAGCAGCTCTCACAAGGGGACCAGCCCCAACTGTTCTGACAGTTGTCTTGTTCCCACATCCCTTAGCTGAATGGGACCCATGGTACACACCACAAGAACAGGCTTGGTTTAAGACTGAGGGGGGAAATTTTCTACAAGATGAATGATGGAAGTTTGTCGATGGCCTCATTGCCATACCTGAGTCAGTGTTTCCTGCATTTGTCCAGAAGTTCCATGAAGGAACTCATTCAAGGCGAACAGCCCTCAAGACTACTCTGGCCCAGTACTTTTATGTCCCCAAGCTCTCCAGCATAAGAAAGGCAGTATGTGAAAAACTGTAGCCTATGTGCCAAAAACAACCCCTGGCAAGGGCCAAGGGCATCTGCCAAGATTCAGAATGTTGGTGGAACTCTTCTTGAAAACTTGACCATGGACTTCACTGAAATACCATGAGCCTGAGGATGCAAACATTTGTTGGTGTTCCTCTGCACCCACTCAAGATGGATGGAAGTCTTCCCCACACAGATTGAAAAGGCCTGAGAGGTGACAGATGTCTGCTAAAGGAGATTATCCTCAGTTTGGAATACCTGTGTCTTTTAGGTCAGATAATGGGCCAGCCTTTTTGGTACAGCTGGTAGCAAAGGGCTTAGTAATCACCTGGAAGTTGCATATGGTCTACCACCTCCAGAGTACAGGAAAAGTGGAACATATGAATAGAAACCTAAAATTACAGTTGGGAAAACTCTGTCAGGAGACCCATCTGCAGTGAGATCAACTACTACCCATAGCATTACTGAAAATTAGGGCTAGTCCCATAAAGCAGACAGGACTTTCACTTTTTGAAGTCATTTATGGATGCCTGCCCCTCCAATCAAGGGCATACAAAGGGACCTAAAGAAATAGGTGGCCTTACCTTGAGGCAATAGATGCAGGCCCTCATGTGAGACATCCTGTCAGCCTAACAACTCCTACACACCCTTACAGGCCAGGGGATGCCATCTAGGTAAAGGAATGGAATGTTCAACCATCAAAGCCTCATTGGAGAGGCCCTTTTGTTGTTATTTTGTCTATTCCCACACCAGTTAAAGTTGCAGAGATTGCTCCTTGGATCCACCACAGGCAAGTAAATCCCACCTCTCATGAATGGGAATGCATCCCTGACCTAGCCTCACTGTGCAAGATCACCATCTGGAATGCCCACGTCCTTCCCCAGCAGGACTCTACTCCTCAGGAGACAGCAGGAGACCACAAATGATGAGATGACAGCCCCGCTCTAATCACTCTGAAGCTGTCTAGTCTACATACAACAGAAGCTTGAACATGCAACCTGTCCCTGTTTTCTTCTACACACTTAGACTCTTACCATTTGGGTTGGCCCTTGCAAGATTTCTTCCATGTACTGAATGTTATAAGAGGGCCTTTCTTGGGACCTCTGCACAGCCACACTTTGTATTCAACAGGTCAGATATTATATCAGATCATATACTCATCAGGTTTGGGAGATTGCTGGTAGGCGATACTGGAAATCCCAGAGTGAGGGAAACAATGCAGGCTACATTTGTCATGGAAAGTGGGGAGAATGGGTCTGCTGGGAGTATTTGGGATATTGAGGAAGCTCTGATTGAAGGGGGAGTCCAGAATGTAGTTCAGGAACAACTTGTCAGAGAGACAGCACACTGTGTGTCAAAAGTACTCTCACCTACACCGGGGTTGTCTGCCAATCAAAGTGCTGGGCCACTGTATAATAAAATCAGAAGTGAATTAGACAGAGGATTAGACTTCTCAACAACAGAAAAAATATCTTTTTGTAGACCTGGCAGAAAGGATTGCTAAAGAACTAAATGTCTCAAACTGCTGGGTGTGTGGAGGCACCCTCATGAGTAAGGAATGGCCGTGGAAAGGGACTGGTTTAAATGCTCACCAACTTTTATTGTGGAATTAATCTATAACTACACAAGAGAGTAACAGACCTCAGACCTGGATTCTCACAGGTAGCTGGGGAAGAATGTGTCAAAAGAACAGGGCCAGAATATGAAAAGTGGGTATAAGAGGGTACTCTCTTGGAATGCGACTAATCTAACCTGGTGGCCCAATGGGCCTATGTGGTATTGGGCATTGCCCCCATTGGAATATGGCTCCCCATGTCATGATTCTCCAACCAATGACAGCCTCTTAAATTTTTCTACTACTGGTGAGGCAAACCCATTCCCAGGTGTCCCTGAGATTGGTAAATATTGGAACAACCTCACCAATGCTGATCCATGGTGGTGAAGGGCACTGGATGGGTTATTTGGGATTATGTGGGAAGTGAGTTTATAGCAAACTCCCTAGAACTTGGAAGTGAAGCTGTACTATACAAGTTATCTAGCCAGGGTTCTTCCTCTTGTTCAACCACCAAGAGGAACAGCTGTAAGTTCCCCTTTTTAAAACTCTGTGGCCTAGAATAAAAAGGGAACTTGAGGTTGGGGTGCCAACAGAGATGGGGAGAAGATGAATGGCCTCTCCAGAGGATTATCAAGACCTATGGACCAGCCACCTGGGCACAGAATGGGATCTGGGGTTACCAGACTCCTATCTATATTCTCAACAGAATCATTAGATTACAAGCATAGTGGAAATTATTACCAATCCGACTCCCTCTGTCCTAGAGCTACTGGCCAAACAACAGACCCAAATGCGAGCCTTGAATTATCTTTTAGCTATCCTGGCCTTGGATTATCTTTTAGAGGAGGGAGTGTATGGCAAGTTCAACTAATCAGACTGTTACCTCCACATAGATGACAATGGTCAAGCAGTAATGGAAATTGCCACTAATCTTAGAAAGAGGACACATGTACCTATACAGGTGTGGAAAGGATGGGACCCAGATAGTCTGTTTGGTGCATGGTTTTCTGTCCTGGGAGGACTCAAAATCCTGATGGGGCGATGGGTCTTGTCTTGGGAGCATGTCTGATGTTACCCTGCCTGGTTCCCCTGGTATTGCAGTCTATCAGGACTGTTATGGAGGCCATTATAGAAAGAAAAACATATAATGATGCTGTGGAAATATAAATCCCTAAATCAGAATATGCTCTTTGACCATAGGTGGGTCTGGAATCAAAGAGGGGAATAATGTAGCAGGGAGAAGGGCCAGAAAAGAAGCAAGAAAATCTGTGGTCTGATAACATAGCAGTGAGGAGGGGATGACATAGCAGGGAGACAAAACTTAATGAATCTAAATGTGAGGAAGGTCACATAGCACTGGGGGGTGAAGTAGCCAATAGAGTTGTATGCAGCCATATACGGGTTAAACCTTGCTTCTTGCTTCTGCAACCTGCTTGCAAGGGTATATAAGGTGAGACTCCTTTGTTATCAGGGCTCAGCCTTTGGACTTGAATCTGCTGTGTCTGGGTTGGCACAATAAAATTTTGCTTCCTGCTGTACTGCCTCAGTGTCCCATGTCTCTGTTTGAGAATCCCACAACAAATGAATGCTCTTATGTTCATTGCAGCATAATTCACAACAGTCATGACAGACACAACCTAAAAACCCATCTTCATAAAGGAATGTAGTATTTACGCACAATGAGATATCATTCGCCTTAAAAAAAAGAAAATCTTGCTATATGCAACAATATGGCAGATATGACAAAGGCTTGAGGATGTTAGCTAAGTGAACTAAGCCAGGCACTAAAAAACAAATTCTGCATGATTCCACTTACTTGAGAAACCCAAAATAGTTAAACACATAGAAATAGTCAACTGCTGGCTGTCAGCAATTACATGGAACTGGGAGGGGTGGGTGTTGGGGTGGTGGTATTAGTTAGTTGCTATTCAGTGAATACAAAGTTTCGGTGGAGCAAGAAGATTAAATTTTAGAACTCTGTTCTATAGCATTGTGTCAAAATTAACAGTGCTGTATCAATTACAAATTAATTAAAAGGGTAGGTCTTATGTTAACGGTTTTTACTTCAATGAAAAAAAATAGGAAAAGCAGGTAATCACAGCGTTGAGTCTTAGGTCACTTTCTTTGGTGGCAAAGAAAGAAAGTACATAGACTGCACAGTATTTACTTATGTTGGGAAAGGCAATAAGGCTTCAGATAAAAAGGCACAGAACATTTGTGTGGGGTACTGTTCTGCCACAAAACCTCCTGTCCCATATGAATCAGCAGTTTAAGAAATCCCTGTTCTATTTTTACTTTAAAGTTTGCATTGACAAAGGACTTCTACTTTGGAAGAGCTTTATCCCTTTTGAGTTGCTTGATTGCAAATGAAGTTCATTGAGCCTCTGTTCAGGCCCAGAGTGGTACATTTTTGACAACTTGCATTAAGTCTACAGATTAAAAACTATTAATGCTTGTTTTTATTACATAGGATGACCATTAAGGGTATCAGGGATTAGGAGTGATGTGGTAAGTTCAAAAAGACTTTCAGATGACCTAGATCTAGTCAGATCTTTGAGAATCCTTTTCCCTAAACCCCAAATTCAGTAGCTAGATGAGGAGGCAGTTGGAAATTAGGTTAAAGTTCAGAGATTATATGGATTTCTCTCTGTTGATGAAGAAGCTGATTCTGCTTAGGTATGCCCAACACCCTCTGGGCTGAGCCTCCTATTATGAGCTCAATAGGAGGCAAAAGGCAGAAAAAAGATGAGGGCAGACAGGTGGTTAAATGACCACCTTCCAGGCTTTGCCCACAAGCTCCTTTCTGGAGAGCCATGATAAATTAGGTTAACAGGTAGACTATTCATCAGCTAGAGATGATCTGGGAGGCTCAAAGAGCTTCTGGTAGAGTCAATTTGCACATCAATCCTCAGATATCTTTTACACCTTGATAAAACCTCCCAGGCTGAGTCCTTTCTAGGCCCAGCTCTCAAATGTGTTTGCACTGGCTGTTTCACTGTTCTGCAAAAAAGACCTCAAAGACATTCCATCTGGAGAAGCTCTGGGGAAGATAGACAACTCAGAGACACAGAAGGAAGAAGAAGAGTGGAAAAGCAAGTTTTCTAGAAGCACAGACTGGCTTTGAATGGAGGAAGCATATGCTTTCAAGGAAGTTCAGTGTCTTGTGGAAGAAAAATGCTGCCTGATATGGAAACTGTGGAGCACAAAGCTGTGTAGGAAAATGGAGCCCACCAGGGGTGCAGATATGGTGGTAGATGAAATATGTATTTGCTACTGCAGGGACCCTACTATTTTCCTTGCAAGGCATGAGCTTTCCTTGAACAAAATATTTTTAATTTCAAGACACAGTCTTTCAAGACTACTTAAACTAATCTGTGATACAAGAGCTGCTTTTAGACCATTCCTTCTCTTTATTTCTTTATTGAATTTGCAATTCCTGCTAGCAAGTTGTTCAAAAACAAAATGTTGGACAGTAGATGTCTCTGAACAAATAACAGTTATACATAAATTTTAAATAATATAATTCAAATGTGGAAATATGAAAAAAGAATGCAATGTGAAATGAAGAATAAAAAATTAATAAAAACTATTATTTCTAATTTCCAGTAAAAGTAGACTAGTGTTAGGAGCTAGCTTGAACTCAGGCAGTTAGGGATGGGGCCATAAAGGAGAGCTTAAAATCAGCACGTATGTTACCAAAAATAACACTGATAAATACATTGGTTCTTGCATCTCCCAGCAAAAGAATGCAAGCAGGACACAAAGATTATAATGAAGTAATGGTGGAGTTAATTGGAAAAGGAATGTACATTCATCAGGTTGGTGGCAGGTAGCTTCAAGAGAGAGAACCTTGGGGTTAGACTTCAAAATTGGAATGTTTGTTAAACCTTTGGGTTTATTTGGCCCCTGGAATGAGCTCTTGGGTTTGGAGTTATTGTCTTGTTAAATAAGAGAGAGATTCATCCGTGTAAACTCACTGTCAGGCCTTGCTGATGCAAAAGGTGTAAATTACTCTTAAATAAAGAGTGGAATAAATTTAAACTATGTAGCTAATCTCAAGGCCCAGAAGAGGGAGAAAGATAAAGATAGTTAAGGGAGGGAGGGAGAAAGAAAGAAAAAGCACACCAATACCCCATAAGAAAAAATCAGGTGCCCACATATCAGAGAATGGTATCCAGGGATTTGAGCAAGGTCTGTCCCAAAAGCATGCCAAAATACTAGATAAAAGCCAAAACACTAGATATAAGCCTTTATTCACACAGGTGCCATGGCTCAACCTTTTCTGGGCTACTCCTGTGCCCCAGGAGCTTCTGCCTTTCTTCACCCTCCCTTGGGAATGCCCCTCCACCCAACTCTGTGAGCTCTACTCCCCCACTTTACACTTTTCATTTCAATAAACTCTCCCATGCTTTCCCTGCCTGTGAAGTTCATTTTTTGGCTTTGAAGACAAGAACTCAACCTTCCTTTTGGTTACAAACCTAAGTTAAGTGTAGGCTCTTGGTCCTACACAAATCTCCCATTTCACTAGCGTAAAAAAAAAGCAAGAGAAAATATAAAAATTGAAAGGAGAACATTTGCGTATTATTTACATTTTATATTTAAAAGACATTTTTCATCATAAAGCAACACATTTTAAAGCTTCATTGAATTATATAATTTTATAAAAATATAAAACACCGTAGTTGCTACATAATTAGTAGAAACCTGAACCAATGATCCTTTAATGAATTGAGCAAATATTAAATCTACTTCTTCCATAAGATAACCTCTGTGATATTAATTAAAATCAGCCTATAGAAAACAGTAACCTGTATTGTTTTGATTTTATGAGGATATTAAAACTTGGTAGCTAACTTGAACAACAAGGAAACCAGAAATAATATTGACAGTTGGAGGTGATGGAACAATAATGTCACCATTTTGTGAATCAGTGGCCATTTTATCCTCAGGCCTCACTTCTTGAGAAATGGCAGCCCCACCCTTAACAGAAATTCCCATGCTCTAAGACAGCCCCACCCCAACCGGAGACTACCACACATGCGCTAACTTCCTTAACTTCCTTCCTCTATAAAAGCCATACCTAGCCCAGAGTCAGCGCTGCACCATCTTTCCCTGGCCAGCCTGGCAGTTCAGGTCTGCCATTAAACTTTGCTCTTGGATGTGAGACTTTTTTCATGAGCTTTCTTTGTGAGTGGCATTTTTCCTAACATTTTGGTGCCATGACTTGGATGGGGGTGCGCTCCCAGCACTTACCTTGCTCTCCCAGCCTCCCCAACCCCATCCTGCTCTCTCTCTCTCTCTTCAAATTCTCATTTCCTTCCTCCAGGATCTGAGCTGCTTTTCCAGAACCCCCGATCCTAGAAGACGCCCTCACTGCTCACAGGGCATTTTCTCCACCCCACCATGCCTCCAATCGCCATCCAACACTGGTCAATCCTCCTTTAAGGTCCTCTCTTGGTAAGTCCTCCTTGCACACAGAACCATGATCTCTTTCTCATTTCCTCAAAATCCTAGCACTAGGTCACAGCTCTCTGTCATCCCTGGGGACCAGTTCCCCTAGGACTGTGGGCCTCCATGATGGAGATGTCCCTCCTGGGAGTTCTACATCTACTCTCTCCTGAGGAACTGATATTTTGGGGATGCCTGTCATATCCTTTCCTCAGTTCAGGCCTCACCATGGAGATTGGACCATCCCAAATTCCTTCAGACTCCCCATTGGGATATCTCCTGGCTAACCTTGAGCCCCTTCGCCTAACACCTGATCTTAAGCCCTGAAAGCTCATTCTTCTCTGTAATCAGGCCTGGCCCCAATATCCATTAGACAATGCCTCCAAATGGCCACTTAATGGCACTTTCACTCCCAACATTTTAAGGGATTTATACAATTTCTGTGAGCATGCTGGTAAATGGAAGGAAATACCATTTGCCCAATCCTTTTCTTATCTCTGCACCAAACCCTTCTTTGTACTTCCTGTCCCCCTGCACAGGATCTTTTAGTCTCTAAACCAGCTTCTGAATGAACCAGTCCTCTCCCAAACCTCCTCCTTCCCCATTGTAAGCAGACTTCATTGCACTGCTTACCATGCCTGTCTCTTCCTATCTTCCTGAGGGACTTTCTTATCATGGTGTTAAGCCAGCTGCTCCTTGCTAACCCTGGCCTCAAGGAGATTCCAGCTCCAGGGGAGCGCATGCTCTCTCCCTGTGGGCTGAGACCAAGCCTAGGATTTATTCAGGTATGCCTCATGCTACGTTGGGGGAGTCCTGATTGATCATGGCATCTGACAACTGCTTCTCTTTTACCCCCTGTCTAATGCCCCTTTTGCCTGAGACAGTGACCACAGAGTGGAGGTTTTGTGCTGCTGAAAGTGTTCTAGTACCAGTCAATGGGAGTGACCTAGAAGCACAGGTGATGGCACCTGTCATCTAACAGCAGGTGCGTGTCATGCCTCCAGTCTCTGCCTTGTGTCATGCCTCCAGTCTCTGCCTTCCCCTCCCTTACCTAAGATGTCAGGATACGTTTTCTGCTTCCTCCATGGTCTTACCACATGTCCTTTGTCTTTGTCACCCTTCCCTTCTCTTGGCTTACTGGGACCCTGCCTCCCAGTAGCATGGTACCCTATGACTTAAGTTATTCCAACTAATTTGCCAGGCCTCTCAGTCTAAAACAACTTTAAATCAGCTGCTAGGCACCAGTGAGGCAAAAGTACTTATAAAAAAAACCTGTGGCTGCTACACTCATGCCCTAACTCTGCCCCCACAAGGGGAGGAGGGAAAGCAAATAGGCACATTCGTGCACAGGGATGCTAGCCCCTGGGCACCGCAGGAATGCCTGCCGTAGCTAAGAGTATCAATAGAGAGGACCCAACACACATCTTAGGCTGCCAGACTCACATGGCAGTGGCTGTGGCCCTCCACCACTTCCCCTAGAATAAACACTCACAGAGTACACAGGAATGGGGGAGGGGCAACAGGCCACAGGATCAGGCCTAGGCAGACAGGCTTGCTTGTCCTGGGTGTGTGTGGAGGGGGTCGGTGCCTTGAGCACACCCTGCTCCCAGCCCCACCTCACACACCTTGGGGCACCGGACCCAGCTCTTGTAAGCCAATTAATTGTCAGCTTAAGGTTATAGTCCCAGAAATAGCAAAATGGACATTACTGTGGTCTCTAAACTTCTCATTTAAAATTTTCTGTACTTTCGGCCTTAGCATAAATTTTTCCCTCCAAATATTAACACTAGTTGTCCCTATGGTACTGTTATTGGCCCAGAATGCCCTCTGAATGCCCTTCTCTAACTTTACAGACCATTTATTCCTTTGTTAAAAAGGTAGCCTTTATTAAAGAGGCTGTCTGCTGTTAGCTAAAAGGCAGGATCTTAGCATTTTGTTCTTTCTAGATGGGACCTGCACCTTCCAGTCTTCTGGCTTGTAAATGTTGGAAGTTTGTACTGAGGCCTGGACTCAGTATGCCTTGGGTGACCAAGAGAAGTGGCCTTCACAGGGTTCCTTAATTTTCAATACCATACTCCAATTAGACCTTTTCTATAAAAGAGAAAAAAGTGAACTGAGGTCCCCTATACAAATTTTCTTTCATCTCTGAAACTACCCAGATTGGCTTCATAATTACTATCTAGGTATTCAAACACTGGCCATTCTTTGTAAGCCACAGGATAAACATAGAAAGGAGGGCCAAAAAAGCCCCTTATCAATGACAAGGCCCATCCCTACTGCTCTACCCTCTGCCCTACCTTCTAAGCCACCCTAATATTCAGAACCTCCTAATGTGTCCTTCCCCCTTCAATAGGTAATGGTAGGAAGAGGGCAAGTCTTATGTTTCCTTCCAGTTATCAAATCTAAGGGAAATTTAAAAACATCTGGACAGTTACACTGATGCCCAGACAAATACATCCAAGCCTTTGTCTCTCTGATCCAAATCTTTGAATTGACATGAAAGGATATTATACTTTACTGGACCAGAGTCTTTTTTCATTAGAAAAGCAATGGGTTCTGGCCCAGGCCACTCAGGCTGGAAATGATTACCATTTACAAGGAGTCCCAATACTAGTGGCACCTGGAAATGAGGGACACAGGCAGTTCCCTTGAAATATCAACACCAAAAGGGGCTGGTGATATGGCTCAAGCAGTAGAGTGCTGCTTTCCAGGCATAAAGTCCTGAGTTTAAGTCCCAGTACAGCCAAAGGAAAAAGAAAAAATATTTGGGGATAAGGACATAGCTCAGTGGGAGAGTGTCTGCCCAGCATGTGCAAGGCCCTGGGTTCAATTCCCCAGCATTGCTAAGTAAAAAAAAAATAGTAAGGAAGATAAGTGACATTAATGTCACTTCAGCCATTTCATAGTGGTAGAAAGTAGTTTAACCTAGACCAGATCCCTCATTCTTCAAGTGAGGAAATGGAGGCCCAGAATGGTTCAGAGACCTGCTCTCCAGAGTATCAGATGTCAATGTGAAATAACAACTTTGCTTTATAGCAACATCCTGAAGAAAATCCCCTTACCTTTCTGTAGCATCTTGAGGATGCTATCAGAAAGCATACCATGGTGGACCCAGAGTCACAGGTGAGAGAGGTTCTCCTCAAAGATAAATTTCTAACATAGTCAGCCCCAGATATTTGTAAAAAACTCAAAGTCTGTGGCTGAAGGAGAAAAGTCATTGGATCAACTAATACAGCTAGCCATGTCTGTATGTATAGCTATGTATGTATGTCTGTATGTCAGGGACTGTAATAGCAGCAGAGAAAAAGATAAGAGACACCATGGCCTCATTGCTGCTCTCAGAGAGGGCC
Source organism: Castor canadensis (assembly GCF_047511655.1). NCBI lineage: Eukaryota > Metazoa > Chordata > Mammalia > Rodentia > Castoridae > Castor > Castor canadensis. The sequence goes on from NC_133386.1 coordinate 126,177,375, forward strand.
TTACCTGACTGGGGCCTGTATCCTGAACTTGCTACCATGGTGGACAGGAGGGGCACTTCTGCAGAGAATGCTTAAGGGGTACAGCCTGGGAGTTAGCCCCACCCCCAACTGGGACCCTGCTCTCTTTGCAAAGGTAACCACTGGAGGTGTAAGTGCCCCCATCACCAGATGGAAGGCAGGGTGCCACCCCCTATGGATTGATGGGTCCCGGCCCCCTGTCCATGCTCCACTTCTTGAATTGATGTTGAGGAGCCTAGGGGTAGCCATAATGGCAGAAAGGCAAAAGGTCATTTTTCTGCTAGACAGTGGAGCTCATTTCTCTCTTACCTTTCTCTCCAGGTCCCCAGTCCAATGACAAAAGTTATCATTTGGGGAAAATCTGGCAAGCCCATAGAGCGCTAATTTACCCAGCCTCTGGCCTGCTCTTGGGGAGACCTCCTCTTCTGTCACTCTTTCCTCATAGTTCCTGAAACTCCAGTGACTCTGCTGGGATGGGACTTTACTATCTCAACTAAAAGCTCAAATTCTCCCCCCCCCCCCAGGCAGCTATCTCTGCTGCCCCCTCCTTCAGGAACAAATAAATTCCACAGTGTGGACTGATGAGATGAGTGTACGGAGAGCCAGGATGGCCCTCCCTATTCAAATAAAACTCAAAAATCCCTCAGTTTCCACACCCAAAACAACATCCCCTCAAGTCTGAGGGACAATGAGGCCTTATGCCTATCATAAATTCCTTAAAACAACAGGGGCTACTAATTAGTTGCTCCAGCCCCTATAATAAATTAAAAATTCTTGTAAAAGTTAATTTTAAAATACAAGTTACAAAGTAAACAACTGGAAAGGATATAGATAGTTATTGAGTGGATTTTTTGAGAAGTTAAAGGAAAAAGGAATGGTTTTTTGATGAGAAAGGATTTTGTAAAGAAGGGTTTGTCCTAAAGATTGTTTCAAATATGGAGAGGAGGGCTAGAGACAAAACATCAAAGGGTTTAAAATGTTATATGAAGGTCTGAGTAAGTTTTAAAAGTGTATAATAAAAAGCTTTAGTGTGTGATAAAGTTAAAATTGACTAAGAGTTATCTAAAAGATTTTTAGGGTCATGTGAAACTAAAATCAAATTCTCTATGTCTATAAAATAACAAGGTTATCTTAATATTGTTCTGCTCTGAGTAACATCTACAAAAACTGTTACAGAGAAAGATTTTATCAATGAAATTATTTGTGTTTTCTGCTGATCTTGTCAAACTTTAACTAAATCAGAGTTCATTTACATATTTGCTCATGTGTCTTAAATGACCACCTTGCAACAGTGTTGTGTCTATACTTTATCTAAGTATGGTACAAACATTTTCAAAGTTATATACAAAATGAGACAGAGCTCTCTTTTATCCAAGAGTGTTCAATTTAAATCCTGACAGCCCCTGCCTCCCACAGGTCACCTACCTAGGTGTGGCCTTAAAGGGACAGACTCACTCCCTGAGTCATGAGTGAATCAACCCAATCTTCTGTTTCCCTCTCCCCCATACCATAAAGCCGCTTAGAGCTTTCTTGGGAGTTACAGGATTTTGCAGAATCTGTATCCCTAGATATGCAGCCTTTAGCAGACACCTTTTTATGCTCCTAATAAACTTGCCTCAACAGACCCTACTTATCTGGCTGACTATCTACTTTATCTTAACTTTCTCAGGGAACTTCTCAGAAAGGATGCAGACCAGATCCTGCCCCACCCTATAACAATTTCTGTTAAACCAGGGGATTTTGTTCTCCTAAAGGATCTTCTACCCTTTCCATTGGGACTTCGGTGGACCATCCCTCATCTGGTCATTCTCACAACACCCACTGCTGTCAAGCTCAATGGGATCCCCCAATGGCAGCACCTGTCAAGGAATAGTTAGAAAAATGGAGAAGGCAGTTGGAGGACTCTTGGAATCCTCTAGGGAACAACATTTCACAGTGGCTCTCCTGGCCAATGCCCATCTAATGCCTATGTTTCTTGCTCTCCTATTCTTAAGCTTCCTCCCTTGTATCATACTGCATGTCTGCCATTATTAATCAAAGTTTAACCAGTTATAACTCCAGGGATATCAATCTCTACAAAACCATCCAGAGGACTGTTGTGAGGGCCCCTACCAGGATGCAGGAGTCTGAGGATCTTGTCCCATACAACATCCCCTGCTAGCAGGAATCAGCTAAGAGGCCGATGCTTCACCCCAATTCCAGATCCTCAGTCCCTACTCTCATCATTAAAGAAAAAATGGGGGAATGATAGAACAATAATGCAGCCATTTTGTGAATCAGTGGCCATTTTGTCCTCAGGCCTCAGTTCTTGAGAAATGTCAAATCCACCCTTAACAGAAATTCCCATGCTCTAAGACAGCCCCACCCTTACCAGAGACTACCACACATGCACTAACTTCCTTAACCTCCCCCTTCTATAAAAGCCATGCCTGGCCCACCATATTTCCCCGCCCAGCCTGGCAATTTGGGCCTGCCATTAAACTTTGCTCTTGGATGTGGGACTTTTCTTCTGAGCTTTCTTTGTGAGTGGCATTTGTCCTAACAGGAGGAAGACAGGAAGGCATTACTGGGCTATACCTGCATTCCTGCATCCAGGGAGAGAATAATTCAGGCAAGACTTGAAAATAGTGAAAATGATAGTAAGGTTTATCTGGAAAAGAATTTAGTATAATAGAATGAAGTTAAGGAGAATTGGGGAAAAAAAGGAGAAAAAGATTTCCTGCTCCCATGCAGGAAAAAGGAATTAAGACTCAAAATGGTTGTCCTCATCTCTTACTTTCCCAGTTGGGATATACCACGTTCATGTCTGGCAACCTTTAATCATTAAGACCATGGATGTGGGTGACTAAGATTGGTGTTAAAAACAGTGAGTTGTCATCCAGGCCTACCCAAAATAAGTAAGTAGCTAGTCAGCTAGCTGAAATTAGGCAGTATAGCTGGCACAAAATGTCTCCCAGAACCCCCCATTAAAGGGTAGAAAGAAGGAAAAGCAGGATGAAAAAGAAAAATATGAAGGCTAGAGCTCCACCAATCAAAACGTTGCAGGCACAGTCAACCAGAATGCTCCTTTCTGCACACCTAATTTGTATAGAGATTGAGTAACACATGGAAAAAAACGGATAGAAACCTTAGACTACTTCACTTCTCTGGCACCCTTTCTTGGGATCCCTCCCAGCTCTGAGGGCTGTACTCTTTGCTAGTTTTTTCTATCTCAATAAACTCTCCTGACTTTACTTACTTTCATTGTCCATGATTTTCATTCTTCAAAATTACAAGACAAAGACCAGGGGCTCAGACAGAGTATACCCATAACAAAAACACAGGGACAATAAATGTACTTTAGAAATTTCCTTTGGCATACAAGTCTTTCCCTTCACCCATTCAAGGGGCCTGTAGCTTTCTTCTTAACATCCCAAAGAGGAAGGCAGATGCAGATAACCCCTTTTTTGTCTCCTTGTTCTTGTAACTTAACATTTAAAAGGAAGTGGGAGGGGGCTAGCTGCTCTGGCTTTTTAGTTTTTAATTTCTTGTTTCAGTGTCTGAGTCTGGCCCATTTAGTGGTTATTAAAAATAATATAACTTCCCTGTCCCCTCATTTTCCTATCCTGTTTTACTCATAACTCAAGGCTAAGTGCTACCTAACAGAAGGTATTTAAGAAGACAGTTGCTAAATATATGCAAGCTCTTTGCAAATATAATAGCAAAATATTACAAACCATGCAATGGCTTATTAGTTAATACAATGAAGATCCCAATTCTTCCCTATCTTTGTTCACAGATTCAATACAAGTCAAATGATTCCCCATAGAATTTCTCTTAGACTTTGATAAATTGATCCTAAAATTAATATTGAAAGTTAGGGGGAGGAAGAGCCAAGATAATTTTGAGAGACTTGTTAAAAGTGAGAGGTGTACAAAAATCCCCAAAAGAAAAAGATACGTTATTTATAGAAATAATTTTTATTAAAATGGGGCAAAACTCAAGGATTATATATATTAGATAAAAATAAAAAAGATTAGAAAGAAGTATTATCAAAATTATAAGCCAAAATTTAGTAGTCTCTGAAAGGACAGTGAAGAAGGTGACAAGAGAGACACACTGAGAAAGAATGTTACCTCATAAGGATTGCTCTTTATGAGGGAGTGGAGACCTGAGAGGGACCGTTGATCATCAGAGTAACACTCTAAGAGGGGCAAGAGCATGCTTTTCTTGCAGGCTGGGGATTTTGAACATTCTGTGATGGGAAGAGGGAGATTGGAGGGGGATGGGCATCAGGTAAGATGGTTGGGAAGGAGGATGGGGGAGGTGCTGGACATTAGCGGGAAGGTCACTGGGGTTGGGCAGGTATGGATGTTTTTTTTCTTGACATTCCAGCAATCTCAATACCATCTCATTATGTATTTAATGAAAATGGGTACTCTCTAGGATGCTCAAATTGAGATAAGGCAAGAAAGATAGATCCTAGGAGAATATAGAGTCAAATAGCAAAATAAAACTAGACAAAAAGTTAACACAGTAACAACAACAACCAAAACCAGGATGAGGAGCAGGTGAGAAGTACTGATTCTGTCTGGAAAATAGGGTAGAAAATACTTGATGTACTTCAAGTCCTGGGACAACAATATAAAAGGCCTTGGAAACCATTCAAAGGACTCAGAATTTATCCTACAAGACAATTAGTACCACAAGGAAGACTTCTTGTTTTAATTAAGTCATGAAAAGAATTTTAACTGTAATTCTTGTCCCAAATTGGTTTCATTGTCTGTAGCAAATTCAAGCCTTATTGATTTAGTCATTCAGTCATATTCAATTATATAAAAGTTAGGATAAAGCCTTCTGTCATTGCTACCTTCTTCTAAAGCTCCTTTTATTCAAATATGCACTCTTTTCAAATGTGCAAATACATACTTTTTCAAATATGCAATTATTTTCATTACAATTACTGATTTAAGGAGCACTTACTGCATTTCAAAAAAGGTTTAAGAATCTTCCAGAAGCTCTGCCAAAAGAAAACACATCCTTTGTTTCCATAGAAATGCACATGTAAATATTATTTTCTTAGTTCACTGTGTGTTGAGCAAGATTTCAGGACATTTGGTTTTCTGTGGTTGAAATATACATCCATAGAGCAGGACAAATACAAAATGCTGCCCTCTGCTGAAAGTGCCTAGGACACAAATCAGTTCTTAAGAATTACACCTGCACTACAAAGAGATGGCTTGAAAAACCAAAAATATCGATAATATTTGTAAAGACATTCATAAATAACTTTGATTTGAATCAAAAGAATAATATCAAGGGAAAATACAAAAATTTTAAATATTTTAAGTATATAAAATGTTCTAAATTAAAAAATAGCAAAAACAGAGTAAAAGTTATATGGAAAAAATCTCAAAATATGACAGACAGACATAAAGCACCCAGATACCAAAACATGAGTAGGAAAATAATATTGGTGATAATTCACATAGGGGGAGGGGCATAAGAAATGCAACATCTATGACAAAACATTCATATTGCATGGCAATTTTAGATTTCAACTATGCTTCTAAAATCTTTACATTCAAATGCTGGTGTGATAATTTTGTAAGTGTGCAATTTTCAGAACTTTACATACAGTTATAAACTTCTTATAAATCAATAAAACAATAAGCTGGGAGAGTTCATGTTTCTACCCATGATCCAGTGATCTCATTTCTTGATAATTGATTAAAGGAAATAATTCAAGTGATCTAAGTAAGAATATATTCATAATTGCAAATTAAAAATTAAAATCATATTATCTTCAAAAATGTATGTTAATATTATGGCATATCGAAATGTTGAAATAGTCAAGGATGTTACATGTTGTGGTAGGGTGAGTAGTGCCCCCAAAATGTCCAATAGGATCTGTGCACATGATATCTTTCATGTTAAAATTACACCGTACACATGTATGGAATTATTACCACGAAATTCCCTCATATTATTAATTTGTGTTAATATAAAAATAAAAATTTAAAAAGGCACTCTACATTTTTAAATAAAGTCACAGTCTTAATATGGTCTCCCTATATTTTCATGTGGGTGGGCCCATTTGAATCACTTGAGCCTATAAAATCAGAGCACATGGTCTAACTGATATAAGAGAGATGCAGCAATGGACATTGCAGAAGGGGCAGAAGAGGAAGTCAGATATATCCCATGTGTAACAAAGATTTGATGTGGTATTGCTAGTTCTGAGTTCTAGTGGGGGTATGTGCCAAAACTACAGAGATGTCTCTAGGAAAAGAGGGTGGCTTCCCCTATGACAGTCAGCAAGGACTTGCAGGACTCAGTTGTACAAACCCAAGGTACTAGATTCATCCAAAAATCTGAATGGCTTTGAAAGTGGATTTTTCTATAGAGTCTCCAGTAAAGAATGGCAGTGTTGCCATTACTTTGTTTTCAACCCTTTGAAAGCTGAGCTGAGGAACCAACCCTGGGCATTTTATTAGTTTGTGTGTTTTTCCCCCTAAGAACATATGCCCACCTGAGGAGCATGAGGCAGCTGAACACAGGCAAAGCTAAACTCATTTGCTTATGTCCAGCCTTGTAAGTTGCTTAGCTCTCCACAGCTGTTCCCATGTGAGCCCCAACACAAATTTAGTCCCAGTTCTAGTTTTAAAACCCAGTACTCTTTTTACCCATGGAAAAGATGAATCAAAACTTATTTAGCTTGGAGAGTAATCGTTTTCTGATCTCACTGCTAGATTGATTAGACTCATAATGTGCTCCTTGAGAAATGCCTCCTCAACTAGCCCACCATATAAAATATCTACATTCTTGTTTCTATGTCCCAATGTCTGATTTCACATCGTCACCCTGAATAGGCATTAGATGGGCAAACAAAGTTGCCAACCAGTCATGATGAAAGTTTGGTCCAGCAAGATTCTGCATTGACAAGTATATAAATTCACTCTCTAAAGCAAGGGAAGCCAATGTTACATTAAATTCAGACAACTTTTTGGGGTCTTGAGTTGAAGGATTAACACAAACTAATAGAAGAAAAAGGACAGAAAAATTGAATGCAGAAGCAGATCTGAAACAAGCTAGTTAGGTCTAGCATGATTGCCATGCATACTGGGTTTTGAGGTCATATGGTAATGAGCTTACAGGCACACCAAATAGAGTCAAGCTGCATGTCAAATTAAGTATTTATGTCAATAACCTTGCAGGCACTTCAGGGCTTCCAGTCCAGAGGCCATGTGCTTTGTCTTCAACTTTCCATTTGAGATCATAGTGGTCTGTTCTTAATTATTGGTTCTGTGGTTAAACAGTGGAGACTATTGAGGTATTCTATGTATGGCATAACTTCTGTGCCCTGAACAACTGAAAATAATGCTAGAAAAAAATGTATCTGAATCAGAGCAAACAAAAGGTAGTACAAATGCTTTGTAGGAATACAGCAGTCTTCATTTTGCTGCCAATCTCTCTTCTGATCTATGACTGTGCTATTTTTTCAAGTTCTTTCATTTTTACTCTTATAACACATGGCTCTCATCCTTGTTTCCTGATCTGAATCTGTCAGCATTTAAAAGTAAATGCCCCAGAAATTAGGGCAGGAAAAGGTATAAGGAAACAAAAGAACCTGCTTGGGGTACGGGGAAAGAAACCTATCTTCCTTGCCTGTAAGTGGAGTTGAAAAGGGTATCAGGAGAGAATAACTGAACAAAGAATGCCCAGTGGCATACATGTGTGCCTTTATGTTCAACTAATGAATCAGAAGTTGGTAACTTCTGATGAAATGACTTTGTCAGAGCCAGAAACTGTCCAATTCCTTATACTTAAAGATTCAGGAAAAAGCAATACAGAAACTTCTAGGATTCTAAAGAATTATAGCACTGATAACCTTAGTCCAAACCACTGACACCACTTGGAATCCACCATTTTCCCTTAACTATGTATATCCTACCTTCTGTCTTTGAGTATGAATAACATTAACTCTTTCACCTCCTTATATGATAATATATGATCACATATGTGAGAGAGCAATTTTAAACTAAGAGGTTTTGGTTTGGGATTTGTTTTACTAAGAACTGTAAGAGGCTGGAATACTATGTTGTTGATTTGAAACTTCTATCATCAGACTAACACAAGTGGGACTTGATATTCTCTAACATTTTACAACCGCATGCTGCATGTTCTTGGAGTCTGATGAGGGAACTCAACCAAGTGGTACCCAGTGGATGCTTAGCAACAGTGCTATGGTGTCACTTTAAAGATTGATTATTCACAAAATTTTATGAGAAATCCAATGAGAATTCTCAGAAACACTGCTATTCTGAAAAGGTTGAGATTCTGTATGTGTAGGTAGGAAAAGAACCAGTGGGATTTTGACTGTTGTTAATTATTAACCTTTTGTATCTTTTATTGTGGTATTTTTTTGTTGCTATTGTCTTACCCAGAGTACATTCTCCCACCACTACAATTATTTTATATGGCCCCAAATTTATGACAACCAGGAATGGTGCTAGCTCCTTTCTTACTTTTCTATATCTTCCAGGCCTTGATAGAGAAAAGACTACATCAATCTAACATTTTATGTTCATTAATGAAGGGAAGCCCACATGACTTCTCTGAGGTCAAATTCCTAGAAATGGATTTGTTCGGATAGGAAACAGTGATTGGTTACCCATGTGCATAATAGCTGAAATGAAGCAGCTATACAAGGACCTGTGAAAAGCTAAAATGTGCAAACATTGTGGCTTTTCAGGTTAAAAATTTAGCAAAAGAGGAACAGACTATAATGAGGTATAACAAACAGTCTGATGTGAACACTGTGCAAAACAGTTCACATCCTGAGCCTCACATTATTCATTCATCAGAAATGGAAAGGCCCTAATTCAGCATCTCCCTGAGGAGTTCTTTGGAAAGCTGTGCCATAAGAAATGCTACCTAGATAAGGGTACTTAGATAATTTTCAAAATAAACTCTGTAGTCTTTCGCTAGCTTGAAAAAGCATAAGTCCCATAAACAAAGGAAAAACTCTGAGATATTTTATGGGAACTAAGAAATAAAATGGTCAAGAAAATTCCAAATTCTGTTTCTTGTTTAACCTGCATGTTATGTTCTAACCTGCATGTTATGTTTGTTAATGTTCTAACAAATGTACTTTATAAAACTCAAAATTATCAATCTAATTTCATATTAAATTATTGTTTTTCAAGTATCTACCAATATCTGTTTTCAATGCCTGATTGGTTACTTTGCAAAATTCATAGCTTAATTTTCCTCATTAAATTTTGGCTGACACTTTCAAGAGAGCGAGTCAGTCCCTTCACTATACTTCTACTATACCCAGTATAATATTGTGCTACAGTTCCAATAGCAAGTTTTGTCTTTTTATATCTATTTATTATTAATTATGGAATTGATATATTTTTATTTTCCAATATTCAATCAATTACTAGTCTGGCTTAGAATAAGTGACTAAGATTTCTTTATTATGTCAATGAAAAATGTTACTGGAAAGTCTAGTGCTATAATAAATTTTAGTTCTTGTGTCCAGTGAGAGAAAAGTTCAAAATGTGAAAATGTAGTAAAAGTAACAGTAAAATTTATTAGGAAAGAAATTCCCTCACATAGCAGGATAAAAGTGGGGAGAAATGGGAAAAAAGAGAGAAACATTTCCTGCTCCCCATGAAGGACAATGCAGTAAAGTCTTAAAATTGTGGTCCTCATCTCAGTCTTATAGTTCTAGAGCTGGAGTAATACATATGGTCATTATGATATTGGACCTGGGTGGATAAATAGCATGGATGCTAAAACAGAGAAGTGTCATCCAGTTCTATTCAAATCACAGGACTTCCATTTGCTAGGCATGCTTTCATTCTTTTTCTCTCTCCAACTATCTAAGAAGCCTTGGAACTTGTTAACATCTCAAAGAAAAAAGCAGAGTCTACCACTTGAGCCATTCTGCCAGCCCTGGAATGTGGATAGCCCTGTTCTTGTATCTTAAAAATATAAAAGGGAGGGCTGGCAGAATGGCTGAAGTGGTAGAGCACCTGCCTAGCAAAAGTGAAGCCTTGAGTTCAAACCCCAGTACTGCCCAAACAAATAAATAAGAAGGGATATCTTTAAAAAATCTAAAAGGAGATGGGAAGTGGTGGCTAGTTGCTCTGGTTTTTTAGTTTTTACTTTCGAATTTTAATGTTTAAGTCTGGCCTTCTTAATATTTATTAAAATGATATAATTTCCCTGTTTCCTCATTTGTCTATTCTGTTTATCCATCACTCATGGTTAACTGCTACCTAACAAAAAATATGTGGTTAATATGTGTTATTTGTGTGCATGTACATGTGTGTATGTGTGTGTGTGTGTGTGTGTGTGTATGTAGAGAGGGTACTCAGTAGGAAGGGTGAGTTGAAATTTGATTCTAATATGTTTGCTCTGATAAAATGATTAAGAATTCAAACTCTGAAACTACATTATCTGCCATAAACACCAACTTTATCTGATATGAGTTGTGAAAGTTGGTCTGGCAGCCTCTTTGTACCTCAGTTCCCTTAACTACAAAGTAGGGACAATAATAATCAACATCTGCTGGATATTTCCTCTGTGCTGTTCTAAGAATTTTCTGCATATTGACATACTTAATCAATAGTTCTGTGAAACAGGTCTAATCATCATCTTTCTTGTGCTGCTTTCATAAAGATGATATAAGTTAATAGGTTCAAAATGTACTTAAAATATAGTTTCAGACATATGGGATAAACATGGGATTGATATTAACTGATTTTTTGTTGAACTTTACATATACTATGCTATATACATGGAAATTAAGATTCAAAGAATAACTAGTAGATAATTGTCAAAAGAAAAGCTACAAATGATCAATAAATACATGACAAAAACTTTCAACATCTTTAGCCATCAGGGAAATGTAAATCCAAACTATTTTGAGATTCCACTACATCTCAGTCAGAAGACTATCATTAAGAAAGCAAAAAGCAACAAATGCTGGTGAGGAAGGCTTATAAACTGTTGATGGGAATGTAAATTAATCCAGCAAACACAGAAATTACTGTGATGTTTCCTAAAAAGTACTAAAAATAAAACTATCATCTGATCTTGCTTTACCACTCCTAAGTATGTACCCAAAGAATCAAAGTTTGCATTCAATAGAGAGACCTGTATCCATCCGTGTTATCACTGCCCCTGTAGTCAACTTATGAAATCAGCCTCAGTGCCCATAGAGAGTGAATAAGTAAAGAAAATTATATATATATATATATATATATAATGTATATCATTAATGAAATATTATTTCAGTCTTAAAGAATAATAAAACAATGTTGTTCACAGGAAAATGAATAGAACTGGCGATCATTATGTTAAGCAAAATAAGCTAGGCTCAGAAAGACAAATATTACATGTTTTCTACCGTATGAGCAGTCTAGATTTTTTTGAAAGATATGAAAGTAGAGATGGGCTATTTGGGAATAAGAAGGGAAACAACAGGAAAGGGAGAGGACAAGAGAGTAATGGGGGATAAATATGATTGAAGTATATTAGATATTTATATGAAATCTCATAGTGAAACTCATTATTTTTACAATGATATGTGCTAATATGAAGAAAAAAACAATACCTGTCTTCGAAATACTCAAGGTAGAACTACAAACAAAAGAGGAAAACATTAAAATTTACTATAGAAATTTTCATGTTCAGAAGAGAACACAACTTATGAATCATGAATGAAAATCCATGAATTACCTTGTAAAGTTCTAACAGCCATAGGAAGAGAATGAAATCAATAAGCTGTTGCCAAGAAAGCAAACCTAATCTCTAGACTACAAAATAACTGACCATAGTTTCTTTCTTAAAAATAGAATATCAATCTTGTCCTCACCCTTCTCAAGTTTTAAATATTATACTACCTGATTGTATCTGAATAAATACTAGACACTTTATTATTTGTCACCAGGTAGGAAAGGGAACATGAAACCAAATGAATGATAGTTGTTCTCTGAGATACATGTGCCTCCTTGAGACTATAAATTAAAACAGAATATAGCAAGTCCTTTTATAATGCATCAGTAGAATATGAGTGGGGCTCTTCTCTGTGTGAGAAACAAAGGGAAAAGAATAATGAGGGCAACCATGAGCAAGTTGGCTTTCTATCCCTATTCTATAAAGGATAGTCACCTGAAGAAGGTAAGATTTGGAAAGCTACATTGTCAAGTAAAAGTCACAAAGTGCAAAGCATGCTGGAAACGAAGGTCAATTGATTCTACAATCCATGCTCTTTCCACTCCATCACACTTTACTAAGAAGACAAATTCACCAAAGGAACTGGAAAAACATGAGAAATTGTGTGGGTCAGGGCCCATTTTCTATTCCTCATGCTTAATATGTTTGAAAATTGTACATATTTTTCCCTCCTAAAAGAAGAGACTATCAGAGCATTGCTTTAAACTTTAACTTTGCCTGTGTAGGCAGAAGCTGAGTGGGACAAAACCTCTGGAGTCAGTTGAAGTCTACCCCTTCCATTCTCTAATGGTAATTTGGGCTCACTATTTACCCTTCCTTAGAATCAGTTTTACCACTGTAATGTGAAATAATACATAGAGTTATAAAATTAGCCTAAGTAGCTTGTGCATTAGATTATTTATTATTAATTTTTTAATCATTATTATTTTGCAGTTAGTATTACTGGGTAATTAAGCACTAATGTATGTCTTCAGCCCCTTTAGCCCTGAATGAAGGAAATCATACTGGTCTTCTAAATGTCTCACTAGTACTATCATGTATTAACAATACTTTTTCCTAATCCTTGGTTAGACTGCCTTCCCATTCATCTCAATTCTACCATGCTTAAAAGCTGGAAAAAGAATAAGTTCTCCTACCCAACACACACACACACACACACACACACACACACACACACACACACACACACACACACACACCCCTGCAGACCATGCATGCATAGTCACAGAGCTTCTTCCGTACGGTACTGTAACTATTGGAGGCAGCACTCGTTTATCCTTCCTCTAAATGATAGTTACACAGCATTATCTAAGAGAAATGTATTTACATTTTATTTTCTCACCTGTCTTTCTTCCTTCCCCAAGACCAGATCCAGTCATCTTCAAGCCAGGGAAAATTTTTCAAACATCCCTGATATTCCCATAGAGCCTAGCTGGGTACAGAAAAGGTTCTGCATATATGCTATGTTTTATTGATTTATTTATATAATATGTACGACATTGCTATAACCTGATTTCTCTCTAAGTTAGAACTCATCAAATGGCTAACACTTCCAGATTCTAGGGCTCAAACAAACTCAAAGTATTTCTGTGTGCAACTGTGTTTCTGGTTCATCTGATAACCACATTAAAAAACATTTTGACAGTTTCCCAGTGTGAAGAGAAAGGATTTTTGTTTAATTAATGAATCTTTTTTCAGGTCCAGATTTTAGTCTTTTAATGCACTTTCAGCTGTTAGAAAAATACTATTAAAATGTCTTAGCTATTGACTAATGCTTAATTATTCTCTTTCTGGAGTAAATCACAGTTTCAATGTAGATCAATCCTTGGCTTTCTCAGCAGAAAGTCCCTTAGCTTAGTAATATATCAATGATTTGTGTTTATTTTCGATTTCTCTTTGTCTTATTTTAAAGGGGAGGTTTGCAATGGATTCCACTCACAGAAATACTATAGTTAGGAAGATATGAGTTGACTTATATGGTAGATTAAATGTAACCACATCACCCTCCTCCCCCAAAATTAAAAGGTTAAGGTTATACTACATAAGGCATGTGTATAAACACATTACATATTTTATTTATATATTTTGTAAATTTATAATTTTTATTTGTTAGTTCAATCCACAATTTTTCTTTGAAATGTATTATGAAAATAAGTCTGATTTTCATACTTGGATTTATCAAGAGCATAGATGTTTCTGTAATAGAATGTTTATATAGCTTTAGGGAAAATCAATTTATAATATTAACACAAACTTAATATTCTACAAGATAATTCCTTATGGAGAGTGTGTGTGAAGTATTTTTAAAGATGAATTTAGACCAGAAATTAAAATGATAATTTTGGATCTGGTTTAGTAGATTTCTAACAATTTGTAATGCAGGTAACCAGCAACCTTGCTTTCTTTCAGTGATTTCCTAAAGCCAGTTGTGTGCATTCTACTCAAATTCATATTCAGCAATTGTTAGATGGTAGCTTGAAATTAGCCATGGTAGAAATATTTACACCATGTGGGAAACCAACACTGTATTGTCTACTAAGACCTAAGTGCAGAAATAAACAGCATACCAAATTAAAATGTCCCTAATTCATAAAGCTTATTAGTAATGGAGGAACTGAACCTTAAATAAGTCATCCATATAAATCAGTTACTAACCTTTTATAGGCTATATGAAGGAAAAATAGAACAATTGGAAATGATTATGAGTCAATTTTAGTTTTTATTATTGCTGGTTTGTTGTGGGATGTTAAAGTGAAGCAAACACTACGACTAGAGTGATAAACGGAACTGATTTGAAGAATCCTGGACTAAGGGAGATTTCCTCCTGGAAGGAAGTACATGTGCAAAGATGCTGGGTGAATAAGAACATTGAGACTCTAATGGACTTAATATAACAGAAACAGTATGATAATGAGATAAGACCAGAGACAGAAAGAACGACCAAATCAAGAAGGGGAGTTTTAGCTGGTTTTTTTTTTTTTTTAATTTCCCTAATGATATACAGTGGAAACTACTGAAGAATTTTTAAACAGGATATTGAAAAAAATATTTGAAATTTAGAGACTTCTCTAATCTCTAGGACAAGAAAAATGGCAGAAAACCAAGTTCTGATGCTATTATAATTACAGCAATAATTCAAGAATGAGTTGATAATACAAAGTTGGTGGTGAGGCTGCTTTTGAGAAAAGTTGGGATGTGTGTACTTAGGACACACACGAGAAAAAAGAAGAGTAATTAGATTGCAGAGATAAAATAGTGGATCAAGAGTGGTACTTATTTTCTGATTTGAAAAATTGGCTAAATAGCATGAGGAACTACTTACTGAGTGAGGAAAGAGTAGAAGATTAACAGATTTAGAAGAATACATCAAAATGATTTCATAATAACCATGTTACATGAGACATATCTGTGAGACACTTTTTAGTTAGGCAGGTGGGCAAATATGTGTAGCCATTTGAGTATAACAAATAATATTTAAGAGGCATGCATTTGAGACTCAATGATATAGAATCCGTGTTTGTTGAAGAAGAAATGCCCAAAGGTCAAATGATGCTGAGAAATCAGGTGAGATGAATTGATCAAATTAAAAAGTTAAGACAAGGGGAGAATAAATATCTTTGTTCATTATCTTTTTGTAGTATTATCCCAGCAGAAGACAGGGAAGCTACATTCTTTTATATTTAATTTTTTTCTATTTAATACAGTAATAAAACCTAAATCATAAGCTCAACAGGAACACATATACATAAAAAGACTATTATGAGCAAGTGCAGTCACTTCTACCAATGAGGATAGTTTTACATATTGAACCTTATAGATTATAAGCTTTAACTGGGTAATTGAAGTCAAACTTCACAGTATTGTGGGTACAGGCATTATCCCTGTTTTATAATTGGTGGTAATGGCTCTGGCTAAGGGAAGCAGGTTGGTCAAGGTCTCATACCATATAGGTGGTGTGTAATAATTTTTGTCTTTTACTTTTGCCAGGACTTGGGAATGAAGGAATGCAAGGGAAGAACCAAAGGCTATAGAAAGAAGACATAATAAGTACGAATGAATGGAGATATGGAAGAGATTGGCATAATCTGGGAAAAGTGAATAATTCTGTATGACTGTGGAGAAGTGGTAAAATGAATGGTGAGAAAGAAAAAAAACCCAGAAAAATAGATGGGAAAGCTATTAATTACAGCCAAGTTCTGATATTCATGAAAGAGATATTCTGGAGGCTTCTGGAGTTATGACTCCATCTGATAAAATATAATCCATTAATTTCTTGTTTGTGTGACTGCATGCAGTACATATACTTTTTCTATAGGCCTGCGTTATGTCCTTGAGGTTATAAGCGCCACAAGGGGAGAAATTAGAATTTACTCAAATAAATTTCTTTTCTTGGCAGCACTGGGAATTTGAACTCAGGGCTTCATGCTTGCTAGGAAAGTGCTCTGCCACTTGAGCCATTCCCTCAGTCCCAAATGAGCTTTTTTTTTTTTAATGTCACATATTAAATTTTAAATTCACTGAATGAATTATTGAAAAAGAATAAATGGTCACCGTTGGCTTCATTACTGCAGGTGAAGGAGTAACATACTTGTTCCAGGTAAGAAATAACTGACAAGTTTATTTTTAAAACTACTATATGCTGCTTAAAAACACACTTACAAAACAAAGATATGTAAGGAATTTAATGTAAAAGATAAAGTCTTACCAAGATACACAAAGAAAATAAGGGCAGTGTGATCCTATTATTACTGGATAAAATAGACTTTAAAAGAAAAACATCACTAGAAAAGATAAGCAAAATCATTGAACTAGTGCAATCATGAGACATTTTAAATACATCAAATGAAAAATGATAGCTATAAACAGCCATTTAAAATATATGAAAAAGACATAAAATAATTATCTTCCTGAAATTGTACCTTATTCTAATTCTTCACTAGAATTTAATTACAGTGTAGCATATTCTTGTACTTATATGCCTTTGTCTTTTATGGGTCATCCTATTTTATTTTCACAACAGGAAATAAATAATTATTATTTCCTGTAATATTTTTATAACAAAAATATTTTACACTGCATTGTAATTATAATTCTTAGCACTGTTGAATAAAATTCTGGTAACTGGTAATTATTAGCATAAAAATTTAAATCTTGTCAGAAATATATCTTGTGCTGAGATGATAGATGAATTTCACAGTTTTTCTTAAAGGATATTTTTCTGGCACCAATATTTTAATGTTGTGGGCATTCTAGAGTTTTTACTTTTTTGTTTGCCTTTTTTTGTCATTTCTAGCCAATGCACAATGATGACTTCTTGCTCTTTCAGTGTTACATACTTTTCTTTTGTAGTATTTGAGAAAAATAGTTGTAAAAGGGAAAGTTAAAAAAGAGAATCATAGTTAACTTTTGAGGCAAATTAACTGAAGACCTGGAAATCAGGTTTCTTGCAATACCTCAGGTTCCCACCAGCATGCGCCTACTTTGAGATTGCCAATCTAGCCCCTTGTGTCTGTTATTAAATTCTTTCATATACAATCCCAGTAGAAAGTCGGTGGTGACAGTTACACACAGTGTCTTTCCCACTGGACTATCAGAGACTCCGTGAAAACTGAAATCTTATTCACAGCCTAGAGCACAGGAATAATATTAAATTGATATATTGAATAAATTCAATAAAAATTGATTGAAATTAGTTAGGATTATATGGGATTTGCAACAACCTAGGTGGAAAAAAGTATATGTATTTAATTAAAAAGAAGTAGGATAGTAAAATGCTGAAGTCAATACTTACTATTTTTTTCAAATTTTAAATGACACTTGGTGTTGACTAAGAGTGAGTCAGTCTCTGATCCACCAGGAAAGCACGGAGGGAGGGAACAAAACAAACAGCAGATGGCAATTAAGGCCAGCCACCCACTCTCCCTACAGCCCTTTTGAAATCAGCAGATCCAGCCTCCTTTCTGTGCCCTAGGAGGCATTCTGCGGCCCTACAGGCATGTCCCTGGCACACTGAACCTTGCCAAAAGGGTTCCACTGACACCTTATAGGGAAAAGATCAGAGGAAAATAAGATGGCTTAGAAAAATTAGTTCTTGAATTATTATTTATTCATATGTCCATCTCCCCCTAGATTCCTATATCCAAGATTTACCTTAAACATCTTGTTTCCTAACTGTTCTGATACCCAATTTGGTGAGTCCCACATCTTCTTAGGCTCTCAGTGCTTCTGTTTACCTCAAAGAATATGACTTTCTCCTGTTTTAGAAAATTTTACTTCCCATTTCCCTATAGACAACAGTTTTGTGGGACCCTTCTCTCTAAATAGGGTTGACTGTGCATCTCAAGCCCACCTTCCATTGAACCCATCTCAGGAACTTAGATTATATAACCAAAGTCATGTCTTCAACGTTGCTTTCCTATGCATTGTATCATCAGCTGAGAGGCTTTTCTGCAAGCCCCCTATTTGCCTATGGATGTTAGTTTTTTATAACTGAAGCTCTAGAAGTTAAATGAATGCCAAGTTTATTAAACAGTGTCATTGCATAAAGACTGCTAAATTTTCATGAAGGGCTCATCACTAAATCACTCTTACTCTTCTGAGAAAGAACAATTCTTTCAAAAATACCTATTTGTCTTTCTGTGTTAATATTTTCATCTTTATTGGCTTCAAGGTAAATAGTTTCATTGTTCAAAATGAATGACTTCTGATTGATTCAGGTTTAGATATTTTCTGCCTTTTCATTTTACACACTCAAGCAGCCAAGGTAAAGTTCTGCTTCTTAGTCAACTGAAAAATGTATTTCTTTTGACGGGTACAAGACTACTGATATGAGTGTTAAATATTGTATTTATTCTTTTTCCCTTGTGTCTTCACATTGTGATGGTTTAAATAAGAGATAATTTGCATTTGACTTGAACTAAGCTAAAAACTAAATCTTCAAATAGCTCAAATTTGGGGCCTAAGTTCCTGTTATATACTAAGAACTTCATTTTTTTTTAATAGTTACTATAATGCTGCAAGCCACATGCTATTTTCCCCATCTTACAAATATTTCCTCTCAAGTTTAGGAAGGTTAAATACTTGTTCAAAGAAGGTCCAGTGGTTCTTAATGACATACCTAAGGCTTTGAATATTTTCTGTTAGCATCCATAGAAAACTCAATTCTTTCCTATGTCAAAATAATTTTTATCTTTTAATGTTAAAAATTAAAATATTAATTGATGAAGCAATATAGTTTAAGTCATGTTAAAATAATGTTGAAGAGAGGATGATGATATTGATAGGGAAGTATTTTTAAACCTGGGCCATAAGTACATGGGAACTATAGCACTTTTGCTTCTTCACAGTAAACCAAGAAAAAATAAAATATAATTAATTTAACATATACAAATTAATTTATATTATCACAAGATTTTGTAATAGACTAATTGTGTTTCCCAAAAATTCAGTTGTTGAACTTATAATCACAATCTGATGATATTTGGAGTGCCTTCGGAAGGTAATGATGTCATGAGGGTTGAGCCGTCATGCATGGGTTGATGTCCTTATATGAAGAGGCCCAAGATCTAGTTAGCTTTTTTTTCTGCCATGGGAGAATATAAGAAGTTAGTCATATGCAAACTGGAAGCGGGTCCTCACTAGAACTGGACCAGGCTGGCACCTGGATAGTAGACTTCTAACTTCAAGAACTGTGAGAAATAGATTTTGTTGTTTATAAGCAACCCAGTTTATAGTATCCTAAATTAAGAGAAATCTAAATGATAATGAAAAAAAAAATTCCCTTTACTTTTTATCTACATTTTAGGAAAAGCTATTACCTTCTAAACATTAAACATATGCCTTATTTAAAATATAAATGTAATAATGCTGAATTTTATTCAATTTTTAAAAATTCCATTAATTTTATTAATATTTATAAAAATAAAACTTCATGTTTTCTAATCCAATGATTACTTACGTGTCAATCCAAATGTCAAGCTTTAGGCACATCATGTATAGATTAGCATATATACACATTCGTGGGTAATTATAACTTGCTTAATACTACCCCATGTATATTAGCTTCCATGCATAATTATTGTAAATATCATGCTAATTTTTGTTTACTTTGAAGACTATAATGAGAACATAAAGAGAAATTTGAAAGTGAGTTCTTGAGACTACTTGGAAATCATACTTTTTAAATATAACAGTCAACAGAAGGACTTATAATTTTGGTCAGTTTATCTATACACCAACCTAAGCATTCCGCTCTGACCATTCAGTCCTACCCTCCATCTCAGATGACCCCAAAGCAGAGCCATCTTTGGGATGGGCAATGGTATATTTCACAAACTGTTATAGTGTTTACATTTGCTCACTTGTACATACATTAGGCAAAAATATAGGGAGACATTCTCTCCAGAAAACATAATTTGCATTTACTTAGCCAAAATGATCACATATGCATATATAAGCCTATTAATTGATAAGGGTGATGGAAAAAGCCTGATTAGTTTAGACTGGGGAAGAATTTGGCTTGTTCTGTACCTGAGGCTTCACAATGGTAAAAACTTACCAAAATCAGCATCCTTACAGAAAAAGACAGGTAAGTTTAGGAAGGTAAGCTTCTGACTGGGTAACCAATATTTTCCAGACTCACCTAATTTCTGTTACAGAGCATTTTTATTCATTAGAACTAACCATATGATCCCAGCAATCTGGAGGCTGAGGCATGAAGATTGAGAGTTGGAGGCCAGTCCATGCTTCTCTGTCTGGAATAAAAAAGAAACAAAGAAACAGAATAAATTATGCGATATCATAGAAAACATAAAAATATATTTTATTTTTCATAATGAGATTACTTTTTTGTTGTTGTTCATTTATTCACATGTGCATACATTGTTTGGGTCATTTTTCCATCCTGCCTTCCCCCACCCTTTCCCTCCTGCTCCCCGCCAGTTTCAGGCAGGTCCTGTTCTGCCTTTGTCACTGATTTTGTTGAAGAAAAGACATATGATTAAGATAGACAAAGCGTTTTTGCTAGTTGAGTTAAGGATAGCTATACAGAAAGATTCCTACTATTGCTTTCATGTATCCATGTGTTATGACCCGTGTTGATTCAACTCTAACTGATCCTTACCTTGGTTCATGATCCCCTGCTCATGATAACCTATTGTTTTAAGGTTTCTGTATTAGTTCCTCTGGAGTGGGGACATCAAATGCTTTCATGTTTTGGGTTTTCTACCTATTCCTATATCTCCCATATGTGCTCTCCCCTTTTCTTGTGATTCAAGTCCAACCACATTGCTGCATTTGCCCTAGATCTAAAGTATGTATATGAGGGAGAACATGCAATTTTTGATTTTCTGAGCCTGGCTGAGCTTGCTCGGAATGATGTTCTCCAGTTCCATCCATTTACCTGCAAATGATAAGATTTCATGCATCCTCATAGCTGAGTAAAATTCCATTGTGTACAAGTACCACATTTTCTTGATCCATTCATCAGTATTCGGGTATCTTGGTTCTTTCCATAACTTGGGTATTGTGAATAGTGTTGCAATAAACATGGGTATGCAGGTGCCTCTGGAGTAACCTGTGTTGCATTCCTTTGGATATATCCCCAGGAATGGGATTGCTGGATCATATGGCAGGTCTATGTTTAGATTTTTAAGAAGTCTCCAAATTTTTTTCCAGAGTGGTTACACTAGCTTGCATTCCCACCAGCAGTGGATTAGCATTCCTTTTTTCCCACATCCTCGCCAACACTTAAGATACAGGGTGATAGACATGGAACTAGATTCAGTTTCTTGCAGACAGGTAACCACTTTTCCCAGCAACATTTGTTGAACAGGCTGTCTTTTCTCCATTGTATATTTTTGGCACCTTTGTCAAAAATAAGGTGGATATAGTTGTGTGGATTCATATCTGGATCCTCTATTCTGTTCCACTGGTTTTCATGTCTGTTTTGTGCCAGTACCATGCTGTTTTTATCATTATTGCTTTGTAATATAGTTTGAAGTCAGCTATTGTGATACCTCCAGCATTGCTCTTTTTGCTGAGTATTGCCTTGGCAATTCACAGTTCTTGTGTTTCTAAATGAACTTTAGGGTAGATTTTTCAATCTCTGTGATGAAAGTCATTGGGATTTTGATGGGAATTGCATTAAACATGTAGATTGCTTTTGGTAGTATAGCCATTTTTATTATGTTGATTCTACCAATCCATGAGCATGGGAGATCATTCCATCTTCTGTAGTCTTCTTCGATCTCTTTCTTCAGGAGTTTGTAATTCTCCTTGTAGAGGTCATTCACATCCTTTGTTAAATTTACTCCTAGGTATTTGATTTTTTTGAGGCTAATGTGAATGGAATTGTTTCCATATATTCCTTCTCAGTTTGTTCATGTTGGTGTATAAAAAAGCTAATGATTTTTGTAAGTTGATTTTGTATCCTGCCACCTTACTTTAGCTGTTTATGGTGTCTAAGAGTTTTGGGTAGAGTTTTTTGGGTCTTTAAGTTATAGGATCATATCATCTGCAAATGAGGATATTTTGACAGTTTCTTTACCTATTTGTATTCCTTTTATTTCTTCTTCTTGCCTAATTGCTCTGGCTATAAATTACAGTACTATGTTGAATAGGAGTGGGGATAGTGGGCACCCTTGTCTCATTCCTGATTTTAGGGGGAATGGTTAAATTACCCCATCAAAACACACCAATTGGCAAACTGGATTAAAAAGGAAAACCCAACAATCTGCTGCCTACAGGAGACTGAAAGTGAAAGGCTAGAAGAAGATTTACCAAGCTAATGGTCCCTGAAAACAGGCAGGGGTTGCAATACTTATCTCAGACAAAGTAGACTTCAAACCTACTCTGATCAAATGAGATAAAGAAGGACACTCTATACTAATAAAAGGGGAAATACACCAAAAGGAAGTAACAATTATCAACCTATATGCACCCAACGTCAATGTACCCAATTTCACTAATCATACCCTGAAGGACCTAAAAGCATATATAAACTCCAACACAGTGGTTGTGGGAGACTTCAACACCCCATTATCACCAATAGATAGGCCATCCAAACAAAAAATCAGTAAAGAAATCCTAGAACTAAATAAATCACACCATAGATCAAATGGACCTAGCTGATGTCTACAGAACATTCCATCCAACTTCTACACAATATATATTCTTCACAGCAGCCCATGGAACCTTCTCCAAAATAGATCATATCCTAGGGCACAAAGCAAGCCTCAGCAACTATAAGAAAATAGAAATAATCCCACGCATTCTGTCTGACCACAGTGCATTAAAACTAGAAATCAACAACAAAAAACAGCAGTAAAAAACACACAAACAATTGGAAGCTGAACACCACTTTACTCAACGATGAGTTGGTCAGTGATGAAATAAAGATGAAATTAAAAAGTTCCTGGAAGTTAATGAAAATGAAAACACAACCTACTGGAACCTATGGGACACAGCAAAGGCAGTGCAGAGAGGAAAGTTTATAGCCATGAGTGCATATATTAAAAGGACAGGCATGGAGGGGAGTCCCAGGGGCGGAGAGCCCTCCTGCAAGGCCCCAGCGATGGAGGTGGTGGATGAGGCCAAACCATGAGGGGACAGCGGCCATGTGTCCCAGAGCCACAGTAGCGCCTCGGGGCATGGGAGGAAGAGGGCCCCGAGGACGGCGTGCCCAACCGAGGTGGAGGCCCTTGATGCCAGCCTTGAAGACCTGCTCACCCCAGTGGAGGAGTTCGTGGGCATGCTGGACATGATTGCAGTGACTGGACCCACGTGGTCAGCAGGGGCGTGGACCTCATCCACCAAAAGCCACAGAGGTGAGGCGCATCTACAGCAAGATCGACATGCTCGAGGCCTTCGTGCCTTGCTATGGCGGCAGCGTGGCCAGGACCGAGGAGCAGGTGGCCAGGGCGCAAGCCGAGCTGAGGACCTTCCCCAGGGCCTTCAGAAAGCTGCTGCACACCATTGCCTCGCCCTCCCTGTTCACCCGCGCAGCCTGTCCAGGCCCCTTGGCTTCCAGCTGCCCGTCCTCTCCTGGACCGAGGTAACTTCCCGGGTGGCGGCGACACGGGCTGACCCCGCCTGCCCAAGGGCTCCAGCGCTGCCCGGGGTACATCCCACGTCTTCCCACTCGGGTCTGAAAGTGGCGGGGGCGGCGGGCAAAGTGACGGCACTGACGCAGAACTGTTATTTTTTTCTGGATTTTACTACTCCACTAACAGCATTACCTTTTGAAGACCTACATAGTTATAAAATCGTAAGAACAGCGACCGAGCCACTAAAGCCTTGGTATTTGGTCCCAACGGTGACCCTACGTTTAGGGTGGATGGTTCATTGCTTAGCGTTCGGTTCATCTTTGCATAGCCTGGATTGTAAATGAGAAGTGTTGTCTTTTTGCAACAAATTCTGAAGTCGTATTTGGAAGTGTGACCTCACAGTGTTAGTTTATCCATAACAAGTGTGTTTATATATTGGTTGTCATTGGTTAATGACTTAAAAGCATTAAGTGACATTTTTAATTCTAGTGGAAAAGCTTTACTTCTGAAAAATGTTTTACTTATTACCCGTTTTGTTTAAGCATGCTCCTCATACAGTTTTAGGAGTGGGATAAAAGCGGCTTGGCCTGAATTACTGTTTCAGCATTGTACACTTCTTTCTAGAACCAGGTAAATCATTTGTGTGAGCAAATGGTGTTAGAATTTTGTTTTTTCACTCTGTTACCATGGAAAGCTTAAAGGTCCCTTGCAGATAAAGCAGGCTTTGATCTAAATTGTGTGTTTTGCAAGGTGGCCCTCCTAGATAATAACCTTAAATAAGCACTCCTCTGATGTGGTTCTTGTCCCCTTACTGGATGTGAGAACACATCTCTCAGGTTGATAGATATATTCCCATTTATGTGTGTTGTGCAATATGTGATGATGTCATTTCACCCTAGCTTTTTCTTTGGTTCAGGGATTATAAGTCAATGAATGCCTGAATGTAGAATGCAAGAACAAACGACCCTCAGGCACTGTTTTTTATTGTTGCTGGTGAGACCAAGAGTTAATATCTACATAAGCGAAACCTCAAGTTCCAGAAAGCATAGGAAGCGTAATATAAAAGTTTGTTAATTAATACTTAGGTATTTACTTATGAAACTAAATTAGGTTGAGAAAAATGTATGATAATAAGATCGGTGCTTAGCTTAATTGTATAAAAATTGGTTTTTAAAGCTAATTCTATAAAAATTTCTGGCAATACATGTAGAAGTCAAATCCTGGTTTAGATGATAATGTGATTAATGTGCAATCTGTCTCTTAAGGAGCCTTGGGTTCTGAAATTGAAATTCTAGTTAATTAGAAAAAAAAATAAATAAAAGGACAGAAAGATCTCAAATCAATGACCGAACACTACAGCTGAAACTCCTAGAAAAACCAGAACAAACAAACCCCAAAACAAGCAGAAGGAAAGAAATAATTAAGAGCTGAAATCAATGAACTAGAAACAAAAAAGCAAAACAAAACAAAACAAAAAAAACACACAAAGAATCAATGGAATGAAAAGCTGGTTCTTTGAAAAAATAAATAAGATTGACAGACCCTTGGCAAACCTGACTAAATAAGGAGAGAAAAAAACCCAAATCAGTAAAATCAGAAATTCAAAAGAAGAGATAGCCAAAAACACCACAGAAATTCAGGAAATCATCAGAGACTACTTTGAGAGCCTAAACTCTAATAAATTTGAAACTCTCGAAGAAATGGACAGATTTCTAGAAACTTACAACCACCCAAAACTGAGCCAAGAGGATATTAATCACCTGAATAGATCTATAACACAAAAAGAAATTGAAGCAGCCATCAAGAGCCTCCCAAAAAAGAAAAGCCCAGGACCTGACGGATTCACTGCTGACTTCTATTAGACGTTTAAAGGAGAACTAATACCAACTCTCCTTAAACTGTTGTATGAAATAGAAAGGGAAGGAACACTGCCTAGCACATTTTATGAAGCCAATATTACTCTCATTCCCAAACCAGACAAAGACACCTCCAAAAAGGAGAACTACAGACCAATTTCCCTAATGAACATCAATACAAAAATCCTTAATAAAATAATGGCAAACCGAATCCAACACCACAGCAGAAAGACCATTCACCATGACCAAGTTGGCTTCATCCCAGGGATGCAGGGGTGGTTTAACATACGCAAATCTATAAATGTAATACAGCACATCAATAGAAACAAAGAGAAAAACCACTTGATCATCTCAATAGATGCAGAAAAAGCTTTCAACAAGATCCAACACTGCTTCATGATAAAAGCTCTAAGAAAACTAGGAATAGAAGGAATGTACCTCAACATTGTAAAGGCTATATATGACAAACCTACAGCCAACATCATACTTAACGATGAGATTTATTTTTTAAAATGACAGTTTCGTCTGTTTGAGATAAAGGTAGCCATGCAAGAAGTTTCTTGTAGTACTTTCATGTGTCTATGTGTTATCCCCCCAACTGGTTTATCTTCTCTAATTATCGACATCCTACTTCTATGTGTCTATGTGTTATCCCCCCAATTGGTTTATCTTCTCTAATTATCTACATTCTACCTTAGTTCCTTTCTTATGGTGGTTTCAGCCAGCTTAAGATTTCTATATTCATTCTTGTATAATGAAATTAATGGAAATCACTATATGATTGATTGAATGCGGGTATTTGTTAAAATTGTCTGCTCAAGAAATGGTCCAACTCTAGAAACATTATAAATAAATTTAAAAAATGATCATGATCTTTCTCTTCCTCATCCACATTATCATCACTGAAAACATTATCTTAATGTTTTAAAAAAATTAATATTATTATTTACATAATCTCTTGAAAGCAGAGGTCAAGAAAAATTTCCTGTAAAGAATCAGACAGTAAACATTAACAATTTGCATCCATGTGGTCACGAACATAATTATTCAACCCAGTAGTACAATGAAAAATCAGCCAAACAGTAAATAAACAAATGTATATAGCTCTGATACAATAAACTGTTTATGGGACATTTCAAATTTGAACTTAGTATAATTTGTATGTGCCAAGAAATAGGTACTCCAATGGAGTGCAAGCTCTTGAAAATAAGATCATTTACTGGCTAATCTTTATGTCTTGTAAATTGTCATAAATAGACACAAGAAACAATTTGTTTCTCAAATGCAGAAAAAAGGTAGCAAGCACCTGGAAAGTAGTAAGACCTCTGGAGAAGGGATTTTGCGTTCTCTTTAACTCTTCCTAGCCAAAGTAAATCAGTAAGTCTCATATCTACTCTCCTACCAAAGCACTTAGGCCCTTCCTATATATAATATAAATATTTAATTAGCTGTTAATTACCTCTTTAAAGCTATTGTGTATCAGTTTATGCTAACAGCAGCACACTCCTGGGGAAAGGGTTAGGATTTAAAAACTGCCTTTGGATTGATTGCTTGCATGTCTAATGAAAGATTGGCACCTCTGGCTGTAATGTTTTTCGCTTGCCCAGAAGGAAAAAAAAAGTCTGCTTCTTTGGGAAATAAAGATCTTCCACATAGTGAAAGATATACTATTGGTCATATCCTTTGCAGAACATATAGTTGATTAATAGCAAGAATATCAGAAGAATCATGGCTGAGAATAGCAAGAACCAAGAAAATATGAACAGTCACTCTGCATTGGCATGATATCATCAAGTAAAGCAGTGGAAAATGAATTGGGTTCTTTTTCTCAGTATTAAAACTCAATTGAAAAACTGTAATCAAAAAGACATAGGATTCTTATTACTGATACGATACACTATGTGACACCACTGGCCTTTAAGGACTAGGAATGTATGTGTCTTTTGCAATGATACCTTTAAGTCTTAGCTAATTTTAGATACAGAAATAATAGAAATACTGTAAGTCAATGAGTGGCCATGGACATGTTTTATTTTTTTTGGATTCCCTAATACTCCTGGAAAAATGTATTATCCCCATTTTATAGTTGAGCTGTCACACAGTGGTCTATCAATGGCAGCACAAACCATAAGTGACAAATCCAGTATTCAAAATAAGTCTGTATCATTCTGAGACACTTTTCAATAAGGCGACATGATTCAAAAAGGTCTCACTAAAAGAGGAATATTGACCTTTGGGTAAATCAAAAACTAAGAAGCACATTGGTATAATAAAGAATATTCTGTACACTAATAGAATAATCTGTCTTAGGAGGTGTGTTCCTATCCTGGGTAATGAATAAATGAAGCTGTAAGACCCTTTACCAACAGAGTAATTCTAGCAATATAAAAATAAAAGAAAGAGCTAAAATGAAAAAAAAAAATAGCAGGCATTTCCTTAGTCACCATTATGTCAAGTCTACAAGGTGATACTAATTTTATCTGCTTCTTCAGGAAATTTTGTACTTGTGGAACCTGGAGCTTAATAATAGGAAATAACTTGTCAGAGTTATAAATATGATACCATTAGTAGGTAGGATGGCAATTATTGCCAAGCAACAAATGTGGGTATACTTTAGATTTTGAAAACGAAATTGAAATTCATGTGCAGTTAATTTTAACACATGCATGTCTCTGTAACCCAGAGTGCTCACTTGGATCATTGGAATCACATGTGAGACTACTGTGTGTGTGCACTCATGTGTGTGTATATGTATGTATGTATGTATGCATGTATGCTAAAGTTTAACAGATACTTTTGATGTATTTTTACCTTAGAGCAGTGGTTTCTCAATCATTTCCATATCAGTACACATTCATACTCTTAAAAATTTTAGAGAATCGCAGCGTACTTTTGTATAAGTAGATGTTCAAAATTATATGTAATAAATTAACATGCTCAATTCTAATTATAAATATAAAAATTAATACTTATTTCATTTGAACATAACAAAAATTCACTACCAATTAACATCACTCTGTTTCAGCAAACTTGACTATGCTTTCCAAAGCAAAAACTATGTAATAAGAATAGTTGCATTGTTTTACATTTTTTTGAAAATCATACTAATTTGGGGCTTAATGTAGACAGCTGAATTCCTGTAGCTGTTTTGAATTCCTGTTCTGGCTTAAACTATTTTGGTTGAGACAAAAAAATCACTACACAAAGATATAAAGCTGGAAAGGAGAATAAAATTTTAATACACTTTTAAGACTTTCTCATAGGTTAGTTGCAATGTGGAATTGGGTTCCATATCATAAGCTGTTTATTTCTCTGTTACATTCAAGTTCATTATTCTAGTTTGAATTTTGAATGGGTTTTTTACCCATGTATTATTTTGTAATATAAACTTGTCACTTGGTAAACAATGGTTCACTGAGTTACGCTTATCTTTTAAATGTTGACACATTTCACTATAATATATAAAAAAACTTGCATTCATTGATTTTAACACCAACCTCATCAGGAAATTCTTGAGCACTGAGAAACTGTCAAGTTCTAACACTGATTTTTCCAAAATTCAAATATTCTTGAAAGCTCAAATTTTGTCATTGGCAACAAATAATGTTATTTGCTTTACTAGAAATGCCAGCCTCCCTTCATACATCTTTGCAAAATTTTCTGACAATTAGCCAATGTGAATAATCAAAGTTTGTCAGTTGTTTTTTCAGGTGAGGAAGGTTTCTCTGAACAAAGCAGTTATTTTGCTTCACAATTCAAGCAATTGCATAGTAATTTTCCTCAATGTAGCTGCTATATTTCTGGATGCAGCCAAAATGTTTAAATCATGTTTTTTGTTTTATTTTACAGACTATTAAAGATATGTACTCAAAGTTTGACCTTTAAGAAATTAATGTTTCCCTGCTTCATCCAGGACAGTATTAAGTGAAATTTTATTGCAAATTAGTACTATTGAAGAACACAAAGACTGATGGTACCATTAACTGTGCTAGAGCATCAACAGGTTTATATGACCTTGTTGTAACATCACTATAGTAAAAAGCAAATAGCTCTGCACAGTCACTATGGAAATAGATTTCTTTACTGACACCTTCAAAAGGAGTTGGAATCTTCTAAGTTACAGTGAGACACACTTTGACAATTGTTGCCTAAGAGCAATAACTTTAAGCTTTTCTGGACGGTGACAGCCTATGATTTCACCGAAGTTCGTATTGATGCTTCTCTTACCTTCGATAAATCTGGTAAGATCCTTTGGGTATTTCCAAACTGAGTCATACGACTTACAATAAACAACTGTGTGCATCTTTTCTCAGCTCTGAATTCAGTTCAGTGATGTCATGTTGGTAGTATAAAATCACCCAATCATGAAAGTACTTGTACCACAAAATTGGGAAATAGTACAGATCAGAGCATTTTGTTCCTAGGAAGTTAGTTGTTAAGCATTTACCTTTTTATCTTGGATATGTCTTTAATATTTCTGGCATTATCATTATTAACAGTAGAGTAGTCTCATCTCAGAAAAGTCTGGTTTGGATGCATGAACAGTTCAGGAATGCATCTGGAAAACCCAGTTCCTTCATGTGCTTTTACCTTTTTATGCTTGTGGTATTTAACCTGAATGTAGAGGGCCAATGGATGATGCCTTTAAGAAAACACACTTCTCATTCTACATACTATTTGTTTCATTGTGAAACAAATGCATAAATAAAAGGTTTTCAGATGCTATACCCCACTGAAGTATAAAGATCACAGCTTAGAATTTTTCAAAAAAATAAAAAAATCCCCCAATACTGAGTCATAACTCCTAGCATTTAATTATTTGATCAACATAATGTGTACATAAATAATTGCAATAAAGTTTAAGTGTTAACTATCATTAAGTAGTAATATATTTCCTTATATATGCATGTGGAAAAACACTGAGGGAATTTTTGGTGAAATAATTCTTATCTGTTGTAGGTTGATTCACAGAATGATCCTATCTAAGCTACTTACCTTTTCTGAGATTTTTAAATTCACATTTTTAAATGTCAGGGAATGATAAGACGGTAAGCTCTCCTGAATACAAGGCTTATCTTCTTTTGTACCCGGTTAATACCTTGTCATTCCTCAAAAGCATCCTCATATGCTGGGCTTGGAGAACCATCCTGTGACTTCCCTCTGATCAGCATGCACACACTCTCCTCTCTGTGTCCTATTTGCTGCATTATCCACTTCTATATAACTGTGCACCACTTGAGGGCAAAGACTTTCTTTCATCTCTGAATCTTTGGACCCCCATACAATCTCTGACACATAGCAATTGTTCAACGGACATCTGATGGAATGAGTATTTTCATGAAAACAATCCAAACTTTTGTGGCTCAACTCCTTTGTCCACTGCCTATAATAACATGATAATAGATGAAATAGGCAAATGGTTCCTTTTTATATTAATATTCATGACAAATTAGGATTATTTTCTCTTTTAAAACAATAGCAGGGCTTTTTTTTTAAACAAATGTTTACAGGATAGACATGGATGGGCTCTTTGTACCCAATGAATTGAAACTGAATCATCAGACACATATCCACACATCAACAGACTCTGCCTGAATAGTTTTAAATGCTTTAGAAATTCTTTATTAGGAGGATTTGTTTCATTGTTAGTGCATTTAAGATTAATGGCTCCTTTCTTGTATTCATGTTCTGTTTGTAGAAACAGTTGGAATTTGAAGCATTAGAGCTATAATAAAATTTGTGACTTGTTATGACAAAATATTCATTATATGCTATCAGAGGAATACAGAATTTGGAAAGTTGACTTGAAAAGTTGTTTTCAGGCAAAAATGCTTTATTTACTTATTGAGGTAAAGTGTAACAGAATGATATAATGTATTTCAACTGTAAAGTGAATTTTTATTTGCCTGGTAATCTCTTTTATTAGTAGTACAGCTGTGGATGTGTGGGGATGCACATTAGTTCAGTCATGGGAGGGATTCATCTTTATTAAACGCAAGTTTTCAAAGAGGAAAGCTTATTTACCTTTCACTGGAAACAACCACAGCATCCACTCCAAAGCAAACTGTATTCTCAGGGCAAAGATATTAGATTGATAAGAATAGACATTCTGCTCTTGAGCAACTGTTTCTGTTAGTTTAGTTGCTGCTACACCTTTGGGAGATTGCAGAATAAATGACCTAAAATGTTTCTAGTCACCAATATTTATGGTTTGGATTTTTGGTACATTTAAAAATGTGCAATTTTTTTCCCTTAAGAAGGCTTACTGTGTCTTTGTTTCACAGCTTGGAAAAAGCTCTAAGTTGATAATAAAAAAAAGAAAAATTTTAGATTTAAGTGATAAAGTGTATCAGAAGAGTCAAGGAATCAAAAAGTAGGAAGTTTTAGAGAAGATAAATACTAATATTTTAAAATCATTTTTCAAAGGCATTGTTATATGACTTACTATTCATTTTAAGTCTTTTTTTATCTAAAGATTCTGAGTGATGAAGACAAATGAAATGTATAAGAATCTACAACTGGAGAGGATATAAGTAGCAGTACTTTGTGAATGATTAAACTTTATGAAAATAGAACTGGCTACTCCTATGCTTGATTACTGATGGTCTTAAAGCTATAGGATTAGATACTGCAAATCCCAAACCTAGAGTCACACCTGGAAAGGAAAAGAAAGGAAGAAATAGACAAGGGATACTGTGAGGAAAGAGGGACAGTTTGATCAATGGGCTCATTGTTACAGTTATGAGGAATAAACTGGTGTTTGATGATAAAATAGACACATTGTAACAAAAGAAGAGCATATGTTCAATATACTTACCATAAAGAAATGCTAAAAGTTTAAGGTGGAGGAAAAGCTAATTATTTTGATTTGATCATTACCCATTGCATATATGAATCAAAAGAGCTCATCATACCTCGTAAACATGCATGAATACTATCAATTAAAAATAAAATTAATAAAAAATGTTAGAAGAAATGACTTATGAAGTATTGCCCAATCTAATAACATTAAGATGCTGTAAATACTAATATATGTAAGTGCTTGAGTAAAGCTGCTCATAGCAATGGAAGGGGCTCCAAACAGAGCTGTCTTTCTCAATATTTGTGCCACGGATTACAGCTTCAAATACTGTGAGGTTCATTGTGGCATTTATCATTATACTTCAGAATGGATGGTTCTTTGGCATTTTGTTGTCTGTTATATTTCAAGATTTATAAATGCTCCAATTTTAAAAAAGCCTCTAAGGTAAATTAAATTTGGAGTCACTAGGCATAGGCATTCCCACACTAGATATTTTGATGAGTAAGTTACTTTAAATAGTATTGGTTCTGTAGTTCTTTGTGTTGTCATTTGTAAAATAAGAAAAATATTTCACTGGTGATTGTTGTTACGTTTCTGTGAAATATTTATAATGCATATAATATTGATTATTTATTGTTCAATAAATATTTAATTCTGTGAGCCCAAGCTAAAAGTCAGGGTAATAATATTTGGTAACTTTAAGGGGTATCATCCACAAGCTCTTTTCCTTCCCTTCCCTTCCTTCCCCCGTACACCACTCCTTCCCTTTCCTTCTCCCTTCCCTTTCCTTCTCTCTTCCCTTTCTTCCCTCTTCCCTTCCCTTTCCCTTCTCTTTCTCTCCCCCTTTCATTTTCCTTTCCCTTTCCTTCCCTTCCTCTTCTCCCTTCCCTTTCTTCCCTCTCTTCTTCCTGCATTTCTCTCTTCCATTCTCTCTTTTTCTCTTCTCTCTTCTCTTTCTCTCTCTCCCCTTCTATTCTCTTTCTCCTCCTATCCCTCTCTTCTCCCTTCCTCCTTCCTTGCCTCCCTCTCTCCTTTTCTTCTGTTGTTTAAATCTGTAGGCCAATGTAACACAAAAATCACAGCTTGTCAAGCAGAACATTCAGCACTGATCATCTTCAAAGAAATAACCAAGTACATGTAAAACTGAGAGGTCTTATTATTAGTGTCTGTGTCAGGAAATTGGAGTTCAGAGGAATTAATCTTCAACTCAATTTAACATATTTTTTTGATAATAAAATAATTTATACAAAACGCTGAGCACTGTGTATAGTGTACAATGTGCATTCTATATCTGGTATTTCCTTTTTTTCTACCCAATACTTCTTGAGAGTTTAGTTTATAGCGTATCTCAATACATATTGAAGAAATTCTGTTTTCAAAGAGAAAAATGAAAACAAGAAACACTGATATGTGAGCAAGGTCAGGTTGGGTTTAGGGCTTGTGAAAATGAAAAAGGTTCACAGATGCTAAGGCTCTGGAAATGGCAAATGGAAATGACCAGAGAAGATAGAAAGTATGAGGAAATAGTATAAAGGATATGGCTGGAATCCACGAATAGGGGCTTGCACTGAAGTGAAGCAACTGGATGATATGTTTGTTCCACAAACAAGGAGAACAGATTTCTGAAGAGAGACTTGGCAGAATTATTCCTAGTGTAGTAGCCATCCATAGTGGATGGCTCAGGTAGAGTTATCTTTGAAGATAAAGTCATGCTATTCATATCCATGTAAATTTTAACCTTTAGGCCAATCTCACTTAGCTTCAATGGCCTTGTTAAATATAGAATTCTGGCAAGATGCTACTGTTTACTTAAACTTAGCATGGCTTCTCTAAAATTGTTAAATCCTTCCACAGTAAGACAAAGCTAAATATTAAATTTCAGCAATTAATGAACAGCTCATGCAGCTAAAGGAAAATTTGATTTTAATATTTAATGATGGATGTTTATTTTGTGAGCAACAGAAAGGTCTCCTTCTCAGAAAAACTGTATTTTGCATACTTCAATTTGTATTAGCTAGAGGAAGAACTGCCAGTGTTTACACTTAAGAGATCAATTTTATTATTTTATTTTTCTTTAGAATTTAAGCATCTTTGGATGAAGGATATTTGCATTCATTTATGTGTCTTGGTGTGCAATAACAGAGGATTCATCTTTTTCTAAATGCATTGAAGAAAGCTCTTTGTAATTCTGGCCAGAAAAAAAATATATGTATGAGCTTCTAAGCAAGGATACGGGAGACGTTCTGCAAGGAGAAGAATACCAGAAGCCACGCATTCCATCTTAAGAGCCTTTGTTCTTGCTTTATGTTAAATTATCTACTTCTCATAATAAGCCTGCTTTAGCACCATTTATGAGAAAAATAAAACTAAGAAAGTACATACTATAAAATGTTCAATATTTGCTGAAAAAATGGATGGATGAATGAACTAATAATATATAGTATGCAGAGTCCTGGGGGCACAGAAAGTCATAAGAAAGCCCTGTACTTTCTTTGTCATTTTAAAAACACATCAAACCAGTTCACTTTACCAAGCAAGAACTTGACACAAGCCCAGAGAAAAAAATGTCAGCCCAAAAGATGTGCTTGAGTTGTAAGAAATGCCAAGAAAAGAATTTATGATAGGAATTCTTCAAAATGTAGAATTTCTGACAACATAAATAAAAACATATATAAATTGTGAATCAATAATAATAACAAATAATGTCATATTTATATAATTTTGTTTTACTTAAAATAATATTGCTTGATGGCATGTTCCATGATGCTGTGTTTATTACCATTTATCTGAATTTAACCAATGTTGTTTACAAAACATTCCATATATGTTTTTAAAGAAGGCCGAGAACTAGAATGGATTTATCTTAACTATATTTCTCTAAGATATCATGGAAAGGCTCCATGTTATCTCTTAGTAAACCCTTTTAGATAACATATGATGGAGGATTTTTTCGTCATGTAAAATCTAAAAATATTTAAAACATAAATACACTGAGAAAAATTTTTCCAAATTACTTATACAAGTAAATCATTTTAACATGATAGTCAATAAACTGGAAAAATATTTAATAATCAAGATCAGATTAGATTCCAATACAATATTTTAAAATTTTATTCAGAAAATTTAAGAATATAAAGCTATATAGGAACAATAGAAATAATATTTAGAAAAGAAAGAATTGCTAATGGAGGAACATATTGATAATGTGTGTAAGAAGTATAGAATTCTTCTCAGGTTATCTTCTGATTTCCAAGGCTAATAATTGTGAATGTTTGTGAGCTATCATTTTAAGAACATTTGACAGTGTACTTATAATTTTTTTCAAGTTGAAAAAACGTATCTACAAGAATAGAAAAATGATATTTGCATATGAATTTAATCTCTTATGATGTTTTATACTATATTTTCTATCAATTTAAAACATATTTTCTGAGTTTCTCAACTGGTAAGTAAACTTTCCATGAACATAAGTATTGTGCCACTTCAGGCAGACATGTTGTGCTGCTTAAATATTTTTGAATACATCGATATTCTGTACTTACATACAGAATTTTTCTGAAAGTAAGTATTAAATTTTACAGGCAAAGTGAGTAGTAAACATTGTATGATGTACATTATCTTAGTGACTCTCAATTATTAGAAACTTTTATTTTTGGATAAACAGAAGGGAGATGGGCCAATATCTGTCAATTGTTTAGGCATATCTTCTTAATCCCAGGTTTATAGGTGTCTTTGCCTGCTGATCACTGTGACCACAAGGAACATGTTTCTTTAGGATGTTTAAACATTTATCCAAACAATAATTGAGTCACTTAATTTAGTGATATGTTCTATCCTGGGATCATATTTTACTTAGAAGTATTCTGTATGTCAACCTGACACTTAGCAGACCACAAACTTTGCAGGGAGGGATTATGTCATTTAATCTCCTAATTCCTCCACTAACCAGAAGAACCCAGAGCAATGCCTGGCACATTTAAGAAATGTAATCCTGGTAAAATGCTAACCTAATGAAAAAGAATTATTTATACTTATAAGGAGATATAAAGAGACTGATGCTGATGATATGAGCTTTTGTTTTAAATCTCTGCTCCATTACTCGTTAGCTTGACACCTTGAGCATTACTTAGTTTCTCTTTCCCCAAACAACCTCAGTGGTACCTGAGTACTTGTCACATAGACTGGATGGGTATAATAGAATGTCTATAATAGATACATCAGATGGAACTAAGGTTGTCCTCTATTAAACACCACAGAAGGGTTAGATATTGTCATTCATTGATGTTGTTATCATTATTATCATAGTTGTCTTATTATTATCTAATCTTCTCTTGGATCAAGGTGATAAGATTACCATCTACCACAGTAACATTATTGATAGGAAGTTATGGCTTTGTATCTAACCTCCCAGGACAGACTTAATATTTGTAACATGGAATAATGAGGGACATAATGGTAACATACCACTGTTTATCATTACGGCTGTCATAAAAAGGACTAAGCAGTAGACACATCCTTTTGGTCTATCTGCTAGATATGTTGAATTACAAATGTACTGATTGGCAGCTGAAAATTGAACTAACCATGGGAAGA
Source organism: Castor canadensis (assembly GCF_047511655.1). NCBI lineage: Eukaryota > Metazoa > Chordata > Mammalia > Rodentia > Castoridae > Castor > Castor canadensis. The sequence continues at coordinate 126,214,421 of NC_133386.1, forward strand.
ACTTTGTGTATCTCTAATCTTCTGATTGGAAGTTTCAAGTCTTTTGGCTTAATTAATTATTCCCAGAATCTGGGCATTGGATCCAAAGGACATGGTAGTTTAAAATGTAGGTTCAATTGTTACAATATTGCATAGGTGGCCTTTGAATTGGCAAGAGAAAAGGTCAAGAGTGAGGAGAATTAGTGCCCCTTTAATTGGATGCAACCTTAATCTTACTCTGGTTACTTCAGACTGACTTAAAAAAGGATGAGCATTTTTGAAGAAAAAGAAGGCATTGGGAGCCACCCCTGACTTACCACCTAAGTTCTTTTTTGCCACAATTGGTTCAATTGTAACATTTACCTGAGGTTACTAAGCATACACTTACCACTGTGAATTTGTAATCATGCATTTGCCACTGTGACTACCTGTCCTATGTCTCATTTCTGCTGACTCCTTTCATAGCAAGCTTTCCATTTTTCTATTTCAGTGCATCATCCTATGATATAGACTTTGCATTTTGCACCAGGGACATTACTTTCAGGGAAGGAAGAATGTGCATTTAAATATTTTAACAACTAATATACTTATACAAGGAAAAAATACATTTTAGTAAGTATGCATAATTTCAGAAAAATAATCTGCACATTAAATCTAATATTCTACTTTAAAGTAACAAACAAGACTGAATGAAAAGTCATGAAGTTTCTTGGATTTAGATGCTGTAGCATTTGTTTATCCTCACTGGCCTTATTTCATCTAGCTGTAATCAGGCATAAGATAGAGAGGTGATCTTTACTACATAGAGTCAAGATGGTAGGATCAAGAAAAGTAAGACATGTGAAAGCCATTTTAGAATGTTAATGTGTCATCTAGATGCACGGAGATGCCATTGCTACTCCTAATTCAAGTGATAATGAAAAATGAAGTAGAAACACACTAATAGTTATCATTGTTGATTCTTACAAAATGCCCTCAAATATACATATTTACTCACCAGAAGAGCCCAAATATAGCATCATGTTATTATTTATACACATGTTGTATTTTAAAAAATATTTTTGTATTTAACATTATTCTTTATATTTCTTATTTCTGATCTTTGAGATAAAGTCTTCATTTTAATTGAAAGGCTAAGGCAATATAGAACAGTTTAAATTTAAGCATGTAAAATACATTATAGTGCAGAATTAGGCGTGCATAATTAAATACTTAAATAAACCATGAATCAGATTTGGAAAGCTTTTAATAATTATTACTTATTAGATTTTAGAAAAAATCACTTTTCACATGGAGAAATACAGGATCAAAGAGAATGACTTTTTTCAAGGTCATTGTATGGATGCCAAGGGCACAATACTGTATCCCTAGAGATACAAAGGTCTATGAAATTGCCATACACCAAATGTCTGTCTTAGATATTGAACTGTGAAATTTAGTTAGTGGTGTCTTCTTGAGGGCCAGTTTAGGTTCATGCTTCGAAGATGAGAGATTCTTCACAAGAGACATTGTTTAATATTTTCTTCTTTTACCCAGCATTACCTTTCTTCTAATATCACATAATACTCAAAATGTAAAATCAGAAACATAATGATAATGTGACATTTCCCTAGCAAATTTACTAAGCTAAGGTTCATTATCATTATTTTTTATAATAAGCCATAAAACATTTATGGATAGCATTACACTTATCATGAGATTTTAACATGCACATGCATACGTTAGGTTTTACAAAACCCATAAAGGATATTAATTTAGTTGTGTTGAAGATACTGCTAAATTAAATATTTTGGTTTAAACCTCAACTTCCACTGAATTTACTGAGTGTTTGGTTTTGTATTAATTTAATGCTTCACTATTTTTGAAGCTGACCTTGAAAACAATAAGGCAATGTACATGAACTAACAGTAATGATCAAAATAAAAAAATTCTCATCACCCACATATGCACATATATCTTTAAATTGTTTTTTATTGGTTTTGGATAGTTTTACTTCCAAAGAATCATTCATTCTTTACCTACATAATGGGTCCTCAGTGAATATTTGTAGAATTAATGAATGTTCCAAAGTGCCACAAAATCTATTCATATTATTTAAAAAATTGATACAAACATACTTTTACCATAAAGTGTTCAAAAGAATTATTCTTCTCTCCCGCTTGAGCACCATGGATACCTGCTTTCTGTTCCTTGTTTGTCACTCTAGTATTCATTTGCTGAATCATTATTTCAGAGTTAAAGTTGTAGCCTTAAACTTATAATCTAATGGAATAGAAAGTCATGTAAAGCAGAAAATGTTAGGTAGTTTAATAAATGTTGATATATGTGTGTCCAAACTACTGTGGAAAAGAGACAATGGGATAAGTAATTTGCTGATATATTTTTGAAAGTGCCATAGAGGAGAGGCCATGTGAGTTATACCTTGCTGTTGAATAAGACTTTTGACAAATGAAAACTCATGGGAAATTCCTTTCATGTAGGAGCCCATATCAAAGCATCACTAAGAAAGGGCAGCTTAGGGATATTGTGAATCTTTTGAATTTTGTGCTTATTTAATATAATTTTCTTATATATAATATGGAAACATAATATTCTTTCTATTTTCCCTCTCACTCTTTTTTTCTTTCTTCTTTCCCCTTTTCTTCTTTAATTTTTTACTTATGTTTTTCTTTCTTTACCATTGGTAAGCAAGATATTAAGGTGTTTTTTAAAACATAAGTATTTCTACTATGGAACAATGAATTTGTGAGGGTGTTGTTTGTTATATGGCATTAAGTAATATACATATATGTTTCCACTTCTCTTTGGCTACCTATGATGTTGAAATATTCTCAAAAACAAGTTAGGGACAACACCATAATGTTAACTTGATTATATATTGCTTACTTTCCTACATCTTGTACATTTAAATCCTGATAGGAAGTACTTATATCATCTCCTTGGTTTGTTCTTTTCTGAACCAAAACTCAACACTTGTTGATTGAAGGACTGTTTTTGTTCTTACACTGCACCTTGCAATTTAGCAACACTACTGTCATTAGTTGAAGTTTTTCAATAGATAAAATAAAAGACCTGCAAAATTATCCCAATTTGGCCAACAAGGTATGCCATTAAATAAGTCAAAATCTTTTGCTAATACATTTTTTTAAATTATGAATAATAATCTATTCCTATATTAGTTGGCTAAGCCCATTCAAAGTGCCACAAATTCATAGTTTAAACAACAGAGATGTATATTCTCATAATTCTGGTGGCTCAAAGTTGGACAGCAAGGTGTCAATTGGCTTTGTTTCTCTTAAGGATGAATTTCTTGGCTTGCAGATGGTCTTCTTCCAGTGTATCCATGTGGTCCTTCCTCTCTGTGGGTCTTCTTACAAGGAGACCAGTGATATTGGATTGGGTTTATCTCATGAAGTCATTTAACTTTGGTTACCTCTTTGAAGGCACACCACAGATATTTTTATATTCTCAGGTACTGGGGTGAAGATTTCAATACATGGATTTTGTGTGTGTGTGTGGGAAAGCTAACAATTTAGCCCATAGCACTCCTATTGATAAGGAAATATTTGAACCTGCAGGAGAGAATCTGGGAGAATAGAGTGAAAGTGATTTACTTCCTGAAGTTTCTCTAGGAAGGCGCAATCAGTGCAGAACTGTCTGAAAAAAAATTGTGACTTGATAGAATGAGAACAATTTCAAAATGTTCCTGAACAGAAAATGGCATTGTTATACGACATTTACATTCAGAAATATTAAAGGAAGAGACTAGGGCCAGAATTCATGCTTTTCCTTATTGGGGGACTACATTATCTTTGGTATTTCTCATGGCTGTTAATTTTTTTGCTAATTATCTCTTTATGTGTTTACTCCTGCCCAATGTACCTTTAAATATATGCTTGCTGTTTTATAAACTATTTTTGGATCAATTTTATTTCACTTGATACAATTGGACTTAATGCCAAGTAATGATTGGGAGAGAGCTAAAGGATGTGTTAGTGTGGTAGCTAAATCAGATGTCTAAATTCAAAGGGAGACAGAAGTCAGAGGTTAGAAAAGGTGGAGGCTGAGAATGTAAAGGAAAGCATGTTTGTTCATTACATTTTGAACAAAGAAAGTGTTGGAAATTGTGGCTATCTTGTCTATTCCATCTGCAGTATCTTAGAAAGGATCAAACATTTAGGGAAAAAAAAGCACATTGATTATACATAATCAATCACATAATTCCTGTGATGGCCCACAAGGCTTTATTATTAGTTTAAGTACTATTTTAAAATATTCAGTAACGGGTGGCAACACAGACACTAGCAGTAACGTTCACAAATTTATTCAGATGTACAGATAGGCATGTACAGGATTGAATATCAAAACATGAAATAACTACAAAAACATGAAATAACTACAAAATTTCTATTGTTTCCAAATGACATTTTTATGTGTTTTAGCTTCGGTGTCAGTGTACTAGTTCTGCAAAATTTGTTTTATGCTTCATTCTCACTCTCTTATGAAAAATAATGTGGGTTTTTTTTTTTTAAATGCAACTTTAAATGGATCACTACATAGTAGAGACCACTATAACACTGAAGGATTTCTGGGTTTTGGCAAATGTGTGTGATGGGAAATGAAAGATATTTACATTATTTTCAAATTTTATTTTTTATGACCATATTGATTTATCTCAAACTTTTGAATGGTACTTTTTAAAATAAATATGTTATTTTTTCATTTGTTCCAAACTCTGGAAAACACAAAGATAAGCCAAAGTGTTTAGAATTTAAAGAAACAAAAAATTTTTTTTTAAGTTTTATGGGAAAACACCAGAAAGAGCTACAGAATCTTCTTTTGGGAAGAAATGTAACCCTATTTTCACAGAAGCATGAAATACAATCTGTACCATAAAGTGTGAATAGTTCAAAGAAAGATGAATTAGAGATGTAAGTCTGGGTAAGGGTAAGTGGAGTAGAAAAAGCTCAATGGTCTGAGAATTTTTTTTTTTATTCTTTGCAATACTAAGGGAGTTGGATTTTTCTGTATGGTGGGGAGACAATGATAATTTCTACATATGAGCATGCCACACTATGATTTCAAAGAACTAACATGGAAAAGCTTGGAGAAACCAACTGGAGCACTGTCACTGTCTAAGAAGAAGATAACTAGGTATGAGTGGGGGAAAACAAACACACTATCATACATACACACAGGAATGAAGAGGAGGAAGAAACAGATATTCAGGTCTACAGATTCAGATTCACATGTCTAATGCTAACATGGGTGAAGCACCCCCTCTACTTAAAAATGAGCTACTGCCATTATTTTGAGTGGGGTTTTCCTCTTGTACAGAGAATTGTCAATTCAGTCAGAAGACTGATGGAATGAATCCACAAGTTTCACTTGTTACAACTAATATATTTTAGTCCCTGTGTTAGGAGCTGGAAAATGGAGACTGACTAGGGCAGTGATACCTGTCTACTAGAATTTATGCTATAAGGAAACTAACCAGTTTATTTTTAGAGTCCTGGTTTTATATACTTTTTCTCTCCTACCTCTGAATGCAAGGTAGATACATTTAATTGTTAAGACAACTAAACACTGTTAAGAAAATTTTATTAAATCTTATTAAAGCAACATAGAGAAAGGGGTGGTGCTAATCAGATTACCGCTCATGCCTTTTGTCACTCCGATATTACAAGGGTCCTGCAATGCCTTATGATTTTTCTCTGAACTATGAGAAAAATCATTATTTGTCAATTATTTACAAGTAATAATTGACATCTCTCTTTGTAATTTTTTTCAGCATGAGGAAATACATTTTGTATCTGTCAGAATAGAACTGTATAGGCTTCCTCCATTATTCCTACAGATTTTTGACTTGTACACCTTTGAATACACACACACGTATATAAATCCATCCATCTATCCATCAATCCATCCATCCATCCATCCATCCACAGAGCTATCATAAACTCCAGGATGTTTCTTAATGTTAAGTGAACACCAAGTTGCTATTTGCTCTTCAAATAGCCAAATAGCATATTTGAAACACCCCCTTACTTTTCCTGGTTCCTTTTCTCTAGTGGCTCTTAAAACGAACTCAACCGCCTCCAGAGACTTCATCCAGGCAAGGTAAAGCTGGAATCTAACCTCTATCATCATAGCTAGCATCATGGGTGTATTTCAGTTTTCCTAAAACAACTGTAATTTATACAGATATTTTACAAATAGATTAAGTTTATGGTATGGATTCTTCTCTAAAAGATATTATTTGCTAGAGATGAGAAATAATATTTTTAATTCACTCTCGCCAAGTGCCAGTCCTTTTTCTCTGACATTTATCTTTAATACTTTTTTAAAAAATATTTTAATGGTATATAATAGTTGTACAGGGGAATTCATTGTGACATTTACCAATGTGCTGACAATGTATCTTAGTTAGATTCACTCCTCCCATCATCTTCCTTCATGCCCTCCCTGCCCCTTGTTAGAATTGCTCTAACAGGTTTCATTGTTCTATTTTCACACATAGACAAAGTATATTGACCATATTCATCCTCTTTCACCCTTTCCATTTATTCTCTTTCTCCTTCCCAACTGATACCCATCCCCAGGAAGGAATTATTTTACTTTCCTGTCTTTCACTTTTTTAAAGTACACTGATTGTTCAAGGAGTTTTTGTTGCACTATTTCACACATGTATACATCATACTTTAATCAGATTAACCCCCATTACTTACTTTCCCTATTTTCCTAGATCCCTGTTATTTACCAGATTTCAGTGCATTTTGTTATACCATCTTCAAATACTAAGGCAATATATTTTGATATTATTCATTCTCTAGCAATCTCTTTTCCTCTCATGCCTCCCTCTAGTACCCTCAGATCCTCTATTGCAATCATGTTATGTTATCTCTCTCTATGTTGTTTTTCTCCTGTGGAGTGTGTGTGTTTGTATATGTATGTATACAGACATTTAAAGGTCTAGCTTCCATATAGGAGAGAAAACATGAGAACTTTTCTTTTGACTTTTTGAGCCTGGCTTACTTCACTTAAATTGTTTCCATTTACCTGAAAACAATATAGTTTCAGTCTTCTTTGTGGCTGAATAATACTCCATAGTGTATATGTACTAGATATTCTTAACCCATTCATCAGTTGTGAGGTATCTGGGCTGTTTTGAAAGCTTGAATACTGTGAAAAGTACTGCAATAAACATGAGTGTCCTCCATACTGGTTTCCATACCAGTTGCACTAATTTACATTCCTACCAACAGTGCATAAGTGTAAGTCCTCCCCTGCACCCCACCCAACCTGGCTAGCATTTGTTATGGTTTGTGTTATTGATGATAGCTGTTTTGGCTGGAGTGAGGTTAAATCTCAGTGTCCATTTGATTTGCATTTCCTTTATGGCCAATTACGTTGAGCATTCCTTCATGTATTTTTTGGCCATTTGTATTCTCTGTTTTGACAGTTGTCTGTACAGTTCATTTGCTCATTGAGTTGTTGATTCTTTGTAGTGTTAATTTTATTAATTGCCTATATATTCTGGTTATAAATCCTTTGTCAGATGTATGACTGGCAAATATATCCTCCCATTCTGTAGGCTGTCTTTTCAGTCTGGTGACTCTTTCCTTCACGTGAAGAAGCATGTTAGTTTGATGTATTCTCATTCATCAGTTCTTTCTCTTAATTGTTAAACTACTGGCGTGCTAGTGGAAGTTATCACCAAGCCTATGTCTTCCAGTGTTTTTCTTGTTCTTTCCTGTGTAGATTCACAGTTTTATGTCTTCCATTAAGAACTTTATTCACTTTGAATTCATACTCGTACAGAGGGAGAGACCGGGATCTATTTTCAGTCTTCTATTTGTGAATATCCTATTTATCCAGCACCATATGTTGAAGAGGTTATCTTTTCTCCAATTCTTTTTTTTTTTTTTTCATTTTTCTTTTATTATTCATATGTGCATACAAGGCTTGGTTCATTTCTCCCCCCTGCCCCCACCCCCTCCCTTACCACCCACTCCACCCCCTCCCGCTCCCCCCCCTCAATACCCAGCAGAAACTATTTTGCCCTTATCTCTAATTTTGTTGTAGAGAGAGTATAAGCAATAATAGGAAGGAACAAGGGGTTTTGCTGGTTGAGATAAGGATAGCTCTACAGGGCATTGACTCACATTGATTTCTGTGCGTGGGTGTTACCTTCTAGGTTAATTCTTTTTGATCTAACCTTTTCTCTAGTTCCTGGTCCCCTTTTCCTATTGGCCTCAGTTGCTTTAAGGTATCTGCTTTAGTTTCTCTGCATTAAGGGCAACAAATGCCTTTTGTCAAAAATCAAATTGCTTTAGCTGCATAGGTTTATTTCTGGATCTTTATTTTGTTCTATTGGTCCTTGTGTCTGTTTTGGTGCAAGTACCCTGCTTATTACTGTGGCTTTGTAGTAATAGTTTAAAGTCAGGAATTGTGATACCTCCAGGATTGTTCTTTTTTGCTAAGAATTGCTTTGCTACATGAGGTAATTTGTGTTTCCATATGAACTTTAGTATTGATTTTGTTTTTAGTGAAGAATGTCATTGAAATTTTTATGGGGATTCAATTAAAAATATAGATCATTTTCCATAGTGTACTATTCTCACAGTATCAATTCTGCTAATCCATGAGTATGGGATGTCATTGCATCCTTTATTATATTCTTTGATTACTTTCTTCAGTGAGTTATAATTTTCATTGTATAGGTATATCATTTCCTTTGTTAAATTTATTCCTAGGTATTTAAATTTTTTTGGTGGTATTGTGAATGGAATTGATTTCCTGATTTCTTTCTCAGTGTGTTTATTTTTCATTGTTGGTGTATAGAAATGTTATTTTTTTATACTTATTTTATATCTTGCTACTTTGCCGAATATGTTTATGAGGTCTAAGAGGGTTTTTTGGTGGAATTTTTAGGGACTTTGATAGAAGAAAAGAAGATGTAAATAGAAATAATTCAAAATCTCCCTCCTCTATTTGAATCCCTTTTATTTCTGTCTCCTATCTTATGGGTCTGGCTAGAAATTCCAATACTATATTGAAGAAGAGTGGTGAGAGTGGATACCCTTGTCTCATTCCTGATTTTAGAGAAAATGGTTTCACTCTTTTCCTGTTTAATTTGATGTTGGCTATATGTTTTTGGTATATAGCCTTTATAATGTTGAGGTACATTCCTTCTATTCTTAGTTTCTTCAGAGGTTTTATCATAAAAGGATGTTTAGTTTTGTTGAAGACTTTTTCTGCATCTATTGAAATGATGGTTTTGTCCTTGATTCTGTTTATGTGCCATATCATCCTTGCATCCTGGATGAAATCTATTTGAACATGGTACATGATCTTTTCAGTGCATTGTTGGATTAAGTTTACAAGTATTTTATTGAGAATTTTTGCATGTATGTTCATCAGGGATATTGGTCTACAACTTTTGTAGAGTATTCTATTCTATAAAGCAGCACATTACACATTTGTCTCAGCAACCCATGAGACAGTCTCCATAACATCTTAGGTCATAAAATAAATCTCAACAAATGCAAAAAAAAATTGAAATAATACCATGTATCCTAATGGATCATAATTTAATTAAATTCTATACCAACGACAAAGAAAGCTTTAAAAAGCATCAAACTGATGGAGAGTTAACAACACACTCTTCAACAGTCAGCAGAGGATTGAAGAAATAGGGAAAGAAATTAAGAAATTCTTAGATTCAAATGAAAATGAGAAGACAACCTACCAGAACCTGTGGAACACAGAGGGTAGGTTGTAGCCATGAGATGATCTCAAATAAATAATCTGATGATGAACCTCATACTCAGAAAAGCAAGAACAAGGAATCCAAAAAGTAGTAAAAGGAATCAAATTAGAAAAATTAAGATAGAAATTAATGAAATGGAGACCAAATGGATGATAAAATGAACCAATGAAACAAAAAGTTATTTCTTTGAAAAGGCAAACAAGATTAACAAAGCTTTCACTAAACTAACCAAGAGTAAAGGGAAAAGACACAAGTTAAAAAAACTCATAGGTTCAGAAGGAGATATCACAACAGACATCAATGAAATTCAGAAGTTAATATGGGAAAATTTTGAAAGCCTATACTCTAGCAAACAGTAAAATGAACAATTAATAGATAAATTTCTAAACACATAGATCTATAACAAGTAATGAAACTGATACAGTTTTAAAGAACTTCCAAACAAAGAAATGTCCAGTTTTCAACTGAGTCACTGCTGAATTTTATGAGACCTTTACAGAAGAAATGATACCAATTCTCCTCAAATTATTCAAAAAAATACACAGGAAAAGAATGCCACCAAATTCATCCTATGAAGCTGGTATTACCCTAATGCCCAAACCAGGTAAAGATATGACAGATTGTTTGAAAAAAACCAAATAGATTGATAATATGGAAGACAATTCTATTATGTACCATACACATTAAAAACAAAACAAAACAATTACATTTACCTAAGCTTTCTACATTTGGAAAACAAAAAGCAACATAAACTTACTACCTGAACAAAACAAAGTTTCAATAAATGTTTAGAAATTTTTCTCAGTTTATATAGAAAAAAATCACTTTGGATAAAGGTATTAGAAAAACCATCAAGATAAAATTATGGACAATCTGTCCTTTTGTTTCTCCTTTCATTCTCTTTCTTTTATCTTATTTTTCCAGTTTTCATCCTTCCTTTCTTCCTTGCTTCCTTCCCTCCTTCCTTTTTTTTATGGTTGATGTACTTATTTATTTTTTTTCTTTTATTCATATGTGCATACAATGTTTGGGTCATTTATCCCCCCTTCCCCTCACCCTCTCCCTTACTCCCCCACCCCCTCCATCTCCTCTCCTTCTCCCTCTCTGTCAGGCAGAAACTATTTTGCTCTTATCTCTAATTTTGTTGAAGAGAGAGTATAAACAATAATAGGAAGGACCAAGGGTTTTTGCTAGTTGAGATAAGGATAGCTATACAGGGAATTGACTTGTATTGCTTTCCTGTGCATGTGTATTACCTTCTAAATTAATTCTTCTTGAACTAACTTTTTCTCTAGTTCCTGATCCTCTTCTCCTATTGTCCTCAGTTGCTTTAAAGTATCTGCTTTAGTTTCTCTGCATTGAGGGCAACAAATTCTATCTAGTTTTTTGGGTGTCTTTCTTATCCTCATACCTCCCTTGTGTGCTCTCACTTTATCATGTTATCAAAGTCCAATCCCCTTGTTGTGTTTGCCCTTGATCTAATGTCCGCATATGAGGGAGAACATATGATTTTTGGTCTTTTGGGCCAGGCTAACCTCACTTAGAATGATGTTCACCAATTCCATCCACTTACCTGTGAATGATAACATTTCATTCTTCTTCACGGCTGCATAAAATTCCATTGTGTATAAATACTACATTTTCTTAATCTATTCATCAGTAGTGGGGCATCTTGGCCGTTTCCATAACTTGGCTATTGTGAATAGTGCTGCAATAAACATGGGTGTGCAGGTGCCTCTGGAGTAACCTGTGACACATTCTTTTGGGTATATTCCCAAGAGTGGTATTGCTGGATCATATGGTAGATCAATGTTTAGATTTTTAAGTAGCCTCCAAATTTTTTTCCAGAGTAGTTGTAATAGTTTGCATTCCCACCAGCAGTGTAAGAGGGTTCCTTTTTCCCTGCATCCTTGCCAACACCTGTGTTAGTGGTGTTGCTAATGATGGCTATTCTAATAAGGGTGAGGTGGAATCTTAGTGTGGTTTTAATTTGCATTTCCTTTATTGCTAGGGATGGTGAGCATTTTTTCATGTGTTTTTTTACCATTTGAATTTCTTCTTTTGAGAAAGTTCTGTTTAGTTCACTTACCCATTTCTTTATTGGTTCATTAATTTTGGGAAAATTTAGTTTTTTGAGTTCCCTGTATATTCTGGTTATCAGTCCTTTGTCTGATATGTAGCTGGCAAATATTTTCTCCCACTCTGTGAGTGGTCTCTTCAGTTTAGAGACCATTTCTTTTGTTGAGTAGAAACTTTTTAGTTTTATGAAGTCCCATTTATCTATGCTATCTCTTACTTGCTGAGCTGCTGGGGTTCCATTGAGAAAGTCCTTGCCTATACCTATTAGTTCCAGAGTATTTCCTACTCTTTCCTGTATAGACTTTAGAGTGTGGGGTCTGATATTAAGATTCTTGATCCATTTTGAGTTAATATTGGTATGTGGTGATATATTTGGATCTAGTTTCAGTCTTTTGCAGACTGCTAATCAGTTTTCCCAGCAGTTTTTGTTGAAGAGGCTGTCTTTTCTCCATCATATATTTTTAGCCCGTTTGTCAAAAATAAGTTGGTTATAATTGTGTGGCTTCATATCTGGGTCCTCTATTCTGTTCCACTGGTCTTCATGTCTGTTTTTGTGCCAGTACCATGCTGTTTTTATTACTATTGCTTTGTAATATAGTTTGAAGTCGGGTATTGTGATACCTCTGGCATTGTTCTTTTTATTGAGTATTGCCTTTGCTATTCGTGGCCTCTTGTGTTTCCATATAAATTTAACGGTAGATTTTTCAATTTCTTTAATGAATGCCATTGGAATTTTGATGGGAATTGCATTAAACATGTAGATTACTTTTGGGAGTATAGACATTTTTACTATGTTGATTCTACCAATCCATGAGCATGGGAGATCTCTCCAATTTCTATAGTCTTCCTCAATCTCTTTCTTCAGAAGTGTATAGTTTTCCTTATAGAGGTTATTCGCATCCTTTGTTAAGTTTACACCTAAGTATTTTATTTTTTTGAGGCTATTGTAAATGGAATTGTTTTCATATATTGTTTCTCAGTTTGTTCATTATTAGTGTATAGAAATGCTAATGATTTTTCCAGATTGATTTTATATCCTGCTACCTTGCTATAGCCGTTGATGGTCTCTAGGAGCTTTTGAGTAGTGTTTTTTGGGTCTTTAAGGTATAGGGTCATATCATTTGCAAATAAGGATATTTTGACAATGTCTTTACCTTTTTGCATTCCTTTTATTCTTTCTTCTTGCCTAATTGTTCTGACTAGGAATTCCAGTACTATGTTGAATAGGAGTGGAGATAGTGGGCATCCTTGTCTAGTTCCTGATTTTAGAGGGAATGGTTTCAGTTTTTCTCCATTAAGTCTAATGCTGGCTGTAGGCATTAGACTACAGCCATATGTAGGTTTTATGATGTTGAGGTACTTTCCTTCTATTCTTAGTTTTCTTAGAGCTTTTATCATATGTAGGTTTTATGATGTTGAGGTACTTTCCTTCTATTCTTAGTTTTCTTAGAGCTTTTATCATGAAATAGTGTTGGATCTTATCAAAGGCTTTTTCTGCATCTATTGAGATGATGAAGTGGTTTTTGTCTTTGCTTCTGTTCATGTGGTTTATTACAATTATTGATTGAACCACCCCTGCATTCCTGGGATTAAGCCTACTTGGTCATGGTGAATGATCTTTTTGATGTGTTGCTGAATTCAGTTTGCTATTATTTTATTGAGGATTTTTGCATCAATGTTCATTAAGGAGATTGGCCTATAGTTCTCCTTTTTGGAGGTGTCTTTGCCTGGTTTTGAGATAAGTGTAATACTGGCTTCATAAAATGTGTTTGGCAGTTTTCCTTCCCTTTCTATTTCGTGGAACAGTTTAAGGAGGGTTGGTATCAGTTCTTCTTTAAAGGTCTGATAGAATTCAGCAGAGAATCCATCAGGTCCTGGACTGTTCTTTTTGGGGAGACTCTTGATTGCTGCTTCAATTTCATTTTGTGTTATAGATCTATTCAGGTGATTTAATGTCCTGTTGGTTCAGGTTTGGATGATCATAAGTATCTAGAAATCTGTCCATTTCTTCAAGATTTTCAAATTTATTTGAATATAGGTTCTCAAAGTAGTCTCTGATGATTTCCTGGACTTCCATGGTGTTTGTTGTTATCTCTTCTTTTGCATTCATGATTTCACTAATTTGGGTTTTTTCTCTCCTCATTTTAGTCAGGTTTGCCAGGGGTCTATCAATCTTGTTTATTTTTTCAAAGAGCCAAATTTTTGTTTCATTAATGCTTTGTATGGTTTTTTTGGTTTCTATTTCATTGATTTCAGTTCTTATTTTTATTATTTCTCTCCTTCTGCTTGTTTTGGGATTTACTTGTTCTTTTTTTCTAGGGGTTTGAGATGTATCATTAGGTCATTGATTTGAAATCTTTCAGTCTTTTTAATATATGCACTCATGGCTATAAACTTTCCTCTCAGGACTGCCTTAGCTGTGTCCCATAGGTTCCTGTAGGTTGTGTTTTCATTTTCATGGACTTCCAGGAACCTTTCAATTTCTCTTCTATTTTATCAATGACCCATTGTTCATTAAGCAATGAGTTATTCAGTTTCCAGCTGTTTGCATGGTTTTTGTCTTTATTTTTGTTGTTGAGTTCCAGTTTTATTGCATTGTGATCAGATAGAATGCATGGTATAATTTCTATTTTCTTATATTTGCTGAGGCTTGCTTTGTGCCCTCGGATATGATCTATTTTGGAGAAGGTTCCATGGGCTGCTGAGGAGAATGTATATTGTGTAGAAGTTAGATGAAATGTTCTGTAGACATCAACTAAGTCCATTTGACCTATGGTATATTTTAGATCTAGGATTTCTTTATTGATTTTTTTGTTTGGATGACCTATCTATTGATGATAGTGGGGTGTCTCCCACGACCACTGTGTTGGAGTTAACATGTGCTTTTAGGTCTTTCAGAGTATGTTTGATGAAATTGGTTGAGTTGACATTGGGTGCATATAGGTTGATAGTTGTTATTTCCTTTTAGTCTATTTCCCCTTTTATTAGTATGGCGTGTCCTTCTTTATCTCATTTAATCAATGTAGGTTTGAAGTCTACTTTGTCTGAGATAAGTATTGCTACTCCTGCCTGTTGTTGGGGGCCATTGGCTTGGTAAATCTTCTTTTAGCCTTTCATCCTAAGCCTATGTTTATTTCTATCAAGGAGATGGGTCTACTGTAAGCAACAAATTGTTGGATCTTCCTTTTTAATACAGTTTGTCAGATGGTGCCTTTTGATGGGAGAATTAAGTCCATTAACGTTAATATTGATAGGTATGTAGTGATTCCTGGCATTTAGTTATCTTAGTTATTTGAGGGTTTGATTGTGTGTACCTAAATCAATATTACTCTCTGCTTTCTTGCTTTTTCTTTTCCTGTAGTTTGGTACTGACTGCCCTTTTATGGTCATGTTGGTTTTCACTTTATGTGTGCAGAATCCCTTGAAGAATCTTTTGTAGTGGTGGCTTTGTGGTCATATATTGTTTTAGTTTCTGCTTATCATGAAAGACTTTTATTGCTCAATCTATTTTGAATGATAATTTTGCTGAGTAGAGTATCCTGGGGTTGAAGTTAATTTCATTCAGTGCCTGGAAGATCTCACCCCAAGCTCTTCTTGCATTTAATGCTTCTGTTGAGAAGTCTGCTGTGATTTTGATGTTATTTGTTTTTTCTCTCTTATAGCCTTCAATATTCTTTCTCTAGTCTCTGTTCTTGTTGTTTTAATGATAATATGCAATGGGGTAGTTCTATTTTGGGCAGGTTTGTTGGGTGTTCTGGAGGCTTCCTGCACCTGTATGGCATAGATTTCTCTAGATTTGGGAAATTTTCTGTTATTATTTTGTTGAATATATTACATATTCCTTTTGCTTGCACCTCTTCTCCTTCTTGAATCCCCATGATTCTCAGGTATGGTCTTTTGAAGGAGTCAGTAAGTTCTTGCATTTTCTTTTCACAGGCCTTAAGTTGTTTAACTAATAGTTCTTCAGTTTTTCCTTTAATTACCTTTTCATCTTTGAGTTCTGAGATTCTGTCTTCTGTTTGTTCTGGTCTGCTGGATTGGTCTTCCATTTTGTTTTGCATTTCTCTTTCATTCTTTTTTCTGAGGTTTTCTATATCCTGAGTTCCTTCCTCTTTAATATTGTCTATTTTCATTCTGGTTTTTACATATAAGATTTTAGATTCTGATAAAAATAGGCTATCAGAGTTAGAAGAAAATTAATAAATAATCCAGTACAATTTTTTCCTTTTACATATGAGTTGGGTTGTTTAAAAGTTGTTAAAGGGTGAAAGGAATAGCACATACTTCTTTTTTTAGACCACAGGAGATACTTTAGCTGTAATGCATAAAAAGCTGTACCAGGTGGTACCGGGTAGGAAAGGGCTAGACTTGAATGCTTTGTCACTCAGTGTATTTTTTGTGATGGAGGTTGTTGGGACCCCCTGACACAGGATGAAGTGGGATGGTTGCACATGCTGTGCTCTACAAGAAGGGGTACAATGACCCAGGGCAATGGGAAGGATTGTTGAAATAAGCTGCTACTGGTCCTTGATCTATGAAAACCTAGGAATTCTTACCTTTATACATTCACACTCTCTAGTCTTAGACATGAGGCAGAACCTGGAATGGCACAATACATATCTTCCCAACCTCAAATGTAATCCAGCACAATGTTTATCAGTTGATATATATATATATATAAATATAAATATATATAAAAGAAGGAAAAATAACAAAAAAACCCCAATGTCATAACAAGTCTGTTGCAAGTATCCCCTGGCTCACTTTCTCCTTTCAAGGCTATTTTGGGGGACTAAGGCTCACAAGGTTAATTGAAGGTCAAAACAAGACCCAATAGACTAAAGCTTGAAAAGTGAAACATATGTTTGCACAAATGCTGCTGATTTTCTAAGATGTATGAGAAAAGAAGTTGGAAGGTGTTAAATTGCCTCTTTAACACATTCATTGTTTCAGCTTTGATTTAGATGCTAATATTCCAACCCTGAAGTGATCAGGGAAATTGTCACAGTTTTTGACTACACAGCATAATGTGAAAGCTAACATCATGTATTTTGGGCTGAAAAGTAAGTCTAATCAGAAAAGGAAGTTCAGAATTGAATACAGGTAGTTTTTTTTTTTTAATTTTCAAAAGTATTCTGTGGTGAAATTATTCACAGATATCTTTGAAATCCAAATTGAACATGCTTGGGTGATTTTAAAGTGCTATTTGTATGTTACTCAGTTTTACAAAATTAAAACAGCTATTCTGCTAAACAGTCAACACAAACAAAGTGACTGCAGTTTAGTAATTAAAGTTGTATGTAGGAACTAAGATTATTTGTGCAAGTTTGTTGCTATAAGAAGTCAGGTTGTGCTTTATCCAGGAGTCAGTCATGAATCCTGGAAATTAGCATTCTCCTAAAGTCATCTAGTAAAGGCTACTTTTCATATGACTTGTGGCAAAACAAATCACATTTGAGTAGTGAACAATAACAGGCCATTCATTCATTCATTTCCCTACCTACTCCCTATCAGTAAGTTTACCACTAGGTGATTGTTTAAGAAAATCTGCATTAAAAAGAGTAGATATGTTCAAATCTGGACATAGTCTCTATTGTTATCCCCTACACTACTCTTTTGTCTTCTGTTCTTCCTTTCATCATTCTTTCAACAATGTGTTCTAAAAATTAGCTAATCTTTAGCAAAGTTTTGAGGTACATAAAATTTTAAAAGCTAAGTTATCTGAACTATCAGTTAAATAAAGCAGTGGCCAGCAATTTCTTCCAAATAGGACCAAAGAGTTAGACAAATATCTTGAGTTTTGCTAACCATAAGTTCTCTGTGAAAATTACTCAGTTCTGCCATAGTGGTAAAGCAAGTGGATGTGGGTGTATCACAGAGAAAGTGTACTCACAAAAACATTCAGAGAGTGGCCAGCAGACTTGCTAATACAATGCATATGAAACATTGTGGAAGCTGTGGAGGTGTGCAATAGGCACTGAAGCTGGACTCCCACCTCCTACCTTTTTTAGTCTTGAAACTCATTTAAGTATCTCATTTATAAAAGTGAATATTGCTATCTGTATGTCTGATTTAAGTTACTATGAGGATCAAATTGTAAGAATGGATGTGTTTCAATTCTAAATTATTCTTCTGTTTCTTAAGTTATTCAGAATCAGATTAGATACCACCAACCTAATCTTTTGGGGTTCAGAGCTCTTAGGCCTATGTGACTATCAGGCATCATATAATAGTATAGATTATTTGGACCAATAACTTAAGCTCATGTACCTTATGTTGTGTGTTTGAAAATTATGTAAACTTCCATAACAAGATTATTTATTATTATGCTATAATATATGGTAATATATGCATGTTTCAAAAGTTTTACAACTTCACTATACATACAGTAAAGAATCTCTCAAGAATACTTTTCTCAGAAAGTGGCAAATGTGATTGGAAGATGTTTTAAATTTTTATGGGCTATTCAGTGGATTCAAATGTATACTTCCTCATTCCATAGGATGCTTGGCAGAAAACGGATGTATTGTGATTGTTTGCTGTTTTTGATTTCGTTTTGTTCCACTGAACTTATTTCTTTAATTTCTAGGTCATTTTCTTTCATTTCCTGTTAACTGAATATTTCTAGCTAAAGAATATTCAGCTGGAATGTCAAAGCACTAGTTCTTACATGAACTGACTGTTCAAATATTCAGTTTACTACCAATTAAAGTTCATGTAAACTTTTTTCTCTACTTCCTTAAATACTCTTGAATAGTCAAGTTCTTTCTATGTTCACCCCAAAGAGATTGAAGTTGACCATACTTATTGCTCTATCCTTCTCAAATTTATTGGCCCCTACCTTCTTGGTCAACTAAGGGCTTTTGGAGGGAAAGAACAGCTGTCTTTCAGAAGAGGCGATGGGCATTTTTAACTAACTGGATCACTTGAGAAACTATCAAAAAAGATGAATGTCAATTAATTAATATGCTAATTCAATGTATAAATATCACACCCAGGGAGTCAGAACAAAGAACTCTTTTAAGAACTTCACTCTCTACTGTTAAAACCCTGTTCTCTACATTCTTATGTTTATAAATAACAAGTTGTCAGTCATGGTGGCCCACACCATAATTCTAAGTCTCTTAAGTCTGAGTCAAGATGATCAGGATTTGAAGTTGGGGGACAGTCTGGGCTATCTAGCAAGTTCCAGGCCAGCCTGAGCTACTTAGTGAGACCCTATCTTACAACCCCCACAAAAAAATTCCCTTAGAGGTTAGATTGGAATAAATACATTCTACAGGTTTTAACTATCTGGTTTTCCAAGGAAAACCATCTACTATATTCAGGAATTGACTTTTCTAAGAGACACATATATCCTTGGCCAACTCATTTACCAGGAGACACCCTATTGTACTCTGGGTGCTTTTGCATCCTCGTAAACCTTATGAACCAGTTGTCCTGTCCAATGAATTGGATACCCACTACAACCAACTCTTTCTAGATGCCCAGAATGTAGAGGGAGACTAATATTGAACACATTAACAAAACCATATGAAGAGAATAAATTAGAGAGGGAGTTTGGGTAACTCTCCTATGAGAAAACTTTATGTGGCATTGATACTAATCTATATTTTTGGTGTTCAGGGTGCTACTATGTTAATTTTTTTGTTTTTCTTCCCTAATAAGAGAAGCAGAAGAGGACCAAGTCTACATTAACTGTGTCCCTCCTGATTATTTCCCAAAAACATTTGTAGCTGATAGGTCCAAACTTATCCAGGTTCCATGTACACAGAAGTGATTATTTTTACCAAGAAAATGTAAAGTATAAAACAATAAAACAAAAATATTTTCCATGTGTTTAGATTAATTTCTTCTTTGACTAGAAATGAAGTAATTATCCTTCTTTTGTATATCACCAGGCTAGGCAATAGGTCTTAGGCTATTTACTATGTAAGACTTATACAAGACAATCTGAAGAAGAAATTGTAGTAGGGGAGCTGATTTTTGCAGCTGGGAAAATCTCTAAAGAATGCATTAATCTCAAAGTGGCATTTACAATCAATCTCTAATTCAAAAACTAGCAAATTTTCTCAGTCTTGAATCACAGTTCTATGCTTTAACAGTGTCCTAGTATACTTTCTGCTATTCATAAACTTTGATAAGAACATAATCTATAATACATCTTTTTAACTAATTAGCTGTGACCAATCATACAGAATAACATGTTATGGAATGGTGTACTTAATCCTATATATTTTCTTGGGTACATGCTGAATGGTATTTGCTAAAACAACCCTTTCCATTTTGGAGGTCCTTTGGTATATTCAGTTAACATTAGAAACTTCTACACTGTCATATTACTCCCCCTTTCTTGTTATTAATTTGAGGACCACTCCCTTGCTTCTGACATAGATGCTCTACATGCTGTTGTGTAAACTGTGTCTTAGTTTGGGTTTGGTCTAGAGAGATTGTTGAAATTTGTTTGATAATATATCTGCTTGGTCTATTGGAGAATCTCTTGGAATGCTTTGAACCAAGCATCCATCATATAGGAATTGAGGGAAGTTCAAGAATCCTAAGCAACCCCACTTCTCTATAGAAGCATATAATTCTACTCTTAACTCTCCTGAGCTCACCCACTTAGCCAGATCTCTTGCATAGCAAGACCCTCTAAGATCACCAAAAGGAAAGTAAACTGAGTCCACTTCTAGCAAGACAGCTTGAAGAATCCTACTGACATATTTCCTAGGGATACTAGTGTAAATTATTTTAAAAAGAAAACCAACAAACAAATAAAAATAAAACCCAATAATGTAAAGTCTCAGGAAATGACCGTAGGGGAATAAAGCAGATAAAGAAATATTTATTCAAGAACAACTGCTAAAACAGTAAGAAAGTGAACATTTCTGGTACTTGAGCTAAAACATGTACTTTTTTTTTCTCTCTCAGTTTATTTAGATGAAATCCCCAATCTAGATTGGCAGAGTAAAGAAAATAGGGATCATTTTCACCCACAATGTGCCAGTAATAAGATTATCTTCCTTGATAAGGTAGGACTATCCATGTCCCCAGCTACTTGTTATAAGAGAAACTTCTAGTTAAGTCCAGCCAAGAGGTAGGGACTTCCTTCTTCTGCCTAGCCACCAGTCTTAGGATGGATGCTTTCCCTTGGTTATGGCAGGACTGAAAATGGGGAGCCCTGTTAACATTTAGCCAGGATGAAGACATGAGGCTCCTATGCCAGAAGAATTGTTGAGAGGATGAAGAAACATTAGACTGTCTTCTGCCCCCATATCAAATTCTCAGCTCCTAATTTAGGGCTGTCATTCAGAAAGAACTATAGCATTGGCCCATTATCCTTGCCCTGGGAACAAGAGTTGTATTTAAATGATTTTACCCAACGTTTTCCTAATCTACTCTCATTCCAGGATGACTATGGGCAAACTCAAGGTTGTGTGTCTATTGAGCCACATAAGAGGCTTAATACTGCAGAGAGGAATCATACAAACCTAAAATAATCTTTCCAGGCACTAAAGAAGTAAGCAAGCAAATAGCAAGCTCCAGAAGAGAATGCTAGAACCTATGATCACTATAATATATAATCTAAAGTATACATTTTCCAAAATAAAATTTGCAAGATATAAAAGGAAATAAGAAAATATGAACTGTATGTACAGCTGAAAAAAAAAATCAAGCAGCATAAACTCCCCTAAGTCATCAGGTGTCATGTTTAACATTGACTCAAAGCTGAAGAGGAAATGAATTGTGGGCTTCTTTTTACGATGATGAAAATATCCTAAAATTCACAATGATGGTTATGTTTCTGTGATTATACTAAATACTCTGAATTGTACACTGAAATGCATTAATTATATGATATGTGAGTTTTCAAAGATACAAAAATACTGAAGTTTCACTAATATACAAAATGTGTAATAAAGCCAGATGTATATATCTTTCCATATATCTTTATTACACTATAACTCATATACCATAATTCCATAAAAACCATGTAAGTGTACAATTTAATGTTTTTGCATATATGCAGATCAGCTTTATTAAGATACAAATCTAAATAAAAAAATCCCTTTGACCTAGTTGCCACCTGCCACACACCTACCATCCCTAACCTATTCAAGTGCTAAAATATAGTGTATTCTCAAAGATAACTACATTTGAGAGTCTTGTCTTCTTAAAAGAACAAAAGTATGCAACAATCATAAGGATTTTCAGTTTGCTCAAAGCTCATATGTAAATTTATTCATTTTTACATTCTCCTAAGTTTTGTATTATTGGCTCCATAGTGCCAGAGTTGTTAAGGGTTCACTCTCTCTTTTCAGAAGAGAATCCTACAGCCATAATTAGCCATTCAAGAAGAAAAATTCATCATTCTGCATATCTTGTAGTGCTACCATAAAATTATTTCCTTTCTGCTTCTCCACCTACAACAAAATCCAAATAAATGTATCTCCTATGTTAAAGAAGCTGTAAAATTTGTCTCCAGCTGTGGAAGATTTTTGAGAATAAGAACTTTTTTTTTCTGGAGGTGAATTTCTTTGCTATTTCCATATTTCTCCTCTGTGGAGTTTTTCATACCTACTACCACAGATTCCTTATGGTGTTTTAGCAAAGACATGACTTTTAATTTATAAAAAGAAACTTACTTAATCCATTCATCAGTTATCAGGTATCTTCTCTGTTTCCATAGCTTAGCTATTGTGAGTAATGCTGCAGTTAACATGGGTATGCAGGTTCCTTTATTTTAACCTGACTTACATTCTTCTGGGTATATCTCTAGAAGTTGCATTGCTAGTTCAGATGGAAGTTCTGTTTTTAGTTTTTTTGAGGGGTCTCCATACTCCTCCATAATGGTTGTACTAATTTACATTCCCACCAGTGGTGTATGAAAGTTCCTTTTTCCCCACATCTTCACCAACATTTGTTTGTGTTCTTGATGGTAGCTATTCAAACAGGAGTGAGGCGGAATCTTAATGTGGTTTTAATTTGCATTTCTTTGTGGCCAGGGATGTTGAGCATTTCTATTTTTTTTTTCATTTGAACTTCTTCCTTTGAAAAAGCTCTATTCTGTTCATCTTCCCATCTCTTTACTGGATCATTGATTTTTTGGGAGTTTAGATTTTGAACTTCCTCTGTATTCTGATTCTTGATCCATTGTCAGATGTATAGCTGGCAAAGATTTTCTCCCATTCTGTTGGCAGCCTCTTCAATTTGGTGACCATTTCTTTTGTTGTGCAGAAGCTTTTTAATTTCATGTAGTCCAATTTGCCCATCTTTTCTCTTAGTTGCTAAGCCATTTGAGTTTTATTGAGGAAGTCATTGCCTATCCCTATTAATTCCAGTGTTTTCCCAGCTCTTTCTTATGCTAGTTTCAAAGTTTCAGGTATTATATTAAGGACCTTAATCCATTTTGAGTTGATACTTCTATGGCGTGAAAGACATGGGTCTAGGATTCTGCATGCAGAATTCCCAGCATGCAGTTTTCCCAGCAGTGTTTGTTGAAGAGGGTGTTGAAAATGTTGTATTTATATACAATGGAATTCTATTCAGCCACAAAGAAAAATGAAATTTTATCATTTGCAGGTAAATGGATTTAACTGAAGAACGACATCTTAAGTGAAGTTAGCCAGGTTTAGAAAGTCAAAGACAGCATATCTTCTCTCATATGTGGAACATGGACCTAATATAAATGCAAGCATTATTATGAAAACAGGTCACAGTATTTGGAGTTCAAATAGGAGAGAGATAGGGTAAAAGAAGGAAGTTAAGAAGGTGAATATGGTTGATGTACTTCCCATACAAGAATGAATATAGAATCTTTAAACCTGTTAAAACCACCTAAGATAGGGACTAATGTAAAATGGAGAAAAATAGAGAAGATGAACCAATGCAGGTTATAATACATATGAAAAGTCACAAGGATACTCCCTGTATATCTTAAATGAGCAAAAATGTCATTTTTTTGATAATAAAATCAGAGAATGGGAGTACAGAACAGATCTTCACTGAGGGGTTAGTACCAGTGGGAGGGGGAGGAGGTGGGGAGAGTATAGGAGGGTGACTATGGCACAAATATTTTGTATGTACATGAATGTAAATGGAAAAATGAGACCTGTTGAAACTATTCCAGGAATGGAAGGAGGAAGAATAAAGGAGAATTACTGAGGGGGTGAATTCAAGTATGATATATCTGATTTTTGTAAGAACTTTTGTAATTGCCACAAAGTACCTGCAGAACAATAGTAAAAAATAGTTTTTTGTTTTTTTTAAAGAAATTTACTTTCTCATAGCTCTGGAAATAGGAAATTCCACTGCCAATGTGCAGGCATGTTTTGTGGTCTGGTAAAGGCTACACAATTTTTCCAAGATGGAACGCTATGTCATATTCCTGGCAGGGGAAGAATGCTGTGTCCTCATATGGCAGAAGGTGGCAGAGAAAAATTGGACAGACTGCCCTTGTGAGGCCTTTTGATAATAGTACTAGTTCCATCCACAAAAGAGAAGCTGTCATGGCCTAGTCAGCTCTACAAATCCATCTCTTACACCATCTCTTTGATAAACCCTGATATTTGGAGAGGACACATTCAAACTACAACAGTGTGATCCTGTTTCCTAAACTTCTCTTCAGTTCTTGTATTGCTTTATGTTAGTCAAGAATATTAAGGAAGAGTTTCCTTTGTATTGCTATGTCTCTACTTCTGTTACAGGGAGTTTTTTGATTAAATTTTCATTAGCATAAATGAATTGTACAAAGGGGTTTCATTGTGATTTACAACATGCATATAATGTACTGTGATGAAATTTAGTCCACTTATATTATTCTTTCATACTCCTTCTCTCCTCTCCCCTTCTTTTTAACAGTGTTTTGTGGTGAATTCATTATGCTATTTTCATCTCCCTCTCTCTCTTTCTCTGTCTCTGTCTCTCTCTCTATATATATATTTATAATAGATCACATTTTTAAGGAGAAATAGAACATGCCTCTAGGTTAGTTTTTCTCTGAGTTTCTTATAGGCAGTTTTTACCCATGTTTGGATTCTAATTGGCTTCTATAAAATAAGTCTTTGTATCCCTACCACAACTGTACCACATGTGATACTATATTTGCAAGGTACAAGGTCTATGTTTCTTTCCTTTTCTTTTCTTTCTGGCCAGCAAATTTTCTGTTCATTAAATATCCACAAGATTATGTTTGATGAGGTCATTCAGTGTTTGAGTTACAAAGATTCTAAGCTTGATTTGTCCAGTGCATCCATTTCACTGAGAAATCTTGTTCAATTATAATTCCATGAGGTGATTCTTCAAATACAAGAGAATCTCTTACCTAATTCAGTCTTTTAAATTCAATGTGTTCTTCCTTCCAGGCTACCTATTAGTGTGTATCATTTTATCTGTACCTTTCATTAGAGTTGCTTGCCCAAACAATGTTTATGGCATGTGACAAAAGAGTCTCCTCATTTGTAATAGTGGTTATTACTATGAATCTCAAAAATTAATGACCACATTCTAATTGTGGTGGTCTTTGCAATTCTTTGCTTAGCATTAAATACCACAGGAGGGTTATTTTCCTGATAAACAATGTTTAGATAAGTTTCAGAATTCATTAGCTCTATAATTATCATTAATATAGTTGCTAAATTTGTGTTCTCTAAGGTATCATTTTTATTTCCTTCATACCTTTTTTCTGTGATACAAGACTTAGAACAGTCATTCTCTCTTGACTTTTTCAAGCAAAATCATTTAATCTTCAAGTTTCTGATAAACTTTGATACCTACATAGCTTGTTCCAAATATAAGCTGCCATATCCTTTCAATTTTAGGCTAATTGTGACAATTGCACCTTTAAATTTTAATCAAATTTTATTGTCACAATGGTATCTTTAATATGACCTTGTGTTTATTTCTTTGTATATTTTATTCAAGTATTTCCTGAGTCTTGTGATCTTGAAATTTCAGAGCTAGATTGAATGAACATCTGTCCAGTGACAGAGACTTCATTCCTCTGAGAATGTCACTGAGATTCTAATTAGTCTTTAAGAAAAACAAAACATTGTGTTCCTTTTTTATGAAACTTAATCTTCATAAGATTTTTGTTTGTCTTTCCATGCCCAACAGGATACAAAGGGATGCACATCCCTGTGAAAAAGAAGCTATAATGCTGCTGCTGGCCATAGGACTTTCTGAAAATATGACGTCTGCTTCTCAGATTAGCCTTCTTTCTTTCATCATCCTTGCTTTAGCCTTATATTTTGGTTCTGTATTTTTTGAAAGCCTGTATCTTCATTGGACAAATAAAGACTATTATATTCTTTGCTGTGTGTTACACAAAGACTTTTTGTCCTTGGATGATTTTTCTAGCTATAATGCTTTGTTATTTTGTTTCATTTTAAACAGATGGCTTGATTTTTCAAAGAAAGAAGTCCAAATGGCTAACAAACACAGAAGAAATGCTCAACATCACTGTCCATAAAGGAAATACAAATCAAAACTACATTAAGATTCCACCTCACTCCTGTTAGAATGGCTACCATTAAAAACACAAATAACAAGAAATATTGGTGAATATGTGGGGAAAAAGGAACCCTCATAAACTGTTGGTGGTAACCACTATGGAAAATAGTATGGAGGCTCCTCAAAAAGACTAAAAATAGAATTGCCATCTGAATCAGCAATACCACTCCTAAGGATATACCCAGAGGAATGTAAGTCAGGTTACAATAAAGGCACCTTGCACACCCATGTTTATTGCAGCATTATTCACAACAGCTAAGCAACAGAAACAGCCAAGATGCCCTATGACTGGTGAATGGAGTAAGAAAATGTGGTATTTATATGAAATGGAAATTTACTCAGTCACAAAGAATGAATTTTGTCATTTGCAGGTAAATGGATGGAACTGAAGAACATCATTTTAAGTGAAGTTAGCCTGGTCCAGAAGGTCAAAAGCCACATGTTTTTTCTCATATGTGGAATATAGATCTAATACTAATACAAACAATACTATGAAAAACAGGTCACATAGGAAAGAAGGAGGGTAAAAGAAGAAAGATAAGAAGGTGAACGTGGTCGATGTACTCTCTATACAAGAATGAATATAGAAATTTTAAACCTGTTGAAATCATCATACGAAGGAAACTAAGGTGGAAAGGAAAAAAATAGAGGAGATGAATCAGTTTGGGTTATAATACATAAGTACATGAAATGTCGCAAGGGAACTCCTGTGTAGCTATCTTCAACAAACAAAAAATGTCATTTTTTTTCTTTTACAAAATCAGAGAAAAGGAGGGCAGAACAGGTCTTGCCTAGGGAGATTGTTACCAGTAGGAGGGAGAAGGAGGGGGAGAAAGGGCACAGAGGGGTGACTATAGTAAAAATAATGTGTACACATACATGTAAATGGAAAAATGATATCTGTTGAAACTGTTACAGAAATAGGGGGAGAGGGAGATAAAAGAGATTGGTGGAGGGCATGAATTCAAGTATGATATATTTTATATATTGTAATTACTTCTTTCAATTCTACAATGTATCCCTAGCACAACAATAAAGAAAAATCCCACAGGTAAAATGGTATGAAAGAATACCAAAAGAAGTGTCTATGAAGACTAAGACCTGGAAGAAAATGAAATTTAAAATTTAAGTCTAAAAAAACCCACATTATTGTGCTCAGTTTGGGGAAGTTGAAATCTACCTACATCTACAATGTAATTCTAATTGCCCACTCGAACCTGGTGTTTCTGAGCTGTCTGTGAGTGATTGGGTTATGGGCATATCCAGTGATGGCACCACAGTGGCAAACCCTTATGAGGTACAATCTCACAGTGGTAGTAAGATATGTTTGTTAAGTGTATAAAAGTATATGCTACTTCCCACTTCAGTTCTCATAAATAAAGCTCTTGGAAGTCATCACACATCTTTATAACAAAAAGAGAAAAAAGCAGAAGAAACTGAAAATCAGTGACTTTTCCTCAACTTATCACTGAATTTAGGTATTAGAACAATTCTCAAAACAAAAGCAAGCAGAAAAAGTTAGGAGGAAATAAAATAAAGACCAAGTTCAATGTACAGAAAACACTTAGAAGCAGAACATATTATTCAGCTACATGAATAGTTTCTCTAAATTTGGTCTGAGTAAAAGACTAAGTGACAGACATGGTTAATGAGTTTTACTACATGTTATGTTAGAGAGTTTCACTGCATTGTTTATAAGAAGCCCAGTTTAAGAAGAAAGATTCACAGTTTAAAATTAAAGGTAGGGCAGAAAATACTCCATTTTGACACTAATTTTTAAAAAATGCTGGAGTAGCTACATTCATTTTAGCAGCACTGGGGTTTAAAATCAGGGTCTCATGCTTGCTAGGCTCCATTAATTTTAAATAAACCAAATTTCAAGGCAAGAAAATACATATAAATAAAGAAAGGCAATACACAGCAATAAAACAGTTAATCCTTTCAGTAACACATAACTGTTTTCCTAGTTTTGGTTTTGTCAAAAAGATTCCTTTATAGGTAGAATGTATTTATTTTTTATTTTTCTATCCTAGAGTTCTTTTAATATTATTGATCTTTTATTTTCTGCAGTTTAAATTTGGCAAGTCTAAGTTGCAGACTTTTTTATTTATACAGGTACAGCACCCCTACTTCAAAGTCAGAAATGTTCCAAAAATCTAAAACTTTCAAGTGCCAATGTGGTATCAAAAGTCAAAAATTCTGCATCTGGCCACATATGGCGGTCAAAATACCAGTGCACAATGAAGAGTTTTTCAGAATCCTTGATGGACAAAAGACCTGCCCAGTCTACTTCATCTCAATATATGTTTTCTACAGATTTCCCTATGAAAGTATACTCACAATGAGTAATAAAATGGCATGTGTGCAGGCCAGATATACCTATGATAGGTTCTCCATGTTAATTAGTTTTTTGTTGCTATGACAAAAACCTATTAGAAACAATTGAAAGTTTTATTCAAACATGATGGAGAAGGTGTGGCAGAGTAGAGCATTCACATCATGACAGCCAGGAAGCGGGGAGCAAGAGAGAATGTCTGCCTGGGCTTTCTTCTTTTATTCCATCATGCCTATTGGATGGTGCCACACACATTGGGATTTGTCTTCATCCCTTAATTAATCCTTTCTGTTCACACATTACTAAGCCCCTAGGCATTTCTTACATAGGACTATTTTGTAGAAAGAGATCTGAGAAATGGGAAGGCTAACCATTGAACTTCTGTTGAAAGTAATAAATGCATGTTAATGAAAAATAGAAAAATAATTGTATGAGGCTAAAATAAGATCTTGATTAAATATTGAAAGAGTGGATTGCAGCCAGGCGCCAGTGGCTCATGCCTGTAATCCTAACTACTCAGGAGGATTTTGGTTCAAAGCCAGCCCAGGCAAATAGAGACCCTATCTTGAAAAAACCCATCACAGAAAAGGGGCTGGTGGAGTGGCTCAATGTGCAGGCCCTGAGTTCAAACCCCTATACCACACCCACATAAAATGAGTGGATCCATTTCCACCCAAGTGAGCACATGCCATTTAATGGTCTACTTCTCATGTTGAAGGGAACTGTGAATATTCAGGAGGTTGGTTGCAGAAATTTAAGAAAAGTCTTGAAATTAAACTTTTTAAAGTTTTTATGATACTAAACCACCTGCTGATCATGAAGCAACAGAGGAATTCATTGATAAGCTTGCCAAGGTCATTGCTAATGAAAATCTGACACCAGAATAAGTCTGTACTATTGATGAAACATCATTGTTTTGGCATTACTGCCCCCAGAAAGACACGGACTACAGCTGGAGAGACAGCTCTTACCTGAATAAAGGCCAAGGGCAGAATAACTGTGCTGGGATGTGCTAATGCAGCAGGCACACAGAAGTGTAAACTTGCTGTCATAAGCCAAAGTTTGTGTCCTTGTTCTTTTAAATGAAAGATTTTCTTTCCCTCCCATGATTATCCTAACAAAAAAGCATGGATCACAGACACATCTTTTCTGATTGATTTCACAAACATTTTGTGCCAGCATCTGAAAGTTTGATTAGATGACAACTGAAAGGTTTGTTATTCCTTGACAACCATTCTGCTCATCCACCAGCTGAAATTTACATAAAAATACTTTGTATGTTATGTGCATTCCCTTAAAGATGCCTTCTTTAGTACAATAATTTGACCAGGATATCCTTAGATCAATGAAATGTACAAATAAAAGCACTATTTGAACAGCATGCTAGCATTGTTTGACAGAGGAGTAGGCATGGAAGATTTTCAAAAAGAGTTTTGTAGGAACCATGCTTTATACATAGCTACCAAAACTTAGTAAACAGTGACTAAAGACACAGTTGTGTCTGTTTGGCACAACATCTGGCTTTGTGTGATGATTAACAAGTTAGTGACTTTGAAGAATTCCATTTGTCAAGTGAGAAGAAGAATGATGTCTTACTTTCTTACACCTCAAAAAAATAGACTTTCAGAAACTGTCAGTAAGTATCCCAAATTGTGGTATTTTGTTCTCACAGTCCTAGAAAACTAATAAAATTAATAAAGGATTTTTTTTCATATTACCATAAAACAAAGCATCAAGATTCCAAATACTAAGCATAGTGATATCTGCAATAATGCACAAAGTTCTAAGACCTTTACTGTTCAAGATTAATAGAGTCTGAGCTGATCCAGAAACTTTAATGTTATGGGTTATTTATTGAATCTCAAGTGTCTCCTTTCCTTTTTTAGGGATTTTTATTGTTGAACATAACCTGAACATTTTGTGGGTGACCTTTAGCAAAATTCCACTTTCCTCTTGCATTTGAACCATACTAACATTATAATTTGGTGGAAATTGAATATTAATACCTATTTTGATAATGGCAATTAGGCCTTGTGACCAACACTTTCCATTTCCTCCCAATTTTAGATATGTATACAATCTACTTCACATTTTCTCAATCTTAAGAGATAGAAATCTCCATGGAGTGTGGGTCCAAGCTACACTTTTGCCTCCATCTCACCAATCAGATGAGTCAGTTCGTTTCTTATGAGGTCTAGTGTTGTAAGTAATGCAGAAGAGAATGGTAGACCTAGAAAAGAAGGTTGTTCCTCAGTGCTTTCTTGTGTCTTATAGGGAACGAAATCCATGATTCATGAAAGAATATTGACGGAGATTAAAAAAAACATACAATCATATACACAAACAAATGGAACTAGATTGTTTGTAGTTAACACTTAATGTTGGGTTAGATCCTTGCTCTAATTGCTAATTTTCTCATTTACTGGTCAATACAACATTATGCAGTAATTTATAGGCAATCTCTGCACTAAGGTTTAATCAATTGTTCAAAAGGTGTTCTTCATGGTAAAAGCATCCAGTCCCAAATCACAAATTACATGTTGTTGTCAGATTTATTTTATTCTCTCAATATGGATGTTTCCTCAGTCCTTATTTTTGTGATTAAGTGATCACAGAAAACTTATTTTTTAGAATGCTCTGCAATTTATGTTTGCTTTATGTTTCTGTATGATGATATCTAGTTTATACAGCTTTTTCAGAAAACAGCTAAAGTGACATTCTGTGTTCTATACCATTGTATGTCTTTTTCTTTTTCTCATTGCTTTTATATTCACTTTGGTTGCTTGATGAATTGGGTGTCTTCCAGGCTTCTATATTTTAAGATGATTCTTTTTCTCTCTGTATTTGATAAGCATCTATATAAAGTTACTTTGTGAGTGAATAAATATCTCACTTATGAAATGTGTATCCTAATACTTCATGTCTGGTCTTTGTTCAGTGCAGAAGCATTACTTACCCTGCTTTGTGCATTAATACTCAGCATCATGGCCCCTCCTCCACATGTGGATACATGTCTCACTCAGTTTGCCTCAAACACTTCTTTCCACAGCAATGACTCTCCACTTACATCTTGGCATGAATTCCTACTTTACTTGGTCTCTCTACTGACTTCAGAACTGAAATATTAAAAGAATAGAAAAAGGAATGATAGAAATAACCATGTGAAGGGAGAGCTAAAGGACAGTAAAGTACTTTGAAGGAAAATTAATATGTGATTTTGTTTGGACATGTTTCTTTGGTTATTCAATAATCTAAGGATACACTTATGAAAAATAAGGTTTATTATACCAGTAGCTCAAAACATAATACTTCTAATTTTGTATTATATAAAGTATACTCCATCTCAAACAATATTCTTTCCTTGTTTCAGGAACAGTGGATTCTGCTCAAATGAAAAGTTTTCCTGAGTATTCTCCATAGTCCTTTGTTGATATGACGCTCTTGGTTTTACTGAAGGTCAGTAAAAAGGCATTGATGTAGAAGCTGTGTTTCTTCTAAGCATCATTTATAGCCTTCATTGTGTTTTTAGAGCTATCTCATTTCATTTACAAATTAAATTACTGATGGTATTGAAAATAAAATCAATTCTTCTTTATCATTTTTCATACAATTGGCTACCTCTCTGATTTTTATGACTTCATTATATCAACTAGCAGAAGGATCTGTTATTAGCTTTTTCATCTTGTGGTGGGAAGAAAGGCTATGGTGTTTGACAATTGAATTATACGTTCAGCAACTAGGGAAATAAGTAAGGAATGAGTCTGTGGATTTAGTAGGCCCACCATAACTTCACCTTAAGCATAACATGCTATCAGCTAGCCACCAAAGGAACCCACTTTGCCTAGTACAACATGATAGCCTCCCAGGTTTTCAAGTATTGGTAAATTTAGTGTGAGGGTAAGTCCTTCCATTTTTTTAGTGAAGTTACCTGCATAAATGACTTCACTTCCTTTTGGGAAGGTGAGGAAAAATATTGAAATCAAAAGTTGTGATACTGTTTTGTGTGCATGGTTCTCAAAAGGTGTTTTGTTCCCTAACCTGAATTATAAGTCAGAAGTCTCTATTTTGGCCACTAGGCTTAGAATTCTTGCTCTACACAGTGAGGTAGGCCTACATTGTCGTGAATAAACTGTTGGTAAAAAAAAATTCATTAAGAAATAAGCACAGAGAAAGGAATCCAAGATGGAAGCAGAAAGCCTAAGCTCTCTGACTCCAAAACCTCCCTGAGACATTGGAGCCACACTTGGGTAGTTTTGACTGCTCCTAGCCAAAAAAAAAAAAAAAAAAAAACTGCTGTTAAACTAGGTGTGGGAAAAAATTGAAAGAATGACCCACAAATCAGTCTTTAATTGCACCTAACAGCTGCGAGCTGCTGCATAGCCAGCAAGGCGGGTTCAGCCATGGGGAAACCCTCCCTCCCCATGGCAATTTCTTTTCTTCTTTGTTTCTTTTTTCCTTCTTTATCTTCTCCTTCCTCCATCAAACTTTCAACATCCTGAACCCCTAGCCCACGGGAAGCCTCCCCACACCACGTTATACAGAGAAAATTTGGTGACATTTCTCATTGCCGCTGCCACCTACTCCAAACCTGCCTGAGTGTCAATTGGCAGAACAAACAGGTGAGCACCATGTACCACTAGGAACTCCCCTAACCACACCCAGGATCATACACCAGCACAACCCCTGGGCAGACTGATTCCCTTTCCTCAACAAAACTGAGTAACAAGCTGTGAACTGTAATCTAGCACAACAGCAGAGAGGGCTGGTGGAAAACAGAAAGTGCACCAGAGAAAAGGGGAGGGGCAAGAAGCTGGTCTCAATGCCCAACTATCAATAAACAAACACAGGAAAGACAATGAGACTGAAGAGTGGGTGGGCGATAAGCCACTCCCTGAAGCAGGAAGGTAGTGGATCCCAGAGCTCATCTCCTAAGCCAGAGAGCAGCATCCAAAACTGAACTGCCCTGCAAAACTGAAAAACAAACAGTGAACTGAAATAAAACATGGTCAGCAGAGCAGGCAGGTAGAACACAACCTGCCCCAGAGAACGGGGACAGTGCAAAGAAATAAACACCAAGCTCAAAAATCCCATTAAACAAACACAGCAACAAGCCACCTCCAAAGCAGGGCAGGTAGATTGCAAAGCTGATCTCTTGACCCAGTGGGCAGCATTCAAAACTGAACTGCCCCACCTCACTGGGGAAAGAGTTGACCAATCAGCTGCAGCTGAAGGATAACACAGCTATCAACTGGAGAAATCAATAGCTCTGATCACCTTGCATGATCTGGCAAACTACCTCACCTCAAAATTTCAATTAAACTGGTAGACAGAAGAACAAAACACTACTTACAAGCCAATCACCTGGTGAGACCACATCGGAGCTTCTGCTTATATGCCATGGCCAGGACTGGATGCCAGAGGAGTAACTCCAGAACTCAAACTAAGACTGAAATTCTATTGTTCCTCAACCTGATGTTTTTTCTTTGTTTGTTTATTTTGTTTTAATTGTTTTTTTTTCTTTCTTGTTGTTTTATTATTGTGGGTTTTTTATTTCTATTTTTATTCCTATTTTCTTGTTTTCCTTTCTATACTATCAACTTTACCATAATCATTTTCTCATCCCTACTCTCACACCCTTCACTCTCCCTCCTTCTCCTGTGCAAAATCTATTGCTCTCCTTCCCAATTACTCTTTCTGAACCTTCTCATCCACTCTTTCCCCCTGTCCACACCTTCCCCTCTCATTCTCTCCCAACCTGTCACCAGAGTACCCCTCCCTCCTACACACTCAAAACCTGCTGACCAACCTATTATACCAACTTTACACAACCCCAAGCCCCTACAATCCCTGATCCAAGCACCCTACACTACAACAACAGAAATACACCCAAACTCTCACAAGCTCCACAAAACCCAGAAGCCCCTGCACCATTTTCCCCATTCACCCACCCCTCCTCCTGCCTCCCCTTTTTGTGCCACCCTGTCCAACTCCTCAAATTTCTTTAGCTAGCCTAACAAATGTTAGCCCCCCAACTCCCACAGCTTATAGATATTCCACCAAGGGGTCCTCTATATAATAAATAAACTACTGGTTGGGTATTAAACCTGTAAATTAGTTATTGCTAAATTACACCTCCAGACCAGGGACAGAAATAGCACACTAAACTAGCTAATAACCAAGACAGCCATAATCAAGGGAAGGAAAACAGGTGACTAAAACCTCTGACTAGCCTATCAAGAACATAGTTGCACAGTACCAAGTAGAGTGATGGGAAGAAGAAAAGAAGAAGAAGAAGAAGAAGAAGAAGAAGAAGAAGAAGAAGAAGAAGAAGAAGAAGAAGAAGAAGAAGAAAGAATGAAAACCACTCTACTCAAAAAAATAATTTAATACAGGATTCAGAGGGAAATGAAGGAAATGGATACCCAGTTCCTGAGCCCAAGAAAACAAAGATAAATGACATCAGGGAACATAGCGATGCCCACAAAAACACAAAGAAGAAGTCTTGGTAGTAATCACTGAGAATTGCATGGAGAAGATTCTTGATGTTGTTAATCAAAATGTACAAGATGCACTCAAGAAATTCCATGACAAAAAAAAATAAAGAATATGTGAAGACACAGAAACAAGTAAATGAACTCAAAGGAGCCCTAAATAAACACCAAAGTGAAAGAGAGAACACTATAAATAGAGAGATAAATGAATTAAAGATGAAAATAGAAAATATTAAAGAGGAAGTGACCCATAATATAGAAAACCTCAGAAAAAAGAATCAAACAGAAAGACAAAACACAGTGGAAGGCCACTCTAGCAGACTAGAACAAGTGGAATACAGACTCAGAACTCAAAGATAAAATAGAAATTAAAGAAAAAACTGAAGAACTGTTAGTCAAATAACTGAAGACCTGCAAAAGGAATATGCAAGAACTCACCATCTCCATCAAAAGACCAAACCTGAGAATTGTGTTCTCCCTCACATGCAGACTTTAGACTGAAAACAAATGCAGTGGTATTATTGGACATGGGTCACACACTAAGGGATGAATGCGTACAGGAGGAATAGGGAAAGGTAGGAAACCCAAAACTTGACAGTGTTTGGCATGCCCACTGCAGAGGAGTGAATAAAGTAATCTTAAACCGACAGAGGCCACTATGGGAAGGGAACTGAGAAGTAGTGAAGAGGTCTGGTGGAGATGAACCAATTGGGTTATAATACACTTGTTCATGAAAGCAATGCTAGGAATCTCTCTGTATAGTTATCCTTATCTCAAACTAGCAAAAACGTTATGTCTTTCTTATTATCGATTATGTTTTCTCTTCAACAAAATTGGAGAAGAGGGCAGAACAGGGAGAAGAAGTTCTGCCTGGAAGTGAAGGGGGTTGAGGGGAAAGGGAACAGATGGAGGATAGGGGACAGAGGGCAGGGGGAGAGATGGCCCTAACAATGTATGCATGCATGAATAAATGAATAAACAGTAAAAAAAGATATTTTCTGATGATACTTCAAAAAATAAAAAGATAGAAATCTAAATATCCATGAATAGATGAACAGATAAAGTAAATGTGTTATATATGTACAATGGAATATTATTCAGCCTTAAAAAAAGAAATCCTGCCAGTTTTACAACATGGATGGACTTGGAAGACATTATGTTAAGTAACATAAGCTGCACACTGAAGGACCAATGCTATATAACACCATTTATATGAGGAATCTAAGCTAGTCAAACTCATAGAAGCAGATAGTAAAATGGTTGCCAGCGGCTTGAAGGAGAACTAGTCAAAGGATAGAAAGTATCATTTATCAAAAGATGAGTACATCCTAGAGGTGTACTGTACTGATCAATGCCTACCTTAGTAATATTTTACTATATTCTTAAAAATCTTGTTAAAATCTTATTTCCTAGATCTTATGTTCAGTGTTCTTACCACAAAACAACAATAAATT
Source organism: Castor canadensis (assembly GCF_047511655.1). Lineage (NCBI taxonomy): Eukaryota > Metazoa > Chordata > Mammalia > Rodentia > Castoridae > Castor > Castor canadensis. The sequence continues at coordinate 126,251,042 of NC_133386.1, forward strand.
TGTAAGGAACTTTTGGATACAGATGACATCTTTATAGCATATATTATTGTGGTGATTTTATGTGTATAGACTTATTTCTAAACTCATCAAGTTGTATACATTAAATACATACTGTTTTTGTATGTCGATCCTACCTCCATAAAGTAAACCATTCTAACTGCAAAATTGAGTCTTCTTAGGAAACAAATAAACAAAAGAAATAGCAGGAAAAAATAAAAAGAAAAGAAATCAGCAAGAAACATGTTATTGAAATTTTGAGGGCAGAATGTTCTTATTATAACAGTAGCAGAGAATTTAACCAAAATATTTCCTACAGTTAGGTGAAAAGCAAAATATATCAGTGATAAGTTTAGAGATTTAGCTCAGATCATTTCCAGGAAAAATGTTAAAGAAATGGCATGGATTATTCTTGCTGCTTACAGTAAAATATTTAAAGAAAGATATAGACTAAGGTAGATACTCTTAAGCAGACAAAGAACAAAATATTGAAGATTTTGAAAATTTTCATCATATCAAGATTCTAAAAATTACTAACATTTGGAGACTCAAATGTGGAAAAAGTCAAATGAATAGCTGAACAGTTATTTGCTAGTGTTTCAGAAACAACTGTAGATAAAATCATTCATCCATAGAGAGGGCTTTAAAGAAAATGATTAGTCAGGTGACTCCTGGATCCTCACAGATATCTCAGCAAGTTTAGGAATAGAAATGAAAGTATCCAGGACAGAACAGTAGAAAAGCCCTATCACTAATGGGGGAGCCCCATGACATATATGAGAGACCAATAGAATTCTTAAATATCTTCAACTGGTAGGGACATAACTAGCTTGAATGTAAAAGAATAAAAAGTCAAAAAAATTAAAGAAGAAAGGAGACCCCAACATTCTATATTGTATAGGTACTAAATGTGTCAATAAAACTACTTGACTTCATTAAGTGGTGAGGGTGACTCAGAGTCACTGACTCAGATGTAGGAGCCCTGGTCCTCAAAAGATCATTATAATAAGATCTGTAAACTAAATGACATTTTTCCAGCTGGATTGTAAAATGATTAGGATTGATGAATCTCCTTGAATTTTATTTTCTCCCTTTTTGAAGAGCAATAGTGACAGTCTTTATTTTATATCTGGCCAATAATTATAGTTTGAGAGCAAATAACTTATTTTTCTAGTTTTTATGGCTCCACAGATGGAGGATTTCAGCTAAGGATAAAACTATACATGATTTCATTGATTTGGTTGATGAGCTTTGGGACATTTGAGTTAATGAGATTTAGAGGAAATTTTGAACTTTGAGTTGATGCTCGAAAGCATTAAGTTTTGTGGGGGTGTGGGATGGGATAAATTTATTTCGCATGTATAAAGACATAAATTTGTGAGGACCAGAGTGTTGGCTCTTGATGGCTCAATAATGTGCCCTACCTAAAGATAACCATCTTCTTTTTTTTTTGTTTTTTTTGTTTTTTGAAGTTTATTGGAAGTGGCAAAAAATTAAACACAAGAGAAATGTTCATAAATATAAAAGTATTATATACATTTGAAACTTAAATATGATCTTACGTAAAGAGAAGAGTATCCGGTATTTAGATTAAAAATTTTTGGGGGGAGGTAGACTTTCTTACAAAGGCATTTCAACTAAAATATATGGTGTTACAATACTGCATTTATGATTGCTATTTCAAACCCTAAAAGCCTCACTTAATTCAATTCAATTTGGAGTTTGGTGCATAGTTTGGACTATTTGAATTCGACTATATCCATTTATTTTCATAATTTTACTTTCTTTTCAAATCATCAACAAATCTTGCAATCACATATATGTTCCTTTGAAATTCATGATAAAATAGCAACAGAATTCTTATAAGGAAATGATCCAAAGAAAAGGCTGTTTTAAAGAGTTGGGAAACCGATTCCAGTATTGAGTTGGTTGTAACTCATTGTTAGAAAAAGCAGACAGTTGGTCTTTGCAGATTGGCTCCTCAGGTTTGTGTGAGAATCTTCTTGAATGAAGGGGTGTCACTGTCCCCCCTTTTTAGGCAAGATACCTGAGCTGAGGATGGTGGAAAAGCTCATATGTAAGAATAAATCATAGAAAGCAGAAGTCCAGTGATCCTTCTGAAGACTGCTGAGAAGTCAGCAACTGAGATCAGAGAACATATAAGGGCATTGTAAGATTACTTAAAATTTTCAATTTCCCCTTGAATCTGGTTTTGTCATCCTTTGAACCAGAAGTCCTGTCTTGGGGACAGCAAGAGAACATGAAGTTGCAAAGATTATCCCTGTCTTTAATGCTATATTGGTGGAGTGAAGATCCTTGAGGATGAGAAATGGGTGGAGCCAATATGGATGGTATTGAGGTCAACATTAAGGAATGAGATCAGCACAAGAGCCAACCTGAGTTAAAGGCACAGCATGTGCTACTCAATACATAGTAAACCGCTTCCGAATTCAACTGGGATAATGTTATGTACGGGATAACCATCTTCTAATCACTAAAATCTTATTGCCTTACTTGCAAACATGACTTTGCATATGTGATTAATAAAGATTGGTAAATTGGGAGATTTTTCTGGATTATCCAGGAAATTTCAGTGTAATGACAATAGTCTTTATAAGGATGGCAAAAAGGACAGAGTCAAGGAAGGGTATGTGACAATTGAGTGGTGGGAGATAAGATGTGATAATTGATGCAGAGATCAGAAAGAGGGAAGGTAAGGAGGGAGGGAGACATGGAGAGAGAGATAGAGAGAGAAATTTAAAGATGTCACACTTGACCTTAAAGCATGAAATGGAGGAAGGGGTTATGAGCCACAAAATGCAGTTAGCCTGTACATATTGGAAAAAAACAAGGTACACATTTCTACCAGTTCCTGCAAAAGAGATGTAACCCTGAAGAAACTAGATTTTAGGACTTTGACTTTCAGAATTATAATATGATAAACATACATTGCTTAAAGTTGGTAAGTTTGTGATAATGTTCTGATTACTGTTACAGCAGTAATCAGAAACAAATACACATATCCATTTGTACTTAACCAATCACCAGTATTTCATTCCTACAGTGATTGTAATCACTTAGCTATATCCAAAAATCTCAGTAGGTCAAGACTTTCTGATTATTACTTTTTATTTGTTTCCTATTATTTCAAATGTGATAACCTTGCAAATGGCAACAAAGCACTCACTGCCACTTAGAATCTGTTATTCCACAATCCCAGTATCACCATTGACATCAGTGCTAACAACTGTAGGGTGGCATTTTCAATAGTTACAAATAGTCAAGAGAAGCAGTTTTCAAAGCTTTTCCAGAATAATGGTGATCCCCTCACTAATTATGTTTCAATGACTTAGTAAAGGAATATCCTTTGAACCTTTTTAAAGGGAGCAGCAGAGTTGTACATTTTGCATATGATAAATTAGTGCAGCTACTTTTACATTACAAAGCTTTTTGGTTCTGTACTCTGCCTTATGCCAGGGAATTCCAGCATATCAGTTTCAATAAGTGTAGATCATAATTGAATTCCAATTTTAATTGCCTGTATAATTTCTTAAAATTTATGGCTACTTTATCAATCATCACATTAATCCATAATGCCTGATAAGTACATTCATGAGTAAATTTGGACCAATTTTGTACAAATATTCTATCCTATTTTCTACTCTTAGAATCAATTCTCATACATTGTCAATGTGCTTTGTATCATAAATTTTATAATAATTTACCTCTGAAAAATATTTTAATTTCTAGGAAGTATATAAAATATTTCATCAAGATGGATGTGGTGGTGTACATCTGTAATCTCAGCTACTCAGGAGGCTAAGGCAGGAGGATTACTTGAACACAGGAGTTTGAGGCCAGCCTAGGCATCATAGCAAGTTCCAATGTCAAATACAAGACAAAATAAAACAAAAATACTTTTCTGTGACCAAAATTCATATTTTTTCTTTGTCACATATTAAATTTGACCACAGATATAGATCTTTTGATAGGAATTAAAATTTTTTGTGTGGTAAGTCTAGAGGAGAATGGGCATTTGATTGTAAGATAACTCCCCAGGTGGACTTTTGTAGGACATCGCAAGAGAAAAGACTAATATTCTCAGATGGAAAAGTGCTTCATCTAATTGTGAAGGTAGTCTGAGTAGCATGGGAACTGAAGACTTGAATATTTTTCTTTGCCCACCAGATCTTCTTATACAAGTCACTTAATCTCAGTACTTTCCCATTCAGTGCTGCATTTCTTATCTTTATTTCACATGGTGAGGTTGTGACTTCGATCAGTTGGCTTTCGTTAGAAGCAAAGTTGCAGTTGGAGAGTACACAGTACAATAGTTAGAGAATGCTTGTGGCTTCAGTTGTTGTGGAAATAGGGAGAAGAAGCAATGTTGGACCTCGGTTAAGCCTATGGAGTGTTTGGGAACTGTGTCATCTCTTCAGTGTTAGGCCAATTGGAGATAGGAAGATCTGGTCTTCATTCAACAGTATCAGTCCTTGAATATGGAGAATGTCCCTAAAAAGTCAGTAAGGGACAGTAACTTGACTTCAGTAAGCGATGCATTCTCCAAAAGGGTCACACACCTCAGCATTGTCAACACCTGGGAGAATAAGGCCCTTATTCTTCAAGGCAATCTTGATGGCATGTAGCATGGAAATCAACTTACAGCAATTTTCTAACACATACACTTACAGCCTCAGTGGATCAGCCTGGGGACTGCAAAAAATAGATTCTTTTAGAATCACCAAAGATGTTTTCCAGGTTCTTTGCAAAGATTTAAGCTGAAAATTTAAAGATCTGATCTTCTTTTGTATTTTTCTCAAGAGTTCCAGTGTCTTCTAGAATAGTATCTCATTCTATAGTCCTGAGAGTCATTGTCGCTGACACAATAGTTAATGGCAAAATAGCTAGCTTGTCCCTAAGGAATTTTTCAGTAAATACATTACTGGTCAACCATAGATGATAATTTGATTGATCACGATGGCAGTGTATGACATGGACTCTTAGTATCCCATTTTATATTGTCAAGGAACTTAATTTTATGTTTAAGCCCAAGAACCCAATCAAGCCGAATACACACACACAAATCTTTGAGTCTCTATGTCCTGAGGCCACTCTTGGTACTAATTTTTGCATCAGTCAGGATTTCCATAGAGTCACAAATTTAATATAAAAGTGAGATAATTTAATATAAGTAATTGTTTTTCATAATTGGATGACTAGAAAAACAAAACAAAATTAACATAGAAGTACTAACTGCAAAAACTAGGTTTTTTTTCAGGGCCAAGTAACAGAAGCAAGAGATCAGGATTATTATAATTTAGAAAATTAGAGGATGGTTCTTGCAGAGTCGACACCTTTATTAAGAGAAAGGTTGCTCCCAGGTAGTATTGGGGCAAAATGACCTTGGACAAGGACATCTACAAAGCTGGGAACCAGTAAGCTGCTTGTGGTGCTATTGAGCTGGTGTAGTGAAGTTAGTTCTGGAGTGAGTAATTTAAAAACAACAACAAAAAAAACCCTTGCACAATAGATGCAACAGTTGTTGGTAGAGGAAAGGGCCATTGAGTTGATATTAATTAGATACAAAACAGAAGCAGCAAATTCTACCTCTCCCTGGCCTCTGAGTCTCCTTCTATCACACCCTATTGTAAAAGCCTAATAGGAAAGTAGCTGGAAAAACAGAAAAGGCTTTGACAAGCCTAGCTCTAGCACCACAAAGAAAAGAATAGAAAGGCGTTTGAAGCTAGCACTACTGTGTGGCATCATTTCATGGTGGAAGACCATGACAATTAAGTTAAAATGAGATTATCTATGTATATTGGTAAGAAATAGTCTTTTGATACGGATAATGCAACATCCTTCTCCCTTGCCCCCTTCTGTTCACTGAAATGTTAACAATAAAAGTATTTGGTTCTCACTCTCCCTTAGCGCTCAATGATGCCATTTTACTTAGTTCTGACCAGCGAGGGCAAAATAATATCAACAACAAGGCACCATCCCATCTTTTGCTCTTTTGTCATTTTATCCTTTCTTTGGTAACTCAGGTCTAAAGCTTCAAGGTCATTTGGGACAATGAATTCACTCACATGAGGATGAAATTCTCAATATTAAGAGCATCACAGCAAAAGTTAGATAGATTTGATCAGTAATAAAACCTTTGAGTTAATGCACCTACTCCAGGCTGCCCAGATTTTATATTTTGTAAGATAATAAACTTATTTTACTTTCAATTGCTATTTTACATTTTCTGTTATTACCTACAAACTTTATTGAATTATAATTCTAATGAAGATGGTCACGTGCATTGTGGATTACTCCAGTAAATTAGAGAAAATTAATTTATTACTTATTCTTAAAATAACCTATATATTATATAGTGAGGTTTAAAAATAATTGGGGTGGCTGGGTTCCAGTGGCTCATGCCTGTTATCCTAGTGCTGCAGGAGGGCTGTGACAGACTGAAAGGTCACCAAAACTTGGGAAGCAAGTTTATTAACTAAGCCAGCAGCGACTCAGTGGACTCATGTTCAAAGGCTGAATATTGAGAACAAAGGGGGCTTTTTTTTATGCACCGTTTAAAGCGGGTTACAGAAATAGCAGGGGAGTACAGCTTGTCCCATACATAATCAAATATTATTTCATTGGCTGTTTTAACCTCTGGGGCGAAGTGACCCTCCTCTTGTCACTAGGTAACATTCCCCACCTTTGTTTTCCTTTGTTTAGCATACATTAATCTCTCTTCCTCCACCCTGCCTTCCTGTCAAATTCCCTCCCTTTGATGCTCCCACAACTTCTGGGTCAAAGAGCATCATCTTCATAAAGTCCACAGTACCAGGTGATTAGGCAGGGTGATAGCAGGCATTATTCTAAAACAAGGAATGTTGTCCCTATTAAGGTCTTGAACATACCTAAGATGGAGAACCAGCCCCCAATAGGTCATTTGGACTTTATCTCTTTCAGGTCTGCACATGGACATGGGCAAGGGTTTTTTTTTTCATTTTTATTTTTTTTGTTTATCTTGTCAGTAATCTCTTTAATTACCTTTTCCTTATCATCAATCTGTAAATAGCAGTTACTTAGATTGAGATTACTACAGGCTATTGTAGCCAGGAGATGAGGTTGGGGCTCCATGTGATTGGGAGCCCCACCACCCACTGAATCTCCTGAGTACCATCATTATAAAACTTTGTCCCAAGCAGATCAAGTCCCCTACTGGTGTGGAGAATTGGCCTTTTTTTGGGAGATACAGTAATTCCCAATAATAGAGGTTTTTAGGAGCCAACTGCTCTCCTTGTGGCTGAGGGAGTGGTTTCATTAAAGGGCTCTTGTGAGTTTAGCTCTTTTGCCTCCCATGGCCAATGGTCTCTCATATTCATTCTTCCACAAACATAACATGAAGTTGCATTCAGGGTTTGTGCTATGGACTCAGCTAGTGAGAGGAACAGATTTTTGGTTGTAACTGAGATGGGAAACTCACTTTGTATCTCCTCATAAAAGGAGTGAAAGGCCTGGTATGAGGAGCTCTCATGAGTGATCACAGTGAATTGAAAATGCAGCACAGTACCAGGGTTTGTTTTCTTTTTATAGATTAAAATGTCAAACTTTTTTCCAACTTTTCCTGTTTCATTCAGGTTGAAAATAGTGAAATTTACAGGGTTACAGGCACCAAGAGTGCAGTCAGGGATTGATTTCCTTTTTGTAAAAGAGCAGCAGTTCCATGTGAGGTATGGGCCTCCCCTTTTAGCAAAGTTGCCCACCTTTCATAACCCCAATAAGGGCAGTAGAGTTGTTCATAGGACACACAACCGGATGTTCCACTGTTATCTTTTGGGCATATATACTTGTCATTTAACCTGTAGGTCCTATCCCAGGCTAGCCCCCCACAGTTGCCTTAAGGCTCAGTGTTTTTAGCTATTGTGGCACACACATCAAAATATATAGACAGGTTTGTTGGGGTCATTAACCTGGGTGTGGTTAATGAGCTTCCCAGTGCTGGTGAAGCTTTGGACCACTAACCATTGCTCTCAAGGGTGATTGATGTGGTTAAAACAGATAGACTGACCATCATGAAAGACACTGAGTAGGTGATATGGCTGTGGGTGCATGACCCAACAATGGTGTCTGCACAAGAGTAATAAGAATGGAAAACCAGAGTTTTGGTAACAGCACTCCCTGCTTGGGTAGTGTGCATACATGAGTCATAGTCCAAAGCCTTGGGGTTCTTAGGTAGAGAGCTGACCAAAATTAGCAAGAAGAATACACAGAACAGACTTATCCTCAAAGGTGAAATGAGCAACTCCTCAAGCTTCTGCCATGTGTAGACTAGTTAGCTTCTGGAGTGACTAAAGCAGGGCTGATATCTTGTTGTCCATGGTTTCCTGTTGTCTCCTAGGAAGCAGGATCCTGTTGGGGAAGGACACTAGTGTTTTGAAGGTGATCTTGAATGGCGAGACTTAGTCAGGGATGCACTTCCATTCAAGGGAAGCTGGCTTCACTTGGCTGTGGTAGATCCAGAGAAAAATCTCTGCTACTTTAACTGCTGTGGGGGTGGACAAAACAACAACAAAAAGGCCCCCCCAGTGGGGCTCTATGGTTGAACATTCTATTTCTTTACCCAAATAGCATCCCCTGATTTATAAGGTGATTTATAAGGAGCTGTCAGGTAACAGGGAGTTTTTCTCTTACCCAGTCATTGAATTTTGAGAGAGTCAAATCAAGGGCCTATATTTGTTGTCTCAGGGTGAGGTCACCTATTTTCTTAATGTCCCCTCACAGGCTCTTGTCTAAAGAGTGTGGACACCAATAAAGCATTTCAAAAGGGGAGAGATCTGTTTGGTGGGGTTTGACCTAATCCTGAGCAAGCCTATAGGCAGTAAAGGATCCATAGTAAATGGGTCTCCTGGCATAGATTTTTAAATTGTAGTTTTAGAGTCCTGTTTATAAATTTTATTTTTCCTGAACTATGGGGGCAGTAGGCCATGTGTAGCTTTTTGTGTTTTTAATCTCTTAGCCATTAACTGTACCACCTTAGCCACAAAGGCCGGCCCATTATCTGACCCAATAGACACAGGTATTTCATATTGAGCAATTATTCTCTTTAACAGGCACTTGGTCACTTTTTGGCCTTTCTCAATCTGAGTGAGGAAGGCTTTCATCCATCCTGAGAAGGTATAGACAAACACTAGCAAATATTGGGGTTGTTTCTGACACACAGACTGTACCTTTTACATACTGTCTAAATCATGCTGGAGAGTTTAGGGACATAAAAATACTGGGCCATGGTGGTCTCAAGAGCTATTTGTCCCGAGTGAGTTCCTTCATGGAACTGTTTGACAAATGTGGGAGCAAGTGACTCAGGTGTGGCAATGTAGCCATCAGTAAACTTCCACTATCCATCTGGTAGAAAATTTTCTCCTTCAGTTCAAACCAAGCCCATTTTTGTGATGTATGCCATGGATCCCATTCAGATAATGGACCCAGGAACAAGGTAGCTGCCAGTGAGGCCAAGGTTTGTCCTCCTGTGAAAGCTTCTCACTTGGCTTTCCTATCAGCCTTTCAATTTCCCTGAAGAGCTGTTGCCTCCCCCTTCTGATGCCCTCGGCAGTGCATGACTGGTACTTGCTTAGGGGCCCATACAGCATTTAGTAATTTTAGAATTTTTTGTCCATATTTAACATTTTTTTTCTGAGTTAGAAGTCCCAACTGGCAGTGGTCATAGTTTTAATGATAGCATCCAGAGTTACTACTGCATATATGGCAAAATGTGTGTCTTTTGGACAAAGCTGTTGCCATCCATGAAACACTCAATGTCTGGATGACTGATGGGCTGGTTGGTCAAGCATGGCTGGCTGGAGAATAACTCATCTATAATTTCTAAATGGTCATGTTCCAGTGGGCCTGAATTAACCCATAATATGATGGCTGGGTTTAGAGTTTTAACAACTTCTAGCTAGACATGCAGATTTTCACATAACATGCTTTGATATTTGACCACTCGGGAGTTTGTTAACCAACAATTTTCTTTATATTCCATGAGAGTAAAAACAGAGGGGGAGCTTGGACTGTGAATTTTTGTCTCAAAGTAAGTTTGTCTGCTTTAGCTGCCAAGATGGTAGTAGCCGCTAGGGTGAAAAGACAGGGTGGCCAACTGGGGAAACTGCATCAAGTTGCTTTGATAAACAGGCCACCTGGAATTGCCAGGAACCTAGCAGCTGGGTCAAGACTCTTACAGCTCCCAGTGTCTCATGTACATATAGGAAGAAAGGCTTTATCCTATCTGGCAGGCCCAGAGCAGGAACATTTGTGAGTGCCCTCTTAATTTTTGTTCAAGGCCTTTTATTTTTTGTTTCTCTCCCCATACTGTGGGTTCCCACTTTCCCTCTGTGGCTTAATAAAGGGGTTTTGCCAAGAGAGAGTAATTGGGGATCCAGATCCAGCAGAAACCTGCAGATCCTAGAAACTCTCTAATCTGTACAGTGGCACATAAGGGGGGCAGGGACTCCTTGGGTTCTCCCACTAACATGGGTTTTTCTGGCCTTTTACATTTTTCACTGTACTTGGAAGCTGCTGCCGCCCTGGATATCATAAACCTACATGCTTTCTCTTTGTGGGGCTTTAGCCATGTGGGCTGATTGAGGACTGCATCCTGCAGTCAATATAAGGAACATCTGGGTGTTTCAGGCTCCCCTACAACCACTTCAAAAACTCTATTGACTATGACCTTATCTAATGACCGCTCTGAGGGCCATCCTACACCAAAAGCAGGACAGTCTCTTTCACAGAAGGTCCTAAGCTTGTCAGGAGTCAGTTTGACCCTGCAATCTTCATTAAATCCCTTCTTAAAGTTCTAGGAGGTGTTCTTACTCTGATCTCCCCTCTTGCTCCCATTATCAGACATCTAGACAGAGACAAAGACAGAAGGGATGAGGGCTGTGGAAAGGAGGTAAGGGGTCCTCCTCTCTGGCACACAGGGGAAAACAAATAACACCACTCACTTTGTCTGTCTCCAGCCACTCCTTTCATGGGGATTTAGGTGTCTCTTGGCTGTAGTGAGTCTGTATAAGCCCCAGACTAGAGGCCTTGTTAGGGCTCACCTAGACCATATGAATTTGCCGTGGACTCATTGATCAGGACTCCACACTTGCTTTGTAACCAGGCTACATCTCAGGGTCAAACTTTCACACACTCTCCTACAGCAAAGTACTTCTACTCTGCTTCGTGAACCTGAAAGAGATGGTTTCACCCCCCAAAAGGGTGGTTACTATGATGCCTTTTGAGAGTTGATCAGACTCCTCTTCTGCCTCCTGAGGCAGGCCTGAATTTGATCCTGGGTTCTTACCAGTCTGATGAGTGGGGCTTCCAGGTTGGTTCCTGAGCCTTTCCAGGATCCTTTTTGCAACCAGAACTCACATCCTCAGCTCACCAGAGAGAGACTCCCTCCCCTGGATCAATAAGGTCTGGTGGCACTTGGCAGGGACAGTCTGCCCAGTGCTTCAGAGATGTTGAGCCAGTGACAAGGAGGTGAAAATATTACCCTCCAAATCCCAGACAAGCCCCCAAAAATGTTGCAGGAGGGCTGTGGCAGAGACTGAGAGGTCACCACAGCTTTTGGGAAGCAAGTTTATTAAGCAAGCCAGCAGCAACTCAGCAGACTCATGTCCAAAGGCTGAGCATCAAAAACAAAGGGTCCTTTTCTTATATTCCATTTAGAGCAAGTTACAGAAATGAGGGGGTACAGCTTGTTCCATACATAATCACATGTTATTTCTTTAGCTGTTTTAAATTATGGGGCGAGGTGACCCTCCTCTGGTATCCAGGTAACATTCCCCAATTCCAATTTTCCTTTGTTGTACTGTGCACTCATTAATCTCTCTTTTCCCTCCCTGCCTTCCTGCTACACTAGTCCCTCAGGAGGCAGAGATCAGAAAGAAAGTCTTGGGGCCTCAGTCTCAGGGAAGTTCTTATGCCTGCATGGATTTTTGCCTCTAGCATCAGAGGTTTAGGAAGAAAACCCAAAAATGACACATCAGGGCTCTGGTGCAAGTAAAAGAAAAGTGACTATGATGAAATACATTCAGAGAATTTTCTACAGTAAAGTCTAGCATTCTAGATAAAAATAAATTTCTACTAGAACTTTATCCAATCTGGGAAATTGGCATTTCTTGCTTCCATGTTTCTTCTAAGGGGAAAAATATAAGCAAAAATACACTTGGTAAGGTCCCAGCACAGTGACATAAGCCCACCAAAAGACTGAGATATGATCATAATATTATAGCATACTTTCACTCCAACTCATGCTTTACCACAACCACCAAAGGTTTAGTGTAATACAGAGGACTAAAGCTTGCAGTGTTCCAAGATGCAAACATTGTTTAAGGAGTTCTTGAGAAAGCTCCAGACAACAGGAGGGAAAAGGAAAACAAAGGTAGTGTAAGAATTGGAAACCTCATCATCCACAGATATAGCAAGCATTTGAAGTATTTGAAACAGCACAACTCTTCCCAATTAACACAAAACCTCAAAGTAAAGGCCTGTTTGTTTCATTTTATATAACAGACTAATGTGGGCAGCTTTCAACAATAAAAGCTTTCCTTTTAGACACAATCTAAAAGGAAAAAAGAATGAAATGCATCATATTTCAATTAGATATGACAAAGGTTTGGTAATTATTAAGCAAATTACTTATACTCACTATAACTGATATGTTGAGGACTTTACAAAAGTAAAGAGCATACAAGAATAGATAGGCAATATAGGCAAAGAGATAGGGACACTAAGAAAGAACCAAAAGGAAATTCTAGGAATTAAAAAGAAAGTTATAAAAAGAGAGAAAGTCAAAGAAAATCAAAGGGTTTCTGTTTCAACATCAGTAAAGTTGATGAAACTCCAGTTAGCCTAAACAAATCAAAAGGGTTATTGCAAGGTGAGATGGCTAAAATGAATGACATTCAAAATAGAAGAGCTTCCAACCCTACTAATCCAAGGGCATTAAAATGATAGCAAAGGAATACTGTCAACAAGTTTATGCCTGCAAAAAATGATAACTTACATGTAATGTACCAGTTCTTTGAAAAGACAAGCTACTAAAATTCATAGAAGAGAAATAGATATCTGAGATCAACCTAGATCTCTTAAAGAAGGGAAATCTCTCATATTAACATTCCAAACAAGAATGCATAAAAAATAAATTGCTTCCCTGGTAAATTCTATCAAATATTTAAGCAAGAAATGTAAATTCTCTACAATTTCTCACAGATATTAGAAAAAGAAGAAAACTTGTTGTATCATTTAATAAGGTTATTTTTAACCCTAATACCAAAACCAGATAAATATATTGAAAGAATAGAAACTGCACTGTAAGATTTATCATAGATGTAGAATTCCTCCAAAAAATACCAAGAGATCAAATTGTGTATGCAAGATGCGTCAAACAGTATATAAACAGATTTACACCTTACAACAAAGTGTGATTTATTTCAGGTGTATAAGACTGATTTAACATTCAAATTCAATCAATCTTATCTACCACATCAATATGTTAAGGAAGCAAAAATGTATGATCATTTGAATTGATGCAGAAAAGAGTATTTGACAAAACACAGCACCTATTCATGTTAGCAACTGGAGCAAAAGTAACACATGGGAAGTTTCTTTTTTTCTATTTTTTCCTTTTTTTTTTTTTTTTTTCGGTGCTGGGGACCGAACTCAGGGCCTTACACTTGCCAGGCAAGCGCTCTTCCACTGAGCTAAATCCCCAACCCAAGGGAAGTTTCTTAATATGATAAAAAGCTTGCGTGAAAATCATGAAGTTAACATGATATGTAATGATGAGAAACTGGACACATTTTCCCTTAAAATCATAGGAGAAGAAGGACACCCTTTCTTATACCTCCTAAATTATTCCCATCATTAAGACAAGGAAAGGAAATAAAATGTGTACAGATAAGAGAAGGAAAAACAAAACTGTGACTCTTCACAGATAAGATGATTTTTCTAATATAGAGAATGGTAAATATTTTGGAGAAAGCTATGACAGAAGTAGAAGCAGAGCACCATCAAAAGGTACAGAATTAATTTAAACAGTTGATCAGTTCCTTGTACATGAGCACTGAGCTATGGAAATTAACATTTAAAACTCAATATCATTTACAGTGCCCCCTGATATCAAACATCTAGGGTTAAACATAACAGAACTTGTAGAGAATCTATATGTAAAAAGCTATAAAATTCAGGAAGAAGAAATAAAAAAGGATGTAGATAATTAGAAGGGATATTTTGTTCGTACAAAAGAAATGTTAATATTTTTTAAAAAGTTAATCTTTCTCAACCTGTCTACATATTAAACACAATCCAAATCAGCAATTATCATTTTTATATATTGATAAACTGATTGTAAATTTCATGTGGAAAGACAAAATGTCTAGAAGAGGCAACTCTGTACTAAAAATGAGCACAAAGATGGAGAACTAATGTTATTTCATATTAACACGTTGTAAAACTATAGTAATCAAAATAGTGTGATACTCATAGAAGAATGTTTAAATAGATCAATGTAAAAAATGAAGAGCACATAATTAGACTTATGCAAATTTTGTCAAGAGATCTTTTACAAAGAAGCAATGCAAACTCAATAGATCAAAGATAGTCTTTAAAGAATATTTGACTTTCATATACAGAAAATAAATAAAACTTTGATATGGATCATAAAATTTCAAAAAATGTATTTCATAATCACAGAACTAATTGTAAAACACAGAACTAAAACTTTTGCTAGAAAACAAAGGAGAAATATAGATGATATTGTGTTTGATGAGTTTCCTCATACAGCACCAAAACACAATCTATAAAATAAAAATTAGATTAGGCAGAATTTATTATAATTAAATACATTTGTTCTGTGGGATGCAAAGTAAAAAGAATGAAAATACAAATCATAGATGAGGATAAAATATTTTTAATGCTATATCAGTTAAAGAATTATATCCAAAATAGACAACTCCTAAAACTCAATGAGAAAAGTTATTAAAAATAGACATAAGATCTGAACAGACATCTGAGCAAATAAGCACATTAAAACAGTCATCAGGAAATTTGAGCTCAAAATGATGAATACCACAATGCTCCTGCTAGAATTATTGCAATATAAAAAAAAAACTGACAATGTCAATTGCTAGCAAGGATGTGAAACTAAAAAATCTCTCATTCGTTAGTGGTATGAATTCAAATCACTTTGGAAAACAGTAAATGGTATCTTCTGTAGCTTAAGCATAATCTTACTATATATTCCAGCAATTGTGCTACTATTTATTTTCTCAAAACATTAAAAAGCTTTTCTTCAACAAAAAAAATTTCATGTGAATGTTTATAGAAGCTTTATTCATTTTTGCCTCAAATTTGAAGTAATCAAGATATGTTCCAGCAGATAGGTGAATGGATCACAAACTTGTAGCTGACTATATTAGTGGAATACTACTCAGTATTAAATGGAAGGAGCCAGTCAGCCATGCAAATACCTGGATTAATCTGAAATGCATATGACTAGATAAAAGTCTCTCTGAAAAGGCTGTATATTATATGATTTTGTTTACATGACATTCTAGAAAGGGTAAAACTATTGAGACATAAACAATTAATGTTCCCCCCAGAATTTTGATAGTGGAAGACTAGTGTGGGCAATGAGTATAAGAAAAATAGGATAACTTTTCATGAAATAATTGTGTAGAATATTTTATTTGTGAATGCATTACACTGCATCTACAACTTATGCATTCAAAACCCATAGAACTTCACAACAGAAGCTATGAAATAACACCAGGTGAACTACAGTATCTTATATACTCAGAAAGTAAAGAATTGAAGACACACAAATCCACACACTCAATAACACACATACAATATACATATATACCAATGGGAAGGTGTCAAGAGGAATTCACAGCCAACTGAAAAGAACTCTTAGTGGTGATAATTGGAGAAATTTGAGCAAAAAATTAGTATGGTATTTATGATATACCAAAGCATGAGATAAATGCCCATGAATCCATATTGCATAAATAAATTATGGGATAAATGCATAAATACAGAACAGAGAACTATGTCATATAAAAATTTCAAATAATAGATGTAAAGCCCCATCCCTAAGGAGGTGAAACATAACTCATTATTCCTTCAATACAATCTGTGAATAGTGAATTTTAGCCACGAAATAGAGTATGGGGAGGAAAAATAAAAGGGTAACTTAACCATACAACGAAGAGAAATAAAAATACCTCAGTCAAATGTTCAAAGGTAACATCAACAGTGATAAGTCATGTTGATAGATGTAGTTTTGACATGATGTTACAAGAATGGTTCTTTACCTATGTGATCTCTTCAAAAACCAGACACAGAGCATTCCAAACACACTCTATCTGAGGACATGGCACTAAGTGGGTGACTAGCACCCTTCAAGATGCCAAGGTCCCCTGCCTCAAGGAGGTTCGGAGAATCCTAACAGTTTAGAGACCTGGGCAGCCATGAGAAATAAACATAATATGGTTTTCTATTTTATACAAAGCACATAAAGTAAAACCTGAGAAAAAGGAAAGAAATGTGGACTTCAGTTAAAGTTCATGTTAAGACTAATTATTTAATCATGGTGAATGTGCAATAATGATGGAAGATGGTAACAGCAGGGTAAATTGGGTGGAGGTACACAGAAGCTCTCCGTTCTCGATACCAGGTTTTTATAAATTGAGAACTATTTTTAAAAGAAAATTTTATTTTTAAAATGCTAACCAAGGGCTAGAGGCATAGCTCAAGCAGTATAGTTCCTGCCTAGCAAGCGCAAAGCCTGACTTTAAAACCCTATACTGCCAAAAGTTATATAAATTACTTAAAAGCTAACCAATTTAAAGATTACCACAATCTGAAATATGGTACTTGCTGTTCATGAGGTTGCTATAAGCTTTATCTCTTTAGCATTCATTTGTTTCTTCTTTAAATAATTTGTAAAGAAGTTACTCTCAGCTCTGAAGAGTAAGAGAAGTACTGAATGAAAGACATTCATGTTTCTGTAAAGACAAATTTTGTTTAGTGAAGCATACTGAGGAGAGAGGATTAAGGAGAAAGCCCCAAGATAATGACAACATACATACCTAGGTAAAAATGTCATGTAAAAGCCAAAACTATGTTGGAATTAAAATGAGGGGATAGAGTGACTCTTTTCACTTGGTTGATCTTGAAAGTTTGCTCTGAAACACATTAATCAGATACCTAAATGATAAAAAAAAAAAAGCTAGCCAGGCAAAAATTATAGAAAGGTGTAATTTCAGCCAGTAAGAATAAATCTACATGGATTCTATGATGGGGAAGAGCTTGTTGTGTTTAGAAAATAGTAACAATGGCAATGTGATAGAAGAAAGAGAAGATGAGGTGAGAAGAAGGTGGGAACAGTAAGAGAGGAGAAGAGGGAAGGGGAAAAATTATTGCAGCAATTTGTAGTTTTCTGTTTTTTGCTTATTTCTTAGAGAATGGTTGCATAGGTCAGTATTGATCCTGCCACGTGGAGTGTTATTCTGATGTTTATTTTTCTAAGAAAATGCGTTCTTTCAATTTCCTCTGTGATGAGGTATGAAGTCTTCATGAAAGTTAAATCATTTGTGGGGGAAATTTATGAATCTAAGAAATACATGTAACAGTTCAACAGAGTAGAATTTAGGGATTCAGAATATGACTTGTACATATGTAAACATCACTAATACTCTTTTTAGTCAAGTTTGAGTTCTCTAATCACATATGACTAGGTATTTTTTGCTCATTTTTTCCTTTGCTCAAGCTAAATCTCCTGGTTCTAAATTATCTCAACATGTTGGAAGGTGGATTTTTCATATAATTTATGGTAAGCCATTTCCTATTATCATTTAGAGAGTAATCATCATTTTTCAGCAGGCTCAATCTCATCACGTGCTTAAGCTTAGCATCAGATATCTTTAATGAGTCACATGGAAAGGTTGTGGCCTCTGGCTCAGTAGCTGCCTGTATGCTTCAGTAATTTAAGTTATAGTTAAACATTGAATGAAAGAATTCAGGAGTCAGAATTGACCAGAATTCTCTTACAAAAAAAAAAAAAGTGCTATCTCCAGTCAATTACTCTGAATTAGAAGTGCAAAAAATTCAGTATCTCATTTTCTGATCTTTAGCCAAGAATATGTAATAAATGTAAATTTATTTGGCAAATTTATTTTAAGTAATATAAAGTTTCTTAAACACCATGGCTCATATGTTCCAAAAAGTTATATCTGGATCCAGGTAGGTTTAGAATGAATTCAATAAATGTAACAATTATTAAATAAAGCATTTATGAGGATTAGTAGCTCTTTACCTTGTACTCAATAGGAATTTAAAAATAGGTAATTAATAAAATGTTTGTGCCATCTAGTGAGCTTTTAAAATTTATAGTAAGCACTATGCTGATGCTGGTACATACAATCAAATATACAGAAACTCACACGTGTGTAAACATTTCCTTTTTTTCTCGAAACAGTTTTGCAGAGGAGACTTAGAGTCAAACATACTATGATATTTGCCCATGGTAAAACTATAATTATGAGATTATTAATTTAATGAAAGAACTGGCAACTTGATATGAGATCTCTCAAGTGCAGTATAAATTTTTTTTCATCAAGTATGTTTCATGTCACTATCTAGTAGCATCCTGTTTTTAAAAACGAAAGTCTCATGAAAATAGGCTGAAGTTTTTTTTAAATAGAAGCCATAATTAATAAAAAAAAATCACTCATTCTGGTTACACCCAGAAAATATCCACCCATCAGCTTTCCACTGCGTTCCAGGTGTGCTGGGTTGCTCTGAATACTCATTTTGTTGTGTGGCTGCCTCTTCTAATGGGGGTGAGAAGATGTTACTGAAACATGTAGGGAGAAATCTTGTGGTCCCTTATTAGTCCTCCTCTTGGATGACAGGACACCATTTTAATACATTAATGGTATCAACCAGAATGAAGCTTTCAAATTTCAAGAAGAAAATGAAATACAAAAGAAAACATGAACAAACTTGATACTAGTTTTGTTGTATCACAAAATAGTAAATTATTAGGTAAAACAGATGAAAACGCAAATTTCTAAACTTTAAAAACATAGGAATTTAAAATAGGTAGTTAATAAAATATTTGTGCAATCTAGTGAGTTTCTAAACTTTTTTGTTATTTGTGTTTTGATGCTACTGGGGTTTGAACTCAGGGCCTCACATTTGCCAGGCTTGCTATCACATAAACCATTCCTACAACCCTTTTCCCTGAGTTATTTTTCAGGTAGAGTTTTATGTTTTTTGGCCTGGCAGACCTGAATCACAATCCTCCCATGTAGCTGGGATGACAGGTGTAATAGCCCCTAAACTTTTTTATTTTCATTTTTTTGTTTGGTTTTTGGAACTTAAATGTCAAATCTGATATTGTTCCTGCACTCTTCAATTGAAGTTTTTCTTTTACAAAATGCATATAATGATTGAAGTTAAGTGTTATTTCCTAAATCATATATGATAGAAATTTCTAGATGATCAATGAAAGATAAAATGATATTCTTGTACAAGATTGTTATAACAATTAGAGGGAGAAGCAGGCATACATTTTATGACTTAGCAGAAAGATCTTGTCATTTAAACATGTCATACATACATATAGTCTATCAAGTACTTTGTAAACTCTAACAACAAGAACATTCACATAACTAATCTTTGTAATTTTTTCCCCAAAATTCAAAGGGTACAAGAAGTCTTAGAAACATGGGGCACAAGTATAGTCTAAGTGCATCTCTGTTGGAATATTGTTATATTTTACCCAATTCACTTCACTGAGATCTTGTTTCCGTTATATAGACAAGATTATATCATTTATACATTTCTTATAATTGGGAATTCATTACATATACACAAATTTCTTGATAGAGTTTCTTGCGTTACTACAGTGATCAATTTACTGAGAGCACAATATATTAACTTTTATTGCTCCTAGTTGATGATATTAAGGGTAATTTTAATAGCTTTTTATTCTTTTTTTAATATGAATTTCCATTGAACACATATCACTAATAAAGCAGAAATTCCTTAATTTTTTCTATATTAAAATTGCATATTTATTCCCATCAGAATGGGAAAATTACAGAAGTCTTCAAACAATGTTTAGCTTAAAACAATCCCAAAAGTATTGTACTTTAAAAAATATTCCTTTCCAATACAATTTTTAACCAAAGTCAGACTTGACTATCAAGAAATTTTCTGTTTCCATATAATTCCTCAGAGCACTTTTTCAATCCATGTTATATAAATCTGGTCAGCTGATGGCCTAGAATCTTTATTCATAAAGATTTTGTCTCCTAGAGCTAGACTTTTCTATGACAATGGATAATTGGAATGTTTTGAACAAGCTGGGCTGCAGGTAGCTTTTCATTCACATGTGATTTGGGCTCTTGAGTTGCACTGTATTGGTCTCACTCCCCTACTTTTAATTCATTCCATTCTATGAAGGGAAAAGTAAAATGATGCATTAGATTTATACATACATTTATTCTGGTCATCCACATGCTTAAAGTGAAAAAAACACATAATAATGCAACTGACATTCCCCCACCTACCACATGCTGCAAGTAATGCACAAGTACAATTTTAAAACTAATCTCAATTGGTAACTTGCGGAATCTCCAGTTATGCCACTTTTTACTTCTGCTGGGCTGCATTTCCTATTGTCTTTAGACAGTTGCATTGATATTACCAGCCACTCATTCAACAAATAAGAACTCTGAAAGATATAAGGAAATAGACAGTAATTTGTGAATGACAGCCACCTGAATTTAAGATGCAATACTAGGGGCTGGAGGAGTTGGTCAATTATAGAGTGCCTACCTAGTAAGCATGAGGTCTTGAGTGTAAACCCTATGCCATCCCCACCCAAAAAGCAAAAAATCACCCACTTTCCATTAATGTACAATGCTGAATTATATACTATGTTGTATTTGGGATTCATTTCTTTTCACAGCTTCATTTTAAGGTAACTACTCCCCAAAAGGAAGCCCAGGATGTCAGGGGGAAAATGTTAGCAGTTTGGTCATAATGCAGTGGGGAGATAAGATGACTTTTTATAAGTTAATGAGAAGAGTGGCAGGAACATACAAATTTTGTTGGGGAAAGTGAAGCTGATCTTGGTGTGCAGGAAAGCTCAAAAGATTAAGACTTTTGCAACAAAGTGGTCACATAAATTTTTGAACATTATCTGAGTCAAGGATGTAGAACGATTTAAATATTAGTAAGATGCATTTATCATGATGGCTTCTGACAATGAATAATAAGGATAGCAACAAGTTGGCTTGTTTTACCCAACAATTTGTGATAGTATCTTCTTGGACAAATCAACTTTCTGATTTTTTACTTACTAATTTGAATTATGTCAACCACTACTTTGTCATAAGCTTAATGTTACAAAAATATTTTCTTAAGTTAAGAAGTTACATACTTTGTTTCCATAAAACACTCAAAGGTAGCCTGGGGAAATCCTCTCAATGTTCAGCAAATCTTTTTTTGAACAATTTAAATTTAAATATCCAATAATTAAAATTGCAATAATAATCAATTCATTAACATGTATCTAATTAACATGTATCTAATTAACATGTATCTAATGTTTACCACAAACTGCTACACCCTACACTTTCATGCATAGTATGCTTGATTTAAAACCAATCTGAAATATATATGTATACAATAAACATTATATGCATTGTATTACTATCTTCTTAGAGGTGAGGATAAAAAGGCAGAGCGATACCACTGCCCGTTGTCTAGGCTCAGATGCCCAACACCTGTAACCCCTTACCTATCTTACTTAGCTGATTGTGCATGCAGAAAAAAAATGCTATTTTCAATTTTGTCTCTCAGTCCTTAAAATGACTACTACTTCATGACTTCATGTTTCCATTTCAAATATCTCAAGTTGACTCCTATAATGGGTCAAAATTAAAGAGAAGATAGTTTTTGTCTGGAATGCTAGGAAAATTTCAGCATTTCACAACTTACGCAAAAAGGTCTTTTTGTCTGTTTTTGGAGTGTCTTTTAAATAAAAATTCTTGACTAAGAAGGTAAAGAATGCTAATTATCCTTCCTGCATATGGGTTGTTTTGGGAAGAAGTACCTTCCCATCAGCTTGTGATTATATTTTCACTGTGGTTTTTTAAACAAACAACGTTTTCATGTGGGTTATTTTCACATGAATTAAATGTGTATTTTCAAGTCTGAATTACTGTTCAGAATTTTTGTTTTTTCCACTCTTCCTGCCATATCTCTGAGCTCCACTACCTCATAGGAGAAGTCTCTGTCCTGTTCACTGACTTTAGGTTAGCTAGCCATTTTGACTTGCTTCAGCCAAGGTAAAGTTAGAGACCCTCATGAAATGAGTTACTTGAAACATGCTTAGGTAGTTTGCCTGAACCTTTGTTCAGTCATCTATCAAGAGAAAAGCTTATCTTTGTCACTGTTCCCAGAATATGGAGACACATGGAAAACAATAAACGCACTCACATCATGCAGTCCAGATCAGCACAATCAGAGTCAAGCAGAATAACAGATCCATGAGTCATAAAATGTTTTTTGATGAAAGGCATTGAATTACAAGGTATTTTGTTTTCAGCAGGATTTTCTGTGTGCTTTTTGAAGACAAGGTTTCACTATGCTCTGTGTTCACCCTCCTGTGTACAGATGTATGAAAATAGAAAAATGGAGCCAGCTGAAACTCTTCTAGGAATGAGGGGTGGAGAGGGGATATAGGAGAATGATGGAGGGGGTAAATTTAAGTACGATATATTGTAAGAACTACTGGTAAATGCCACAAAGTGTCCTACCCCAGCACAACAGTAGAAAAATTTTTTTAAATTAAAAAAGATCTCACTATGTAACCAAGGCTGATCTTGAAATCACAACCTTCCTGCCTCAGTTTCCTGAGTTCTGGGCTTACAGCTGTGATTCACCAAACTTGACTTTTTCTTCAATTTTTAAAAAAAATGTATTCATTAATTCACATGTGCATATATTGTTTTGGTCATTTCTCCTACCTGTCCCCCACCCCCTCATTCTTGTCTCCACCCCCTCCTCCCAGGCTTCCAGGCAGAACCTGTTCTGCCCTTTTCTACAATTTTGTTGAAGAAAAGACATAAGCAATAATAAGAAAGACAAAGCGTTTTTTCTATTTGAGATAAGGATAACTATACAGAGAGATTCCTAGCATTGCTTCCATGCACAAGTCTGTTACAACCTAAGTTGATTCATATCTACCTGACATTTTCACGAGTTCCTGATCCCTTTCCCATATTGACCTCTGTCACTTTAAGGTTTCTGTATTAGCTCCTCTACAGTGGGACATCAGATACTTTCATGTTTTGGGTTTTCTAACTATCCCCATTCCTCACGTTTGTGCTCTCCCCTTATCATGTGACCCAAGTCCAACAACATTGCTGTATTTGCCCTAGATCTAAAGTCCACATATGAGGGAGAACATACAATTTTTTGTCTTCTGAGCCTGGCTAACCTCGCTCAGAATGATATTCTCTAGTTCCATCCATTTACTTGCTAATAATAAGATTTTGTACTTCTTCAAGGCTGAGAAAACTCCATTATGTATAAATACCACATTTTCTTAATCCATTCATCAGTAGTGGGACATCTTGGCTGTTTCCATAACTTAGCTATTGTGAATAGCACTGCAATAAACATGGGTGTGCAGGTGCCTCTGGAGTAACCTGTGTTGCATTCCTTTGGGTATATCCCCAGGAGAGGGATTGCTGAATCATATGGCAGATCTATGTTTAGATTTCTAATGAAGCCTCCATAATTTTTTCCACTATGGTTGCACTAGCTTGCATTCCCACCAGCAGTGTATGAGCATTCCTTTATCCCCACATCCTTGCCAACACGTGTTGTTGGTTGTGTTTCTGATGATGGCTATTCTAACAGGGTGAAGTGGAATCTTAGTGTGGTTTTGATTTGCATTTCATTTATGGCTAGAGATGGTGAGCATTTTTTAATGTGTTCTTTGGCCATTGGAATTTCTTCTTTTGAGAAAGTTCTGTTTAGTTCAGTTGCCCATTTCTTTATTGTTTCATTGATTTGGGGAGAGTTTAGTTTTTTAAGTTCCCTGTATATTCTGGTTATCAGTCCTTTGTCTGATGTGTAGCTGGCAAATATTTTCTCCCACTCCGTGGGTGGTCTCTTCAGTTTAGAGACCATTTATTTTGTTGTGCAGAAGGTTTTTAATTTTATTATGTCCCATTTGTCCATCCTTTCTCTTAGTTGCTGAGCTGCTAGGGCTCTACTGAGGAAGTCTTTGCCTATACTTATTAGTTCCAGAGTGTTTCCTGCTCCTTCCTGTAGTAACTGCAGAGTTTCAGGTCTGATACTAAGGTCCTTGATCCATTTTGAGTTGATCCTAGTATAGGGTGATAAACATGGATCAAGTTTCAGTTTTTTGTAGACAGATAACCATTTTTCCCAGGAACACTTGTTGAAGAGGTTGTCTTTTCTCCATTATATATTTTTAACACCTTTGTCAAAAATAAGGTAGGCATAGTTGTGTGGATTCATATCCAGGTCCTCTATTCTGTTCCACTAGTATTTATGTCTGTTTTTGTGTCAGTACCTTGCTGTTTTTATTGCTATTGCTTTGTAATATAGTTTGAAGTCAGGTATTGTGATACCTCCAGCATTGCTCTGTTTACTGAGTATTGCCTTGGCAATTCATAGTCTCTTGTGTTTCCAAATAAACTTTAGGGTAGATTTTTTAATCTCTGTAATGAATGTCATTGGGATTTTGATGAGAATTGCATTAAACATGTAGATTGCTTTTGGTAGTATTGCCATTTTTACTATGTTGATTCTACCAATCCGTGGGCATGGGAGATCTTTCCACCTTCTGTAGTCTTCATTGATCTCTTTCTTCAGGGGTTTGTAGTTCTCCTTGTAGAGGTCATTCACATCCTTTGTTAAGTTTACTCCTAGGTATTTGATTTTTTTTGAGGCTATTGAAATAAAGTTGTTTCCATATATTCTTTCTCAATTTGTTCATTACTGGTATATAGAAAAGATAATGATTTTTTATCCTGCCACCTTGCTGTAGCTGTTTATGGTGTATAGGAGTTTTTGGGTAGATTTTTTTGGGTCTTAAAGATATAGGATCATATCGTCTGCAAATAGGGATTTTTTGACAGTTTCTTTACCTTGTTGTATTCCTTTTATTGCTTCTTTTTGCCTAATTGCTCTGGCTAGGAATTCCAGTTGAATAGAAGTGGAGATAGTGGGCACCCTTGTCTCTATTCCTGATTTTGGAGAAATGGTTTTAGTTTTTCACCATTAAGTATGATGTTGGCTAGGTTTCTTATGTGTAGACTTTACAATGTTGAGGTACTTTTCTTCTATTCCTAGTTTTCTTAGAGCTTTTATCATGAAATAGTGTTGGATATTATCAAGGGCTTTTTCTGCATTTATTGAGATGATCAAGTGGTTTTTGACTTTGCTTCTATTAATGTGCTGTATTACATTTATAGATTTGCGTGTGTTGAACCAACCCTGCATCCCTGGGATGAAGCCTACTTGGTCGTGGTGAATGATCTTTCTGATGTGTTGTTTGATTTAATTTGCCATTATTTTATTGAGGATTTTTTGCATCGATGTTCATTAAGGAGATTGGCCTATAGTTCTTTTTGGAGGTGTCTTTGCCTGGTTTTGGGATAAGTGTAATACTGGCTTCATAAAATGTGTTTGGCAGTTATCCTTCCCTTTCTATTTCATGGAACAGTTTAAGGAGGGTTGGTATCAGTTCTTACTTAAAGGTCTGATAGAATTCAGCAGAGAATCCATCAGGTCCTGGACTTTTCTTTTTGGGGAGACTCTTGATTGCTGCTTCAATTTCATTTTGTGTTATAGATCTATTCAGGTGATTAATTTCCTTTTGGTTCAGTTTTGGATGGTAATTTGTAACTAGAAATCTGTCCATTTCTTTAAGATTTTCAAATTTATTTGAATATAGGCTCTCGAAGTAGTCTCTGATGATTTCCTGGACTTCCATGGTGTTTGTTGTTAGCTCCCCTTTTGCATTCCTGATTCTACTAATTTGGGTTTTTTAACTCCTCATTTTAGTAAGGTTTGCCAGGGGTCTATCGATCTTGTTTATTTTTTCACAGAACCAACTTTTTGTTTCATTAATTCATTGTATGGTTTTTTTGGTTTCTATTTCGTTGATTTCAGCTCTTATTTTTATTATTTCTCTCCCTCTATTTGTTTTGGGATTTGCTTTCTTTTTTTCTAGGAGTTTGAGATGTATCATTAGGTCATTGATTTGGGATCTTTCAATCTTTTTAATATATGCACTCATGGCTATAAACTTTCCTCTCAGGACTGCCTTAGCTGTGTCCCATAGGTTCCGGTAGGTTGTGTTTTCATTTTCATTGACTTCCAGGAACTTTTTAATTTCCTTTTTTATTTCATCGATGATCCATTCTTCATTAAATAATGAGTTATTTAGTTTCCAGCTGTTTGCATGTTTTTTGTCTTTACTTTTGTTGTTGAGTTCTACTTTTACTGCATTGTGATCAGATAGTATGCACGGTATAATTTCTATTTTCTTATATTTGCTGAGACTTGCTTTGTGCCCTAGGATATGATCTATTTTGGAGAAGGTTCCATGGGCTGCTGAGAAGAATGTATATAGTGTAGAGGTTGGATAAAATGTTCTGTAGACATCAACTAGGTCCATTTGATCTACTGCATATTTTAGATCTTGGATTTCTTTATTGATTTTTTGTTTGGATGACCTATCTATTGATGATAATGGTGTGTTAAAGTCCCCCACAACCACTGTGTTGGCATTTATATATGCTTTTAGGTCTTTCATGGTATGTTTGATGAAATTGGATGCGTTGACATTGAGTGCATACAGGTTGATAATTATTATTTCCTTTTAGTCTATTTCCCCTTTTATTACTATGGAATGTCCTTCTTTATCTCGTTTGATCCACGTAGGTTTGAAGTCTACTTTGTCAGAGATAAGTATTGCTACTCCTGCCTGTTTTTGGGGGCCATTGGCTTGGTAAATCTTCTTTCAGCCTTTCATCCTAAGCCTATGCTTATTTCTGTCGGTGAGATGGGTCTCCTATAAGCAACAAATTGTTGGATCTTCCTTTTTAATCCATTTGTCACGCGGTGCCTTTTGATGGGTGAATTAAGTCCGTTAACATTAAGCGTTAGTACTGATAGGTATGTGGTGATTCCTGTCATTTAGTTGTCTTAGTTGTTTGAAGGTTTGATTGTGTGTACCTAAGTTGAGGTTACTCTCTACTGTCTTGCTTTCTCTTTTCCTGTGGTTTGGTGCTGCCTGTCTTTTCATGGTTAAGTTGGGTTTCACTTTCTGTGTGCAGAATCCCTTGCAGAATCTTTTGTAGTTGTGGCTTTGTGGTCACATATTGTTTTAGTTTCTGCTTATCATGGAAGACTTTTATTGCTCCATCTATTTTGAATGATAGTTTTGCTGGGTAGAGTATCCTGGGATTGAAGTTATTTTCATTCAGTGCCCAGAAGATCTTACCCCATGCTTTTCTTGCTTTTAATGTTTCTGTTGAGAAGTCTGCTGTGACTTTGATGGGTTTACCTTTGTATGTTACTTGTTTTTTCTCTCTTACAGCCTTCAATATTCTTTCCTTAGTTTCTGAACTTGCTGTTTTAATGTTGATATGTCGTGGGGTAGTTCTATTTTGATCTGGTCTGTTTGGTGTCCTGGAGGCCTCTTGCATCTGTATGGGAATATCTTTCTCTAGATTTGGGAAATTTTCTGTTATTATTTTTTTGAACATATTACTCATTCCCTTTGCTTGCACCTCTTCTCCTTCGATGTCCATGATTCTCAAGTTTGGTCTTTTGATGGAGTCGGTGAGTTCTTGCATTTTCTTTTCACAGGTCTTGGGTTGTTTAATTAATAGTTCTTTGGTTTTTCCTTTAATTACCATTTCATCTTCAAGTTCTGAGATTCTGTCTTCTGTTTGTTCTATTCTGCTGGATTGGCCTTCCATTTTGTTTTGCAGTTCTGTTTCGTTCTTTTTTCTGAGGTTTTCCATATCCTGGGTGGTTTCCTCTTTAATGTTGTCTATTTTTGTCCTGAGTTCATTTGTCCATTTATTTATCGTGTTCTCTGTTTCACTTTGGTGTTTATACAGTGCTTCTATGGTTTCCTTTATTTCTTCTTTTGCTTCTTCAAATTCTCTATTTTTGTTGTCTTGGAATTTCTTGAGTGTCTCCTGTACATTTTGGTTGACCCTATCCAGTATCATCTCTATAAAATTCTCGTTGAGTACCTGTAGTATGTCTTCTTTTAAATTATTCTTGTGGGCTTCATTGGGTCCTTTGGCATAGTTTATCTTCATTTTGTTGGAGTCTGGATCTGAGTTTCTGTTTTCTTCATTCCCCTGTAATTATTTTTTGCTGTGGGGAAACTGGTTTCCTCATTTTTTCTGTCTTCCTGTCATTGTCTTTGGTGTTGTTACTGTCCCTATACTGTGTGCAAGTAAGTATTTTCTAGCTTGTAATAATAACAATGGTAATATTTAGAATGGAAGGGTGAGAGGAGATGGAAAGCAAGAAGTTAAAGAAAAGGGGAAGACAAATACACAGACAAGAGGGAGAAAACAGAACAAGGTTTCAGACAAGAAAGTTTCAAAGGTATAAACAGGGAGTGTTAGTGTACTAATCGACAGTAAGCTGAACAGACATTAGAGAGACAGAGAGAGGATTGAGAATCAAAAATAAAAAAATAAAGATAAGAATAAAAATTAAAAATAAGTTAGTGAAAGAAATATCTCTATATAAAAATGAATTAAAATAAAATGGAAAATAGGAAATTAAAAAAAAATCAAAAAAACCAAAAAACCAAAAAACCTTCAAGTTTAAATGCAATGAAGCTTCAGTCTTAATAATTCGGGTGTCCATCTCAGACTCCAATCCTGAAGATGGTGCCTCAGATGTTGTTCTGTAGTTGTCTCATCAAAGGGGACTCATAAAGTAGAACAAATCTACACACACACACACACACACACACACACACTCACAAAACCCAACCAAGTGTCCCAAGTTCAAATGCAATACAGTTTCAGTAAGTTTTTCAGCATGCAGGTGTAATTCAGTTGTTCTCTCATCAAAGGTAGGGAGAAAAAGAAAAAAAAGAGTCTGGAGACAGTTCTGAGAATGGTATCTGCAGCTGTGGCTTGCCTGCCCACTGCTGTCAGCCTGCTGTTGCTGGAGGTGTTATTTATGCAGCTCTCTGGGGTGAGCTTAGCACTCACCTGGCCCTGAAGGCTTTGTTTTTCAGAGTTCTCCTGTGTGGAAGCCTCTGCTACAAGCTTTCCCCTTTCCAAGCACACTGGGAAAGGTGACACTGCACCCGTGTTGTCAGGCCTGCATGTTTATTTACAGTTCATGTGGGAAGTGGGTCTTTCCCCCTCTCCTGTGCAGGTTTCCTCCCACCACCACTTTCACAAGCTTTCCTGTTCCTGATTACTGGGCCGTGCTGCTGCTCCTGCCAGCCACCATGTTTGTTTACAGTTCACGTGAGAACTGGGTCCTCCCTCCTCTCCTATGGAGTTTTCCTCCCTCCACCACTCTCACAAGTTTTCCCGCTCCTGGTTGTTGGGCATGCACCCCCGCTCCCTCCAGAGCCTCTCCGGCGCTCAGGGTGCCCCAACCTCTTTCTTGTGTGTCTTTATTATTCTTATTGCTTACTACTCAGTTGCTCTTTTTTCCCTGGGTGGAGGTCAGTCTGTCCAGGGGGCTATGCTGCTCTGGCCCAGGCTTGTTTGTGGGAATACTGCAGTACCACGAAGCTCACCTGGTCTGCGTCTTTCCAAGCCATCTGGGCATGGGTGACTGGTGGCCCGGGGACCCTCCTGGTTTCTCCATTTAACATGAAGTGGAGATTCTCTGTGCTGGCTGGAGGTGTGGAGGGGTCAAAGTTATGCCTCTTCTCAGTGATTATGCCTGCAAAGTGTGTCTCCAATGTCTCTCCAAGATTTCGCTATAGGAGGCTTGCTTTCTGCTTCCTCCATCTAGCCGCCATCTTGGAATCGTCTCCCTTATTTATTTTCTTAAAGAACCAGCTTTTTGTTTCATTGATTCTTTGTATGGTTTTTTGTTTGTTTCTATTTCATTGATTTCAGCTCTTATTTTTATTATTTCTATGCTTCTGCTTCTTTTGGGTTTTGCTTGTTATTCTTTTTCTAGGAATTTGAGATGTAGCAATTGGTCATTGATTTGAGTTCTTTCTGTCCTTTTAATATATGCACTCATGGCTATAAATTTTCTCTTAGGACTGCATTTGCTTTGTCACCTAGGTTCTGGTAGGTCATGTTTTCATTTTCATTAACTTCCTGGAACCTTTTAATTTCCTCTTTTATTTCATCAATGACCCATTGATCATTGAGAAATGTGTCATTCAGCTTCCAATTGTTTGCATGTTTTTTATTGTTTTTTTGTTGTTGAGTTCTAGTTTTTATGCATTGTGATCAGATAGAATGAATGGGATTATTTCTATTTTCTTATATTTGCTGAGGCTTCTTTTGTGTTAGGATATGATCTATTTTGGAGAAGTTTCTGTAAGCTGCTGAGAAGAATGTATATTGTGTAGAAGATGTATGAAATATTCTGTATACATCAGCTAGGTCCACTTGATCTATGTTGTGATTTAGTTCTAGAATTTCTTTATTGATTTTTCATTTGGATGATACATCTATTGGTGATAGGGGGATATTGAAGTCTCCCACTACCACTGTGTTGGAGTCTATATATGTTTTTAGTTCCTTCAGAGTATGTTTGATGAAATTGGATGCATTGACGTTGGGTGCATATAGGTTGATAATGATTTCCTTTTGGTGTATTTCTCCTTTTATTAGTATGGAGTATCCTTCTTTATCTCTTTTGATCAATGTAAGCTTGAAATCTACTTTGTGTGAGATAAGTATTGCTCCTCCTGCCTGTTTTGGGGGGCCATTGGCTTGGTGAATCTTTTTCCAGGCTTTCACCTAAGCCAGTGATTGTTTCTGTCAATGAGATGGGTTTCTCTAAGCAATAAATTGTTGGATCTTCCTTTTTAGTCCAGTTTGCCAAACAGTGTCACTTTATGGGGGAGTTAAGTCCATTAACATTCAGTGTTAGTATTGATAGGTATGTGGTGATTCCAGTCATTTAGTTGTTTTTGTTCCTTAAGGGTGATTGTGTTCAGCTCAATCAATGTTACTCTCCACTTTCTTGCCTTTTCTTCTCCTATGGTTTGGTACTGCCTGTACTTTCATGGTTTTGTTTGCTTTCATTTTCTGTGTGCAGAATTCCTTGAAGAATCTTCTGTAGTGGTGGCTTGGTAGTCATATATTGTTTTGGTTTCTTCTTATCATGGAAGACTTTTATTGCTCCATTTATTTTGAATAATAGTTTTGCTGGGCAGAGTATCCTAAGGTTAAAGTTATTTTCATTCAGTGCCTGGAATACCTCAGTCCATGCTCTTCTTGGTTTTAAGGTTTCCATTGAGAAATCTGCTGTGATTTTGATAGGTTTACATTTATATGTTATTTGTTTTTTCTCTCTTACAGCCTTCAATATTCTTTCTCTAGTCTGTGTACTTGTGGTTTTCATGTTAATATTTTGTGGGTTAGTTCTATTTTTTTCAAGTTTGTTTGGTGTCTTGGAGGCTTCCTGTACCTGAATGGGTATAGTTTTCCCTAGATTTGGGAAATTTTCTGTTTTTACTTTGTTGAATATATTATGAATTCCTTTTGCTTGCACCTCTTCTCCTTCTTCAATGCCCATGATTCTTAGGTTTGACCTTTACATGGAATAAGTGATTTCTTGCATATTCCTGTCACAGGTCTTGAGTTGTTTGACTAATATCTCTTCAGTTTTTCCTTTAATTTCCATTTCATCTTCAAATTCTCAGATTCTGTCTTCTGCTTGTTCTAATCTACTGGAGTGGCCTTCCTTTGTGTTTTGTATTTCTGTTTCATTCTTTTTTCTGAGGTTTTCCATATCATGAGTCACTTCCTCTTTAATATTGTCAATTTTCATACTTAATTCATTAATCTCTCTATTTATGGTGTTCTCTGTTTCATTTGGTGTTTATTTTGGGGCTCCTAATAGTTCATTTACTTGTTTTTGTGTCTTTTCATATTCTTTATTTTTGTTGTCTTGTAATTTCTTGAGTGCCTCCTGTACATTTTGGTTGACTATGTCTAGTAACATCTCCATGAAATTCTCAGTGATTATTTGCAGGATTTCTTCTTTCAGAATGTTCTTGTAGGCTTCCTTGGGTTCCTTAGCATAGATTATTTTTGTTTTGTTGGAGTCTGGAACTGTGCTTCATTTCCTTCTGATTCTTGTATTAATTTATTTTGGGGGGGAGAATGGTTTCCATCCCTTTTTCCATCTTCCCATCTTTCCACTTGGTGCTGCTTCTGTCTCTGGTCTGTATTTAATATAGTATTTGCTAACTTACAATAGTAAAACTAACAAAACAAAGAAAGCAAGAAAAAAAAGAAAGAAAGCCTATAAATCAACTGGGAGAAGGGGTGGACAAACAAACAGGGAACAAAACAAACAAGCAAACAATCAAACACATTAAAAAAAAATCCAGGTTTAGGAGCAATAAAATTTCGGTCTTAGTAGTTCTGATGTTACTCCTTCAGCATCCAGTCTTGGTGTTGGTATTTAAGCAGAAGCTCTGTCTTAGCCTGGCCAGGTGGTTAGGAGTCTCACCTGTTTTTTTCCATTCAGAATCAGCTGCTTAGTCAGCTTCTCCTTCAGTGAGGTGTGGCTTGTCCTCAGGTTCCAGAGATCAGCTCTGTAGCCCACCAGCCATCCTGCTTTGCAGTTGAGTTTTCACTGTGTTGGTTTACTAGGGGCTTGTGTCTTTGCCTCATCCCCTTTCTTTGGGGCAAGGTTAGAGATCCTTCAGTGGCTCTCTGCTGTCAGCATGTTTTGCTGGCTTGCTGATTGTTTTTCAATTTTACAGCATTGTTTGACTTTGTATGTTGCTCACTGGTTCAGAAGGTGAGCTTTGTGGACTGCTACCTGCCCTATTTTAGGCAGCAGCTTATCACCCACCCACTGTTGGCACATCTGCCTTTCCAGTCTTTGTTTACTGAAAGTTCCCATGAAGATCAGCTCCTTGCCTTCCCCCCTTCTCTGGTGTACTTACAGCATCCCGCCCCCTCTGCTGTGTGCTCCTTTTCAGTTCCTTATTATTCAGTTTTTTTGTGTGTCTGTGTGGGGTGGTGGGGTCAGTCTGTCCAGTGGGCTAGGCTGGCTTGTCCCAGGGGTAGCTGTGGGAATACCATGTGCACTTATTTGCTCACCTGTTGGTCTGATGGATGTTTCCCAAGCAGGTTTGGAGCCTGTGTCTGGTGGTGCAGGAGCCCTCCTGTTTTTTCGGTGTAACATGGTGCAGAGAAGTTTTGTACAGCCTGGGGGTTCAGGGTGTTGTAGCCCTGAGTCTTCTTTATGCTTTTTTTCTGCCAAGTGTGGCCCCAGCATCTCAGCAATGTTTTTGATTCACAAAGCTCACACTGTCTACTTCTGTGCCCTAATCACCATGTTGGATCCTCCTTTATCAGCTATTTTGAAACACACATATGTACATACTCAATGGCCCACATGTGAGATAGCTTCATTTATTTTTTGTATAATTTCTGCCTTCACTGATGCTTCATTAACTTTACTTTGTTCATCACTTAAATGTTTCTTAGAAATACATATTTTAAAAATGTCACTGTGATTTGTTTATATTAAAAATGTAATATTCCTAACCTGAATTAAGAATTTTTTTCACATTCAGTTAAAATTTTAGCTAAATCTAACAAAATTTAAATTTCATATCTAATCCATTCCTTTGTGCTTCTTCCATCTCAGACTTGAGAGACCTTCGCCATGGAGAGGAAATCAGAATCTCTTTCTTTGTTACTCTTCTCTCTCTCTTCTCATTTGAGTGTTTCATATGCTAGAGATTAGGATAAGGCACAGTAAATGTAGAAAGCAAGCTAAAATGTATGAACTGTAACAACCATTAAAAAATACACATAGTGACAGGCACTAAAGCTGTGTGTCCCTGAGGAAACCTGTGGAGTTTCTCTGAGAGGCTCAGCCTGACCTTCCCACTGCAGAGGGCCCTGCTTGGGTCAGGTGCTGTTGATGGTCTTCTAAATGCTCCTCATTGGGGCCCTCAAGGGAACTGTATCACAGCTTCAACAGCAATGGGATTCATATGATATTAATAAGAACACCTGTTAGGCTCCTCTAAAAACTATTTTCTCACTGACTCCTCCTTAGGTGACATCAGCAGTCAATCTAGGATTTAATTATATTTTTCTTGTAGCTCAGGAAATCTTCAGCTACAGAGGATCACCAATTTACCTCTTTCCCCAGATCCTGCAAGAGCACCATCTTTAAGCTGAGAGACCCCTATTCTTCTCTTCCAGAACACTCACCATTAGAATAATATCTTATAACTGTAAGAATTACATGATGCTTTGATATTCTGTTACATAAGCTGGAAGAGGTAGTGTGTTAAGGATGATAATCAGGCTTAGGGAGTGTGCATACATGTGTGTATATATGTGTGTGTGTGTTTTTGTGTGCTGAAATTATAATTTTGAGACAATAAAGCCTCTTTTTGCTTATTATTATATTACAAAGCCATATGCAGGACAAAGGTTTGGAAGTCAAACTGATGAAGTGTTGAAAATTAGCTCAAGGCCAAAGATTAAATTACTTTGCTTCATCTTGTTCTAACTAAAGCAGGAGGTATTTTCAGTTAAATGTTTATTCCTTGAGTAACATTTAGTGACCAGAGAGTCAAGTCAAGTTTTCCTGCAGAGCCTGGTAACACAGTAGAAAGGAGGACAGTTGGAGTAACTAAATTTGTGGTTACTTTGCTTTGGAGAAGAAAACATAATAGGACCAGAGATGTAGCTCAGTGGTAGAGCACTTGCCTTACATGCACAAGGCACTGAGTTCCATCCTCAGCAACACACACACACACATACACACACACACACACACACACACACACACACACACCCCTCAATAATAAATACACTTTGTACTTCCTAAAGAGGTAGGAAGGAAAAGAAAATGATAATTTGTTAGAATAAGAGTGACTCCCTAAGAAAAAGAAGAGAGGGCCTTTCTGAAGAGATGTTATTGAAAAATAATAGCTATGTTTTCCCAGGGAAGAGGAACCAGCAGAAAGGAGAATGACTGTAGAGCAGCAGGAGTGTGGTATCTCTAAAACAGAAGGTAAATCATTGCTGCTGAGGCACAGTAGAAAAAGGGAAAGAAGATACAAGATGCCACCAATGAGCTCAGTAGGAAATAGTAGATTGAGTAGATCCTTAAATGCAATTAGTGAAGAGTTCCTGTTTTATTAGTGAAGTAAAGGGAACCAATTCAAAAATTTTAAGTAGAGAAACTGCTTAAGACCATCATGGAGTTCCACCTTATGAAATCCAGTAGCCACTTTCTAGTCCATCTCTTTCTTGATTCATCTACATCATTTGAAATGATTTTTCATCCTCCTCCTGAAAAACATTTATATGTTTTCCAGAAAAAAAAAATCACACTCAACTAGGTCTAAATGCTTAGAAAATTGTACCTCTTTCATTTTTCTATCTACTATCAGCCCTCAAGCAATCTCTAAGCATATAACTTCTAATTTTTTATTTTCAAGTTGCTCTTTGTCTTCTCAGTCTACCAAAACAAAGTACATAGACTATGTGACTCAAACAACATACATTTATATCTCACAGTGCTAGAGAGTAAAATTCAAAGACCAAAATGCTGACTGATTTGACTCCTGGTGAGGGTCTGCTTCTTGGCTGGCAGACTTCAGTCTTCTTGTACACATACAGGGCCTCTCTTTATCTGTGCCTCTGCCTCTCAGAGACAGAGAAAGAGAGAGAGAGAAAGCTATCTCCTTGTATTGTTTCTTCCCAAATGTCTCCAGAATTTGACCCTTCCTGCCACCCTCACCAGTGCCATTTTGAATTATACAATCATTGCAGTTATTGCATAGCCCCTAACCAATTTTTCCTGCCTCAGACCCTACAGTCTTAACATAGGTGTAAGTGAAAGAATTTTCCTAGATTTCTTCTCCTAGACAGATTCCTTATTTTCTTACATTTTTACTCAAAAGTTACAGCTCTGAGGCTTTTTCTAGAGACCCTAACTGAAATTTTAATCCACCAGTGTTTAATGTCATCTTTCCTTCCTTTATCATTCCATGTAATACATCTCTATATCTATATAATATAAATCACATGTCATATTACATATTATATGTTGCATATATAAAATAAGAGAAATGTGTACATGTCATCATGTATGACAATTACAGCCTACTTACCTTATGATCATATTTCTCATCTTCTTAATATGAGATTCATGATGGTAGGTGTTTTTGTTTCTTTTGTGTATCATATATCCTTAGTACTGTAATAGTGCCTGACAGAGTAAACCAATAAATATTTGTTGAATAAATGAAGCAATGTAAATGGATTGGCTTTGGGTCTGTAGGAAATGCAATTCCTGGATTGATTATGAGGTGCACATAGAGTATAAAAATCTGAAGTAGGGATAGTTTGTATATAGTACTAAATTTCCAGCTGATCAAAAGAAGTAAAGAAATTCTCTTCTGATTTCTTCTAATTTTCAAATAAGTACGAAATAAAGTTATTGACTGGTTAGAGGAAGGATTTAAAGAGCCTTTCTAGAAAGTTAGAAAAGGGAATGTGTTAGATGATTAGAATTGCTGGCTTGTGTGAAGCACTTGAAGGTAAAGAGGATTATTATGTCCTCTACCAAAGGAGTCATCTTCAATTCATAAAGAACAAAGCAAGTTTACCGATACCAGTAGCAATGTATATTTTATGACTATTGGCTTCTTATTTTTTTCTTTTCTTTTTATTACTTCAGAAATGAATTTTTTTTTTCTGTGAGAAATTCACAAATAAAGATTTGTATTTCACATTTTTTCCCTTTACTTGGGAAATGGCTGATATGTTCTTCCTAAATAATCAAAAAATCACTCGTGTAATAGAATTAACAAACTGTAGAATAAGGACTCAAAATCCTTTGGCAGTGCATTATATTAAAGATTGTAAATATAAGCAATTTAGAGAAGAGCAGATGTGTTTATCCAGCACATTTCTGTAGGAAAAAATCATTAATCCAGTTTTATTTATAGATACCAATGAATGTTGTTCAGAGCACTGTCTGTCAACTCCTCTTCATTAATGTGATGGAATCTTTTTTCTGTATTCTTGATGGAGAATTTCACTTCATTTAAATGCTTGCAAATACTTATTAAAAGCTTCCTTTTTCTCTGCATTAAACTAAGACTCTCAGTCCTTGTCATGAAGAAATTACTGTACTTTGAAGAAAAGACTTGAAACTTGAAAACATAGGACCACATATGGTGAAAGACTGCGAAGTACTGAATCAAATGGTATAAATTACTGAGTCCTGGTAGCTCACATCTGTAATCCTAGTTGCTTGTGGGGCTGAGATCAGGAGGATCACAGCTCAAGGTCATCCTGGGCAAAATGTTAACAAGTCTCCATCTCAAACTATAGGAGAGCATGATGTTGTGCCCCTTGCATCTCAGCCACAGTAGTGTCTAAAATAGGAGGTTAATGGTCCAGGTGCCTGGGCAAAAAGTAAGGCCTTGTCTCCAAACTAACCAGAGCAAAATGGGCTAAAGGCATGACTCAAGTGGTAGAGCAGCTACAGAACCAGGCCCTGAGTTCAAACTCCAGTCCCACCAAAAAAAAAAAAAAAAAAAAAAAGGAAAAGATCAATGTCTTTGGAATCAGAGAGGATGTGGAACTTAGTGCTTATAAATCAATATACGTGTGGTTTGGTGAGGAAGACTTCATTGCTATAATGTCATGCTGAGTGTTTGTGGAAGGTATTTCAAGGTATTCTTTCTACTGACCAAGTCTTTCTCTTGAATTAATTAAATCTCTCTTTGCCACATTTTTCTCACCTGTTTGTTAGTCTAAACAATAGCAAAGCCTATCTCACAGAGGCTTACCTTTTGTAGAATATTAGTGTACATAAATTATTTGTGTAATTTCTTTTAAAGTAATAGACACATCCATAAAACTTGGTTGAGAGATTAGGGTCTTGCCTTTTGCCCAGGCCAGCCTAGAATATGATCCTTCTATTTTAAGCTTTCTGTTGTGGCTGGGATAACAGGTCATGTCTCTGCTCCCTGCTTTCTTTTATAAAGATGAGGGCCCACAAACTTTTTTGCCTAGGCTGGCCTGGAACTGCAATCCTCCTTATCTCAGACTCCCAAGTAATTAGAATTACAAGCATGAACCACCAGTGCCCAGCTGTTAGTGACTTTTTAAAGTATCCAAGACCTGTCAGTATTCACTCATTACTCACTGATTTACTTATTTATTTTTTCTTATATCAACAATATTCTGGCCTTTTTACCAGGGCTGAGATAGTGCTAGGACAAGGTTTCTGCCCTTAAGGAAAAATAAGAAAGCTATTTGACAAAGCTCAAGCCACTCAGTGACAAAACAAAGAAACTTCTACCATGAGGCAGAATATTCCAGATGGACTGAGAGCCCCAAATCCATTAATGCTTTTTTGCAAAATCCCTTAAGTATAGCAGGAAAATTGCCAACTCCCAATATATCAGTATAAAGCCGAGTGTGTTGGAACACTCTTGTAATCCCATTTATTCCATGCCAGCCTGGGCTACATACATAGTGAGACCTAGTCTCAAATATCCCCCAACACAGATCAGTATAAAACTATTTTCATCAAATTATAGAAAGTGAGAAAATATTAAAATGCCAGAAATTTTCAATGAAGATAGAAATTGGCAAATGGGCTCTTTTTGAACCTTTTTGTTTTCCACATGAAATATTCATAGCTTCAGCAAAGACATTTGTTTGGAAAGAGCAATAAGATCCATATAAACAAGTTTCTTCAGCACTTCCCCAAAATATCATCCTATCAAACACTTAAACATTGTCAGTCTTTATTGCAGTGTACTCTGCTGCTGTCCATCCATACAAAACCCACTTTACCTGTTTTTTATAAAGAAGAAACATAAAGTGTTGATAGTGTACTTTTAAAAAAATTTAATTGTTTCCTCAGCATATCTAAACTTTGAGTAGATTTACCAAAAAGCAGTCTATAAAACTTGATTGTTTGATGACAGCAACAGAGTTCCAGAGAAAATATATAATATTATTAGTGATCCTTGTTCTGGCACGGGTGTTTCATATGCACCAATTAAATACTCCCAATAAGTTCCAATATAGTACAACCATTATTATTATTTCCAAATTATGTATGAACAACCGAGTCCCTGATAATTTAAGTAAATTATCAATATAACATAGATCATCAGCAGAATAATTGAGTTTTGAAGCTGTCCTGAATTTTCATATCAACCTTACATTCTTTCCACTAGGCTATGCTATATCCTCATCATATAATAACTGGCATAAATTCATCATATAGGTAGTATAGTTCAGATACTGCACTATCTGCACTGGAGATGCTGAAGAATAGGAATTTCCAGTCTCCACAAACATTTTAATATGCGCAAGGACATGCAAACACACTCATACATGCATGTCAAAAATACAATAGAAAAATGTGTACTGCATTTTTAGATTAGAACAGATTTATGTAGGAGGCCAAGTCTGAACTGTAACTTGAAAGTTGGGGAAGGTTAAAATAAAACAAAAAACAGAAACATGCACAGATGCAGATTTGGGAAATCTCTAAGCATGTTTAAGTGATAACAAATTGAGCATTTATTTATAGGGTAGAATAATTGTGAGAGGTGAGTTCTGAAAAGTAAATGCTACAGGAAGATTTCAAGATGAAAAATTTCAGTAATATGCTAAAATATATAAAATTGGTTAAAATAAAAATCTGAAAACTTTAAAATAAAAAATTGAGAAGTCAATAGATTTAATAGCAGTTAGAAAAGGCTAGGCAAATAATTATCAAACTGCAACTTAAGTTAGTAGAAAAATTTAAAAAATTAAAAGAAGGTATAGTAAAAGAACCACCAATGAGAAGAGAAAAATCTTGCATGCTGAAGAATTTCAAATAATTTACGCCTATACTCTGCCTTCAAACAGGTGGAGTAACTCTTCAGTCCTTGTGTGGTCTGCGTAGCAATAGTTGCAGAGACTACAATGCAGGAAAGGTGAAAATGTAACTTTAAAGTGGGGAATAATGAAAGACATGACTTCAATCTGGTGAAGAATGTCAAAATCATGTATTGATTATATGCACTCATAATAAGATGCGATGTGAATGGAACTTGGCCCCTTTGGTTTTGCTTCCCAAAAACCTTATCATCAGTCTATTCACAAGGAAAACAAAAGGCAAATAAGTCAGTTGAGAGATATTCTGCAGAACACCTAACTGGTGCCTCTTAAAAATGTTAAACACCTTGGAAATCAGGAAATCTGAGAAAATACTGTCGTTGAGTGGAGTCTTAGAAGGCAGGACAGCTAATTACAACGTTGTGTATTAGTTGAGAGCCTAGAAAATAAGGATGTTAGGTAGAAAGCAAGGAATTGTGAGTAAAAACTGAATTTTAATTAATGAAAATACTTATACATTCTTTGTAACAAATTTATTCTTAATATAAGATGTTAATAATAGAGAAAGCTGATAGTGAGCCATGTAGTCACAATTTTACCTAGAAACCTTATAATTTCTCTCTTTTCCTCCTCACTAACCTACCACACACACACACACACACACACACACACACACACAATGAGTTTTATGGAAAATTGAAACAATGAAATGAATGATTAGGATTTGTTCAGTTTTTGAAACAATCTAGAAGTAGTTTTACATGATACAAAATTGAATTAAAACAATTGCTCAAAGATCTAGATCAAATGGAGTAATATGAGCAACCCATAAAAATAGAGATACAACTTTTAAGTCAAATCTTGAACAGATGTTATAAATACAAAAATGAAAAAGATAGTTACTCTTCTTAAATAATCTTTGGATTAGTGAAGGAGGCATGATATTAATTATATAATTTAGGATTACTCAGACTATGATAAATCTATTAAGTATATGTTCCAAATATTCCCTATTACTTTTTGTTTATGCTATCTTTTGTCCATCTTAACCTTGGTTTCCTCTCTTTCCCTTTAGATTACATAAACCATGATGAAGCTGTCTCATTTGTTTCAGTATCATTGCAAGCTAGGAATATAAAATTTAAGACATAAATTATTAATTGAAATATATTAATATTCATAAATCAGAAAGTGAAAGTTTACATTAAATATAAACAGTATTTCAAATATCAGGGCTATTCCAAGTATAAGGTCATCCTTGTAAAGTGTAAAAGGCTTCACTTCTTTATATGTCTAAGTTAAAGTTTTAATTTCTGACTGAGACTATAATTCAGTGGTGGAACACTTGTCAAACCAAAGAAGAAAAGGTTAGAATTTCACGTCTACCCTGTAGGGCTTCTTCTAATTGGAAGTTTCCTTAGTTTCATGAACAGAATATATTGACAGAAATCTAATGCAAATTTATTGATGTAACTTGATGGAGAATCTGTAATGGAAGGAAGAAGAGCATATCTACATTAAGCCATCCAGAGAGTTTCATTAGGTAAACTTTTGTGAAGCAAGAGAATTCTCAGCAGTTACAGTTGTTAAGAAAGAAATAGACTCAATTTGTAAAACAAGGGTAAAAGCAAGGACTCACTGGAAAGGTGGAGAGAGTAGACAATTGTTCCACATTATTTTTAATCATGTTGTGAAGGCATCTGTAACTCTGCTGAAGCAGAAGGTAGGTTTGTCCTAAATAACCTGACAGAATAAAACTTGCTATCATCTATTTTAGTGCAATCTCGGGGGTAAATTTTTCTTTAGTATAAATCTATTTACTGAAGTAAAGATATGTTAAATTTCACATTCCAGTATTACCAATTTTCATCAGAGTAGCACATAATGAAATATAGATGATTCCTGAAAAATCATTATGTCATGAATGAACCAAACTGTTTAATATAATATAATATAATATTAACACTATAATACATATTTTCTATCTTATTCTCTTTCTCTTAATTGGCAATCTGGGTCATGTGGGAAAATGAATAATTAAATTTGATATTCAAGTCTGTCACTTGGGTTAACTTAGTAACTTTCAAAGAATAAATATGTTTTAAATGTTGCCAAACTCAGCAAACAACATCTTTAATCCCCATAGTAAATCTGAAAGTTAGATTCTATTACTCTTTTATCAAAAGAGAAACTGAGGTCTCATAAGCAGTGTAACTGGGAGAATCAAATGCTTAATCATTTTCAGGAAATAAAATTGAATGAATAAAAAAGTGATAGAAATATATGCTGAACCAGAGAAAAGAATGCATGTTCTTTAAAAAAGAGCACCTGGATGAAAGTGCTACCTTTTCTTTTCTTTTTTTCCTAAAAGCACTCACATTCCTTCCACTTAACTTAGGAAAGTGGCAAGAATATTTGTAAACAATTTGTCAGATTCAGGAAGGCATTATCCATCTATTTTTTTGTTCAATTACCAGCTAGTAACAATTTAATAATTTATAAAGCAATTAAATGGTTTGGCATGGCTTATAAATGGCCTTTGAAGGCAATTTTAAGAAAAGAGATACAAATATACGTTGAGTGGTGATAGCAGTGCTAAAATAAATACACACGTTTATAGATTACTATTTGGAAAAGTGTATCTATTTGGATGTTTAAGTGATTTTTTTTTGTAAAAAGTCATGGTTTAGCATATTAGCAACTTATATTTCCCCATGCTATTAATTTATATAAAATGTGATACAAGGTTAACAATATGCTGCTCTGATCTTACTGTGATTGAATCTCTTTTATCAGTAGAACTGTATTAACCTTGTGCCTTTAATCTCATGCCCTTCTAATTCATCCTCCACATTGTCTGTGAGCAATCTTCTAAAA
Organism: Castor canadensis; assembly: GCF_047511655.1. NCBI lineage: Eukaryota > Metazoa > Chordata > Mammalia > Rodentia > Castoridae > Castor > Castor canadensis. Next base: position 126,294,115 of record NC_133386.1, read on the forward strand.
TGTAAATTGGATGATTTTACTCTTTTCCTTCAAGTTAATCTGTGTTTCTGTACCTCCTTTAAGACAAATTCAAATTACTTCTTATGCCATCTTTATGTTGTGGTGTTGGTACCCCAGCCAGGTTATGATCTTCTCCTCCATCCTCTATGCATGTACTTTGCTATGAAAATTCTACACTACTAATGGTTCCCTGGGTGTGCCATGTGCTCTCATTTTGTCCTTTCTCTGTCTAGATTCTTCTTGTTCCAGCATTCACCTACCTCTTCCTGGTACTTAGAGTTTCAGTTTCACACATACTTCATCCTGGAAGACCAGGATTATTTACTATGTGATTATCCACTATTTTCACTGTGAGGTTGGTTTAATGTCTCTGTTGTGTCCTCTGCCTCAAACACAGTGTATGACGAATGATATTCCATAGTTTGTCATTACATATTTTAAAATCAACACTTGTGCATTTTCTAATAGATTCCTTACTCCTTTGTGTTAAGACACTGGTAATATGTCTACACAAAGATCTTTACTGAATACTTGACTAATAACTGATTCTTTGAAAAAATTTTATCCAAATAAAAAAAAACCTAAGCCCTTACCAGCATATGACAGTTTATATTTATACTATCCAGTTTCTTCAGAGGAAGAAAGACTACGTAAATCCTTTTATACACCAACCTAAAATAGATCTGATCCAATATCACCCATACCATAGAGACACCCAAATATTTTTGGTCCATCACTTGGTAAGCAGAATTTTAAAATGTCCCATGTCAGGACCAATAATTGTAAGGAAGATTGTAACTAAGATATTTGGTGACTAATCAATATAGTAGAAGGAAAGAGAAAATTAAACAAAATGAAAAAAGAAGAATGAAAAAGAGAAGCCAGACAGATACCATAGAATCAATGGTATTCAAACGGACCATTTTGTGAATCTTACCAGTAACTCTTCCACCTCATAAAACCATTCTTAACTTTCCTCCTCCCACAACTCTACAAGTTCCCTGACCTCTTTCTTTGAGGTTCAAACATTTTCATATTTTCCCCACTTATATCAGTTCTTAACATTAAAATAATAATTTTCTAAAAAGCTATCCTTTCCATGGAGTCTGGCTATGGCTGCAGCACATGGAGGAATGAATGACCATGGTGCCCAGAAAGATAATGCAGCCAGGGTGGGATGCACCAGAATGGTGGACTTAGCCACTCTTGAAGAAGTACAAGTGTGGAAAAGAAGAAAGCTAGATCAAACCATCAGGATCATTTTGTACATATTGTGCTTGCTGAATGCACCTGAAACCAACAAGACCCCAGTAGACAGGAACACAGTTAAAATCCAGATATTTTCTAATAACAATTCTCCATTTAAAAGATTTACAAATTTACTTTTATATAAGGACACAAAATAGCCAAAATTATACTGAAAATGAAGAATAAAGTCAGAAATTCACATGTCCAGATTTAAATTCCTAGTAAGTGATAAAAAAATTGGATATGAACACAGGGATGTACATAGAAACCAATGAAATAGAATAGAGAGCCTAAATTAATGAAGAAATTGATGGCTGATCAATTTTTGGCAGTGGTACCAAAAGCACTGAATGTAGTCTGAACCAAATGATTTTGGTTATCCACAAGCACGATAATGAAATCAGGACCCTTCTTATTTCATACCATATACAAAAATTAACTGAAAATATGTACTATAATTAACTCAAAGCAGACAAAAGATCTAAATTAAGATTTAATTTGGTGGTAAGAAAGCAAGTATAAATGCTTATGATGATGGATTTGATAATAGATTCTTAGATATGGTATGAAGACATAACAAACAAAAGGCATAATATGAGTAGGTTAGATTTCATCAAAATTAAATGCTTTTGTGCAACAAAATAAATTAAAAAGAGAATGATAGGATAATATGCACAATGGAAGAAAATATTTGCACACCATATAACTGATGCAGAGACTAATATTCAGAATTTACAAACAATAGTTGATACATTGTAAGAACCTTTGTAAATGCCACAATGTACCCATACCCAGCACAACAATAAAGGCAAAAAAAAAACCCAAAACCCAAATAACTAGTACAAGTCAACAATAACAATAAATGACCCTATAGAATATATGTATATATATAGAGAGAGAGTTGAGACTTAAATAAACATTTCCAAAGAAAATATAAAAATACTAACAAGTACAAGGAAAGATTTCAAGATTATTTGTCATTAAAGAAATGCAAATTAAAATTGCCAGAAGATGCTACTGCAAATTTACAAGGATAGTTAAAATAAAGTAGGAGTGGGCTGGAGATGTAGCTCAGTGATAGAGCACATGCCTAGCATACACAGACCAAAGCACCATCAAAAGAAAAATAACAGAAAATAATAACAAATGTTGTCAAGGATATTGAGAAGTTGGAAACTTCATATATTCTTAGATGGTATAGCTATTGTGGTAAATAGCTTAGTAATTCCTCAAATAATAAAAACATAGAATTACTATGTGGTCCAGAAATTCCACTATTTGACACATACTTAAAAAGTTGAACACAGAAATTGAAACAGGTATGTTTATAGCATCACTATTTGCAATAGCCAAAAGGAGAAAACATCAATATATTTCTCAATAGAGGAGAGGACAGGCAAATTATAAAATATATGTTCAATGGAGTATTGTTAAGTAACAAAATGAATGTAATACTGTCAAATATGATAAAGATATGTAGAAATCTCAAAAATATTATTTTGCTAAATTAAAGAAACCAGATATGAAAGACCGATAGTATGGATAGATTCTACCTGCATATAATATCCAAAATAGGTAAATCCATTGAGACAGAGTGCAGATCACTGGTTGCCAAGGCTGGGGGGTAGAGGTCATGTCAGGGTGAAGAAAATATTTTGGAAATAGAAGGAGGTATTCATTTAATCACATTATAACTGTCATAAATGCTACTGAGTTGTTCTGTTTTAAACGATTACTTTTACATTATGTGAATATTACCTCTGAATAAATCCTCCAAGGTGGTTACGCATATCTGAAACCCCACTGTGGCAGCAGAGAAAAGAACATGATAAGTTTAAGGCCAGCTTGGGGTACATAGCAAGTTAAAGGTCTGACTCAAACAAACAAGGGCTGGGGATGTAGCTCAGTAGTAGAATGCTTGCCTAGCATATGCAAGGTTCTATGCTGTACAATCAGCACCATGTTAAAAAAATCCTCATCTGATAATCAACATATTAATAACAAAATGTTGAATGATGCTAAAACTTGTATAGAACATAACTATGTAGTTTCAAAGTAATGTCCCCACAAAATTTGTACTAATTTTAAAGGGAATAAAAAATAGTTTTACATTGGAGAATTCACACAAGAATCATTATCATGGAAATTATCAATGTAATAAAAGCACTATAAACATGACAATATCACATTTGTGTAACTCAGTGGAGTAAAGTGGATTCAACATCACTTCTGTGACATACAAGTCCCAAATGCATTGCACATGTGGTTTTAACAGGAAACACACACGATAATGGCCAGAAGGTATGATGCCAAGCTAGAATGTCCTGAAAAGCCATTGTGGGGAACAGTGAACCAAACAATATATCTGGGCAAAGGCTATGCAAGGGTTTGTGCTATTTTTATATCTTTCTGTATGTTTTAAGGTGTTGGAAACTAAGAAGTTAAAGAAAAAAATAAACCTCAATAACAGTTGGTACAATCAGGAGAAGCTATAGTGACTCTGATACAGAACTAAATCATTTGCTTTGTAGCTTAGTGGGCATGTCTGACAAATGCTTTGAAATTGGTTCATCTGTAGCCTTAGTTATTCTCATACCTGCTTCAAAAGGTGTTGTCTTAAATAAGATAATGCAAGTTAAGCACTTTGCAAATTTCCTGGCTTATATTAATTTCTCAATAAATGTCAAATTCAATTATTAAATAATGAAGGGAAATCAGGGCAAGATCTCAACTGAGTTCACTTACAGTATCTTATTTTGTAAATTGGAATTTAGATTATGGAACTAAGACAGTCATGAATTATTTTTAGCTTTCTTATTAAAAGCAACCTATTTCAAATATTTCAATGCTACCAAAGCTGACTGCTTTATTTTATTTCTCTTTCTAATTTTAAAATGTTATATATATAATTGAACAAAGTATGTTTGAAATTTTCTGGAATGTATATAAGGAGTAAATAACAAATATTATTTTAGCATTAGTACTCAATTCAAATGCTTCAGAAGGAGTTACTGCAAGCATTATTTTATATTTCCAGAGTTGTAGGGAATGACTTAAATTAGTAAAATTAGAGTTGAAAACAGAGATGTTATAACAAATACTAATGAAATCCAGAGGCTCAATAGGAAATACTTAGAAAACCTATGCTACAACAAACTGAAAAATCTTAAAAATATGGATAAATTTCTCAATGCATTGACTGACCACAATTTAACACAGGATATAAGCCACCTAAATTAAAGATCTATATCAACCAATGAAATCGAGGCAGTAACAGTCTCCCAACAAAAAGCTCAGCACTTCATAGATTCACTGCTGAATTCTATTAGACCTTTAAAGAAGAACTAATACCAATACTTCTCAAGATTTTCTGTAAATTCGAAAGGGTAGGAGCACTACCAAACTCATTCTATGAAGCATTCCAAAAGCAGACAAGCATACAACAAAAAATAGAATTATAGTCCAAAGAACATAGATGAAAAAATTCTCAATAAAATACTGATGAAACTGAATTCAGTAACATATTGAAAGGATCAAACATCAAAATCAAGTTGGTTTCATTCCAGGGATGCAGGTATGGTACAACATATGCAAACTGAAAAGAATAATACAGCATATAAATTAAACCAAGGAAAAAAATCACACAGTCATCTCAATAAATGTATAAAGAGCCTTTGACAAAACTCAACATCCTTTCTTGATAAAAGCCCCAATGAAACTAACAATAACAGGAATGTACCTCAACATATAAAGTCTATATATGACAAACTTATAGACAACTTTATACTAAATTGGGAAAAACTGAAACCATTTCCTCTAAAGTTGGGAATGAGACAAGACTTTCTACTGTCTCCGCTGTTATTCAACTTAGTTTTGAATTCCTAGCCAAAGCAATAAGGTAGGAGGAAGAAATGAGAGTATTTCAAAGAGGGAGGAAGAAGTCAAATTATCCCTATTTGTAGATGAAATGATCTTATCCCTAGAAGACCCTAAAACCCACCAAAAACTCTTCGACATCATAAACACTTTCAGCAGGATATAAAAATATACGGATGTGAGAATCTTTTTTATACACCAACAGTGAACAGACTGAGAAAGAATTAAGGAAATCAATTCCATTTACAATAGTCTCAAACAATACTAGGAATAAATTTAGCAAAGGAAGTAGAAGACCTCTACAATGAAAATTATAAATCAAGGAAGAAAATAATTGAAGAAACAGCAGAAAACGGAAAGTTCATCCATGCCCATTGATTGGAAGAATTAATATCGTGAAAATGACTATACTATGAAAAGAAATCTATATGTTTAATTCAATTTCCATCAAAATTCTATGACATTCTTCACAGAGGTAGAAAAATCAACCCTAAAGGTCACATAGACCTCCAATAGTCAAGGCAATCCTGAGCAAAAAGAGCAATGCTTGAAATGCCACAATGCCTGGCTTCAAACTATATTACAGAGCTATAGCAATAAAAACAGCATGGTACTGCCACAAAAACAGACTAAAACAATGTATTAGAATAGACATAAATCTAAGCAGTTATAGTCACCTGTCTTTGTCTTTGATAAAGGAACCCAAACCATACTTTGGCAACAAGACAGCCTCTAGATTAAATGATGCTGAGAATACTGGAAATCTGAATGTAAAAGACTGAAACTAGATCCCTGTCTTTCACCCTATACTAATATCAATTCAAAATGGATCAAACTCCTTAATACTACTCCAGGAAAGAATAGGGTAAATACTAGAAATAAAGACATAAGCAATAATTTCCTGAATAGAATTCCAAAAGTTCAGCAATTAAGAGAAAGGATCAACAAATGGGACTACAGGAAACCAAAAAGCTTCTGCACAGCAAAGGAAACTGTCACCAAGCTGAAAAGACAGCTAACAGAATGCGAGAAAATCTTTGCTAGCTATATAGGTATACAATGGATTAATAACCATAATTTATAAGGGACTCAAAAAACTAAACTCCCAAAGAATCAATGACTCAATGAAGAAATGGGCAAGTGAACTGGAACAGAAATTTTTCAAAAGAAGTGCAAATGGCAAATAAATGCATGAAGAAATACCCAACATCCATGGCCAATAAAGAAAATACAAATCAAAACCTTAATAAGAGTTCACCTCACTCCATTCCGAGTGGGTATCATCAAGAACATAAACAGCAACCAAAACTGGTGAGGATATGGGGTAAAAGAAACCCTTATACACTGTTGGTGGGAATGTAAATTAATACAACTGCTGTGGAAAGGTTGTGCAGAGGTTCCTCAAAAACTAAAGAATACTAAAAGATAACTTATCTTCCTCCATGGCCACAGAGGACAGCAAGAACCAGAGGCTCCTGAATTATAACTACATCCCATGTCAGCAGAAAATAGCTAATAACGGAATTATGACTCCTTTTTCCCTAAAAGATTTCAGGGTCTCTAGTCCTTGAGTGAGGATTGACAAGTAGCAGGTAAACAAAAGCAGGGGCCACAAGAGTAAAATGGGATTTAAATCATTATAATTCAACTCCCCAACTCCACTAATCTCTATTTAAGATCAGGTGGCCAGAGTCTAGGGGCTTAATTAACTCTTTACCCAAGAGTAATCCACACCCTAAATATCAAGACCTAAGAGCTAGGTAAAACAAAGGTTTGGGAATTAGTAGATTTCTCAATGTCTTTCTTAACAAGACAATGACCCAAATCCAGGAAATCATCCTAGGGGCCAAAAATGACACCTCCCTGTTTTAGCAGTCATGTCAGTCACCCAGACCCATTATCTTTGACCACATATATTCCCCCAGCTCTCCAGAATAAGACTAAAAGACAGAGACCACCATTTCAAGTTTTTGCTCCCATTTCCTACAGGGAGAACAGAAAATGTCTCTTTTTCTCTGTCTATGACCTCATTGTTCTCACTCTAGAGACAAAGTGCTTTCAGTCTGTTGAAAGTATATTCCTTTCCTAATAAACTTTACTATCACTTTTACTGAAAAAAAATAGAAAAAGAGATATTGCTCTTATGCAGTGTATATTTTATTGGAGTGCCACCACATACAATAGAAAAAATATGTGTTTGAGTGACAGGGTGGCTATTTTAAATTGGATAGTTGGAGCAAAACTTTCTTGGAAAACAATAAGATGAAGGCTGAATGCCAAAGGGTTTCAGGAAGAGGGTATAAACTAATGTATAGATTTATTAAGAGTATATTTTTTCATCTATAAGAAAATAGACTGCAAGTTTAGAGGATAGCTACCTTATTTCTACTGTAATAAAGCATAGATAGATAGTTCAATGCATTTTCTTCATTCACCATATTTTTAATGTGTAAACATCAGTTAATAACTATAATAAAAACCAGCAAAGCAAAACATTTTCAGAAGAATCCCTTATAAGTACTTGTGAAAATCCTAAAACTTTTACCAAACATAGAGGGCCTCCAATTTAAAATGATTTGATTTAATGATTTTTTGACTTAAGAATGGTGTGAAAATGATATGCATTTAGTAGAAACCATATTTTGAATTTTTATCTTTTTCTTGGCTACTTATAGGCAGAACAACACTGTCTTGCAGTGCTGGTCAGTGACAGTTTATACAGCTTCCAAGCAACCATGAGATCATGATGTACTGTTCAGCATACTGTGTGGCCAGCACTTTCTGGATATTATATTTTGTGTTTTCATATTCCATCATATCTACAAAATGCCCATCTGCGTTTCTTGTACTCATACACCCATTCTGTTTTTCATTTTTAATTAAAGAACATGAGATATTCAATGCTTTATTATAAAATAGGCTTTGTGATTTTACCCTACTGCAGCTTATATATATGTTCTGAACACACTTAAGCTAGGCTAGGCTAAGCTATTATGTTTGGTAGGTTAGGTGAATTAAATGCTTCTTCAGCTTAGTATATTTTCAACATATTATTGATTTTTTGGGATGTAGCTTCATCATAACTCAAAGAGCATGTATATAATACAATAGGACACCAAAAGAATAAACTAGCTAAAATTAGTAGAGTTTAATTGAGTGAGAAATATTTTACATTGTAAAGCACTATCATACAGATATTATAATAATGCACTAATTTTTGAATAAAATCACTCTATTAAAATGGGAATATGTGGGTTATTTCTAAACTTGATTAAATGTATGTATATATTTATGGATATGTATTCAAAATTACAGGAGCATATAGTATATTTCAAACCATATAATAGAAACATGATATAAACAAGAGAAGCACTTCCACTAAAGTTGTAAATAAAACATGGTATTAACTATTCTCAAAATATTCTAAGTTTAATTTGAATCAAGGCAACTGAATTAGAAACAAAATATTAGAAAAGTCAAATTATCTTCTTATATGTGCTGTGATCATTTAACTAGGAAAGGAAAAAATCTATTGCAAATAAGAACAATAAAGTGGTTAGATATGAAATATGGAACAGACTATTATACTTTCATGATTCATGTCACAAATGTCCTTTATAAGAAGCAAAGAAAAATTAGGTACTCAAATGCATACCTTGTTTTAATTTTTATTTCCCTAGTGACAAATTATGATGAGCATTTTTCAAATGCTTATTTGTCATTTGTTTATCTTCTTTAGCATGGTAGAGGCCCAAAACTTTTGCCCATTTTAATAGAGTTGTTTATTTAAAAATTACTGAGTTTTAAAAGATTTTTTTCACACAAGCTCTTATTTGCATACAAGTACAATATTTTGAAAATATTCTTTCAGGTCTCTCCTTTGTCTTTTCATTCTCTTAACAGTAATTTTATTGAGCAAAATTCACAACTTATTAAAGTTCAAGAGGCAGAGCAAGATGGTAGCTGAGTAAGTTCCTCTGGTGGTCATCTCCCTACAGACATACCAAGTTAAACACTGAGTCAGTTCAATCATCTGACTATTTCAACAAGACCTGAGGGAATCAGGTGAGTGATCACAGTGCTTGCTTTTAGTATACAAAACAAAACAAACAAACAAACAAAAATCCTGAGGAATTCAAGAAGAAAGTTTCTTACTTCATTCTTCTATTCTTAGTAGACCAGCCCAGAGAGATATGACTCCTTCCTGGGAAAGAGTGAGAATTAAGTCCAGGCTATAGACTTCAAACCCTGTATCAGACCTGCTATAGTGAAACCCAGTACTATACAGAGCCCCAAGACCTCTACTGCCAAGGTCACATCTGCTGGTGGAGATGCTGGAACTGCCTTAGGTCAGAAAACTGACTACATATTGCCCCTACTCCATCCTTAAATGGCAGGGCTGGGGGCAAAATGCTACTTGCTTGGGAGCAAGTAAGAAAAACTAGCATGTGGCTTTGTCTCAGAGCCTAGTGCCAGGCCCTCCCAGAGAGACCCAGAATCTGTTAGGGTCCTAGATTCAGGTCACAGTTACACTGAATCTATAGAGGGGATGGAATCAGAAACAGACCAGTGCACTAGTGGGACCAACCGGACTTTCAGCCAGCATATTTCAAGCCTTGAAAGGATCTTGGGAATGTACCTACTCTCCATCTAAGACTAAGCATATACCGGTGTCTGTGAGACTTAGGGAAGAGCTAGCTTAGAGTAAGCCTTGGTTACCATGGAATTGTCTCTACCACCTGTTCCCCCAACCTCAAGTAATGTAGCTATTGCCAGGTCAATGCTTGCAAATGAAGCTCTAGAGCTGGCATATCACCAATAATAGAACTGTGCCCCAGAAAAATAGAGTAAATACTCATTCCAATCTGCTTCACTGCCAGTTGTGGTGTAAGCCTCAGTGCACCCAGGAGACTGTGCACAACCCAACTTAGTGTCAGCCAAGGTGGCCAAGGAACTGCCTTCACCACTAGTACCCCAGTTTGGGTCAGTAAAGTGTGGCATAAGACCCTGTCCACTGGAGGGTGGAGCTGAAATTTGATGCCAAGCTGGCTAAACCTAACACTGGGCAGATCCTAATGTCCTCCATACCTATGCCTGCCTGTAGGCAGAGCCTTTGGAACAGTTTCAGTGTCAGGGTACCACAGGTGGCCCCCATCTTTTGGATTTCTATTCCAACTCACATCACCTGTGGCAGGTTGCAGTTGTCTTAGGCCATGCTTTTACCTCAGCAATAGGTGTCTCATAGCTCTGTGGACTTTGGTTTTACCCTAGAGCTGAATTGGTCTTGGTGGGCTATAGACTCAGGTTGTGATGTCCCTTGAAGGATTTGGTGGCCACAGGTATAACACAGGAGCCTGAGGCTGCTCCATCCATGGTGGCTCTGACCAGAACTGGAAAGAATCTGGCAGTGCCTGATCTTTGTCCTTTCAGGCTGAGTTTTTGTTTGTATATTAATTTTTGTGCATTAATTTGCTTCATTTTATTAGTGTGTGTTTATTATTCATTTTTTGCTACACTGGTAATTTTTTATTTTTGTTTGAAGTCATATTTCTTGTGTCAGGTAATAGGAAATGAGGCAAATATATCTTTATTGTGAATATTTGAGTTAAACTGATAATATTCTTGGCTACTAGATACTACCTGCCCCATCTTCTCTGGGCAGTTTCACCTGTGCAGCTCAGCTTGTACTCTTTATTGCTGCTCTGTAACCAGGGCAACTTTTTCCCTGCCACTGCTATTTCTTCTTAGCAAAGGTGGGGAATGCTACTGGAAAGAAAGTCTTTAATAGGTTCTGATGTTATAATATAGTGGGGGAGGAGCAGCAAGGAACATGTCTCCCAATTGCTCATAAAGTTCATTGACTAGCTTGCTTATATAGCCAGAAGAAGGAGGGGACAAAGGTTTTTGCACCAGTCATAACAGTTGCCTTGTGTTTGTACCAATCATGGTACTGTCAATTGTGCAAATGCAGGATTGTGTTTGCAACAATCACAGGTCTTATGTTGGGTTGAAGCGCTTCCCCTCTGGCCTGGGTGGAAGTGGCAGCTGGCCTTCAGTTGAGTCAAAGTTCAATATAAGCTACTTGTTGATGCAGTGCCTTCTGGAGCTGAAGTCATGCTTTTGGTATTGGCATAAGGATAGCCCAGCCGGCTTGTTGACAATTTTTTGCTTAAGGCAACCAGGGTCTTGAAGCAGTGTCTACCAGCTGTCAGGCAGAGAGTTACATTTCTCCAGTCCCCAACATCTCAGTACATTTAAAGTAAAAATATAAACTTTCAAAAGTGTGCCCACAACAAAGGATTTAAGTAATAGTATTTTAACAGTATTTCACAATGATCTAGCAATGCCTAAATTCTGTCCCAGTGTCCCAGGGAGAAGTGGGTCCTTACCATCATTTTACTGCCATGTATTTTGAGGTACAAAATTTAAAACAATATTCCACATTAAGTGTGAAGAATGTACAATCCTATTTAGTAGCACTGTCATTTTTTTTAATATTTCAAATAGACTATGACTAAACTCTTTAGTGTCTCATGCAAGATGTCAAAAATTCTAATTATATAGCTATACACAGGATAAGTATACATTCTTTGTTTTTCCCAATCTTTATGCTTGTACATTGACACCAATCAAATATGTCTCTTAACCTTTAGTGAGGGCTTTGCCTTGATTATCAGGGAACAACATATACAAGTTGGCCATCAACAGGCACCTTTCTTTTTTTTTTTTAATTTTTTTTTATTCTTATGTGCATACAATGTTTGGGTCATTTCTCCCCCCTTCTCCCACCCCCTCCCTTACCCCCCCTTCACTTTCTCTCCCCCCCTACTCCCTCACAACCCGTCAGAAACAATTTTTTTTTTAGTATTAATGTCTTTTTTTAATTATTCATATGCACATACAATGCTTGGGTCATTTCTCCCCCCTGCCCCCACCCGCTCCCTTACCACCCACTTCACCCCCTCCTTCTCCCCCCAACCCCCTCGATACCCGGCAGAAACTATTTTGCCCTTATCTCTAATTTTGTAGAAGAGAGAGTATAAGCAATAATAGGAAGGACCAAGGGTTTTTGCTAGTTGAGATAAGGGTAGCTATATAGGAAGTTGACTCACATTGATTTCCTATGCATGTGTGTTAACTTCTAAGTTAATTCTTCTTCTTTTTTTTATTCATATGTGCATACAATGTTTGGGTCATTTCTCCTCCCTCCCTTACCACCCATTCTGCCCCCTCCTCCCCCCCACCTCCTCAATACCCAGCAGAAACTATTTTGCCCTTATCTCTAATGTTGTTGAAGAGAGAGTATAAGCAATAATAGGAAGGAACAAGGGTTTTTGCTGGTTGAGATAAGGATAGCCATAGAGGGAGTTGACTCACATTGATTTCCTGTGCATGTGTGTTACCTTCTAGGTTAATTCTTTTGAATTAACTTTTTCTCTAGTTCCTGGTCCCCTTCTCCTATTGGCCTCAGTTGCTTTAAGTATCTGCTTTAGTTTCTCTGTATTGAGGGCAACAAATGCTATCTAGTTTTTTTTAGGTGTCTTACCTATCCTCATACCTCCCTTGTGTGCTCTTGCCTTATCATGTGCTCAAAGTCCATTCCTTTTGTTGTGTTTGCCCTTGATCTAATGTCCACATATGAGGGAGAACATACGATTTTTGGTCTTTTGGGCCAGGCTAACCTCACTCAGAATGATGCTCTCCAATTCCATCCATTTACCAGTGAATGATAACATTTTGTTCTTCTTCATGGCTGCATAAAATTCCATTGTGTATAAATACTACATTTTCTTGATCCATTCATCAGTAGTGGGGCATCTTAGCTGTTTCCATAACTTGGCTATTGTGAATAGTGTCGCAATAAACATGGGTGTCAGGCACTATTCTTTAAAATAATGTTACCTAATGGAGGAGACAGGTTGACTAAAGAATAAACTTCTTCAAAGTTATTTTATCAGGCTTTTATATGTTTACAATTGTTCAGTACAACTGTGGCGTGGAGTAGATGGAGAGAATTGGTACTAGGTGAGAATAGTGAGGCAATCAGGGAATAGATCTTGGAGGCTCTTAAAAGGCATAATGCAGTGTCTGGACTTTACTATAATGATAATGGTCACCTATTTGAAGAATTTTAAAAAAGACACTCTAACATTTGAAATGTCTTTAACTTTATTAAACCAGGCCAACCCTGCATGCAACATGATCAAATAGAAACATCATGCAGGAATTGAACCAGATCATAGCAGCTGGATTTGTCTGTACTGGTTTTGTACACCATGTCTATTTCAGATGAGTTGTAAGGTACATAGTCATGATCCATGTTATTTTTTAGGATAGTGAATTTGCTTGAAATATGTTGCTGTAAATAAAAATGTGAATATGATAGTGCTTTATTTAAGGAAAAATGTGGTATAGTCTTCCTATGATAATTTATCATTATCTAATTAAAACCAGGATTTGATTATTACTTAAAATAAAAAAATAGAAAGAAACTTATTCACACAAGGTGATGGAATGTGTGTGCTCAGCTGAAAAGTGTAGATTTTCTCATCTTCTGCTACATCTCAGGTTCACAGTTATAAATCCAAGACCTGGGCTGACAACTCTGCGAACTAGCCCCACAGTATAGGTGAAGGGTGACTATAACCTATAGGTATGAGTAGTTATTAAAATAGGACTTAGATATTCTATTTGACAGTATCTCCTTCCACTAGCATAAGTTTGAAAATAGTTTAGAAATAAAAATCATAAACTGCTCCAAAGGGCATGGCACATAGATTACCATTTTCACCTTTTCTTTCTATGTAAAAGCTGTCTAAAAACTGACAGAATTTAAGTGAATTATACAAGGTCATACATAGCTCTAATGCATGAACCACAAACAAATGGAATTTAGTTCTGTCTGGAATCAGATTTTGGTTCCAAGTTGAAAAAATTTTGGATAAAAAATAAGTTTTACTATTGTATCTGATTTCATATAACAACTTTGCAATTGTGCATGCATCAATCATTAAATTTTACTTTTATTATTTATATAATGAACATAGCTATACTTATTTCTATGGCTTATATGAAACAATGTGCATAATGTATTTATTTTATATTCTCGAGACAGTAGGCACCTACGATGTCTACTTTAAAAAAATTATTATTATTATTATTTAGAGTATGAATGTATAGATATAGATTTAAGATGGACTACCTGACATAAACAAGTATAAATCAGAACGCTAGGGCTAAGGCAAGAGTGATTAGAAAGTGTTGAGGCCATACTGAGCAAACAAAGATCATTTGACAAGAGCAAGAAACCACAAATATAAGGAAAGACATAGAAGGAAAAGTGATTGGGTGGGATCCCAAAGTAGAAAAAAATTAGTAGCCAAAGAAAAATAAAATGAGGTCCACGTGGAGGCAACTATGTTAGAAATGAGCTGTTTGTACCATAATTTTGCTGTATGGTAGTAATAGAGACTTCCAGGGATATAGTTCAGTGTTGAACTCTGATTTTCTAATCCTCCAAAACTAAATTAAAATTTTCAGTAGCTACATTTGAATAGCGTTAGTGTAATATGCACACAAACGCACACACATATAATCCCACAGTTAAAATATTCAAAATAAAATAGCATGTTTTCTTTAGTAAAATGAAAAATACTCATAGTATAATTTGCTTTACATATTATAATGTGAATTTCAGGAAGTGTAATAGAGTAAGGCAAACATGAATATCTTTTAATTAAATTTAATTAACTTAAAATTAAAATCTTAGTGTAAAAACATATGAAGAAAAATAAACCTCTTCTGTTTATTTTAAAAGAATGAAGTAACCTAGTCAATGCTCACATCACTCGTGCAGTTCTTACTTTTAATTCAGAAATGAAGAAATGGAAATCTTGAAAAATCAAAAGATTTGCCTAATATTCCTGAGAGAAGTGAGCTGAATCAAGACTGGAATATTTCCAAAGTCCAGTGTTCTTTATACAAATTCTTAGTTTCTGATACACAAGCAGGCTAAATTAGCTGTCAGGATGCTTATATTTAGTTAATACACATTGTATGAATTTATTATGATTTTTTCATATTATGATTTTTTTCACAGTCATCTGGATTCTGAGAGTCCAGTGGGAGAGTATGAGTTTATGGCAGGTAGCTGTTATCTTTTATAGTGGACAGTTCTGGTTAAAAAATGGCCATGTTTTATTAAGTGAATTCTTCAAACATAGATTATCACTTGTTTGTGTATCAGTATCAATCTAATATTATTTTGTGAGGAAAACATGCCTTTAGAGACTGGCATAGAAAGACATAGAGAATTCCAATTCTTAAGTCAGGAATAATTGGGTTCACATTTCACCTCTGCTACCCTTGTGACTGGGTGGACCACGTGAACTGTTTTCATTGTTATATCCCATTATCTGTAAAATGGAAGACACTATTTTTTTTAAGGAAACTTTAGAACTTTAATTTGAAGAATATATTTAAAATGTCTAGGAGAATTTATAGTTCTACCTAAGCCACAAATTAGCTTTATGTATACGGATCCTTCCTATCTATAGGATATTTGTATTTTTACATGGATGAGAAAAATAATTTTCTAAATTTTAATAAAACACAAATTCTGGTACACGCTTCATTGTTCTAAAGCATTCTGTCAACGCAAATTATGTGTTTGTCAGCTTTGCTCAAAAATGTATAACCCTCAAATTTTAGGGGTATATATTGACAGAGATTTAATTATCTCTTGTTACACATATCAGTGGTGACTATTCCAGGTTCTATCTTTAGAAAGATAGATACTATGTCTCCATTATGTGTGTTTCCTCAGTCAGACACTTGGGCTAGTAGAGAAACCATCATAAGGGATATACCTGTTTTCATGCTATTGGGAGTGCTAATTAGGCAAAATATTCAAAGTGTAAATGTGTTCAGTGACTCAGAAATTCTAACTTTCACTTGTTATGATTTGCCAAAATGTTTTATGCTTAAACTAAGGCAGTTTACCATCACTAAATTGCATTTTAAAGTTATGCCCTTGGATTTTATTGAAAGTCACCATCAGAATGAATAACATGAATGTGGTATCTCAGGAACAATAACCAGGTTATTGCAGATATTCCATCAATTCAATTCTTTCTATAAAGTCATATATAAGATCTCTATTGGAATTCAGTCACAAAAAGGGTGTTATTTCTTTGACTAATGGAGGTATTTACCCTCTGATTCACTATTTTGCTTTGGCTATGAGGAAGCTCAGAACAAGTTTGAAGGTCAGTTGCTGAAATTGTGGGATCATTATAGTTAGCTCTTCTTGATATTTTCTTCTGTTTTGCCTATTATTTCTACTTATGTATACATTTTATATACATGTACATATTCGTTCATATAGGCTATATATACACATATATAAAAATGCATAAACATATAATGTGCATGTGAAGTTTTACCAGCATAAATTTTCCATGTCTTCCAATAATTGGTTGATTTTTTGAGACTGTCATATATTCATGACATGTTTTCCCCCTTGCGGAGTTGACCTTATATGTAATAAAGACAAAACATCCTTTCCTTCTACTCTTTTTTTTTTAAAGGTTATTATTCTCAATTTGATCGGTGTCATTAGATATTTCCAAATGAAAGGCTATTATGCAATCTCTTTAGGGAAACTGTTAATAGCTATTAAAATAGAAGCTATTAAGAACTATAAATCATGTTCATGATAACTCCAATGGCTATGCCTTTCATTTGGGGCCTCAAATAATTAAGTCACTTACTTCAAGTTATGAATTGATA
Source organism: Castor canadensis (assembly GCF_047511655.1). Taxonomy (NCBI): domain Eukaryota; kingdom Metazoa; phylum Chordata; class Mammalia; order Rodentia; family Castoridae; genus Castor; species Castor canadensis. The sequence goes on from NC_133386.1 coordinate 126,311,029, forward strand.
AAAAGTGAAAAAAAAAGCGGGTCAGTAGTATTGAAGAGTTTGTATGAGAGGAAGAGTGGGAAAAAAAACATTAATTTTGGACACAGCCAAACCTTGTTTGGAAGGCAAGTTCTATTAGCTGTAAGAGGGGTGAATTGCATTTGTCTGCCTTTATAATTTTTAGATTGCTTTTATAATCTCTGCAAATTTCAAATTCCTCTACTTTTAATCTTTTTACTGCTATGTTGCATGCAAATATTATAGTGCATAAATCTTAAGTATAAAGACATGTGAATGTTTACATATCTCTATTCAATTAACCCCAAGCTGGGCTAAGTGTTAATATTTGCATCATCTGGGTGTTATTCAGTCAGTATACCTTCTCTGCCTATCCAGAAGAAAACACTGATCTGAATTAACACAGTTAATGTTTGTGTATTACAATAGATGCATCATTATGTCTGTCTTCTTTCATTTAACATTTTATTTGTGAAGTTTATACATTTCATTAAGGATACAGTAGATAATTTTTTGATATGGATTATTCCATCATGATACCATGTTTAGCTATTGAAGGTCATTTAGGGTGTATGTTTCCATTTTGCAGTGTTTATGAATAAACTAACTCTGAGTGTTTTTGGTATGTCATGTTTTTGTTGATGGTGGATGTAATCTCACTTCCCCCCAATGTATTCTTAAGGCTTAGTAGTATTGCAGCATGTGGTAGGAATATGCTAAGCTTGAATGGGTTCTGTGAGACAGTTTTCCAAAAATAGTTGTAACAATGTGCAATCCATCAACAATGGATGATAGTTCCATTTGCTTCCTGTTTGCCCACACTTGGTAATGGTGACTTCTTTATTAGTAAAGCCATGATAAAAGTGCTGCATTCCTATCTCATTTTAGTTTTAATTTGCATTTCCTGAAGGCCAATGTCATATATATTTTCATATAATAACCTCTAGATAGCTTCTTTTAGGAAAGACTTCATTGTCCAAAAATTTCATTAAGTTATTTATCTTCTTTTAATTGATGTTCACTAATTACATGCATGTTATTGTTTTGTTCTCTGCATTGATATTATCCTCTCTAAGCTCTTGGCTTTACTTTTCATGTACTAATTGATGCTGATGGTAAATAGATGCTGTTAGTTGTAATAAAAGGCCCTATGATATTTTTGTATATATTTATTAAATTTCAGGTACTATTTCCAAAATTAATGCATAGTAAAGGTATTATCTGAGTAACAGGTCAGTAGTATTTTGTTTGTTTAATTTTCCTAGAAGTTTTGTGTTCTCCTTGTACATTCATATGAATGATCCATGTCAATTTTATGTATGTTATTTCAGTTGGAGGCCATGGTTTATAGTTTTCATTATGAATATATTCAACTTTTCCTAGACATTGGTTACAAACACCATTGAATACCCCACCAAATTATAGTGGCTTCTGAATAAATCAAATGAAGGCTTAATTATGAGTGCTGTTGAATTCTCTTAACTGGATCATTTTTCAATTTTTGTTCCAATACTCAACTGACTTCATTATTGTAATTTTATACTCTAACTTAAAATTTGATACTTTAAGCCAAATTTATTAATTTATAGAGATAGAGAGTGTAGGCCACTCCCAGTCATTTTACATTTCGTTTAAACTTTAAATTCAGCTTGTTGGTTTTCATAATACAAGCTGAGATTTTCATTTGATTGAAATTGCAAAAAAACTCCATATAAGCTTATGGAAAATTGATATTTTTCACAATAAAAATACCTCTTCATTTGTTTATTCTTCTTTAATAGAGCTGAACTATATATCTGAGAACTTTCAGTATAGTGGCCTTGAAATTATTTTATTAAATTAATCACTTAGTCTTCAGTGTTTTGTAGTGCTAGTGTAGAGATATTTCAAATTTTTCTTTCCTATTTGCTTACTTCAATATTAAAACAGTTTAACACAGTGTTATGATTTTTACATTGATCACATAACTAACAGCTTAATTACATAGCTTTTATACATATACTTAGCATGCAAAATCAACTTATCTATTAATAATGTTAAATTTATCTTTTTATCCAATGTCTATCAGGACTTGCTAAGCTCTTTAACTCAGTATTCAATAAAGGATGTTTTCATCAACATCCTTTTCCTTGTGCCTGATCTGGAAAGAATTGCTTCACATCAGCACTAGATATGATATTAATAATATTTTTGATAATTTTTAAATAAAATATTTCTTTCAATAATAGTTATGCTGATGGTTTTATTGTCCATTATTGACTATATGAAATATGTTTTTCTGTATTCTGAAGATGACCCTATGGTTTATATCCTTATTCTGCAACTGTGATGAATATTACTTTGAGTTTTGAGTATTGAATCCACTTTGCATCTGGAAATAAATGTCATATTTCATAATGTATTATTCTTTTAAAACACTGGTTTTGGTTTGCTAATGTTTTGTTTAAGATATTTGTGTCCATTCTTGTTTGAGAGATTGGTCTACAATTTTCTATTATTTCAATGTAAATGTAAAAATTTGAAAATAAGAGTTATGAGTATTGCTTTATGTGATGAGTTGAAAGTTATGTGTTCTTTGCTGTTCATTGAAAGAATTTATATACAATTGGCTTTATTTACTAATTAAATATTTAGAAGGTTTCTAGAGGGAATGCATATGGACCAGAACCTGTATTCCAGCAAGCATTAATTATGGATTCACATTCTTTAGCAGTCCTCATTAAGAATCTCTACATTATCTATATCCTCTGTGACAGTTTTGGTAAGCTATACTTTTCACTAACTTTTCAATTTATTTAATACAACAAATATATTCAAACAGGTTTCTTATATACGTATTTTCATTTGTTTGTCAAACGTTATATGTTCTTCTCAACCTGAATAGTAGGTATTCATTAAATGTATAACTCACTGTAAATACAAAATTGTTTTCATAGATTTTTCTTTACTGGACTTCTTTCTCATTGATTACTGCTACTTTTGTTTACTCTTATACACACATACATGCACACATATACAATTTGACATCATTATTTGTTTTCAGATATTAATGCCTAGATAATTAATTTCTAGTCTTTCTCTTTTCTATATTTATTATAATCCATATATTTCTAATCACTGCTTTTGCATTATTAATAGATGCTTTTACTATCTTAAATTGTATGCAATATTACTATCAATTTAGTTTAAATTATGTTCTAATTTCTATTGTGAGGTTTCATTTAATCATTATGTAATTTAAAATTGGGTACTTGAATTTCCAAATGTGTAGAGATTTTTCTACTTACCTTTTTATCTATGGTTAGAAAACTTTTTTCTGAATTCAACCCTTTAAAAATTTCTTAGGCATTCTTAATATCATGCCACATTTTTTATTTTATTTTAATGTTTTTTTGAGAAAATTTTTGCTATTTTGCTCAGGTTGGTCTTGAACTATCAGATGTGAAATCAAGTGTAATTTTCAATATATCAACCAGTGCATCTGTTAGTTGTGTACAAGATTTATATTTTCTCATTTTGTTGCTTATTTGTTTAATTAATTACTAAGAAAACTATGGTACAAACTATGTGTATTGTTGTTGACTTTTTTCCTAGTTCTGTTAAATCTATTGATTTCATTTGATATTTCAATCTATGCCCTTGAGTTTATATCAATTCACTTTTGTGATGTGTTAAGTTTGAATTAATTATTTTATTATTATACAATGTCACTTTAATATCTAATAATGCTTATTTCCCTTAAAGGATGCATTAACTGATATTCTATAGCCATATCAACTTTCTCAGACAAATATTATGAATGTTTGTCTTTATATTTAGTTTATAGAGAATTTTGTTAAAGAGCACATGGTTGCAATTTGTTTGTATGTGTATGTGTGTATGCATTGTAACCATAATTGTTGCTTTACTTTAGTGTTTATTTTATTTATACTGAATAATATTATTGATATAGTTTTGTGTGAGTCTACCATTTTGCAATTTTATTTTGTGTAATGGTTGCTTTTGTTCTCATATTGATCACTTTTTTTCAGCTTAAGTTTATATCTTTAATTCAATTCTATTTATTCTCTTAGCTTTAGAAACTTATGTTAAGATTTCTGTGATTATATTAGAGAATTAATTATGCTGTAGGGAGTTAATACATCTACTTTGAATTACTATTTATACCACTTTCCAAACATGGTAAATACACTGTTACTAATTCCATTTAACACTCCTACTCTTTGTTCTATTGATTTCACATATTTTACTGGTCAACATTTTGAATGTTACAAAAATTGAAGGTGTCTTCTATGTTTACATACATGCCCTTTGGAAAGAAGGCTTACCTGCTCTTCTGCCAATCTCTGTTTAATCTTACACTTCGCTTAGTGTGAATCTTTAGTACACAGTTCTTTTATCTCAGCTCCTTTTTATCTGATGCTATTTTATTTTCCTTCTGAGAAATAACCTCACTGTACAGTGTTCTGTGTTGGTGGAAATTTTCCCCCCGTCACTTAAAAATACGCTTGCATTGTCTACAGCTTGTCCTTGGACTCCCATTACTTTTGAAAGTCAGCTTTCCTGTTTTCTAAATTGCCATTGAGAATATCTTTCTTTGTGGACTACTTTCAAGATTTTTACTGTCTTTGTTTTTCAACAGTTTGACCGTGGTGTACTTGTGTGTAGATTTATTTACAGTTTTCTCTTTTTTTGACATACTGGGTTTTTTTTTTTATTTTATCATTTTTGCATTTACTTACATCTGTATGCATTATTTGGCCCACCTCTCTTTCCCCTCCCTGCTTTCGGGCAGAACCTGTTCCATCCTCTTGTTCTCTAATTTTATTGAAGAGAAAACATGAGATAATAAGAAAAACATAGTGTTTTGCTAGTTTGAGATAAAGATAGCTATCCAGAGAGACTTCTAGTGTTTCCATGCACATGTGTATTTCAGCCCATTTTGGTTCATCTGTACCAGACCTCTTCAATCCTTCCTAAGTTCCTTCTCAATTGTGGCCTCTGCCAATTTAAGGTTATTACATTCACTCCTATACTGTGAGCATATCAACCACATTAAGGTTTTAGATTTCCTTCCCTTTCCCTATTCCTCCTGTGTGCAGTCTCCCCTTAGTGTGTGATCCATGTACAAAAATATTACTATATTTGTTTTAGGTCTATAATCTGCATATGAGAGAGAATATGCAATTTTTTGTCTTCACTTAATATGAGCTTGGCTAACTTCACTTAAGATGATGTTCTTCAGTTCCATCCATTTACCTGTAAGTGACAAAATTTTATTCTACTTTGTGGCTGAATAAAATTCCATTGTGTATAAATACCACATTTTCTTAATCTATTTATTGGTAGTGGGGCATCTTGGCTGTTTCCTTAGTTTGGTTTTTGTAAATAGTGCTGCAATAATCATGTGTGTCAGGTGCCTTTGTAGTAAACTGAGTTGCATTCCTTTGGGTTTAATCCTAGGAGTGGTATTCCTGGGTCATATGGCAGATCTGTGTTTAGTTTTTTAGAAAGCCTCCATATTGTTTTCCATAGTGGTTGTACTAGCTTACATTCCCACCAGCAGTGTATGAGGGTTCCTTTCTACCCACATCCTGACCATCATTTGTTGTTGGTGGTGTTCTTGATGGTAGCTATTCTAACTGCAGTGAGGTGGAATCTTAATGTGTTTTTAATAGATCTTTCTGAAGTTGTTGAATCTGATAGTTGGTATTTTTTTAGTTCCAGAAATTTTCAGCTATTCATTGACTTCATGAATTTATTTTTTTGCTTTAGATATGAAATTTATGTATGTTAAGCTATTGGAGAGCTATCACAAATTTGTTACTTTTTTCCTGTTCCATTTTCCCCTTATTCTTCATTTTCAAAAATTTCCAATAATTATCTTGAAATTTCCTAATATGATCTTGGAAAGTTGCTTCCAATTAGTTATTTTATTTTTCCCATTTTAGGTTATTCATCAGATTATTTTATGTTTGCAGTTTCTTGTAACATTATTTTACACAGTTTGACTCTATCATTCTTCATCTGGAAAACTTTTTACAGTATGTATTTTAAAATCAGAAAAGATTTCAATATAGGGAAAGATGTTGTATGGTTCCTTTTTGTTCTTTTCCTCCTTTGGAATTGGTCACTTTTTCTTGCCTCTTTGCATACAACTGTGATTTGCCCCATTTAAGTACAGAGCTAGAGGGTAAATAATTAAAACAATAATAAGATTTTGTACATCCTGGTAAAATAGAGTATTAAAAATAAGTCTAGAAAGCATGGTTTATATACACATTTAATAGAACATCTGCTATAGCATGGCTTTGCTCAAAGCAATGAGACACATAAAATGGTAAGACATTGGTTTCATCTTTACAGAAAGTGAGTCATGTCATATTTACAAATACAATAGTAAAACATTGTGAAAGGAATGGAGATAATAAATCAATGAAAATGGATTATTACATTAATATGGGTATACAGCATAAGACTCATGTATTTTGTACTCTTTGAGCTGACAGTTGATAGAAATTTGCTAGAAACCAAGGGAGATGTAAACAAGGAAAATACTTACACAGATGGACAAAAACATACACAAATCCATACACTGTGAAATAGCTTTATACAATTAGTAGTTCTAAGTAACCTCACTTTAGTGGGAAGGATAGTAGGTCTTGAAGATCCTGATCCCTTATAAATTATTCCACAGTGATTGAAATCTAGTTTTAGAAAACCAGAACCCATTAAAATTCTAATTTGAAATTATAAGGGAAAATAAAAATAAATAGTAATATAAAAATATAAAATAGAAGGGAAAACACCATCTCACCCATCCTACAGACAATAATATAATGTACAAATGTAATATAGAAAGAAAATCCCATACAACCCATACCTAAGGATTCTACTCTCTAAAGAAAGATCTACCTGAGGAGCAGAGGCATTATATAAGGACAAATGAAGAAACAAGAGGTGCTACTTTATGTATCTGTCTTTAAAAGTAATTGAAAGTCAAATACTACAGAAAATAATAATGATTGAGGCAATTAGAGAAGAATATACCAATTATCCTGTTTAAAAGTAGCATCACATACACCAAGAAACGTCTTTGAACAATGACTTAGAAATTAACAACAAAAGACAGGACTGTAAAATAAACACAGTGAGTGTGATGGGTACTCATGGGAGTGGGGTGGTGAATGAAGGAGATTAAGGTGGGAGAATGTGGTTGATGGACTTCATATACTTATACGAAATAGAACAATGAGACCTCTTGCAATTTCTTTAAGTGAGGTTGGGAAGGGGTTGTGGGGGAAAGATGGTGGGGTGAACTAACCAATGTATAATGTCAACCTATTTGGAGCTGTCACAATGAATCCCCGACCCTGTACAATGAATATAACCTAATAAAAATACAGTATAACAAAAAGAGTGAAGCAATTAAGAATTAATTTAACAACAGAAGTTCAAAACATTTTATCCTTAAACAGAAAAGAACTGAGGACTGATAATTAAATGCTTATGTTTATATATGGCTGGTTTTCTGAAAAGCTGCTCCATCAATCCTACTGAAAAAGTAGTGGACCTGGGAGTGGTAGGCAACTCTGGGACAGGAAAGGGTAGGGAATTCTAGAAAGGGAATTGATTGGGCAAGACTTTGGAGCAAAGGGAAATGAACAGAGTACAAGGAGTCAGTAGATGTTCTCAAAATTGAAACAATTTGAAATCAGTATTTGAGAAGTTCAAGTGAGGATTCCAAGATGGCGGCTAGAGGGAGGAAGCAGAAAGCGAGCCTCCTATAGTGAAATCTTGGAGAGATGCTGGAGACACATTTTGCAGGCATAATCACTGAGAAAAGGCATAACTTTGACCCCTCCACACCTCCAGCTGGTGCAGAGAATCTCCACCTCACATTAAACGGAAAAACAAGGAGGGCCCCCATCCACCAGTCACCAGTGCACAGACGGCTTGGGAAGACACGAACCAGGTGAGCTTCACGGTACCATGGTACTCCCACAGACAAGCCTGGGCCAGAGCAGCATAGCCCCTTGGATAGACTGATCTCCACCCGGGGAAAAAAAAAGAAACTGAGTAATAAGCAATAAGAACAAATAAGACATGCAGGAAAGAGGGTGGGGCACACTGAGTGCCGAAGATTGGGGGAAAGGAATCCTTCCCAGGACTGTAAATAAACAAGCCGGGCAGGCCGGAGAGCCTCTGGCAGGAGCAGGGGCATGTGCCCAGCAACCAGGAGTGGGGAAGCTTATGAGAGTGGTGGAGGGAGAAAAGCTCCACAGGAGAGGAGGGAAGACCCACTTCCCACATGAGCTGTAAACAAACATGGTGGATGGCAGGAGCAGCAGCACCACCCAGTAATCAGGATCAGGAAAGCTTGTGAAAGTGGAGGTGGGAGGAGAACTGCACAGGAGAGAGGGGAAGACCCACCTCCCACATGAACTGTAAATAAACATGCAGGCCTGAGAACGCAGGTGCAGTGTCACCTTTCCCAGTGCTTGGAAAGGGGAAAGCTTGTAGCAGAGGCTCACGCACAGGAGAAATCTGAGCAAACAAAGCCTGCAGGGCCAGGTGAGTGCTAAGCTCACCCCAGAGATCTGCATAAATAACACCTCCAGCAACAGCAGGCTGCCAGCAGCAGGCAGGCAAGCCACAGTTGCAGATACAATTCTCAGAACTGTCTCGAGACTCTTTTTTTTTCTTTGTCTCCCTACCTTTGATGAGAGAACAACAGAATTACACCTGCAAGCTGAAAACCTTACTGAAACTGTATTGCATTTGAACTTGGGACACTTGGTGGGTTTTTTTTTGTGTGGGTGTGTGTAGTTTTGTTCTACTTTATGCATCCCCTTTGATGAGACAACTACAGAACAACATCTGAGGCACCATATCCAGGACTGGAGACTGAGACTTCACTGCATTTGAACTTGGAGGTTTTTTGGTTTTTTGGTTCTTTTAAATTTTCTGTTTTTTCATTTTATTTTAATACATGTTTATAAATAGATTTTTCTTTCATTTACTTATTTTTTTATTTTTATTCTTAGCTTTATTGTTTTTATTTTTGATTTTCAATCCTCTCTCTGTCTCCCTAATGTCTGTTCAGCTTACTGTTGATTAGTACACTAAAGCTCCCTGTTTATACCTTTGAAATCTTCTTGTCTGATACCTTGTTCTGTTTTCTCCCTCCAGTCTGTGTATTTGTTTTTCCCATTTCTTTAACTTCTTGCTTTCCATCTCAGCTCACCCTCCCATTCTAAATATTACCATTGTTATTATTACAAGCTAGAAAATACTTAATTGCACACAGTACAGGGACAGTAACAACACCAAAGACAAGGATGGGAAGACAGAAAAAACAGGGAAACCAGTTTCCCCATAGCAAAAAATTAGTACAGGAACCAGAGGGGAATGAAGAAAACAGAAACTGAGATCCAGACTCCAACAAAATGATAAAAACTATGCCAAAGGACCCAATGAAGCCCACAAGAATAATTTAAAAGAAGACATACTACAGGTACTCAATGAGAATTTTATAGAGATGATACTGGATAGGGTCAACCAAAATGTACAGGAGACACTCAAGAAATTCCAAGACAACAAAACATGAGAATTTGAAAAAACAAAAGAAGAAATAAAGGAAACCATAGAAGCACTGTATAAACACCAAAGTGAAACAGAGAACACGATGAATAAACAGATAAATGAACTCAGGACAAAAAATAGACAACATTAAAGAGGAAAACAGCCAGGATATGGAAAACCTCAGAAAAAAGAACAAAACAGAACTGCAAAACAAAACAGAAGGCCAATCCAGCAGAATAAAACAAACAGAATACAGAATCTCAGAACTTGAAGATGAAATGGTAATTAAAGGAAAAACTGAAGAACTATTAATTAAACAACTCAAGATCTGTGAAAAGAATATGCAAGAACTCACCGACTCTATCAAAAGGCCAAACTTGAGAATCATGGGCATCGAAGAAGGAGAAGAGGTGCAAGCGAAGGGAATGCATAATATATTTAACAAAATAATAATGGAAAATTTCCCAAATCTAGAGAAAGATATACCCATACAGATGCAAGAGGCCCCCAGGACACCAAACAGACCAGAGGAAAATAGACCTACCCCATGACATATCATTATTAAAACAACAAGTTCAGAAACTAAGGAAAGAATATTGAAGGCTGTAAGAGAGAAAAAACAAGTAACATACAAAGGTAAACCCATCAAAATCACAGCAGACTTCTCAACAGAAATATTAAAAGCAAGAAGAGCATGGGTTGAGATGTTCTGAGCACTGAATGAAAATAACTTCAACTCCAGGATACTCTACCCAGCAAAACTATCATTCAAAATAGATGGAGCAATAAAAGTCTTCCATGATAAGCAGAAACTAAAACAATATGTGACCACAAAGCCACCACTACAAAAGATTCTGCAAGGGATTCTGCACACAGAAAGTGAAATCCAACTTAATCATGAAAAGACAGGCAGCACCAAACTACAGGAAAAGAAAAAGCAAGAAAGTAGAGAGTAACCTCAACTTAGGTACACACAATCAAACCTTCAAACTAAGACAACTAAATGACAGGAATCACCACATACCTATCAGTACTAACGCTTAATGTTAACGGACTTAATTCACCCATCAAAAGGCACCGCATGACAAATGGATTAAAAAGGAAGATCCAACAATTTGTTGCTTACAGGAGACCCATCTCACCGACAGAAATAAGCATAGGCTTAGGATGAAAGGCTGGAAGAAGATTTACCAAGCCAATGGCCCCCGAAAACAGGCTGGAGTAGCAATACTTATCTCTGACAAAGTAGACTTCAAACCTACATTGATCAAATGAGATAAAGAAGGACATTCTATACTAATAAAAGGGGAAATAGACCAAAAGGAAATAATAATTATTAACCTGTATGCACCCAATGTCAACGCATCCAATTTCATCAAACATACCCCGAAAGACCTAAAAGCATATATAAACGCCAACACAGTGGTTGTGGGAGACTGTAACACCCCATTATCATCAATAGATAGGTCATCCAAACAAAAACTCAATAAAGAAATCCAAGATCTAAAATATGCAATAGATCAAATGGACCTAGTTGATATCTACAGAACATTTCATCCAACTTCTACACAATATACATTCTTCTCAGCAGCCCATGGAAACTTCTCCAAAATAGATCATATCCTAGGGCACAAAGCAAGTCTCAGCAAATATAAGAAAATAGAAATTATACGTGCATACTATCTGATCACAATGCAGTAAAAGTAGAACTCAACAACAAAAGTAAAGACAAAAAATATGCAAACAGCTGGAAACTAAATAACTCATTACTTAATGAAGAATGGATCATCGATGAAATAAAAGAGGAAATTAAAAAGTTCCTGGAAGTCAATGAAAATGAAAACACAACCTACCGGAACCTATGGGACACAGCTAAGGCAGTCCTGAGAGGAAAGTTTATAGCCATGAATGCATATATTAAAAAGACTGAAAGATCCAAAATCAATGACCTAATGATACATCTCAAACTCCTAGAAAAAAAGAAAGCAAATCCCAAAACAAATAGAGGGAGAGAAATAATAAAAATAAGAGCTGAAATCAACGAAATAGAAACCAAAAAAACCATACAATGAATTAATGAAACAAAAAGTTGGTTCTTTGAAAAAATAAACAAGATCGATAGACCCCTAGCAAACCTGACTAAAATGAGGAGAGAAAAAACCCAAATTAGTAGAATCAGGAATGCAAAAGGGGATCTAACAACAAACACCATGGAAGTCCAGGAAAACATCAGAGACTACTTTGAGAACCTATATTCAAATAAATTTGAAAATCTTAAATAAATGGAAGATTTCTAGTTACAAATTACCATCCAAAACTGAACCAAGAGGAAATTAATCACCTGAATAGATCTATAACACAAAATGAAATTGAAGCAGCAATCAAGAGTCTCCCCAAAAAGAAAAGTCCAGGACCTGATCTATTCTCTGCTGAATTCTATCAGACCTTTAAAGAAGAACTGATACCAACCCTCCTTAAACTGTTCCATGAAATAGAAAGGGAAGGAAAACTGCCAAACACATTTTATGAAGCCACTATTACACTTATCCCAAAACCAGGCAAAGACACCTTCAAAAAGGAGAACTATAGGCCAATCTCCTTAGTGAACATTGACGCAAAAATCCTCAACAAAATAATAGCAAACTGAATTCAACAACACATCAAAAAGATTATTCACCACGACCAAGTAGGCTTCATCCCAGGGATGCAGGGGTGGTTCAACATACGAAAATCAATAAATGTAATAAACCACATTAACAGAAGCAAAGACAAAAACCACTTGATCATCTCAATAGATGCAGAAAAAGCCTTTGATAAGATCCAACACCATTTCATGATAAAAGCTCTAAGAAAACTAGGAATAGAAGGAAAGTGCCTCAACATTATAAAAGCTATATATGACAAACCTACAGCCAGCATTATACTTAACGGAGAAAAATTAAAACCATTCCCTCTAAAATCAGGAACCAGACAAGGATGCCCACTATCTCCACTCCTATTCAACATAGTACTGGAATTCCTAGCCAGAGCAATTAGGCAAGAAGAAGGAATAAAAGAAATACAAATAGGTAAAGAAACTGTCAAAGTATCCCTATTTGCAGATGACATGATCCTATACCTTAAAGACCCAAAAAATTCTACTCAGAAGCTTCTAGACATCATCAATAGCTATAACAAGGTAGCAGGATATAAAATCAACATAGAAAAATCATTAGCATTTCTATACACTAACAATGAGCAAACTGAAAAAGAATGTATGAAAACAATTCCATTTACAATAGTCTCAAAAAAAATCACATACCTAGGTGTAAACCTAACAAAAGATGTGAAAGACCTCTACAAGGAAAACTATACACTTCTGAAGAAAGAGATTGAGGAAGACTATAGAAAGTGGAGAGATCTCCCATGCTCATGGATTGTTAGAATCAACATAGTAAAAATGTTGATACTCCCAAAAGTGATCTACATGTTTAATTCAATTCCCATCAAAATTCCAATGACATTCATTAAAGAGATTGAAAAATCTACCGTGAAATTAATATGGAAACACAGGAAGCCACGAATAGCCAAGGCAATATTCAGTCAAAAGAACAATGCAGGAGGTATCACAATACCTGACTTCAAACTATATTACAAAGCAATAACAATAAAAACAGCATGGTACTGGCACAAAAACAGACATGAAGACCAGTGGAACAGAATAGAGGACCCAGATATGAAGCCACAAAACTATAACCATCTTATCTTTTACAAAGGAGCTAAAAATATATGATGGAGAAATAGCAGCCTCTTCAACAAAAACTGCTGGGAAAACTGGTTAGCAGTCTGCAAAAAACTGAAACTAGATCCATGTATATCACCCTATACCAAGATTAACTCAAAATGGATCCAGGATCTTAATATCAGACCCCAAACTCTTAAGTTGATACAGGAAAGAGTAGGAAATACTCTACAGTTAGTAGGTATAGGTAAGAACTTTCTCAATGAAACCCCAGCAGCACAGTAACTAAGAGATAGCATAGATAAATGGGACCTCATAAAGCTAAAAAGCTTCTGTTCATCAAAAGATATGGTCTGTAAACTGAAGAGAACACCCACAGAGTGGGAGAAAATATTTGCCAACTATACATCAAAGGACTGATAACCAGAATATACAGGGAACTTAAAAAACTAAATTCTCCCAAAACTAATGAACCAATAAAGAAATGGGCAAGTGAACTAAACAGAACTTTCTCAAAAGAAGAAATTCAAATGGCCAAAAAACACATGAAAAAATGCTCACCATCTCTAGCAATAAAGGAAATGCAAATTAAAACCACGCTAAGATTCCACCTCACCCCTGTTAGAATAGCCATCTTCAGCAACACCACCAACAGCAGGTGTTGGCGAGGATGTGGGGAAAAAGGAACCCTCTTACACTGTTGGTGGGAATGTAGACTAATTACAACCACTCTGGAAAAAAATTTGAAGGCTACTTAAAAACTAGACATTGATCTACCATTTGATCCAGCAATACCACTCTTGGGGATATACCCAAAAGACTTTGACACAGGTTACTCCAGAGGCACCTGCACACCCATGTTTATTGTGGCACTATTCACAATAGCCAAGTTATGGAAACAGCCAAGATGCCCCAACACCGACGAATGGATTAAGAAAATGTGGTATCTATACACAATGGAATTTTATGCAGCCATGAAGAAGAACGAAATGTTATCATTCTCTGGTAAATGGATGGAATTGGAGAATATCATTCTGAGTGAGGTTAGCCTGGCCCAAAAGACCAAAAATCATATGTTCTCCCTCATATGTGGATATTAGATCAAGGGCAAACATAACAATTGGATTGGACTTTGAGCACATGATAAAAGCTTTAGTACACACGGGAGGGGTGAGGATAGGCAAGACACCTAAAAAATTAGTTAACATTTGTTGCCCTTAATGCAGAGAAACTAAAGCAGATACCTTAAAAGCATCTGAGGCCAATAGGAAAGGGGACCAGGAACTAGAGAAAAAGATCAAAAAGAATTAACCTAGAAGGTAACACACATGCACAGGAAATTAATGTGAGTCAACTCCCTGTATAGCTATCCTTATTTCAACCAGCAAAAACCCTTGGTCCTTCCTATTATTGCTTATACTCTCTCTTCAACAAAATTAGAAATAAGGGCAAAATAGTTTCTGCTGGGTATTGAGGGGGGGGAAAGGGAGGGGGTGGTGTGGGTGGTAAGGGAGGGGGTGGGGGCAGGGGGGAGAAATGACCCAAGCCTTGTATGCACATATGAATAATAAAACAATAAAAAAAAGGGACGTTCAAATAGATTGCTATAACTAGGGTGACTACACTTAAACTAGACAAACTCCAATGTTGATAATGACACTGTTATCCCACCTTAGTCTCAACTGTCTTTCCTACTCTCAACTTAATTTCCAATCACTAACAGGGACATTTATACATGTAAATCAGACCACATTGTTCCCTTGGTTAAATTTCTGTAATTGTTTATTACTCCATTTAATTAATCTTAAGTGTTCACCATGAAGTTTAAATTATGTCTGATATGCCATTTGGATGTGAGTTACTCTCTATTTTCCAGCAACAAAACTCTTAAAGTCCACAAGTCTTTGAGCTCACAATTTTTTCTTTCTTGCATTTCCGTTGTTCACAGTTTCTCATAATTAACTGCTTTTTCTTGATGTAGTCTACTCAAATATCATTACAGATGTTCACTCTGGACAACGTATCTTCATATCTAAACACATGACAACTTTTATTCTCTTGCCAATATTTTTTTTTCACAGCTTCACACTTGCTAGGCAGGCACTCTTATCACTGAGCCATGCCTGCAGCCCTTTTTGCCCTGGTTATTTTGGAGATAGGGTCTCACTTTTGTCCAGGCCTATCTGGACTGTGATGCTCCAATTTTAAGATTTCTGCTATTGTTAGAATGACAAGAACATACCACCACACCAGCTTTTTCGATTTACATGTTGTGTCACAAACTTTTTTTTTTCATGGGCTGTCTTTGAATCTTGATTCTGCCTATGTTGCCCTCCTAAGTATCGAAGATTCCTCTTCCTAGGTCACCCTCCCATGTACTTAAGATTACAGTTGTGAGCCACCAGCACCCAACAAATACTTCTTATTAACAAGTATTCTTAATTTGCTGTCATGTCTTTATTACCTTCAATACTATAAAATTTTCATGTTTGCTTCTCATTTTATTTTTAATGCTTAAAAATAAATGTTCCCACACTGGCTTAAAAAACGCCTGACATATTGATGATTCTTAAAAATATTTTTGAAACATTAAAAATTCAGACTGATTTTTTTGTATTACAGATATGAGTTTCAAATATTTTTTCTCATTTCAGCAAATTCATTTACCAATTTACTATTGCAAAGACACAAACCCACTCATAGCATTATAACATATTTTCTTGAAAATATCTTGACATTTTTACATGAAAAACACAGCCTTTTTGCATCATGGTAAAAACTCATTGCATCCCATACAAACCTCAGACCAATTGCTAAGAAAGGATAGAAGATCATCTCTATTGTCTTGAGATTGTCATGTGAAGAAATATGTGCTCACTTTGTCAAAATATGAATGGCACATGTTTTCTTTTTAATTTGTTTAATTATTCATTTATTCACATGTGCATACATTGTTTGGGTCATTCCCACCCCCCCGGTCCCTCTCCTGCTCCTTCTCCTCCCCTCCCCCCTCAGTTCCAGGCAGGTCCTGTTCTGCCCTTGTCACTAATTTGGTTGAAGAAAAGACACAAACATAATAAGGAAAACAAAGCACTTTTGCTAGTTCAGTTAAAGCTAGCTATATAGAAATATTCCTAGCATTGCTTTCATGTACACATGTGTTACAACCCATGTTGATTCATCTCTAACTGATCTTTACACTGTTTCCTGATCCCCTTCTCATGTTGACCTTTGTCACTTTAAGGTTTCTGTATTAGTTCCTCTGGAGTGGGGACATCAAATGCTTTCATGTTTTGGGTTTTCTACCTTTTCCTATATCTCCTGCATGTGTTCTCCCCTTGTCATGTGATCCAAGTCCAACCACGTTGCTGCATTTGCCCTAGATCTAAAGTCCGCATATGAGAGAGAACATATGAATTTTGGTTTTCTGAGCCTGGCTGATCTCGCTGAGAATGATGTTCTCCAGTTCCATCCATTAATGTGTTTTCTTTATTCTTTCTTCAGTTGTTGGTCCCCTAGGCTGAGATCTTGGTTATTGTGAATATGTGCAAATTTCATGCTTTCACTCATCCAGAATCTAGATCTATAATGATAATAACAACAATAAAAATGGGACATGAGCATAAAATAGGAATTGTTGGAGTGAGATGGGAACTTAGTTGTGGTGAGCATGATTGACATACATTATATATATATGCACTTATATACATATATAGGTATACATACAAATATATATGATTACATAATGAAACCTACTAAGTACTGTTTGAAAAAGGAAGGAAGGAATAAGAGAGCATGTTGGAGGGGGTGAACTTGATCAAAGCATATTGCGCACATCTATGGATGTACCACAATGAAACTTCTTTGTGCAATTAATGTACAGTAATAAAATTGAACTAGGAAGGAGTATGGGGAAAATATCTGTGGGGTAGAAATAACATTTTCTTCTATAGAAATGGCTGCAGGATAGAGAAACCATTATACAGCTGGAATGTGAGCAATTGAACTGCAATTTATACATGTGTATATTTTTCTTACTATGGTAAGATGTAGGTTTAAATATTTATGTTATTAGGCTAGAAGGAGAGTTTGAAGATCATGTTGAAAAAGAGAAAAAATAAGTGATATTCATTTGTTACCATGCAAATACTTTCACTACAATATAACTCTGAGGTAAAATGAAATTTTGTTTCATCATCAAAAATATTATGCTTTATGCAAGATTGCTGGTATTGGTAGTCTTCTGTCTCCTTCCTTTGTTTGGGAAACAAAATATTTTGTATGCAATAACATATGCTAATATCTCTGCTGGCAATTCCCTACATGATTACTATAGAAAGACAGACATTTTTCCACATTCCTAAACTTAATGCAGTTTTTTTCAGGCTCCTCAATGACAGCTGTGCTCTAGTGAGATGAGAATTGGAAGTGGTAATAAATGCTTATTTTACTCCTTATGACAGAAATTGTTATAATCTATGGAAAATAATTTACCAATAACCTGTATGTGGAGTATACATATGTTCATGTTCTTCTACCTACTAATTTTTGTTCCAGAAATACATCTTAAGGAAGTAATAGAGGAGCATAGGGTTAATACAAAAGGATTGTCATTAAAAGATGACAGTTGGTAGTGGCCTGACTATATACAATAGAAGATTGGTTAAATAAGCCTTGGCACATCCATGCAGTGAAAGATAATACTACTAAAAACGCTGTGCATTAGTACTTAAATTCATGGAAAAAATCCTAATAAATTGTATTCAAGTGCTGGCTACAAAGTTGCACAAACAGCAAACTTCTAATTTTGTAGGAAGTATGCATTTGTGTGTGTGTGTGTGTGTGTGTGTGTGTATGTGTGTGACAAAGAGAGAGAGAGAGAAAGAAAGAAAAAGAAAGAGAAAAATAATGAAGTAACAGAAAAATATTTTTAAATTATAGTGATTTCTCTGACTGATGAGTTATGGTATTTAAAGATGTGTCCATTTACTTATGGGCATACATTCACATATTTATGCATAAATGTCCATACATATATGTGCTTATAATGAATCTTCTTTTTAAAAAACACTCAGTGTCAGGAGAGATGAATGTCTTGAATTTAATTAACTGAGCTCTTATTTTATTCTTATACTGCGAATTCCTTGTTTGCATATGATAGCACTTTGTTATTTCACATAAATTGTTCAGTATATTTTGATTATAAATTTGACATTTCTGATCACTTCTATAATCACTGTGGTCTGCCTGCCATCTCTCTGGTCAATGGCTCACTCTTGTAATACTCACTTTTCTGGAGGCAGAAAACTATTTGTTAGCCTGGGTAAATAGTTCATGAGACACTATCTGGAAAATACTCAACACACTGAATTCAAGCAGCAGTACTACAAAAGAAAGATATGCATAATATTCTAACCTGTGTTCCACTTTTATAATCTATTTTAAGAAAAATATCTGCTTAAACCAAACAAAATATTGCTGCTTTCTGTATTCTGTCTTGCATAACTTTGCCTATGTCTGGGTTATGAAGATATTCTCTAATGTTTCCTACTAAATTTTTTAATTCTAGCTTTTCCATTTAGGTTCACAGTCTATCTTTAAATAATTTTGAATACATGTTAAAAAAACATTGTTTTCATTCATACTAATATCCAATTGTTCTAGCATCAATTATTGAAAATACTTTATTTTCGATGAGTGGTTAAATTTTAAATGTAGGTCTATTTGTACATTCTTCATTTGGTTTCATTTAGTCAGTTTTCCAATTAGTAAAATATAAAATCATTTTGATTACTGCAGCTTTATAATGTTATACGGTAGCTTTGTATGATTACTGTAGCTTTTAAAAAATATATGCACTGCAATTGTATGGGGTTGAAATGGAATAGTGTGTGTCTTCTTACTTTGTCATTCTTTATTATATGCATCTTGTGTATTTTAAATCACTTATATTTTCTTATTAATTTTAGATTCAGCTTTCCAATTATTAAAAGTTAGCAGTGATTATTATTGTGATTACATCAAATCTGTAGAATAATTAGCAGACAACTGTATAGCTCTTTTTTTAACCTACGTCTAATTTAGCTAAGTGATATTTTCTGTATTTTAATGTTGTGGTTTTGTCCATCCTTTGTCAAATTTGTTCCACTGTACATTGTACAATTTGAAACTATGTTAAATAATATTTAAATATGTATATATCCCCACTGTTTCTGGAATGTAGAAATAAAATTCGTCTTTCACAAGTATAATTTTTTGAGACTTTGCAATTTACTTATTAATTTATGGATTTTTTTAATCCTTTAGAATTTTCTGTACAATTATGCCTGTGATTAGCAACTGTTTTGACACATTTTTTCTAGTGTTTATACTTTTTATTGGTTTTCCTGTTTCTTTTCACCTTCACAGAAGTGCTAAAGAGGATGGGTAAGAAAGAACTAAAATAATACAAATCTCTATAAACACATGAAAAGAAAAATAATTTATGGTATATTCATACAATAGAATACTCCTCAGCAATAAGAACAAGTGTGCTGCTGATATATGCAATAATGTGTTCAAGTCTCAAAATCACTTTGGTGAGTGAAAGAACACAGAAAAAACCAACATGCATACTGTATGAGTTATATTATATAAATTTCTGGGAAATGGAAACCCACTAAAGTGACAGGAAGCAGAGCACCAGTTGCCTGGTGTTGGGAGGAGCCAGGGTAAGAGAAGCAGAGTGCAGGGATTGCAAGACCCACCAGGCGCTTTGAAGACAGTGGAGAGTGATGCATTTGTAATACTAATATTTTTCAAATTTTACACCTTAAATAAAATTTACTATGACTCAATTATGAGTTAATATAATTGTAAAATGTTGAAATAATGAATCCACTTATAATTTTAAAAGCTTCTATAAAACAAATATGGTGCCTTTGTCAAAAATTAGGTGGGCACTGTATTACCAAAAACACATGATGAAGAAAAGACAGCCTCTTCAACAAAAGTGCTGAGAAAACTGGATATCTACTTGCAGAAAACTGAAACTAGATCCATATTTATCACCCTGTACAAATTAAACGCAAAGTGGATTAAAAATCTTAATTTAAGACCTGAAATCTTGAAGCTAGTACAGGAAAGAGCAGGGAGTACACTAGAGGCAATAGGCATAGGCAAGGACTTCCTCAATAGAAATCAAATGGCTCAGCAAATAAGAGAAAGAATTGACAAATGGAACTACATCAAATTAAAAAGCTTCTGCACAGCAAAAGAAAGGGTTTCTAAATTGAAGAGGCCATCCACAGAATGGGATAAAATCTTTGCCAGCTATACATCTGACAAGGGATTGATAGCGAGAATATGCAGGGAGCTCAAAAAACTAAACTCCCCAAAAAATCAATGGCCTAATGAAGAAATGGCAAATGAATTGAACAGAGCCTTTCAAAAGAAGAAGTCTAAGTGGCTAAAAACACATGAAACACATTTAGATTCCATCTTTCTCCTGTTAGAATAGCTACCATCAAAAGCACCACCAGCAACAAATGTTGGCTAGGATATGGAGGAAACGGAATCTTCATTGTACTGCTGGTGGGAATGTAAGCTAGTACAACCACTATGGAAAACAGTATGGAGGTTCCTTAAAAAAACTAAGACTAGACCTGCCACATGATCCAGAAATCCACTCCTAAGGATATAGCCAAAGGAATGTAATTCAGCTTATGACAAAAACACTGTACACCCACATTTATTGCAGTATTGTTCATAATAGCTAAACTATGGAAACAACCAAGATGCTTCACTATTGATGGATGAATTAAGAAAATATGGCATTTATATACAAAGAAATTTTACTCAGCCACAAAGAAGAATGAAACTTTGTCATTCTCAGGTAAAAGGATGGAACTGGAGAACATCATCTTAAGTGAAGTCAGCCAGGCTCGGAAGGACAAAAGCCACATGTTCTCTCATATGTGGAATATGGACCTGTAACAAATGTAGCAATACTATGAAACACTGGTCCCCATAGGGGAGGTCATGTATGAGAGGGGCTTGGAAACTAAGAACTTGAATAGGGTTGACATACCCACTACATAAGAATGAATATAGAAGTCTTAAAATGACTGAACCTACCGTGAGAAAGGGACTAAGGCAGAATGAAGAAAATTATAGAAGATAAACAAATTGGGGTTTTAATACATACATACATAGAAATATCACAAGGAAATTCCCTGTGAGCTATCTTTATCTCAATCTAAAATGTCATGTCTTTCGTTTTATCTTTCCTCTTTTATTTCCTACGTAATCACAGAATAAGGTGGAATAAATCCTGCCCAATGGGGAGGGCTAGCACCAGTGGGAAGGGGGAGGTGTTGGTGAAAGGGGGTAGGAAGGTGAATATGGTGCGATAAAATGTGTACACATGTAAGTAAATGCAAAAATGATACCTAATGGAACTACCCCAGGAATTGGGGGAGGGGGACGAAGGAGAATGGTTGAGGGGAGAGAATTCATGTATGATATATTTGATACATTGTGTGTAAAGGCCACAATGTACCCCCACCCATCATAACAATAAAAGAAAAAAAATGAGTAAAAAAAATAAAGTGCATGTTGAAAAGAAAAAAAACTAAACATGGTAAACATGAAAAATGTAAAATTTCTGTAAATAATAATGAAAACTGTATGACTCATAATCTATAGAAAATATCTAAAATAGTAATTATAGACACAAATATAAATACCTTATGTTAACACAACAATAACAATAATAATACATTGTATTTTCAACTCATAAAACTATAAAAGAAGTAAACTGGGGAAAAGTGTAATAAAAGGAAAATAAATATTAAAAAAATTGATGAGGCAGGAAATAGGAAAAAGCCAAATTAATAAATAAAAATTTGACTTTTTGAAATAATTCATAGAACATAAACCACTAGTTAATATAATTATGGAAAAGTAAGAAAGAGTAAAGAATTACAAAAATAATGACAATATGCATAGTCTTAAACAAATACATTAAGAAATATAGAAAATGGATTGTTTCTTTGAAAAAAATGCTGTTTCTTAAATCTAACTGCATGAAGAGATTGTCAGATGATAAATATAAAAAATATTCACATGACTTCCTTTTAAGAATGCCAGTCTTCTTACATTTATTTATACACTGAATGGGATTTAACACAAAATTCCAAAGAACATTTGTATATAGCTAGTAATCTTGAAGTTTATATAAAAATAAGCATACCAAGTTGCTGTGAAATGTTGAAAAGGAAGAACCGTATGGGGTGATTACACATCCTTTATGTTAAAACTTACTACAACAGATTGTATTTTTGATAATTGTTACAACAACTTGAGGGATATTTAGAAAAATATGCAATTAGATGCATTCGTCATACAGTGCCAAACATAAGCTACCTAAGTCATTGCATGTTTCACTATGTTTATTCTTATCATTGAGCAATGTATGTGTGGCATAGATGTGTCGCAGTTTTGTTTTGTTTCATTTTTAACTATTCTGCTAAAACATGACTGTTTCCAGTTTTGACTATTATGAGTGAATCTTCTATAAATATTCATGCAGAGGTTTCTGCATATACATGAGTCTTCATTTCTCTGGGATAAATTTCCAAGTATTCAGTTGCTATGTCATGTAATAGCTGCGTTTTTTATTTTTAAGAAAATGATAAATTTTTCTTAAATGGTTGCCACATTTTATATTCTCACAGTAATATGAGCTACCCAGTTGCTTTGAATTCTAACCAGTATTTGTTGTTACTTTTATTTTTTTACTTTATCCATTCCAAATCTCTTAGAGTGACATCCTGTTGTAGCTTTAATATGCTTTTTTCGAAGTGGCAGTGGTATTAAATATTTCATATAATTATTTGCCATTTGTGTATTATCTCTAAATATCTACTTATGTTCTTTTCTCATTTTCTAATGCTATTGTTTATTTACTGGCAAGTTGTGAGAGGTTAATTTTACTAATTTTTTGGTACTGGAGTTTGAACTCAGGAAGTAAGACTTGTGAGGCAGGAATGATACCACTTATGCCACGCCCCCATGTGAGAGTTCTTTATATATTCTAGATACTAGATCTTTGCCAGTTGTGTGTTTTATAAATATTCTCCTACGTTGTAGCATATTTTTTCATGTCTTTAACAGGATAGTTCAGAAAACAAAGGTTTAACTTCAATGTTGATGAGATCTTACTTATTAGTGTTTCTTTTATGCTTTTATTTTCATGTGTAGGTGACAAGTCTAAGAAGCCTTTGCCTACTTCTAGATTCTGAAGATTTTCTCCTTTTTTTTTTTTTTCTTACAAAGTGTTACATCTCAGATTTAGGTCTATGGAGTTTTTTGAGATAATTTTTATATAAGTTGTGTGGTGTCGGTTGAAGCTAATTCTTTCCTATGTCTAGGTATTCTAGCACCGTTGCTGAAAAGGCTATCTATCTAGCATTATTCCTTCATTGAATTCCTTCTAGTTTTTCTTTTTTTTCCTTGAGGCAGTGGGGTTTGAACTCAGGTCTTTGGACTTGTTAGGCAGGTGCTCTATTGCTTGAGACAAACCTCCAGCCCTTTTTACTCTGGTTATCTGGATGGCAATCCTCCTACTTTATGCTTCCAGCCATAGCTGAGATGACAGGCATGTACCACCATGCCCAGCATTTTTCCATTGAGGTGAGGTCTCATGATGGTGTTTTATACAGAACCATGTTCCTCCAGATCTCAGGTTCTGGAGTAGTTGAGATGACAAGCAACCTCACTGTTCCCACCTGTTGGTTGAAATGGGGGTCTTGTGAAGTTTTTGCTGAGGCTGGCCATGAGCTCTTGATCCTCCAGACCTCAGCCTCCCACGTAGCTAGGTTTATAGGTATGAGCCACCAGCATCTAGCTTCTTCTGTACTTTTGTCAAAAATCACTTGGTGAAGTGCAGGTATCAGAGCAGGACAGAGTCCACAAGAGCCTATGGATGCTATGGAGCTCCACCATCCTTCCTCCTTACTCCCATCCTCCTTGCCCACAGGTAGAGGCAGGAGCTTAATTTCTACAATGAGGAAGAGCAGCAGGAACTGGATAAACAGACACTTTCAGGAAAGTGTCTGATTCTCAAAGATCAGATTCCTTGGCTGTTTGTCAGGCTCAACCTCAAGAAGCATGAAGCGTAGTTGTGGTCCAAAAACTGCCAGGTCAAAAACTTTAGGTAGAAACTGTAGCAAAAACAATTTAAGCAATTATTGAATCAGCAAAACATAGAGGTACAAGGTGATACCAGCCTATGACCTAGAGCCCAAGCGCAGGTAGGTCCAGAGTTAGGGATGGAAGAAAAAAGAAGCATGATTTTGCAGCCCCTTCTCTTCAGAAGAAAAGAAGCCACACTCACCAGCCTCAGGCAGGCCTGGGAGATCTGTGGTGGAGAGGGAGGCTTACAGTTTCTGATACAGCCTTCCCTTAGGAATTCAATGCCTGACTTCTTGCCAGAGCTTGCATTATTCTAGGACTTCACTGTTCTCCTCTCACCCCAAGATCTACTTGAGTGGAAGGATTCATTCTGCCCTCCGCTATCTGGGTAAGTATGGATAGAAAGACTCCAGTCCTAGGATGTAACTGTGTTCATAGGGGTCTGTGCTCGCAGTGTCCTATGTACACATCCATCCAGCTGCCAAGGAGGACAGGGACACACAGCGTGCCCTGCACCTGAGCAGTGACAAAATTGAGAGTGCTGGTTTTCTCTTCAGCAGTGTGAGTGCACTGATGTTTATTATCCATAGCTACTCATAGGTCTCTATGTTTTCACTGTGTGGCTATTTCAAGTGGCCCTGCTACAAATGTTCTCTTCTCATTTGGGTCCTGTGTAAACAAACCACATTTATATTAGTTCCCAGAACTAGGAGTGTAATTCGTGCCCATGTCCTATGTTTAATTTCAGTAAATGTTTCCCCAAATGTTCTTAAAAATGTGACCAGTGCTTGTTAATGTATGGTGTGTTTCTGGACTCTCTGTTCTGCATATTCACTGACATTTAGGATTGCGAGACTTTTCAGTGTTGATCAGCTGATTTCTAGCATTGTTGTGGTTTTAATATTTATTCCCCTGATGACTGTGAGTTTGAGCAATTGTTAACTTACTGGGTGCCAAGAATTCTTCCAAAGTGTTTGTTTACTTTGGCCCATTATTTTGCTAACTGATTAGATTTTTTTATAAATGTTTATGATTTTTAACGTAAACCTTCTTTGATAATTAATATTGGCAAGAATCTTTTATTTTGTTGCTTGTCTTTTCACTCTTGGAGTAATTCTTACTGAATAAATGAATGAAGAAATTTTACTATTAGTATAATGTTTCAATATCTTTCATAAATTCCCTGGCTGTGGAGATACTAACTTCTGAAAGGTTCACTTTTTCCATTTATTTTATTTATTTATTTATTTTTTGAGATAGGGTCTTCCTATGTATTTTAGGCTATCATGGAACTCCAGATATTCCTGCTTCAACCTCCAGACTGCTGGAATTGATTACAGGTGTGTGCTATCTTGCCTGGCTTAATTTTTCCTTTCACATTAAGCATTAGATTAATTTTCCTGATTGCTGTCTATGGTATGAGTTAAGGAACTGATTTTGCTTTTTCCCCTGGAAGGGTTCAGTTTTCCTCTATGAGTTAAAAACATTGTCATTTCCCTTTTGCTACCTATCACCATTCCTACCATATACTAAGGTTTCATTAGTGTATGCTGTGTTCTGTGTAAGTCAGTACTTTCTGGCGTATTTAACTACAAAACTAAGTCTACCTATTTGGAAAGGCATTTTTCCCTACCTTGTTATTTAACAAAGCATCTGTAAGCTTTTACTGGCCTTTTATAAAGCATTAAAATGATCATTTGATTTTTACATACAATGTTCAGAATTTTATTGGAATTGTATTAAATTCATGCATGCATTTTAGAGGAATAACACCTTTGCAAAACTGAACTTTCTAGCCCAGGTATATTAAAGATGTGTTCATTCGTTTGATCCTTTGCAAAGTCTCCACAGTGTTTTGATTTAACTATAGATGTTTTGCACACTCTTCTGAACACTTATCTCCAGTACTTCACTTTGTTTAAATTGTCTGTGTTTTCCATGGTACTTTTAGCTTAATTTTTAATCTCTTTTTCTTGTTAAGAAGACTCATGTGATTTTTTCTCGTTACCCATTAATATGGTGGATTATATTACGGATATTTGAATACTGAATTAGCCTTGCATTCCTGCAATAAGCTCTATTTTGTTATGGAGTATACTATGGACAGTGTGTGATTTACACATTATTGATTTCCATTTGCTAATATTTTAAATATCTTTCTATTTTCATTCATGAGGGATATCAATAGTAGTTTTCTTTGCTAGTTTGGTATCAGGGTAATTCTATCCTCATAAAATAAATTGGGAAGTATTTCTTCCATTTTCTAGAAGTGATTGTGAAGAATTGGTGCTAATTCTAGATTTAACATTTAGAATCCATGAGTCCTTTCTGATATAGGAGGAGAAAAACAGAAGAGAGAAAATAGAGAAAAGGTAGATAAGGGAGTTCTTTTGCTAACAATAGAATATTTACTGTGCTATGCATATGGAGAGTATTGAAGTTTGAAAATTAGTCTTGTGGGCTTATCATGTATCAATAGATATTAAATATAATAGGAAATTTCGGTGGGATGAGAGCTATGTACATGATAGTAAAATGTTTTTACACCAATCCCTTAATATATGAAAAGATGAGAAACAATATTGAGTGTAAAAAATAGGAAAATAACACAGGATTTCGTTATCAAAATTTACAGATGAACCTCATATGCCTTCAGTTGTGTTCTGAGAAGACAACACCAATTGTACAATATGCCATTTGAGAATGCATAACCTGAATCTAAAGATTAAGAAACATGATATAAATGCAAAATCTTCAATATTCTGTTAGAAAGAAGGAAAATGCATTCTTCAGAAATGTTTTAAAAATGAAAGAAGAGATATAGAATTTCCAGATTAGCAAAAGTCTTACAAGAGAAAATTACAACACATCTAGTTTTGCATATCTTAATTAACATTAATAGTGATTCTCAGATCAGGCATCAGTCCAGACTAAAAATGGTTATAAAACTTCACCCTGCCGCTGGGGCAGGTTGTATATACAACCAGAGAAAAGAAAGTGACATACAGAAAATCTAAGTGAAGTCACTGAGTTTCAATAATTACAGTTTGTGTTTGTCTTAATTGAGCATGATTTGAACAGTTGGTCACTTAAGATGGGATATAACAGTAGGTTAGTTTGTTTTCACATCAAGTTAGATTACAGTTTACTATGTGCATAGAAACCTTTAAGCCAAATTTAAAAATATAGAGTAAGATTTTGACCAAACACAACAGAGACCAAAAAGACATAACAACTAAGTACAATAACTCCCTCTGGATTCGATACTCTCCTACTGGAAAAATGGTATACAAGACATTATTTGTTCAAGTGATGAATTTGAAAATGGACAATAAATGAGGTTAAAATTATATTAATGTGAAATGAAGTCTATGAAAGGTGTGATTACATAGAGAGATTGCTCTATTCTTATAAAACGCACATTGAAATAACTAGCAGATGTATATCACTCTCAAATGGCTTACATCTCTGTAGATAAAGAAAATAATAAAGTAGGATAAATGTCAGTAATGAATTAATCTCAGTGAAGAGCATATACATGTTTTTGTATGGTTCTTACCACTTTTTTGTATATATTTGAAGCCATTATCAAATTAAAACAATTCTAAACATTAAAGAATTGCCACACCTTCCTGAATTAATAAAAGGGAGCCTTTGAAAGACTTAGCCTTTGACATTCCAGCTCTGTGCCTTGCTGGTTTAATCTGTAAAACAGGAAAAATAATATTATGTACTTCAAGAGGTGAATATATATCAGCACATACAGGATGCTTGGAGCCGGGCTTGTGTGGTAGGAAGAACTGAGTGAGTATTGACTTCCAATGTGTGTGGCTGTGGTAGAAGGGGCAGTGGTATTCATTACCATCTTTATTACAGACCAAGCTCTGGGATCAGGGACTCTGGCAGATTTCAAACTGACACCCAGTGTCTTGATTTACATTCCAGCTCCTTGATTTGAGGTTATTCTAATATTGTTAGTGGAAGACCCTAATTTGAGGGAAAAATATTCAGCCTTAGTTTCTCAAGTCTTTTGCAGTGACAAGACATGGTAAGTGGGTGCATATTCAATGTCACGTTCTCTGGATTTTTGATGGACTTTCTCTAAACTGAAATCACAGTGTTCAACAATGAAACTTTGCAACATTGTTCAGGGTACAGACTCTGAAAAGGCTTGTTTGTACATAGGGTTTTGTTCATTCTTTATGGAACTCATTTTTTAATCTGCAATTTATGGATAGCCCTTTTACTTTACAAAGCATTCCCATGTGTATTTGAAATTCTTGACCCATCATAGAAATCCTTACCATTTCTCTGATAGAACATTTGAAGCTCAACAGGCTTAACTGACCTGCTCAGGATCAAGCAGCTAATGTTGGTGATTCCTATGAAGACATTTTTATCATTATCACATCACTTAACACGGGAATTCCTCTAAGTTTTCATTCAATTAATGTTTTAAGGAAATTGAAGTTGGACTTGAATATAGATTCTGCCTCTAGTCCCAAATATTTCCACTGTAACATGGAATACTTTGGCTTTGAAAGTAGTTTATTAATTTAAATCATCATAACACAGTTGCTATAAGTCCAAATCTGCATCTAAAGATGTCTGTGGAATAAATGTTTTCAATTGGCTTCTAGATTAAGGTCTTACACTGCCTAGGAAAACATCCTGAAAAGTTTTAACTTAGGGGATCATCAATTAGACTTTGTACTCAGACACAGGCAATTAAAGGGAAAGATCAATTCTAGATGTCAAATGTTGAATAGAGATTTTTCCTTTTTTTTTTTTTTTTTTGAATTTTTGGTGTATATGGGGAAGCACTGGTCTCTAAGGCTGATCCAATCTCCTTCATTTGATCGATTGCTGAAGCGATTGATGGGCAAACTGTTCAGCCAGAATCCCCAGCAGCAAGGTCAGTGGACCATGAATCCTCTGCCAAGAGGCTGGGGTCCTTTTGTGAAGCAGCCTTCTCCCTGCAAGAGCGTTTTGAGTATGCAGAACACATCGGCTCAGCCTGAAGGCGGCAGTTAGTGCACACACACACACACACACACACACACACACACACACACACACACGTACTCACCAGCGCTTTCCCCTCAAGTGAGGCGGTATCAGTAACTGCAGTCCTAGCTTCCTGGGCTGACAAGGTACCAGCGGCCACTGCCTGATTTGTTGAAGGAGCTCAGAAGTCTAGTTTCCTAGGCTCCCGGTAACACGCAGTTGTCACAGCAGCTAATGGCAGACAGTCGCGTCTTTCCAGCTGCTTCCCCAGCCCTGGCAAGAGGGCATCCTTTTCCAAAAGCCAGTCAGCCTGGGGAGGAGGCTGCTCAGTGCTGAAGGTAAGACCTCTTCCTAGTTGCTCTCTTTCCTACCTTGCCAGCTGCCTTTCAATCCATTTACAGGTAAGCGCTTGCAGTTTCTTTAAGTATGTGGAAACCTTCTTAATCATAGATTTACTTGAGAAAGTCTTTTCCACTAAGGGCTTGAGAGTACGGTCCTGTTTTTTCTGATTAAAGTTTTGGTGCAGATGGTAACTCCACTTCTCTTCCCACTCTTACAAATGACACACAGGAGACTCAGCCTCATTCTGTGATTCATAGAGAACTTCACATTTAGCATAAGTGTGCAAGTCTAACCTTTGAGTTACTTGGCAATTGTTATGCAACTCTGCATGCGTAATTTAAAGACCTTTAAATATTCTCTCTTGCTGAGAAAACATACATCAATCTTCTAAAATAAAAGACAACTGGTGGGAGCTTACAGATTCACACTCTTCAGCATTTAACGTTCAGTGATAAAAGCAGAAGTGAAAGTTGCTGAATCACAGAAGTTTAATATTCATGCAAATTGCTGTATTTGTCAGAGAGAGCCAGGAATCAAATATCTTTTCATCTTTTTGAGCTCTTATATAGATCGGGATGATGTGGATTTAAAGAAAGGAAGTTTTTGGTTGATGTAAGTCAGTCTGTTGGGTGGGATTAACTAAACTGATTACTTGACATGGTAAAGAATTGAGGGCATTTATTTTTCTGCCAAAATGAGCTGAATTCTAAGATTGCATTTAAAGATTTCTTACCTTTTTATTTTTCTCCAAATAAAGCTACAATTTAAAAAATCTGTGTCTCTTTACCCCAGTGAGGCTAATCTGCACTGTTATAGCCCCTGACTTTCCTCAACAGTTATGTTTTCTTAGAAGTTCTGAGTAAAAGAAAATGGGTAAAGGAAAAAACTCAACAACTTTAAATATGTCCAACACATAATATTCATTTTATTTGTTTCATAGGCATCATTTCACAAGAAGTTTTATGAGAAATTGGCTAAATATCTCATAAGTTTAGCCAATTGAGTCACAATGATGATAAAATGTTTACAAGATATAAATCCTATATTTAAGTCAAGCTCAGGGGTACACTCTGAATTACCATCGAGTGCAGAGAAGACATTTCGATGGAGCTGTCATAAGTGTAAAATTAACTAGAGAACACAGGGTTTGGTGACTGGTTTTATGAGAATCACTTTGTGTGTACTTCACTTTTAATAGTTTCTCTTTGCATTACTTTTATAAGAAATGCTTCCAAGCCATGATATGGCATCTGTGTTGATGTGGATGACCTGAGTCCCCATGAGATTCCAGCACGTGACTTTAGGTAGATCTAAATTTATGTTTTAAAGTCAAGGCATCACCTGAGATCAGATACCTTCTCTGATAACTATAGGGAACCTACCAATTAAGCCAAGGAACTACATGTGCAAAGATATCCATATGCTGCCTCATTAGAAGATTAGAAAGAAAGCAGAGTTTTCTTCTTCATCTGTCATTAATGGTTAATGCAACTGATACCTCTTCAGCACTCAATGGAGACTTACTGTCCATAACAAATATTTCACATTTATTTTCTGGCACTCCCTTTGGGTTCCATAATATTTGTGATTTCTACACTGGATATACATAAAGTAATTTGGCTAGATAGATTGTACAATTTTCTATACAATAACATACCAGGAGAGCACAATTTTACATTTTGTTTCTTCAGACACTGATCTGCCCTTAAATGTGGGGTAAGCCTACTCATCCTACTCATATTACTCTCTTTATGGTGCTTTGGTGGCTGAAGACTGAGTCCAAGGTAGTGATATTGATCATAGTAAACCCAAGCAACTTCATGTTGAGTGGATGCTGTGCATTTGGAATGAAATCCTGGGGAGAGAGAAATGACACCCCTTTTTTTTTTCTATTTTTCTTTCTTACTTTCACTTATTTATTGATGAGACAGGCTCTCATTATGTAACCCAGGCTGGCTTCAAACCTACAATCCTTCTGCCTTAGCCTCCTGAGTGCTATGATTACAGGCCACCATGCCTGGCCTCTTTTTGTTTTTCTTTTGACAAAGATTTCTAACTCAGCCAGAAAACTAAAGGATCCAAGACTGGATTTTAGCTAGGCCTTCTGCAGAGGTGAAAGGTAATTTAATTCAGTTGTACCGCTAGCTTTCCTAACGTGCCAGCTACCTCACAATCCACTTACAGGTAGGCTGTTAGAATTTCTTGCAAGGTCTGAGTTACTCACCCTTGGGTCTAATGTAGATTTGTGAGGCAGGTTAAAGAATGAGTCAGTGGTTTGCACATTAGGGATGGATTGCCATTCACAGGTATCTTTGCTAAGATGGAATCAATTTCATTTTGTTTAGAGCCAGAGGTGAAGACTTCTCTGTTACCCCAATGGCTCCCCTTACCTCTGATAGCCTTTCCTGGGTGGCTTAGTACATTAGTTTTTGGCGGTGGTGTGTGTGGTGGGGAGATCCTCCCCCTTTTCTTCCTCTTCCTTGTTCATCTTCTTCTCCCTCTACTTCTCCATAAAGGCAAGAGTGAATGCTATGAATTGAGTTGAAGAAATGTTCTGGACAACATTTAATTCTCTCTGATCAGTGGGGTATGGCAGATGATGCAGCCCATGTTTCTACATATGCATTTTGACTTTGTAGACCTATGTTGACCAAGCAAAAGAAAGGGAAGGAAAAATATAAGAAAAACTAAAAAGCTGTCATGAAATGCAAACAGGTGCTGAATACTAAGAAAACCATGTAGTTATACTCACAAGCTGATTTTCCCCAAATTGCCTTAGATTATACACCAGCTCTAACAATGGCATATTGTATGCACCCTTCAGGGCTGCACTGAGTGACAGCTGTAAGTTAGAATGAAGAGAAGAAAATGCTCTACACTTTCAATATTGAAAAGAATTAGGACCCATATAGTAATGCTTTTTATAGCAATACATTGGTTGGTGTTACAAGCTTCTATGGCTACTGTACTATTATATTCTCTATACTAAAATGCAGTTTGGTAGAGGCAATGATTACTAAGAATCATCTTGCACCCCAGGACAGTAAACTTCCTCCTCATGTTAAACTTTCTAACTTTGCTGGCTTATTTTTGTTTCCCTAGTTCTTTAATTTTCTCCCATTCTTATTCCAATTCAATCAAAATCAGATATGATTTAGTACTCTCATTTTATTTTTAAGGTGTTGCTTTCTTTTCTGTCTCTGACTCTGTTTTCCCCCAGCGTATGTGTTACACATTGTGAATACATTTACAAAGAATTAGAATTTGTCTGGATTGGACAGAGCATGTTATTAGACAGGTTTCCATTTGGCTTTTTAAGTGTCTCTTTTCTAAACCCAATTTTTAAAAGTATTCTAACTCTGTAAGGACAGTTATGATAAGAAAGTCTTAGTTCCAGCTCAGCTGTTACCTTGTTCAAGACTTCAGATTTTCTCCGAAAGGATTTTCCTCTTTCTGTACTCGCTAATGGGAACATGACTGCTTCTAATATCTGGGGTCACAGTGGCATCTCATTCAGGCATAGGCATAGAAAGTGAGCCACCTAGTGGTGAAGGAGAGTAATTTATATCCCGAATTGAGCCTTCCAAGTTGATGGACAGAAAGGACATTGCTAATTTCCTTTTTTAAAAAAAATTGTTTATACTTCTATTCACATGGCTAATTTTTTGTTATATTGTAAAGAGGTATTTAGTTTTATGATAGCAACATTTACTGGTATTTTCTGCTTTTCAAATGCATTGTTTAATTACAAATAAAAGTTTTTCACATCATGTCTCATTTTTTAATTTATATGCTCTATTCCACCTCTAACTTTTGTTACTGATATGTACTCATTTTGAAAAAGTTTATGTTGTTTTCCATGTGTTTAATGATAATATTTTATACACATTTTCATATCATTATGACATTATCATATCATCCTAACATAATCAATAAAATGCTTCCTACAGAAAACAATGAAACTATATATTTTCCAGAGTATTTTTATTGTATTTTGAATAACTTGTTTGCAAACTGAGTTTAATATATCTGCATTTCCATACTTTCAGAAACATTTGTATATCTATATCCATCTATCCATATGAGGAGTATAAAACTATTCATATATGCATGTATGCCTTTATTCTACAGCAATTACAGATCTGAGGTATGTTTCCTAGTGTTTTCTTAGGACTCTAATCTAGTTAATCAATCACCAGGGTTTCAGTAGCTCTTGTCTTGTTTTCCTTACTTCTTTTCGGTATAACTATCTGCACTGCAGGCATTGGTGGTATTATAGAGGAGGCAAGTCTCATGGATGGAAACCTCTCTTTGGAAGTGGTGCTGTTGAGGTCATGCTTTAGAGAACTGGAATTCTCTAAATGCATGCAACAAGTGAAGGTGCTGTGTGAATAAAGAATATGATTATTCCAGGTGATTATTTCCAATTTAGAAGAATTGGGTACAGGTAAGGAAGAGCACATTAAAAAAGGATTGATTTCATTTGCATTTTACTTGGAACAAAAAACCTCCCAAATTTATGAAGTCAACTGTCAGGTAATTTGGTTAACTCTTTTGTTCATTATTGAACAATGATGCTATTTCAAGAACATATTGCTTAGAACCATGTGTGCAGATTTGCTCTTGAGGTCTTGAATTAGCTCTCTCTCCAGGTGGCTCCATCCCATCCATTTGGTTCTTCAACAGTAGTCATTTGTTTGAGCAATCAGCTGTTGTAAGCTAGTAACTTGGCACATTCTTTTTTAAAAAAACATTAGAAGAATGTTGCTGTCTTGAAGTTATTTTCTTTCTAGGTAAGTGATCTGAAGTTTGAAATATGAATGCAAATAGAAATTAATCATTTCTGATTTAATATGTGGAAGTTGTCATGTATTGTTTCATTTGAGACCTAAATGATGCAAAGAAGCTTAAATATCTTGTTCCATTTGATGTTCTTAGAGTAGACTCAGGAACAATAAAACTGTTTTATTCATCAAGTGCCAACTCCCATGTAATTGAGGAAAGATAAAGAACATATTAAAATTGTCATAATCTTGAATATTCAAACATTGAGAAAGTTAACTCTAAATGTTAGATGTTTTCAAAATGTCTATAAATTTTTAATTGAGATTTTATTTATGTACACCAGTGGTTGGGAATACACTCTTTTTTGGAGGGTGATTTGGGGTTTGAACTCAGGGCTTCATGTTTGCTTGGCAGGCACTCTATCACTTGAGCTCCAGTCCTATTTTGCATTAGTTATTTTTCAGGTAGAGTCTCACAGTTTTGTGTGGGGTTGTTCTCAGACATGATCCTCGACTTTGTGTCCTGCATAGCTGGGATCATAGGCACCTATCACCATGTCAAGCTCATTAATTGAAATGAATCTCATTAACTTTTTGCTAGGTCTCAAGCTGAATTACAATCTTCACTATCTCAGCCTCCAAAGTAGTTGGGATTATAGATATGAGCCACTGCACTGGGCTTGGAATGCAATCCTGACTTGGAATTTAATTTGACTTTCACAAGTCAGTGTCCCTTTCTTTGCAGTTGAAGGATAGAATTTGATTGGTTATGTTTACTACATGTGTACAGATCTGTAATCATTTTAATGTATTCAAGTTGATGGCCAGTAAAACAACAATTATTCACTGATACAGTAGAATATAAAAATAGGGGAAGAAAGGAATCAAGGATCATTTTTTCACATGAGTTTAGAATATGAAACATGGCAAATCTCAATCTCTCTCTTTCTTCTTTTCCCTCCCTCCTTGTTCTTTTCTTTTATTACCTAACAATCCCACATAATTATTTAACCTTCCTGCTTCCCATTTGAGACTTAAAAATCCCAAATCAACATTCACTCTCTGAATTGTGATGCATTCAGGTAATTATTTCCCACAATGTCCTTAAAATTTATGTAAATTACACTTTTGATGAACTGGAATATTTTACAGATGCTCTGCATAAATCACACCAGGTTCAGCCAGTGCAGGGCACAGGATATTTTTGGATTCAGAGACTGAGACATTTCATTGTTGCTACCTTTAAGCACATGCCTTCAGGGGCAGCCTGTCTAATTTTCAGAAAAGCATACTCCTCAGCTTATTCCTAGCTTTGAGGAAAACTTACTATCTATCCACTTGTCAGTTGAATCTGTGAATGAACAGGTGTAACTCTCCTTGTTTCTATGCTAGTTTTCTACTAATGCCAACCTATGAGTATATTTATACATTTCAGTTTATAATATGTATTATTATGATTATTATTTAATTAGAAGCATTAACTTTAAAATGTGTTATACTTTGCTTTCTAAGGAATACAAAATAAAGCATTTATTTTTAGCAGCACTGGGGTTTGAACTAGGCTTAATGTTTGTTAGGTATGCATTCTACTGCTTGAACCATAACTCCAGCCTAAAATAAAGCATTCTTAAAGTGATTATTAATTGTGTTATTGTATACTCAGCTAATGATGGCTAATCATTCTAAATAAATGGTGCCAATTCAAGCAACTCAGAAAGATTTTTCTTTATATAAGATAAAATCTTATATCTTGTAGCAGCAAAATTAAATTAGGCCACTTTATCATAATATCTTCTTAAACCTGGTCAATTTCTTTAATTTTAGGCTTTAATTTAAACTATTTTACAATCCATTATATGCTCCTCACAGTGACTCATTTATTTTAAATTGCTATTATTAACTATCTTTCAGTATTAGCAAAGTTTTTTGAAGCTCTTATGTTCTCCTAAAATGTAGCAACACTAAAAGAATAGTATTTACAATACAAAAGGGAAAATAATGTTCCCAATGCTGCCTCACATTCTAGAGACTTTGCACTATAGTAACTGAATATAAAATTTGGCTGACAAATCCCAATAAGAACTTTGATGGGATTTTGTATTAACAGCTTTCCCTGTAGGTTCAAGCATGCCTACCTGTCCAGAGGTAAACTTAATATTGTCACAGATTCAAGGAATAGATGTAAGGTAACAGAAGTATACCTCAGGTTTTGTGGAACAAAGAAAATTGATCAGCTAGGAGAAACAGGAAATGCCATAGTACCTTATTCCCATCACTATGATTTGTTTTTGCTCATCTTAAAATGCTAAGAGAATGTCATGTGGAACACAGAAATACACAGACACAGGAATCTCTTTCGGTTTTGGCTGAACACCTTGGCCAGATTTTCTTATGCTTTCCAGAGATTTCACATTTGTAGTAAATTATGACTGATGTGTTTCAAATGTCTTGGACAGCCCTTACTTTTTGTTTCTGCTTAGCAACTTATTCCATTCTCCAACCACTGCTTTAGGTAAACAAGGAAAACTACTGAAAAAACGGAAAACTGCCTTATATATTATATGCCCACTAAAAATGGCACCTGGCTAAGAAGACACATTAACTACTATCTACCTCTACAAAGACATGGGTATAAAAAGAGATTTAAACAATGATAACAATTTTGCCTTTGTTAAAATTTCTGAGGAACAAAACATTTTTCAAAAATTGAAACCCATTATCAAGCCTGGTGCCACTGGTATCGCAAATCTGTGATGTTAGCTATTTGAGAGGCTGAGATCCTGAGGATCTGTGGTGGTATGAAGTCAGCCTGGGCAAAAAGTTTTGAGACTCCAACTCAATAGAAAAATGCTGAGTGTGGTGGTATAGTGCCTATCATCCCAGCTAAAGCAGGAAATGTAAACTATGAGAATCACCGTACAAGCTGGTCTGAGCAAAAAGTGTGCCTTTATTTCCAAAATAGCCAGAGTAAAAACGGTTAGAGGCATGGCTCAAAGGGTAGGGTGACTGCCTTGAGATCAAAAGCCCTAAGTTCAAACCCCAGTACTACCAAGAAAAAACAAAATGAAAAACATTATCTAAGTTCTGCTTTATTAACTTAGAACCAAATAAAATCAATTATATTGACCATGTTATTACTAATTACCTTTTTATGCATATAGTCATTTGCTCTTTACAAAAAGCTTTGACAGACATTTGTGAGGTAGGTCTTATCTCAGGTAGTAATGAGGAATATAACACATTTTTTGAGGTTAAGGCTCTTTTGTGTAGATCAGTTTTACCAAAATCTTTGCAATGATGAAATTATTGATGAGCTTTTTTCCTCTTGATAACATCTTCCCAATAATATACCATGAAGATTATTCTGAGTTGAAGTTTCTGGGATAGTGCACAAAAACGAGTATTTTTAGGAAGTGATTCTTATAATTTCATTCACAAGCATGGCAGAGGATGAGATAGACCTTCCTGTGTTCCACTGGGCCTTCTGCATAGTAGGCACATTCTTTTCAAATTAAATATGTGTCAGAATAGTCTACCATATCTACTGAGGGTTTTTGAAATGTAAGGATTCACACGCAATTAGCATAGCAACTCAGTTTTGTGTCATTGATGAATTTAATAATCCAGTTTCCTATGTTGCCTGCATTTGCATCTATGGCTTTGAATAGGAAAAAATCCAACATTCTCCCAGAAAGTCTCCCTGTGGTTTGATAATGTTCCAATAATTCACCTCAATTATCATCAGTGATGAAAATGCATATCCTGCTAGCTGTGCATCCCTTATTCTATTTACTTTCATACAATTGGTAAGGATCTTCCTCATTTAAGAGTTTGTCCAACTTTTTTGAAGTTGTTATCTCTCAATAGGTATTTAATGAAGGGATCCAATTTGGAAGAAAATCATGTTGTTCTTATAAGCTTATGTAGGCTTCTAATACTACTTTTTTATGTGACATCTTTACAAACTCCATGCATATTAATCTATTCTAGAATTTGTAAGGGGTAATAAACGTTCAGGTTTTCTTTTCTTCATCGTCAGTATTCAGGAAAGTTTTCTATTCCCTAATATTTTAAAAAATAATTACCAAGAGCAGCACTTCCATCACACTTAACCAAAAAACACCATTAGCTCCAGTATTTGTCCTGTAACTATGTTCTTACCTCATTGGTGTCAATTTGGCTCATCTAGAATTAATTATGTTGCCATTTACAGTATGAGTTAATCTCTTTTGTTCTTGGAAGTAAAAATTTGTTCTACAATTTGTTTGCCTCTGTTTTTAATTAAAATTTATATCATTGGCCCAAGATAGTGACCGTATTTTTTCCACATTATTTTTTTTTTATCACAAGCATGATGAAATTAGCTTTTAACAGGTATTTTTAGAAGTTTTAGAGTTGCTAGCTCAATCTGGGACATAGCCTTGATGGAAAAATATGTAGATAATTTTATTTGTTTTCTTTTTTTTTGCTCTAAAATCTGTATCAGTACAGTAAAATTGGACTTATGTCATCTATTCTACGTTCATCAAATATTTGACCAGACATTCAACCAAGGTCACAGAATAAATAACTTTTGAAAGCCTTGATATAATTAGTAAGTCTGGTTAACAAATTTTTATTCTATATATCACTGCTAGAATGGTAAGTTCCAAACTTGATTCTTATTTGTCCCTGACATTTTGCATTTTAGAAAGTATTGAAGAAGAGCCATAATCAGAATTGATCTGGGAAAAAGGAAAAACAACAAGCATTGAAAAGTGAAATTATTTTCATCCACAAAGGAATAAAAATCACAGCAAGTTGCCAGTAGGTAAAAGTAATGTTTTGGGAGGTTTTTGTAATGAAAAGATCATCTGAGTGAGAGTTTGCTGGTACTTTGATTTATTTTTTTAAAAAAGCAAACTAGGAACACTAAAGTTATGAATTATAGGATTCTAGAAAGATAAAGATAACATATAACAAATGAATGTTATGGTCGATACTGGTATACTGGGTTGTTTCCTAAAAAAAGAAAAATGCTGTATTTCTCCCTGTGGATGTTCCCTAGGGACAAGTAAGGAGTTCTTTCTAGGCTGATGAATATTTGATTTACTTTCAATCGTATTTTCAGTTTGCTGTAGGGAGAAAAGGCCCAGAGTATGAGCTAGGAAAGTATCAAGGGAGTTTGAGTAACTATTACATAAATTTCAAGATTTAATATTATATGAATGTGTAAAATCAAATATTTTTCTTTAAATATATCTCTTAGAATTAATGTTTTCCTCTTAGAAATACAAGTTAAAACAACATAGAAAACTACAAACTTAAATTTTTTTTCATAAACTGTACAAATACGGTTGTTAAATTTAGTTTACACTCCTTAGGGAATGTTGAAAGACCACCAATATCTTTATATTGGTGGCCTCAGACATATTTATTTACCCTAGTCCTCTAATAAAACCTAAATTAGAAGTTTTAATTCAAGGGAAAAAAAAGAAACGACAGAAAAGATTCTGTAAGTTTCCAGCACCAGGCCAATTTCATACAAGCATAGCAAGAGCAACATCTTTTGCTTCTTTTCATTTTCATGTCTCTAGGTTGTGCATAATTTCAGTCTCTTACTTGGCTAAACTTTTGTAGAGGAAAAGATGCAATAAAATGGATGCTCTTAGGAAATGAACATAAGGTTATAACTCAGGCACTCAGGACTTGAATTATCTCTCCGCAGGGGTACAGGGAATTGAGATGAGGGTCAGAATTCAGAGGTATTATAGATGGTCAGAATAAAGTGTTCACACATCACTCTGAGGCACAAGATGTGAAGTGCTGATCTGATGTGACATATGAAGGTTAGCAACTACGAGTAACTGATACGACTGAACATCTTGCACATTCTAAATACTCAAGTTACTGCTTTTTCTTAAAACGAGAATAAAGTGTGCGATGTCTCACTTTCCATTTCTTTATTTCCAGTTCACTGCATCACTTCCCTTCTCTGTCATCATGGTTGTCATTTGAATTCCTGATCAGGAAATTTTGCAAAAGAGTAAACCAGGTTTGGTTAAAAATAGTAATAAATAAAAATGTCAAAAGCAATTTCAAATATAAAAATTTTAAATTCCCAGGTGCATATTATGCTGCTTGGTTGATGCAGAGAAGCTCTCAGTCAATCATGCATTATTGTCATTGGTATTTAAATCATTGCGTCAGTCATTTGCTGAGTGTTGCCTTAATTTTGTGAAAATCTGCCTCCCAAAAAGCAAAACCTGTCATAAGCAAAGTAAAAGTTAATGTGCTTAATTTAAGAATGAAAAGCTTAGCTTTGTTGAAAGATGGCATGACTTTAGTGGAAATTAGGCAGCATTATGGGAAAAAGAATCAAGCAACTGCAGTGCAGTAGTGAAACTCTATGCATCCTGAGCATGAGTGGGTTTTCCTCTTCAGTGGCAGTCTCCTTGGAACCATCTACCTGCAGATCCCAAAGGTCTTTGTTTACTGACAGAAATCATCATGGCATGTGGCTGTGTGTGTTGTGTTGTGTGTTCAGTTGTTTAAGGAGGAATATTATGTAGCAGATTCTGCAATTAACACTTTATATTTATTATCATCTTCAAAACAGCCAATGAGATGACATCTATGTTTATTTTCCCTTCCAGAGATAAGAAAATTGAGGTTCTGAAAAGTTAGTCACAAAATCCTAGTGAGAAGATCACAGCTTAAATAATTAGTAATTTTTTAGAATCAGAATATAAACTCCCTTCGTCCTTTGATTTATCTCTAGCAAATTACTTGCTAGTTACTAAAATAAAGCTCATAATATAAAAAGTGCCCCAGAGAGAAAGTATATGACTAAACTACTGCCAGAGACTTTTCTAGAGCATTTAAGAAGCTGAGTATAGTATTTAAATTCAGCTGCCTGGTTCAAACCATGCTTTTATGCATCAACTGAGTGATATCAATCAAGTTCCTTATCACTGATTATGTTTCATATAAATCTTTCTTTCTATAGAGCATAGCATTTTGGCATGTGTTTTGCAACTCTGCATGGCATGTTAGGACTATAGAGAAAATATGGCCTCTGAGCTCAGGAGCTGGGTCAGGAAACAAAATACTGAGGAAAAGTATGTGGTAGGTGCTATAATAAAACAATAAATTCAAGACACCATTTCCATCAGTGCTTAATCTACCAAAGAAGGTTTCACAATGGTTGTAACTACTGACTATATCTGAAGGAGAAACCCATAAGGTCATAAGGATTGTAAAAGGAATCCCAAACCCTGGGATCAGTATAGCATTTGTAGAGACATGAAATATGAGAGTGAAATGTTTTCCCATCTCCTTTTATCCCATTTGAAACTAGATAGTGGATGAATTCAGGGAAAATACAGAGGACAAAGATATGATATTGCAAAAAGTGGACAATAGTCAAGTGTCAAAAAATTTCTATCCCATGCTAAGAAGTCTTTAGTGAACTTTTAAACCAGGAATGATCATCGTGCCAAAGGTGTCTCATATAAGTAAGAGATGATGACAACATCAACCTCCTCTCACTTAGAATAATTGGATTATTTCTTATTGGAAGGAGCAAAACATTATCATTCCTTACTCATTTCTATGGATAAAGTTGTGATTCTCTGTGTATGCATCAAGGGATTTCCTATAGGGAAAGGGAAATCAAGGGAAGAATAATTTTGAAACTAAGAAAAAATAAGCCTCCTCCAAGGATACGTAGCAAAATTCATCATTA
The DNA here is from genome assembly GCF_047511655.1 of Castor canadensis. NCBI lineage: Eukaryota > Metazoa > Chordata > Mammalia > Rodentia > Castoridae > Castor > Castor canadensis. The sequence continues at coordinate 126,353,366 of NC_133386.1, forward strand.
TGGTTACCCAGAGCAATCTGTGCAAGTGATAAATTATTCCATCTTTTCTCAATATTAAGTTGCACTAATAACACTACAACTTTATTCAGATTGTAACATTTCATCTTTATCCAGGTTCTGTGGATAGTGACACATACGCTTTGTTTTGTATTAGCATATATTAATTTTACAAAGTAAAGTGTTTCATTATGATATTTCCATACATGCATATAATGTACTTTGATCATATTTACACTTCATTACACTTTCTTATCCCTTGTCCTCCCTCCCCTCCCTTCCACATCACTGGCAGCCTTTCTTTTACTTCCATGTCCTTCTTTTTATGCCCTCCTGTTTTTACACATATAAGAAAAAATATGTGATACTTTTTTTGTGGGGTGTAACCAGAGAAATAAGCCAGTCCCACATTATTTTCTATGGTTATCCTGTTCTCAGTGGCCGAGTTTTTAAAATAATAATTAAATTAAAATCATGGTATAAAACAGAAATGTAACATGTCTTAGAAAATCCAGATGAGAAGGTGAGGCTGAAAAAGTAATAGAGGACAATAAAGAATTCCTCTTTTTGCTTTTCTAGATTGGCTAAAAATTTTTGTTTCTTAACAAGCTCTAAAGTTGATACAGAAAGAGTAGGAAATACTTTGGAGTTAGTAGGTATAGGTAAGAACTTTCTCAACGAAACCCCAGCAGCACAGCAACTAAGAGATGGCATAGATTAATGGGACCTCATAAAACTAAAAAGCTTCTGTTCATCAAAAGAAATGGTCTCTAAACTGAAGAGAACACCCACAGAGTGGGAGAAAATATTTGCCAGCTACACATCAGACAAAGGACTGATAACCAGAATATATAGGGAACTTAAAAAACTAAATTCTCCTAAAACTAATGAACCAATAAAGAAATGGGCAAGTGAACTAAACAGAACTTTCTCAGAAGAAATTCAAATGGCCAAAAAACACATGAAAAAATGCTCACCATCTCTAGCAATAAAGGAAATGCAAATTAAAACCACACTAAGATTCCACCTCACCCCTGTTAGAATAGCCATCATTAGCAACACCACGAACAACAGGTGTTAGCGAGGATGTGGGGAAAAAGGAACCCTCTTACACTGTTGGTGGGAATGTAAACTAGTACAACCACGCTGGAAAAAAATTTGGAGGCTACTTAAAAAGCTAAATATTGATCTACCATTTGATCCAGCAATACCACTCTTGGGGATATACCCAAAAGACTGTGACACAGGTTACTCCAGAGGCACCTGCAAACCCATGTTTATTGCAGCACTATTCACAATAGCCAAGTTATGGAAACAGCCAAGATGCCCCACCAATGACGAATGGATTAAGAAAATGTGGTATCTATACACAACGGAATTTTATGCAGCCATGAAGAAGAACGAAATGTTATCATTTGCTAGTAAATGGATGGAATTGGAGAACATCATTCTGAGTGAGGTTAGCCTGGCCCAAAAGACCAAAAATCGTATGTTCTCCCTCATATGTGGACATTAGATCAAGGGCAAACACAACAAGGGGATTGGACTTTGAGCACATAATAAAAGCGAGAGCACACAAGGGAGGGGTGAGGATAGGTAAGACACCTAAAAAATTAGCTAGCATTTGTTGCCCTTAACACAGAGAAACTAAAGCAGATACCTTAAAAACAACAGAGGCCAATAGGAGAAGGGGACCAGGAACTAGAGAAAAGGTTAGATCAAAAAGAATTAACCTAGAAGGTAACACCCACGCACAGGAAATCAATGTGAGTCAACTCCCTGTATAGCTATTCTTATCTCAACCAGCAAAAACCCTTGTTCCTTCCTATTATTGCTTATACTCTCTCTACAACAAAATTAGAGATAAGGGCAAAATAGTTTCTGCTGGGTATCAAAGGGTGGGGAGAGGGAGGGGCAGAGTGGGTGGGAAGGGAGGGGGTGGGGGCAGGGGGGAGAAATGACCCAAGCCTTGTATGTGCATATGAATAATAAAACAATAAAAAAAAAGAAAGGAAAAAAGAAAAAAAATTTTGTTTCTTAGAAATTCTGTAAGGTCTAGGTTTATACGTTTGTTAGGTTATTAAGTTGACTAGATAACTTGTTTGTGTAATGAATATTTAAAGGATGAATATAAATGAATGTGAATACATGAAGAAAATGTATTATTTCATACCTACATTCTCTTCTCTATTTCTCTCTTATTCTTTCTCTTTTCATCATACTATTTTTCATCATTTCTAGTTTTTTCTGAAAAGCAACATATTCTGAGTTGAAAAATTTTTCTCTCAGAATTTAACCTGCCTATGAACTGTAGCTCCTTCATTGATTTGAAGTGTGACTGAAAGGTTACTAAATCTTTCTGGTTTCCTGTTTTATTTTACAAAACATAAGTAATATTTATCTCAAAAGTTTTCTCTAAATGAGCATAAATGGAAAGATGATATCTGTTGAAACTATTCCAAGAATGAAGGGATGAGGAGATGAAGGAGAATGGTAGAGGGGGTGAATTTAAGTATGATATATTATAAGAACTTATATAAATGCCACAATGTACCCCCACCCAGGACCACAATAAAAAAATGAAATTCTGAATTAGTTTATCATGGATTTGGTCATTAAAATGGACTGATTAAGATGATCAGATTGTTTTCCTGATTTTTTGGACTATTAAATATTTGAGAATTAGATATTGTCTTATCTGTATTTAGATTTTCAGGGTGTGGAGCATTAAGTAAACAGAGTAAATACAACGTGCATGTTTTATGAATTAAAAGGAAATTGACGTACACTAGAAGAGATTCCTTGACTTCATTAAATCATTCAGCTCATACAGCATCCATGCTGTTAAGTACAATGATTAAACATTAAAAGATGATTTATTTTTAAGTCTGTTTTATCACCATAACAAAGTGAGGCAGGCTAATTGCATCATCTTTTTCAATAACGTTTGTGTGAGAAATTCAGTAGCACTTCGTAGAGAAATGCCTCATTAATCATTGGGAAACTGGGGTTTTATATAGCTTTGTTTTGTTTTGCATTGTTTTCAGACAGGAGATAAGATGTGCTGTCAGCTGTAGCTAAGATTATATGAGATTCAACTGTGAACAGAGATCTGGAGCTGACATTCTCATTCATGGTATAATGAGAAATCAAGATATAATGGAATATATCCAACATGATTCATTTCCAAATAATTTTAAGTTGAAAGTTAATCCTAGAATGTCCAAAAATATCTCTGGACAGTGACATAGTAAATGGATTCTTGCATGAATGTTTTAAAGTTAGATCAAAATTTCTCACTGAAGTTCCCAGAGTTCTCCTCATATAGAAACTAATTTGTCTTACCTCCACTTTACACATCCATTTAATATAATTCAACAAGTATTTTCAAATTATCTACCATGCAATTGATTCACCATCATGTAAGAGCATCATTATGTTTTAATTTTCTTTTTTTTCTTGAAATTAGTTAATTCTCTTATCTATGTGTCAGATTTCTCATCAACCAAATGAGATATTTGGAATAAATGCTAGAATTATTGCCAGTTCTTATATATCAATATCTTAAAATTTTGGATTTTTTTTTATTTTGATAAATGTACCTTAAAGTTTATCACTTAAATATTTTATAGGATTATCTCTCTCTTGTTTTATGCCTCCTGATCCATATCAGCTTAAGTATAAAGTTTTAGTAGATTTCCATAATCTATCCGATTTCTTAATATCCAGTTCCTGGTTCTTTCCCACATATCCAGTCCTAGTTATATCTTTTGTGAGCTACATAAGTTATGGAAAAATACCTTGGTAGATGATGATGACTTGAGTTAACCTGAAAAATAACTTATAGAATCTGAGAGAATTGATGTTAAAAAAAACCATTTACAGATAATTCAGTTAAGTGGTTGCTAAGTTTTAGAGTATATCAGATATAGTGCATCAAATATAGCAAATACAGATTGCTTTACCCCACTCAGATTTGAATACAACTCACTAATTTGTATTTTAATAGATTCTCAAGCTACGATAACAATTATAATGGTCTGGGGACCATATTTTAGGAGCCACTTCTCTATGTCACTGCCCTCGCTTGGGAAAGGTAATGGCCATCCACATTTAAACAGAAAGTTAGTACCAATAAGGGTTCAAAATATTATTCTGATCCACTACCTACTACAGTGTTCTCTTCCACTAAATCAATTTTAATGTAAGTATGTTCTGAAGAACACGATGTAGATGGAAATACACATTCAAATAAAAACAATTAGTGAGCAATTGTCATTGACAAATGAGTTTGTTTGCAATTCCATTTGATCAGAATATGCACTTCCTCATTTATAAATATCACAATTAAAGAAGGCTATTCCAAGTCCTTAATCACTAGGTTTTACAAATGTTTGCTTAGATAATTTTCTTATTCTTTTGTTGCTTTATAATACATTTCATTAGTATTCTTCCAAATTGATCTTCATTACCCTTTCTTCTTACCAACACTTCTCTCTTAGTGATGGTCATGAGCTGCTGAAGTTAATTAGTTTCTAATTGAGAATAGTCAATATTTAGCATGTTAAGTATGTGTTTGCCTCCAAGGATACTCAAGTCCAGTTAAAGCATAAACTCACTGTTGACAGGTAGGTGTAGCCTAGCAGCAGGAAAGTCAGACTAGGAGTCAGTTTTGTTTTGTTTTTAAGATTTTATTTATCTGAAAACTGGGCTTTAAAATCTTCAGTCAAGAAAAGCAGCACATGAATACCAATAAAGGTAAAATTATTAGTGTGTCATGCCAAAAAGAAAGATGATTTGAAATAGAGATGGAAATATGTTAGGAAAAGTATTTTCCTATTTGTCTTTCAATACACTAGGTCCATCCTCTTGGCAAAAAAAAAAAAAAAAAAAAAAGAGAAAAAGAAAAAGAAACAAACAAACAAAAAATGGTAAGCTAGGTGGGCTAACACATACCTGTAAACCCACCTACCTGAGGTTTGAGGATCATGAGTTCAAGGCAAATATTGCCAGCAGAGCAAGACCCTGTGAATACAAAACAACAATGACAAAAACTAAACACTACAAATGCACAGAAATGACTCAGAAAAGCTGGGACAACTCTGTTAGCATATGTACATTTGTTGTAGAAGGCAAGAAACTAGCTCTACATTTTCTTAGATAGAACAAGAAAAGGAAAGTATACAGGATTTAATGAAGCCGGGAAGAAAAACTACTGATGCAACATAAAGTCTGAGCTGGCTAATGGGGATCATGGAACTTTTTCAGACAGACAGACCAATGAAAACACATGATCTTTCCCAGTGTATTTGGCTGAGACCTGGGCAAATTATTTAATCACTTGGAACCTCTGGATTTTCATCTGTAAAACAGGGTGAGAATAACACTTTCTCTGTTGGGTCATAATAATGATAGCTTTTCTGAACTATCTGGACATCTGGTTCTTATTGTCTATGATATCCTCAATACAGGTCAAAGGTGAGAATGTAGGAGACTAAGTAACTGTAGACTTCAACGTAGTCCCACAGAGATAACGGCATAACTCAAACTGGATAAATATACACTAAAATGTAATAGGTGCTTGTTTCATGCTTTAAAACTTATATGTAACAAAAACTGAATATGTACTATACTTCAGGAAAATAATATCTTTTATTTCATAGCTCCAGATTGTATAAACATACTTTTATTTCCTCCTTAATAAGGGATTTGTATTGTTCCAATTCTTAAGTAGGTGATCTAACATATTTCATCTCTTAAGGGAGTTAACATATGTTAATATGTCTTACATAGAAATGTAAAGGAAAATGTGAAATGTTCTTTTAGAACTGGATATCTTTATTGGGTTATGTAATTTTTTAAAAAATCCATGATTTAAGTAAGATATTCTTTGTTCTTTCTCCTTTTATTCTTCTCTAGTTAAATTTGTGTCCACTGCAAGGCAAATGAGGGGAAGTAGCACTAATTGATTGATTTACCCCATGAAAGCTCGTTATAAAACGTTTACTCTGCTTACAGAGGATGAAATCACAGTGCTTCTCCTCAGGCCTTTGTGTGCTGCTGCTCGAGGACCTCTGTCTGACGAGTGGAGCCTGCCCACATGGCTGCTTGACTCCAGAATACGAGCATTTATTCTCATACACACCCTTATTACACACCCATATACTTCTGCTAAACAGAGTTCCAGGACTAACTCAGAAAGATAATGTGCCTATATTTTTTTTAAAGATGACATGGGTCTAAGCAGTGTTGGAGAAGGTAATAGGAATAATGTTTGTGAAAAAATGTAGTCTTCTTAGAGTTTTCAGTATACAGAACTAAATTGGCCATGGACTGAGAGTGAAATTTCCATAATATAAATTGGATCAATTGATCCTTTTACTCAAAAGTTCTCACTGATATTCCAGAGTATTCAGAAAGAAGCCTGAGTTCTTTGAAGTTTACCATTTCCTTTGTGACCTGGGTTGTGTTGTCAGTCAAGTTTATATACAACTGCTTTCTCACGAGCACCTATGCTCCAATAATGTGGAGTTGTACACGTTTTCTCCTAAGTCCATGATCTCTTTCCTATGAGCAAATGGCTTAGCTATTTAACGTGCACCATTACCTCGTGGAAGCATTCTTTAATTACACTTTTATGAATTAAGTAAACTGATATCTCCTTGCTACTTCCATAGTGCACATTATTGCATTATCTATTTCTCTTCACCTAAGACACTTTTCCAAAAGTAAGCTAATTCCACATCTTATCTATCTCCATGTACCCAGAGCCTATCATAGTTATCTTTCACATAGCAAGTGCCAAATAAATGTGAAAGGAGGAAATGTTTCTATTCATTCAGCATAAATAATATTTATCTTATAAAAACCACTCATCACTTCTAACATTTTATTTTTGAGAATACTTCTCTTGTCTCCCTGACATTACTACTCCAAACTCTAAGTCACAGTCACTATTAAAGAATGTCCTATTGAAAGTCATAACCAGCATTAACCTAGTTTTGCTATCAGGTGCTACATACGGAACAGGTGCGGTAAGTGTGGTAAGTGTGTGCTTAGACATCAGCAACATTACTATTCTTCTATGAAGTAGAATTCATTATTTTATAATGGTGGTTATGGGGAAATCAGAATGTCATTTGGCTTCCTTATACATATATAATGAGTTTATAGTATATTTATTTTAAAGTATATGTAGATAGAAGGAAGAAACACCTTACAAATTTTAGCAATTAGGGCTTTTAAAGGCCTAAACTCCATCCTGACACTGTTAGTTTACATGTTTGAACTAATTAGTCACTTTTCTATGTTTCTTTTTGATGTTATTTAGTAAATCAGTATATAACATAACTCTCAGAAACTTCGTGAAAAATTAATGAAGTAACATGTGTAAACAAACATTGAGCAGTTGCTGGGCAAATTGATTTCTGATCAATTTGCTTCAACTTTATTTCTGAGAAATAGAGTTTTAGTCTTCAAAATAAGATGGTATTTTTAAGGTATTCTTAATTCATATGTGTTGACGGCCAGATGAATGAATTGATTGAAGGTATATTTCAAGCACACTGATGGTAACCATTAAGTATCATGTTTTAATAGGAATGATTTTTATATGTATATACATATACAATGCTCACAAATATTGCATTGGGATTACTTAAGGTAGGTTTTAACACAAGATGATTGCTTGCTTATTAATTTGCTTTCTAAGTGAAGGACTATGCTTTTTTTTTTTGGTGGGACTGGGGTTTGAACTCAGGGCTTCACAGTGCAAGATCTATGAATTAAAACATGTAGTTGAAAAATATCACCCTTCTTCTCAAAGTAAATCTAATTCTCTTTCTACAGGGTGCTTTTGCTTTGAATTTTGTGCTTTTAAATCTGAAGTTTTTTTTTTTTTGAGGGGAGGTTGGCATTGTGGTTTGACTTTAGGGCTTCATACTTGCTAGGTAAGTACTCTATTGCTTCAGCCATGCCTCCAGCCCTTTCTGATCTGGTTATTTTAGTGATAGGGTGTTGCTTTTTACCTGGGCCTGGCCTGAACTGTCATTCTCCTGTTTTAGATTTTTTATTTTAGCTGAGATGACAGGCATGTATCACTGTGCCAGCTATCCATTGAGATGGGGTCTTGTTATCTTTTTACCCAGGCTAGACTTGAACAGTGATTCTTCTAATCTCAGCCTCCAAAGTAGCTGCAAATACAGGTATGAAGTTATTATAAAAAGTAACCAGCCACTAGAAATAGTCACATTATATCTTGGTTCATCTATTTTAATAGTAATCTAAGTATTTTATCAGAATTATACATATTATACTATAATCATGAAACTCATACAATTTAAAATAATGCCTTTCCTTACTTAATGTATTATAAATATTAATTTTGTATCCTTGAATTCTTTGTGAACCTACTTTAATGATCACTTTTGTATAACTATCTTTCTTGTTAGCAGAAGCTATATTCAACCATCCTCTACTCCACACCTTGATCTACAAGACTAGATTAACTCTCCCATTATAATTTTGAAAGTATTTATCCCAGTTATAATGATATGATACATAATTTGAATTATAATATAGCCTGATTTGTTTACATGGTAGATTGTTTAATGCTTCTTTCTCATACTAGACTTAAAAATTGATAGTTTCAGGGACTATTCCTGTCTTCTTTATCACTGTACATACCATAGGTAGATAATTTGCTATTGAAGGGTTTTCTACAAATTATTGTGAACATATTTAATTACGCTAGGCACATTTTACCAAAACTTCTATGGAACTTAAAGAGCATCCATTCTGATATCTCAGGATCATTTGGAAGACAGATGGGGTAATTCTAAACTGCATCTCTTAACAGAAGGAATTGAGGGGAAGGTGACCAAAAATAGAGTACAGTAACTAACACTTGGATGATTCTCTCAGCTCCATCCCAAGGATTAGCATCTAAACTTGAAATAAAAGCAGAGGATGTAAAATGATTCAGTCACTTGGGAATCAGTTCATCAAATGACTCAGTAATTGTACTCATACAATCTGCCTGAGATAAATGAAAGCATGTTCCCAGACTAGCAGCAGCATTTAAATATCTGTAAGAACATTATTTGTAATATTTCCAAACCAAAAGTAATCTAAATGACCATCAATTGGTTAATGGATAAACAAAATGTAGCATATAGATACAATGGATTACCATTCACAAAATGAAGGAATAGATTATTAATACAAGCAACAACGTAGCTGAACCTGAAAACCTTGTGATAAGAGGAGGAAGTCAGGCACAAAATCCCTACATTTTGTATAAGCCTCATTATATGAAATGTCTATCCAGGGTAAATTTAGAGACCTGAAACAAGGCAGTAGATGCCTAGGGCTAGAAGTAGAAATATGGATTTTTTGCAAAAGGATACGAACAAAGTGTTTGAGGAGTAGGAAATGTTTTAAAACTAGATTTTGGCTCAGGTTGCACAAGTCCATAACGTTATAAAAGTTATCATTTTTAATCTTTATAATGAATGAATTTTGTACTACATAAATTATAATTCAGTAAATAGTTTTCTTAAATAGGTTATGAATGGTGGCACACACCTGTAATTTCAGCCATGAAGACAGCAGTGATCAGGAGGATAGAGGTTTAAGGAAAACCCAGGCAATAAGTTAGCAAGACCACCATCTCAACCAACAATCTAGGCATGTTGGAACACTTCTGTAATTCCAAGTACATGAAGATATACGTAGGACGATCACCTTCAGAGGCCAGCCTTGGGCGAAAACTAGAGACTCAAGACCCTGTCTTAAAAAATAACTAAAGTAAAAAAGGACTGTATGTGTTGCTTAAGTGGTAAAGCATTGCTGAAAAAGTGTGAGTCCCTGAGTTTGGACCCCAATACCACCAAAACAAACAAACAAACAAATAAATAAGTAAATGAAATAATAACACCTTTATAAGGATTATGAAAAAGCCATATTGAAAATGATAGGGCTGTTTAATTACAATTAGTATGACCCTGGAAGGACTGCTGCCAATAACCTTGACAAAGGGGAAGGACAGAGATTGTTAGGTTGGTGCCATTCTTATAAATATCACACTCTGTACCCCGAACTTCAGTGGTAAATTCTGCACTTTAACTTAGTTTAATTTCTGTGTTTAACTGGGTAGGACTTATTCTTATTCTTACACCATGGACAACAAAGGAAGATGAATTGATAGTTTTTGAACATATGTGACTCTACAAAACTGGCTACCATAAATATTTAAGAGAAATGTGAGTGACTGAAATTACCATGAATAAAATGAGAATTCAAGAAATGGTATTTTGTCATCTATGACTTTACTTTTATGTCCTCCATAGTATGATTGTGGAAGCACAAGTTAGACAAAAGACTAGTGAAGAATCATAAAATCACAAAATCCATTTTTGTAAGATGAAGTGAAATCAGTGCCTTAGAATAAAAAAAACAAAGCTGACATACAGTTAAACATAACACTTTGGAGAGATAAGTGGACCTGGTTTCCACTAGCTCCACCTCTGAGTAACCCTGTGGACTTGGAAAACTCTGAGATCCTGTTTTTTTCTTCTACCTACTGTGCATAGTTCCTTTGTATAGAAGGCTGTTTTGAAGCCTACCCAATATTTGCTATATTTGGAAGTGAGCACATATTTACATGCTGATACTACATTATCCATTAGGAAACCATAATTTTTTATCCTTGGTTTTATATCACTTTACATTTGTACTAACCTCACAAGGTGAAAACCTAGTCACCCTATTAAAATTAAAATTATAGCTTATGATGTGTAGAAATGATGACATGCCTGCAATCTCCTAAATCAGACATTTATGGCTCTACTTTGATTATTTCATGGTTTGTTTTTAAGTGACCCTTCTTTCTGCTCTTGAACTTTTTTCTTATGTGTATTTGGATTAAAAGAAAAAGCTTCCTAAGGTATTTATTGCAAATTAGATTCTGTGTTGTTGGTCACTCCTATGTAAAGATACATTTTACAAGTTTTCCTTTTCAGAGAAGTGGACTGGTGATTTAGGGATTTAACTCAATGAGAGTACAGATGGGAGCATATGCTTATGTATTTTCCAAAGTATCACTGTGTTCTAAAACTACCAAGGGTTGTAGGCACTGAACGTGCCCTCATTTCTGGTCAGCAATGGTTGTATAAGCTGATGACTCTCAAGAAATCCCTTTTGCAGGATTTTAATTTATGTTGGTTTTGTTTCCATACTCTTCTATTGATTCTTCTTTTCTAGATCTCAAGAAAAGAAACAATGTTTTTTTTTAGGTGCTCTGTCCCATCCTCTTCTATACTATTTTTTTCATTTTATTAGCATATATTCATTGTTGGGGTAGGGAAATACATTGTTGACAGTTCTGAAGAGACATTGTATTTTGATCAGATGGGCCCCACCATCCACCCTCCCCACCAACTCCCTCTTTGCTCTACTTAAAACACTTGCCAAAGATTTTATTGTTTTATTTTATATAAGTATATAAAGTACATTGATCACATTCACCCACCCCTCCACTTACCTTCCCCCACCCCTCGCACAACTACCAACCCTATCACAGGACCTAATTTTTTGTTTTTAATTACTATCCTTTGTTTTTAATTTTACAGTCCTATCCTTTGTTTTTAATTCCAAAGTCAGTGTTCAAGGGGGTGTCTCAATTTATCTCAGCTGTGACTATACAGTACATTGGTTAGTTCAGTCCCTTATATTACTCTCCCTTACCCTTTCCCTTCTATGCCCTATTATTCAATAGCTTTCAGTACATATCATTACATCATCTACCTGTACAAATGTGGCATATTTTGATATTGTTCACTCTATCATTCTCTTTTCCTTTCCTTCTTCACCCAAGTTCCATAAAGCAGTTCCACTATTGCAAGCATGTTCTCTATATAACTGTGTATATGATCATGTTTTTCTTGCACATATTACTACATTATTCCAACTAGTAGCTTTCTCTGTCTTACTAAAGTACCCTCCCCCCTTTCTTCTGTTAGTTTGTAGATAACCCTTATATTGACAATCACACATGGCTGGCTGTGATAGGACTTTTGAGTCCTGTTATACAGGCAGACAGCTAATAGGTCTGCTCAGAGATAAGAGTCCAGCTTTGGTATAAAACATCAAAGATTTGTTATGCTCTGCAATCAGCAAGTCAATAGAGAAAACAGGGATCCACTTTTAAACTTCTAGATGAGTAAATCTATTTTTATTTTGATCAGTTGAAGCATTTCAAAGCATGGCAAATGCTGTATTTGCTTGTTTAGGATCTAGTATATGGCAGACTCCACATTTGCATAGAAGGCAATATTTTATTCAGAGCCACTCTATATATTTTTAAAAATGTATAGTAGTCATAGGAATATGAATTTTTGTCTTATATTGCACACAGCTTATAGTCTGATCATCTTGTTATTTGTCTTATCCTTTAAAGTTCATGCCATAAATACTTTATAAAAATAAAATCCTTTGTTTCTATCATTTGGATTCCCAGATGCCTACACTCCCCATCTTGGTACCAATCACCTGCACGTGTGCAAGCACGTATACACACACTCACACACTCATTCACACACACACACATGTGTGTATGCAACATGTGCCCACATTCCTGAGTTGTAAGGATTAAATGCCATATTTTAAGGACATGGCACATAATAGAAATTTACTTAGTTACTCTTACTCATTTTTGGAGCATATATGAAAATTATAAGCACTTGGTAAATATTTACTGAATACCAAATGATACCTAATGAATGGGGAAGTGATACAAAGGTCTAATTTTCATTAGAAAAATGACTTTATAATATGACTATTAGTGATTATATCAAGCTTCAATTTTGCTTGACTTTTTTATGGAGAAATTGAGTCAGTCTAAAATGACAATTGATGTTACTTTTATATCAACTCAATAAAATCCCTAAAACCAAAAGTATAAGCAAATAAAAGGCAGTAATGTTTCCTTATTTACTTTTGAATATTAAAAATCTGGGGTTAGCTGGGAGCAGGTGGTTCATACCTGTAATACTAGTTATTCAGGAAGCAGAAATCAGGATGATCATGGTTTGTAACCAGTCTGGGTAAATAGTTCCCAAGACCCTATCATGAAAGTACCCTTTACAAAAAAGGGGTGGTGGAGTGGCTCAAGGTGTAGGACCTGAGTTCAAGACCCAGTGCCAAAAAAAAAAAAAAAGAAAAAACCCACAAAAATTCTGAGGCTGCTTGAGTGGCTCAAGTAGCAGAGTACCTACCTAGCAAACATGAGGCCCTGAGTTCAAACCTCAGTACCACCACCATCAAAGGGTATCTAAGATGGGCCAGGTGTGGTGCTACATCTCTATAGTCCAAGAATTTAGAGGGCAGAGATAGAAGGATTGAGAATTCAAGGCTAGATTTTGCTACATATTGAGTTCAAGGACAGCTCAAGCTACATAGTGAGACCCTGTATCAAAACAAAACCAAAAGAAAGAAAGAAAAGAAAGAAGGAAGGGAGGGAAGAGAGAAAGGAAGACAGAAGAAAGGAAGGAAGGAAGGAAGGAAGGAAGGAAAGAAAGGAAAAAAGAAAGAAAGAAAGAAAGAAAGACAGAAAAAGAAAGAGAAAGAATAGAACAATAGATATCCAAAGTTTTTCCTTAAGTAGATGAACAGATTGAATCTTCTAAATGAACTTATGTCATTGTGTGCCCATAGCTTGTCATGTTTTAGATGCACACATCATTGTACATAATCATTCCTGCAAAGCAGGTCCAATTCCAACTTGAAATTTATTATCTTGAATGTAACAGCAGGTAGTTTACTAAGTCAACTGCCTTCCTTTTCAGACAAATCTGTCATTTAACTTTGACTACTAATTGCAAATCAATTCAGATTATTTGATAGTTGGATTTATTAGAAAAATAAATTGATCAGTAGAAGAACTGCACAAGAGAACTTGAGGCCAAACTGATTTAGGCATGTGAACATAAGGGGAGAACAAAGGAAGGAGTCTGTTGTTTTTCAGGTACTGCGCTGGGTGTCCTTTTTCACAATTTTAAATTCTTCCATACGTACATCAAAAGGTATCTATTATTCCCTCTTTCATAATGCCTTTGCTTTTTCCATGTTTTGGGAAAGGTACAAATCTCTCTTCAAAGATAAAGACATTAAAAAGAGATTGAGGGCTCATTGAAAGATGAGGAGGTAGAAAGAATTGGGTACATGAATCACCTGATCAAAATAAAAGAACAATCTTGTAATAGTCACTTATCAGAAAAAAGTTGGGAAAGTGAGGATGAAAACTGCAGTTTTCCACCCTTACCCCCTTGCAGTATGAAGTTATTAAAATTAGAAAGATTGTTTTGGACTAGGAAAGATGAACCAAGCCATTAATCCTAACTAAATGTATAAGAAAATTGGAGTATTATAGTTTGATGTCAGCCTGTCTAGGAGGATTCTGGTCCAAAGCTAGCTCCAGGTAAAAACAAGAAACCCTAAAGCAAAAAAGACTGGGAGGGTGGTTCAAGTGGTAAAGCACAAGGCCTTAGCACTGCTAAAAGAAAAAGGGGCAAAAAGGAAGCAAGTCAGTCACGGTGATACATACATGTATTCCAATCTACATGAGAAATGGAAGTGGGAATGTCATAGTCCAAAGCCATCTCTAGGCAAAAGGGAGACCCCATCTTCAAAATAGACTCAAAATATAAAGGGTTGTGGGGATGGCTTAAGTGGTAGAGAGCTGGCCTAGAATGTACAAGGCCCTGAGTTCAAACCCCACTGCTATCAAAAAAAAGGAATTGTTTTACTAAACCAAACTTTTCTACTTAATTTAAAAGCTATCATATTACAGAAAGCAAGGAAAAGCTACCATATGGGACAGCATATCATCTACATTGGAAAAGAAGTATTTGCTTTGTGTTTCAAGCTCTCACAAGTCATCTGCAACTCTTCACAGTGGAAATGATTAAAGCTATCCCCATCTTACTTTCAATTCTCTAGATTCCCATCTCATCAACAGTCACAATTTTTGGCAATGTTTTGCTATTTGTCACTGGCTTGTGTTCATCAGAAATATTGTAGCAACTGGATTCTCTCAAACTGCTTATAAGATTTTAAGCAGTCACTGACCTTTCAGATTCTGTAACAGGCTTTTTGGGTCTAATTGGAATCAAGAGTGGATGGTGTGATTTGATTTACTTTCCTCTCTTCTCCTGTTTTATTTTTCTTTCTTTTTGTGGTACTGGGAATTGAACTCAGGGCCTCATGCTTGCTAGACAAGCACTATACCATTTGAGCCATGCTTCCAAGTCCTTGTATTTTTAGTTTGTATTTTAGATAGGTTCTCCCACTTTTGCCTGGGCTAGGGTGAAGTTGTGATCCTTCTATCTCTGCCTCCCATGTTGCTGGGATCACAGATGTGTACCACTATGCAAGGCTCTTCTGTTTTTTGTCTTTTTGCCTCAGTCTCATTATGTCTGTCTGTCTCTCTTCCTCTGTCTCTATCTATCTCTTTATTTGTTTTTCTGTCTCTGTCTCTGTGTTTCCCTCTTCCCATTCTTCTCTCTCTTCTTTTCTTTTCTCCACAGCTTCAGCCAGGCTTTCTCCTTCTGATTTGACTTTCTTAGACCTAGACTAGCCTTGTGACTCTGAAACTCAACTTCATTGGGCTGCAGTTTCTGCAGATTAAAATTCATGGTCTCTGAACACCAAATAATCATGAAGGCGGGCTAATTAACTCTCCAGCTGGGAAGTCAGTGTTAGAGGCATAGTTAAGTACCTGGGTACAAATCAGAGAGACTTGGCTTCATATTTTGGTGGCTCTGCTTCTGTCTACGAAATAGCATTCGTAGACATGGATCTCTAAGAATGGATCTCTAATCCATTCTTTTTCACCTTAACAAATTTCAAAATAGCTTCTCATTTCTCTTTCTTTTTTTATTTTAAAGTATTATCTTCCCCCATCATTTTCCTTCTGTTCAAACTTATTTGCCACCCTGGCTATATTCAGTTTTTATAAACACTCAAATCTCTTTTGTGTCATAACTCTTTTCCAATGGTCCTTGGCTTAGATTAACTTGCCACCATCCTTGGTCAGAGGGGTTCCTTCTCATGCTTCAGATTTCAAGACAGAATCTCCTCTATCCTCACCATCTTTTTTAGACATCATACTTAGTTTCCCAGTCAAGATCCTGTTTTCCCTCTGTAACAGCAACCTGATACTTTTATAGAAGCTTTCTTAAGTGAAGTAATCAATTTGTGTTTCTCTTCTTGTCTGACTTTTCACACTGTACATAAGCTCCATGAGGAAAGAGGTGACCTGTCTATCAGGCCCATCAGTCTTCATCAGCACTGAGCTTGTAAACAATGGGGATTAGACGTCTGTCTAGTGAATAAATGAATGAGTAAATGTGTGAGCTTCATCCTCCTCCTCATAAAATGGGAAAAATACCCCTTACCTCATTGTAACTTCAGGGTCAAATGAGTTAATGCTCATGAAGCACTTTCCTGGAATGAAGCCTCAGTGACCCCCACAAACTGTGGTGAATTTTATCCAAATGATAAGATCCAGGTGATGTGATAGGAATGTCTAACTTCACAGGTATAGAAATTGGAAGAGGTACCAATGGGCAGATACCCCAAAATATTTCCACTCACTACAATGTCCATACCACCATTCATATAATCTGAGCTGTTTTGATCAAGCTCTCAAATTTAACTTCAAAGGCAACACTTGGCAGGGCCCAGCTGGGTTCCTATTCAGCTGTTTAAGGCTCATCCCTGAACACAGGAGGGAGCTGCACCTAGTATGTAACCGTTTTCTGTGGTGCTCCTTCTGGCAGTTTCTGAGAATGCCTTTTCTTTCCTATAAAGACCTTTCCCTGTAACCTCATTTTTAATCTTGAGGAAGGAGTATTTCCTTATGAGCCTTTGTTTTCTCCCCTGTAAAGTTAAAATTATAACAATATTACCATTTTTGCATAAGATTATTTAGAAATGTGTACTCTATCACATTGGGTCAATAGTATTCTAGGAGGCATTTTATCCACACAAAGCTTCAACTCCCACATGTGTTTTATAAAGTGATAATAATTAGTTCTTAGGTTTAGTGAAAACAAAATAATATTGAATCTTGAGATCAAATTGGAAATTTGTAAATATTTTTCCTCTATGTGTATAATTGAAAGGTATTCCCATTCTTGAGGGGACATTCTGTCTGTTCTTCTAAAGACTAATCTGAGAAAATAACCCATGTTCACACATGGGTTTTAAGTAGCACTTGAAAGCTAGTGTGACTGATATAGATGAAAACTTACTGGAGAAATAGGGTGTCCATGTGAGGTGGTACATAGGATGGAGTTCCATGGATTTAAATAAGAGTAAAAGAAACACAAAAGTAAGATCTCTACTTAGAATCTAACAGGTGATGCATTTTCACTTAGTGTAGTCATATGCAAGTTTTTTTAAAAAAATGTATCCTTCCTAGTTCTTTGACACAGAATATGACTTTGACAGAGTGAATAAAATTAGCTGGAACTTTCCCATTGCTGAACTTGCATAGAGTAGCCTACTTTTTTTATCCATATCTCTTTTGAGAATTGGGGAATTAATGTTTGTAAATTAGCTAATTAGTATTACAAGATTTTCTCCTCAAAGGCATTATAAAATACTAAGTAGTTTCTGAGGGAAAATGTATCAGTCACACTTGGCAAGGAAGTGAGTAAAAGAGACCTCCCCTAAGAACTTCAACTTGTACATGGGCAGAAAGTTCTTTTTCCAAGCAAGACATACATGAACACTGGAGTGGTAGCAGTTTAGGTTAGTGGAAAACATTTTTGTCCTTCTCTAGGACAAATATAACCAACTTCTTTCCAAACAGATAATGTGTTCTCAATGACTGTTTATGCTAGGGTGTTAAAAGAGTACCTCCAATCAACAGAATAATCGAACAGGAAGGGCATTAATTAGGAGTTGTTGACAATTACACTGAGGTGAGGACTTTCAGCACCATTGTTTATTTTAAGATAGCCATGTAAATATACTAAGCTACAGTCAGCTCCAATGCCAGGAGAAAGACTATACAAGAGAGTGGAGAATGGACACATCAACCAAAACAAAATTTTCATATTAATATAGGAAAAAAAACCAGTCACTGTTTATGATTGATTTCTCATTAGCATAATCATTGAATGGACTTTCACCTTTACACATTGAGTCTTGATGGTTTTGTTTGGAAAACAAGGCCAAACAATTTTTTTTTTTAAGGATTAAATCATTGAAAGTACTGATTGTCTGGTGCATTGAAAATTCAGTGTCAGTGGTCATCACGTTTCTTTTTCCTTACAATTATTATTAGATATATACTGATAGCCAGTGGCTAGTTATAGAGTAAAAGACTTATCTGACCAGTTAAAATTTAAGAAGTTGATTGATGAGCTCAACCTGCACAATGCTACATTAGAGTCCATTTCTGAGAAATAATCACAGTTCCCTTAACTAGTTTTTAGAAGTCTGATTTTTAATATAGAAATTAAAGGGCAGATAAACCAACATTTCCTTAGTCAGGTTTCAGAATCCCAATATCTAACATTTATTTTATTAGTTTTTCTTTTCAGAACAGAGTACACATAGATTCAAGCTTTTTTAATTGAAAAAAGAGAAAAAAAAGGTGCCATTTCTTTTTAAGAATTCAAAATATAAAATAGGAAATAAATTTAATATACAAAACACATTTGCTAGAGTGGTATTTCTTCCTACAATTCAGTGGCCTTTCAGAAAGTGCCAAACAACTCTGATCTTAAATTTCAAACTTAAATATTTGAAGGCAGAAATGTTTTAAGTCAGGTGCTACAAAGCAAAGGTGGTAGGCTTGAGGCAGTTCCCAGGTAGATGCAGATTTTTGAGAACACTCTGTTATTCACAGGTGTTTAGAGAAATTGGGTATTGCCTTAACTTATATCTAAAATGAAAAGGAAATTTTCTGAGTCAATGTCATGCAGGAATTAGATCATTCACAAGTGGGTCTTACTTCTATTTTTATGACTATCAGACCATGGGCAAGTTACTATGCATTTATGCGCTTTAGCACCCTTCCTGGTGGAAAGAATAGAATAGAAATGGAAATATTGTTGTGTGAACAATTCTTTTGAAGGTTAGATGGGCTAAAATATATGACAAAATGTCTTATATCTTTGAGAAGCTAATAGTTAGCTTTCTTCCTTTATTATTTCTGCCTCCTTCCTTAGGACACCATAAGCTCTAGGACGCAATTAAGAAATCACTGTTAGGAAAATTCAGATTAGCAAGAGATCAAAGTACAAACCTCCTAAATTAGAAAGACTCAAAGAAAAATTATAGTGACGTGTCTTATGAAATCAGTGGTGTGTCAGCCAAGCTCTCAAAATGGGAAAGTCAAATCACATACGGATTATTGTGTAAGCAGAAGGTAATTCCCATGTGTGTTTCTCTAAACCTGAAAGTCATTCTCCAGATTAAAGAAAGTGAATATATGCAGATGAATATTGTTTGTTCAGGAGCAGAAGTTCTGCAGGGGCTGACTTGGCTGACATCATTAGTTTGGGATGATCCTCAAAAACTTCAGAAAATGGAAAAGTGCTGGAGATTGGGTATCTATTTGTCTTGTCATTGACCTTACTTGAGATGTCAGAACCTCAATGGTTCATTTAGGAATATGTACCAAGAAGGCATTAACATGGATGAGGCCAGGGTGGCAATGCTTAAATGTAACAAAATCATCTCCTTTTGTTTCAAGGCAGAGATTGTTTGCAGAAAGCTGCTACATGGGGTGGACCTGATGATTTAATATTTATTGGAGAAAGAATCATGTCATCGCAATGACAACTCTCTCCCCTCCACTGAGCTTTCTACATCCAAGTTAATTTTTGGAAGAAAAAATATATAGACCAACCAAAACAGATTCCAGCCAGATTTTAAAAATCCCTCTTAAACTTTTTTGGGAAGAAGATGTGTTTTGATTTATACAGACTTTCTGAGCTAAGTTTCAGTGTTATGATTAAATTCTGAAATTCCATTCATTCATTCTAGGCTAAAAGAAAATTTTTGTATTTTGACTTGAGACATTTGTTCCTGGATTATGTAATTTTTCTTTATTATTAAGTATAAAGCAAATTTACAGATTGTGAAACCTATCCTTCTTTAAAACATCATTCTGAGCAAAGTTAACCAAACTCAGAAGACCGAAAATCATATGTTCTCCCTCAGATGTGGTCTTTAGATCAAGGACAAATACAGCATAGTTGTTAGCCTTGGGTTACATGACGGGGGAGAGCACATACGGGAGATATGGGGTTAGATAGAAAACCCAAAACATGAAAGCATTTGATGTCCCCACTCCAGAGGAGCTAATACAGAAACCTTAAAGTGACAGAGGTCAACATGAGAAGGGGATCAGGAACCAGTGTAAAGATCAGTTAGAGATGAATCAACCTGGGTTGTAACACATTTATTCATGTAGGGAATGTTAGGAATCTCTCTGTCTAGCTGTCCTTATCTCAACTAGCAAAACTGCTATGTCTTTCTTGTTATTGGTTATTTCTACTCTTCAACAGAACTGGAGAAAAGTGCAGAACAGGTTCTGCCTGGAAGCAAGGGAGTAGAGGGGGAGAAGGTGGAGTCGGGGAGCAGGGAGGAGAAATGACCCAAACTATGTATGCACATGTGAATAAATGAATAAAAAAACCCTACATATTAAATATTATGGTGACATTTAAAATACTTTTAGAATATTAGCCATTTCAATTATTCACATGCCTCATTCTTCCATTAGTGTTAGTAACTGAGTGTTAACTAATTTCTGTTTGTTAGACTAAGATGCATCATTTGAGTTTTTCTGTTAGGTTTTTATTACTTGATACTAGAAACTTTGGTTTAACAAACATATTTTTCATCATAGGAGTTAAAATTTTTAATCTTCTCTTAAGAAGATAATACTATACAGAATTAAAATTCTTTAATTCAAAGTATTATTTTTAAACTTAAGCTTGAACATTCAGTGCTCATATCACATAATAAATGTGCACACATGGTTAATTTAGATAGTATACTAACTTGGAAAAAGACATCTCACTACCCCAAAAACAGTGTAACAGGAGAAATTATTGTTAATAGGTTGGCATGAACACAGCATTGAATCATTTATGTGACTAGAAAAAATAAGCAGGCAAAGTGATTTAATGAAGAGATGATACCACATAAAACATGCTATTGAAATAAGACAGGGAGTGCTACTTATTTGACTCCTAAATATATTGAAATCCATTCTTTGGGGTTTAGATCAAGGATCAGGAAATGGACCTGCAGTTCCTACAGATACTTAGGGAGAGGATGTGATGACTCTGTAACTGCAGTTGTTTCCTTTAGGGATACTTGTTTGTGTCTCTCTGATGGTCACATCCTCTGCTTCTGACTGCTCATTCCAGTACACTAATGTTACTCAGGAAATGTTTGCTGCAGGTCTGCATCTCTTGGGTATTAAGAGCCAGAGCTGGTAATGAAATAAGTGATGATAATGGACAGAAAAGAAGCTTAGTGAAAATTTTGTTTTATAAAATTTACCTGTATATTATAATCATACTAGTGCACACAAATAAATACAATATTACAGTTCAAACTAGGAAAAACTGATGAATTCTTCTGTAATTGTGCATCAAAATTGATCTCCAATGTTCATAAATGATAGCCAATATGAACCACATCTGTTAACTCAAATTAGCCTCTGTTTATATGCAATAAGACAACTTTAAAATGTTTTTATTAAGTTCATTTTTGAAAAGTTTCATATATATAGAGAGAAATACACAAGAAATCCCACTTTAAAACATATTCCAGAAACTTCTGCACTATTTCTTTATGATAAACTCTAGAGACTTTCAGATATCTTTATGATTAAAGAAATAAAAAGTCCAAAAGGACACATGGAATAAGGATGAACTAAACTAATTGAAGCTACATCCCTATACCTTTATAATTACTGAGCTATCATTGTTTATTTTAAATTAACTGTTTAATGTAACAATAGGTAGTATTAGCAGTGACTCTTGATTTCTGTCTTTCTCTCTTTTTTCTATTTTGTAGTATATCCAAAATAATTATGAGCCTAATCACTAGTAGAAATTCTGCAAAGACAGAATGAGATACGAGATGCAAGGAGTCCTTTTCCAGGAAATCAATAGGCCTAAACACATTTTAGGTGTATTACAACTCTGTTGGTGTATTGCCAATTCAAGTTATTCATAATAACTTGAAGAGAGATAGAAACAAATGCATCATTGTTAACACTGCAAAATGTTAAAACAAATATAAACACTGCATTCCCAAGAATGTGTTTTGGTGACTATGTGGAAAATTTATATTTAAAAAATAAAATTTGGCTATTTACAGTCAAAATAACTGAATTAGCTGTGATTCAAAATACAAATAAGTCCAAGGTAATAAAGAATAATAATGATAATGAAAACAATAATATTGATGGAATCACCCATAATTCTCCTCCCTCCCTTCCCAGAGAAAATTGTTGTTAACATTTTGACCTATGGAATGCTTTTCTGAGAGATATTAAGCTTAAGTATCCAAATAAAGTCTAGAGTATGGTGATAGTGAAACTTGAAGAAGTATACCTTGATTGCTCATATTCACATCTGAAGTTCAGAGAAACATGCTGATTTGATAGGATGTGAGAAATGCCAGTACAATGGAGTGAAATTTTCTTACCAAATAACAAATATATGAAAATAACACCTTTCCTTTGTATTCTCTGCAAATTGTGCTCAAACCTTTTGCCATGAGACACCAGGAAGTACCTCTGCTGTAAGACAGCACTGATTAGTGAAAAGGGAAGCAGAAGAAGATTTCAGATAAACATGGTGCTTTCTGTGATTTTAGCCATGGCATGGATAATGATTAGGTTGTAAAAGACCCATCCTGGCCAAATCTACCTTCTCAATCTACACATGGAAAATGAAGACTCAGGAAAGGGTAATGCCTTCCGTAAGCTCTGACACATGGCAGTGTAACTGCTGGAAAACAAAAGTGCCTATTTTTCGTTCTTCTTTCTCTTAGAAGAGCTGGAATAGAGGTGGATAGAAAAAATAGGTCATGAACTTCAGAATGTGCATCTGGTGAAAAGGACTGGTTTGGTTGCAGTATATGCTTTAGTTTTGCTTGGAGAGCAGAGCAAGTGGGAGACCTAGAGTATAAATATTTGAGCAATGACACTATTCCCAGGGCCTCTGAGCAAATTTATAGAACTTGTGGTAAAACTGGGAAACTTTAATTAGTTTCCCAGTTATTATAAATACCTTAGTAGATAGTCACAACTGTTACCAGACAATGTCCAAATACAAAGTCTTTTGCCTTCATCTCTGAGAACGTTTTGAGGGTCTTACCATTTCTTACTTAAAATCCTGTAACGCAGTATCTAGGTCCAGTGTAAAGGAATGTGGACAATTTTATTTCCCAGAGTATAGAAGTCTTAATATTAATCATTGATTGCAGAATATTCAATACTGAGTGTAGATATTCTAAAGCTCTCTTTATGAAGCTTCTCTGAAAAGAAAACTCTTTGCTTAACATGGTATACATATGCAATGGAGTGTTATAGCCATAAAGAATGGAGTTACATAGTTTGCAGGTAAATGGATGAAACTGGGGAATATCATGTTAATCAAAGTAGATCAGGTTCAAAAAATCAAAGGTCACATGTTTTCCCTCATATGTGAAAGATTGACCTATAAGTTAAATGCACACATAAATACATATATAAACATTATACGTATGTGTGTATATATATATGTATATACACATAATATGTAGTGGGAAACAGAACAAGATTGTATTAATTGGTCTGTCTAAGTGGACTTTGGGAGGTAGGAGAAAATGAAAAATATAAGAACATCCCATAAATATAAGAATATAATACAATGTAATGCACTGAAAGCTATTGAATGATAGGGGTACATGGTAATAGAGAAAACAGGTTAATCTGATTAAATCACAACACAACATGTGTGAAATGGCAAGACAAAACTTCCTTGGACTATCAATAAAAATGAAGGACAAAAAAATTAACTTTCAAAACAATGAAACTGATCTTTTCTGCGGGGTGGGTGCAAGTGGGATCAGGGAGAGGACAAGGAATGGGTGAATGAGGGTGAATATGATGGAATGATGGATGCATTTTGTATTCATATACAAAAACAGAATAATGAAATCTGCCAAAATTGTTCTAAGAAGGTGGGGAGGGAGAGGAGAGAGAATAACAGAGGGGATAATCTGACTAAAATATATTGTAAGCACATGTAACTATCAAAATGTATCTCCTATATGACTTTTATGTGGTAATAACAAGAAGATAAAAACTCATTTAATGAACATTTACATTAAAAAATAAATCTATGAAAATGTTAAATTATTTTATATGTGCATATTATATATGTATTTGCACATAATATATATTTGCATATACACATGTGTATATATATATATGTGGAACTGGGAATAAAAACAGAAAAGTTTCCTCTTTTCTTATGAGATTGTAAATGTTCATAAAATTTAAACTATATAGAAAATTTTGTTCTGATAATTGTATTTTTTTCAGAAATACTAGTGTTTGAACTCAAGGCCTCACAATTGCAAGGCAGCACCACCTCCAGCTGCAGCACTTTATTTGTAGATGCTTTTAATTGTCTTCCTTCTTAAAAATGAATATATAAAATAAATTTTTAAATATTGTAAGTCCTTCTAAAACAATAACTAATTCTTAAAATATGCAGAAATGAGTAGACAAACAAAAGTCAGTGAAAAGAAAAATAAAAGCTTAAAGACATGAACAAATATGGTAATAAAGAAAAGAAAATAAAAACAATATGTAGGAATCTAAGAGAACTAGACCTATAAATAACCAGAGAACTAGCAAAAAGTTTGTTAAACCTTGATAATATTGACTGTGTGTATATTAATCTAGAAAATTAGAACATTGTTACAATCATTATGTATCTTTACAGACTTAATAAAAGATTTATATTGAAGCTTCACAGCTATCTCACAAACATAAGATCTTATTTTTGATACTTGTGATTGATGAGATCGATCGTTTTTTGTATTTTTGGTAGGTCTTGAATTTGATTTCAGGGCTTCATACTTGTTAGGCAGTGCTCTAACTCTTGAGGCACTCCACAAACCCTGAAATCTGTGTTAATTCCATCATACTAGAGCCTTCCCATTCATTGAAAGTTGACTTATGATCTGTCATTTCTCACTATTGATTTAAGTCACACTCAGTATCATTAATGATTCTATTTGCTGTATTCAACATGAAGAATTCTACTAAAAGAAAAAAATGTTACCTTATAGTTCTATATTTGTGTTAAAATTACAAAAATTAGTTAATAAATTTGTTCCTCATAGATCTCACAATATTGTTTTTTACATAAGACATCCGCATTTTGAGTAAGTTTAAGTAAAATATATGATTAAGCTTTTGGCAACCAGTATAACATAACTAAATATTGTTTGTAATTCTAATTGCTTATGATAATCTTTAATATTCCTTCCCTAAATCTTTCTGTTAAAAGAAATGTCACTATTGTATAAAGCTTAATGTTGTCCCATGGGTACTGTAACAGTTGGGACTTAAAACTCATTCAAGATATTTCCCTTTAGCAATAGTTTCTTAGCTAAAGACAAAATAGATATTAATATTGACGGAGAAAATTTATTGAACCTGATGGTGATTGTAATACACTAACTTCATGCGTTGATAATAAGCAATGATGCCTTGATATTCCACACAGGCAAGAGAACAAGGCAATACTAAGAAACATTTTCAGTCATCAAAAAGTTTGCAAGCCACTTAGTAGAGGAGGTCAAACAGATGTAGGTGAAATAGCATTTCAAGAGTAAAAATGTAAGCAATACCTGAATATAAAATATGTTATAAACTGTGCCCTTCCCATTTCATTTAGTAAACAGAAACCTGTTGCTATCATAAAAGAAATGCAAAGATGGATCTGTTAAAGTCTGTGGGTTTAAAGATTTTACCATCCAGCAGTTATTTATCTCATACAGACACATTATACCCTCTGGAACCCAACCTCAGTGAAACATTTTCACTGAGAACTCTTTCTGAAAAGAGCATTTAGTTATTTCTTGATCACTGGATCTATTTACATATCTTCTTTCTTTTCCTTCTCAGAGCTTCAGTGAGAAGCATGGAGATCTTAGTCATTCATTCTAATGTTAGATTTATATCCCTCTCTACATTTTATGTGTTTTCTGACTATGCCTTAATATCAGTAACAGTAGCAAGTCTTCTGTCTGATCTATTTAGCAGATGATGTGCTGATTCTGAGTGCATCCTTGTCAAAGGAGTCCATTATTTTAAAATTATTTCTCACTATCTGTCTGTTCTGTCATCTAATCTTTTTCCATTGGTCCCATTCAACATCTGGAAGTATATGATAAAAGGAAGAGTATATGAGGGAAGGAGTAACAGTACTAGCTTAGTTTCTCTTGGAATTCTTGCTTTTAGTTTAGTTCCTATATATAGTAAACTGGATTATAAATAATTGGTTACATGATAAATGAATGAATGCAAAAAAGCTGAAGACTGACTTAAAATCACAGAACTGAGGAAACTGTGAGCCCCACCAGACTTATTTCATGGAAGAAAAACCCAAGGTTCAATAAATATTAATAACTAGATAAGGTTTTGAAATAATAAATCTAGTCCAAGTGAATGACAGATTTGTACACTGGCTTACTATTATAAAGTATATTTTATTCTATAAACATCAACAAAATATTTAAAACAATGTTTCACCTTTGCATTGTCATATTTAGTGTAAGGTCATAATTTAGTCAAGTGAAAAAAGCTGTTTCTCTGGAATACTCGAGAAACTCAATTGATAACTAAAATTAAATTGTAAGGAGTTTCATTAATGAATGTCTACTACCACTTTGTGTGCTGAGTCTTATCCTCATCTTCTCAATCTCACAATTGTTGACTAGTTACTGGATGGCAGTCCAAAATCCTGAATCCAGTAGAATTTTCATAGGACAGTAACTGCTTTCACACAATTAATTAATTTGATTCAGAAATAAAATTCTATACATTTTAATTTAGAGGCTAGAAACACTGGTGTTCGATAGTACCCATCTAGATACTTCAGTAGGGTTTTGGATAACAACATATCCCATCCTATTTGGGCAGGGCAATTTGCCTTAACTCACAAATAAATGTTTGTGTTAAGAACATACATGTGCTACATGTATGGTCAAATAACAAGACAGGTTAAATTTATGCATTCATAAGTCTCTTTATGCACATTCATTTGGGGTTTTTATTAAACCCCCTTGCTTAGGCCTTTGATTCCAATGAGGTGTTGCTTCTTCCTCTAGAGAGTGGGTTAAGGTCTTGCTTTCTATCTGAGTCTCTCTGTAGCATACTGGTCATGGGTAAGGATTCCAGAGTAGAGATATATCAGTTCAAATCCTGTTTTAGGTCATTCTCATTCTCTCTCTAGCTATGACACACTTTCAGTCTATTGACTGAAAAGACTGAATAGACTTTCGTGAAAAACCTACTATTACTTTAACTATAAAAATCCTGTTTTAATATTTTATTAACAGAAAACCCTGAACACATTATTCAGTCTTTCTGGGCCTCAGTTTCCTAAATTATAAAATTGGAATAAAATAATGCTTACCACACTTCATTTTTGCTCTGTGTGGTACTTAGTCTGTACATCAAAACCCATATCTATTATTATTATATTTTTATTTTGTTTTCTGTCACTGGACATTTTTATTTCAGATGAAATCACTTATAACTTCATATAAACTCTATACAACTGATCCTATGACATTACAGAGAATCATTCTGATACTTCCATTGGATCTCCTTTCTGATGATTATTAGAAAAAATACAGAATCATAGAGAAAATAAATGCAAAATATCTATAATTTATAATTTAGAAGCAAACACACACACACACACACACACATATATATATATATATATATAATCAGCTTTTTTCCCTTCTTGCGCAAATTGTTTTCTCACCTTGTTGATAAAGTAGAGCAGTGAAGATAAAATTGACATCTCTCTTTTACCCTCACAGGCCACAGTTCCCTAAGTTCCGAAAAGAAAGTTCTGAAATGGATGTAAGACTTAATGTGTCAGTGTATACTAAAATACTTTTCTATTTAGGAGTTCTAAAATATATATTTACACAGTTTTTAAAAGTAAAACTTAAATTGTAGGGAGATATATTATCTTCCTTTTTCTCCTAAACACCCATTTTTTTAACTAATGCAGAGCATCCTCTCCTATGTGAGTCAATTTTATTTATATATTTCCATCTTATGACCACATCAATTGCTTCTAATTTTTTAATATTATAAGTAATGCCACAATAACTGTCTCTATGCAGGTGAACAGTTTTCTAGATTTCCTGCCTAAAAGTGGAAAACTATGTAATAGAAGGCATATGCATATTCACCTTCTCTGGTTAATGCTAAATCACTCTCCAAATGATGCATAAGCTTACATCCCAGGTTCTGCATTGAAGGTTAGTATTAACAGATTTTTTCTTTCTTTTAAAAATCTCATGAAAGCAAGTAGCAATATCTCATTGTCATTAAAATAAGCATTATCACAAATTACCAGTGAAATTGTACAATGTTTCATGTATTTCATTATTCATATTTAGCACCAATTTTTGTGCAATAACCAGAGACTTTTGCCCATTTTCTATTTTGCCTTTTTGTTGGTGTTGTTTTTTTTTCTGAGACAGGATCTTACTATGTAGCACAGGCTGGCCTGGAACTCTGTTCCTCCTGCCTCAGGCTTCTGGGTGCTAGAATTACAGGTGTGCACTTGGCATGATCAGCCTTATTTTGCAGTTTTAAAAAATTGATTTCCTAGAGTTCATAATATAATTTTAAAAAGTAGATATTTATTATTATAATGTCTCAAGGAGGATGTTATGTTACTTAATTTTGTTATAGGGTCCTTTGTATAGAAGTTTTAAGTATTGGTGATTCCAATATTTTTATATTAGGCATTTAATATCATTTGTAACTGATTAAATTAAGTAATAATAGATTTGCCAATATTTGATTAACAGAGAATAATTTCCTATACTGTCCAGTTTATATTCATGTTATGTGATCACACCATAGGTGGTGCCTTCTGGAGCAGCCATCCCTGCAGCAGAAACAGACTTACTTTATGCCTGGACTTACTAGGACATCAATCCATCTATTTGTGCTTTCCGGCATAGCTAGAATTACAGGTGTGCCCCACCCCAACCACTCATTAGTTGAGAGGGAGTCTTACTAACTTTTTGCCCTACTAGCCTCAAAACATGATCCTTCCTATCTCTTGAGTAGTTAGAAATATAGGCTTGAGCGACCATTCCTGGACTGTTCAGCTCTTTTTGTACATTACTTTATATACAAAGCTACCTCCATTTCATAGATGGAAAAATTGAACAAAAAGGTTAGGTATTTTTCTCCAAAATTACTTGAGCTCTTTATCCTGACTTAATTTTTTCCCAATCATGAACATTTTTTTCTTTTTCTGTGTTTTTGGTGTTATTTTTCATTTTTTAAAGTTGAAGACAACATAAACATGGAACAGAACAGATTCCAAGCAACATTTTTTATCTCCTGAGATTTCTATACCTTTGAAAAAAGATAGTTTCATTACCTTAACTATTTTGCACATACATTGTTTGCCAATTTTATGCATACATTGTTTGGCAACTAATTATTTCCAAGGTAATTCATGGGACAAAGAAAAGAAACACAATGAACAGCTAAAACTAAGTATATAAATAAACTGAATAATCTTTAAGCTCAACTCAATATTGTTGGTAGGTGCTTTGGATCTCATTGACATAGCCTTAGAGTGCCATGTCTCCCTCTCCACAATGGTGATGCTATTTTCTCAGAGGACACAATTTAATAAGCTGTTTTCAATCTGGACAAATGGAATAAAACCTCAAGGACTATTTCTAAGAATCTCTAAAGGTCAATGCAACAGCAAATACAGAGCACCTATGTCAGAGGCTCAAAATTGCCCTTTAGAAACAAAGAAAATAGCCAATTAAATTGCTGCCAGACGTCAACTAAATTTTCATATGGTGAAATCAATTGCACTTTGGAGAAACTACAAAAGAAGTACCACAATTTTCTGTTGAGCTGATTCTAATGACAGAATCTATCAAAACATATGCTAGTCCTAAAAGTTTGTCTTTAATTGATTTTATAGTTCCCTAGTCTAGGTTATTTGATTTCTTTATCCTGTGAATTTTAGCATAAAAACTTTAGTCTCTATTGTTCAATTATGTAATTTTGCTAGATGTGGTTTGTTAAAAATGTACAGAAAGATTCATGAATGTATTTTCCTTCCATTTTTGGATGTTATTGCAAAAGTGGTAGCACAGTCAGGGCAAACTAATTTGACACCTCTCCAAGTGACACATCATGCTATTTCTTTCATTTTTATAAGGTGAAATCCAGGCTTACCTCAGTGGGAACAGAACTGTGTTGATGTAATTCGTTTACCTTCTTGTGTTGTGATATTCATCAATAGACATAGTCAACATTTGCATTTTATGTATTAATAAAAATTCACTATGGATACAGAGTAGGAACTCAAAAATATTGAACATCAAACTACTATTAATATTTGATAATAAATATATTTGTTTTATTGAATTGACCAATGTAGTTCTTAAACAGTTCACTTGTCCTCTAAAGTTCTTGTGAAACCTACAGGTACTTCTCTAGGAAACACAAACAGAATTTTAACAGAACTTTCTACAAATGACACCAGGGAAGACACAGGTTTGTGACTCCTTATGAGCATATTTAAAATTTTTTAAAATAAGTTTAAAGAACTAATATAAATTCAACCAATGTTTATAACAAAATCTGCTATTGAATGAATTAAATTTTGGATGTATAATAAAGACACCATTGTAGACTGCTCCTAATCTTTAGTCTACATCTGTAACATTAGAGAAACAGGGTGAGTGCGGTGTTTTTTTGTTGGTTTGCAAAATCTGTAAAATGTTAGATCATAAATTTCACTGCTAGAAATTGAAGAATCTATAAAAATAAATTTCATTTCTTATTACTTTTCCTTCTCTTAAAACCTCTATGTTTATTTCCATGTCTTGGTAAATATAGTCTAGTGGACATTTTTCAAGTCAGGCACTATGTGTGGGTCACTATTGATTGTATCATTTCCAATTTTGTGGTTCTATAGTGAAAAAGATAAAGCCAATCAATCAAACAAAATTTTCCCTAAATAGTGTACAATTAGAAGGCATTACTGATTTTTACAAGAAAATGTTTCTCATTTATTTCTTAAATATTTATTCATTAATAATTGATTAAGATTAATTCCTCAAGTGTGATACCAGGAAAGGTTTGAGGAGAAACAGCTTTAGAATCCAATGCAAAGAAGAATATAAAACAGAATGTTTTAAATAACACTTTATTAACATATATTAAATGTAGAAAATAATTGGCTTCCTTGTGACATTTTCATATATGCACATGACATACTCTAGTCATATTCATCCATCCATTGCCCTGATGTGAACATGGATTTACACAAGTTAAAGTGAAATCAACTTTAATAGTATTAAAATTACAATTGATATGGTTGTGCATCCTATGCATAAAATAGTGATTATGGCCTAAACAGGACCTAGACATTTAATTTTTACTTAAAATTAGAAACAAATCTAACAATACTTGAATAGCTATTGTTAAAAGTACTGAAAATGGGCTCACAAAATTTAATGTAATCTTCAACAGAAATAGAGAATGATATCACTGATGAGGATGTTGAGGACCAGAGAGTGTGATTAATATGTCCACCCTGCTCAGACTTAGAAACTAGAAAAACCTGGATTTGAACTCCACTATACAAGTAGTGCATAGTCCATGATTCTAATCACAAAAATACTCCCCTTCTCTTGGTGTGTTTAAACATGGCATGTTAAACACTTTTATTTGAACACTTTTGCTGAATCCCATGAGTCATTCATTTCTGAACATTGCTAGTTGCTTTATCTGTAGAGAAATCCCAGGTATTTTTGACTGCCAGAATGTCACATACCCTAGTGATTGAGCATGATAAATGCAGTAGGTGGCAATGCTTGAAGGGTTAGAACCTAGGAAAGGCAGAGAGTTGGAAGCTGGTATTCTGGGTAACAAGCATTAACTCAAGCCACAGCCTAGATTTTTGTATCACCTTTGTATCTCAGAGCTAAATGTTTTACTCTTTTAGTTTTTTCATAATTCTTTTTTCAGCTTTCTTTGCCATGAATGGGGCTATTTTTACTATCCTGCTGTATTATTTTTCCCAGCATTCCTCCTTCCCCTTTTTTTTCTTTTTCCTTTTTTTCCATTTGGCCCCAAGGATTAGTAGTGCAGCTATCAAAGCAAAAATCAAATATGTCCTACAAACCTATTTTGATAAAATGTGTTTCATGGTCCCCACAGTCTGAAGTCCTGCAGAGAACAAAACTCCATCCTGAGACATACGTTTTGAACACATACAGTTTTATTACAGCTACCAGCAGCAAGCTGGGCTCTCTTTTGCAAAAAGTGGCATTTCCAGTGGGATAATTAAAGCCCTCTCCATTTTTGGGCCCTCTGCAGAGTTTTTGGTCTCCATCAGGTAAAGCTGGGCGTCTATTTCCTTGCAGAGTAGTACTCTTTCTTGGGCTCCCTGTTCTTGCTGCTTGTAGGCTGGATGGCTCTCAGAGTTCCCTCTGGATGATGCTTGCCTGCCTGCTTGTCTCTCTCATCCCTCTTCATCTTGTCTCTTCTCATGCCAGGCAGGCTTGGAACACTGTCCAGTGAGCTTTTCCTCATGTTCTAATGCTTTCACTCAATTCTGACATATTGGAATAATTACCCAGCTATATGTTTCATGAAGCTCATATCAAACTTCTGTTTATTATTTCATGGTGCTTGCTCACCAAGCCCTGGTTTTGTTCATAGGCTGGTAATATTTTTCACATCGGATAGAGTAGTGGAAAAACAGTGACATTTAAGATGAAGCACCAAATCATATATCCTTGGCTTGCATCATCACTCCAGTACATGTTACCTATGTGAATTTGAGGATATTGTTTAAACGTTTTGAACATCTGTTTTTCACATCTGTAAAATGAGAAAATAGTTCCTATTTCTCTGTAAAATGAGACAGTAGTTCTTATTTCCTAAGGCTTTATAATAATTAAATAATCTGTAAAATACTTTAACTGCTTAAAGTAGGTTTTTAATAGCCAACCTATTTTCCAAGTACATAAACTTTAACAAAAGACTGACATCCTTTGTTAAGGAAACAAATTAAAATAACCCCAAGCCTTTGACAAATTAAGAATTCTCATTCCTATTTTTAAAAAGGAAAGAGACTCAGAAAAGTCAAGTAACTTGTTAATAATCGTGTAGCCAGTGTCACCCCATAATATGACCAAGCTAAAAACAAACCTCTCTGTTCTGATTCCACATTTAATGTTCTAAATGCTTAATGTTTTCTTTTTGGCAGTCAGATTTCTCTTTTCTTTTCCAAACTCCCTCATCTATTCCAGAACTTCAAAGAATATACTACATATCATTATTTTTAACATATATTTCTTAATTAAATTTATTGAATGATAAAGGAAGAAATGTTCTCACTATTTTTAAGATGTGTTTCTGGTCATATTTTTCCATAAAATATAATTTTAATAGCACTTATTAACTGTTTTTGTAGCATAAACTAAAGTGTGTTTTGGATAAAAGAAGAAAACAATAGCTAAGTTGTTTTATTTTAATGTGTCCTAAAATGCCCTCAGAAATTTGAGACTCTGCATCTTTCTATAATTTTTTTCCTGATGTGTGTTGCCTTATACGTCATACTCTGAAATTTTAATTTCTGCTTTTTATTCCTTGTACACATGCTATGTGCTTTTATGTCCGTGCTGTTTTCCTTTTCTATAATGCTCCTTTTATGAAAATCTGTATCAATTATAGATACTTGAGAAAAGAGGCTGTTTTTATTCATCTCTGGATTTCAGTGTCCAGCTGAGCTCTGATACAGCAGACACCCAGTAATTGAATTCTACCACACATTTTAGATAAGTTACCTGGGTTATTCATTGCTGGGCTTTGTTATATATATGCCATATGCTCCTTCTATATATTCTTTAATCTTCCCACTAGCCATATCATGGATGACAATATTAAGCACATTTGATTGATGAGGAGACAGGTCCTATTTAGTTTTCTTAAAATAACATAAAATGTTGGGGGAAGAACTATGAAAAGAGCTCAATGACCCATTTACATTTTCTGTCAAAGTGGATCTGGACCACACTTAAATATCATTTATTTAACCATTAAAGTTTAAATAAATAAGCTTTGCCTTACACATTCAGCAGCTGATATTTGATACTTAGGGTGATCTATGGAACATGCATCCATCATATTTGTGATGCCTACAATATCAGTGAAAGTATGAGGATATGATCAAAATTACCACAGTGAATCTATGTAATAGCTTCTTAAACTTCACTTACTCTACATAAACATACCTAAGAAATCAGAATGTAGCACAGATTTTATTCTGTGAAAAGTAGATCATACGCTGCAAAAGGCTCCTGATTCTTACACTGTTAATGTATGGTCAGGGAGTCCTTATAGTTGAGAGATTTGGATGAATAAGGTTTGTCACATTCTACTCTAACAGTGACTGAGGAAGTCCAAGCAAAAACATTACAAACAACACCTGAGTGACCATAGTAACTTCTTAGAAGTAACAACAATATTTGTAATCTCTTGAAGTCTTGGCTGCCTTTGAACTGGCCAATCTGGGTCAGTATTCTGGTTTATGAGAAATGAAGTATGAAAAAACTGTCATGTATAGTGAGAGACACTGGGAATGTTACTGAGATTTGGGTAGCATAGCTAGAATAAAGAAACAGTAGTAACAATAATAATATAATCATGATCATTATATTTAACTCATTATTTATATGATAGTCTGTGAAGGAGGAGGGGCCATGCAATAGCCAATAGGTTTTGGAGAAAGTAGAATTGGGTCTTAAGCTAATTTCACTTCCTAACTGTGTGAATCTGGATAATTCCTTGACCACTTCCTATCTTAGTTTATTTTTCTGTAACAAAATCTTAAGCAATGTACACTCACCCAGCACAATGAAATAAATTTTTAAGAAGCTTAGGAATACATTTAATATAGGGTAGTATATTTAGAGATAGTAAATATGAATAGTCAGTGCATCAACAGTAAACATCACTCATACATGTTTAATACTTATTTTATTACTCTTAGCAATAATAGTGTAGCTCCTATTAAGGAGTTTTACAGTTATGTGAAGGAATTGATCATATTTCCTGAATGAAAGGATTATATTACTATATGAAAATACTTATGTATATGTTCTGTACACTAATGGGGGATTTGTTATCTGTAAAAGATGTAAAAATAACAATTTGAAATTTTCATGAAAATTGATATTCAGAAATCTTACTGTTATAATTTCCCTAACCTTGTTTTCTGGTTTTTTATTCATCCACATCAAGAACCGTTCTTAAATGAAAACATCCCAAGTTCATTAACCACCTTGCAAATGAAACTCATGAGAAATGAGATCAATCTTTTCCTAACCAGAAATAAGTAATGCTAAAACTATTCTTTGTGTATAAATGCAAAATTCATGGAGAAGAAAAAAATAGCATAATACTATTCACGTTAAAGTTTTAAAATGATTAAAGCGTGAAACTTCAAAAGATTGTGCTCAGTGAAAGGTGACCTTACAGTGAATCCTAAAACTTGAAAAAAAAATTCCACTCAAAATTACTGAAGAATGGTTATTACTTAAACCAAACCTTCCAAAAAGTATAACTATTATTTGTTTGTCAGAATATAAATGAAATTGTAATTTTTTTGTGAAAATTAGCTCACAATTGGCCAAGTTTGTTTTGTTAACTTTAAGATATGATCATCTTATTTTCTTTCTAGTAAATGTATAGAATCATGGCTTACTTTATTTCTAAAGAGAATGGATGTTGACAATTATGAAAATCACACAATCCAGTTTGTTCAACAATCTTTTATCAAAATATGTTTCTAAGATGTCAAATATGTAATATAATAGATAAATGAAGAATTCATGTCTTATTTTCAAATAAATATTGACATTGGTGACAGTTGCCAGCAGAAATCAAGTAGATTAGATTTTAGCAATAAGGTAGTATAATCTTAACACCAAAATAAGCCCTCAAGAATTGAGGGCTTATTTTCAACTTGACTTTACCAAAACACCACAAAGGATCTCTTTTGTATTTATATTACAAAAATTCTAACTCAGCATTTTTTATGTACGTATTATGTGTCAGGCCTTGGGTTACAGAAAAGGAATGAAAACAGCAATAAAATTTCCTCATGTCCTAGAAGTATACCTAAACTAATGAATGAATTTCTTAAACAGACAACAAATACACATAATTCAAATCCCTTATTAAATCCATTGTTTCATGGACAGGGGCATTATTAACCTTTATATTATCTGATATAAATGTTTTAATGTGATTTAACAAAGTAAATTGTATGAAACCTTCTTAAAAGAACATAGTTTTAGGGTATTTGGAAGTATTCCCAAACAACATATAGACATGTTATACAGTCACATCTTCAGAATCATTTTGAAAATGACTTTGCTGTTAAATAGGTTAATTTCCCTCCTTTTATAGAAACTGATACCCTTAGAGGATACAAGGCTTCTCTAAGCATGCAGAATTTGATAGTGGTAAACCAGGACTTTAACCTAGGTCACTTACATTCCAGCTCATTGCTATAACTAAAAAGTTTAGCCCTTGAAATGTGCTGCAGTTCATGAAACCAGAGAAACTTTCAGAAAAATTTAGAGGTAATAAACTCTTACTTTGTAACTCAGACTACCATGGGCCATTTTAATTTCTCTGTCTACTAGTATTTGTATGAGTAAGTTGTGGCTCATATTATCTATTTTCCATTACACTGGTTTTGATGGTAACATCACCCCAAATGCTATCAGGAAAAAGCCTCATTTTTGCAACCAGGATTTACAGGACCACTTGATTATTACAAAGCTTATTATGTTTACTTTTCTTTTTTTTTTTAATTGGAATAAACAATATTTTATTATTTTCTTAAGTAATCACAATTATTTTTTTCCAGAATACTTCTAATTTATTTTTTTTTCTTTTATTATTCATATGTGCATACAAGGCTTGGTTCATTTCTCCCCCCTGCCCCCACCCCCTCCCTTACCACCCACTCCGCCCCCTCCCTCTCCCCCCCCCATACCCAGCAGAAACTATTTTGCCCTTATTTCTAATTTTGTTGTAGAGAGAGTATAAGCAATAATAGTAAGGAATAAGGGTTTTTGCTGGTTGAGATAAGGATAGCTATACAGGGCATTGACTCACATTGATTTCCTGTGCGTGGGTGTTACCTTCTAGGTTAATTCTTTTTGATCTAACCTTTTCTCTAGTACCTGTTCCCCTTTTCCTATTGGCCTCAGTTGCATTTAAGGTATCTGCTTTAGTTTCTCTGCGTTAAGGGCAACAAATGCTAGCTAGTTTTTTAGGTGTCTTACCTATCCTCACCCCTCCCTTGTGTGCTCTCGCTTTTATTATGTGCTCATAGTCCAATCCCATTGTTGTGTTTGCCCTTGATCTAATGTCCACATATGAGGGAGAACATACGATTTTTGGTCTTTTGGGCCAGGCTAACCTCACTCAGAATGATGTTCTCCAATTCCATCCATTTACCAGCAAATGATAACATTTCATTCTTCTTCATGGCTGCATAAAATTCCATTGTGTATAGATACCACATTTTCTTAATCCATTCGTCGGTGGTGGGGCATCTTGGCTGTTTCCATAACTTGGCTATTGTGAATAGTGCCGCAATAAACATGGGTGTGCAGGTGCCTCTGGAGTAACCTGTGTCACAGTCTTTTGTGTATATCTCCAAGAGTGGTATTGCTGGATCAAATAGTAGATCAATGTCTGTCTTTTTAAGTAGCCTCCAAATTTTTTTCCAGAGTGGTTGTACTAGTCTACATCCCCACCAACAGTGTAAGAGGGTTCCTTTTTCCCCGCATCCTCGCCAACACCTGTTGTTGGTGGTGTTGCTGATGATGGCTATTCTAACAGGGGTGAGGTGGAATCTTAGCGTGGTTTTAATTTGCATTTCCTTTATTGCTGGAGATGGTGAGCATTTTTTCATGTGTTTTTTGGCCATTTGAATTTCTTCTTTTGAGAAAGTTCTGTTTAGTTCACTTGCCCATTTCTTTATTGGTTCATTAGTTTTGGGAGAATTTAGTTTTTTAAGTTCCCTATATATTCTGGTTATCAGTCCTTTGTCTGATGCAATTCCCATCAAAATTCCAATGACATTCATTAAAGAGATTGAAAAATCTACTGTTAAATTTATATGGAAACACAAGAGGCCATGAATAGCCAAGGCAATACTCAGTCAAAAGAACAATGCTGGAGGTATCACAATACCTGACTTCAAACTATATTACAAAGCAATAACAATAAAAACAGCATGGTACTGGCACAAAAACAGACATGAAGACCAGTGGAACAGAATAGAGGATCCAGATATGAAGCCACTCAACTATAACCAACTTGTCTTTGACAAAGGAGCTAAAAATATATGATGGAGAAATAGCAGCCTCTTCAACAAAAACTGCTGGGAAAACTGGTTAGCAGTCTGCAAAAAACTGAAACTAGATCCATGTATATCACCCTATACCAAGATTCACTCAAAATGGATCAAGGATCTTAATATCAGATCCCAAACTCTAAAGTTGATACAGGAAAGAGTAGGAAATACTCTGGAGTTAGTAGGTATAGGTAAGAACTTTCTCAATGAAACCCCAGCAGCACAGCAACTAAGAGATAGCATAGATAAATGGGACCTCATAAAGCTAAAAAGCTTCTGTTCATCAAAAGAAATGGTCTCTAAACTGAAGAGAACACCCACAGAGTGGGAGAAAATATTTGCCAACTATATTTACTTTTCTTGCCTTCGTTTTTACCACTGTCTCCTCAAACTATCCATGTCAAACACTGGAGGCCACTAATTTTTTTCAAGGTCTGCCATCTCCAGACACTTAATCAGGCTGTTCATTGCCTTATATGTACTTTATGTCCATGTGTTTGAATATTTATTCAAACCTGAGCTTAGATATTGCTAACCCAACAAAAAGTCTTTCTTGACTATTCCGGCCCTGATAAACAAATTCCTTCTCTATGTGCCTTCCATCACACCCTGTATTTCTCCTTATGGTAAGTTCCAGATAGGATTGTAGTTGCCTGTTTAACTCTTATCTTCCAGAAGGTACATCCTTGTGCCTTGTTCTCTGTTGCATCTTCAGTAACTGATTCAGTGCAGAGTAGGAACAAGAAATGTAATTATTTATTTATGTTGTATGAAAGAGTAAGATGTCAATATTGCCTTTAGGAGGAATGTTAATTTTCCTAATGTTAACCAGATAAAATATGAGCCAGTATTCTATATCTTTGAAACCTATTTTCAGTATGAAAATAAAGAGACACATTTAATAACATCAGAGGAGATATCTAGAGCATGAAAAAAATAGATTGGTGGTACACGAATTAGAGAGATATCTGGTATTGTTTTATGAGAGAATTTCTGGAAAATCCCTGGGTTATCTGAATGTTTGAATTTATATTCACATTTATTTTGGATTCAACATTTTTTCCTGACAACATTATAAGAAAGAGGAGTGAAAAAAAGAAGTACTCACAAATTAATTGTATTGCTTCTATGGATTCAGTAAGAAATATTGGAATTAAAAGCTACTGAGGAATCACCGTATTCAAGCAGGTAGTCAAAGAAGTGTAAATTAAATTGGCCCTACATGATCAGGCAGCTCTTGTGGAATAAACCACTATGACAAATATCTGGATACCTGATCAATGAATATTCACTAAACAGTGCCAGGCAAATCAGTGACTCATATCATAACATCAAATACTATGTTCTCAGGAAAGTTGATAAATCCCTCTTTGTCTCAGCTTCAAGTATAGAAGGGGTAGCAGTTGTAGCTGCCTCATGGGCTGCTGTAAAGTACAAAACTACGTGAGACATTTTTGTTGACAATCAATTGACCAGAAATACTTGAGTTTATTTCTGTGTTTTCTATCCAGTTCCACTGGCTGATAGTCTGCTTTTATGCCAGGACAGTACAGTTTTGATTACCATAGATTTGTGATATATTTTGAAATCAGAGGGTATGATATTTCTTTTTGCCTATGATTGCTTTGACTATCTTGGGTCTTTGCTAATTCCATATGAATTTTAGGATTTTTTTCCATTTTATTACAAAATTAAATTGACATTTTGATGGAAACTGCATTGAATTTGTAGAGTGTTTTAGGTGATGTGGACATTTTAACAACATTATTTCTTCCAACCAATGAATGTAGAATATTTTTCTATTTATTTCTCTCTTCTTCAGTTTTTTATCACAGCTTTATAGTTTACAGTGAATAGATCTTTTGCTTCCTTGGTTAACTTTACTTCCAGGTGTTTTATTTTTAAGGAGAGTGTCTTCAATAAGTAGTATTATGAAACCAGAATATCTGTGGGTAGAAGAATTAAAATGAACTCTTGTGCCATCACAAAAATTATCTTAATTTAAATAAAACACTTAAAATAAGACCTGAACCTATGCAGCTGCTAGAAAAAGACAGGAAACAAGCTCCATGACATTGTTTTAGGAAATGGATTATTAAATATTATTCAAAGCACAAGTAAGAAAATCAAAAATACACAAATGGAACTTCATCAAATGAAAAGCCTTTACATAGCAAAGGAAATAG
This sequence comes from Castor canadensis, assembly GCF_047511655.1. Classification (NCBI taxonomy): domain Eukaryota; kingdom Metazoa; phylum Chordata; class Mammalia; order Rodentia; family Castoridae; genus Castor; species Castor canadensis. The sequence continues at coordinate 126,394,335 of NC_133386.1, forward strand.
TGTGAGGGGATGACTCACAACTTGAGAGAAAATATTTGCATACCACACATCTAATAAATGGCTAATGTCCGAAATATATAAGGCATTCAATACCAAGGAGACAAATAACTCAATTTTAAGATGAACAAAGGATCTGAATAGTTACTTCTTAAAATAAGAGATAGGAAAGTAGGCAAATGAAAGATGCTCAGAATCTCTATTCATCAAGGACAACAAGAACAGGAGAACCTCAAGATATCACCACATGCCTGTTAGAATGACTATCATCAAAGAGAAAAATACAAATGCCGGTCAAGATGTAGAAAATGGAAACAAGGTAAATTTTGTGTTTAAAATTGGGTCTTATCTCCAAGATATCTCATTATATTTGAACAAAAACAAGACAAAACAAAAACTCCAAATCTGAAACATATTTTGTCTCTATCACTTCAAATAAGGGATAATCTATCCATCCATAATAACTTCAGAAACCTTACTGTTAAGAACATCACTTTGATGTACTTCTTTCTCTCGTGGAGCCTTTAAACTACATTGACCTTGTGGCCACATGCTTTCACAATGGACAGTACTCCTGGTGGTCTTACAGTACTCTGGGTAATTCCCTAGTAAATTATGTAAGCATAGAAAGGGGATTGTCTTTAATTGTTACATGGTGCTTGACAACAAAGAAGGAAATTTAGCCTGGATTTGTCTACTATAAAAGCCCACATAGTTACAACAGGGATCAGGGATTAGTGCTTTTACCTAAAGGATGTATAATATCAGGAATCAAATTTCTTGCAAGCAGAACTAAAAACCAGTCAACTAGGTGTTTATGCTAAGGATGTCAAGCATTTTCTCTTTATTGGCGAAACTGTTGGAAAATGATTTTAGAAAGAAGGAAATGTTGGGAAAATATTGAATAGCAAATAATGCATGTCATTGTCTTAGATACTTTCATGTACATTATTTCAGTCTTTACAGCAGCCCTTTAAAGGGGAACCTATTGACAATTCTTTTTTAGTGAAAAAACATTTTAGCTCAGAAAAGCCATGCAAGATAAAGCAGAATTTGACTCAATTATTTTAGCCATCGACTCAGTGCTTTTGGCTAAAATAATTAAAAATTCCTTCCATAGTACTTATGAATCCAAACAAATTGGCAATTAAACCATCATCTAACAGTAATTTGAGTTCAAATGGAGCAAAGTGTGAACACTGAGTATTATCAGCAGAAAATGTACAAGTGTGTAGCTGGGAAAATAGGTAACCATTAATGTTAGCAAAGATAGCTAAATTTGATTGCTTTCAAAAGCTCTTAATCTGGATGATGACTGAGATCAGAATAAGCCTGCTTTAATATCAGTTTAATAGAACATGTTAATATTCAGTTCTTAAACATGGACCAGCTACAATTGATTAACAAATGGCATATCCAGAGGGAGAAGAAAAGACAGAAGCTACAGAAGAAGAACAACCAGTGAAAAGGAAAATCAAGTGAAAGAATGTTTTATAAGGAAAAGAAATAAGTAGATACATCCCTGTAACTAAAGAACCATTGTTCACCTGTGAGGAGAAGGAAAGTATGACCTGGTCCCATACACTCCTTGGATTAGATTCTTAGTAACAAGAAGAATTTAAGCAATAATGGGATTACAGTCCCCCGAAGGATGCAATACAATTTGAATTGAGATGATCAGCCTATAAATAGGGTAGAAAAGAAAAGAGATTTTTCAAAGGTCTGCCTCAGAGTGTAAACTCTAGGCGATCTATAATGATTGGGAAAGTTCATGAAAGATAATCCATGGTCATGGAAGATCCACTACAGAAAAGTTGATAAAGAAATGTAGAAGGGTGGTAAAGTAAACACAGGAGAAAATGAAAATAGCTAACAGTCACAGTTTTCAGGTTTATATACCAGTTTTTATATCCACTTCCCAATAGTCAGGCAATGCCATGTATACAACAGATCTGGGCATTTCAGATTTCACATTTGTATTTATTAATTTTCTAGTTGCAAAACTTAAGATTATTTTACTTCTATTTTAATTTCCTTACCTGTATATTGGTTTTCTTACTTTACAAATCTGTAAAGCAAGCCTAGTCATAAACCTACAAGGCATTCATCTGCCATTTTCTTTATTAATTTACATGATACAGGATAGATAAAACAAGTTGAAAATGCAACTGCAACTGGCAAATGAAAATTACTTAAAGTATACATACAAAAAGTAATATATATAGATTCAGCAGAGGGAAAGGTGACTTTGAACAAGTAACTGAAGAGGGGAATTTATGGACAAAGTGTCTGCCCATTAGACTTTCAAGAGCTGGGGAAGTGAAGAGGAAAGTCTTCCTCCTGTGAGCAAAAGAGAAGTGAGTAAGGTGATGGTAGAAGGAGCTAATGATCTCTTCATCAGATCACAGGGTGGTAGGACGATCTCTCTTGAAATGAATTTCAGAAGTTTGAAAACAGATTAAACAGGTTTAGTAGATTAGATTAGTCAGAGAGGCATGATTGTAGACTCCTGAGCAAATGCACACCTTAGCAGTAGTATGCTTCAGAAAAAATTATAAGCAGCCACACAAATGATGATTTGAAGACACAATAGAAATGGAAAAATTTGAAGAATTATTTTCAGTTTAGAGATACTTATTTGAGTACAGGAGGAACTTATTGTATTTTTTAACATTTAAAGGATTTTCCAAAAATAGGCTGCTTGAGAGTCTAAGAAAATAAATAAGATAAAGTAATCCCTATCCTTTGCTCTCACTGATTTTTGACACTCTGATTTATAAAGATATTTGTAAGATTTGACTTTGCTCACTTCATATTAGGAAGATATAGATTTATGCAAATTAAATAACCAATAAATGTGTGATCAGAAGTGTGCCAACAATGGAACACAACTCTAGCTTTTATTTATGTCTGGTTGGAAATAATGTTGTTCTTATACTGATAAGGGTGTATTACAATGATCCTTATGAATCCTTAGGAGAACCTGGAGTTTTGATTTTCTTTCTTTCTTATTGTTGTGCTGGGTGGGGGTACATTGCAGCATTTACAAAACTTCTTAGAATACATAAAATATAGCATAACCCCTTCCACCATTCTCCTTTATCCCCTGCCCCCAATTTCTGGAATAGTTTCAGAAGATATTATTCTTCCATTTACATGCATGGAGTTTTGATTTTCAAATGGAAGTAAAGAAGGATGTTCCATCACCAGAAGAGACAGAGGGAATCCTTCTTTTCTCTCTCTTTTTGTTCTATTTGGGCCCTCAGACAATTGGATGGTGCCCATACACTTTGAGGGCAGATTTTATGCACTCAGTCCAATAACTCACATGCCCATCTCATCTGGACACACACAGAAATAATGCTTTTCCAGTCATCTATGTATACTTTAATCCAGTGAAATTTACCTAAATTATTTATCATTTTATACACATTCTAAGAGAGTTTCAGGAATTTTTCATGAATGAAAAGAATCCTGTGTCGATCTACTAGTTATTTGAACTTATACATAATTTTAGAATGCTAGAAACAATCAGAAAATACATTGGGGTAAAAATATTTTCATTTAGTCTCAAAAGAATAAAGATATCTAGAATCATATTCATAAGCAAATCATAAGATAAATTTGGATAGGAAATATTTCCATAAAACTCATGTGTTGAAAGATTGATCCCCGGCGAAATTTTCAGAGGTCAGACTTTGGGAAAACGATTGGATCTTTATAGCTCTGACATAAATAGATTAACTTATTGATGGATTCATAATTTAATGGCATTATTGGGAGGTGGTGGAAATAAGGGGGTGGGGTCTACTTGAAGGACGTGGGTCACTGGGAGCATGCCCTTCAAGCCTCTTCCTTGGGGAAGCCTCTTCCTTGTCCCTAGCCCCTGCCTTTCTCTCTCTGCTACTTCTCTGCCAAAAGATGGGCAGGCTTCCCCTGCCATGCCCCACTGCCAAGATACTTCTGCCTTGCCATGGGCCTAAAAGCAATAGAGCCAGTTAACCATGGATTGAAACCTCTGAGCCATGAGACAAAAATAAATCCTTCCTTCTTTTGAGTTGTTTATGTAAGATATTGTGTCACAGTGACAAATAGCTGAGTAACAGAAAACTAGAGTAAAAATAACAAACATTTTCTAGAATTAAAAATGTGAATGAGGAGAGGATATAAATACATTAGGCATCCTCAAATTAATGTAGATACCATTCTAATCCAAGAATTTAAGATTATTTACATTTGGGAAATTTGTATATTTTAAAGACATGTAATGAATATGTACCACTGTATATCATATTGTTTAAACTATCTAAAATCCAGAACACCTGCAATTGCTGCAGAAAAATACAGTTAAATGTAATATAATTTAGTACATGGCAAATATAACATTTTAAACCCATCGAAAAATGAAGGCTGTACTTCATTTTTTTGGTGAAACAAACAAAATCTATGTTATACCAGTTTATGTTTAGGTAATGATTGTGGATATGAGCAAGTATTAGAAGTAAAAACATTATCACATTGTCACACTATTTGGAAAAGAGAGAGTTAAATTCAATGTCCTAACACATAGAACTAGTTATATCTATATATCCATATATCTATATATCTACATATAGATATATAGATATATATATGATAGCTGATAGAATAAATTGTATATCATTTAATATAGTGCAATAAAAGAACATGTAAGGCACCTAAAAATAAGTAAATATATTCATGGTATATTCAGTTTGAACAAGTACAAAACAATATCCATCATGTAAAGAATTACATTATGTAGTTATAATTTATATTATATTTGATATATGATTGCAAGAATCAAAATCAATAATGTTTTATTTTTGGTAGTACTGGGATTTAAACTCATGTCCTCATGCTTGCTACACAGGCTCTCTTACTGCTTGAGTCACTCTTAGCCCTTTTTTTGGTTTTTTTTTTTTTAAGTTAGGATCTTATGAATTATTTACCCAGACTGGCTTTAAACTATGATCCTCCTGATCTCTGCCTTCTGAGTACCTAGGATTACAGGCATGATCTACCATTGCTCAGCAAAAAATCATCATCTGAATAGCTATCATTTGCATATAATTAGAATATCTAAGTAACGTTTTACATTTATGGTTAGTTTTTTGTATATATGCTTTTTCTAAATGAGATTTTTGTGACAAAAGTTTACTTGTGAATAAAAATAGAAATTACATAATATGAAGAATTTACTCAAATCATATGCTTACTCAAGTTACCATCTTAAAGCACAAGTTCCATTTCTTGAATTATTTCTCTGGTTTTATGTTGGAGAAGGCTGTGACCCTTCTCTCCCACATCAAGGTGGCAGCTGCTCCTATGCTCTTTGCTCTACTCTTCAAAGATTCTCCTATCAATACAGTCAGTCATGGACTGTAGAAAAACTCTAAGAGCTAAAAGTTACAATCCCCTGAGAAAACTCTTAAGTAAGGATTTAAAGATAATTCCTTGTTCCTTGGTGCCTTTTTTCTTGATTCTTCCTTTTCTATTCTCCCTTCTCTTCAGACAATTATTTCCCCAGAGACTTCAGAAAATTACATTTCTTTCTCTCAAAATATCCTGGAGAGAAGAGTAAACTTACAGAAACTCCATGTGTATCAGCACCTGTTTACTTCGACTTCTAACCATGTACAACAGTATTGATAAATTACCAGAGTCTCTATATTTCAGGATCTTGATCAATAAAATCCCAGTTTGGCAGTACTGGAGAAATTTCTTCTCTATTTGAGATTGGGATAGGGATGAGAAAATATTTTCATTGTTCAAAATGATTTATATGTTATGTTTTAAAAGGGTGCCAAGGACTATTGTATACCTTTAACTATAGCTGCTCTATTTTGAGTCCGACCAGCCTGTCTAGTCTTCCACACAGACCCTTTCTCTCAGGCCAGTGGCTTTCTTGACCTGGGTTCAGTCCTTACAACTTCAAAAGGATGGACATAAAGTTCATCAGTTTTTTTTTTTTTTTTTTTTTTGGCTCTTCTAGCAAGCATTGGGACTATGGTGTATCTATTTTGATAAAAGAAATTCTACGTACATTATTAACTACTCAAATATCAATATCTTTGATTGAAAAAATAGACTTTCTGTATTGATTTTATTGCTCATATTTCTTGCTAAAATAATTGCCTATACCATATCTTTTGTTCTAATAAAATTTCTGTTTCCAAAACAAGGAATAAGCAATTTCTTTTCTTAAGAAATACATAATCCATGAGTCACACCATCACCTAGGTAGTTACTTACTCCAAAATACTGGAAATTCATCCTATGATATCCTGTTTTAACTCTTCCCTTTTGGTCGGTTCTGAATCTGGTCAAGACTATACAATTAGTATAGTTTGAATGCATACAACAATATTCTAACCCTATTACCATGTTGGTAATGACCTTTATTAGCTTATTTTTATTATTGAAATGGCTATAAACGCAAGTATTTTCAACTCCAATTCTTACTTAATATTGCCAACAACGTAACAGTTTCATATTCCATTATATCCTCATTTAAATGGTTTGTAATTTAATATTTTTATAAGTGCATTGCTTTTTTAAACTTTATTTTGGTGATAGAACAAATTAAATTTAAATTATTACTATGGATTTAAAACCAAAAATTCAAGAAAAAAAGAAATGTCTTTAGTGATGACCATCTTCTACTAATTATCCAAAGGAATATCTTTGAAAATGTTTTAACATGAATTGCTTGAATTTCTTTTTAGAGGTCAGATAAATTGTATAGAAAGTGACAAATAAACTTTGTTCATAAGATTTAGCCCTTCAGAGAAGAAGTAGAACTACAATAATATAGATCAACCCTTTATTTTATAAGTGAAGAAATAAATGCTAGAAAACTGAGTTATTGCCTCCAGTCTGTCATCCACAAGATTTATACACTCTCTGAGGTCAGGAACTGCATTTTGTTGAACATTATATTCTCACCATCTAGTCCAGGACACGTTCACTTTTGCCGAATGAATTCAGAAAGCTTTTCATTGCTATCCAGAGGTGGAAACCTGGATTATGCCAAACTTCAGTAAATGCAAACTCCAGTAAGAGAGAGAGAGAGAGGATAAAACAAAAATATAAAAGCAATTAAAGAAGGGAAGAGAAGGAAGAAGGGGAACAAGTGTTCTGGTCTGAAGTCTCTGACACCTAAGGCTTGAGTTCAGTTTTTGAGTAGGATTAGCAGTGGCTGGGAACCTACTGCTTTCACTGCAACAACAAGAAAAACAGTAGATTACAAAGATTATATTTTCAAGAACACTGAAGCGCTCCAGAAGCAAAGGCAGACTAGATGAGTAAAATTGCAGAGAGTGAGGAGGCTTAGAAATTATGAAAACCATAAAACAATGAAATGACATCTTTAAAGTGTTAAAACAAACACCAAAACCCCCAAACCTTCCTATCTACAGTTCTGTATACAATAAAAAATGTCCTTCAGAACTGGCAGCAAAGTAGAGACATTTTCAGACACACACGAGGTGAGGGACTTTTTCAGCACCAGCCCAGGTGCTCCTAGAGAAATGCTGAAGCAAATCTTCAGGCTCAGGAAGGTGAACCCACAGCTGGTGGAGTGGCTCAGGTGGTAGAGTGGTAAATGGATGGAACTGGAGAGCATCATCTTACGTGAAGTTAGGCTGAGAAGGCCAAAAATCACATGTTCTCCCTCATATGCGGATTATAGACCTACAACAAATGCTGTAATATTATTGGACATAGATCACACGCTAAAGGGAGAACATGCATAGGAGGAATAAGAAAGGGAAGGAAACCCAAAACTTGAATGTGGTTGATGTGCTCACTGCAGAGGAGTGAATATAGTCATCTTAAAATGGCAGAGGCCACTATGGGAAGGGGACTAGGAAGTAGTGAAGAGGTCTGGTAGAGATGAACCAATCTGGATTGTAATACACATGTGCGTGGAAGTAACACTAGGAATCTCTCTGTATAGCTGTCTTTATCTCAAACTAGCAAAATCACTATGTCTTTCTTATTATCTCTTATATTTTCTCTTCAACAAAATCAGAGAACAAGAAGACAGAATTGGTTCTGCCTGGAAGCTGGGGGGACGGGGAGGTAGCTGGAGGTGGGAGGTGGCCCAAACAATGTATACACATGTGAGTAAATGTAAAAATGATAAAATAAAAAAAAAAACAATAAAAAAATTCAGGGGTGGTTCTTTTGGAAAAAAAAAGAATATAAAACATTTATTAAGGACTTATTCTGAGTATGGCTAATTCCATGTTCTTTATTTTATTCATAACTTGAAATTGTATTGAAATATAATTGATTACCATTTTAAATCCTATATTGGTAGATACTATTAGACATTTCTTCATTTTATAGCTGGGAAAACTGAGGCTTAGAGAGATTAAGTATCTTGCTTTAAAGGTTAAACATCCAAGAAGTGATGGAATCAGACCGAAACCCTAGTAACCTGAGAACCTCTACTTTCTGCCTGCTGTGAGAGATTAAAGCCCCCACAAAAGAGCAATCCATTGATTTTCATTTTGTTCTTGATGAAAATAGAACTTGTTAGTCTTTTTTCAATTCCTTTTGTCATATTTTTGCAATATGGGTGATAGTATCAATTTCCTGAAAATCTAAGTTGTTCTAGAAGCCATGCCTAAAATTTAAATAATATTGCTCTTTCCATCAGAAGACTAAAGAGCAATTCACTTTACCACTGAAAATCTATCTAATCCAAGTGAGGAAGCCAAAGAAAAGTTATGACTTTTCACCTAAATTAATTTTTATTTCATACTTCTTACTTTGTACTTTAGACGATACTAGTAGTAAAACATTGAATTATCTGGAACAATTTATAGTAATATTTCATTTTGAATGGAAGCCTATTCAAGGGATAAGGAAAAATTTACTTTTTTCTAACTTTGATATGCTTTACATGTGGAGTCTTTAATAATATCATTTCTTAGATTCATATGACTTTAAAAATCATTTTAGCATACATTTATTTACTTAGTGCACTGTAAATTTTGCAACGAGAATTTCAATGCACGAATGCAGGATGCAGATTACCCCTGGATATAACAGAAAGACATCCTCAGAATGGTATCACCCTGAAAATCCAGTAAAGTTAAATATCTCCTCAAAGAAAGCATTAAGTGTGCTTAGTCAAAGGCACTGTGATTTGAAGCAATTAATGCAATGTTGGAGACATCCGTCAGAGTGATGCCTGCCAATTCAGAAGAATGGGGTGACAAGTAGATAGAGGGAAATATAAAAGCTGAATTTCATGCAAATTGATAGTACAGTGATGCTCTCTGGAGGTGGAGAGAGTATGGGGTAAGGCTGATCCAGTGGTTTTAAGGTGTAGTTAGAGAAGAGAGAGAAGTCTGGTGTGTTATTTCGCAATAGGCTACTATAGATAACAGTAATGTACTCCATCTTTCAAAAATCTAAAAGAAAGATTTTGAAAATTTTCACCATAAAGAAATGATAAATGTTTGAGAACATAGTATGTTTATCCTGATTCAAACATTATGAAATATTCAAATGTATCAAATGTTACATGGTTCTCCACTAATGTGTAGAACATTTATGCTTTACCAATCAGTTAAGAACAAATTAAAAATAAGTAAGGTCACCAAAAATCAATACCAAAAAATATCTGCTTTGAAACAAAGAATGTGTTTATTGAGATTCTGAACTATAGCACTATCAGTCCCTCTCCAATTTACACTTGAAACTGAGTTAGTCACTAAGAGGTTTGAAGTAGTTTCTTATTAAAGTTGTGAAATATATTTTAAAAAAATGATGTGAGAAGAGATTTCCTTTTTGTCAGTCATAACCTTTTGCTGTCTGATTTTAGTCTGAGAGCTTTCCAGCTGGAGTGCCTACTCCACCCTCAAGAGGCCCTAGCATCTGTATAGAGTCATTTATTTCTGTACTGTACTTGCTGCCTTTCATTTCTGGAAGGGACCATATTTCCTCTGGTCCCGGTGAATGTGATTTAATTCTTTTTAGATGGCTCTTTGTTTCAACCTCAGTGGAATACTATAAGAAGCAATATTGAAGATCTAATTCAATAGAATATTTTCACAGCTTCTTCAAAATGTTGCCCCTTGGTATAATATCATTAGCCTTTTACTCTTTAAGGTTCTTAGATATACTTCACACATTATGAGTGTCCAACTAATACATGTTCTACCTAATTGATACTGTATATTTTTTCAGCTCTATTTTATTCAAGGCTTAGTAACCCTTTGTTTAACCCAAAAAATAACATATCTATGATGACTAGACATATACAAGCTAAACAAGCACTAATTAAATAGAAATATAGTTTAATTCCATACAGCCTTTCACTTAATATCATTTACTTTGTCCCTGCTATGTGTCAAGAATTCTCTTAATCATTCAAGGCAAAATAAAGTAAAATAAAAATTTTCTTAACATGTAGCTATCATAGTCTAGATGAAGGAAGAACAAAGTAAACTCACAAAATTATTGTGTAATATTCACTACATGCTGATGGAATTGAACCTCAGGTTGGGAAATAAGACTCTTTTGGTGTGATGAGGAAGACACTGAAAGCAGAGATGCTAATGCTGAGTCTGGAAGGCTATGGGTGCTGCACCGAAATGGGCCTTAACTGTCAAGTTCAAGAGAAACCACAAACAGGCTCAGGGTTGCAGAAGATGTGACACATGGGAGGGTTAGCTGATAAATATTATGTTCAGCTGAATCTAGATTCAAAGTGGTTAGGGAAGTAGACTTAGATGAGGAAGACTGTGGTGTGGATATGAGCAGTCTTCAATTATAAACTAAGGAGTGTGTGTGTGTGTGTGTGTGTGTGTGTGTGTGTGTGTGTGTGTGTTGTGTGTACATCCACACATATTTGGGGAAACAGGTAATAACTGATAACTTCATTACTTATATGACAAGTGGTTGTAAATAAGAGAAGATGGCTATAAGCAGAGAATTTAGAAGGCAGTATCTTTAGGAGTATACCTCAAAAAGTCTAACTGGAGTTTGAGATTATTTGCAATAGAAACTGAGATGAAAAACAAAACCCCTCTTGTGAAATGACCTACAACAATTGTTATTCTTTAACAATAAAGTTTAATTGAATAGAAAAAGTAATTATAGTACACTTCATAGATCAGACAGGAGGTCTTTGGGATTTTGTTTGGTTTTTATTTTAACAGTTTTATTAGCATATATTAGTTGTACAAGGAGGACTCACTGTGACATTTCTGTATATGCTTACAATATAACTTTGTTAGACTCACCCCCACCATCTCTCTGTCACCAAACTCCCAGCTATTTAAAACAGAAGAAACAACAGGTTTCCTCTATTTCATCAGAGTATTTAAAGTACATGGACTTTATTCACCTTTCTTTATCCTTTCCATTTCCCCCACCCTCAAATACCCACAATATTCACTCCTTCACAGAACCTGTTTTACAATCTTGTCCTTCACTTCTAAGTCCATATTCATTAGAACAATTGTTCTTGATGTGTGTTTCTCAAGCCAGTTCTGTCAGCATCAAATGCAAACTTACTGAATCTGAAACCCTGAGAGTAGTGGTGGTCAGTGAAATGCAGCAGTAATTTGTGATTCAGTAAGCTCTGCAAATGAGGCTGATGCAATGTCCTCTGGTTTTGGAATGGGGCAGTGCTGTGTTTTGAAAAACTATCTTATTTTTGAATTAGCACACATTAGTAATATAAGGGGATTTCATTGTGGTAATTCCATACATGTGTATACTGTATCCTGAACAAGTTCACCTCCTCCATTATACTCCATTCTCCTTTCAGATAGTGTGTAGTGGGTTTCACTATGTTGTCTTCAAATAATATATATGTATATATGCAGCGTACTTCCTTCCTCTTCACCCCTCAGTATTCTTTCCACCCAATGTGCCACTGACTTTTCCCCAAAGACAATACTGAGGTTTGAACTCAGGGCCTTGCATGTGCTGGGTAGATGCTCTACCAATTGAGTCATGCTCCCCCGCCCAGTCCCTTTTGCTTTTAGTTACTTTTAGACAGGGTCTGTCACATTTTTCTCAGGACTGGCCTCAGACTGAGATCCTCCTACCTATTGGAATTATAGGTGTGAGTCACCAACACTGACCAAGACTGATGTATTTTTAGTACTTGAGATCCTCAGATAGAAAGGTCCTAATGAATTGTTAGGGGTTCTCTTTCTGTGCCATTTATATCTTTTTTCACTCTACAGTTATTAACATATTTTATTGATGCTAAGGTGCAATTAGTTTCAAGATATATTATTGCATCATTAATCATTTAAAAACACTGCCAATTAAACTAATTGATGTCATCAATATTAACATGTATTCTAATTTCAGGAGTGCTATAAAGTTAAAATATACATCTTAGAATTTGTGAAATATGTTATGTTGACTGTTATAAACCCTACAATAAAAAAAATCTATGTTTCACAGATACATCCATGTATTTTAAGTGCTTCTCATCAAAACTTGTAACACAGTGAGGTTAAAAACCCACATTCATTTTCCTTTCTTTTTGACAGGACTGGAGTTTGAACTCAGGGCTTTGCACTTGCAAAGTAGACAATGTACCACTTGAGCCACTCTTCCAGTTCGTTTTTCTCTTGTTATTTTGGAGAGGGTGTCTCTGGAACTATTTACCAGACTTGCCATGAACCATAACCCTCCAGATTTCATCTTCTCAAATAGCTAGGATTACAGGAGTAAGCTAGCTACTGGTGCCTGGCTATCATTTTATTTTTAAGTCAGATCTCATGTTTCCCCTCTTTTATTTCAATAGAAGGTATCTGAATCTACATTGTTGATCTCTGCCTCTATTCTGCCTAAATTAAAAAAAATAGTGATGTACAGAGTTTAATATTAGAGCTTATTGCTAATTAACTCCCCTTTTCAATATTGAAAAATTTCTTTTTTGGGCCAGGGGAATGGGTACCCCTTTCAACAAATATAGTCCTCATTCCTCCACGACCATGTTGCACCAGGTACTGCAGAAAAATTAAGTGTGAGATATCTGACATCTAGATTCCCAGAACTCCCATAAAGACTGCCAACAATCCTTGGAGAGATTGTGTAGGGAGTTTCTGAGTCACATGTGATTTTGAAAACACATTTTCCTCCTGGAAATTCTGTTGTTACACTGCAGAATACTCTGTGTCCAGGGGAGGACACAGCTAACTTGACTCCATATTCTTCTCACAGTTTCTACCATTGCCTTTGCTCTTTTCCCATCTTTAACTTCCTCTCTCTCTTTTATACTCTGTCCTGACCCTGCTCAGTGGCTAGAAGTAGCCCAAAGGGTTTCTTCCTAGAGCCTGAACTGACCCAGAATGGGAAGGACATGCCATCAGGCTATCAGGCATGAAGTCCTGAAGAAAAAATCTGAGGGTGGAGAGAAATTAAATCACCATGAGTAAAACTACACATTTTGTGGCAGAAACACTTGGTAATCACCTCCCATGGTGGTGCAGTATAGTGCTAGATTAGGTTCATTTACAACTCTCCTAGTGGGCACTCATAATTAATCTGAACACTGATTGTTGTCATCTCTATTTTATGAATATCCAACTTCTCAGAGACAACTTGAAAATGACTGGATTTGTTAAATAAGGACATGGTACTGTGTTAATTTTTATGGTTACATTTTTTATTTGTCTGAGCTTCTTTCATATACACTGAACTCAATTTAGAGGTATTTATAAAGAAATAGAATGTTTGGTGTTAATATTGCTTACATATGAATGGTAATTTCATTTCTGCCATTAAAAAGGGAAATAGGTCAACTTTCTTACTTATCGCATTGCTTAAATCATCTTCTGGGAATTTGACACTTTAAGACTTATAGGTCTTTTCTTAGTTGCTTTTCTCTAAATCTTCTAAGAAATCATGGATATTCTATGTACAGCCAATTAAATATTTATTAAAGAATATATAATATGACTACAAATTAATTTTAGCATTTTTCTTCTAAGGAGTTTAGAACCTTATAGTATAAATTACCTCATTTATCTTGATATACATCCCCAAGGGAAGAGCAGGGTAGTATTATCAGCTCAGATTAAAAATAGATGGGCAACTATAAGCCAGTTGTTCAATCATTTATCATCAGGATTGACAGCATTTCCACTATTTGCAGGTTACTGTGTGCCCTTGCCTGGGAAGCAACAGGTCAGTGAAGGCCTGGTCTGGGCAAAAAAAAAAAAAAAAACTGAAATGACTTGGGATTGCTTCATTCATCTGCCTGTGATGCCCAGATCATGACTAAGCAATAGCACCCAATGTTCTCTGCATTCGAGATTCAGTCGTTGTTTTGTATGAGCACAGTATTCTCATACTTTGAGGTTCTGTTAAGTTATCATTGTATCCATAAGGACTGTCTTGATTTTCAGCAGAGTTAATCAAGTACAGATACATATACATGGAGATAGGTAACATTAATATATCCAATATAATCCAACAATAGTATATCCAATATAACCAAATGAATATATTTAAAGGAATATTCTGTGAAAGGCCACATGCTTCCATGGAATAGGAGCCAATTTTAATTTCTCTGCATCTTTCTAGGTAGATCACAATGTCTGTTACAAAATAGACAATTAAAATAAGTTTACTAACTAACTTAAGGACCTCGAAACTATATTTAGTTCATGAGGATCAGACCATAAACCCATTTGCTTCAAATTAAATTTGCCCTTTGTTTCTGTTCAATTACATTCGTACAGTCTGAGACTTAACTTTCACTCTGAGCTTTTACTTTCACAAAGGGGGAGAGTGGTACTTATTTCTTTCTCATAGACTACCCATAGGAAATAAATGGAATGATATATATATTATGCTATTTTGCTAAAGTTGTCATAACAAAGTAGCATACAGTGAAATTTATTCATACAAGAGAAATTTATTTTCTCATTGTCTTAGAGGGCAGAAATTTAAGATCAAGTTGTTAGCAGCATTGGTTTATTCTAAGGCCCTTATCCTTTTATAGAAGCTTATGTTTCCCTACTATCTTTGCGTGGTGGTCTGCCCTATGTAGATTTTTGTGACTTCATCTCCTTGTTTCATGCGGATTGGGTAATACAAGATTTAGGTCCACCCACATGACCTCATTTTATATTAGTTGCTTCTTTAAAGGCCCAACCTCAAAATGTAGACATATTCTCAAATTCTAGGGGAGGGGGTGCAGTGTCAAGTCATCAACACATGAAATTGGAGGTGGTATGTTCAGCCTCTAGCATACATAAAAGACCCCATATGCTACTTGGTATGTGACAGGCATTTCCTTAAGGATATATTATTACTATTGCATTGAGTCAAAGGTTTCCAATAAATCAAAAATAACTTTACTTCGACTTGTTAAATTGTTCCTTCAGTCTCTTGCTTGACTTGCTTGAGAAGAAAAATAGCATGTAGACAGGGCATGAGTAATCCTAGCATGAAGTGAGGGCAAAAAGAGAAAGATGAATAATCAACTAAAGGAAAGAATACTCGTTTACTTACAGATTTAGCAAGAGCTTGTTGTTTCTAAAAAACAGATGACCTGGATGAATGAGATGATGGTACAAATGGTAGCAAATCTTTTAAAGAGAAAAATGGAAATCGTATGGAGATATGTTTGTCATTCAGGATAAGTCACTGAGTCAGGATGTCAATCATAATAGCAGTAGAAAGGATGATTTCTATGGAAACTAGCAGTCAAATTTTCATAGGAAAAGAGCCATTAGTCATAGCCACTTTTCAACCTTGTAATGAGTTTTGAAGTTGTCTTTCAGGCAATCATCCTTTCTTGGGTCCCTGCTATCCTTCTTTTGCTCTTCTTTCCATTTCTCTCTTCCTCCTTTGCTTTCTTACACAAAAATGAATTGAATCTTTGTTATATAATAGGTATTGTCAGAGTATAGTAATGAATTAAAATACATAAAAAATTCAGGTTTATATATGCTATGTTGTAAAAAACAACTTTTCTTGAGAAATTTTATTATCTTTATTTTACAAAAGAAGGAGTGTTAAATAACTTGTCTGAGGTAAATCCACTAATAGGTGCCATGGATATTAAGAAAGGTTAAATTTCTTGCATAGAATCTCAAGAATATCAAGTGGTATGATTAGAACTTGATCTCAAATTTGCTGACTATTATGTCCAGAATATTTCTCACAACTCTGGACTGCTTTTCAGACAACTAATGAGGGTTTGAATCCCTACAGGTATTGCATTTGTAGAAATAAGAAAAATGAGACAGACTAATCCACATTTCTGATAAGCTTTTTTTACACATTAAAAACTTACTTAATAAATATTGATTTAATATGTATAATACACCTGATACTCTGCTTGCCATGAGGAAGACAAGAATTGAACAGCATTGGTTAATTACCTTAAAAGGTCAAAAAATTTGTGCACACACTCAGCAAAATAGTATTACAAGGTATTGAGACAGTAGCAAAGCCAGAGCTATGTCCAGAGTATTATGGGGACATCACCAGAGCATCAACCTAGTGTGTCAGGGGAATAAAAGTCTCATTTTCTCCATCTTTGTTTAGAAGCTAAGTTTGTACCCTGTGGTTTTTCTTGAGTTCCAGTGATGTAGGTCTTAGGCCTGGTTAGCCTTTGATGCTTCCCAAGTCTTTTGATTCTCCCTCCACTTAAATCTCACTTCTTTTTCTTAACCTGAATTGCCTGCAGGTTTACTTGCCAGTTTCTGAATTGCTGTTGTCTCTTTACTCAAAGTAAAATCTTTTTCAAGACAAGAACTATGTGACATTCATGGTATCTTCACTGCCATGCCCAGGCCTCTGTCCTTAACAAGTCAATAGTTGGGAATGAATATAACACATTATAATAAAATGTATACTTTATACCTATTTATACACATTTTAACTGAATTGCAGCAATACGGTAACATTGCATTTAATTCCAATCAGAAAAATATTTGAAATAAAGTAGGCCCCTATTATCATCATAAAAGCCAATTTGAAACTCATTCATTGAGCTTATTGGAATCACAGAAAGTAGGAGATGGTAGTTTTATTTTACAGAAAACAGCCATATATGGCTATACTCTGAATTCTAACACACTTCTTTGAAACACAGTTTATTCACCTTATCAAAACTTACTATCTAGTATTCACAAGGACAAATGGGAAACCACTAATGTACATATCGGGAGAACTAGGCTCTTACTTCAAGATTGCCACCAGACAGTTGTGAGATCATAGTCAGGCTGTCAAACCTCTGGTTGCATATTCTCAGTCAGCAGTATTAAGTATTCAATGGTCTACGGTATATATTTTTTTACTTTAAAATAAAAACAATGACCAGAGTTTTATCTGCCTAAGGTTTTTGAATATAAAAGACAAAGGTAAATTACTTTCTTTACAATCAAATCAATTTTTCAGTTAATAAGTTATATTGATGAAAAATTATACATGTAGAGTCAGGTATGGTGTCACATGCCTGTAATCTTAATGCGCAACAGGATGAGGCTGGAGGATGAAGAGTTCAAGATCAAAAGTCCAGATAATGTTCTAGAAAGTGGAGTAGGAACTTTGGATAGGGTGTGGTAGGACCTGAGGAAAAATGGGTTGAACCTTCAGAAGCTCAGGATTAGGATATGGGCTCTTCTTTCTTAGGTGTAAGCAAACTACAGTTTGTATCTTTGGTTCAAAATTCTAGTCATTTTCATATTAACATGATCTAATTTGTTTTTTAACTTTGACCTTATTTTTCAGCCATTTTCAGAGCATATTAACAATTCTTATTCATTATAGGTGAAATATTATTTCCTTCACAAAACTTTTTAAACATCTTGCTTTTAATAATAATAGAACATTATGATACAGAATATATGTATATATATATATATACAGAGAGAGAGAAATAGAGAGAGAGAGAGAGGGAATGCATTGCTTAATAATCATGATATGTGTCCTTAGGTAGTTTTATTGTATTTCCTAGAGCTAGATGATATAGTTTATTATACACCTATGCTGTTTGGTATAACCACCATCACTGACAAAAATGTCATATTGTGATGAATGATTGCATATGAATATATAACATAAATATCCTTATAATAATTAAATTATATTTATTAATCCCCTAATATTTGTTGAGGTTATTGATTATGCCATATAATTTGTGCTGGCAATTTATAAATATTATCTGATGTGTTGCTGGAATCACATTTATTGTGTCATATTTACTTAAGTAAGAGTCTCTTAAGCATAGTGACTGTGTTCCCTTCCCTTATGTAACTTCAGGAGCTATGCAGTGCTTGGCACAATTTAAGCATTAAATAAATGTTTGCAAAGTGAATGTATATTTGCCAGATATGATCAGTCTTCACCTATCTTGTTCCTTTTGTTCGTCCTGAAAACAACCAATTTTATAGGCCAACTAGCCACAGTAGATTCTTTAAGGAAACAGTGAGGAGAAATACTGTAGATATTTTTCTTAAATATGACCCAAACATGTGGCCTTTGTAAAGACAGTATGAAAGTACCTAAGATTTGAACATAGGACAGGAAAGGTGAAAGGGTTTTACAGGACAGAAATCACTATGAATATTAGAAACATAGTCACTTTTTTCAGACATCAAGTTGATGGGGTATATTTTGCTAGATAAATTAAATGTTCTCATGCTTCTCAGTCAAAATTACAGGGCTGAAATGCAAAGAACAACCACCTGCTTGAGATTTCCATAGCTGTTCTTTGAAAATGCTGTGTGCAAGATCATTTGTCCTGTTTGTAATATGCTGATGGTACATTTAGCATTCACCTTCACCCATGAGAAAATGCCACATCATTTTCTCCTTGGAGCTTAAAAATCCTTGTAAATCTCATTTTTAATGAGTTAATAATGTATTAGCAATTAATTATAGCTTACTTCCTGGAAAATGTGCAAAAATATTTTTGAAACAAAGAGCATTATTTACCTGCTTCAGTTCATATAGCTAATGTATTAGTTTAGCTTAAACCAAATTAATCAACTCAAATTTTAGTAAATAAAAACTGCAAAATAACAAAATATCATCTTTCCCAAGAGATTTTTATCATGTAAATTCATCTAAGATTTCTTACTTACATATGCACATACATAAATGAAAAGAGAATAGTAAACAACTCTCATTGATTAAAAAAAAACCTGGTACTTCTTTTATTTAGCAAATAGTGTCAATTTTTTTTTCTGTACAGTAAATTGTCAACTAAAGGACCGTGGAGCAGATGGAGTACGAGAAGAAAACAAACTGTATGGGTCAATCAGATATTTCTGCGTAAGGAAATGAAGCTTCACCATTTGCTGTTTGTATGACAGTTGAACCTCTCTTAGGTTACGCTTACCTGTTTATCAAACATAACCAACATTTGCTGCTGCTTACATAAGATGATCCATGCAATGTGGCTAAAATACTCCTAAGAGTGTTGGCTGACTCTATTTTCATAGGGTATATGGCTAAGAAATCCTTTGATCTTTCCTACTTAATATAGAATAGGTATTCTTCAATAAATTAAATAATGAAACACAGATAAACAATGCTAAATACTAAATTTGAGAAACAGAATGTAATCTGTGTACTACATTAGCTATGAAAAGACCTAACACCTCTGTTGCCATTGCATATAATGTGCTTGCAGGAAAGAAAAACCATATTTGAAGAAGGCCATTCAAGTATCAGACAGTCTCTTCAATTAAATATGTTTTCTCTGTCCTCCAACATTCATTTGGTCAACATATTGGATGACTATTGTGAGCTATGTGTGTGAGTTTAATAGTGATCAAGAGAATAATGATTTGGAATTACTCAGCGCTTACGGTCAGGAGGGAGTCAGACAATTTCAGTATATAGGGCATTTCAACCAAACATGACAAATCTAATGAAAGAAATAGGACAGTGGTCTCAGAGGAAATGTGTCAAAGATCAGAGACAATGGCTGATTGAGCCATCTAAGGGGATGGAAGGAGCTGAGAGTCAGAATGGAGAAATATGGGTCTGTCATATGGTCTAGGAGAATGTGAAGCTTGGTCATTTTGGAGAATTAAATTAAAAACTAATATTACAACTGGACATATTGACTCATACCTGTTATCCAGTACTTGGAAGTAGATATCAGGAGAACTGAAGTTCAAAGCCAGCCAGAGGGAAGAAGTTAGTAAGACCCCCATCTCAACCAACAAACTGAGTATGATGGATAGAAATAGTAATCCCACCTATGTGGAAAGCATAGGTAGGAAGATCAGAGTTCAAGGTAGGCCGGCCAGGCAAAAATGCAAGACCCTGTATGACATATAATTAAAGCACAAAAGGGTTGGAATTGTGGCTCAAGTGGAAGAGAACCTGCCTACAAGCACAAGACCTTGAGCCAAAACCCAGTACTTTCTTCTCAAAAAAAAAAGCCAAACAAAACTACAATTACTTCTAAGCCTACTGTAGAAAAAAGAGGGTGACTCACAGAAAAAGACAAAACCATCAAATCAAACAAGAGACCAGATGACCAAATCAGGAAGGCCCTGTAAATCCTGCTAAGTTTGGACTATACTCAGGCAATCAGGAATCTTTATCATTTCTCTGAAGTGTGCTACTTATTATACATCTATCTCATATTCTACTTTGTATGCTAGTTTGGTACCCTATGTGCTATTTGCTCCCCTTCAAAGTAGGATCCAAATCTGATTTATTATTTCATGCATTCATCATAACAGAACATTTCTTTTTTCATTTTTTTTTTCAGTATTGGTGTTTGAACCCAGGGCTTTATTATTTCTAGACAGGGACTCTACTACTTGAGCCACTCCACCAGTCCCGTTTTGTGTTGGATATTTTTGATGTATAGGACCTGGTGAACTATTTCTCTATGCTGGCCTTGAATTGTGATCATTCTGATCTTTGCCTCCCAAGTAGCTAGGA
Organism: Castor canadensis; assembly: GCF_047511655.1. NCBI lineage: Eukaryota > Metazoa > Chordata > Mammalia > Rodentia > Castoridae > Castor > Castor canadensis. The sequence goes on from NC_133386.1 coordinate 126,415,263, forward strand.
TCATAGGTGTAAGTCATCAGCACCTAGCTGAACATTTCTTATATATAAAATATTTATTATTTATTATTATTAACTCACTAAGCCCACATAATCTTTTGAGAAATGGGTTCATCTCAACTTCTTTTCTGCAAGTACAGGAATTAAGTCACAGAAAAATGAAATGACTAGTATCTAGAAATTCCAGGACATGAACACAGTACTTCTGGATCTTTTAGTTTCTGTCTAACAGATATTTTGGCAATGATAGAGATATTTTTATTTAAACTAACTGATAATATTGCCAACAGCCACATGGGATCACTGAGCCCTTGAGTTATAGCTAGTACAATTGAGAAAGAATGTTTAAATTTTACTTTATATGAATTAATTTAAGTTCAAATACTCACGAGTAACTAGTGTCTACCATGCTGGACAGTGTGATTCCATGTGTGACTTTTCTTCAATGCTGTTTAGATTAATGTATGTCAGATAAGCGTGTAAGAAGTTTAGAGGATTACTGTACCATTATCCTATGTATGCATGATTCTGGATTTTATATTAGCTACACCTTTGAAACTTTTTGTACTTAAACTTAATTGAAAACAAAAAGGTAATGTGAAACCAGTCTATCACATTTTATTTTATTTATTTTGACCGTTTTGCGGATTTAAATTCTGGGCCTCCCCCTTGCTATTTAGGTGCTCTATCACTTTAGGTCCTCTGATAGTTCTTTTCTGCTTTGATTATTTTTGAGATAGGGTTTCACTTTATTCCTGGGCTGGCTTGGACCATGATCCTCCTATTTATGCTTCCTACATAGCTGACATGAAAGGTGGGCACCATCATGCTGATCTTTCATTGGTTGAGATGGGGTTTCACTAACTTTTTGCCCATCTGGTCTCAAAAGTGTGATCCCTCCATCTCCACCTTGTGAAGAGCTAGGATTACAGGCTTCAGGCACTGCCCCTAGCACTAATCTACGACATTTTGACAAAATTCTTTAATAACTGATGTTCTTCCTAAGAACATACTTTCTTTAAACTTATGAAATATTTCTGGTCAGGTGTAATGATGTGCATTTGTAAACTCACCTACTCAGGAGGTGAGATTGGTAGGATCATGGCTTGAAGCCAGCTCAGCCCAAAATGTTAGGGAGACTCCATAGCAACCAATAAACCATGCATGGTTGCTCGTACTGGTCTTCCCAGTTACACAGGATGTATAAGGGAAGAGAGCTATGTTCCCAAGTTGATCCTGGCCAAAACCACAAGATCCTATTACAAAATTACTAAAGCAAAAAGGACTGGAGGCATGGCTCAAATGATAAAGCACCTGCCTAGAAAGCAGAAGCCCCAGGTTCAAAATCCTGTACATATATATGTATATATACATATATATATATAAAATGAAGAGTTGTAACATCAATTTAATATTTCTGGAATTTTTAAATTATATTACCCATACATAGCATAGTTTACATTAATAACGGCTTGTTTAGATTAATTTATCAAATTAAAAAATTCATTCTTAAAATTTGATTATCTTAGTATGAATCTCAGTACTTTAAGTTTCCCAGACTACCACATTCTTCATCCATTCTTTGACAAGTTATTAAATAAATTCATTCCAGGAATATTAGTTTGCTAGGACTGCTATAACAAAGCACTATACATAAAGTAACTTCAGTAACAGAATTTTTTTCATAATTCTGGAGAATGGAAATCCAAGGTTAATATGTGGGTAGTGTTGATTTCCATGAGGTTTCTCTCCTTGGCTTGCCAAAGAAGTCATTCCTCTTCATGGTTGTCGTAGTGTCTTCCTGCATGTTCTAATCTTTTCATCTTATGAGGGAACCAGTCATATGAGGTGAGAGCACCTAATGACGTCATTTTAACCAATCTCTCTAAAGTCTCTATCTCTCAATAGAGTCACATTATGAGGTACTGGAGGTTGGGATTTCAACACATGAATTTTTGAATACATAGTTTGGTCATAGCACCAAGCTTCCAAGTCCTCCATTTTTGTATCTTCTTTACACTAGAATTCCTGGTGAGGGTTATTAAAAACAAAAGTAAAGAGTGCTGAATCATTTTTATAAGTACTATATTATTTTTAAGTGCCTAGTCTGATAAAAGAGATGCTTGATTCAGACAAAACATTTATCTTCTTCATTTTTCTCAGAACACAAAAAATTAGTAGAAAATGCCAGAGGCCAATCATTAATTTCCAACAAGCCATTTTCAAATATGATGCCTACAAGTTTTTATTGGACTTTTAACAATGTTAATCATTTTATTATGTATGATAAGAAATGTAATTATCATTAATATTAATCTTGCAGGCTAAAATTTTTACAGTGTATTTATTCCTTTAAATGTACTTCTAATTTTATTGTTTGTTTAGGATATGTTTCAACCAATGAAATAATGGAAACTTGCTTTATATATCAGCAAAATCAATTTTTAATTAATTTATTTTTGCTGACAAAAGGCACATTTTAGTAAATAAAATGAAAGGCCATTAAAGATCAATTATAAACCATTATCCTGTGTTAATTTTATTATTACCCAAGACTAGATGACTGAATTCAAAATATGCTAATGTGGGGAAGAGAAATAATTAAGATCTTTATATCCACCATCTTCAAATGAAGAAGCGATGTGGAAATCATCCCAGTAGCAGTGCTTTTAATCTTCCTAATGGAGCAATCATGAGCAGGTTACTTAGTCTTTCTGATCTTCATTACCTTTGAAACACAGGCACTAGGTTTTACTCCCATGGTGGTATGTATATACAGCTTCCTCCTAGCAAGTTGAAAAGTCCTAGAGGAAAATCAGCCTTGCTGATCATGCTTAGAAGCACATTTTTCACCTCAGTCCCCTCATAGCAGTGGTGTTTTTGCTGAGTAGAAGGGTAATGGTTTCCCCATGCCATTACCAAGCAAGCATGAATCCATGGAACCTGAAATGATTTATTCAAAAAGAAACGTCAAGTTCTCAGTGCCATTGTCTCACAGTGTGTTTATCTAAAGAGTTGGAAAATTGGATTCTCTTGGGATGCTGTGATGGAAGCCTTTGTTAGCTTCCTTTTCTAATTCCCTGGTTGTCATAAAGTAAGTCCAAAGACAAGGTCTCAGTGATCCTGCACTAAATTTCTTTATTTTCCCTTCTATTTCTTAAATCACATTTGAACTTTTTCTCCTTCTTGGTACCTTTCAAATCTAAATCTTCAACTCATTTCTTTACTCAAATCCTCTTCCAGGCTACCAGCCCTCTGTAACTTATTTTGCCTTGAAACTTTCATGCCTCAAGGTTCAGGATGAGTGACAGCTTTTAATCTGAGGAGATGCACATAGAGAAGCAATTGTCACTTATAATAGCCAGCTTTTCTTTTTATTTTCTTTTTCTAAATGTTTTTGTTGTTTTCCTCAGAGAGCTGGAAATAATATAAACCCTACATCTTAGTGGTGCACAAACTTATTTTTGTCAATAGTCCTATCGTATTTAGTAGTTAAGATTCAATTCCCTTATTCTTAATATAAATTTCAAAGCAGTTTTGCAAAAAAGCACACCTATCTCCTTGCAATCCCTAAGAAACCAAGAACAATAAAATCCTCTTATTTTAACTTAATGTAATATAGAAACATCTCCATTTTCCCCCTAATTCTTCTGTTGATCTCTGTATGGTTTCTTTGCTTCTATATTTCTTCTGCCAATTTTACTTTTCATAATTGAAAACATCATTAAAAGATAGAATTTTTGATTTGATATTTGAAAGATAGCCAAATTTGAAAAAAACACCCTTAGCATCAATATTCCTATAGTACATGTGGGAAAGATTAAGATGGGCAATTCAGGTTGATTTCCTTAAAAATAAACAGTATTTTCTCATATGTTAATAATGAATATCACCATTACATTTCGCTATTGACATCCTGTATATGTGGTTACAAAGGTAAAAAGGGTAGAGTTCAGACTAGTATTAGTGAATGTGTATCTTCAACAGGAAATAGAATCTGCCTTTACTCAGCCACATGGTCATTAGGAATAACCCAATATGTGATAACAGTAGCTGCAACGTATTGAGTGGCTACTATGTATTATGAAATATGTTAAGGATAGCAATTTTATTATAGGAAATGAAACTCTTTCCAAGAAGGTCAAATGAAACAGCTTTAATGAATAGACTTTAATAAATTTATAGAGGTAGGTATTGGCAGAGTTAAGAGAGCAATGAGTCATGGTGAGGCATCCAGAAAGTAGAAGTTTTTGAAAAGACCATGCACTTCTAGGCTTGACAGGAGAAGAAATAGAATATTAACCTTTGATGAGAATTGAGACCACACAGCTCTGACTTCAAATCACTTCTTCTCCCTATATGTTATGATGCCTATCATATTGATCTAACACTTCTTAACTATAATTATGTTGATTTATGTATCACTTTTATCTCTGCCATGAGACTACAGCATAAAGACTTTTTGCAACTTAACTTAAAATCCTTCACAGCTTTTGCCCCATGGAAGGGACAAAATATTTAATTCAAGAATGAATAAATAAGAAAATGAATAAATTTCCAGAGCTTTATGATGCAATTAAAATATCCTACTGTTATGAAAAATGCTTAGTTATCTCTATCAACATTCTTCTATAGAGAAAAACTTATTATATGAAAATAAAGCAGGGTTTCTATTTTGGATTTACACAGAGGAGAGGTTTAGATATAGATAAGAGAAATGCATTTCTTGTGTGTATGAAACAATCTGAAGTGGTCCCTTCGTAGCTATAATCTTTCCATAAGCATTAGATCTCCCATTCAGATAACTGTTTTTCTTCAGATATGCAGTTTCAATTATTGTATAAATGTATCAGTTCTTTCCAAGTTTAAGTTAATATTGAGAACAACTTCCTAATTTACAAAACAATGGATATTTAATCCAACAATGAAACTGATTTTGATTCTTGTAACTTAAACCAATATTACAGGTATAAGAAACATAGAGATGACTGAAAGACAAAGTTCTCCTCCCTACAGAAACTTCACTTGAAACTGAGAAAACAAAAAATAAACACATACCAAAATGAATTTAAATAAAATATCAGGGATTTTATGTGGCATGAAAATAATTAAGCAGAATGTGTGGATAACGATTGATAGGAGGTACTTTTGTAAAAAGGGTAGTTAGACAAGGGTTCTTTTGGGAAGAGATATTATACCTGATAGTTTCATAAAGTGAGGAAAAAAGCTGAGCAGATATTTGAGAAATAAGTATGTCAGGTTAAAAAATCATAGTGCTTAAAGTACATATAGTAGTTGTTAAGAGAATTACTTTGGGAATTTTTTTTTTTCATTTTTCTTTTATTATTCATATGTGCATACAAGGCTTGGTTTATTTCTCCCCCCTGCCCCCACCCCCTCCCTTACCACCCACTCCACCCCCTCCCGCTCCCCCCCTCAATACCCAGCAGAAACTATTTTGCCCTTATCTCTAATTTTGTTGTAGAGAGAGTATAAGCAATAATAGGAAGGAACAAGGGGTTTTGCTGGTTGAGATAAGGATAGCTATACAGGGCATTGACTCACATTGATTTCCTGTGCGTGGGTGTTACCTTCTAGGTTAATTCTTTTAATCTAACCTTTTCTCTAGTTCCTGGTCCCCTTTTCCTATTGGCCTCAGTTGCTTTAAGGTATCTGCTTTAGTTTCTCTGCATTAAGGGCAACAAATGCTAGCTAGTTTTTTAGGTGTCTAACCTATCCTCACCCCTCCCTTGTGTGCTCTCGCACGTATTAATACAATACGTGAAAAAAGTAACACATAACTGACATTGAAACTGATTATAATTCAGAAGCTTTAGTTTCTTAAGGCTTCTGAAGTAGTACCCACAAAATGGGTGACTCAAAATAATAGAAATCTATTCCCCCCATAAATTTGAATGATAGAAGTCTGAAATCAAATGTTCAGCACCACAAGCTTCCTCTGAAAACTGAAGGAGAATCTGTCCTTGCTTTGTTCCTAGATTTTGGTAGAAAAGCAGCTAGGCAATCTTTGGTACTTTTTGATTTGCAGTTTCAAAAATCCAATCCTGTCAACACCTGTCATTACCTTTGTTTCTGTTCACATGGTTGTCTCATTTATAAGGATACCAGGCACATTGGATTAGGGACCTATCCTACTCATGATCTCATGATGACTTCTTCTTAAGTAATTACATTAGCAATGACCATTTTTCCAAATTATAGCTTCATTAAGAAGATTTTTAACATATCTGTTTTTTTTTGAGGGGAACAGAGTTTAGTTTATCCTATGGTGTGATTATTAGACTTTCTTACTTTTGATAGTTTTATGAGGGATACCAGAAGAGTTAAAAATAGTTGACTGAGAGCACTAACAATTATTTTGCATTTTTAGACAATATTTTCACAGATAGCTGAGGTCATTAGATGTTTGCCACAGGAAACATTTCTGACTTGAAGTACAAAGACTAACACTGGTTACTTATAAGAAATAGTCTATTTATGTTTAAAGTGGAACCTGAAGCTAAACTAAACATGATTAAATAAATAAGAAGTGATAATATTGCAACCACTATGGAAAGCAGTATGGAGATGCCTCAAAAAGCTAAAGATAGACCTTCCATATGATCCAGTGATACAACTACTGGGCATCTACCTAAAGGAATGTAAGTCAGGATACAATAGAGACACCTGTACACTTTATGTTCACCGCAGCACTATTCACAATAGCCATGCTTTGGAAACAACCCAGGTGCCCTACAACTGATTAATAGATCAAGAAAATGTGGTATATATACACAATGGAGTTTTATTCAGCCATAAGGAATCATGACATGTGGTTTGAAGGTAAATGAATGTGATTGGAGGACATCATGTTAAGTGAAGTAAGCCAAGCTCAGAAAGACAAAGGCTGCATGCTTTCACTCATACATGAAAGATAGATCCAAAAGATAAACATATACAAGGAAACAAGCACAATCATATACACACTCAGATGTAGAGCATGCCTGTAATAGTGGAACTACTTTATGGAACTAAGGGAAAGAGGGAAAAGAAAAGAGAATGATAGAGCATCAGTAAAATCCTAATACATAATATCTGTGAAGGTAGAGGATATAAGGGTGTGCATTGAAAGCTGTTGAAAAATGGAGGATGGATGGTAAAGGGGTAAGGAAAAATAATGGAAGAGGTTGAATGGACAGAAGTACCGTATACCCACAGTGGGCATACATTGAGAAACCTCTCTGAACATCTATTTAAATAATAATAATGAAAGACAGGATTGTAAAATAAGCACAGTGTGTGGGGTAATATTAGTGGGAGGAGGGAAGGTGAATGAAGGAGATTAAGGTGAGGGTATATGACTGAAGGACTTCATCTAGCTATATGAAATACAACAAAGAAACCTCTTGCAATTTCATTAAGTGGGGCTGGGAGGGGCTGATGGGGAGAGAGGATGGGGGCGATATAACTACTATACAACAGGAATCTGATTGGAATTGTCACTGTGAATCCCCCACCCTGCATAGCAAGTATATCCTAATAAAAAAAGAAGAAATAATAATATTGAATTAGGCCAAAAGCACTGCCTCCTTTAAAATCAGATCTATGGATGTTCATTCATAGCTTTGTAAAGCTATACTGTTTTAATTTAAAGCTTGATTTGCTGATTTTATTACATATGAATAAATACATCTCTGTGTGTATTTTTCAAATTACCCAAGCAGTGAGCCTCCAGATTACCCTGTGAAACCATGGCCATTGTGGTACTGAATCTGGTATGGAAGGAAAGGCAGGATATTCGGAACAAGGAAATGTAATCTTCTGTACCACTACCTGTCCTTGGAAAAATCAACTTATTCCTTGGTAACTTAGTTACTTCATCCTTCAAGGTCAGTAGGAAAATAAAATAAAATAAAATATATAGAGGAGTTATTTTGGGTTATTCATGAATGTTAATTACTTTTTCCTTTAGTGGCAATTTACCATAATTATAAGTAGATTGCTAGTGAGGAAATACACTCTTAAAACAAAGCCAACACAATAATATAAAGAAACAATTTTAAGTCATCTTTATATCCCCCACACTATCCAGTAAAATTCTCCAGACACACAATAATTTTATGCTGAAAAAGTGAATCATCATAATAGAAAAGGATCCCAGTAAAACCAGTTTCTTCACTTCTCAGCAACTCTTAAAAGATTTTATCAACAACCTACCAGGACTTTCCCACAACTGTCTTGGTCATAAAAATCACTTTTCTTACCTTGTCATTTTCAGTGGTTCCTTTCTTGCCTTAAGGTAATTATCTATGGAAGATCCAAGAAATCATCATTACTTTCCACCTTACCTCCAATTAATGCTTCTGCATCTATAGTTGAGTTCAAAATTCTATTTACAGCCTACAGGGCTCTACAAACTGACCACCCTGCCATCATTTCATGCCACTCATCATCATATTCAACTCCACCCCCCTGTTTTTGGTTGAATGATAAAGTTTTATTTATTTATTTATTTATTTTTATTTTTTCATTTTTACATTTACTCACATGTGTAAACATTGTTTGGACCACCTCTCCCTCCTTTCCGCCACCCTCCGCCTTCTTGTTCTCCAGCTTTGTTGAAGAGAAAATATGAGATAATAAGAAAGACATAGCGTTTTTGCTAGTCCCTTGTTTCTATCCTTCAAACACAAGTACAGCCCTGTGAACCTGTGTTAATTTGGCTGCTTCTTCTTGATCCTCTTATCAATTAATCCATCAATCCGTTCATTCCTTTATACATTTACTAAACACGGATTTATTCAGTATTGTTTAGGATCAGGGATTGGGGATACAAATGTTAAAAAAAAGACAACAAACCCTGCCCATTTGTGGAATTTATTTGTGCATGTGCATATGTGTGTGTAATTTAGTACTATGGGGGAAAATTAAATGGAAAAGGAGCTAAGGAATGTTGAGAGGGGAGGATGAAGGTGTTTATTTATTTATTTATTTATTTTTACTCCTTCCTTCCTTTCTTCCTTCCTCCCTCTCTCCCTTCCTCCCTCCCTCCCTCCCTCCCTCCCTTCCTTCCTTCCCTTCTTTTCTCTTCCCCCTGAGGGTGTTTATTTAAATAGTGTGGTAATAAAGACCTTTTTGATAAAATAAGTAGAATTGTGAAAGAGGTGAAAGAATGATATCTTTTGATATGTGCAAGAAGAGCACCCTTGGCAAAGGGAACTGAAAATGTAGACTTGAGGTGGGAGTTTATATTGCATGCTCAACAAACAGATGCCAGCTGGAGCCTAGTAACAAAGGTATAATAGAAAGAAGTCACATCAGAAAGATTTTTGGGGAAGATTGCTTCATTTTGAAGGACTTATGACTACTTCACCTTTTATTCTGGGAGAGATGGAGGAGCATTTGAGGCTGTGATACTTTGCCTGACGTAATCAATGTTTTTATTCTGCAGAAGCATGCTCCCTCGCCATGACAAATATTAGTTGAATGAATGGATACTGTTAAGGGAGTCTGTAGTTAAAAAAAAAACAAAAAACTAATCAAGTTTCAAAATGCCTTTACTTCTATTATGAAACATTTAAGAAGTAAAATAAACCATATCCAGATATCAAGATAAGTTCATGTATCTTGAGTGAATGTATGCAGGTAGTTTAGCATGTTGCCAGTCACCTTTTCTGAAATCACTATGCCAATTAAAAAGCTTTTATTTCCAGTTGCTATGTGCACTGTGAAAATTTTACCAAACCTCTGAATTTACAATTGATTGATTTTAGTCTTTGTAGCACAGTTTGCTGAAAGATTGAGAAGACCCAAGACGTATAGAAAATTCTTATTGTGTCTGGTAACTTGTTACTTCCACTGAAAACAAGGGCTTTCAATGAAGAATAGCTTTATTTCTTTTGGGGTAGAAACTGAGTAGCTCCTCTTCACATAAGAGGTAGAATATTCAAAATGATACTTAGATTAGTCTAACTTCAAGCAACCCACAACAGAATTGGTACGTGGAAAGCACAATTTGGAATTTTGTGCATGGGGGAAATGCATGGATTTTGGGAACAGATTTGAAACAGATTTTGTCATTTACTTACTCTGTCACAATGGACACATTACTGTCATTGCTTGATTTTATCTAAACAGTATTTGTTGAATTAATGATATAATATGAATAAAATGAGACATAGCCCCACCATATAGGTTTTAAATAGTTGTTACCTGCTATGGTATTAGCCCAACTTTTCCTTTTGGCCTCGGCCTAATACCTTACCTTGATGTGCTTACTTATTCTCAACTTTTTATTAGCATAAATTAATTGTACAAGGGAGTTTCATTGTGATAATGTCATACATGCATATATTGTTCTTTGATCAAGTTCACTTCTCTATGACTCTTTCTTTATGTGTTTATTTGCTTTGTTGTATCTGGAAACCTAGCCAGAGAGAGAGCAATTCTGCTTCCACAATTACTTCTGTCACATAGAAGCTGGGTATGATAATAACAGAATAGAAACATTATACAAAGATAGGTGTTAACCAGAAGTAAGTGTAGAAATTCATCCAGAACTAAGTGAGGATGTAAATGCCAACTAGTTGAGATAATTAAAGCAAGAGGTTCAGTTTATAAAATAAGGATAAAGATACTTGCTTTGCAGTGCCTTTGTAAACCTGAGCTAGGGTACAAATAAATGCACACAAGACCTCTTTAAAAAGTTATTGATATCTAATATGTGCTGAGTAATAATGAGCTGCTTTTTAGAAGAAGTTTCTCAGCTGTTGTCTGGGCTTCATGATCACTGACCTGTAGTAAATGCTGTTTTACTTTATCTCATGGAAGGCTGTCGGAGCCAGCAAGAGTCTGACTGCTGGCTCCCACAATTCCCCCAGTGCCTTGGAGCTTTCTCACAAGGCCAGATACCATCTCACACAGGCAAGGTCCCACTGCTGGCTCTCACAGAAGGTTTTGCCTATTTTTTTTTCCCCCTCTAATCATGGAACTAAAAGAAAATTAACCTGTAGTTTACTTTCCTGGTATCTTTCATATAATCTTTTCTCTCATTCCACGTGGCATATACTCATTCTTTTACATCAACAAAAAAGCTAAGGTTTTCAACTCAAGTCTGAACCTCCACACAACAGAGCACTTTGCTCATATTAGGTACAGAGATTCCAAAATGGAAACTTGTGCTGAATGATATGCAGATAGCTATACCTCTCTGGACATGTTAAGAAGTACTGAAGCTGAGGGCTCAGGCATAGTGGCTCATGCCTGTGTTTATAGGTACTCAGGAAGCAGAAATTGAGAGGATCACAGGAAAAACTTATTGGGACCACATCTCAACCCACAAACTGGGCACAGTGGGATGGCCTGTAATCTCAGCCACATGGGAGGCATAAGTAGGATGACTTTGGTATGAAGTTGGACCTGTGCAAAATTGTGAGAACTTATCAGAAAAAAAACTAGAGCCCAAAGGGACTTTAGGGTAACTCAAGTGATAGAGCTCCTGCCTAGTGTGAAGCCCTGAGTTCAAACTGTAGAACCACCAAAAAAATTACTGAAGCTGAGTCTAGGAATATAGGAGTACATAACAAAGGTTAGCAGAGTGGCTCAAGTGTTGGATCATCTACCTAGCAATCATGAAGATCTGAGTTTAAACCCCAGAGCAGTAAAAAATGTGTGTATAACAAAAATCATTTGGAAAAAGACATAGAAATTACTCACTTTGTCAAATTACCAAATTACATGTCCTTATGATGCTATTTCCAACATAGTAAAAATACAGCTGCATTTGCATTGCCTTTCAATATCAGCCATCTCAAGAGTCTTGCATCCTTATAGAATGAAATGTGTGCAGTGAATAATTATCTACAGTACAGTGGAAAACAGACTGATAACAGAGTCTAACTTGGAAGAAAGGAACTTGGATGAATCTTGGTTCACACTTTCACTTGCTTTTTGAAGTCAGTAGAGTTAACATTTCTTGGATTTATATCTTCATATAAAAACTAAGGATAACAATAGCTATTAAACTATGTTATTATGAAGATAAAATATGACATCCCTGATATAAAAAGTATTTTCAAAAGTTATTTGATTCTTAGAAAGTTATTTGAATTTTATATAGCCTTGGACCAACCAACCCTCAAGTTCTAACTGTAAACTTAAGAGACTGAATTAGATCTTAGTTCACAAACTTTTAGCATACCTAAAAATATTCTAGGGAGCATGTTGAAAATACAGACTTTTGAGTCTGATCCTCAGAGTACTATGGGTCAGTATGCCTACCATGTTCTTGTAGCTCACTTGCAATTGCCTCATTAGAGCTCCTGAATGTGTACTATAGGTCATCCATTGGTAAATACTGGATTAAGTGACCTCTAAGATCCCTTCTGGTTCTAAAAGGAAATGAATATATAAACATATATTTTTGAATATTAATTTATATTATTATATTTTCAATTAGAAGGAATCCAATTATAAAATATGAGTGACTGTTTAAAACTTCTTAATTTTATTGGGATATAACATATATACAATCATGTGCACTAGTTTTTAAGTATTGAAACCAGTACTAGGCCTACCACAGTGAAACCCAGGACTGGGTAAAGCCCCATGACCTCTACCACCAAGCCTATAACCCATGGACTGAGGCACTGGAATTGCCTTAAGCCAGGTCACTGAGTGCCTTCACCATCACTCAATAGAGGAGGGGGGTAAACACTGCCTGTTATGGATCAAGATACAAATATGAGCACTGACATTTGTCTTGGAGCTCAGTGCCAGAGCCACTGCAATGAGACCCAACACATCATACAAACTGAAGGCCTTTTTTACAGACAAGACTTTGTGGAGCCTTTGCACCAGCCCTGGTATTAGACATATTTATGCACTGATGTGACTGACTTTTTGTCTTTTTGGCCTGCATCATTTCCCACCTTAGTGCTGGACTCAGTCATACCTGCTCTCATTCCAAGACTCTGTAGGACTTTGTGGCTCTGAGAATTAAGTGCTACCCAGCTAAACACTAACTTTAGTGGTCAAGGACTGTATCTATCAACCATTCCACAATCTGGGCAGAATAGCTATTTCCAGACCAGTGCTCACAGGTGAACTCTAACTATCCCAGCAGTAGATAGAGAACTGCATCCTAGTGACACTTGTGTATAGTCTATATCACCACTATCTACAGTGTGGGTCTTAGTGCACCATGAGAACAGTTCAGGTCCTTGCTGTTGTGAGACTCAGGCATGACCCAGATTGGTGTAAGCCTAGGTAGCCAAGGTACTGTCTTCACTAATAAATACTACTGGAACCTTGGCAAGCATGGTAAGGCACCATCCTCTGGAGGTAAGTCAAGTAGTAAGCACAAAATTTTTCCCTCAATTCACTGTTGGACTGGTGAAACCTATCACTGGGCAGATCCTAATGTGTTCTCTCTGTAGGATTGCCTAAGAATGGACCCTATGGAGCAGAACCAGAGTGAGGATTAGACTCAGAGCCCTAGTCTGTCAGACTTCTATTCTAGCTAGCATTGTCTATGACTGGTTGCAATGGTCTTGGTTATATGCCTACCTCAGGAATAGGCAGGCAATAGCAGTGTGGTCTTTGGTACTATGAAAGTTTTATTCTGGTGTTGGTGGGCTGTGGCCTATTGCTGTAACACAGCATGGTGGCATTGTGGGCACAGGGATGACATATGGGCTTGGGGTTGGAACATTCATGATGACTCTGCATAGAAGAAGGCAGAATTACATAATACTTGACTGAAAGCTGATAACAGTGATGAGACATGTAGGCCTACCCCAGCCTATCGAAAAGGCTTGAGACTAATCCTCTTGTTAGATTCTCTCCTGGTTCTTTCTGACCACACACTAACAGTATTTTTGAGACAAACCTAGGTTTTGATTCCCCCAGTACTAAAACATTGCTAAAGCACCACCAGGAGACCCCAAATAAACTTGACCTTGAGTGCCATCCAGTGTTGAAATAATGGATGTGGGTACAGGCACAGAGAAAATAAACAGTCTGCTTTGAATTTCTGAAAAGACAAACACAAAGCCAGATTAAGAAGAATGGAATAAAAAGCTGCAATGTCTAGATAACATCACACAAAGGCATCAAAAACTTTCAGGAAACCATGATCTCACATAGTACTTAAAATATCGTGCCAGAAATTGACAGGACAGTAGTCAGTATAGAAGATTTCTTCAACAGAGAGTTTAAAGTATCTGTTTTGAGGAAACACAGAGAAACATTTCAGTCTCTACCAGGGAAACTTAACATGAGATGGATGCAATTTTATTTTTTAAAAAGGAAGAAAAACACAAATTCTTCAGCTGAGAAAGATACTCAGTGAAGGCAAAACTATGACAGAAAGTCATAGCTGGTGGGCAGATTGCACCAACCCCAGAACAAAACCAATTAACAGTGAATTGTTGTCTGCCATGAACAGTGGGGGCAGGTTGGAACTCTGAACTAACTTCACAGAACAGGGGATGGGGCAAGGAGCAAGCAAAGTGAAGTGAGGAAAAAAGGCTGAGAGCAGGGGTGACACAACAAGTCAGCATCCCAGAGTTGGAGCATGGTGGATCACTGAACTCTCTTGTGGGACTGTGTGCAGTGAAAAAACTGAATCACCCTACCTTGCTGAGGGAGGAGCAGACCAGCCAGAGTTGTACCTGTAGAGCAATTCAGCTGCTGCCTGGCAAAAACAACAACAGATCTGATTACCTTGCACAAACTGGTAGTGAGCTATCAGAGGTCCCAATTGCAACCTTCCCTGTGGACAGAAGGAACCTAATACTGCTTACAAGGCAGTCATCTGGTGAAATCACATTAGAGCTCCCACTTGTAACAGATGGCCCATCAGACCAAGGAAAGCAGGAAAGAACAAACCTCCAACTGACTCCCCTCAAGCTGCCCAACAAGAGGGATAGCACCATTCCCCACATAGCCCAGAATACCAACCTTGATAAGAGTCAGGGACAGTGAGAAATCCCCCAGTAATAGTGTCAATACCTGGATTGAACACCAAAGGAACAAGATCAGAACTTTCCCAAACTGACTGCACATTTTGTTGTTGTTTTTTCTTAAGCCTTTCCCCTTTATTATTTAGCATTTTTGATTTCACTATCAATTGTTTTCATATCTTTATTCTTTACCACCTTCACTTTCTCTCCTTTTCTTGTGCTACAATCCATTGTTCTCCCCCAACTCTTCTTTCTATACCCTTTCATCCACTCTTTCCCCCGACTTAACCTCCCTACTCCTCCACATTTACCACCCGCTGACTAGCTTACTGTACCAATGATACACACCTCCAGCCCTCTGCCATCCCTGACACAAGCACCTCAACTATAATAGCTAAACTATATCCTAACACACATAACAGTTCCCAAACCCTGTAGCCCCAACACCTCTTATCCCACTCACCCCATACCCAATTTCTGCCCCCACTTTTAGTGCCACCTTTTCAAATTACCAACATTTATATCGCTATCTAAATAAACATTAACCCCTCAATTCCCACTGATTATAGATATTATCTATCACCAAGGGGTTGTCTATATAATATGAAAACAACTGGTCTGGCATTGAGCCTGTGAATTTGTTATTGCTCATTTACACTTTCAAACCATGGACAGAAACAGCACATCAACCTAGCTAACAACTAAACCAGGCACAAAACAATAACTTAGTCAAGGGAAAGAAAACAGGCAATTAAAACTGCCAACTGGCCAATTAATAACATAGGATCATAGCACTAATTAGAAGCATGGGGAGAAGAAGAAGACAAGGAAATCCCACTTCTTAGAAGACCAATATTTCAATAGAAGATTCAGTGGGAGATGATGAAAAAGAATGCCCAGTTCCTGACCCCAACAGAATAATGATAAATATCACCAATCTCTCAAAGGGGATATCATGGTTGAGTTCATTGAGATACTCATGGAAAAGCTACAAGAGACAGTTAAATAGACGTACAGAATGAACTCAGGCAATATCAAGACACCACCCTACTTGGGGGGAGGTGGCAGAGAAAAGAGTAGGAGGGTGAATATGATGCAAATAATATATACACATATATGTAAATGCAAAAAATGGTACCTGCTGAAACAGTTGCAAGAATCAGGGGAGGGGGGATGAAAGAGAACAGTGGAAGGGGTGAGTTTAAGTATGATATGTTCGATACATTCTAAGAACCTTTTAAAATGCTACAATGTACCCCCACCCAGCACAACAATAATCATAAAAAAATTAATAAAAAGAATAGCAGATTTCAGGTGTACACAATACCCAATGGACCTACCAGGCATCTATTGAACATCCCATCCAAAAACTGCACTACTACATTTGTCTCATCAGCACATGGAATATTCTGCATAGTAATTACATGAAAAGAGTCAAACAACTCAACATATTTTCAAATTTGAGATCATAGTGAGTATCTTTTCTACCAGAATGCATTTAAACTAAAAACAAAGAACAAGGAACCCTTTGGAAATTATACAAATGCAAGGAAATTAAACAATGTACTTTTTTTTGGGTAGCATTGGGGTTTGGACACAGTGCTTCCCACTTGCAAAGCAGATGACTTACTGTTTGAGCCACACCTCCAGTCCATTTTTACTCTGGTTATTTAGGAAATGGCATCTTATTTAAGTGGGCTGCCCTTGAACTGCAATCCTCTACAGCTCAACCTTCTAAACTAGAATTATAGGTGTGAGCCACAAGCTCCTGGCTTATTTTATTTCATTTGCTTAGTTATTTATTTATGTCTTTTTTATTTTGAGATAGGGTCTTACCACACTGTCCAGGTTGGTACTAACTCCTTGTCTCAAGCTATACTTCTGTCTCAGCCTCACAAGTATCTAGTATTATAGTCATGTACTTCCATGTCTAACTAAACAACTTACTCTTGAGCAACCAATAGATCAAGGGAGAAATCAAGAAGGAAACTTAAACATTTCTTGAAGCAAATGAAAATGGAAATCCAATATCTCAAAATCTGTGGGATACAATAAAAGCTGTACTTAGAGGGAAGTTGACAGCAATCAGTGCTCATATCAAAAATGAAGAAGGATCCTTAATCAATGAAAAACTAGAACAATAAGAACATATTAAACCCCAAATTAGAAGGAAGAAATAATAAAGATCAGAGTAGAAATAAATTGGGCACAATCTTAAAAAAAACAACAAAAGCTAAAGGTCTTTAAAAAATAAATAAAATATATAGACACTTAGCTGAACTAAATAAGAGAGAAAACTCAAATAGAAATGAAAAGGGAAACTTTACACTTATACCACAGAAATACAAAAGATAATTAGAGCTTAGTGTGGGTAATTTTATGCCAACAAACTTGATAATGTGGAAGAAAACACACACATTCTTAAACATATACATTACCAGAATTAAATCAGAAGAAAATAGGAAACTCAATTGGATCAATAATAAAAAACAAGACTGAATCAATAATAAAAGATTTCCCATTAAAAAGTTCAGGACACAATGGTTTCACTGCTGAATCCTACCAAAACTTAAAGAGCTAATAGCAATTTTCTTTAAATTTTTCTATTTAAGTTATGAAGAAAGAATTCTTTGAAATGCATTGTATTAGTCCACCATTGTTTTGATACCAAACCAGATAAGCACTCAACAAAGAAAGAAAACTTCAGACCAAAATATTTGATGAACAAAAATGCAAAAATTTTCAATAAAATATTTGTCACATGAGGCCAACAGCACATTAAAAAGACTGTTCACAATGGTCAGGTGGGATTCATCACAGGGATGCAGAATGTTTCCAAATACACTCAAATCAATAAATGTTAATAATAATGAAAGTTTCTCTTTGGTTTCTTACAGTTCTTAGAGAGAAAGCTTTTAGCTTTTCCCCATGTAGTATAATATTCACTTAGTATATGGGGCCCTTAATATTTGTCTTACATACCTTCTACACCTAATAATTTATTCAGTGTTTTTTTTTATCATGAAGGAATGTTGAATATTATCAAATGTATTTTCAGCATCTATTGACTGTTTATTTTGAATTCTTTTGATGACACTTTCACCTTTATTCAACATATTACTTGGACTCCTAGCCAGAGCAATCAGGCAAGAGAAAGAAACAAGAGGCATCCATGTTGGAAAAAAAATAGTTAAATTGTTTCTGTTTGGCGATAACACAATCTTTTGTATATAAACTACAA
Organism: Castor canadensis; assembly: GCF_047511655.1. NCBI lineage: Eukaryota > Metazoa > Chordata > Mammalia > Rodentia > Castoridae > Castor > Castor canadensis. Next base: position 126,433,464 of record NC_133386.1, read on the forward strand.
AAACACCACCAAGAATGTATTAGAATTAAAAATGAGTTCAGTAAATTAGCAGGATACAAAATCAACATATAAAAATGAGTAGCATTGCTATATGCCACGAGTGAATTATCTGAAATAGAGATGAAAAAAGTAATCCCCCCTTATATAATAACTATGAAAGAAAAAGGAATAAGTTTAACCAAAACATTGATGAAACAAATTGAAGAGGGTAGAAAAACATAGAAAGACATCTTCTGTTTATGAGCTCTAAGATTGTTAAAGGTCTACACCACCCATAAGCAATTTACATGTCTCAACAGGTTTAGGAAAAACATGCTAGCATTACTAACAACCATGAAAATGCAAATCAGGACCACAGTGAGATATCACCTCACTTCAGTAACAATGACTACTCTTGGTCAGGTGTGGCAGCTCGAGCCTATCACTGTAGGTACTTAGAAGGCAGAGATTCAGAGGATCACAGTTCTAGGACAGTCTGGGTAAAATATTCACAACATCCCACCTCAACCAATGGCTGGGCATGACGGTGTGTGCCTGTCATCCCAGTTATGCCAGTAAGCACAAATAGGAGGATCATAGTCCAGGCCCACAAAGGTCATAAAGTGAGACCTTGTCTCAAAATCAACCAACATATAGCGGTCTGATGGAATGGCTCATGTGATAGAGTGCCTGCTTAGCAAGCTCAAAGCCCTGAGTTCAAACCCCAGTGCTGCTAATAAAAAGAATGACTATTATCAAAAAGGCTAAAGAAAACAAGTGATGGCAAGGATGTGGAGAAAAAGAACTCTTGTACATGAGATGGGACTATCTAGTAGAACAATTTCAGCTAGATTGGAAAATGGTGTGGAGGTGTCTCAAAAAACTGGAAATAGAACTAGCATATGAACAAGCCATCCTACTACTGGGTAGAAATCCAAAGAAAGTGAAATCAGTATATTGAAAAGAAAACTGCTTTCCCATATTTATTGCAGCAGCATTTCCAATAGCCAAGATATGGAAATAACCTAAGAGACCATCAACAGATGAATGAATAAAGAGGTCCTGGAACATATACACTTTGGAATACTAGTAAGCCATAAAAAGAAATGAAACCCTACCATTTTTAGCAACATGGATAGAATTGGAAATAATTATGTCAAATGAAATGAGCCAGGAAATGAAAGCCAGTGAAAAATCTTTGGGTTCTTTCAGTGAGTCTTCTTGCTAATATAATATTTTTGCCATTTCACATCAGTTTTTTAGTAAGTTGTTAAATTCTCATGGTGGAACGTTTATTTCTCACTTTGTCATTTCCTGGTCACTTTACTACAGTATTGATATAATTGATCTGTAATATGATTCTTACAGAAGCTTTGCTTTGTTTCTTATAACATGATCTACAAAACTGGGCTGTAAATTAGATGCTATATCTCTCTGTTTCTGATCCAAGTAACCCTTAGGAGCTCCATGTGGACTCAGTTCTCTCTGTGATAGTTTTACCCTTACTATTTGCACCATGAAATGGCAGGAAAAGTCACTTTTTGCATACATTTAGATTTGAAAATAAATTATCTTTTCCTGCAATGATATGACATTTTCTCTCTACTGTCTCTGACAGTTTTTTTCCCACTTCATTTTTTGCTCAGAACATAAATTTTTTAACAACTTCATATGCAGTAAGTTATTCATGGATGCTCCATTTTAGTGCTTCTAAAATAAAGCAAAATAATATGCCTGATACCAACAGGATGTACTCTCTGGTAGACTGCCATGATATGCACTCTGCTCCTCACGTGACACACTGTCGAAAACATGCCAAGTTACGTGGCAGTAAGACAGAACTCCTGAGACCTGGTCCCTGCTTTTCCATGAATTTTCCAAAAACATTAACATTTTGACTTTCCAGACTTCAGTTCCTTGATTAAAGTTAATCACTTGGTTTAAATGCCTCTCAAGTTGTTTGCAGTTTTTACAGTCCCTGTTAGACTATAATAACATTTCTATGTTAAAAAATTTTATGCCAAATCCATGGCTAAGGAACTATTAACACATAACTCTTCTCATTGAACTTCTAGTCAGGACCATCTGGCTTATTTCTATTCTATTTTCAGTACTATTTTGAGTGAGAAGATATCCACCCTCCAATTACAGGAGCCTGGATGCTGACTCTGGAACCTTTGAAGCTTTGTTATATTCCAAGTAAAGAGAAACTCTTTGAAACCTGCAAGAGAAGGTGACATTTCTAAGGTCCAAGAAAGTCTGAACCTTGGCACAGAGCATATTATGCTATTCAATTGTACTTCCTGAAAGTTTTGCTTAATGTAGGCATTGGGGCTGCTATTGTAAAACAGGATTTTGAATCAAAGAAGAAAAAGGAAATATTTTGATAAAGGTAATTTTGACATAAAGGTATCCATTGTTACTTACACAGAATGCACTAGAACAGTACCTGACAGTGAAGAGGTTTTGGTTTATATTTTCTATTTTAGTCAAACAAGCAGGAAGGAAGAAAAAAAATGACCAATCATTAAATGTCTATGATTTTTGGCATTGTGTTATGAAATAGAAAATGAAAAATTAATTCCACAGTCAACAATCAGGTAGAATTTTCTTTTAGTAATCTGTAGACATGATTTTACTTGCAATATGTACATTAAAATTTGTTAAATAATTTCTTAGAGAATTTTGAGTAGGGAATATACTTCTCCATTTGTTTATCTTTGTAATTTATATTTTATGTCATATAATGGAAGCTTTTCAAAAATCTTTGGAAATCTCTTGATTCAATACATGATGTTTTAGACACAACATTTTTGTAAGGTGCTGCCTTTGAGTCCTTGATTTTAATTTCCATTTGTGAAACATTTTATAAATGACTCCTATGTCTCAGATTCCTCACTCATGAAATACATAGAGTATAATAGCTAGTGTAATTAGCCCAAAGATACATAGTAACTATTCTTAGGACGAGATTAGATATGAGGTCTTCAGAGATGGAGGTTTTGTGTGTCTCACGTGAAATGACCATCCATAAAAGTGATCCAACTGTGTTTTCCAGATGCAATACATTCGTGTTTATGTAATGATGTAAACTGAGAAACATACATATGTATATATGTGATATATATATATATATGTGTCTATGTATCACTATTGCCACACATGGAAACATTTACATACAATACATTATTTCATCTTCACAATAATATTAAATGTAGATATTAATGTATCTTCTAAAATTTTTGCATATTGAGATTTTGAGGCTCAGGAATATCAAATCACTGTTAAAACTCACAAACAAGTTAGATTTTGAGCCAAATTTGAACCTTGACAGTCTGACTTCACAGTATTCTCAAATATTACTGTTATCTGCAACTTAAAGTAAAGGGTTTCCTAAAATAATGGCTTATGATAGCTTTTAGTTAATACTTATACAGAATAAGTCCTCTTGAAAAATCTTTCTTTTCTCTGTAATCCCAGCAGGCATGTGTAAATGTGGATATGCTGATTGTATTACAAAGTGCTAAGGACAGGAGAAAAACTAATGTACATGACATGGATACAATTAAGTGAAATTAATGTCATAAGATTATTATCACAGTGGAATATGGTGATTAAACTTTAACCATATTTATTTTATGACTCAGCAATTCCAGAGTGTGAAAGGGCACATGTCTGTGAAGGTTTGATTACCAAGGGAATTGGAATCACAACTGCAATATCAATTAAAAGAAATTATAATTATTAAGGTATCAAACTAATGAAGCCTGAGCTGGAGCAGATGTTATGGACCTGAATCACAAAAATTATGAAATCTATAGCATTACTAATTTTCAGCTTTTGGGTACAGAAAAGCAACAAATGAATCATGGGCTAATTTTATTCAGTATCTATATGGCCATTTTTGTCTACTTTTCTAACTCTTCAGAGAGGAAGAGTTCTTTATAATGTTTAAAATATGGCAGTCAAGGTTTATAACATCTTTCCTTAGACCCTTCCCTCATTTTGGTAAAATTTTACCTACCTAGGCCTGCTACTGTTAATCTCCAAAATAAGTTAAGATAGACAACACCTGAAAGTAACTATTGCATTTATGATGGCAGGGCCTCATCTTTGCCCTTAAGTAGAAGAGTTTCTATCGAGAAATGGGGGGAACGTGGCTAAAGCTAAACAATGGTAGGCTAATGAACTATTCATGGGAACAAACAAGAGGAGACAGTGACATGGAAAAGTCTGTAAGATACAGGAAAGAGGAGAGAGGAGAGAAGAAAGAGGAGAGAGGAAAGAGAGAGAGAAGATTATGAGAGTAGAAAGAGAAAAACACAAAGTTTGTAGGAATAGGGGAGATGTGTTTATGCTATAAAGATGACAAAATACCAGTCAGAAAAAAAATTGACAAAAGATGGTTACAGCTACATGAGAATGAAAATAAAAAATTGTAACCAGGAATGGGGATGTGACTAAGTGGTACTCAGTAGAGTAGTTGCCTATCATGCTAAAGAACCCAGGTTTAATCTTTAGCACTGCAAAAATTACGTTATGACCAGACTTGGGTTAGAGTGGTGAGAATATTTGTGTTTCATATTCTGCTCTATATTATGTTGTTATATTAGTTGGTAATATAAATTATATATTTAAATATAATAATATATGAAAAATATTCTTCTGTAATTCAATAAACATATAAATACATATGGTCATACACATGTAAATATACATATTTGTAGCCACTAATCCACATTAATATATAGCAAAGAAGAAGAAAAATCTGCATCAAGTTTATATTTCCTGTGATTAATTTGGTGCCACTAGTGTCTTGTGCTGCAGAGATCTGTGAATCAGTGCATGGCCAGAATCTGTATAAAAGATGACTAAAAATAACTCCATCTGTATCTGTAGGGTTTATGGACCAAGGTACAGTACCTTTTTTTTGGGAATAACTTCACAATTGCAACAATAAAGTTCAAATAATTTTTCCTATTTCATTGCCAGAGTTGAGACATTTGGGATAAAATTTAGAAAGAGAAAATGAGGGTCAAAAAATAAAATCAGGCTCCTGTTGTCATATAATTCTTCTTCAACTATTCCTTCATCATATTTATGGCAGATTGTCAAGATGGAACCTATAAAATCTCTCTCTTGAGTATGAAGTTATCTATACAAGTAAAAACTTTCCTAAATCCCTAGGCACAGTGAGCTAATGATGGAATGTCTAAGCAAGTGGGTGAATGATGAGTAAAAATGATCTAATTAAGTAATTGTTGTGTTCTAAGTTATGAACATTCAATTAAATGAAGTCTTAAATTATTCCTTTTGCCTCTGCTAATCAGTGAGTTTTATATCTGCTTCAATTAAGCATGAAGCCAATACTGGCACAGTCTTTCCACCTCAGGGCTGCATTTACAATTTTCCTAGTGTTCTGGGATTTGATACAATTAAAATGAAATTGGATCCTTGGTTTGAACCTGATAAGGGAGATTGCCAGACAGAAAACCTCATAGCTCCACAGAATAGAGACTTGAATGAAGTGAGGTGTATTCCCATTCCAGGTGTCAGTTATTTACTATCTTCTCCATGAGGTTGTTCTAACCTAGCTATTGGGATAAATTTTGGATTTTCTAAAGGTCCTTTTGGATCTCTGTTTTCATGCTTATGATAATTTCTCTTGTTTACTTATCTCTATTCCTTAATAGACCATAAATAGGACATGAGTATAATGTATTATTAACATTTATTTCACTACAATGACAAGATTATTGTTAATAGGTGCAATGTTTGATTCATGGTAAATGGCTGACAGTTACTTGATTTGTTTCCTCATTGGAAAATACAATGTTTTTCTCTTGTTGTAAAAATACAGTGCCAAGAATTCTTCAGATTAATCAGCAGTTGATATGCTTTGGTCTATTCATGACTATTACAAGTAACTGGACTTCTAAGTCTTCTGTCATTGATCATAGATCTATTATGCTTACACACACCTTGGATAACATCTTCTTCTTCCAATGTAGTATGGTGTAATGAAAGAATATACAGACTATGCAATTAGACTACCCCAGGTCACAAATTTTCAACTTGCTTCTTTGGATTCACTTAAGTTCTTTAGCCATTTTGAAACTCTGCCTTCCTTTCTCAAAGAATGACAATACAAGTTCTTTCATTGTTGGGTTATGATGAAGATTTAAATCTAAGAATTGTATAGAATGTGATAAGGATTATATGTATGTTTAAAGGAAAAATTTTCCTTTGATACTTGTCCTTAGAAATAGTCTAGAATTTTTTCCCTTTTTATTTATTTTTTTATTTTTTCACTTTTACATTTACTCACATGTGTACACATTGTTTGCCCCTTCCCCGCCCCCCCCCGCCCATCCCATTCTGCCGCCTTGTTCTCTGATTTTGTTGAAAGAAAACGTAATAGATAATAAGAAAGATATAGAGTTTTTGCTAGTTTGAGATAATGATAGCTATACAAAGAGATTCCTAGCATTGCTTCCATGTACATATGTATTACAACCCGCATTGGTTCTTCTCTACTAGAACTCTTCACTACTTCTAGGTCCCCTTCCCATAGTTAAACTGGCTTCTGCCAGTTTAAGATTACTATATTCTCTACTTTACAGTGAGCACATCAACCAAATTCAAATTCTAGGTTTCCTTCTCTTTCCCTGTTCCTCCATGCGCATTCTTCCCTTAGTGTGTGACCTGTGTCCAAAAATATTTCTGCATTTGTTTTAGGACTATAATCCGCGTAAGAGGGAGACATGCATTTTTTGGCCTTCTGATCCTGGCTAACTTTGCTTAAGGTGATGTTCTCCAGTTCCATCCATTTATTTCAGAGTGACAAAATTTCATTCTTGTTTGTGGCTGAATAAAATTACATTGTGTGTAAATACCACATTTTCTTAAAACATTCATCAGTAGTAAGGCATCTTAGCTATTACCATAGCTTGGTTATTGTAAATTGTGATGCAATAAACATAGGTTTGCAGGCCTTTGTAATAACCTGAGTTGAATTCCTTTGGGTATATCCCTAGGAGTGTTGTTACTGGATCATAAGGCACATCTATGTTTAGTTTTTTAAGAAGCCTCCATATTGTTTTCCAAAGTGGTTGTACTAGCTTACATTCTCACCAGAAGTGTATGAGGGTTCCTTTTTACCAACATCCCGGCCAGCATTTGTTGTTGTTGGTGTTCTTGATGATAGCTATTCTAACAGGAGTGAAGTAGAATCTTAGTGTGGTCTTGGTTTGCATTTCCTTTATGGCCGTGAATGGTGCACATTTTTTCTTGTGTTTTTTGGCCATTTGGACTTCTTTCTTTGAAGAAGTTCTGTTTAGTTCAGTTGCCTATTTCTTTATTGGTTCATTGATTTTTAGGGATTTTAGTTTTTTGAGCTCCCTATATAATCTTGTTATCAGTCCTTTGCCTGATGTATAGCTAGCAGAGATTTTTCTCCCACTCTGTGGGTGGTCTCTTCAGTTTAGAGACAATTTCTTTTGTTATGCAGAAGCTTTTAAATTTCTTGTAGTCCTATTTGTCTATCCTTTCTCTTAGTTGCTGGGCTGCTGAGTTATACTGAGGAAGTCCTTACCTACACCTATTGCTTCCAGAGTATTCCCTGCTCTTTCCTGTTCGAACTGCAAGATTTTGGGTCTGATATTAAGGTCCTTAATCCACTTTGAGTTGATACTAGTACAGCATGACAGGCATGAATTTAGTTTCAGTTTTCTGCAGGCAGTTAACCACTTTTCCCAGCAACATCTGTTGAAGAGACTGTCTTTTCTCCATCTTATGTTTTTGGTGTGTTTGTCAAAAATAAGGTGTGTGTAACTGTGCAGATTCATATCCAGGTCCTGCATTCTGTTCCACTGGTCTTTGTATCTGTTTTTATTGCTATGGCTCTGTTGTATAGTTTGAAGCAAGGTATTGTGATACCTCCTGACTCCTTGTTTTTGTTCAGTATTGCCTTGGCTATTTGTGATCTTTTGTATTTCAAAATGAACTTTGGGGTAGATTTTTCAGTCTCTGTGATGAATGTCATTGGGATTTTGATAGGAATTGTATTGAACATGCAGACTGCTTTTGGTAGAATAGCCATTTTTACTATGTTGACTTTGTCAATCCATGAGCATGGGAGATCTTTATTACATCTTCTATAGTCTTCCTAGATACAGTTCTTCTTGTAGAGGTCATTTACCTACTTTGTTAGGTTTATTCCTGGTTATTAATTTTTTGAAGCTATTGTCAATGGAATAATTTTCCTATGTTCTTTCTCAGTTTGTTCATTGTCAGCTTATAGAAAGGCTACTGATTTTTGTAAGTTGATTTTGTATCTTGCTAAATTGCTGAAGCTGTTTATGGTGTCCAGTAGTTTTTGCATGGAGATTTTTGCTCTTGATATGATTATAGAGTTATTTTTAAAGGTTTATTTGTACTTAAAGGAAAACATTTAATATGGCTTAATGGAGGACTCTACATGTCTTACCAAGCACATTTATAATTTGTTAAAAGTTTGCTAGAGAAATGAAGTCAATACTATTTATTAATAAAGACTGAAATTTTATGCTATCTTCTACAATATCTTTATGAAACTGTGGAAGAATGCATAGACAGATTCCAACACAAGCCTTTCAGTAGTTACTGATGTATCCATGTTCATGACTCAATGTCATTGTTACAGAGGAGAATGGTGGGCTCCCTGGGTCTGTCCTGAGTTACACTGTGGAGAAGTGCTGACCTGTACAAGAGAAGGGAGTGTATAAAGTGCTTAGTGTGGAATATGCTTAGAACGTGACAGTAAATGCATGAGCAAGTCAATTCAGACAATACAATAGAAAAATCCTTATGAAAACATGGGTCTGGCTCACCTGCTTGAGTTATACTTAGGTGTTTTCTAAAAATTATTGAGAAATGTTCCTTAAGCATTTTTTAAGAAGTCTTAAGAAGTATTTATTGAGAAGACTGTTAAGATTCAGTGACCATTCCTCACATCATTTCCTTTATAATCTATATTTTGGGGGCCACAAATATAAATTTTGGGGATTTTTTCTGATATGATCCTTTTGCATATTGAATTTGGGTAATATTGGTCTGGGACAATGTGTTAAATCCAACATAACACAAATTAACTAGGATGCACATCAAGCCCCATTACGCTCACATTTAGGCAAACTGGTAATAAAACTTACTCAGGAATTTTGTAAGTAGTTGCAGATCATCAATCCATCCATCCATCCATTCATGTGTTCATTCAGGTCTGTCAGGTATTTATATACATATTTTTTCAACTGAATCTTTCTGGTAAATAAAAGAGTAGGTGGTTATAATTAAGAAATTTTCCCTTCTTTCAGGGATATTTCAATCTGATAGGGTAGAGGAACTAGTGAAACTGAATAACCATGGTAAATAAATAAATAAATTAGTAATCATTAGATTAAAGGTTAGGAGAATAAAGGAAGATTAGGCTGGAACAGTGTAATTCCTGGGATAAGTGGGGATTAAGTCTTAGAGTCATTACTGTTATCCTCCATGCCCTGTTTCAGTATAATAAGATTTTCATTTGCCATATGGAGATAGTCACGTAGAGCAAATATAAAATGTCTTGTTTTTCCAAGAAAAAAACATGTACTCAAATGGGAAACTGCAGTAAGTCAATTAAAGTCTTAGAACTGAAATCAGACTAGGACATTACCTAACATATAATATTAACTTTATATAAGGGAAATACTTGCACTGAAAATATTATTATGTTGTTACAAGGAGCTTTGTGCACAGTTACATTCTGTGTTAATTAAATACTGGCTGCCCATTTCTAAGCTTTATTAGTTAAAACATCATGGCTAGCTTGACTTTTGAATTATGTTTTTATTTTTTGAAAGACCTTTAACATTCTGTGATGCTATTAAAATTGATTTTTATGAAGCATGTTCCAATTTCATGGTTTAGACATTATTTCTTTTTCTATAAGCAGGGATGCTTGTTTATGGAGCTAAGAAAACTTATGCACTGTATGAAATTCTTGAGAAAGTTGAAGAGATTAAATCTCCAGAATAATATGAGTTTTTCTTATGTAAATTAAAGATTTCCTACCTACCAAATATGATTTGGAACTAATAAAGATGCTCTTTAATCAGTTCAAGTATCCTAGGTGAATCTGTGGCACAAAGGCATGTCTTACAACCTGTGTACATTTTTGGTGTCCCAGTCACATTCAGGAAAGAAGAAAAAGAGAAAAAAGTAAAAAAAGATACCCAGGAGATAAAAAGGAAAGTAAATGTCCTACCAAACTTTACTAAAACAGTGCAATTTTCTGAAAGATCCTGAAAAAGATCTGAAAGAACACATTAATTCATTTTTAGTAGTGGCAAACTAAACTCATTCTTGGAAGTAAAAATATAGATCTGTAAAATATATAACCCTTGTGTTTATCTCCCTCTTCTAAATCCCTGCAATAAATTCTTCACTTCTCCAACTTATCTCCCCCTGTCTGTCAATGAGTTACCTCTCCAAAACCAATGTGACCATGCTTGTCCTCCTGGCCTCCCTTATTGGGAATAACCTAGCAACTTTCACATCTTAGGCAAGCACTCTACCTTGTGATCCATGTTTCCAGCCCCCTTTATTTTGTTTTTGAGATGAAGTCTTGGCAACTTTTCCCAGGCTGGTCTGAAAATACTGATCCTCCTACCTCTGCCTCCAGAGTAGTGGAGATTATAGGTGGGTGACACTGGGCTTCATGTAAGCCTTAAAAACAGGATTGCAGAACAAGTACATTGATGTAATTTTTGAGGATTCAAAGCATAAGGAAAACCTTTGATGTGGTCCTGAAGTTAATTTCAGTAAATTGGTTCTGCTGGTTTGCAAGAAAAGACTGGTGTCAAGTGATAGGCAGTCAGTGGGGATGTGTCCTAAAGACATTCATCTAATCATAAAAAATCTAGTAGAAAATCTTTTAAAAACTGTGTCAGTTTCCAGTTGCACTTTCTCCTCTTAAGATAGAAAATAGCTTAGATCTGCATTTTCAAATATTTCAATCAACCCTTATAAATACAGCTCATTTGTAACATTTATTCAGCAAACTCAGTATGGACAGTTTAGAAAATCAGCTGTGTATTAGATAATTAGATCTGTTTAAATATGTAATTAGTTATTCAGCTTGTCAAATTTCTATTGACATTTACAAAAAATAGAATGCTATATACCATAAAATGGGGAGAAAAGAAATCAGAACATTTTTTAAAGTGGTTATTTCTTTAAAGATTTTCAATATATTACTTTTCTAAATACTTTATACCACCACTATGATTGGCATAATGTTTCATGTTTAATAAATTGACTATATATATATTTCTATATGATAGTTCAGAATCTTCTGAAGAAATGGTCTGGGATAAAGTAACAGTTAATTATTCTCAAGATAATGTAATTTCATAAGCCAGTTATTTGTAACACCCAGAAGATTTGAGAGATTCTCTATTGAATACTATCGATTAGTACACACAGAATATTAACAAAATTGGAGAATAAATTTGTTGTAATTTGCAGTTCTTAAACTGCATTGGTTCTTTATTCAAGTTTTACAGAAGGCTGTAATGGAGAATTGCTACAATTGAAGTGGAATAAAAATGGAGTTTAGGAGGCATGCTTAACAACTCAGCTTGAAAACAGGTTAGTCAATTATCTAATAAACATCAGAATTCATAAACAGCACACATCTGAGTATGTTGAATAAAAGTTGCAAATTGTGTTTCATAATGGATGATTGAAATATCATTAAAGATATGTAAATGCAAAATCATTTAGTTAGAATTTTCAGAAGTAAAAAGTAATTAAAGAAGAATTGTGAAGTGATATTTGGATTTTTTCTTATTTGAAATGTGCTAATGGTATTTTTTGCAAGAAGAGTTTTGTAGTTAAAGTCCATTTAACAGCTAAGGTGAAACAAAGACATGCTCTACCCACTCCCCTTTCTGAAATCAGAAGAACCTTTTAAAAATCAGAGAATTTGGAGAATTTCTTGCTTTTTCATCTACTCGATTTTAAAGACAGAGAGTCAGACTTTTGCAGTAGATGAAACTAATGCTACTTAAATTTTCTGAGGCAGCATGACCATCCCTAACACAACACTCTAAACACATTGGAGCAGTGGCTAGATTTTTATTTTTATTTATTTACTGATTTTTGTTCATGTATTCACATGCGCGTACATTGTTTGGGTCATTTCTCCCCTCTGCCCCTCTCCCCTACCCTTTTCCCACTCCCGTGCTTAGTTCCAGTCAGGTCCTGTTCTGCCCTTGTCACTAATTTTGTTGAACAAAAGATGAGCATAGTAAGGAAGACAAAGCGTTTTTGCCAGTTGAGTTAAGGATAGCTGTACAGAGAGATTCCTACTACTGCTTTCATGTGCCCATGTGTTACGACTCATGTTGATTCAACTCTAACCGCTCTTTACGTTGATTCCTGATCTCCTGCTCATGATAACCTGTCACTTTAAGGTTTCTGTATTAGTTCCTCTGGAGTGGTGACATAAAACGCTTTCATGGTTTGGGTTTTCTACCTATTCCTATATCTCCCGTATGTCCTCTCCCTTTGTCATGTGATCCAAGTCCAACCACATTGCTGCATTTGCCCTAGATCTAAAGTCTGCATATGAGGGAGAGCATACGATTTTTGTTTTTCTGAGCCTGGCTGACCTTGCTCAGAATGATGTTCTCCAGTTCCATCCACTTACCTGCAAATAATAAGATTTCATTCTTCTTCACGGCTGAGTAAAATTCCATTGTGTACAAGTGCCACATTTTCTTGATCCATTCGTCAGTAGTGGGGCATCTTGGCTGTTTCCATAACTTGGCTATTGTGAATAGTGCTGCAATAAACATGGGTGTGCAGGTGCCTCTGGAATAACCTGTGTTGCATTCCTTTGAGTATATCCTCAAGAGTGGGATTTCTGTATTAGGGTTCCTTTATCCCTACATCCTGGCCAACACATGCTGTTGGTTATAGATTTTTAAACAAAGAACCTCAACACTACATTCTTGTAAGGTTTGCACTTCATTCTTTCAGTGTCATTTTTGAATTAAAAAACATAAAAGCTTTCTCTGTAGATACATTGTGTAATCTATCTATCCATAATTTGCATTTATATGCAACTGTATGTGAATACAAATATCAAATTTATGCATATACAATATGTTATAACTCACGATCCAAATAACTTATTATATTTACATGAATTACTTAGAGACTTTTCAAGATGATATATGTATTCCACTTGTAGAGTGGCTGCACCAATTAAAGTGTGGGTTATAGATAATCTTATAGGCCATGTCTGGGCAGTAAGGGATGTTACTTGTATGATCTTTATGTGCATAGCCTTTCTCGTCATGGTTTACATTTCTAAAATTTTGTACTTTCTTACTTTGGGTGAAAATTTCATTCCTATTTACATTAAGTCATATGTTAAACATACACTTTTTTATTTGTCCCCACAAGTCAATTATATTCTAATTTCCTTTAACAGTCACAAATCATATTTTATCTACAGTATGTATTAAAACTAGACATGAAGATAATTGAATAATATTTCTTTCATTTATTTCATTGAGAAAGAACACAGATCTCAACATTTTCAATAATGATCACATAAAGAGATAAATAGTTAAAACAACAATGGTGTTGTTTTTCCAATTTTCTTTTTGTTGATTTATCCTACGATGGAATTTTTCAATTCATACACAATTATCTGGGATTTATATAGATGATTTATTCTGGGACTTGATTAATAATTATGTCTTTGCATACTTTTGACTATAATACTTCTCAAATAAATCTACTGAATATTCTTAAAAATAAAATAGATTGACTCTGATTTTTTAAAAGTGGCTTGTTTTCCCTATTCAGTTTTGATTCTTCAATCTGAGTTTTTGGTAATTCAAACATTATTTTTCTTCTTGCAATTCTCATATTGTACTTGTTGCCTGTATCATTCTTCTACCCTATTAAATGTGCCATGTCTCTTTTAGTTATCTTGAGTTTTGAAAGAATGTTTTCCATTTTATAGTCTTTGATTCTTAATCAGAAACCATTTGTACCCTTCAGTGTTCCAGGAAGTAGAAGCATGGATTCAGGAGTAGTGGCATATGTGCCTCCTGTTACTTCACCAATGCTAGCAGGAAGTAGAAGCATGGATTCAGGAGTAGTGGCATATGTGCCTCCTGTTACTTCACCAATGCTAGCTGAATCTCAAGTAGAATATCACATTACTTTGTGAATTGCATGAGAATCTTGAGGTATAGAGTCACTGTGTAAACTTGGATTTTTTTCCTTCATTTATTATAACTTTTGCTATATAGATCTTTGATCACCTTCATTATATTTATGCCTAGGTATTTTAATTTTTTGAATCTATTTGAGTGGTATCGTTTTCCTCATTTTTTTCTCAGACTGTTTATTGTTTTTGAATCAAAATGCTACAGATTTTTGAGTATTGATTTTGTATTCTGCTACTCTGTTGAATGTGTTAATGAGATCTAAGGGTTTTTTGGTAGAGTATTTTGAATCTTTGAGGCATAATATATATCATCTGCAAATAGGGATAATTTGACTTCTACCTTCCCTATTTTAATCTCTTGTATTTCTTTCTCCTGTCTTATTGCTCTGGCTAGGAATTCTGGTACTATAGTGAATAAGAATGGGGAGAGTGGACATCTTTTCTTTGTTTCTCATTTTAGAGAAAATAATTTCATTTTCCCCATTTAATATGAGTCTGGCTATAGGAATGTCATATGTAGCCTTTGTAATGTTGAAGAATATTCCTTCTATTTCTAGTTTCATCAGAGATTTTTATCATGAAATGGTGTTGAATTATGTGGAAAGTTTATCTGCATTTATTGAGATGATGGTTTGGTTTTTATCCTTGATTCTGTTTATGTGTTATATAACATATATTGATTAGGATATGTTGTACTATCTGCATCCTTGGAACGAAACCTGCTCAATAATAGTGCATGATCTTTTCAATGTGTTGCTGGGTTCTGTTAGCAAGTACTTTATTGAGGATTTTTGCATCTATATTCATCAGGGATATTGACCTATAACTTTGTATTTTTGATCCACCTTTACCTGGTTTTGATAGTAAGATAATACTGACTTTGTAGATGAGTTTGGTAGTATTCCTTCCTTTTGTGTTTTATGGACTAGTTTGAGGAGCAGTGGTGTTAGTTCTTTAAAGGTCTGATAGAATTCAGCAATGAGTCCATCTGGACATGGGCTTTTCTTTCTTGGGAGCTTCTTTGTAAATGTCTCAATCTCATTGCTTGTTATACATCTGTTTAAGTTAGTAATATCCTCTTGGCTCAATTTTGGTGGATCATATGTGTCAACAAATGTGTCTATTTCTTCATCATTCTCCAGTTTGCTGGAGTGTAGGTTTTCAAAATCTTCCTAAATTATCTTCTACATTTTACTGGCATTGGCCATAATATCCCCATTTTTCATTTCTGATTTTTTTTTAATTTGAGTCTTTTCCTATCTTCTTTTAGCTAATTTGGCTAAAAGTTTGTCATTTAAAAATTTTTTTCAAAGAACTAACTTTTTGCTTCATTGATTCATTGTATCATTCTTTTGATCTCCAATTCCATAATGTCTTACCTGATTTTTACGATTTCTTTCCACCTACTTCCTTTTGGATTGGCTTTTTCTGGTTTACCTTAGAGTGTGAGGCACATTATCAAATTATTTATTTGATATCTCTCTAATATTCTGATGTGGTTACTCATAACTGTAAACTTCCCTCTAAAGGATGTCTTTGCTATGTTCCACAGGTTCTTGTAACTTGTGTCCTCATTTTCATTTGAATCTAGCAATTTTTAATTTTTTTTTTTTTTACAATTTCTGGAAGGCATCTCATACTCATGAATTGGCAGAATCAGTATTGTAATAATGGATATACTACTAAAAGTAATTTTATGTTCAATGCAATCCCTTTGAAAATTTCAATGACTTTCTTCATTGGTATGAAAAAGTCAATCATAAAGTTAATATGGAAGCACAAGGGACCTTGTATAACCAAAGCAATTCCAAGCAGAAAGAACAATGCCGGAGGTATTGCAAGACCTGCCTTCAAACTACACTACAGAACCATAGTAATTAAAATGGCATGGTACTGGCACAAAAACAGACATGAAGAAGAATGGAACAGAACAGACAATCTAGACACAGACCAATGCAGCTACAACCATTTGATCATTGACAAATGAATCCAAATCATGCATTGGAGAAAAACAGTCTCTTAAATAAATGGTGTTGGGAAAACTGGGTATCCACCCATAGAAGATTGAAACTAGACCCAGTACCTCAGCTTGTATTAGTATTGATTTAAAGTGAACTAAAGATCTTAATGTAAAATGTGAAACTGACAAATTACTCCAGAAAAAAATAGGAAATTCATTGGAACATACAGGGATAGGTAAGAATTTTATAAAAAGAGCTTCAATAGCCCAGCACTTAAAAAAAGAATTGGCAAGTGGGACTGCACCAAACTAAAAGCTTTTGCACAACAAAGGAAATAGTCACTAGACTGAAGAGACAGCCTACAGAAATGGGAGAAAATCTTTGCCAACAAAACATTGGACAAGGAATTAATAACCAGAATCTACAAGGAGCTCAAAAAGCTAACTCTGCAAACAATCAACAACTCACTGAACAGACAAGTCTCAAAAGAAGAAGTACTAATGGCCAATAAACACGTGAAGAATGTGGAACTTCCTTGGCCATAAAGGAAATGCAAATGAAAACACTGAAATTTCACACTAATTCAATCAGAATGACCATCATCAATAACTCAAACAACAAAAAATTCTGGCAAGGGTGCGGGGGGAAAAGGAACACTTGTACATTGTTGGTGAGAATGTAAATTAGGGAAACTGCTATAGAAAGCAGTACGAAGGTTTCTTCAAAATTCAGAAATAAAATTGTTTTATGATTCAGTAGTACCTCTCCTGGGCATATAGCTGAAGGAATCTAACCCAGGATACAATAGAACCACTTATACACCCTTGTTTTTTAGCAGGCACTATTCACAATAATAAAGTTTTGGAAATAGCATAGATGCTCCACAAATAATGAATAGATTAAGAAAATGTAGTATATATACACAATGGACTTTTATTCAGTCATAAGGAAAAATGAAATTACATTGTTTTATGTAAATAGATGGAATTGGGAATGTCATCTTATGTGAAGTAAGCCAGACTCAAAAAATCAAAGGTTGCATGTTTTCCTTCACATATGGAATCTAGATTTAAAAGATAAATGTACACATAAATACATATATAATCTGATCTACATCACACACGTATCTATCTATCTATATGTATACATATGAATCTATCTATCTATATATATATAGAGAGAACTATCAATATACACTTACAAAGATGAAGGATGAAGGACAGAAAGGTAAAGCAGCTCTTGGTCTTGTCAGGAATGTGTATCAGTGGGAGGAGGAAGTACAAAAGGAGAGGGTAAGGACAGCAAATATGGTGGATGTATTTTGTATTTTTGTATGAAAATAGAGTGAGATCTGTTGAAGTTTTTCTAAGAAGGGGGATATGGGAGTAAGAAGGAAAAATGGAGGGAGTGAATCTAATTAAGATATATTATAAACACATATATAAATACCACAATGTATCTTCCCTAGCTCAACTATAATATGCTAGTAAAAAATTTTTAAAAAAAGAATCACTGTGTAATGTACTTGATAAAATAAACCAACAACTTAAGTTTGCCATTATATGCATGCGAAGTTTTCCATAAAAAGCTCAGTGACTTCACGTATAGTTTCACTGAGTTCTGTGGATGGTATTTCTTTTTTTTTTTTTTTGTGAACTTTGAACCAATTTGCCTTTATTAGTAAAATTATTCTTTGGTGCTTTGTTGGGGGAAGTGGAATGATTTTTTTTAATATTCATTTATTCACATGTGCATACATTGGGTCATTTCTCCTTCTTGCTCCCCTCTCTCCCACTCCCCCTCTCCCTCCTTTCTATCCCCCTCTTCCACTCCTCCCTTCACTTCCAGGCAGAACCTGTTCTGCCTTTATCTCTAATTTTGTTGAAGAAAAGACATAAGCAATAATAAGAAAGACAAAGAGGTTTTGCTAGTTGAGTTAAGGATAGCTATATAGAAATAGTCCTAGCATTGCTTTCGTGTACACATGTGTTACGATCCATGTTGATTCATCTCTAACTGATCTTTACACTGGTTCCTGATCCCCTTCTCATGATAATCTCTGCCACTTTAAGGTTTCTGTATTAGTTCTTCTGGAGTGGGGACATCAAATGCTTTCATGTTTTGGGTTTTCTACCTATTCCTAAATCTCCTCTTGTATGTGCTCTCCCCTTGTCATGTGATCCAAGTCCAACCACATTGCTATATTTGCCCTAGATTTAAAATCTACATATGAGGGAGAACATACAATTTTTGGTCTTCTGAGCCTTGCTGACCGCGCTCAGAATGATGTTCTCCGGTTCCATGTGGATGGTATTTCGAAGTTGTTTTTAACTGTGGAGAAGAACACACTTAACACAGTAGTCAGAGTGAGAGGAGGTGGGCGCTGCACCTCATTTTGACTTTTAGTCACCTACCACTATGACTTTTGGATAAGTTGTGGATTTCTCCTCTTACATGGATAAAATACTGACTTGTTTACTTTCCAAGGATGTTATGAGAATCAGATAGAGGAGACATTTTAAAACAAGCAACATTATGAAGACAGACACGATCTTTAATTTCAAGTAGACAATAACTGATTATAAACTATCTACTCACCCTCACGCAACTTAAAAGGCCAGGGATATTTTGTGTTTATGTTCTGTGTAACATCCATCTCTCTGGATGACACTAAATGTATTATCAAGCAATTAATAAGTATTGAATGTATTATGATTAGTTGATGCACATGTTGTATTTGGATATCTGGGATAAAACAGAGGTCTTAAGAATAGTGTATTCCATTGGTGTGCTAGTAAATATTTACAACCAGATTTCCAGAAGGGTTGTTGGAACAGAAATTGTGTTTCAGAACTTGTCAATTAAGTCCATACTGTAAATATTCCCAGTTACCCACTGGAAAGAGATTTGCAGGAGCACAGCATTGAATAGAATGTCCACCAGGAAGACATACAGATCAAATAATTTCAGTAGAATAGATTAGAATAAAATATTGTAAAATTACTATGAAATAATGAGTTTTGAGTACTTATTAACCTGCTTTTGACATATTTGATATAATTGTGTTAATAAATTTTAGTTTTTAATAATGGCCATGCTTATTCATCAAAATCAAATTCCTAAAAATGTAACATTTGTTTCTTAGGACACATGAGCTACAAAGATAAATAAACCCATTTTTATAGGACTGTGGTTTCACCACAGGACCTTGTACCTGCTAGGAAGCACTCTACCAGTTGAGCCAAACTTAAAGCCATTTTTGCCTTTAGGCTATTTTTCAGATAAAGTCTCCCTTTTTGCCAGGGCTACACTGGGACTGCAATCCTCTTACCTGTGCTTCCACATGCATCCCAAGTAAAGTCCCTTTTTTTGTTGTTTTTGTTTTTTTGTTTTTATTTTTTGTGGTACTAGGGTTTGAACTTAGGGCCTACTCCTTGAGTCAGTCTACTAGCCCTTTTGTGTGATGTTTTTTTCAAGATAGGGTCTCGAAAACTATTTGCCTGGGCTGGCTTCGAATTGCAATCCTCCTCATCTCTGCCTCCTGAGTAGCAGGATTACAAGTGTGAGCAGCTAGCATCCAGCTAAACTCCTTTTCATAGACAAATGGGACATGTCACTGAAACTTTGCCATCAATTCATCATACAATGGAATTAAGCATGTAGTGAATTCTACTGTGCCTCATGCCATGAATTTTATTTATTAAATTATTAAGAGATATTTACTGAAGAGATTGTGGATCCTATTGTTTTTCATAGCTTCAACCAATAATTACAATAAAACTTTATAGTGTCTAGGGTAGCAATCAGCGGTACAGCACTTGGCTAGCATGTGGGAGGCTGTGTTTTCCACCTCAGCACCGCACAAAATAAAATAAAAATAAAATTCCTTTACACATGCATACTAATTAAAATGGTTAGCACTTTATATGTTCACATAGTAAGCATATACTATTTTAGATCACTGTAACAATTAGTGTTTCAGGTCAATAAAAATGGAAAATACAATTCAGAAAGGTTTCAAGAGGAATTATTTTTTTCTTGATGCAACAGCTAATTCTTAACAAGGTAAAATACAGAGGACTCATTTATTCTTTTTCATCAAGGTAACTCAATGCACATAATGCTAACATAGTAAAAAATAACAATTTCCCATTCCCTGTTCCTCTAAGGACTATCTATTCAAAGCAAAGAAGATCCTTTCCAACTACTGCCACGTTTTTCCTTGCAAATCTCTTTTCCCTCATATCCCGTGTATTCTCTCCGTATTCTTCTAATTTTGTTGTCTGAATCAGGATAAGAGTTTGCCCCACTACTGACGAATGGATTAAGAAAATATACTTATACACAACAGAATTTTATTCAGCCACAAAGAATAATAAACTTTTGTCATTCGCACCTGCAAATGGGTGGAACTGGAGAACATCACCTTAAGTGAAAAACAAAGAAAGTATTATTGGATGTGGGTCACACCCTAAGGGGAAAACGCACACGGAAAGAAATGGGAAAGGGAAGGAAACCTAAACCTTGAGTGTGGTTGATGTGTTCACTGTATAAGAATAAATACTGTAATCTTTTTTTATTTACTAATGTTCTCATATCATTCTTTTTTTTAATTCATTTTGAGTATTGTAATCTTAAACTGGCAGAGGCCACTATGGGAAATAGTGAAGAGGTCTGGAGAAATGAACCAGTTTTGGTTGTAATACACTTATGCATGGAAACAACACAAGGAATCTCCCTGTACAGCTATTCTTATCTGAAACTCGCAAAAATGTCATGTTTTCCTTATTATCTTTTATGTCTTTCTTCAAGAAAATTGGAGAACAAGAGGGAAGAACAAATTCTGTGGGGGAAGGGAGATAAATGTAAAAAATAAAATGAAAAATAAATAATTATTCTTCACAGAGGGAGGCAAACTCATTTCTGTGGCAGGAAGAAAAGCAAAATAAAAAAACGTTTTTTCACTTTGACTAAATACAAACTAGGTCCTGACTCTGAAAACCTAAAACTGTATATTTCAAAAAGAGCTCATTAAGCATATGGTAGACAATACTATTATTTAAAAAAATGTGATTTTTTAAAATGTTAAACATAATGTAAGCATAAAGTAAAAAAATATGAAGCGATTAATAGGAATTTAATTTAAAAACTGTTTCAGTATTGACAAATAACATTAATATTTGAAACAGGGAGATGGATTTATGATTGATAGGCATATTAGAAAGATATGAAGAGACATACTGTATAAAAATCTCACAATCCTACTTATATAGTTTTACATCCTGCTTCTTTTCACTGAACCTTTTTCTCTAACCACATACTTGTAGATTACTTGCAAATATTATCTTTACAGTTTGCAATATCACATCATACAGATATGTCATAGGACAACTCAGTTAACTAATTTTAGTTGTATAGACTGTTTTGCAACTTAGGGAGCTTTAGATAACATTGCATTTAAAAAAATCTTCTAGGCAGGCCAGGCACAGTGGCCCACACCTGGAATCCCAGCTACTTGGGAGGGGGAGATTGGGTGGGCTACACTGAAAGACTAGCCTGGATGAAAAGATAGTGAGACTCCATCTCAACTAATAAAGCCACACATAGTTCTGTGTGCCTGTTATCTCAACTATTGGGCAGCAGGAAGGCATATATGGGAAAGTTGCAGTCTAGACCAGTCCTGGCAAAAATGTGACACTCTACTAAAAAATAAGTAAAGAGAAACAGCAGAGAACAGGCTGAGGTGGTAGAGTGACTGCTTAGTAAGTGGAGTACCTGAATTCAAACCCAATACTTACAAATAATAAAAATATTCTATGTAGTGGACATTTTAGCATGTTTATTCAAAAGCTGCCTCTTCTATATTACAAAACTTTTTTTTAAATGAAACTTTTTTTACATACTATGAGAAAGTCTGTCAGCATCTACCTAACTCCCCACTATTCAGAGCTTCCATATCTACAGAGGAAAACTATCATTGGCACAGTAAAATAGGAATGATTTTAAAAAATAAGCAGAAGTTTTTACATGATTTATCAAAAGGTCATAGCCTATGAGGGAAACAGCGCATGTTTTAAACCATCACTTAACACATACTAACTCTGAAAGAGCCCAGTTGTTTAATGCCTATGTGTTTATTTAGCCATCTGTAAGGAATGTGTTACAATAATTATCTGGAGCAATGTTATAGGACTATGAATAATGTATGCAAAGTGAGTTACACAAAGTTGGTCTGCTACATGGTAGTTACACAATCCAGGAATAATTTCAGAAAATACTACCATGGACAGAATTGGATTTTGGCCAAAGAAATACAGCTCCTTTAGGCATGTGAAATCAGCTCCTTAATGACCTTACATGAATCTTGTCTCTTGTGCCAAGTGGAAGCTTGCTATTATGAGTCAACTGTGATCTTTTCACAATTATAGCACCATCGAACCCTCCATGGAAATCTAGTGATACATCTGGATTGTTCTTTTGAGCGGTTAAGAGGGCAATACTGCCAATACCCATTTGAAAAGCTGAAAATAATCTTTTTAAAATTTTTTTTCAGTACTAGAGTTTGTACTCAGAGATTTGTACTTTTTAGGACACTCTATATCACTTGAGCCCTTTTTGTTATAGCTATTTTTCAGATAGGGTCTTGCTTTTTACCTGGGCAGAGGAAGACCACAACCTTCCTTGCAACACTTGCAGAAGAGCTCAGATCCCAAATATGAGACACCAAGCTTAGCTTATTTTGTTGAGATAGAGGTCTTGCTAATTTTCAGCCAAGACTGGCCTCAAATCATGATTCCTGATATCCAGCTCCCAAGTAGCTAGGGTTATAAGAATAAGCATCCTGAGACCAGCTTTTATATTGAAAAAATATGTGAAAAAATAAGTAATTGGCTTTTGATAATTTTTATATATATGCATATTAAATATACTTTAAACTGTGTATGGATATTTATGATTACCAAAGTCTCTCTAATACTTTGGGAATCATATTTTTTAAAAGATTTATTTAGATCAATTCTTTTATTTAAAGAAATATCTTTAATAGCTAAGTCTTGAACTGGAGGTGTGGTTCAAGTAGTAGAGTGCCTACTTTGCAAGTGCAAAGCCCTGAGTTCAAACCCCAGTCCCACAAAACAGTAACTAAGTTTTAGCAAGCATTTGTAACAAAATATTTTAAAATGATGTTTGAATTCTAAATTAATTTTAACTAATATTTTTCATGTGTATGAACATTTTTGTCTCTGTGCAGTTATGAGCAGTTATACAAGGAGAGAGAAAAACCTTCTCCTTACATAAGCTTGAAAAATAACCACTGAAAAATAATACATAAGAAGATAAGTTCTGCAAACACAAATGGTCCTCTGAAGGCAGCCTGAGTCTATAAAGGGAAAGAGACTAAAGATGCTGATAACATAAAATGTATCTCCTGACATCAGGCTCCATTAATTTGATATACCTTTTAATTTAAGTACAAGTAACTAAAAATGAACCTTCTGAGAATAGAACACTGTAAAATGTTAACACATGTACTCTCATGGTTATTTGCCACTAAAAAATACCCAAATTTTGTTTAAACTTTTGTTTGCTTAGATTGTTCTTAATATCAAGGAAACTATGCCAAGGCTTTTCTTTTGTCATTTTAAAAATGACTTGAGTCATACAAGTCATTGTTGCAATTCAAAATATAGATGAAATTAATGGTAGCTCATTCATCATTCCAATAACCATGTAATGAGCACCAACAGTTTTATGCTGGGCTAACTTGCTGAGATCCATAAAGATTAATAATGGGGCAGCCATTGATCACAAGTAACTAACAATCCAAGAAAGAAAGTTATATATACAAACACATATGATATTTATAATTATTGTTAAATGAGATTCATGAATGAGAATGAAAATTTCAGGGGTTAAGGGAAGAAATCAATTTGATTTTGCAGTATCCTGATGCTTCAAAATGTTATTAGATAAAGAAAGACTTCCAGAAAAGAGAGATCGATAACCTGAATTCCAAATTCCAGCTCTCATATCACTTGAAATTTCTCATTTGTATTGGAGATTTAAAACTTTTACCTTATAAATAAGATGCAAATCTTCATATAAAAGATAAAAAGCAAAACTTCTAGAAGAAATCATAGGAAAATAATCATACAGTTGTAGAATAGGCAAATATTTCTTAAATATTCCATATGATAAAAATCTTAGTCTCTTTTGTATTTTCATTAAAGATAAAAGTAAGAGAATAAAAGACAAAACTGACTAGAAAGTGTAAATATATTCATAATATTTTTTCTGAAAAATTACTTACATCCAGAATATATTATTAAAACTCCTAGAATTAAATAAGGAAAAAAATTATAAAAACAGATAAAAGACTTAACCATTTCTATAAGATATCCATATACACTATAAATATATGGAAAGATGTTTGTCATCAATTACCAGAGAAATGCAAAAGTAATCATAATATAATTTTAGCAGAAGACCTGAATTTTTAAAAAAAAATCCAATTTTAAATGTTGAAGAGGCAGAGGAAGAACTTGAACTTTCATGGCCTCTTAGTGTAAGTGTAACTTGGAGAAATCACATCTCATCTGTGGGTTGATGCAATTTATACATCCATGGCTATGTGTGATTAGTAAGGCTTTTTTTTTTTAGTATAATAGCTGTGTACCTCACACATAATTTTCACAAAGTAAAGAATCATAACATGTGCCCGGGTTTAGAATAATTGTTCCATTATCCCAGAGAGTTTTGCTATCCGTGTTCTGTTCTTTTTTAATTTACTTAATTTTTGGTGGTACTGAGACATTAAACTCAGAACTTCTCACTTGCTAAGGAGGCGCTCTACAACTGTGGGTCTTGCCTTATGCCTTGGCTGCAATCCTCTTGTTTATGCTTTCCCACATAGATAGAATGACAGATATATACCTCCACTCTATGCCATTAGTTGGGATGGTGTCTCCTGAACCTTTTGGTTGTGCTGGCCTCAAACCACAATCCTGCAGATCTTCACTTCTCCAGTAGCTAAAATTATAGGCTGAGTCACCACACCTAGACCTTGGAGGTTCTCTTTTGGCCAAAAGTCACTGTCTTCCCAAGAGCACTCATCACGGCTTCTATCATATTGATTAATTTTTCCTGCTTTTAAACTTTATATCAGTGGAGTCATGCAGTATGCCCTCTTTTGGTTCTAGCTTCATTTGCTGTGTAGCATTCCATTCTGTGACCATACTATCATTTACTTATCTATTCAAATGATGATGAGCATTCATAATTTTGTTTTGTTTTGTTCTTTGGGGGGTAAGATACATTAGGAACAAAAATGAACATTGACTTAATATTTCTTAACGAATACATAGATAACTGTTAAGTGTCCCATCCAAGTACTAACCAGGCTGGACCCTGCTTAGCTTCTGAGATCGGAAGAGATTGGGCATGTTCAGAATGGTATGGCCATAGACTAGATAAGTGTTAAGTGTTATCTATTGCTGTGTAGCAAATTACCCCAAATTTAATGACATAAGACATTTAAAAAAATTTACATACCTTTTGAGGATCGAGAATCTTGAAGTGCTTCAGCTGTGTGTTTCTGCCTCAGGGTCTCTCATGAACTTAGAGACAAGCAATGTGTTAGAACTGGCATCCCTGTAAATGTAAGATGGTGTAAAAGATTTGTCCTCAAGCTCACTTACACAGCTTCTGAGAGGAGGTTTCAGTTTCCAACCACACTTACTACTCCTTAGGGATATTCACAATGCAGCATTACTCCAGAGGTAGTGGTGGTGATAGGGAAGGTGGAGAAGAGAGAAGAATTAAAGAACCTTTTATAATTACATCACCATCTCAGCCATATTATCTAGGGCAACCAGAACAACTGCAAGTAATATAACATAGCAAGGGATAACACAAATGTACCTTCCCCAGGATATGGGGATCACTGGGAAATCACTAAGAGGTTCTTCAGTCATTATTATGTATAGGCAAATAGTTGCATTTCCAAGGAATTGTAGCCTATACCAAATATTCAAATAGTGCAAAGCACCATCAAGAACTGTTAGGGATTTGAAAAAATACAATAGCTAGATATTCTAGCTAAAGAATCCTACATAGAATCTTGTAGTGAAGAAGCCAATAGAATAATATATAGCTTCCAAAAATTTTCTCTTGGAACATTATTCATGGGATTTTTATAAGATGTGCTATTCATATGCAATTATTAATATGTATTTTATTTTCAAGAGGAGTTTGCCATTAATAGCTGGTAGGACACAGCTTTTCCCTTAATTTTTCCTATTTCATCCCAGAACTACTAACTTTGACCTTAAACTGAATGTCAGCATTTCCTATTCTTACTTCTTACCTGGCTTTAAAGGATTCTTTCAAATCTATGCTGTTTCTATATTGCATGTTATGTTTTTATTCTCATAGGAAAATTACAATGTTTTTACCATTTATTTATAATTTCTTGACTTAACATTTCTAGAGATTCAGAAAAATCTATAAATTTCCTGAGAAATGTTGCAAAGGAATTTTATAGAGAAACATGCCTGTACAGTAGGTTTTTAAATTAATCAGAAACATAGTACTGTCAGAAAAAATATAAGACAACAAAAAAATTGAATTTCAGATTAAAAACACATTTTAATATAAATATATATCAGGAAATACTTGGGGAACAGTTACATCAAATGAAATTAGACATTGTAAATTTTATGTGCTTATTCATGTGACCCCACCAGAAAAACATCCTAAAACAATGGGGTACAACTTTCAGTAACAATATCTACTACATTTTGTGTGGCACTCTAGTTATCACCTGGTCTTTTAAAAAGTGTCCAATTATTTTGCCCTCTGAAGCATTTTTTTTCTTTAAATCTCATGCTAACTTTGGTGGACTTCTGATTTGTACTTATTTTCTATTCCTTTTCCACAAAACTGGATCATCTTATATTTAGAGTCATCCCCCAGAGAATGCAATAGTCAGGAGTGACCATTCAGAAGTATAATAAATCACAGCAATATTCTCCATAGCTTCAATTATTTAATTACTGAGAATTGCCCACTAGATGACATTCATGACTTTATTCTTTTTAACTTAAAATAACACATCTGATATCTATTCTGGGTTAGTTTTCTCATGGTTTAGAGAGAGAATTTACCTCTTTAACAAATGTTGATGGGAAAACTGGCTATCTGCCCATGGAAAACTGGCTATCTGCCCATAGAAAACTGAAACTAGATCCATGCTTGTCATCCGGTATAAGTAACAACTCAAAGTAGATTAAGAATCTTAATATCAGACCTGAAACCTTGCAGTTAGTACAGGAAAGAGCAGGGGATACACTGGAAGCAATAGGCATAGGCAAGGACTTCCTTAATAGAACTCAAGTGTATCAGATACTAAGAGAAAAGATTGACAAATGGGACTACATGAAATTAAAAACTTCTGCACAACAAAAGAAATGGTGTCTAAATTAAATAGTCCACCCACAGAATGGGAGAATATCTTTGCTAGCTATACATTATACAAGGGACTGATAACCAGAATATACAGGGAGCTAAAACAAACTCCCCAACAATGAATGACCCAATTCAAAGGAAGAAATCCAAACAGTTAAAAAAACACATGAAAAAATGGTCACCATCCCTGCCCATAAAGGAAATGAAATCAAAACCACACTAAGATTCCATCTTATTCCTATTAGAATAGCTATCATCAAGAACATCACCAACAACAAATGTTGGCACAGATTTGGGGTAAAAGGAACCCTCATATACTGCTGGTGGGAATGTAAGCTGGTACAACCACTATGGAAAACAAATGGAGGCTTCTTAAAAAACTAAACATAGATCTGCCACACAATCCAGCAATACTACTCCTAGGGATGCACCCGAAGGAATGTGAGTCAGGCTACTACTCAGGCACCTGCACACCCATGTTTATTGCAGCACTATTCACAGTAGCCAAGCTATGGAAACAACCAAGATGTCCCACTACCAATGAATGGATTAAGAAAATGTAGTATTTATACACAATGGAATTTTACTCAGCCATAAAGAACAATGAAATTTTGTCATTTGCAGGTAAATGGATAGAACTGGAGAACATCATCTTAGGTCAGGCTCAGAAGGCCAAAAGCCTCATGTTCTGTCTCATACATGCTCTCTCATATAGACCTGAAACAAATGCAGCAATATTATTGGACATGGGTCACACTAAGGGGAGACCATGAACAGGAGCGATATGTCATGGGAAAGAAGCCAAAAACTTGAATGTGGTTTATGTACTCATTGTATAGGAACAAATATAGTAATCTTAAACTGACCAAGGCCACTGTGGGAAGGGAACTGGGGAGTAGTGAAGAGGTCTGGTAGAGATGAACCAATTTGGTTTGGAATACACAGATGCATGGAAACAAAACAAGGGATATCCCTATATGGCTATCTTTATCTCAAACTAGAAAAACCCTACATTCTTAATATCTTCTATATTTTTTTCTTCTACAAAATTGGAGAACAAGAGGGCAGAACAGGAGTTGGCATGGGGGGGTGGACAGAGGAGGGAGGTGGTGGGGAAAAGGGTAGGAGGATGAATATGATGCAAATAACATATACACATGTATGTACATACAGAAATGATACCTGTTGAAACTGTTCCAGGAGTCAGAGAAAGGGGGATGAAAGAGAGCTGTAGTGGAGGTGAATTTAAGCATTATGTATTTGATACATTGTAAGAAATTTTGTAACTATTCCAATGAACCCCCACCTAGCACAATAATAATAATAATAATGAAAAGAAAGTAGGTGTTTTAACTCTTTCCCCACTTTCAAAAGCAAATGTTTACATTCTTGTGAGGAAACTGGTCTTGGACACCTACCTATCTGTCTTTCTTTGCTGTCATAGCATACTTTCGTGCTTGCTTTAAAGAAATTAGCTGGTTGGAACTCCTGCTCTGAAAACATTGGCAAGGATGGGGTATGTACACATATCTGTCAATGAAAAAATGAGACCTCTTGAAACTATCACAGAAATGGTATGTGGGGAAGATAAAGAGAATGATGGAAGGGGTGAAACAACTATGATATATTGTAAGAACTTTTGTAAATGTCACAGAGTACCACCAGTACAGCAATAATAAAAACTTGGTATCTATTAGCCATGGTAGCTCCCTGTGACCTTTATGAAATACAAAGTAGCAAAAATGAATTGGGTCACACCACAAAAAGCTCACAGTTACCTTTTAACTCACAGTTTTATTTTAGAAAACATTTGGAACTTCTTTTGTGTGTGTGTGTGTGTGTGTGTGTGTGTGTGTGTGTGTGTGTGTGTGTGTGTATGTCACTGGGGTTTGAACTTAAAGCCTCATGCTTGCTCAGCAGGCAATTAAGGCACTCTGTGAGTCCTCTTTTTGATTATTTTTTTGAGATAGGTTCTCCAGAACTATTTGCACTGGGACTGGCTCCCAAGGGCAACCCTTCTGATCTCTGCCTCCTGAGTAGCTAGGATTATAGACTTGAACCATTGGAGCCCAGTTTGGAACTGCTTATTTTCTATATGGATCTAAGCATTGCTCTGAACAAATATCACATAGATATTTAGGTTATTATTAAATCAAAAGATTCTATAAAACATTAAAATCAGTACTAGAGAAATCTTTAAGCTAGAGGTGTAATCCCTAGAAAGAGATATTTTTGGTTCCCATTAATGGAATTATATTGAATGCCTAAGGCATGAAGAGATGTGAGGACTTGTTTAACTTTTTTTTCTTTTGTACAGACAATTTCAGAGTTTTGACTTAAATGGGTAACTTAGATGGGTAATTACATATCTTAAGTCAGAATTGCTTACATCTTTGTTCATCATTTGAGAGTGCTTAAATGAGACATGCTTAGGATAGAAGACATTTCAGGAGAGTCTAATGAAACAATTCAGGAAAGTCTAATAAAATAATTGCCTGTGCCCTTCAATGTTAGGGAGTTCCTACTGTATGCTGGCATTGTTCTTGTTGCTTAACTTAGGTGAGTTATCTCATTAGCTCTCATAAGAACTGAGAACAGGAAGAAGGTGAAGCTAAGTTTGTTAGAAGAACCTTCTAGAAAAACAGTTATCTCTTGGGTTGTCTGGGAGTTGAATTTTGTCTCCATTGAATTTACTTTGGGTAATTTGACACACTCTAAGACTCAATCCTTTCCTCTATTAAATGGAAAAATAGTGTTTGCTTCATTGGAAGAGTTATTATAATATTGAGTGAAATATTAAAGATAAAACAGTATTCGCAAAGAATAAAGGTTACCTATTATTGTTTAATGTGATCTGCCTTAGGCTACATAGCTTGTCTGATGTAATTAAGCAGAAGTTATTATCCTCCAATAGCTGAGAAAATGAAGCCTGGTACAATATGCTAGGTCTGAAAATATTAGAGTCAGTTATTTAAAAGATAAGCAAATACCTAATCAGAGCAAAAAAATTAATGTTTCTTGAATGGAAATGGAGAATCAAGTCTGTTCCAGAGACCTTCAGTGTTAGGGCGAAGACCATGTAAGTGCAGCTTGAACACTAGCTGGGGACTGCATGACACACGGTGTCCTGCAGCTATCTGTCATTATGATGGAATACCTAAGCTAATTAACTTCTAAAGAGAAAAAATTTACTTCGCCTCACAGTTGTGAAGGTTCAAGTCCATGATCCATTAGCCCCACTGCTTTTGGTCACTGAGGCAGCACATCATGATTGAGGAAAAGCACTCTCATCCTGATCCAGGGTGTGAAGAGAAAGTGGAGAAACAAGGCTTACATTGTCCTCGCCAGGTTTATGCCACCAGTGATCTAAGGACTTTCCACTAGGCCTAACTCCTAAAGGTCCACAGTACCTCCCAATAGTACTACCCTGGTGACCAGGTCTTTAAGATATGGTCTTTGGGGGACACTTGTGTCATAGCAGAAGCAGAGCTGTCATTATTGAGGAGGTCTCAGACAATACCTACATGTTTGTATTTATTATATCTTCTGTCTTTTGCCAAAAGAAATTAGCTTATTGTTTTCATGTATGATCAAAGAAAAAAAACCTTACTAAATGATGTTTAACTTTATTGAAATAAAGGAGCAAATTATAGAAAAAATGTTTTATGAGCTACTTCCTTTGGAGGAGTTCTTCTCATTAAGTACCATTCACATAGACAAAAATATTTTATTTCTTTATTTTCGTCTTTTTTTTGAAAAAGGGTTTGGTTATGTTGTTCAGTTTGGCTTTGAACATTCAGTACTCTTACCTTAAACTCACAAGTAGTTGGGATTATAAGCATGTACCACTGCACCCAGATGGCAAATAAATATTTTGAAATATTTGTAGCTGTGTGCACAGCACATGTATTTTATGCTATTATATTGTATGCATCATTATATGTGTGTGTGTGTGCTTGTGTGTCTATGTGTATTCATGTATGTTTTATACATTTGTTGGCCAATAGATCTTTACACACATTTAGAGTCCCACAAATTGACTTTTTCTAGATTCTTATTACATAGTTTTGAAATTTCACATATAATTTAATAGAGCTTTTTTGTTTTTCATAGGAATTATTGAAATTGTGGCTGAGTGATTTTAAGTGGCTAATTTAAAGTCAGACTCAATATGTGCATGTGTGTAGAGTGGGATTTAAATCTTGCCTTTTCAGTTTATATCATACCAATCCTGCCTTACTTATACTATTTACTTGTGTCATTTTATTTATTTTATTTTATATTTTATTTTGTGGAACTGAAGTTTGAATTCAGGGTTTTGCCTCCCAAACGAGGCATTATATGGCTTGAGTACAACTCCAGTCCAGTTTGGACTGGTTAATTTGGAGATGGGGTCTCTTGAGCCCCATTTGGGCTGACCTTGAACCACAATCCTCCTGATCTCAGCTAGGATTATAGGTGTGAGCCACTGGCACCCAACTTCCTTGAGTTATGTATAATTCTAATTTTTTAAAAAATAAATATCTCTCTTTTCCTTTCCCTCCCCCATCCTTCCGTCTCTAAAGAGTTAAATTTCCCACAGGATTAAATATATTCTTATCACATTCTTGTACTCTTATAAAGATATATGTAAATGTGTATGTAAAACCACATGCCACTTATTGTATTTTGATTTCAATCAAAGCTAAAATAGCTGATTTAATTTATGATCAATTTGATATGCATTTAATAATTACTATTACCATGTGTTCAATAAGGTATGCCCTTATCAATAAGAATTTTCTTGTCTTGTAATACATATATATGTGGAAATGTCACAAAGAAACTCCTTGCATAGCTACCTTAAACAAGCAAAAATGTCTTTTTTCTTTCCTTTATTGTTGTGATGGGTGGAGGTACATTATGGCATTTACACAGGTCTTCACCATGTATCAAATATATCAGAACAGGTCCTGTCTGGGGGTTGGTACCAGTGGGAGGAGGGAGGATGAGGGGAAATGGTGTGGGAGAGTGAATATGGTGCAAATACTGTGTATACATGTATGTAAATAAAAAATGAGACCTCTTGAAACTGTTCTAGGAATGGGGAGATAGAGGGGAAAAAGGAGAAAGATGGAGGTGATGAACTCAACTATGATATATTGATATATTGTAAGAACTTTTGTAAATGCAACAATGTATCCCAAGCACAACTATTAAAAAAATAATAATTATAACCCTAAAAATGATTTTTTGTCTTCTAATTGTGATCATATAGTTATATTAAGTGAAATAAAGAAACACAAAGCCAGAAATACTCTTTGGTGACTATTAACATTATTGTTTTATGGGACTGGATCCACCTTTTACAGTTTATCACAGAAGAATGGCAAATTGCTGCTTTAATAGAAGCTTCATGGACAAGAAGATTTAGATCACATATCATATAACCTACAATTTTCTCCTAAAATAACATCATGTGCATAACTTCAAAGTTGCTTATTAAATGTTTGTGAATAAACATCTATTATCTGAAAATTTTAAGTTTTCAAAGTCTCTATTTTATATCCAAACTTTGTGTTTAATATTGAGCTAAAAGTTCCATTTTAGTGTTTATAATTTAACTTCTTTGTTATGTAGATGAAGCTAATAATTTATGTGACATTAATTCACCAAGTTCATAAGTTCAGAGGAGTCAAAGTACAGTAACAAAAGAAAATACCATCTTATTTGTCAATGAAGAACTAATAATTCCATTCAAAAACTTTAATGAAACTTGAATAAAGATTAACTTTATATCATTAGCTTCTCAACTGATAATTTTAATTAATTGATTAATTGTGTATATAATAGTCTATTCCTAACATCACTTTTCTGCTTCTCACAAGTGTCTTCTATGAGTATTTGCATTTCCTTGCGTGAAATTTGGATCTATGGGTGTTAACTTTAAAACTATAATCATGAATTAGATATATAATGTGTATTAACTTCATAGTGGTATTCATTGCACTGACTGGAGTCATCATTGCAGGCAAGGAATGCTGAATAAAAGATACTGACAGCAAAGAAAAAGTTATGGGCTAAAGTGATATTATTTGCTTGTTAGAATAACAGGGTTTATGACCAATTAGAATCAACATCGATGGCATCTATGTTTAATGATCTGCCAGTGTCTCCATATATTATCCCAGATGCCCCAGGCATTAATGATCTTAATTTTTGATTGGCGGCAGCTTTTGGATTTTGCAGAATTATGACAATATTCTTAATAAGAGGTAGTGTGTGCAGGAAGGGTAAGTAACCATTAATATAAAATACCTATAAGAGAATCCATGGAATAGTTAATTGACCAATCATTTTCTTGTAGAAGCACTTCTAAATATGATTTAACAGCATGGGGCACAACAACTAGAATAATTTTCTGCAATCAATTAAAAAATCCTTACTATTTTAAAATCACACACTACAAAATAATCACATAATTGGCTTTATTGCTAATACTTAATCACTGAGTACAAATTTGTCTCAATTTCTTTTCTCAATTTCTGAGTATTGCAAAACACCTGAAAATAATTTAACTGTAATACTAAATTTCCATCTGAAGTCTTAAAGAAATTAGATTTTCAAAGACACATGGGAAAAATAACCAAAAAGTGTGTCCAATTTGGAAAAGAGAAGGGACATATGAGGATTAGGTATTTCTAAATATAGATAAAGAGCTGGCTTCAGAGAAAGAAATGGAAAGGAGAGTAAGTTGGAAGAGATGTGTGTCAGGCAGATGTTTAGAAGTGCTCTCATTTCCAGGGCAG
The DNA here is from genome assembly GCF_047511655.1 of Castor canadensis. NCBI lineage: Eukaryota > Metazoa > Chordata > Mammalia > Rodentia > Castoridae > Castor > Castor canadensis. Next base: position 126,467,927 of record NC_133386.1, read on the forward strand.
TTCCAGAGACATGGATGTTCATCCATTAGTGGATTTACCCAACTTTCCTATTTCCTAAGAATCTGAACATATTAAAAACTCATTAATCCATATGAAATAAATACACAGAGAACACTTGTTCTCTTTCTTCAAATGTATTCAAATAGAAATGAGGGAAATGACATAAAATATTTCAGGACCTTTCTTGTCAGTGACATTTCTACTAATTGGAAGCTGGAAACAATGATCTTGCTATTTTCACCTCTCTAAAACAAAAGTTAAGTGGGTCACCATCTTTCCTATCAAAATAAGGTATCAGTCTCAAAAACCAGAAATTCTTGGCTAAATTTATTATCCAGGTTTAGATAAACACACAAATACATGGATATAAAAACACAGGCATACACCAACAGTCACACACTCCACTCATAATAATCAATTGTAGGCACAGGACAGGTTACCAGTAGTTAAAACTTCCCTTTGAGAAAGGGTGGATGGATATGCCGCAGAAGTCAATGGGTGAGCCTTCTGGTGGAATTCTGCTTGGTGGACTTTGGGAAGGACTGGGTTGAAAAGTACTTTAATAAGAAACTAGGCTGCTCTCTGAAATAATCACCTTGTCGTTGCTCTACATGGACCCTGGTTCTAAATTCTTCCATGCACTTAACTTTTGTTGTTTTTTTGATCCTCTCTGGAGACCTGAGGTGAATTCCGCTGAGGGCATGATGTGAAGCATTCACAGGTTGCTTCTTGTCGATGAGCTTTAATAAACCTGAGAACTATTTTCCAGTCACAGGCATATGGAACAATACAACTTCCCTTGAAAACTTTTTAAGCTTTTCATTTATTTGCTTCCATCTGTATCATGCTAGCACACAGTAATTAGAAAAACAATTATTTTCTACAAGTAGCTCTCATATCGGCATATTACCTTGCTGCTTTCTCAATTCCATGCTCTCTTTCTTCTCAATTCTTCACCTTCTGTGCATTCTCAATCTGATTTTCTCTGAAGAATGGAGTCCTGTTGTTCAGCTCCATATTATTAATGCATTTGAGTCATCAAAGAATTTCAAATACAGATGCAATATGATTTTCCTACTATCTCAGATCTCAAATTTTCTGGAGACTTTTTCCATCCATTGAAGCTCTCAGAGCAGCTGATTGTTTCAAAAATATATTTATTTTATATTTGATTTATCATACATTAACAATATTTGAGGACTTCATTGTGCTAATTGCATACATGAATACAGTGTACCTCGAACAAGTTCACCCCCTCCAATAATGGGAATGTAAATTCCCATTCCCAGCCTCCCTTTTCCTCACTTTTTCAAAAAGTGTTTAAAAAACACTCTTTCATACACACATATGTGTATATGCAGCATATTTTCATCCTTTTTGCCCCACAATATTCTCTCACCTGTCTCCCTCTAGCCGATACTATACATTCGTGATCCATGAGCATTTTCATCATTGTTTTCTGGTTAGGTTCTACAAGTGGGGAGAACATATGATACTTGGTTTTTGAGCATGACTTACTCTGCTCAATATCATACCTTCAGTTCCATCTACTTTCCTGTAAATGACATTTTTCATTTTTCATTATGGATGACTAAATTTCATGGTATATATACATCATATTTTCTTTGTCCATTCATCAATTATTAGTCACCTCAGCTGGTTCAACAGTCTAACTATTCTGAAGAGAGCTGCAATAAGTGAATGTATGCACTTATCTCTGTTGGATAATGATTTATACTTCTTCAGATACATGTCCAAGAGTGGTATGGCAGTGTTATAAGGTAAGTCTGTTTTTACTCTTTTGAATAACATTCATACTGTTTTCCATAGTGGTTGCTTCAGCTTGCATTCCCACCAAAAGTACAGGAGTATTCCTTTTACCCTCTCATCCTCACCAGCATTTGCTGTTTCTTTCCTGTATGATGGCCGACTTGAATGGGATGAGATGGAATTTTAGCATAGTTTTGATTTGCATTTCCTTTATAACTGAGGATGATAAACATTGCTTCATGTATTAACTAGCTATTTGTATTTCTTCTTAGAACTGTCTGTTCAATTCATTTGTCCAGTCCATTTAATTGGATTATTTATTCTGTTTAGTTTTTGGAGCTCTTTGTATATTCTGGATATTAATCCCTTATCTGTTGAATAGCTGGCAAAGATTTTCATTCTGTGGGTTGCCTCTTGATTCGGGTAACAGCTTCTTTTTATCTGCAGAATCTTTTACTTGGATGTAGTCCCATTTGATAATCTTTCCTCTAATTTATTGGGTATCTGGAGGCCTATTCAGAAAATAATTGCCTATATCTTCCAGGATGGAAAAAACATATTTTCCGTATGTTTTTTACTATAAAATTTTCAAAGTTTTTAGTCTTACATTAAAATCTTTGATACATTTGGAGGTGACGTTTTTTGGTGAGGAACAAGGGTCTAGTTTCAGTCTTTTGCATGTAGATAATTCAGTTTTCCCAGTACCGTTTTGTTGACAAGTCTGATTTTCCTCCAGTGAATGCCTTTCTTTTATCAAAGATCAGAAAGCAGTAGTTGTGTGATTTTATTTCTGGGTCTTCTATTCCATTGGTCTTCATGTCTTTTATTTGTGCCATTACCATGCTGTTTTTGTTATTATGATTCAGTAGAATAGTTTGAAGTCCATTATTATGACACTTCCAGCACTGATGTTTCACTCAGGCTTACTTTTGATATCTGGAGACTTTTATTCTGCCATATGAATTTTAGGATTGATCTTTCTATTTCTGTGAAGAATGACATTGAGATTTTGAAGAGCACTGCATTGAATTGATAGTTTGGTGGCATAGCCATTTTCTTGATATTAGTGTCAATTCATTGATGTAGAAGGTCTGTCCATATTGTATTATCTTCTTCAATTGCTTTCTTCAGGGTTTTACAGCTTTTACTGTAGAGGTTTTTCACCTCCTGGACAAGACTTTTTGAAGCTATAGTGAATGGAATTTTTTTTTCTGATTTCTTTTTCAGCCTGTCAATTGTTGATATGAAGAAAAACTGATGATTTTTGTATGTTGGTTTTATATCCTTCTATATGGCTAAAACTGTTCAGTAGATTTTGGAGGGTTTTTTGTGAAATATTTTGAATCATTTAAGTATAGAATCATATCAACTGCAAATAGGGATAATTTTAATTCTTCCTTCCATATTTGAATCCCTTTTCTTTCTTTTGCATTATTTCTCAAGTTATTTATTCTAGTACTATCTTGAGTGAGTGGGGAATTTGAACACCTTCTTCTCATTCCTGACTTTAAAGGAAATGGTTTTAGTTTTTCCCTATTTAGTATGATGTTGGCTATAGGTTTGCCATATATAATTTTTGCTATGGCAAGGTACATTCTTTCTTTTCCTTCTTTCTTCAGAGCTTTTATCATGAAAGGATGTTGAATTATTTTGAAGCCATTTTGCATTTATTGAAGTCATTTGCATCAATTGAGAAGATCATGTAATTATTATTCTTGATTTTGCTTATATGCTGTATTACATTTATTGACATGTATGTTGAACCATCCTTGCATAAAACCTACTTGATCATGGTGTGTTTTTTAATATGTTGGTGAATTCAGTTTGCAAGTATTTAGTTAAGAATTTTTACATCTATGCTCATTAAAGAAATAGCTCTGTAATTCTCTTTTTTTGTTTTATCCTCATCTGTTTTGGGAATTTGTGTAATACTAGATTCATAGTATAGTCTTCATAGTAAGTACAGTCCTCCTTCTTTTTCTATTTCCTGGAAAATTTTGAGGAATACTGCTACTAGTTCTGATTTATATGTCTGGTAGGATAGAACAGTGAATCTGTCAGGTCCAGGGTTTTTTATTTGTGGAGACTCAACTGCTTCTTCAATATCATTGCTTGTTACAGTTCTATTTAAGTTATTTATAACCTCTGGCTCAATTGCAGTAGTCAAATACATCTTGAAATTTATCCATTTCTTATACATTTTCCAGTTTGTTTTAATATAGGTTTTCAAATTATTCCATCATGATCACATTGATTTCATTGACATTTATTCTAATAACCCTTTTTTATCTCTAATTTTTAGAAATTTGGGTCTTTTCCCTCCCCCTTTTAATCAGATTGGCTAAAGGTTTATCAGTCTTACCTATCTTTTTAAAAATGTTTTTGTTTCATTGTATTTTTTTGTCTCTATTTCATTAATTTTTGCCCTACATTTTATTAGTTCTTTCCATCTGCTAATCTGAGGTTTGACTTGTTCTTCCCTTTTAGGTACTTTAGACACATCATTAGGTTATTTATTTGTAATAGCTCTCTGTCTTGTCTGTCTTTCTCTTGATGTAGGCAGTAATATCTATTAGCTTTTCTTTTATCACTGCTTTTGCTTATTCTGAAGATATTCATAGGCTATGTTCTCATTTTTGTTAGATTCTAGGAATTTTCAGTTTGTTTCCCTTATTTCTTCAGTGATCTACTATTTATTCAACAATGTGTTGTTCATTGTACATGTGTTTAAATTTTTCTGTAATTTCTTTGCTGTTAAATTCTAGTTTTACTTTATTATGATGTGATAGGATAAAGGGAGTTATTCCAATTTTCTTATATTTGCTAAGACTTACTTTGTGTCCTAAAATATGATGAATTTTGGAGAAAATTCAGTGCACCTGCTGAGAGGAATATGTATCATGTAGCTGCTGGAATATTGGAGAAATAGCAAACAGGTGAAGAAAAGAAAACCTCAAATATATACACATTAGAATAATATGGAAAAAAATGTCCATTCTATTTGTACTTCTATATTTCCCCCAAAGTTTTTTTGACTGTTCTAATACATCTACCTTTTCTCCAGGTTCTGACATTCTGTTTTCAATTTGATCCACTGTATTGAAGAGATTTTTCAACTGAATTTTTTTATTTCACTTATTGAGCTTTTTATTTCCAAAATTTCATTCTGATTCTTCTTCAGGATTTTTGCATTATGTTTTAGTTCCTTTCCTATCCTGCACTGTTTTCCTAATGTTTAGGCATTTGTTTGACCCTCCCTCTTTGAATCCTTTTTATAAAATACCTCTTTCATCTTGTTGATCATTCTTATAATCATGCTTCTGAATGCTTCATCTGGGATTTCTTGATTTTTAATTGAGTTTAAACTTTTACTTGATATGTTGCCTAAAATGACAAATGACAGCTAATACATGCAATATATTTTGGCTTTTGACACTGCTCCTTTTGGAGAGATAGCTTATAACCATTTAGTTTTCCTTTCAAGCTATAACAAGCACGATCTCTATCAAGTGTTTACTTCTGAATTCCATGGATCTTTTCTTCCAGGTTCCAATTCACATTTCCTTGTGATCTTTCAAGTCATATAGTTGATATTTTTCTGTGGAAGCTTCTTACTTCAAAATTAATAAATACTGAATTAATTAGCATGGTCAGGTGCTCTACCATTTGAACCATGCCCACAGCTGTCAGGGTTTTGTTTATTTTGTATTGTTTGTGGTACTAGGGTTTGATCTCAGGTTTGAACTTTGAGCTTGTTAGGCAGGCACAAGAGAGTTCATTTTTTTTCTTTTTCTTTATTTAGTGGTTGGAGTTTGAACTTAAGACTTCATATTTGCTAGGCAAGCATTCTACCACTTGAGCCATGCCTTCAGCCCAGCAGACATTGTTATTATTTTTTTGGCAGTAATTGGGTTTGAACTTGGAGCTTCGTGCATAGCATATTCTACAATAATAAATAAATTTCAATGTATAGTGGCTCAAATAAGAGCCTGAGGTGAATTTTCCTGATATGTATCCTTGTCACTTAGCTTCTGGCTCCACTGTCCTCCCAGGCTTTGCAATCTTTGTCATCTTTGTACCAGGTTTGGAACAGCATGGACAGCTGGCCTACCTCCTGAGAGTGTTGACCTATAAACAATATATACCATTCCCTTCATATCCCACTGACTGAAACTCACCCATCAAGCACACCATCCTCCAACGTTGTCTAGCTCTGTGTTAGGGACACCCATCTACAGATGAATGGAGAAAGAAAATGCAGTATATGTGGATTGTGAAATGATTTTTAGTCCTAAAAAAGCAAAGGGAATCATAGTATTGTATATTTTATTAGTTTGAACAAATGTATGATGACATGTATTTATTATTATAGCATCATACATAGTATTTATTTTCACTGCCCTAAAAATCCTGTGTTCTTCCACTTAACATTCCATTTCCCCAAGCCTAAAGCAACCACGGATCTTTTTATTATCTAGATATTTCTGGCATTTCTGGAGTGCTGTACAGTTGAAATCACAATATGTAGCCTTTACAGATTGACTTCTTATACTTAGTAATATTCATTTACATTCATTTTGTGGCTATACTAAGTTTCTTTTCAGTGCTAAACAATAGTTTATTGCCCAGTTCACTAAGGATGAGCTCTAATATAAACACTGGATTTAGAGTAATAATAATTTATTAATATGGCTTCATCAGCAATAAAATATATTCCACTATGGTAAGGGGATGTTGATAATTGGAATGGTTGTGTATATGTGAATATAGGGAGAATTTAGGAAGTCTCTGTACCATTCTCTTAATATTACTCAGAACTGAATATTGTTCTAATGAATAAAGTCTTGAAAAAAAAGAAAATTCTACTATTCGAAAGAACTTATTTGAATTTAGAGGACATTTTGCTAAGTGAAGTAAGCCAGGTATGGAGGAATAAATTCTGCATGATATAATTTACATGATGTATATAAAGAAGCAGAAAAACAGAACAGAATAATCATTGCCAATGACTCAGGGGGGACTAGAGAATGGATATATATTTTTATTTATGTAAGATACTTAACAATATACTATTGCGCAGTTTAACATATGTTAAGAGGACACATCTTATGCATATTCTTACCACAGGGCACAAGAACACACACACACACACACACACACACATGAAGAGAAGTTTGAAGATGATGGATATATTTAGCACCTTGATTGTGGTAATGGTTTCATGAATGTGTGCAAACTCATAAAAATATATTGAATATATCCATTTTCTCATAGCAATTATCCTCAGAAATGGTTAAGAAGTAGAAATGTTTGTGAACATTTGTACCTCCCATTGTCGTTTTGAAATTTTCTGCATTAAGTCTAGTCAAAAAACTGAAATTATTTTATGAATTCCGTTTTTTTTCTTGTAGTTACGTTTTGTATACTTATATCTATGTATGTATCTATCTATATTTGCCAGTTGAATTCATTTAGATTCTTTCAAGAAAGGATTCAAAATCTTGTATTTTGATATTTTAAATATTTTTCTACCTTGTACATAGCAACAAAACAGTTCTGAACACATAACTTTTTTCTGATTATTTATTAATGATTTAGAGTAGTATTCAGCAATTCATCTACTCCTTTTCGAGTGTATATAGCAGGTAAATTAATTCTAAATTTCTTTATGTCTTTTAATAGAGTAAGGACCAGTAGAGAATTGAAATAATATTATTTTTCCCTTTTATTACCCACAATGAATCTTATTGTGGATGTTCAATAAATATTTAACTAAGAACTTGAAGACAAGTGTGTCTATGTTGTCATGTCCTAATCACAAGAGTATCCAAAACAGTGCTGCAGGACAGTGATTCTTAACCTTTCTGATTTTACATTCCTCCTGCTACTATATCAAAGAACATGGTGATCTCGGCATGCTAGAAATAAAAATTGTACATTATTTTGAGAATGAGATGGAGATGTTTATAGACATTGTGTTGTTGCATTTCTCATTAATGGCAAATTTTAAGGACAGTATTACTGCTTTTGTGTTGATGGAAGCCAATTTTACACTGCTGTCTTTAAAACAAGTAATTCTGTTCAGTTTTGTTGGAGTGCAAAATGATAGAGATGAGAAAAAGTTATTGCTATGGTAACTGTAAAACCTGAAGATAATAATAATTTTTAAATGGAAGTGGTGCTATTGTCAGGTGGGTTTGGCAGGAAAAGCCCACAATACTAGTGAAAGGATGTAGCAAGTGAGGAATGGTTGATTCTTAAGAACTGTTTTGAAAGAACTGCAGCCTGTTGAGAGGTTTCCTTGTCCCTACAGGGTTACGGTGTAGTTTGTTAACTATTACTTTTTTAAGAACTTGAGGGAAATTTTTTCTGTGTTTTTTCCTATAAATTTAAATATTTTGGTGACTGGATTTCCAAACTGTGTGAATTGATATTTTAATTTGATGATAAAAATATGCCTCCTGTTAATGTATAAGAAAAGAGTTATTTTTTCCACATATGATTTAATGAATAAATATTCTATCTTCATGTACCAGGAGCAATACAGGGTAATAAGGACATCAAAATGCATGGGATCATCTCTATATTTGAGATGCTAATAAACCAGTGGGACAAACAAGTACGCAGGTAATATTAATTCATTGCTACCATTTATAGAAAGGTGGATAGCATGTTATCGAAGTAAAAGAATACTAAACTCAAATTATCGGAGGGATTCCAAGATGGTGGCTAGAGGGAGGAAGCAGAAAGTGAGCCTCCTATAGTGAAATCTTGGAGAGACGCTGGAGACACACTTTGTAGGCATAATCACTGAGAAAAGGCATAACTTTGACACCTCCACACCTCCAGCCGGTGCAGAGAATCTCCACTTCATGTTAAACAGAGAAACGAGGAGGGCCCCCGGGGCCACCAGTGGCCAGCACCCATAGGGCTTAGGAAGACGTGGGCCAGGTGAGCTTCGCGGTACCGTGGTACCCCACAGACAAGCCTGGGCCAGAGCAGCATAGCCCCCTGGACAGACTGACCTTTACCCGGGGAAAAAAAGAGAAACTGAGTAATAACCAATAAGAACAACTAAGACACACAGGAAAGAGGGTGGGGCGCCCTGAGTGCTGAAGATTGGGGGAAGGGAACCCTTACCGGGACTGTAAATAAACTGTAAATAAACAAGCCGGGCGGGCAGGAGAGCCTCTGGCGGGAGCGGGGCGCACGCCCAGCAACCAGGAGCGGGGAAGCTTGTGAGAGTGGCGGAGGGAGGAAAACTCCACAGGAGAGGAGGGAAGACCCACTTCCCACGTGAACTGTAAGCAAACATGGCGGCTGGCAGGAGCAGAAGCACCGCCCAGTAAGCAGGAGCAGGAAAGCTTCTGAAAGTGGCAGTGGCAGGAAAACTTCAGAGAGGGGGGAAGACCCACCTCCCACATGAACTGTAAATAAACACGCAGGCCTGACAATGCGGGGGCAGTGTCACCTTTCCCAGTGCTTGGAAAGGGGAAAGCCTGTAGCAGAGGCTCCCGCACAGGAGAACTCTGAGCAAACAAAGCCTGTGGGACCAGGTGAGTGCTAAACTCACCCCAGAGATCTGAATAAATAATGCCGCCAGCTACAGCAGGCTGAGAGCAGCAGGCAGGGAAGCCACAGTTGCAGATACCACTCTCAGAACTGTCTCCAGACACTTTTTTTTCTTTTTCTCCCTACCTTTGATGAGAGAACAACTGAATTACAACTGCAAGCCGAAAAACTTACTGAAACTGTATTGCATTTGAACTGGGGACACTTGGTGGGGCTTTTTTTTTTTTTTTGGTGTGTGTGTGTGTGAGTGTAGTTTTGTTCTACTTTATGCATCCCCTTTGATGAGACAACTACAGAACAACATCTGAGGCACCAACTCCAGGACTGGAGATTGAGATGGACACCCATATTATTAAGACTGAAACTGCATTGCATATAAACTTGGAAGTTTTTTTTTTGTTTTTTGTTTTTTTTTAATTTTCTATTTTCCATTTTATTTTAATTCATTTTTATATATAGATATCTCTTTCATTTACTTAGTTTTTATTTTTTTATCTTTGATTTTCAATCCTCTCTCTGTCTCTCTAATGTCTGTTCAGCTTACTGTCGATTAGTACACTAACACTCCCTGTTTATACCTTTGAAACTTTCTTGTCTGATACCTTGTTCTGCTTTCTCCCTCTTGTCTGTATATTTGTTTTCCCCTTTTCTTTAACTTCTTGCTTTCCATCTCAGCTCACCCTTCCATTCTAAATATTAACATTGTTATTATTACAAGCTAGAAAATACTTAATTGCACACAGTACAGGGACAGTAACAACACCAAAGACAATGATGGGAAGACAGAAAAAACAGGGAAACCAGTTTCCCCACACCAAAAAATTAGTACAGGAACCAGAGGGGAATGAAGAGAACAGAAACTCAGATCCAGACTCCAACAAAATGAAGATAAACTATGCCAAAGGACCCAATGAAGCCCACAAGAATAATTTAAAAGAAGACATACTACAAGTACTCAATGAGAATTTTATAGAGATGATACTGGATAGGGTCAACAAAAATGTACAAGAGACACTCAAGAAATTCCAAGACAACAAAAATAGAGAATTTGAAAAAGCAAAAGAAGAAATAAAGGAAACCATAGAAGCACTGTATAAACACCAAAGTGAAAGAGAGAACACAATGAATAAATGGATAAATGAACTCAGGACAAAAATAGACAACATTAAAGAGGAAAACTGCCAAGATATGGAAAACCTCAGAAAAAAAAACGAAACAGAACTGCAAAACAAAACAGAAGGCCAATCTAGCAGAATAGAACAAACAGAAGACAGAATCTCAGAACTTGAAGATGAAATGGTAATTAAAGGAAAAACCGAAGAAGTATTAATTAAACAACTCAAGACCTGTGAAAAGAAAATGCAAGAACTCACTGACTCCATCAAAAGACCAAACTTGAGAATCATGGGCATCAAAGAAGGAGAAGAGGTGCAAGCGAAGGGAATGCATAATATATTCAACAAAATAATAACGGAAAATTTCCCAAATCTAGAGAAAGCTATTCCCATACAGATGCAAGAGGCCTCCAGGACACCAAACAGACCAGATCAAAATAGAACTACTCCATGACATATCATCATTAAAACAACAAGTTCAGAAACTAAGAAGAGAATATTGAAGGCTGTAAGAGAGAAAAAACAAGTAACATACAAAGGTAAACCCATCAAAATCACAGCAGACTTCTCAACAGAAACATTAAAAGCAAGAAGAGCGTGGGGTGAGATCTTCCGGGCACTGAATGAAAATAACTTCAGCCCCAGGATACTCTACCCAGCAAAGCTATCATTCAAAATAGATGGAGCAATAAAAGTCTTCCATGATAAGCAGAAACTAAAGCAATATGTGACCACAAAGCCACCATTACAAAAGATTCTGCAAGGGATTCTGCACAGAGAAAGTGACACCCAACTTAACCATGAAAGGGCAGGCAGCACCAAACCACAGGAAAAGAAAAAGCAAGACAGTAGAGAGTAACATCAAGTTAGGTACACACAATCAAACCTTCAAACAACTAAGACAACTAAATGGCAGGAATCACCACAACCTATCAGTACTAACGCTCAATGTTAATGGACTTAATTCACCCATCAAAAGACACCATTTGACAAAATGGATTAAAAAAGAATATCCAACAATTTGTTGCTTACAGGAGACTCATCTCACCGACAGAAATAAGCGTATGCTTAGGATGAAAGGCTGGAAGAAGATTTACCAAGCCTATGGCCCCCAAAAACAGGCAGGAGTAGCAATACTTATCTCTGACAAAGTAGACTTCAAACCTACATTGATCAAACGAGATAAAGAAGGACATTCCATACTAATAAAAGGGGAAATAGACCAAAAGGAAATAATAATCATCAATCTGTATGCACCCAATGTCAACGTACCCAATTTCATCAAACATGCCCTGAAAGACCTAAAAGCATATATAAACGCCAACACAGTGGTTGTGGGAGACTTTAACACTCCATTATCATCAATAGATAGGTCATCCAAACAAAAACTCAATAAAGAAATCCAAGATTTAAAATATGCAATAGATCAAGTGGACCTAGTAGATGTCTACAGAACATTTCATCCAACCTCTACACAATATACATTCTTCTCAGCAGCCCATGGAACCTTCTCCAAAATAGATCATATCCTAGGGCACAAAGCAAGCCTCAGCAAATATAAGAAAATAGAAATAATACCGTGCATACTATCTGATCACAATGCAGTAAAAGTAGAACTCAACAACAAAAGTAAAGACAAAAAACATGCAAACAGCTGGAAACTAAATAACTCATTACTTAATGAAGAATGGATCATCGAAGAAATAAAAGAGGAAATTAAAAAGTTCCTGGAAGTCCATGAAAATGAAAACACAACCTATCGGAACCTATGGGACACAGATAAGGCAGTCCTGAGAGGAAAGTTTATAGCCATGAGTGCATATATTAAAAAGATTGAAAGGTCCCAAATCAATGACCTAATGATACATCTCAAACTCCTAGAAAAACAAGAACAAGCAAATCCCAAAACAAATAGAAGGAGAGAAATAATAAAAATAAGAGCTGAAATCAACTAAATAGAAACCAAAAAAAACATACAAAGAATTAATGAAACAAGAAGTTGGTTCTTAGAAAAAATAAACAAGATCGATAGACCCCTGGCAAACCTGACTAAAATGAGGAGAGAAAAAACCCAAATTAGTAGAATTAGGAATGCAAAAGGGGAGCTAACAACAAACACCATGGAAGTCCAGGAAATCATCAGAGACTACTTTGAGAACATATATTCAAATAAATTTGATACAGGAAAGAGTAGGAAATACTTTGGAGTTAGTAGGTATAGGTAAGAAGTTTCTCAACGAAACCCCAGCAGCACAGTAACTAAGAGATAGCATAGATAAATGGGACCTCATAAAGCTAAAAAGCTTCTGTTCTTCAAAAGAAATGGTCTCTAAACTGAAGAGAACACCCACAGAGTGGGAGAAAATATTTGCCAACTATACATCAGACAAAGGACTGATAACCAGAATATATAGGGAACTTAAAAAACTAAATTCTCCCAAAACTAATGAACCAATAAAGAAATGGGCACGTGAACTAAACAGAACTTTCTCAAAAGAAGAAATTCAAATGGCCAGAAAACACATGAAAAAATGCTCACCATCTCTAGCAATAGCCATCATCAGCAACACCACCAACAACAGGTGTTGGTGAGGATGTAGGGAAAAAGGAATCCTCTTACACTGTTGGTGGGAATGTAGACTAGTACAACCACTCTGGAAAAAAATTTGGAGGCTACTTAAAAAGCTAGACATCGATCTACCATTTGATCCAGTAATACCACTCTTGGGGATATACCCAAAAGACTGTTACTCCAGAGGCACCTGCAAACCTATGTTTATTGTGGCACTATTCACAATAGCCAAGTTATGGAAACAGCCAAGATGCCCCAGCACTGAGAATGGATTAAGAAAATGTGGTATCTATACACAATGGAATTTTATGCAGCCATGAAGAAGAACAAAATGTTATCATTCGCAGGTAAATGGATGGAATTGGAGAACATCATTCTGAGTGAGGTTAGCCTGGCCCAAAAGACCAAAAATCATATGTTCTCCCTCATATGTGGACATTAGATCAAGGGTAAACACAACAAGGGGATTGCACTATGAGCACATGATAAAAGCGAGAGCACAGAAGGGAGGGGTGAGGATAGGTAAGACACCTAAAAAATTAGGTAGCATTTGTTGCCCTCAACGCAGAGAAACTAAAGCAGATACCTTAAAAGCAACTGAGGCCAATAGGAAAAGGGGAACAGGTACTAGAGAAAAGGTTAGTTCAAGAAGAATCAACCTAGAAGGTAACACCCACGCACAGGAAATCAATGTGAGTCAATGCCCTGTATAGCTATCCTTATCTCAACCAGCAAAAACCCTTGTTCCTTCCTATTATTGCTTATACTCTCTCTACAACAAAATTAGAAATAAGGGCAAAATAGTTTCTGCTGGGTATTGAGGGGGGAGGGAGAGGTAAGGGAGGGGGTGGGGGCAGGGGGGAGAAATGAACCAAGCCTTGTATGCACATATGAATAATAGAAGGAAAGAAAAAAAAATTATGGATTTCAGGACTGGTGTACAAATTGAGTCTCAAAAAATAAAGAAGTTTGACAAATGTGTCTTCTCTTGTCATTTTCCTCTTTAACTAAAGGCACCTTATGGATTAGTACAATGGTTTGCAAACAATAGATCTTCAAACCTTTGTTAGTTGAATATATGCATAACTTTTACTTAATCTTTTTATTGTTATTATTATTTTTTGTGTTATTGGAGTTTGAACTGAGGACCTACACCATGAATCTCACCACCGGTCCTTTTTCTGTGTGTGATGGGTTTTTTCAAGATAGGGTCTCACAGAACTATTTGCCAGGTTGGCTTCACACCATGAACTTCCTGATCTCTGCCTCCTGAGTAGCTAGGATTATAGGCATGAGCACTGGAACCCAGCTAACTTTTGTTTATTCTGAGTTAGTCTTTTATCCTTATCTAGATTATAGGCTTCTTAATAATAAGTGTTAGATCTAAAATGGTTACTTTTCATTAACTAAGGAACTTGACACTGTTTACCTAAGTAAATGCATCATTACTTATAAACATTCTATGGATCTTTTCTCAGTTTGATTAGTTTTCATTGTGCAGAATTGCATGTCAGTATGATGATACCATTATTCCTTTCCTTTCACAACATTCTCTAAACCAGTTGATTACTTGAGAGAAAGAAATTCTAAAGAACATTTGAAAAATAATATTAAAAACAATGTTACTGACACTGTTGAAGTATTAGTATTAACATTGTTCACATTCATGGGTTGAGGTTACATTGTAGTTAGTAATTTCTTATTTACAAGTAATTGTAGCTAGATGGAAACACAGAATGGTATGAAATTCCATCACTCTCACATATTTTTCTTGCTTTTACTCAGGCAGTAAATGCTTTGTAAGTAATTAAGCCAGGGTAATAAATAAAATCTTAAAGATTTTAAAGATACATAGAAGTCAATCTAGAAGTTAGCATTAAAAATTCCCTCAGTTACTTAGACCTCTCATACCAGTCTACTACAAAATGGTCTATGGATTGCAGGAGTCATGTGGATTTTCTCACTTGAACCTGTCACCACTCTTGTGAGCTAGAGCAGCAGTTTTACACCAGTTTTCAAAGCAATAAGGTGCAAGGAAGTTAAATGTCTTGTCTGAGACCTTTAGCTAATAATTGATGAAATGAGCTTTAGAAATAAACTATTCTCAAAACTTGTTCTCTGTCAACTATCCAATTAGTGACCATATAGAAGAATGGTTTACAAGATTACAGGTAATCTCTTGAATCTTGTTGATTGCTAAAAATACCACCTGGAGAAGGAACATGGAATATTGAAATGAGCTATAGATAAAAACTTGGAAGGTGAGAATTATCATGCTAGCACACTTTTGTGATGGTTTTAACTAAATGGTAATAACTTAATTTCAGCTTTTTGGGCAGGTGGTATTGGAGTGGAAAGTCATTGTCAAGCACTTGCTGGGCATGCATTCTACTACCTAAGTCAGGTCCTTCGCTCTTTTTGCTTTATTTACTCATAGGTTTCACATTTATGCTCAGGTTTGCCAAGACCTCGGTCATCCTATTTATGCTTTCTTTATACCTGAAATGACAGGTGTGCACCACCATGCCCAGCTTGTGTTGGCTGAGATGGATATCTCACACACTTATTGTTGGGGTGGCTTTGAACCTTGATTCTCCCCATCTCAGCTCTCAAATAAGATGGTTGGTGTGGACCGCCACACTTTGCTTAATCTCAGGTTTCACATCTATAAAATTAAAACAATGTAACTTCTCTAACAACCTGCCAAAATTGTCACAAATATCAAGGAACTTTATAAGCTTAAAGTTAGCATCCAATGGTGAAATTATTTAACAAAATTGCATATTAATAGATGCCTTTCGGTTTGTTTATTTGGCATGAATTTGTATAGCATCTAAGAGATATAAATTCTAGCCATGTCTCTGCTACATAATAAAGAACCCATGTCAGCATAATAATTTGTTAATTCAGATTGAGAGATAAACACAATGAAAAGAAAACTAACTGAAAGACATTGAGGTGTCCACTTCAGTCAGAGACACACATAAATAAGCTGGATGTGATGGAAGCCCCACATTTAACATCCACACTCACAAGCTATTGATAAACATGAACACATTTACAGGGATTGCTCAAGAACGCCTTGGATTAGTCCTCAGACAGCAGAGTTTTTGCTTATTTCCTTTTGTCTTGATAAAACTAGTGTTTTCTAATCAGAGAAGTTTCATGCTCAGCATTACAGAGATCTCAAGTCCTACCTCTGACACTATGTGTTGTAAGAGCTAAGACAATTTAATTTTTCTAAGCATCAAATGATATCCTCTAAAAATTCATATAAAAACACTGACCTTGCAGAGTCATTTTGAGGATTAAGTGAAATTGCATCCCTAGCACACAACAGAGACAGGCTACTTTCAGTGTATCCTGAGTGTCCACATTGGAGCCTGGCATGCAGTAGATGTCCAATATGAATTTAATGGAGACATAAGGATCCACTGAATTAGTCAGTAATTAGGATAATATCATTTAAGAAGGATGATGTGATAGTTTAAGGTGGGCTTACCTGTAACAACAGTTAGCATTTATTAATAATTAAATAAGTAATTTCTTTCTATTTGTGGCAATATTAAAAATGCATTTGAATATTTAACTGCATCCCATAGAATTAGCAACCACTGTGCAGTTTCCAGGTCAAATTGTTTAAAACAAATAGAGTAATTTGGGAAAAGCAGCACTCAACAGTCAGAGAAAATCCTCTTGGTTGTATTACTTATTTCTTAGAACACTTTATTGACAAGGCTTGCAGGATTAGCTTCATGAGCATGTGGACAGTGCAGTCACCTACCAGTCTGAAGGTCCTGCACTTGGAAATGAAAGCCCTGTGATTACGACCTTGAAAATCTTAACAATGTGGTGTTTGTATATGTGGGGTTGTGTATGGCACAATGAAACATTCTGTAGATAACTAGGTTCTCGTCTTATGCACGGTACTGCCTTCCACTCCTCCTCTCCACTTTCCTGGAATTAGTTCTCTATAGTTTGTTCCTGTTCCCTGATGCCCAGATCCTAGTGCCCCTGGCTTCCCTTTCCCTATCCTTGCCCTGTAACTTTAAATTGCCTTAATCCAGGGAGGTTATTTGACATATGAATGGGAAGGCCTATTCTCTTTCATTACATTACCTGATGTAGTTTGGGCGTATGTATGGGAAGGTTTAAATTTGAGCATAAACCCTGTATCTTCTTGAGCTGGGCAAGGTGACAACTACCCCTGTCCTTGGCTGGCAGTGACACTCATAGTTAAAAGGCATTTCAGCATGATCCTTTCATCCATCCTCCCAATCTAAGTACAAAGCACATTCTGATGTAAAATTTCAATCCCTCTGAAATCATCTCTTCACTCTTGATTGAAGAATTGGACTTATGTGAAAGGTGAATTAACTTCTCTGCCCTAAACAGGAGACATGCATATTTCTTTTGCATTAGACTTCAAAAATTAGATAGCTAAGTCCAGAGTTCTAGGCAAACAATATTATTGAGATGCAAAGTAGCAGAATTATTTTGCAGCATCACCAAGAGCTTTCCCCATAATGTACACACTTCTAAATATTTGTTGTTTCTTTGAGTGTGGAGTCTCTGTATCTCTCTACTCAACATTGTTACTTGAAACACTAAAAATATCCCAAACTCAAAATGGCCTAAATAATACTTGGGATTGCTAACTCCCAGCTAATTATTCTCCAAGAATAAAAAAGATTATCTCTCATTTTTACAATCTAAAACCTCGGAGTTGCAGTTGAACCTTCCATCTCTCTCTCTTTCTCTCTCTCTCTCTCTCTCTCTCATATCTGGTTTACATTAAATATGTCTCATTGATTTTATTTTCAAAGTATCTCTTGAAGCCAGTCATTTATATTTATCCCCACAAAAATAACATCTTAATACATAACCCAATAACTATCTCAATTAAACTATATCTATCTCTTACCTGTCTTTTCTGAAATGCTAAGCTGATCATATCACTTTTCTTACATAAAACTCTTAATGATTTATTATTTATGAAAAAAAGAGCAAAATCAACTTGGCCCCCAAAGTGAAGTCTCAGTTTGCTCTGTGTTTCTGCCTGTGCTCTCGTCATACTGCCGTCCTTAACAGCTTTGCCTGTGGATATACTCTTGCTGTTTCTCCATTACCTCAATCAACTTTGCAATCAACTCTAATTTTTCTTCAGATTGCAGTTTATTATTGTTTCCTTAAAGGAGACTGCTCTGACATTTCTATTATATAGCACACACCACAGTGTCACATGTTTTGATTATACATTTTAAATTCCTGTTTTTATATGTGATTCTCTGATTAATGTCTGCCTTCCTCTCTAGACTCTGACCTGTTAAATTATATCTCTTGGTGAAGGGTAGAGTAAATGCTTACTACATATTGATTGAATGAATGAAGTGCTTTTGCCCTATATTTTTCTTCAATAGGGCAAGTACTATTTAAACAATGCCTAGTATCTATTATGTGGCATGATTAAAAGGCATAGGTTATAGCTATGATTTTGGAGGTTCATTTATTCTCTCTGGAAATTTGTTGGATAACTGATTGCTGCAGCTATTAGTCATTTAATAGGGTTTTCTCTTCAAAAAAATTATTTTGTAGTTTTACATTGTATGTGTACGTGTGTGTGTGGTGTGTGTGTATGTATGTGTGTGTGTGTACGGTGTTGGTCAGATATGTAAAATATATATATCCATCTTGCAAGCAAATATTGATTTTGCAGCAAACACTTCCCATTTCAATTGCTATTTTTCTTTTCTTGAGAAATTCTATATAAGTTAAAGCCTCAGGATACTTTTTAGGATGCAAACTGATTGCTGCAGCTATTAGTCATTTAATAGGGTTTTCTCTTCAAAAAAATTATTTTGGTTTTGTTTTGTAGTTTTACATTGTATGTGTACGTGTGTGTGTGGTGTGTGTGTATGTATGTGTGTGTGTGTACGGTGTTGGTCAGATATGTAAAATATATATATCCATCTTGCAAGCAAATATTGATTTTGCAGCAAACACTTCCCATTTCAATTGCTATTTTTCTTTTCTTGAGAAATTCTATATAAGTTAAAGCCTCAGGATACTTTTTAGGATGCAGACTGTTCACAGGCTATAGTAAGGTTAGAGGAGGGATAATTATGCACACATGTGCAATGTATTTGTGTTTAATATTTTATTCTACTGTGTTTGTCTGTTTTGCAAGAGCAAAGTCGTTGCTAGAAAACATTTTGGTTTCTGTAGTGATTAAAAAAAGTAGCCCTAGCAACCAGTCCTACTTGTAACTGCATTGGACCATCAGTCTTCACCCATGCTCTGTGTCCTCAATTTAATTCTATTTCAGAACAGACAGGGGGTGTTGTCCTTGTCTCTATTTCCAGTCGACTTTATGTCAAGGTCAATTATATACTTTGTCTCTTTCACAAAACAAGCATTATGAAGTTAGCAAAGATAACTGTTTTCAATTATATTCCCTATGCCAGAGTCCATAGATTCTCAAATATTTTCTGGAAGAATGATGGAATTAGACCTTCTCAATACCCAGGATATGATCATTTATCACCCACCACCTTACATTGACCTCACTCTGATTAAACAAACATACCTCAGGCTACTTCAAGGAGGTGATTCAGCCTGTTCTATGTCTACTTTACTTCTTTGTCTTCTATACATGAGCCAGATTTTGTGACATTTTTTAAAAAGGCCATTTCAAGAACTTGGAAGTGATTAGAACCCTTTCTCCCTCCTGCAGTGATGTTCCCAAGTGGAGTTTTGGGTTTGGATCAGGCAAATCTTGTTGAAGCTTTGGTCATGGCACATACTATTTCTGTATGTTTGAACTAGACAATTTTCATACACTTAATTCTTTATTAATAAAGAATAAAGGTGATAGAAGTAAGTGAAAAAGTATGAGAAACCAGTTCATAAATTATAAAACACATGTTCTTGCTAACAAGACTTACGAGCTATTTCATTTCTATGCCTAGAGAACAAATGTGACTTCTTGCAATATGATTAATAAATGTCTTTTATGAGAAACAACTACTTATTAATGACCCTACAGGTATAAATTCTATAAGAGAGCAACAAGAATAATTCTGAATTATAGTCAGGAGTGGTGGTGGACATCTATAATCCCATCTATTTAGGAGGTGGAGATTGGGATGTTATCATTTCAAAATCAGTCTGGGGAAAAAGTTAGCACAACCCCATCAGAACAAACAAGCTGGCCCTAAGCTCTTTTGGAGGTAGATGTTCTATAAATATACATTATTAATAAGGTATGTATACTGCATGTTATGTCATGCACCTATAACCCCAGTTAATAGAAGGCATAGTTAGAAGGATCAAGGTTTGGGGCCAGCCCAGGCAAAATATGTAAGACCCTACCTGAAAATAAATACAGTAAAAAGGATTGGGGTCTTTACTCAAGTGGTAGAGTGCCTGTCTATGAAGCATAAACCCTGAACTCAAACCTCATTACTGTCCCTTCCAAAAAATGTCTGACACATGGGTTCACAAAAAGTATATGATGATGCTCATGATAATAGATAATGTATGCTTCCCACGTTAAAAGTGTAAGAAATAGTATTGCCTCTTCTAATGTGAAAAACATGACTTTGAAGTAGAATTCCATTTTCTAGGTGAAGACACTGGGAAACACTCAAGAGGGCAGTGAAAATTTTAGTCATTCTTTTTAAAATTTAAGGGCTACAAAATCATCCAAGTGCTTCCTGCCATTATTTACTGCCTAAAATCCAAAGACAAGATACCTCTTGCAAGCTTTCTGGAAACAAAAATATTCAAAGTTATATAATGCTTTCTTATGAAGATATTTTAACTATCTTTAAGTGATTTTCTCTACATAGTTGGCTCCAGGAAACACGTTATTTTGTCAGTGGAGTTAAAATACATGACTTACTATTACTATTTCCTTATTTCAAAGAATAACTCTATTGTCTTGATAAATCAAAAGGAAATGTATATTACTTTCAGCATTTAAACAAGATATTTTGCACAAAAGCAATACTCCACTAAGAAAAGCTTCTCTTGATTCTTATACTATTGTCTATTATCTTTTTTCTCTTCAGGAGGAATAAAAAAAGGTGATTAGATAATGTGAATGTCTACAGTGGTTTTGAGAGGAGAACCTTCTTATCATAAAATTTTTGACAATCTCTGCAAAATCAATTCATAATTAATAGCAACTGTAAGCTACTGATGTTTACAAGATCTAATATAATAGAATAATAGACTTAGCCATCTCAGCATACTCTAAATATTTTACATTATATTGGGTAACAAAGATAACAAGAAAATTGACTCTGTACAATCATACTGATGTTGAAAGACTGTAATTACTTAATTCACCTTTTTTCCAAGTTTATTTATGAAAATAATTTGATGCTATTGATTAATCATGAGATTCCTAAACCATATTTACATTTTAAAATTTTGACATAATTGTTTATTTTCTTATAAGAAAATTATTTAAGAAAGTATTTTATTTTATTTTTGCATTTACTTACATGTTTATACATTCTTTGCACCCCTCCCCCACTTCCAGATAGAACCTGTTCCATCCTCTTGTTCTCCAGTTGTGTAGAAGAAAAAATGTAAAAGATAATAAGAAGAACATAGTGTTTTTGCTAGTTTGAGATAAAGATAGCTATACACAGAGATTCCTTGTGTTGTTTCCACGCATATGTGTATTACAACCCAAATTGGTTTCTTTCACTCATCCTGCTGATTTCTTTTGACACTGCCACAAATCCAGGTTATGATCAATGAAATTCTATGTTGAGGTATGAAGTATAGGGAAATACTTGGAGGGAAACTAATATTGTGGTTGAGAAAAGACCACACAAAACAAATGTGCTGAAAACTTTCCATGAATAGGTGAGTTCTAGAGATAGCAGTAGGAGAATTGAGGTAGTTGTCATATTACCTTCCTATTATGAAATTAGGCTCTTATTGATAGAGAGAACCCCATGTTTCAAAGTCAAATAGAATTTGGGGGAGATCTACCATGTGCCCATAATATTAAAAGAGAAGTCATGAGACTTACTACAAGTAAATACAGGAATAGAAGACTTCTCAATTGTCAGAAGCTTAAAGCAATGAAATTCATTCAAAGCAGTGTAAGTTCATTTCTTATTCATGTCACAATCTGATGTCCTTAATGAATCAGATAGCATTCAGCAGCCCAGGTTTCTGTATGCTTCTACTGACCTATCAAAACTAGGACCACTCTCTCTTTATCCATCAGATAGGAAACAGACTACAACAACAGTAAATTTGCTTATTGAACCTTGGCCAAAAGTGATGTTCCTCACTTTAAGTCATATTCCCTTTGCTATAACTAATCACATGGCCCCACTTATATATAAGAATTATCAGGAAATATAGCCGTTGATTGTGTGGCTATTTCTCTTAATAACTCTACCACAGAAAGTTTGCAAGAATTCCTCACTGTCAGCATGCTGACTTTACAATAGTGTCTCCTTACTATCTTAAGGGGGATATCATTATATATGGAATAGATTGAAAAAACAATTAGTCAATAGTCCTTTGCCAAATCTAAGGAATAGATGGAATGAAGGCAAGGAAACAGAACAAAAATCAAAAGAATGATGTATTGACAGCGACTGCTATTGGAAATCAGGGCATTATTTAAAGAGGATGAGCACACCTGAACTGTGCTTTGGATGAAGAAAAATATTTGAATGAGTCAGCAATACAGGGATTAAAGAGGAAAGTGGTAGTTATGATCCATATATGGTGTTAATAAACCTATCAGACACTTTGCGCATGCCCTCCTGTTTAATCATGAAAGCCACCATGCAAAGGTGATATTATCATCTTTTTTCTATCACAGACCTTACAGAAATTAAGATGCTTGCCTGATATGCATAGCTCATAAATGGTATGGCTATGATTAAACAGACTTCTTCTTTTAAACCTTAAATATCATGAAAAAATAAGGATAATAGAAAGCTCTTGAAAGGCCCTGTTCTGTATCAAATTGTTCATGGTTAAATTTTCACTCCAACCTCTTAAGAACTACACAAACTTCATGTAGTGTAATAAGATCAAGGAGGAGGACTCAGAGGAAGATCTATTTCAATAAAGCACCATAACACATCATGAATTAATGCTACTTGAGATAGATGGAAATATAGACAGTAGTGGAGTGAAGAGACAGAAAAAAATCTTACAAAGACAAAAAGCCCTCATAGATGTGTAATGTCTACTATACACCAGAAACTCTGACAGGATCTGAATGCACTATATCTCATTTAATCTTCATATAACCCTTTGCTAATAGTTTTAATGTACTGTTTTATGTCAATGAATACACAGATACAGAGACTCTGGAACCCCAATGTTGTATGTTCAGAGAAAATTTGAGACTAAGGTTGACTTCGCTTTTGTCTGGCTTGAACTTTCAGATGTATCATGAGGCTATCATGTTAAAAAATAAAGCGAGAGTAGCACAAAGAGAATGTATGACTGTGGAAGGTTCAGATGAACAAAAAGAATGTGGAATATGTTTTGTTTTTCTTTTGGTTTTATTTCCTCCTCATTTCTGTGGAAGGACATAGAGGACATGTAGGATATTTACTAAGAAACAATAGAAAGATAC
The DNA here is from genome assembly GCF_047511655.1 of Castor canadensis. Taxonomy (NCBI): domain Eukaryota; kingdom Metazoa; phylum Chordata; class Mammalia; order Rodentia; family Castoridae; genus Castor; species Castor canadensis. The sequence continues at coordinate 126,491,583 of NC_133386.1, forward strand.
TCAAACAAAACCCTTCACAAGTTAAGATGTGAAATAAATTACTAATAAAAATATTATCTGTGGGTATAAAATTTAAACAATGTTTTGTACTTTGGTTAAAAAGAGAAAAAAGAGAGCTAAGGATGTATCTCAGTGATAGGACACAGCTAACATGTGTAAGGCCCCGAGTTCAAGACCCAAAAAAAAAGAAAAAAAGAAAGAAAACTAATTAGAGAAAACTGAGTAAGGAGTTTAGAGTACTGGATTAATAATAACTAACATGGAAAATATTTATGAGTTTGGTCATTGAAGAGTATTTAATTAGACTTAAAAAACAACTACAACTTTTGACTGCAGTAGGAGACTCCTAGCATTCAAATGTTAAGCAGTATTATCACTATGAAACTGGAGCCTTAATGCTCTTATTCACCACTATGTGCAGCTGAACACAAACTGTCTCCTGGAACCTAGTTTAATTATTTATTAAAGTCATTGATAAATGAGTTAAACTTAAAACTTTTTATGTGATAAATAAGATTTTCTTCTCACTTTTAAGGGTTGCAGCCAAGAGAAGCAGAGATTTATTCCGTTATGCTATCAAAGTTGAATAATATGCCAGGTAATCTGACATATACTGGAGGTAAAATAAGGGTCCTTCTTTATAGCACCAATAATTATATCCGCATATAGTTATAAAACAGTCAATTCTGCTATACCAGAAAGAGATGAAAAGACCTCTCTAAGGTACAAAGAAGTATGTTTTAAGATGTGTAGGTATAGAAACCAACTTGAACTGTTTGAGGTGATGTCATTTGGGAAGACAAATGTAGTAATTCATTGCAGCTCTAAAAACCATAAGTAGTGTGTCAGGCATGGGCAATTTGCTGACTTGTTGACTTAAAAGTATGAAAAATATAAACTTTATTTTCCAAAAATATTTTTAATCTATTTTTATAAATTTTTATTAGTATATATTCATACATAGGGGGCATTCATAGTGACAATTCTGATTAAACTTATATTGTACATTATTTACACTGCCCTGGTCATCTTCCTCCCTCAACCCCTCCCCACCCCACTTAAAGCAAGTGTGAGAGGTTTCTTAGTTCTGTTTCATACAGGTATATGAAGCCCATCTACCACACATTGTCACTGTTATCTCCTTTCTTCACCCTCCTCCCTCCCACTAGTACCCCCCACACACTGTACCTATTTTATAGTCCTGATTTTCATTATTAATCTATAAGTTGATGTTCAAAGGGGTGTCTCAATGTATTCCCACTGTGGGTGTGCTTTATTGTGGTCTGTTCAACCCCTTTCATTACTTTCCCTTACTCCTTTACCTCCACACATAATTTTTCAACAGATTCCTAATTATATCCTTATATCCTCTACCTTCACATTTTATGTTATGGGATGTTACTGCTGCTCTATCATTCTCTTTTCCTTTCCCTCTTTCCCTGAGTTCCATAGAATAATTTCATTATTACAAACATGTTCTACATCTGAGTTTGTTTATGGTCATGCTTGCTTTTGTGTGTATGTTTATTTTTGGATCTATTTTCCACATATGAGAGAAAACATGCAGCTTTTGTGATTTTGATCCTGGCTTACTTCAATTAACATGATGCCCTTTGCATCCATTTACCTTCAACCCACATGTCTTTATTTCTTATGGCTGAATAATACTCCATTTCATATATCTCTATCTCTATCTATCTAGCTAGCTATCTATTCATCTATCTATCTATCTCACATTTCCTTGATCCATTCATCAGTTGTAGGGCATACCTGTCTTTCAAAGCTTGGTTATTGTGAGTAGTGCTGTGATGAATATTGGTGTACAGGTGTTTCTATTGCCTCTATTTTAAAAATATTGTTGGTGTTAGCAATAAAAATAAAATTTAAACTATCCTTTCCCTTATGGATTTCATGGTCTTGTAGTGGCGACACCAGTGTATGCCAAAATAAGTAATAAAAAACAATACAATATGATAGGTATCTTAAGAGAGACCTGAATGGGATAGAGTATAGGTAACAAGAGGGAGGAGTGTTGGCTTAGACCTAGTAAGAGCTTGGGAAGGTTCAGGGAAAGTTTTATGATACAAGCAAAATTTAATTTGAATTTTGATGATCTTTACTGGGAAGATAAGCTCTACTGTAATAAATATTAGGTGTGACAAGAGGCCACAAATAGCCAAGGCAATAATCAGTCAAAAGAACAATGCAGGAGGTATCACAATACCTGACTTCAAACTATATTACAAAGCAATAACAATAAAAACAGCATGGTACTGGCACAAAAACAGACATGAAGACCAGTGGAACAGAATAGAAGACCCAGATATGAAGCCACACAACTATAACCAACTTATCTTTGACAAAGGAGCTAAAAATATACAATGGAGAAATAGCAGCCTCTTCAACAAAAACTGCTGGGAAAACTGGTTAGCAGTCTGCAAAAAACTGAAACTAGATCCATGTATAAAGGATCTTAATATCAGACCCCAAACTCTTAAGTTGATACAGGAAAGAGTAGGAAATACTCTGGAGTTAGTAGGTATAGGTAAGAACTTTCTCAATGAAACCCCAGCAGCACAGCAACTAAGAGATAGCATAGATAAATGGGACCTCATAAAGCTAAAAAGCTTCTGTTCTTCAAAAGAAATGGTCTCTAAACTGAAGAGAACACCCACAGAGTGGGAGAAAATATTTGCCAACTATACATCAGACAAAGGACTGATAACCAGAATATATAGGGAACTTAAAAAACTAAATTCTCCCAAAACTAATGAACCAATAAAGAAATGGGCACGTGAACTAAACAGAACTTTCTCAAAAGAAGAAATTCAAATGGCCAGAAAACACATGAAAAAATGCTCACCGTCTCTAGCAATAGCCATCATCAGCAACACCACCAACAACAGGTGTTGGCGAGGATGTGGGGAAAAAGGAACCCTCTTACACTGTTGGTGGGAATGTAGACTAGTACAACCACTCTGGAAAAAAATTTGGAGGCTACTTAAAAAGCTAGACATCGTTCTACCATTTGATCCAGCAATACCACTCTTGGGGATATACCCAAAAGACTGTTACTCCAGAGGCACCTGCAAACCTATGTTTATTGCGGCACTATTCACAATAGCCAAGTTATGGAAACAGCCAAGATGCCCCAGCACTGAGAATGGATTAAGAAAATGTGGTATCTATACACAATGGAATTTTATGCAGCCATGAAGAAGAACGAAATGTTATCATTCGCTGGTAAATGGATGGAATTGGAGAACATCATTCTGAGTGAGGTTAGCCTGGCTCAAAAGACCAAAAATTGTATGTTCTCCCTCATATGTGGACATTAGATCAAGGGCAAACACAACAAGGGGATTGGACTATGAGCACATGATAAAAGCGAGAGCACACAAGGGAGGGGTGAGGATAGGTAAGACACCTAAAAAACTAGCTTTGTTGCCCTTAACGCAGAGAAACTAAAGCAGATACCTTAAAAGCAACTGAGGCCAATAGGAAAAGGGGACCAGGTACTAGAGAAAAGGTTAGATCAAAAAGAATTAACCTAGAAGGTAACACCCACGCACAGGAAATCAATGTGAGTCAATGCCCTGTATAGCTATCCTTATCTCAACCAGCAAAAACCCTTGTTCCTTCCTATTATTGCTTATACTCTCTCTACAACAAAATTAGAAATAAGGGCAAAATAGTTTCTGCTGGGTATTGGGGGGGGAGAGGGAGGGGGCGGAGTGGGTGGTAAGGGAGGGGGTGGGGGCAGGGGGGAGAAATGAACCAAGCCTTGTATGCACATATGAATAATAAAAGAAAAGGGGAAAAAAAAAGAAAAGGACTCCAGTAGCTCAGGAAATGAGGGCAAGAACTGATAAATGGGATTGCATCAAATCAAAAGGCTTCTGCACAGCAAAGGAGATAATTACCAGTCTTGAAGAGATAGGCTACAGGCTGGGAGAAAATCTTTTCCAGTTATCCACTTGACAGGGGATTAATCTTCAGAATATATAAAGAACTCAAAAATTTACACACCAAAAGAACAAATAATCCAATTAACAAATGGGAAAATGAATTGAACAGTTCTCAAAGCAAGTGCAAACGGCCAATAAATACATGAAAAATGTTCAACATCTTTAGCCATCAGGATTATGCAAATCAAAACTACACTGACATTCCATTTCATCTCTGTCTGAATTGCTATTACTAAGAAAACAAACAACAATTGCTAGCAAGGATGTGGGGACACAGAAAAAAAAATATTAGGTGTGATTTTTTTCTCAATACTTCCATTATGTCACAAGTCTACAGAGTATGATATCAATTAAATATTTTAATGTTGCAAATCAGGGATCTTTCCTTTTTAAATATGTGAAATATCTATATTATTTTGGTGGTATTGGGGTTTTAACCCAGGGCCTTGCAATTGCTAGGTAAGTGCTATACCTTTTGAGCCATGTTAGCCTTTTTTGCTTTAGTTATTTTTCCAATAGGATCTTATACCTTTTGCCCACTGGCTTTGAACCAAAATTCTCCTGTGTAACTTGGATTGTAGGTATCAGCCACTATGCCCAGCTCCTAAACTCACATTATTTAGCAATGTATGGGTAAGAAATGAATGGAATACTTTGATCTCCAAGGTGAATTCATGTAATATCTTCACTGCAAAAAGAAAAATTCTTGCAGAGTGAGTCAATAATATATTAATTAACATATTAAACCAGGATGCTTTTATCTATTGGTGTTGTCATAAAGAATTTCATTTAAATTTAATAGGATGGATTTTCCTTGTAGCATGAAACAGGCTTTAAAAAGCAGCACCCATAGATAAAATAATTACTCAAATGCCTGGCCATAAGCTGAGTCAAAGGGCTGATTGGCTAATTGTCTGGATAACAGTGTCTATGAGGCCTGATCAGCTAATTGTCTGGATAGCATTGGATATGATAAAATGCCTTTATTTTAACTTTCTCAACCTTGTGCAAAAGCTCAAGGAAAATGCTCATTTGTATAATATCAGCTTTATATTGGAAAGTAGGCTGTGTGGTGAATAATAAAAAAAATAAGGTAGTAAGATTAGAAACTGATCAAGAGATATTACAGAGTGCTTTGAAGAAAAGTGAAAAGGAAGAAGCAATTATGAAGAACCTACTATATTCTGGGTCATCTTTTAAAAACTGAACATAGCACCACAGACTTAATATAATGATGTATATCTCTCTATTTGACTAGAAAAGGAATATGTAGCTAACAAGCAGTAGAGTTGAGATGTGAATCAGGTTTATCTATCACCTAAGTCCAAACATTTGCACTGTACCAAGTTATAGTTAGGTATATTGAAAGAAAATATGAACAATAATAATAGCTATTATTATGCAGTGATGTTAATTATTGAACAATGACAAATTGCCCTACAAAGTTACAAACAAGGTAGGATATTTTTTCCCCTAGAATTCTCAAAACAATGTTTGTTTAGCCATAGATGGAGAAGATTATTCAATATAGAAATACTGAAACCAACTTTAAACTAAGGAAAAAGAAAGAAAGAGAGAGGGAGAGAGAGAGAGAGAGAGAGAGAGAGAGAGAGAGAGAGAGAGAGAGAGAGAGAGAGAGAGAGAGAAAGAAGAAGAAGAAGAAGAAGAAGAAGAAGAAGAAGAAGAAGAAGAAGAAGAAGAAGAAGAAGAAGAAGAAGAAGAAGAAGAAGAAAGGAAGAAAGAAAGAAAGAAAGAAAAAGAAAGAAAGAAGGAAGGAAGGAAGGAAGGAAGGAAAGAAAGAAAAAGAAAGAAAGAAAAGTACTGACATGTCTTGTAATATTCTATCGGTCCTCTGGAATATAGCCTACTGCTATGGCTTGGGTATGGGTTGTGTTCCCCAATGAGTCATGGGTTGAAATTTGATCCCCATTCTGAAGTATTAAAAGAACAGAAACTATCCAACTATAGTGTTTATTGATGGCACTTTTGGGTCAAAACCATGTTTTTGATGGGTGATTAGATTTATAGACAGTCATTAGATTGGAGACTATATGATTGAATACTATTGTTTTATAAAAAGAGGGAAGAGACCAGAAGAGACACAGAGGCACTCTCCCTGTCCTTTGCCACATGATATCCTGCAGTACCTCAGGACTTTGTCAGCAAGGTATATTGAAAGACAGCATGACCAAGCCTTGTATGCACATATGAATAATAAAAGAAAAAGAAAAAAAAAAGACAGCATGAATAATAATAATATCTATTATTATACATTGATCTTAATCATTGAACAATAAAAAAATCACAAGATGTGGTCAATAATCTTTGAATAAGAACTGTGAGGCAAAATAAACCTCTGTTTTTTATAGAGTAGCCTGGCTCACATATTTTATGATAACAAAAAATGAATTAATATGACTATTATTTCTCTCTCCACCTGAGATTACTTCAAGGTATTTAAGAATTCTAAATAATTTCAAGAGTGTCTGTCTTTTTTTTTATTATTTTCTCTTTCTAATAATCAATTCTTGGTTTGTAAGCCACTTTTTTCTGTTTTTATTATTGTTGTACTGGGGGTACATTGTGACATTTATAAAAGTTCTTACAATGTGTCATAGTTAAATTCACCCCTCCATCATTCTCCTTTATCCCCTCTACCCCATTCCTGGAATAGTTTCAAGATGTCTCATTTTTCCATTTACATACACGTGTACATACTATTTCCACTATACTCATCCCCCTACACCCCTTCCTTACATTATTCTCCCTCCCACTGGTACTAACACCCCAGATAGGACCTATTTTCTGTTTTTTTTAGTGGCATTTTTGTTTGTTTAAGATAGCTGTACAGGGTGTTTCATTGTGACATTTTCATGTATGTATGCATTATGACCCAAATTGGTTCGTCTCCACTACTTTTCTCCTTTTTTACCTTAGTGCCCTTATTATGGCAATTTCAATAGGTTTCAAAACAGTATATTCATTCTTTTTGCCTCAAGAATGAGTTTCCAGTTATTGACTCCTTTTAATAACTCTCTAAGTATATTCTTTGTCTGTCTATTTAATTTCCATTGTGTTTTGAACTTATTTCTATTCTTCCTATTATTATAATGTATCAGAGATACTACATGTGTTTTTACAACTAGATTATAAGCCCCGAGTTCCTTGGGAATCAGTAGGAGTTTATTAAAAGGCATTAGTCAGAGACAAGATGAAATAGTTCATGGCCTGGTTTGGTGAAATAAGGAAGTTCCAGTATTGCTTCATCAAATGCAAGATTGCAACACCTCCAATCCCTAGGGCCAATGGCATCATCCTGTTCTCTAGAATGTACTCTGTATACATATTGAGCCATATTCATTAAAATGCCTTCATTTTCCACACTTTAGGAAACTTTTTTAGCTCTTCCACTCTCTAAGAAAACCAATAGATTGCCAATGGAATTAAAGTGGTTTGTTATAGCTACATAAGTGCGTCAATGAAAATAATTTGACTGTATGGGTCAAAGAACACTGGCTCTATCAGTCAGAATCTCCACAGGTAAAGACAGGTTGACTGTATATTTGCTTCATATTTGTGCCTACATATTCTTTATTAAAGTTCCCTACACAAAATGTTTCCCTTGAATAAAGACCAATTTTATTGTTCTTTCCTTAATTCCAGTATACCTAGTCTGTACCACACAGGCCAACAAAACTCACATATGATTTCATGTTGTTCTGTAATAAGTTTGTCCTCCTATATCCTACATGCTTCTTGGGAGCAGAGGTGAGTTCATATTTATCCTATATCTTTATGGTATGAAATTAATCATAGGTAGAATATATAGTACGTTGCTTTGATTAATTCCAAGATTTGGGCTTTTCCATGAATTATTATTGTTTCAAGATTTCTTGGGCTCTGCTTCCCTTACTACATCCTCCCAAAGGGCTGTTTATAAGTCAAAACCATTCCTAACTGGCTTTAGATTAGATAAATCAATAAAGATATGTGGACCAGGATCAAGTATTAGGATAGCTTAACTCAAGAAATAAATTTTGAGTATCTGCTATGATTTTCTTTATGAAAATGATAATGGTTTAGGTTAAAAAGGCATTTTTTTTCTTAAGAATGTAAAATATTTTAGATATTTGGCTCAGAGTGATACAGTAGCCCTCTGTAGAAAGGAAACACAATTGTATCTAGCTCAGTATCTAACCATGGGCACATCTCATGGGAAAAAGTGAGAGTTGATTTGTTATCATCATATTCATATCCCAGACAGCCAGATTAAAGAAAGGGTAAAGAAGGGATAAAAATCATAGAGAGATGTCTTTTAAGAACATTTCTGAAAACTAGAAAAATAATTTGACAGAATGCCATCATATGACTTCATAGAGGAAAGTTAGAAATGTCATTTTTCTGGTTAGCCAGAAAATTAGCCTTGCCCAAAATTATCTTTCTATTACTTTTGAAAAAAGGAAGAGCAGATATGGCAGGTCAATTAGCAGTACTGACATAGTGACTGCTTCTGTTTCATTTTTTTCAAGTTTATAGACTTGAAAACATCTATATTTTGTCCTGAAGAATATTTCAGTCATGAACATCCATTGAGGGAAAGGCTAGAATTCTGGGATTAATAAATTATCACCCACTTATGTAATTAAATCATATGGAGTAGGGGCTACATGAGTAGATGCACAGTTATGGTATTGGTAAACTGAATAATGACAGAACCCTGTGCAAATACAACAGTAATTCAAGCTCTTTGTTGAAAATTGGCAAAAGCAAAGGAGAAATTAATTTATCATATGTGAATAAGCTATAGCTACAGTATAAAGTGGAACATAAGAAGGACTGGAGAGTCAAAAGAGGAAAATATCACATTAACATGGTGGAGAGAACAATATGTCTTGTAGTAGCATTTTAGATTGTCATTGGAAATGGGACAGGATATTTAAACCTAAAATGGATTTGACATTTGAAGTGAAGGTAAATTTAAGAGCAAAGCAAAGGAGTGATAAAGCAAAGCAGATAGTATTCTGAAAAAAGCTACTTATCTTCCTTTGCTGATAAGGTCTTTATCTGTAGGGTCTCATTGAGTGGTCACCAACAGAAATTGAATCTGAGGTTGTTCAGGCATAAGGAGGCTCACTGATACAAACAAGCCTATCCAGAAATAGTTATCAAGCATGTAGATGGACAAAGTATTTCTTGTGTCTGGGATCGTGGTGGTGACTAACATAAGTAAATATGGTCTCACAAAATTTAGCTGAAATTTCATCTTTACATGGACAAGATCGCACAAGCTGAACAATTTAGAGCATATAGTTAGTAAATGCTGGAGTCTGAAAAAGAATTTAGGTCTCTGTGACCCCAAAACATAGGCCACCATGTGATATTAGAGAGAGATTTTCCCCAAACTTTGGCCTGACTTTTTTGAGGGGTTAAGTGTTTTGTCTTTTTCTTGGAGTTGCTAAATAAAGTCACAAATAATATTTTAAAAAAAGAAAGTAAAGCAAATAATCTTTTTGTTTGTTTTGTTTTGGTGGTATGAGGGTTTCAGGGTTTAGCACTCACTCTTAGGCACTCTGCCACTTGAGCCATACCTCTTGTCCTTTTTGCTCTGGTTATCTTGGGGATAGTGTTGGCCTTTTGCATGACTGATCTGGACTGCAATCCTCCTATTGCAAAGTTCCCACGGTTGCTGGGATGACAGGCATATGCCACCATGACCAGTTTTTTTCTGTTGAGATGAGGTTTCACGAAATTTTTTCTTATGGTGGCCTGGAACCTTGATCTTCCTGATCTTAGCCTCCCAAGTAGCTAGGAGTACAGGTGTGAGTCACCGGCACCCAGCCGAAGCACATAATCTTAATTATTATCATTTTAGTTTCTGGAAATCATGTTTCTGTTGAGTTCTCCATAAATAAAGGTGTTCAAAAGGGATTTATTTAAACAGTTATTACAGCCCCTAATATCACTTGCCTACTACCTTCTCTACAAATTTTCCTTTGGTAATGATGAAGCAAGCACAACATGTTACCGAAGAGCAAAGCATAAGTATAGCCATGTACACATTCATAAAGTAAAAGCAAACTCCTGTGCTGGTTATTTGCTAGATTGTGAGAATACAGAGATAAAAATGAGTTTGATACATGCCCTAAAAAATTAACATTATAGAGCAGAGATTTCAATAGAACAGGCATAATTTGTGGTTTCCACCCTGCTGAACAGATGACGGGCAGACAGAGGATGGCACCTAAATTTACCCTGGCTGTGGGGTAGAGTCATAGACCACCCTTAGGAGGGATTCTTAAAGGGAATATTTCAGAGAAATGTACCAGGAAACCTTGCTTTTTGCTAGAGTTCTAGCTGGAAACAGTATATGACCCGAAACATAAGATTTTATTACAGTAATCTCTAAAAGCACACTTGTTTAAATGTGGTTTGGGGAAGAAAATTGCCAAGCTCTGGCCGTGAACTCAAGATGCTCTAAGGCAGTGTATCATCCCTAGTCACACATGGTGTGGGACACATTTCTATTTATTTACTTGACATTTTGCTTCCAAAGGGAGGAACAAACTAGTTTTTTCTCATCTTCTTGAAAATATGAAAAGCGTCATCCAATTATCTTCCTCAGCCCTCCATTTACACAAAAGACAAGACTTGCCCATAAATTCCCCAGAGGAATACCAATATGTGCTCCATATTTCATCTTTTTGTTTAATGCCGTCATTGAAGGTGAAAGAAATGTTCGATTGTCATGGAAACACACAAAATTCAAGTCCAATTTATTCCTACACAAACTATATGATGCCACCGTTCACTGTCTTTAGAATTTTCTTTTCTTCTTTTTTATTTTCACCTTTTGATTTTTCTTTCCCTTTTCCTTTTTACTAATCATCAATACAATAAGTTTCCTACAGTGATTAGCTAGTATAAATTGTGACCATGGAGAAAATAGATTCTCCTTAAAAATAGCTATGAATATGTGTTGCACACTGTATTATCATTTACAATACTTTTATAATACTTTTACTACATTATTGGGCTCTCACAAGAAGTATCTGAGGAGATTTCTGTTATCATGTTTCAGAAGATAAATTTGAAAATCCTAAAGGTGAAACAACTCACCCGGACTATGTGCCAGTAAGACACAGCTGTGGGGCTCAGCTGAAATGATTCTGAATTCTACATACTTCTTCACTTTCTTGCTTTTCATTGAACATTAACCAAGATCACTAGTGAAATAACAGAAAAAAAATCTTAGCAATTTCTTCTTTACTTTCTGACTTCAAAATATAAACTCATAACCATGTTTTATAATTTTATAAATACTTTTCATAGCCATTGTTTCACTCTAAGCTCTTTTTTATGTTCTAACACAATTAATATTGAAAGTCCCATTTTTAAAATGAGGAAACATAAAAAGATGGAAATAAATTACTTTTTAAAATATGTTAAGTTATGTGCCAGAGCCAGCACGTGAAGGGGAATTAAGAGTGCAAACCCCATGTTCACACACTTCACTGTGGTGGTTAATGAGAAACCACATTGTACTCAGCCTCAGTGAGGCTATAAAGCTGAGTATTTGTTAACACAGCCTTTCCATTATGAAGGGACTAGTTGGAAAGCTGACATAGCCACAGGAATCTGTAAGGTTTAAATAGTGTGTGTACTTACTCTCCATCATAAGCCCATGCATTCACACTCTCTACCTACACATGCATATGCACACACACACACTCACACACATGCACACACGCATACACCCACACACATTGACTCTCACACATTGACTCTCACACATACACACTCACACAATGCATACTCACACACACAAGCACACACAGTCAAGCACACATACACATACAGTACATAGACTTTCTGAGTGTTCTGAGCCCTTTTTGAGAAACAGCTAATAATCCAAACGGTGACCCAAGCATTTAAGTATACTACCAAGATATTTTTTTAATTCCTTCTTTCTTGCCACTGAGATTTTCAGACTCAAAAAATAATGACAGGGTTTTGCCATTTGTTAAATGTTCATGTTTTTAAAGACAAATGTTCTTACGGAGACTTATTTTGTTAATTAAATAATTTATCTAAAATTCCAATGACTTCCATAATTTGTAAATGAAATTATATATATGTAATATAAATAATCATTAATTCATCATAAACTTTATAAAGTTACCATTAAATATTTCTTTTACTAGACTAATTAATTAATTATCAAGTAGCTAAAATATTACCAACCTGGACTTTTTTATCTTCAGTACAAAAAAGTAAATACAAGGTGAGTAGAAATTCATTTAGGAAAAGGGTGAAATGAAATACTCTGGATTTGCATTGATTATAGGTGAGGTAAATAATAATTTCCATTTGAAAGAATGTCACCCACTTTTGTGAGAAGAGGTAGCAAAACATTTCAATTTTACTTTTACAAACATCATTATGTCAATGGCAATGTGCTCCACTGTAATTCTGAAAATAAATGCCTAATAATATATTTTATTCCCTCCCTTCAAACAGAAAATAATGGAAGATAAAAACTCTAATGTATAAATACACAGCATGCCGTAACGTTACAGATGCTTTTTAGAGGGATGAAGAATGTGCATCTGTTAACGCCTAAGTATGGTTTTAAAAAATGCCATGGTCAAAATGGTGAGAAAAGGTCTTAGAGCAAAGTTATATTTCACAGCCAAAGAGATCTAGGTTCCAACAAGAAGGCAGCAGAGGAGTTACCTTCATGAGATTCAGTTTCTATCTGTAAAGTGGAGTGCAAGCAAACTTGCAGGTTGGCAATGGCTTTGGAGTGCTCTTCTGGGCTCTTACACAGCAGCCACCATTATTATTATCATTGTTGACTCTGTTATTCTCATGACATTTTTGTTACAGCCATCACTTTATTTTTCTTACATTATTATCATTCTTCCTGACCAAATATGTATTTTCAGAAAGTGCCCAAAGCAACACTTCATAGTCTCATAAAATTGAGGATGTGGAATTATAATTTGTTTCCCCAACTTACTACAAAACCAGGTCATAACTTTAATGATAAAAGAATATTACTTTCATTTTATACATCCATTTTTAAAGTATTTATTGTCTTTACACTCGATGTTGCATGTTCTGTAGTCAGTGAAAGATATCTGTTCCCTACCCTTAATGATTTTTAAACTAGTTGAAAAGAATAAAGTTGATCAAAAGATCCCACAAACAAATGTCTAGTTGCAAATATGGTAAATGCTACCAGGGAGTGCTTACAGATTTCTGTGTTCAGGAACTAGGTAAAGATGTGAGAAACCAGAAATCCAGGCCAAAGGAACTTTGGGTGGTTGGAGGAAGCTTAAAAAGTACAAGTGAGGAAGATGTCAATATGACTACATGAGGAAGAGTAAGGGGAAGAATATAAGGAGAAGAATACAGAGAATTAGGTGCTGGCCCTCACTATGGATGCCTTCAAGGAAAAGTTATAAACTTTTGCTTTTTTAAAAAGAAATGAGCCGTCACTCTTGGTTTTTATTCAAAGTGTAAAATGATTGACTTACATTGGAAATGATCACTCCCACAATATCCTGGAGAAATGAGTTGGAGTGAAGGTTGGGTGAGATGAAGCAGGAGCAGTACTAAAGATTTTGTTTACTGAATCCCATTATGCTGAATTATTTAGGATAGCAAAATTGTTACATAAAGTCAGAAGGGCAAACTGGAAAATGGGGATTAGAATTTGCAATTTAGGGGCTACAAGGGAGGTAGAAGGGCTAGGGAAAAGAAGGAGGGAAAATGAGGGATAAAAAAGAGTAATAGAGTGATGGGAATATGATCAAATTATATTGTAGCATGTCTGGGAATGTCATGATAAAACCCCTTACTATGTACAATTTAATATACACCAATAAATGTTAAAATGTAAGTTGGACCTCATGATAACCAACATTAGCATAAGCTAACATATGTGTGTAGCTACTCAGCTGCTTCATGAAAACACATCCAGGCCAAGCTTTTAGGCCTTTGTGACATGACAACTTATCCTAGGTCTTTCTTCTTCATTTTCCAATGACTAGACATCAATGAAGTAAAAGCAGCTATCACAAGAGTAAAATCCATCGTGGCATAAATATGCATTAGCAACAAAGTCTCACTAGCAATGTAATTCTACCCAATTGGCTTTCCCAAGCAAATGGATGAATCTGAATTCATCTCCTAATACAAATGTATCTGTTCTCTTTAGAAAATAATACACCATATTTTTTTGGAAATGTAAAAACTGAATTAGACAAGAACAGAACCATATAAATATGACTCTCAATGTGTGACTATTCAAATTTTATGCTTCATAGTTAGGCATTCATGAATCAACAATTGAAGAAATGTACTAAGATTGATGTTAGCTTTTCATAAAGAAGTTATGTTAAATAAGATGACATTGACCTATAATCAGATCATTTCTCATTGTATTTCTGTTCATGTAAGGGAGAAAATATTATTTATATTCAAGCCTATAGTGAGAGATCATTTATTCTCTCAACTAGTAATTATTAAATACACACTGTAGATTAGACAATATGAGACTTCAAAGAAATATGGACAAATAACAAGTATACAGATGAAATGAACTTTCAGAAACTGCCAGTCAGCTAAAGCCAGATTAAATATAAAATCTGTTGGTAAGTATTTAAGTACAAGGTAGTGAGAGCAGAAATGAAAGTGATTATCAAACTTCCTTGGGTGAAGAAATAGTGGAATTTTTTTTTAAAAGACACTATTACTGTCTTCTAAAAAACTGATATGTGTGTGTGTATTTGTGTGTGTGTGTGTGTGTGTGTGTGTGTGTGTATAGATACCTAATACAAAATTTAGGCCTGTCTTTTTTGAAAAAGAAGACAGTCTGCTCAAAGGTACTGAGATATGGAAAATTAAAGGCCGAGGATATATTTCAGTGGAAGAGGGCTTGCTCAGCACGCTCAAGACCCTGGGTTTGATCCCCAGCATGGAAAGAAAAAAAATGCATAAAAAACCATGGTTTATTTAAGAGAATATAAAAGTTCATAATTCATGGAAACATATGTTGGGGTAGATGGGACAAGATTTTAAGTTTAAGGAGAGGCCTGCTAGTGAGTCGAGATGATATGAGAGAGAAATAGATGCAAATCATAGTCATTATATTCTTATATATGTAAGGAACTCATTTTAAATACTTTGAGGGTAGCCCTTTGCATCTGTGGATTCAACCAACCAGGAATTGACTTTTTTAAAGCTGTGTTTGTAATGAAGATACAAACATACAGATTTTTTTCTTGTCATTTTCCACTAAGCAATGTAAGACAATTATTCATAACACATTTACACTGTATTAAGTACTATAAGCAAACTAGAAATGATTAAAATATGCAGGAGGATGTGCATATATTATATATGCAAATACTATACCATTTTGTACCAGACACTTGAGTTTCCAATGATTATGGAATCCACACAGGATATAGCAATATCCCAGAATCAATCTCCCACAGACTCTGAGGGATGGCTCTATATCCATAGTCTATGTTTACATCTGCATCAAAATATGTTGACATGTCTATGTTTTTCCAAGAATGCATTATAAATATTTTTACTTACACTGACAGTAAAGAAATGATATCTGGACTTAGTTTTTCTACTAGTTGCTGTATAATTCTTTATAGAAAACCAAATAGTCTAGTAGACTGTAGATCAATTTTTGAAAGTAAATCTTTCGATGTATACATAAAAGCCCCATGTGGACTGTGGGGCTCTTGAAATTAAAGGTATTCTGAGAAATATTGTTGTAAAAGATTTAAACGTCTGTATCAGTCTATTTCTCTCCTTTCATAAGGAGACTAAGGAGGACCTAAGTGGAAAATGTGCTGGAGTTCTGGAGTACCTATGTCCTTCAGATACCTTTGGAAGGATGCCTGGTCTCATAGATAGAAAGGAGGGTTCCTGATATCACAACTTGCAGAAGACAGCAGAATAGGGAAGTTAAGAACAAGGCTATGGAAATAGGCAGACTTAGCTATATGAAGGAGTCCTAAAAATGGGATTTGGCCCTTTATGCCCTAGGCTTACCATCTGCTTTCTTAGCCCCAGGGGATTAACAAGAAGGAGTTAAAATGGAATAGACAATGTTAATTTTAAAACATTTGAGTTTCTCCAAAACTGAGGTTTTTCAGGAGAGGGGCCTCTGGGTTTACTGTCAACCATATTACTCCTTTACTCTTCAGGGCTTTCTGAAGTCACCTTCTTGGCAAGTATGCCAACTTCATATTTCACAGATAACTTCCTCTTCTGCACTAGCCCTGGGGAAGACTTTTCTGGGGCTTGATACATTTGTCATGAGCAGTTTCAGAGCTATGTGTGGGGAGATGGCAGGGCACATCTGCCTTTCTATAATCGTACTGTTTCTCTTGTACAAAGTGTTAGGCAGTTGCATTAAAACTTAATAATAGATAGTATCGTCTAGAACCCAGGAACCAATCCTCAACTGAAACATGTCCTTCAACCTGGGGTAATTTGCATGAGAAAATTGAAATCGTAGGAGGCTAGAACAAAAGTGACTAGTTCAACTTCTGGTTATTGTCCCATCATACACTCTAGGGAGTTAACTTGTAGGATGGCTGTTTCACCTGGCAACTTAATAAACACAGCATTAGCTGTTTCTTGTAATGAAGAGATTGAGACAGAAGCTTGAACTTCATCAATGGGATTGAAATTCCATAGCTAGCAAGTAGCAGAGCCCAGAAAAGACCTAAAATCCATTTAATTTAGTAATGATCATGCCAATGTTAATAATAAAATAAACAAAATAAATATTTTGGTGGTACTGGGGCTTGAACTCAGGACCTCCTACTTGCCAGGCAGGCACTCTACCACTTGAGCCACTCCACCAGCAGGAAAATAGAGTATTTATTGAACACATTCTTTTAATTTGTATACTCTACTAGACCTCTACCTTAATTATCTCATTTGCAGAAATCAGTTTAAGCTACGTACAGTTATAATTGTCAACTTGTACTAAAGAGAAACTGAAACATAAAGGGGCTTAACTAACACTTTGATGTTCTCCAAGAGGTAGGTGAAGTAAAAGCACATTTGAATTCATAACTCATGCAATTAGACTCCATAGCTTTCTCACCTTCATCAAGAAACCATAAGCTTTTCTCCTGATAAATAGAAAGGAGACCTTTATGTTGCTCCTGAAATAAATATTGTAACAATTAATTTATATACCCATTCTATTTTTCATCAAAAGATTCAGTAAATATGGTAGCAAGATATGAGGACATTGCTCAAGTTCAAAATATTATTTAATTGAAAAATCAAATTACAACAAGGTATTCTGACATCCAATCTAAAATTGTTTATCTGTTCCCATGTCAGTGGTACAGAAGAAAAATAAAAAACGTTCATGTCATAGAATTTATTTCATTTAATTTTTTTAAGTTTAAGGTACTACTCTTTATCTTACTTAAAAGTAGTTCAAAGAGACAAAAGAATATAAAATGCTTCAAAATACTTCACTGCTCTGTGTATGAAAATCATCATATTCTCTTCCTCTATTTTGTATTTCAAATGCACTTTGAGAATAATTGCAGCCTGCACTTAGACAATTTCCCTTTTTTCTCTCTCTTTATGCTTACATCAGAAATGTCTATCTCTGACCCCTTCATTTTTTTTTAAGTCAATGAAAATTTGTCATATCTGCTTGGTCCTGTAAGGCTAGGGTGGAGATTATTTAATCAGCAATTTATTGGGAAAGATGGCTGAGACAGCCTTCAATTTGTACAATGTGGCTAATCATAGTCTTCTCAAACTAGACCGAGGTTCTCTAAAAGATGAAAAGGACACAATCTTTGGTTAGAATCTTACGCACCCATGGATAAAGTAAACAAACACGTTTATTGGGTGGTTGTCATATGTTAGGAGTCTGGCATGCAATCAGAATTCCCGGCTTTCATTTTTGCTCACATTTCCATGCTGTGCTGAACCAAATAATGTAAATGTGTCCTGGGGTGGGAGTAAATAGGATGCAAGAGAGGTGGCTAGGGAAGAGCTGTGAGACCAGCTACTTTCAGCACTTCTGCTTACTAATGATGAAACTAGTGCAGGTCATTTGACCTCTCTCACCCTCAGCTGTCTGTACTGTGAAATGAGCATTATGTGTGGTACCAAGTGATTGTTATGGTTGCAGGCTTGTGTACTACCCACCTAGTTAATGCTTCTTCCCATGAAATTACTGCTAACAACATTTCTTTATTTTCAAAATCTGCACTCATGAAATGTTTTGCTATTTAATGTCAAACTGTTGTAAGTTATTTTTCATATACAATCATGATTGTGTTTATCACACTTTCAACAGAAATTTTTTTCTCACCCTTGCTGTATGTTGTTGAAATAACATTTTGCTGTAATCTTATAAAAGAGAATACATATTATCATCCTTCCTGATAATCTCTTTAAAATCCCTTATGAGATTTAAAATAAATTATAGTATTGCTTGTGAAAGAACAGTGCAGAATAATTGGCCCATGGTAAGTTTTGAGTATTTTGCATAATGAGTTGTATGTAGTCTTTTCTACCATTTAATTTATGGTTAAATGTCAATATGATCATAGAATAAAAATTCTAACCTGAAGGTTCATTCATACATCTCCGTCCTAGTCAAAGGACAGTACAAAGTGGCCGAAATAAATAAATATTTATTTTCTAGTTATCACCATAATTTCCCCAGACATCTACAAATATTTATACATAAAATAATCAACAACCACTATTATAAATTATCCTAAATTGTCTTGGAATAGTTTTCAACTTATAGAATTGAATGATTTACTCAGAAAACCTGAAAAATCAATTAATTTTAAATCTTTGTCCATAAAAGAGTGGATCAAGATGCTTTTTTAGCCATAGTGACTGAATATATTAAATGCAAAGAGTAGTTATACATAAGGTTGTAGTGAGTGGTCAAGTCATTCAAGAAGTATTTACCAAGCACCTACTGTGTGACAGGTAACTCTGGGGATATAGCAAAAAACAAAACATGAAAGGCCCAATTGTGAAACTTACATTCTAAAGTAATAAATAGATAATAACTAAGGTAAAGAAATGACATATGTAATATTTTAAAATTTTATTTATTTGTTTATTGGTACTGGGGTTTGAACTCAGGTCTTACACTTTGAGGCACTCAACTAGCCCTTTTTTGTGATGGGTTTTTTCAACATAAGGTCTTGTGAATTCTTTTCCCAGGCTGTCTTTGTTCTGTGATTCTCCTGATCTCTGCCTCCTGAGTAGATAGGATTACAGGCATGAGCTACTGCTGCACATTAAGACATCTGTAATATTTTAGATAAATATGTATGCTAATGAAAACAATACAAGAAAAATGGTAAAACACATCACAGAGTCATAGAGATTCAAAAGAATAGCTGGGACATTCCTGAGAAGGTTTCATATGAATTAATAGCTGACAGCAGTGAGGTTTATGCCTTGAGGACTCCTGAAGGAAGACTAATTCAGGCAGAGACTTGAACAGGATGCAGGCATGTGCAGTGGAGGGAAATCAAGCTCAGCATGAAGGCTGCACAGTAGATGACAGGGTAGCAGTAAGAGGTGAGATGAGAGATAAAGGGAAGGAGGTAATTGAAGACCTTGTAGGGAATGGTAAGGTATTCAGAATTTTCTGAGAATAGCAGAAAGTTTCTGAAGCAATTTTAGCAGAAAAGAGACATGATTCAAAAACAGATTTAAAAAGCAACAAAAAAGTATTAAAGTGATGGAGCTTGGTCATGGTAATGCACATCTAGAATCAGCATATAAAAAGCAGGAGGATCATGGATTAGAGATCATACTTGGCTACACAGAGAAACCCTGTCTCTAAAAATGAAAGAAAGGAAGATGGAAGGAAGGAAGGAAGGAAGGAAAGGTAGAAGGGATGAAGAATTCTTCCTTGTTGGAGAACATTGCAGAATATTATAGAATGTGGGAAAACATTGAAGAGTGTTGCAGAACATGGGAGACCAATGTTGGAGACCATTGAAGAATGTTGGAGACCATTAGAGAATGTTTGAGTATGCTGAACAACATTGAATAATATTGGAGGACATTGTAGAATGTTGAAGAACATTGCAGAGTGCTGGAGACCATTGGAGACCATTGAAAAATGTTGGAGAACAATGGAGTCCATTGGAGAATGTTGGAAATCATTGTAGAACTTTGGAGAAGGTTACAGAATGGAGTAGAATGTTGTAAACCATTGGAGAACTTTGGAGAATGTGGAAGACTGTTGGAAAGCATTGGATAATGTTGGAGCCCATCACAGAACATTGGAGAATGTCAGAGAACATGCTTTCTGACATTCTCCAACATTCCCCAACGTTCTCCAAAGCTCAACAACATTTGTCAAAGTTCTCCAAGGTCTCCAAGATTCTCCAACCTTTTCTAAAATTTCTCCAACCTTCTTCAACATTTTCCAGTGGTGTCCAAGTGTGCTAGTATTTATTGCCTATTAAATGTATATAAAATTTTATTTTATATACTTTACTGCATTGAGTCTTCACTATATATATGCAAGGTTTTAAGTGTTAAAAAACAAATGCCCATTTTTTTTTAAATGAAAAGAGAGGGTTGTGGAAATTTACCCAAAGAATTTTGCTCATGTTCTACTGGACTATAAATGCAATGCCCTTTCTTTGCATCTCACTTCCACAAATACTTAAGAGGTAGTATACCAACATTTTATGCCTTATTTCCTCTATCTGTTCTGCTAACTCTCAGCAATATGTTCAAATATGCCCAATAGGACTCCAGTCTTTTCCAATACAGAAAACCATTTCCAGGCAGTGGAATCAGTTCAGAAGATGAAACACAGTGCTCATCTATCTTTGTGTTATTTCACATTACTCCTCATTCTCACCTCTCACTCCTGGGAAATTTCGCTCAAATTCAATTACAGAATTTAATGTGACAGAGGCTCAACATCTTCTAGTAATTGTCTTAACATCCATAAAAATGAGACTTTCTTTCTCCAGTAATTAACATGATCATCTATAACTTGCTGAAACTACTAAATGAAGGATCCTCTTTAATTCATCATCCCCTTATATCTCACAGTCAGTTTATCATAATATTGTGGTAGTTACACCTCAAAAAATATCTTGAATTTGACCATTTCTCTATATCTGCTACCACTGATATATTTTTAGCCACCACTATCTTTAACTTGAATAACTTCAATAGCCTTCTAATTGTTCTCAATGCTTCCATACCAGCCTTTTTCTAAAAAGTTGATCTATGACACAGCTAGAAGAATCTTTTTGCCATGTAAAACAAGGGTTTAATTTATTTTTAGAATAAAATCCAGAGTTGCAAACCTGACATACAGTAACCTGATTTACCTTTTACCTGTTGGCTTCTGTGCATGATGTTTCTACATTTCCTCTCCCTGAGAGGAGGCAATCTGTGTTATTGCAACAAGCCAAAAGCTATTTCTTGCTAGTCTTTTCCCTGAATGTTTCATCTGCCACCAGCCTCTTTTTCCTGGTCCATTTCTTTTTTCTTTACTGAGTTTCAGATCAAATATTTCACTTCCAAAGAGCATTTCCTGATTCTTGTCTCATTTAGCCCCATATTTTCCTGGTGTTCTTTCAGACATTATTACTTGAGAAATCTTAATCATTTGTTTGTTCTCTTACCCATCCATCTTTCTCTCTCTCTCTCTCTCTTCTCTCTCTCTCTCTCTCTCTCTCTCTCTCTCTCTCTCTCTCTCTCTCTCTCTCTTTTATGTGAGTTCCATTAGAGGAGACTCTCTGTATCTCCCACTCACCAGCAAAGGCTCAATCAATTTTTCCTACACAAATGAATAATATACATCAGAATTGTTACAGCCACTGGTCTCAATACCTACTTTATCCTTATTACCCTTATTATTACAACAGCAACTTCCTGTTATCTGTGACCATTATTCCTGTGCTAGTAGAGCAAATTCAGAGCATGAAGCTAATGTATAAATCAGGTCATATAGATGATAAAGTTCCATTTTCCTAGGAGGTTTCTGTTAGACCCAGAAACACCTGTATATTAAGACTGTTGTTTTCACATATTAAATGCTACCATGGGCACAAGGTTTATTGCTGACATAATCACAGCCTGCCTGGTTCCTTCTGGATTCAGTAAGTCTTGTTTGTTAATATATTCCCAATCCACAATTCACTTTAGATAATTGCATACAGTCTTCAGAGACTAGTACAAATAGCTTCTATGACTCTGTGTTTGAGTTTTGCATGTTAGTGCTCAGAATTTCTGACTTTCAGTTTTCATACAGATTTTATAACTTGATTTGGAAAAACACCATAAGAGACAAGGAGATATTAGACTATAGATGAAAGCATGTTTGTAAGAGCAGTCTTTGTCAGCTTCCTCTTTCTAATTCAGTCATTGCACAGGCACTATTTATGACTGACTAATAATGCTCCAAGCAAATGAAATATGTTCAGTTCTTCAAATGCAACTAGCAAATACAACTGGCTCTTTCTTTCCTCGGGGTCTTTTTGGATATTTTGTCCTCTGCTGAAAGATTTTTCACCATTTCCCTCTTTGTTGTAGAGTAACTTTCCTTTAAGTTTCAGGTCTTAATTTCATTATTACTTCCTATAGAAAAATTTTAGAAAACCCCAACCTCACCCTGAGAAAAATGGGGCTTATTCCCAGCTCACATGCATTTCTGTAATGAACAGAACTCTCGCTATATCATTTGCTTAATAGCAAGTGCTCAATGAAAGGAAGAGTTAAGTCTGTCTGTTTGAGTCATGTTTTGCATAAAATAATGTGAATATACTAGATGAAAGTCTGGAGGAATGAGTCATTTCTAGTCTTTTCTTCTACTAATTATCCCATAGGATAGATTTCATCAATGGATAAACTGTGAAGTCAGTCTATGATTTGTTTTCTTTTATGATTTGTTTATGTTCTACACAGACTCAGAAAAGTCCATAGCACTGAGAAAATAGTTATTCAAAATCTTAGTTAGCTGCATTGAAAATAAAATGAAGCAGAGTATTATCTTTTTGTAAAAATAATTCAAGCTATATATTTCTGGTGTACACTTTTTTCTGTGTATATTTTATATATCTTCAATAAAAATGCTAAAGACTTTTATAATATTAGAAGAAAAATTAGAAAAGGGAGTTGGTCCATTAGAAGTAATAATTATCCTAATTGAGCTTTTTGGGAACTGATATTGACATTGAGAAGTACATGGAAATAAATCAAGACACAGGTCCTGTCCACAGGGGAATAATCCTTGCAAAGGTTCTGAGGGGAAGGAGCTTGCAGGTGCAGGGAAGCGGGGATGCCTTACAGACAGGTCATCCAGCTGCAATGAGGCTACGAAGTGCAAAGGCCTGAGAAGAAAAAGCCTGCATGTATTCTGCTGAGTACATAGGTGGTAATTTTACATCAGTGGGGGTGGCTTAAGGGTTTTTCATTGTGAAAAGAGTACTCTGGCTTCAGAGAAGAGAACAGATTAATTGCAGTGGTGGTTTGGGATGTGCTTTAAGTAGGAAAATGAACAGAAAAAGAAAAAGATGAAGGAAGGAGGAAGGGAAATAAAAGGGAAGGATGAACTTTTGTGATGTATAAGAAGTAAATCAGCAAATATATGAAGTGTTACCAAGAATACTGGTTCCTATTTCTTTAGCCAAGCAAAAAACTAATATTTTATTATTTTAGTATTAGTAATTATGATAAAATATTTATGTTTTGGTTCCTCATTCCCTTTTGGAAGGGATCTATCTAATCTTTGTCTGATTCTAATCCCTTTACCCTCATATATATATATATATATATATATATATATATATATATATATATATATATATAGGGCCCTCATATATATATAGGGCCTTATGCTTGCTAAACAGATGCTATACCACTTGAGCCATGCCCCTATCCCAATCACAAGCATCTTACTTTCTCTTAAGTCTATTGGTATATACCTGTTACTCTTATTGTGACCATTATTTTATGAGCCAGATTGGATGAAAAGGTAACTGAATTATTTAGCAGAGTAACAGTAATTGATACTAAATGGCTGATATGATTAAGGGACAAGTGGTCAATAAATCTCTCTGCTCCTATGTGAGATTTTATTTTCATTTAAGAAATTTGTTTTCTCTTTAGACACAATTCTGTAATATTACAAAGAAATACAGAATTCTTTGGTAGTTAATGTGAAGCTCAACTCTATTATGTTCAGTCAATATAGTAGCAAATAAAATGAAACAACAGAAAAACACATACTCTCCTAAGCATGCAAAACCTTTCATGATCTCTACTTTTTTTTATCCATTCTCCATCCAGTTCTTACCATTTCCTCAAATCCCCTCATCCTGACCAAGTGCATTGTAGTTCCTAAGTCAGGTAATGGTTAGTAGTCCTTTAGTGTCCCAAGTTACTATATGTTCTCAATGATCTGTTTTCTGTCGTCCCTTTTCAAAGTGCCTTATATTGTTAGTACTCAACAAATGCCTATTATTAGTATTGTTACTATAACAACAAACTATACAAATTTAATTGGAGTAGTATCTAATTCAGGATGACATTCAGAAAACTTATTTGAGTTGAATCATAGAGGAGGATGGGTTATAGATCATGAGAAATCTAGGGAGAAATGATGATAGTCCTAACATAGTTAGGCACACTGGGAAAGAAGATGAGAACATACATTAAGTTGTATATCCACTGGTTTAAGCAGAGAGAATTAGAAGCAATCAGATGAATGAGTTTAATATGACTCTTAGAATTCTATCTTGGACCTCTCATCAACCTTGGTCGTGATACCTCTCTTTTGGATAAACTGTATTTCCAGATAACGAGTTCAACTTTGTATGTATTTGATTTTGATATCTATGGGTCAACCAGCTGAATGCCCAGGAGACAGTTAAATATAAGCTAATTTTCATAACACAATTGGTAATCAAAATGAGCTTGTATCAGAAAAGAGGCTGCCAGTTCTGAAAAAGTAAGAATTGCTATTATCTATAATGATAATAATGAAAAAGGCAATTGCATTAGATCTACAGACTAGGTGAGTTAAGCTGTTGGAATTTATTTTTTCATAGCTCTAGACCTGTGGTAATCCAAGATCAGTGTTACAGATGATCTAGTTCTTTGGTGAGGGATCTCTTCCTGACTTACAGGTAGGTGATTCTCTCTCCTGCTCACTCTTTCTGTCTCTCTCTGTCTAAATAGAAATAGAGAAAAATAAAGAATAAAAGGTTAATTTTCAGACATCTCTTCTAAGAGCACTAATCTGTTGATGAGGGCTCCACCCTCATGACCTCATCTAAACCTAATTACCTCATAAGGCCTTACCTCCAAATACTATCACATTAGGTAGGCATTAGGCTTACACATGTAAACCTGGAAATTTAGTTCATTCTATTGTAACAATGTTCATTTTGGTTAGGTAAAGTTGATCAAGATCACTTAGCTAGTAAGTGTCAACCTTTAACTGCTTTATTCTTTTTATTACATCTTGCTGTCTCTTACATGTGGTAAAGGAGATGAAGTAGGGAAATTTGGCACAAGCAAGATTATATCCTCTTTAGCAGATATAAACATACAGTCCAATAAACATGGGTAAAATGTCTATCTACCAGAGATTGTGCTCAGTTTTGAAGTTAGAACAGTAAATAAGACATAGTATATTTTACAGCATACTGCGAAGGAGCATAAGATATTAAAAAATACTGGGGAGTATGTAGGTAAATTGTAGTTTTATGTAATCTTTGGAGGAAACTTTCAGTAGTAAAGAAGCAGTAGAAACACTATATATACAGTCTTTCTGTTACCTTTTTTGTATAGTATAATCCTCATCACTATCTCTAACCAATTTTTTTATCACTGAGAAAAATTGCCAAAATGGCAAAGTAGCATATTCCTTTCTCCTGTTCTGGAAAAATTGGGGAAGTATGGTTGTTAGTAAGAGCTATAACTTCAGTTTCTTCCAGATCCTCCTTCTTCTACTTTTGCAAGTATGGACCTGCTGTTGTTCTGTACCAGGGGGTATTTTGACCCTGAAATCTTTCAGCTGCTTCACGTAAACTGTTTCAGCCTTTTAATGCTCATTTCAGAAATGTAACTTATCAGTGCTGAAGCTGTAAGATAATAAAAAAATAAGGATGCCAGGACAAAGATTAGGAGCAAATTGTGTAAAGTCAACTCACTATTGAGTTTCTAAAATAACCTACTTCTAAGTAATGAATAGTTCCAGGTGAAAAACCAACAAATTAACAGAACTGTTTTAAGTGCATCCATACATTTTTATATACTCAGTAGCCACAGGAACCCTGCAAGGCAAGCATGGTTATTCCTATTTTAAGTATGAGGAAACAAATATTTTGGGATTGTACTTATATTACTTTTTGTAAGTCATATAACTAATGAGATTCTGATCCATGTCTTCCTACACTCAGAATTTACTGATCAGGGAATGGTGATGACTACATGATAGCTGATTCTTTAAAAAAAGAAAAACTCAAAATAAAAAGTGTAGGGTTATAGCTCTGTGGTAGAATGTTGTGTAGCATGCATGGTTTGTATCCTTATTACTGCAAAGAAGATATCAAAATATATTTGAGTAGGTGACATGGATTCTTGCAAGGTAACATAAAATGTTTTATGGCAAGTTGATAAATTCTGTAATTTATCAACTCATGAGTTCTGCAAGGATAGGGACCAGGAACTCATGAGTGTTAGAAACAGCAGAAACTTAACACTTGAGTCTTGAAAATCAAGATAGTTCTAGGATAAAGAAAAGATTTTGGAAAGCAGAATATTGGGACATCAAGAAGGAATGAAGAGTGTTGAGCATGAAGGTGACATGTTAATTTTGGAGACACTTGTTTTTTTAACTGCAGTTAGACTCAAGGTCCAGGGTCACACGAGAATGCACTTCTCCATTCCACATAATCAAAGTCCACATAAAATTGTATTTTGATTTTCTTGCTTATATGGACATGTTTTACCTCAGCCATGGTTTGGGTCAGTATATCTTTTAACTATTATTGGATCAAGGAATTTAAGACCCCTCATCTTTATATGCTTATTGTATCATTAAACAACAAACATCCATCCAGTAAAAACAATTCATTTTTTAAACTGGAGACAATCAACTTTGCTTGCTGATGCATGACTCTCATTGTTGTTCAATAATTTCCCATATGTTCAAAAAAGGTTTTAGAATGAAATTGCCACTCTCATGTTAATTGTTGGCTAGGGCAAAGCTCATTTTTTCATTATTGGGATCACAGGATATTTATGGGTCCTTATGAGTTGTTTGTTCTGGATTAGTGCATTACAATTTTGCACAAAGTTAAAATTTTGAATTGCAGATTGATTTTAAGATAACTTTTTAAAAAATCTGAAATAAATTCCAGTTAGCATAATGCTCTTAGGGGCTAATATTGACATTACAGAAAATGTCATGGGAAAAAAATGTATATAATTGCTGATTAATTTTTTAACCATTGGTCATCTATCTTTTAATCCTTATGTAGAATCTGCATTGTGAAATTAATTTTCAGAAATTTGTTTTGATTCAACATTTTATTAACTATCTAGCCAACACTGAAACTGGAAAATGCACACTTATATCAGGTAAGTACTATTGAAAATAAAAATTTCAAATATATGTAACAAATACACTGCTGTGGTCTGTATAGGCCTTAATCCATCTAGAAAACAGTATGTTTGCTCGGATTTGTTTGATTATTTTTTCAGAACTGACCCTTATTTGTCTAGATTTTTCTGCTAATGAAGATAAAGCATAGGTGTGTAGCAATCAAATCAGAACTGGGTTCTGGCTGGGCAGATGAACTGAGACAGATTTTGTTTGAGCTTAGATTGAAGCTACCAGGAGGGTACAAAGGACTCTAGACTTTCAGAAATGTAATGGTAGAACTTGTATCCAGCACACAGCCTTCTTTCTCTTTCCTGAGGACTGTGGAATAATGGTTACCGGATTCCCTCATGGAGAATGTGAGGTTACTGGGGAGAAGCACAGTTACAATAATATTATATTATATTATCTTGGTTCAGTATCTTATCTTAAGAGCTCCTGCCTAGTCAACATGTCTTTAGCAAGGGCCTAAGGAATAGCAAACAAAATCAGAATGTGAACTCTTGCTTCTGTTGTTCCTGCTCTTTCTGGTAGTTTGTTAGTGCTTATACTTAATCTAGGATTTAAAATAAGAGCAACATTTGGTTGAATAAGAAACAGTAATACAATAATCTCAGTATATAGTAAACAGAGTTTCAGAAATTTGGGTTGAAAAGGTTACTTGGAGGCATATGTTTCCTCAAAATGTTATTCTAAGGAATTCAGATTTTATTCTATAAGTAATAAGGAGATGTGAGAGGCTTTTAAGAAGGGGAAGAAATCCTTCATAATTTTTAAATTGTATTTATTGATCATCTATTTTATGTTTATTTGGGCTGAGCTCTAAGTAAGAGAAAGTGTAAAAGATGTAAGTTTTCATCACTCTCAAAATCTCACTTGGGAAAGGGAGCAGTAAACACACATACACATGCACACAAACACACACGTGAACATTTCTCCATCTATACACTTCCTTCCAAAATACTATAGTTTTTTCTGCACAGATGATACGTATTCCTTCTGAATTTCTTGTCTGGTAGTCTTTCCCTTATGGTCTTCACAGAGCAATTGTAACTGTCATTTCTCATATTCTTAAAATACTTGCCATAGCTTTATACTTCACATTTTAAAAAATTTTTTGTATGTCTTTTAACATCTTTTTAAAATTTTATTTTATTGTTTTTATATTTAATCACATGTGTATACATTATTTGAGCCATCCCCCACCCTGCTTCCTGGCAGAACCTGTTTTGCTCTCTTGTTCTTCAACTTTGTTAAAGAGAAAACATAAGAGATAATAAGAAAAACATAGTAGTCACTTTGAATAACATCCAAGTCCTTGGTCTTAGACTGAGAAGCATCAAAATATCTAGATCACATGAAATTTACCAGCTTTGTTTTTGGCCACTTGCATCACTCAGTTACTGAGCTGCAGTCTCACTGATCTGTTTCTAATTTTTCAAAGCCATTGAACTCTTTTCACCTTGAATTATTTGCACTTGTTCTCCTTCTTCATTGAACTCTGTCTTCTTGCTCATTTTCCAAGTTTTACTCATCTGAAAACCTTGGGTTATAAGTCAGAGCCTCAGAAAACATTTCCTTTGTGAGTCCATGTGGTTCTCCACTGTTTACCTCTGTCATTGAACCTGGTTTGCTGCTGGCATGGAAGTCATCCCAATTTATCCTCATGTGGTTGACTGCTAATGTATTCAGTGTTTGCTGTACCACTAGTTTATAAGATTCATAAATAACAAGACTTTTATCTTCTTTTCCCCAGGGTTTACGTAAGAGAGGAGTAAGCACCTAATAAATGTTTGTTAAATTGATTATGTAAAGAATTGATCATTTAGTGAAGAGGCTAGTTTGCTAAACAAGAAAACACAGTTCCCTGCCTGTTATATCATTTATGTTTACTGTTCTATCTTTCCCCTTTTCATAGCAGTGAAACCAGGGATCAAAGAAACCTAAAGTTTGGTTCATTCCTTAAGTAGATTTAGGAAAGGGTCCTAGATTATATATGACCCACAGCAATCTTATTAATGGAAATATAATGTCATCAATATATGTGCTATTATACTTTTAGTAGCCACATTAACAAAGATAAAAAGAAACAGGAGTAATTAATTCATTATATAAAAGTATCATTATCATTATAAATGTAAGTAAAGACATTTTATATCATTTTATTAAATTTTTTACATCCACTGTATATTATGCTCTTATAAAATATTTAAATGTGCACTCCAAATTTTTACTGTTTCTGGAATACTTGATATGCACTTAAATTCTGTAAAATTTGCAGTTGAAAAGTTGATTCACATGCCTGCTTATTCCAAGTACACTTACAAGCTTTCCAATAACTTAGTGAAGTACCAGTATTAACATTTAAATTTAAATTAATTGAAATTATATTAAATAAAAATTTCTCAGCCTCACTAGTCACTTTTCAAATTCACAATAGCCTCATGTGACTAAGTGCTCCTGAAGTATACAGAAGAATGGAAGTGAGAGAGAAAGCATGAATGGGTATGTGTACATTTTGTAGTGAATTTATAGGGAATGGAACATTCTGATAAAAGATTTTCATCTTTCATACATTCTCTATAACCAGACCAAGTCTTTTCTCTGAGAAAATGCCTACTGAAAGCAGTTATGATGATGAATCAACATTCAAAGAATTATAGTCATTATAAACTAGGAATGTTTTCCTTGAAGAGACGATTGCATATCGATTGATTCAAATCCAGTGCCTAAGCTTCTAACACGACAGATGAACACTGTTGAAAGTTTTGTCCCCAGAATTTTCTGCTGTTGTCTGCTTGACCACCACTGAGTGTCACTGTGAGCCGAAAAGCCCTTCCAAAATCAGCAATCACGGAGTGGTATGAAATGAGAGAAGAAGGGAATGAACATAAAATGAATTTTCCAGGGTTTCTGTGCTCCTCTGTCCACTTCTGACACAAGTACACTTCTAAATCCATAACAAGCACATGAGGAAAATTAAATCAGAGCACAAAACCACTAAGGGACAGCCTCATAGATAAATATCACCTATCCTTTGAAGAACCTGAAGTTGCCATATTAGTCAATGCAGAGTTGATTAATGTCAAGGAAATAAGATTAACTCTAGGGCTATCTCATCAGCACCAAGTATAGGGCCTTGTCTTTGATGCCATTTCTCCTGCTAAACAATGATTGTTTTTATTTGTTTGTTTCTATTTGTTTTTCAAGGATGGAAGTTTTAAATTTTGTTTGTTGTTCCTTATTCAATATTTATAATTTCTAAATAGATTTGAAGCAATGCACAATAAAGAACATATTTTAAGTACATAAACTAGAAGTTCAAGAAGTTGTATAGTACATGAGGAATGGATATATTTAATACAGGATAATTTGTGAGTAACCATTAAATATAATTCTGTATTATTAAAGTCAACTTTTGCTGTTATGTTAGGTATAGATAAAGAAGTATTAATTTCAAAAGACATAAATTTGTTCTAAGTTCAAACTTATAACTTGTATTTTAATCTAGGAATTTACACATTAGTTACATAACTATGAAATGAGGATTGTTTGATGGTTGATGCAAGAAATATTCAGGGATGACCTTTGGGCACCATTTTGCTTATATTAGGCCAAAAGTACAGTACTAAAAATTGTGTAAACAAAAGTACTTTAGGTATTGAAACTCAGAAACAGAGTTTTGTTAATTTATTGGTTTATTCTAGGCATTTGAGGAGGGACATAATGACTGAATTGCTTACTCATAATAGAAATTTTCCTTGACCTGTTTAGAAATAATTGTTTTCCTAGAGATTGAATTAGAAAAGTAGCTGAATTATATTTCTTTCTGTCCTTTTAATATCAAGAGTCTGAGACCTTAGAATTGTGAGGAGATGATCAGTCCCAAATAAACTTGTATTAATGAAATAAGAAAATATTGAGGGTTGGTAGAATGGCTCAAGTGATCAGAACACCTGCCTAGCAAGTGTGAGGACATGAGTTCAAACCCCAGGCTTCCCCCAAAAAAAAAGAAAAAAATTGAAACAGATGTGCTACATATGACAAACATCTGGAAGTGAAGCTTGGTAATGAGTACATCTTGTTTGAATTGTATCTGTGTTCACAGCATAGAATGAGTAGAGATGAATTCACAATGAAGAAATGGAAGATTTCAGAATTTTGATCATTTGGAAAGTAGAGAACACCCTCAACTTCCAACAGCTAACTACAAAACACTTTTTTTTTGTAAAAAAAAAAAAAATCCTAAGCACCTGCACAGTCATTAGCTTATTAATCCTTAGCACAACTGTGTAAGTGATGGATGGATAATTACATTGTTTTCATAGCAAACATAAACCTAGAGAAGTTCTGTAATTAATACAAGGTTTCACAGTAAGTATTAGAATCAGGATTATTCTTGGGCCTGACAGCAAAACTTTCCTCTTCTCCAAGACTCAATTTTAGTTCCCTGTATTAATTTGAATAGTTCCACGTGGGAAGGCATTTGCCACAGATTAGTATTATTGCATCAAATGAATATTACAAAAATGTAACCTAAGGAAGTAAAAGTTTCTGTTGATTGATTATAGAAAAAGCTTCAGTATCTTCTCTCATTTATCCCGAACACTGCCTTTAAGTTCATCTCTTTCAGCCTTCTTAATACTTAGTGCTTTCATATATTATATAGTTAATATTTACATTAAAATTTCTACATAAAAAGCAACTATTAAACTTCCCTACAGAAGTAGTTTTTAATAAGTGGCAGCTATAATTGTCTTCTTAAATCACTTCCAGGATGATACCCTTCTTGAAAATCTAAATTGACAGTCTTTTAAGTACAAATACTTTAAATAAAGCATTACTATCTCCTGTTCATAAATGTTTAGTTTTATATTTGGAATTCCATAACTATTACTTTATCAAGAACCATCTATTTATATATTCAATCATTCTCCTCATCCAACTAATTTTATTATTTAGGAAATTTTATAAGGTATTTGATTTGAAGATATAGCATTTTGTCAACAGACAATTTTAGCTGATTTTTATTGCATATATTTAAGGTATATGACTGGATATTTTGATTCACACATTTATAGTGAAGTAATTGTAAACAAGTGATATCTATTACTTCACACAACAATCCTTTTTTGTGCATGTAGTAAGAATAGCTGAAAGCTGCTTTGGAGATTTCAAAGATACAGCATTTTAAACTATAGTCTTTATACTACCCATTTGGCTCTTAGAGTTATCCATCCAATATGACTATGCTTTTATGTTCTTTGAATGATTAGCTAAGTTTGCATTTGTCTCAGTATTTGGTGATTGAGGGAAAGCTAGCGCTAACCAATTTTGGAAGTTATAGGGGCTAGAACACTTGGAGAGGAAAGTGCCTATAAGTTTAGACTGTGGAGAGCAGTAGCCCCAGGAGGAAATGAGATTTGCTCCCACAGTGCTTAGAGGGTAAGTGCCCATACCATAAAGCAATGGTTGGCAAAGGAGTAACAGTGAAGTCCTTTCTTCGGAACAGTAGAAATGCCCACAAAATGTACTCAGCCATGTGTGTCTTCAAAGTTCTTGTAATATTGACTGCATGACAAGAATTAAACAGGAAGTTCATCTCTAAATACTATTTCCCTTCTACTTCATTCATGAATAACTTTGTAAAATTGGTGGTAATATACCCACTTTATAGATGAATAAAATAAAGATCAAACAAATTAAAATATACTTGCAGGGTCATATAATTAACAAGTGGTATAGTTTCACTAGAGATCCTTGGTGTGTTTATTCTGTAGTTTGAATTTTTCACATTGCACTACAGGTTTTCAAATATATTTTTAGCTTAAGAAGTTTTTTTAAGTGAAAAATTTCACAGAAGGCTAATATAAAACACAAACTATGTTTCTCTACTTAGTACTTGGATAAGAGTCCTGGCAGACGGCCCACTCAAGCCATCTCTCAAATAGACCACCAGACCTTGTTTATACAACCACATGGCATTAAATAGTCAAATAGTGTCTTTTCTCTGGGATTGCATATTCTAAAACAAATTTTCATAATGAAAAAATATAGTATGAACAATGAAAAGAAACCTGCCTGATGATACATTTGAGAGATTGTAATACTCGAGCCATGGTGAATAGTTGTCTTTTGGGTCAGGGTGTAACATAGTAAACCAAAGACCTATTCTTTCTTTAAAAGCTGTTCTCTTTCATTCTAAGAACACCAGCTAACCCATTTTTTCGAAATAGATAATGAAAACTTTCTCTACTGTACATGTGTCAATTAAATCATGAAGACATCTCACTTTCCTGGATACTTTGATTTATGAAATGAAACATAGTTTTTACAACTAGATACCCAGTTGTTCTGTGTGGAGGTAAACTGTATCCAAGCTAGTTGTATCCCACTGCTCATCTCTGATCTTTTCAAATTTCCTTGTGGATTGAAGAAAGGGAGAATTCTGGTTGTCCTTTATGTCCTGAACAAAAGAGACAGCAAGGCCATCTTCAAACAAACTGGTAGACCTACAAGTATACATTTATGGGCTGCCCTTTGTCACTCTTGTGTTCTTCCCAGGGTGTTCAAGGCTTCTTCCCAAACTGAAGCTCTATTTCCCTCAGTGTATTTAGTATAGTGCTCCTTTAATTACCAGATATCAAAGA
Source organism: Castor canadensis (assembly GCF_047511655.1). Taxonomy (NCBI): domain Eukaryota; kingdom Metazoa; phylum Chordata; class Mammalia; order Rodentia; family Castoridae; genus Castor; species Castor canadensis. The sequence continues at coordinate 126,525,890 of NC_133386.1, forward strand.
ACACATTTCAATTTGGCTGTAGGTGACTCTTTGATGTAACATATTTAATCCTAAATTAACAAAATCTGTTGCAAGCAATTATTCAGTTATTATTAAAGTAAGCAAACACTGGTTGTAACCCAAAAGAGACCTCAGCTATATTTTCACTGAGCCATCCTCTGTTTTCTGAGTACCTACCTGAGAATAAGAAAATCAATGTTGATCAAGGGGAAGAAAGTAAGAAGACCAATTTATTTATCTATTATTTACTTGTTATAATTTGGAAACTTATAAGGGAGCACAAAGGGGAGGAGGCAGGAAATTAACCTGTATTGAAAACTTATAAAGCATTAAACATTGTGCATTAAATAGTTCATAAAAATGGAGAAAGAATTATACCAAAACAAGTACTGTAAAAGTTGGATATGTTTCTATCCCTTGTGTAACCATAGCAATCTATGCATACATGCATTTCATTGCCTATTATGTTGAACCTTAACTGACATTCTATTTGCATTTCTAAGACTATGCTGTAAGTTCCTCAAGGGCTTATTCTCATACATTAACTAAAAATCTGATATTCCGCATTCTGGTATCCTGGAAGAATGTCATGAGGGTACTGGATAGAAGTACTTGACTAGTCTCCTTATAGCACAACCTTCCCACCCAACCAGTTACAATTTCAGGTTGACAGTTCATAACTAGGGATGTCATTTATATTCCAGGTTAAATCATATTCATCTCTACGGACAGAAGTGAGCAATTACTTTATGTAAGTAATCTCTAAGGCCTTTCCCTAAGCAATCTACATTTTCATGGGTAAAGGCCAAATTTCTTTATCTTTACTAAAAATCTTTTTTTGGATAAAAAGCTGTATGAAATCTCTGCTGGAAACCATTCTTATATATCAATCTGAGCAAAACTATATATAAATTCCAGTTAATAATGAAATACTTCATGTATAAAAATTATTTAACTATACTGATTCATTGAATGAGAATTTATTAAGTACATAATATTATTATTCTGCTCAGATTTGGGAATATGAGTAAGGAAAAACAAAAACTAAGCCTGATGAGAGAGAAGTTCTTGTAAAATTAAAATAAGAAAATATTTAATACATGTATAAAGCAGTTGCTTTATGAAACAAAGTAGAGACATTTAAATTAGATTACCAGGAAAGATCCAGAGGATGTAAAACTTGAGTTGAGCATAGTAGGAATCATGCAGATGTTTTAGATAAATAAATGTGTTAATTGTTTGGAATAACTAGGATCCCTATGATAGATTCATCTAGAAATGGAACATCTGTTTTTAAAACATGCTACTTTAATCATAAAAGCATACTTCAATAAGGATAGCATTACCTTGGAATCAGATATTACTTGGCCATTAATAGCATATATTTTGAGTATTTCCCCCAGAAATGAGAATGTATTATACTGAGAATGCTGAACTCTTTTGGCTGATTGGATAAACACTTCTAATATATTCATAGATATATGTATAACATGGGTAGGAGGCAGAGTTTTCTTCTGGTTTCCTTTCCTTAATGTAAATGTGTTATATTGATATGTATAAATTCTATTGGATGTCTATCATCAACATGTTGAATAGGAGATAATTTATTTAAGGTTAACTTAAAGCCACATAAATGACCATAATAGAATCAGAACCAACACTATTACAGTTTAGAAGGTGGTGCTATAAGGAATGTAGAAATTTGATCAAGAAAGTGGCTTTGGGTTTTATTTGTTTATTGATTACTGTTGGTGGAATTGTGGCAATATTTTGAGATTGGGACCTGGGAGACCAGGATGTGGGGACTGGTACAACCCATTGCTGGGAAATCCCCGTCTTGTGGACTTGGTCTCCCTCAGGCAACTCTCCTCACCTAAGAAGTAATGGTAATGTGTTACTGTGAGACACAGACTTGTAAGTGCTCAACAATGTTTTATAAGTTGAGAGCCAGTTTATGAAAATATTAAGAGTATGGTTTTGTGCAAGCTTAGGAGAGAAAGAGAGAGGAAACAAAAATAAAACTTTTGGAGCATTTGCTCTTAAGGATCCAGAATATCTTGTTTCCTAAGGAGGTCTGAAGGGCTCTCAAGAAAGTTTTTGATTAAATGTATAGTACAATAATTTGTTTTCAGGGGCAATCATATCAGATGCACACATCTCTTGCACAAGGAAATAACTTACATCAAAGATGTATTGTTGGGTGCCAGTAGCTCATGTAATGAAACTGCATGGAAGTCTGAGATGGGAAGAATGGAAGTTTGAGCCCAGCCTGGGCAGTTAGTTATACCCTATCTCCAAACTAATCAGAAAAAAATGGACTGGTCCTATGGGTCAAGTGGTAGAGCAACTTCTTTGCAATTGTGAAACTCTGAATCAAACCCAGTACCACTAAAGGAACAAAAAAATATATATTGACTCCAAACATGCCCTTCTACATTCCTGTGTTTCAGGATTATTTGAAGGAATTAGAGAAAACAACCTGTCTTTCAAACACAGGACATTTCAAGAAGTCTCTAGGGAATGTCAAGATTATCCTCCTCATTCTTGGGCTCAAATATGGTGGAATTTAAATTAGCCAAACTATTATGGAAAACAGTGTGGCGGTTCCTCAAAAAGCAAAAAATAAAACTACTTCATGGTACAACAATTCCGCCACTATGTATATATGCAAAGGAAATGAAATCAACAGGTCAAAAAGTTGCCACAGTTCCCATGTTTATTTCAGTCCTATTCATAATAGAAGGGATGCAGAATTAACAAAACTGCCACCTATACATGAATGGATAAATAAAATGTGGAGTGAATAAATAAAACAGGGAGTGGAATGTTATTCAGCCATAAGAACATGAAATCCTGTTATTTGAAATTACATGGGTGAACCCATATGTTAAAGGCATAATTTAAGTTCAAAAAGACAAATACTGCATGATCTCATCCATGCATGGAGTCTGAAAAGCTGATCTGACAGTCTTGAGAGTAGTATACAAATTACCCTCTGGTAATAGGAAGAGAAGGAAGGAAGAGTTTGGTCAATGAGTACAATGTTATAGTTAGCTGGGAATTAAGTTCTGGTGTTCTCTGGCACAAGAGAATGAATAAAGTTAACAATTGTGCATTATATAAGTCAAAATGTGAGCAGATTTTGAAATTACTTACCATAAAGAAATGACAAAAGTTTAAGGTGACAGATACAACAATTACTTAATTTTATTCATCATCCAATGTATAAATGAATCCAAACATCATATTGTACCTCACAGATATGAACTAATATCATGTGTTAATCAAAAATAAAATTAGTTTTCAAAAGGCAGTCTTTTGCTTGGGACATTAGGAGGGCCGAGTGGATTATTTTTATGTTCAAAATCAACATTATCCTAAATGCACCATTCAGGAGGAAACCTGCATCTTCACTTTTTCTGATTAATTACTGGAATTCAAGATTTTGAAATTGAAAAAATGGGTCTTTGGAGTCATACAGAGCTGAATTTAAATTTTGTTCTGCCATTTACTTGCTGTATATTCTCAAAGAAGTTACTTAAACTTCAATTTTAGTTTCCCTAACTAGACACAATAACCAATGTACCAAGGCTTCTGAGAGAAATAACTGAGCTTATGTAAAATATCTAGATTAATTAATTAATTAATATTAATTAATATTAAGAGTTCCGAAAAAAAAAGTATATTGCTTATCAGTGATGATAATACCAGCAACAATTACCATTTAACTTCTTTCTGTGTGCCAAAGATTATGTAGCTTACTCTCAAGTACACAATTCGTTACTCTCTCTGGCCTCTACCAGAGTGTTACAGAGGGTTAGCTATATACAGCTTTGGAGACTGAAAGCTGAGTACATGTCCTTTTTGTACCACTTCCTTTACCAAGTAATTTAGACTTTTCCAGTCTCAGTTTTGTTTTCCCATCGGGAAATGGAGATGCTGTCAAAACCACCTTCACACCATTGTTCCAGACATTCGCCTTGATGACAATGTAAAGTGCTCAGCAAAATGTCTGCTAAGCAGCAAATATTTACAACCAGAGTGATTTAGCTATTATATATTTACTGATGATTGCCATCTTCACATTCTAGGCACATACTAAGATGCAGGCCTAGAAACTGGTTTGTTTTACAAAATTATGAAGTATTACCATTGTTGTATGGTAGAAAAGTCAGTTTGGAATCAGTCATACTGCGAAATGTAATAATTGCATGCATAGCTGGTTTTATCTTTGGAAAACCATTTGTTAGTCTCAGAATCATCTGCATCTGTAAAGTAAGAAAATGTATTAGTTTCCTCTGACTGCTGTAACAAATTACTTCAAATTCGGCAGCTTTTCTGTAGGTCAGAAGTCTAGCAAGGGTTTGCTTAGTTTCTCACTGTCTGAAGTTGAAGGGTTGTGCTTGCTGGCTGTTTTCTAGAGGAATATGAAAATTATCTACTTTCAAACTCATTCAGGGTGTTGACAGAATTCGATTCTATGCATGTGGATATAAGTCACTTTTTCTTGCTGGACACCCCTTAAGCCTTAGAGGTCTTCCTCTGGTCCTTCAGGGAAGTCTCATATATTTCAGAACCAGCAAAGGCACATGGTATTTATCATTCTTGGAATCTCTTTCTATGATTATAGATATGGGGATCTCTGGGGGAGAAATTTGTCTGCCACAAGATATATTAATTACTTTATAGTGAACAGTGATGAGATAAGAGATAGTATTTGAAAACAATATAGTATATCAATGAAAGTAGCAGTTTCTAAAACATAATTTTCTTTCATGTTTACCTAGGTTACCTTAAATTTCTAAAGGATGTGATCTTCATACTTTGGCATGAAGATAGTTTATAGTAAAGCAATTCAAGATTTTGGAAGTCCTACAGAAATCAAAGTGGAATGTATAAGGTCATGAAAAAACAAAAAAGGGCTAGCATGGTTCAAGCGGTAGAGTGTCTGCCTAGCAAGTGTGAGGCCCTGAGTTCAAGACCTAGTGCTGCCACAAAAACACAAACATGGTGCAAAGTTTCCATTACACAGGTATAAGTTTCAGTGATTTATTGTGCAGTGATGTTAACACTTAATAATACTACATGGTATATGTCAAATTTGCTAAGAGAGTTTTCATATTCTCACCACAAACAAATAAGTATGATGTAAAGGATATATTATGTAGATTAATTTAATCATTCCTATATATAACATCATCATGTATCCCATAAATATGTATGATACTAGTCAATTAAAATAAAATTAAAATTTAATATTGTTTAAGCTGAAAAAAAGACGATATTCCAACATGTGATAAATGGACATTGCAACATTACAACATAAACCACTGGGTGGAGATATTCCTGGTGGAGAACTGCCAGTAACAATTATTGCATTGAGAACTGTGTGACCTAGAGTGTTTGTCATTTTAGATTCACCGATAAAATAGACTCTAGAGATGACAAATGACTTAGATTTATTTTTGTTGTCATTTTTGTTCTGCTTTACATTTTTTGGCTTCCTTGAAAATGCTATCTTTTCTCAGATGTAGAACTTTGAAATATATTATTTATTTTCTCAGAACATATTGTAGAAGAATATTCACTATATTCATATTCATAAAGTTTGTGCCTCAGTAAGGAACACTTTATTAATTTATGCAATATTAATTCTACAATATTCATAAAGACCAAATCACAAGCTGATACTTATAGAGTGGAACATTGTTATAAATGTATGAAAACATTGTAATCAAGCAAGACTGAAGTTAAAAAATTGTAAGAGAGAACAAAAAGTCAAATATAACAAAATTACCTAGGGAAGAAAGATCCACATATTATAATGTAATTCATATTTGTGATGATTTTCTCTTTAATATATAATTTTATAACCAAGCATTTTCTTCATATTCTCAAAACCTTTGTAAATATGCCTTGTGTGATTGCTTAATCTCCTATTGGAAACATTTTATTACAGTGATTTCAATTAAGAGCTATTTTCAGCTGGGTACTGGTGACTCACACCTATAATCCTAGCTAGTCAGGAGGCAGAAATCAGGAGGATCATGGGTTGAAGCCAGCCTGGGCAAATAGTTTGCAAGACCCTATCTTGAAAATACCTAACACACAAAACAAAGGGCTGATGGAAGGCTCAAGGTGTAGGCCCCGAGTTCAAGCCTGGTACCATCTAAGACATGCCTGGCACTGCTCTGACACTGATGTTAGAGACATAAGAAAATAATAGCCCCCATTAAAGTGTTGTTTGGGGAGAAAATAGACACAGAGAAGGAAACACAGTCTTATTTAAACTTTCATTCAAGTCAGTTAGGACACCACTATAAGTATACTTCACTAATAAGCAGTCATATATTATTTGCATTCACAGTTTCACTTTAAACTCCAAACATTTTACAAGAAGGCACAATATTGTTTTTTCCCAAATTTGAATCTTTATGGTAAATATCAAAAATTGTTTTTTATTTAGCAGGACTTATTAATGAGTGTTAAATGACTTTAGAAAGTTTTAACAACTCAAGAATTCTAAAGCTTCAATTTGTTCTACACAGTCAGAATAGTAATGGTCATATGTAATTGTCACCTTCATTGTGGGCACTCTAATCTTAATTACATGTTTGCTCCATGTAGTCATCCAACTGCAATTTTATGATCCAAATGTGATTTACAGGTATAAATTAAATAATTATCTGCAGCACTGCCAGAGCCCCTGGGATTGGTGATGTGAAATCTGATCAATCTTGTAGCATTTAATGTCTCCTATGAATGGAAACCAACTCACGAATTCATAGCCTGTTTTATTGTCTCCTGTAGGCTGGCCACTTAGATCAGGAAAGTGAAAAAAAGAAGAAAATGTATTATCTGTCTCAAACCTGTGGCAGCCAAGTGAAAGATTTAGAAAGTCATAAAAATTACTATGAAAAGAGAAGAGTATGGAAACAATTTGATCTGGGTGATTTGGAAGAAATGGACCAGAATAACTCTTGTCCAGCAATTCATAGAAATATCTGCCTAGCGTGGCACCTTTATGCAACTCCAGAGGGCCAAATGTTACTTTAAATCTGTTAACAAACAAAACTTTTAAATTCAGTAGTCATTTCCACTCCCACTGCTCTCGTTTGTGCTGGAATTATAGACATGAAGAGGAAAGAACACAAATATAGTATATGTATAAGACAAAAACAAAGCAATATGCACAGATCTCCTGCAGAGGTGCCACAGGAGAATAAAAGAGATGCCATGTTGTTTAAGAGGTTAGTTCTATGAATCACCTAAGGCTAAATCCTTTTCAGAGTAACTCTAGGCTCAGAGTGGTTGTGGTTGGCTCTAGGGGATACTGCCCTGATGATATCACCAGGCTATGCAGCAGAATTTTCAGTGCTATTTTCAATTGAATTTTGAATGCTATTGATTTTCCTGCCTCCATTCTACCTCTTCTCTGACTTAGCCAAGCTCATATTTCCTCCAACGTAATTTTCCTCATCTGCCAATAGTTGACTTGTCCTTTAATCAAGACAGAATCTCTTCTGCATCTTCTTTTTACTTTCATTCTACAATCACTGATTATTTTATGAAATATCTCTTGAAGTCCAGTGACAGTTTACATATTTGTTTGTTTCTTTAAGATGGGATCTTGCTATACTGCTCAGGCTGACCTGAAATTCATCATCCTTCTGCTTCATCCTCCAAGCAACCGGAACTGAAGGAATGAATGCCCCACCACACCCACGGTTTGAGATGTTAGGCATGGTTATGAGCAAGAAATTTAGCATCTTTTGTCCAACTAAGCCAACTAATCACCAGGAAAAACAATGATAAGCAAGGAAGCTAACAAGTTTATATGATGTTAAGTATTGTAAAGAAACAAACAGGACACTGAACTGAGTTTGAGGACTTAAGTAATATGTAGGAGAGTGTTTGTAGGAAGGCTTCTGGAAGGAGGGAAGTCTTTCTAGAAATGGCACACAAACTGAAACTTAAAATATAACGGGAAAGGCTGTCTATATCATTATCACATACTCATCTCATCAAATTTCCCTTACCACCACTACCATTCTCTACAAATGGCCACATGAAGTCCCCCAAAAGGGGCCTTCTCTTCCATATCTTAACATATAAAACATACAATCTGCAAGCTTTCTTGTAGCTACAACCATCTTTTCTGTTCCATTAGCATGAAAGAAGGTCCTACCTGCTCTCTGACATGTCATGGGTAAAAGACTGACATTATTACTACATAAAAACTTGTTATTGATGTGTTATGTCTCTTAACTCTAATCTAACACAGTTTCTGACCCCAATTAAATGTCTCAATGCATGTTCAATGTAATTCATGCGAACCGCAAGTTCACTTTTTTCCTTGAAAAGTAAGAGACAAAAAAATATTATTACTCTCTAAGAGTTTTTGGGAGAACTGCATGAAACCTACAAATAACAAAGTGCTGGTAAGCTACACGGTGTTAAGCAAGAGTGGTGTGACTCTTCTCTGTAAGGCAGTGTGGTAGCAATAGCCACTCTTCTGTGTTCATAGTCATTAGGAAGAACTGATCATCTTCACCACAACCAGATTGTTATCCAGGGCTCAGCACCACTGAGGCTCTGTGTGCAGCTCCTCTCCAGTGGAGCACTTGTCAGATGCTTCAGTGGAAGCAGAACCAGGTCTACCATATTGTCAAACCAGCCTAATATTGTTAGGGCATGCGAGTCACTCAAATTACAGAGTCAGTGCATTTTCTGTGTGTAAATAATAAGCTCTGTGTGTCAGTGCTTATTCTGTTGTATTCCAAATAGATACACATTTTATATTTTCCTCCTTTATGAAGTATTTTATATGGAAGCAAATTATGAAAGACTTTCCAGTTCTTCATAAATAATGTGTCTGGGGGAATATTGCTTTTGCCAAGGGGAGAAATCTGATTATTTCTAACAAGAGGGAATGAGATTAAATTGGGATGCATGTCAGTAAAGTTTAAGTTTATTGATAAGGATGTTATGTCATTGTGAAAAAGTCTTGCTAACTGTCTCTTGAGATAGTCTAAAGAGAAATCAAATGTGGTGTGGCATGGAGAAGTAGGCTCTACATTGCTACCATATTAAAAGTCTACTACTATTGCTTTCCTCTCTACTCTTTTTCAGCATCCAAAAAACGTCACCAAGATTCAAGAAAATTTCCCCTAAATGAGAAGAATTGCTGAACTTATGGTGTGAATTCACAAAACATAAGCTAAAATCAACAAATCCTATTTTTTGGAGCAAATTCTTCTTTTAGGGCCTCTCCAGAGCTGTACATTCTTAAATTATTCTTTCAGCATCCTAGAAAACCTGAACTCACATGTGACAAGTGACATGTCCTCAGCAGAAATAAAGTCAGACCCAGGAATTTGGATATAGGTCATTATTCAGTCAAAATTTTTGCTAAAGTAAGGTGAATTAAATTGAAAGTAAAAGGTTTGTATATTTGATTTTATATGGATTAGCATGAAAATAAAATATTAATTCAGTTGGCTTACTATATTTATGGCTCCAGTAGAGTAATTATGATAAATGCTATGGATGTCTATGCTCACACTCTCCTTGGTAATCATCACATTAATCAAGAACAAATGAATAAGAGGTGACAAATCTAACTGCGATTTTACCCTTATAGTATCTCCCATGTCTCCTGTGTGTTCAACCAACCTAGTTTGGGTCTTTTAAAAATCCCAGTTATGTTCATTTTGACAACTCCTAATTTGTAAGCTCTGAAAGACTTTCTGTCTTTTATTCTAACCTACACAGGGTTACCACATCAAATCTTAATAAGATTCAGAATACAATGTCACCTCCTTAACATAGTGGCAAGATTCTCAACAATCTAGTGTGATTCAGCCACAAATTCCCTTCATTCAACCCTCCCTAGACCAGTAGGGACTTACTCCACTGTACATGTTTCCAGCTATATATTCCCATATTCCCATATGCACATCTGTACTTGTTTTGTGTTTCTGATTATAGGGACTTGAATAGAAAGTGTGCTATGCGTGCTGAATAATCCTGCTAAGAAGTTTCAGAATAGAACTCACATGGCATAAATTACTGTACAAATTTAATCTGCCTTTTCCCCAATTCTTTATTCCTAGTATTTGCCTTCTCTTACATTTTAAAATCTCTTGAAGGCATAGATTTTTTTCCTATCATAATTTTCTGTGCTAAACATACTATTGCACATCAAATAAGGCATACAACCAATGATTTCCACATGTTGGTTTTATATCTATTTCCTAATTATAACTTGTGAATGAGATAACAAATTATACTTTAATAAAGTCCATTCTAATTTTGTACATTGTATAAATATTCTCTTCTTTCATACAATTTCTACTTTTATGTCCTTCAGTATCTCAATTTATCAAACTACTTATTTTCCCAGATGAAATTGTGAAACGTTTTAATAAGAAGGAGTATATTTAATTCTTTTCTGTGCACTTCTATTTACCCAGTCCTGGCACAGAATTCAAATGCTGGCAGACATTCAGTGAATGTTGAATGAATGGTAATTAGTTTGTGCAGACCATTTTTTGAAATATATTCACTGGAATATATTTGGAGTACTGATAATCATTTACATCAAATACAACTTGGTGCTAAAGTCTGCATGTATTTTCACAGATCAGCATCTCACAGTGTTCACTTTACTGGAGGTGCTGGAGGAGTTAATGTGATGCACGGGTCTGGAACTAACATTGATGCTGGCCTAACACTTTAAGCATTTTGTTGTTTTCCTATATCATTCTCCAAGATGACCCTAACTAATGCCCTTCAAAGCAACATGAGGAGTGTTGGAAATAAATCCACCATATCATTTATTTTGTTTATTTAGCAAATCCTTCTTGCGTAACTGCCATGTCCTAGGATCAGGCTATACATGGTGGCACAAAAATAATGAACTAGGAAATGTTCTTTGACATATAATTATATTTTAGTGATAAAAACCTTGTGTTTTGGAGAAATCATTTTGCTAAAATGGTACCACAAAGTTAAGTGCATTAGAGTTTTCCATAAATTAAAACATAAAATTAAGAATTACTATGTTTCCTGTACTGCTTGGATTATATTATTCCCAAATAATTACTTTATCCAGAGGCAGAAAAAAAGCAAAATTCTTATATAATTATTATATAAATATTAACATTTTTTTCAGTGGAGATTAGGACTAGATCATAAAAAAGACAGAGATTTATTGACTGAGATTTGTTGACATTCTACACTGGACAGTTTCAGAAATATATCATGAAATTTAGTGTCAAATTTGGGGATCTTTTTGTGATTCAGAAAGAAGTCTTAGACATTGTCAAGGGAGACCGCAGGAAATAAGAACTCTTGAGTCTCAAACCTTAAATCATTAAGGGAAACACATAGTTCTTCTGTAAATAAGTCTATATATAAATTATTTCTCTTACTGATCAGTGAAGAGATTTGTACAATTCATATGAAATGTTCACATGTATATTCTATAACAAGTTATATGTTAAATAATATATGATACACATTTTCCCTAGGATTCTATTATTGATGCCATTCTGCTAAAAAGTTAATTTTATGTAGATTCTCTGACTATGAAATAGTTGGAAGGAATAAGTTCACATTTGTATGAAGATATGTTGTACAGAATCTAGAAATAGAATAAAGCATAGGTGGATAATTGGGAGCAGTTATATCAGACATGGTGAGCATCTGTCTGAAGCACAGATGTTAACTGCTATTTGGAAAAGACAACACACTAATTCATAACAATTATTTCAAATGGCTGGAAGATTTTACGTTGACAAGAAACATTTTTTTCCTTTACCTTTTTAATTTTTGTGTGACAGCAGGTATTCTATGGAATAAACAAGCAATTCACTATGGAAAAATTCCAGGGCATCATTTAAAACCCTCTCTGTGACTCTACATGTTGGTGGTATGATAGATGTGAGAGCAGTCAGTCTGTCCCAGACTAACATAGCTAGTCATAAAGGGATGTATAAGAATGTGAAATAGCACAAAATACAAAGGGGAAGCTGTAGAATAATAATACAGGCTATCATTTTATAGTGTTTATTCTTGTACTTCATCCCTACAACAATCTAATGAGGTAACTATTATTATTACCTCTACTTTGTAAATGACTATACTGAAGAACAGATAGGTTAAATGGAACAGATGGACCTAGTGGACTCCCTTAGTGGATCTGGGGATGAATATGGGCAGTCTGGTTTTAGGAGCCTGTGTTCTCAACCTCTAAGTTGCACTATATAAATACATCAATGTGTATGTATATAGAATGTGCATTTGTATATACTTGTGTCTCTGTGTATATAAATCTTATATAATTGTGAGGTATTCTTTTTTCATGTCTTATTATTTTTTCCTAAAATTTAGCATCAGAGTTTAAGGAACAAAAATAATAATCCATTTATTCATTCAGAAATTCTTGCTATGTCTGTATAATATTCATGGCAAATAATATATCACCAAATGAGTGAATGAAACACCAACAGATGCCAAAAAGTAAGAATAAAAAATACAAGAAATAAAAGAGTGAATAAATGAATAATTTCAGATAAGAAATATTGAGCATCAGCATCAGCATCAGGTCAGGTACTGGGAAGAAAGAAGAAAAGAGAGTAACCTGCACTCATGAATCTAACAGAAGTTCTAAAAGACAAATAGCAGAAACCACTCAAGTCCAGTGACGTATTCAGGAAAAACCTGACATACAAAGGAGAGACAAGTGAACTTAAAGTGGTACCCAAACTTATTTGCATATTAGAATCAACTAGAAACGTTTTAAAACTTAACCCATTGCTAGTGTTATATGGTAGATAAAATGAATCCAAATCTTTGGGACTGAATCCCAGGTATATGAAATTGTCACAGATGATAGTAATACACATGCAAATTTGAGAACCACTGGTCAAAGCTAAGAGCTCTGGGAAGCTATTATAGAGGAGATAATTTTCCAATTGAATCTTGATGTGCCAAACCTTTTCCAAGCTAAATTAAATAGGATTTGTGAGTAAGCATGGGAACTGGACAGGAGGCAGTAGGGTAAAACAAGTGAGAAAGGGGAAAAAGAGTGTTGCTGGGACAAAGAGATTTCTTGGCAGGGGAATTTTAAAGCTTTTCTCTGCTCTGAAGCCCTCTGAGACCCCGGGCTCTTTGTCTTCTGCTATCTGCCTTTGCTCCCTTGCCAGACAGGGATTAAAATACTCAGCCAAGCTCATGATGTTCTGGACTTTTTAAGATAATGGTCTTTATTGATTGTGGTTCTCTCCCCGCCAGTCCTCATAGGATGTTTCAGCTTCAAGTTTGACTTTAGATTCATACTTCCCTAAATAGCTTCTAAATGGATTTTAAAATGCTCCCTCTAAGTTACTTAAAGGCTTACCTCAGTCAGCCCATCAATTTCTAGAGAATGAGCTTTTGCCAACAGTCAAGATTTTGTAGCACTTCACAAGCCAAGTAAAAGCTACAGCCCTTGCCCTAAGGAGTTTACCTCTGTGAAATAGGTATGAGTAGGCACTTAAAAATATGCTGTATTTGGGATTGGATCTAGAAATGCTGACTCTGTCCCTGACATGAGAGTTGTTAACTACTTTACTGAGCATTTCACACAATTTCAATCTGACAATAGAATGATTATAACATTTTCTGGTACTCTGTTTATGACTCCATATTCCTTAGGAAATCAATTGAAGGGGATCATTACTTGTTTTGACTCTTGTTTAGTTAAACAATAACAACACTAGTTTATACCTCTAATAGCTAGCACTGTTTTACTCCATGCTAAGCAATATTCTTAGCACTTTTACATATTAATTTATGAATACCCTCAACAATACCATTATATAGGAGATTAGTAATGTTAAACTCATGCTTGAGGATTTCATAAGCTTTTGTCATTTTTCCAAGGGCTCTAGGCTTTTAAGGGGTAGAACAGGGTACAAATCTGAGCACCTGAGGTTCCAGTCTCTGTTTGCTTAATAGAAAATGGACGACATGGACAGGCAATGGTGGTTCATGTGTGTAATCCTAGCTACTTGGGAAGCTGCAATCAAAAGGATCAGGAGTCAAGGCCAGCTCAGGCATATAGTTCATGAGACCTCAACTCTGAATCAACCGTCTATCAATCAATCAATAAATAAGTACAAAATGGATGGGATATATATGACTGAAGTGGTAGAGTGCTTTGCAAGTGCAAAGCCCTGAGTTTGAACCCTGTTCCCACCACCACCACCACCCAAAAAAAAAGACAAAAGAAAGCATATGTGACTGACACCCAGTAATATTCAATGCATATCATAATTTATGTTAATAGATATATTTTCTAGATATTTACAAAAGGGAAGATAAACTCAATGGTTATATATCATGTTTTTATTTCATTAATTTTCACAAAAAATTCTGTACTACCCCTGTAAGTATGCTCATTTTGCATTTACGGAATTTTAACTCAGAATAAGTAAGTCAGTAGTCTAACATTATGGACCTAAGAAGTGGCAGAACTTGATTTAGAATCAAAGTTCACTTGAGGTTTTTCCTAAGAAACAGCCCTCCTTCCAACAGCTGAGTAGGGAGACTCGTCATTTAGATTGACACAGTCAGGAGTGTAAAACTTCATCTTTTTTTATTTATTCATATGTGCATACATTATTTGGGCCAACTCTTCCCCCTGTCCCCTGGTCCCTCCTTCTCCCCACCAACCCCCTCGCTTCCAGAAAGAATTTATTCTGCCCTCTTCTCCAATTTTGTTGAAGAGAAAACATACAAGATAATAAGAAAGGCATATATTTTTGTTAACTTGAAGTAAAGATAGCTATACAGAGAGAGTCCTAGCATTGCATCCACGCACAAGTGTATTACGACCTGAATTTATTCATCTCTACTGGACCTCTTCACTACTTTCCAGGCACCTTCCCATAGTGGCCTGTGTCAGATTAAGGTTACTATATTAGTTCCTCTTCAATGGGCCCATCAAACACTTTCATATTTTGGGTTT
The DNA here is from genome assembly GCF_047511655.1 of Castor canadensis. Lineage (NCBI taxonomy): Eukaryota > Metazoa > Chordata > Mammalia > Rodentia > Castoridae > Castor > Castor canadensis. The sequence goes on from NC_133386.1 coordinate 126,540,906, forward strand.
CCTATCTTTCCCTTTTCCTCCTATAGGTGTTTTGCTGCATAGTTCACATTTATTATTATTTCTACAACATGCAGTGTAAAATGTTTGTAGAATATTCAACCAATACACAGTAGACAAGCAACTAGAGTGTAGTCACAAATTAAACTTCTAAATGTTTACCCTTAATTACAAATAGAGGTGCATATGAGTTATGTTTTGAACCAACATATTCAATAGTAAAGCATTACCAAAAACTAAATTAAAAGGGGAATTTTGATGACTCCTAACACAGACAACTCAATTACATAGACTAAAATCAATAAAGCTTAAATATAGTAAATGACTCAGATTTCATAAATAAAAAGGGAAAGATAGTTTTTTCTTTCTGGATACAATTTAATGAAGAATAGGAGGAAGCAACATAATTTCATTCTTTTTTATGACTGCATAAAGCTCCATTTATGTATCTAGATCACATTTTCTTTATTCATTCATCTGTTTTGAGTCTTCTATGCTGATGTCCAAATCTGGCTATTGTACCACAACAAACATGGCTCCACTGGTATCTCTACTAAGCTGGCATTGAGTCTTTTGGGTGTATATCCCAGAGATGAAATGAAATTCTACTTCTAATTTTTTCAAGAATCCCCATAATGGTTTCTATAGTGAATGGACTAATTTATATTCCCACAGCATTGAATAAAGGTTTTTTGTTTTCCTTTCCACATCCTTGCCAGCATTTGTTCTTGTCTGTTCTCTTGATTAATAATAATTCTAACTGAGATGAGATAGAATCTCAATGTAGTTTTGATTTGTGCTTCCTTGCTAGGTAACTATGTTAAACTTTATTCATGTATTTATTGTCCATTTCTTTCATTGTGCTATAATTCAAGCTTTCAATAAATTTCATTTTTTTAGTATGTTAATTGTATATAGTAAGGGGTTTTATTAAAACATTTTCATAGATGCATATAATACAATTTTTTAACTTATTTTTTTGAAAAAGTGTCTGTTCTTTTTCACTACCCATGTATCAATTGGATTATTTTCTCTTTTGTTGTTTAATTTTGTGAGTAGTTTATATATTCTATAGTATTGTGGTGACAAAAGAGTACAATGGTGGCACACAAACAGATACATAAACCAACAGAGGAGTAAAAGGCCCAGAAATAAGCCTCAGAAGTTACAGTAATCTGATTTTTGACAAAATTTCCAAAGATATACACTGGAAAAGACAGCCTCTTTAAAAAGTGGTGCTAGGAATAGTGGATATCCATAAATAAAAGATGGTAACTAGATCCCTATCTCTCACCCTGTACAAAAATAAACTAAAAAATGATCAAATATTTTAAGAGTTAACTTTGAAATTATTAGAGGAAAGCATAGGCGAGACAGTTGGAGATATAGGCACAGGAGATGACTTTCTGAATAGGACAAAAAGCTCAGGAAATAAGAGCAAAAATTAACATAGGATTGCATCAGATTAGAAACTTCTTCACAGCAAAAGAAACAATCAGTAGAGCAGAGATACAGCCTACAGACTGGGAAAAAAATCTTTGCCGAGTAGTCACTCATTAGGACATTAATATCTAGAATATGTAAAGAACTAAAAAAAAAAATAACAGGCATGTTTATTCTCGTGATTGGCTTGTTTGGTATGGTGCTTTTATTCAGTTTACTATTTGTGCGGACTAGATGCTTTTCTTACAATTTTAATACACATTACTCTCCCTTTTATGAGGATTCTGATCAACAAATTAGGGGAGCTCCCGGAATTTGTATTTGTAGAAATGTCCTTTGGTCACTCTGATGCATAGTCTGGTTTGAGAATCAACTTCAGATAAAGGTTAGCATACTTTACTACAAAATGTCACTCTTGTGTATAGAAAAGTGTCTTCTTCCATTACATAACAAAGGATAAGAGCAAGTGGTTTCCCATACTCAGAAACTTCATTTCATACTTGCTCCTATAAAAGATGAGAGCAGTTACACAAAAATGGCTCACTCATTTTTAAAGTTTTAGGTCTTTGCTCTCTCAGGATCTTTTACAGCAGAAAATCATTTGTATTTCTTCTAGCTCCCCTAATAACAATACTAAAAATAAAGTAATAAAAAGTACCTTTTATATCTCTAGTACATTGCCAACTTTAATTCAAAGCAGTTGGTGTTAATTCAGGCCAAAGGCCCCTAGGAAAGATAGCTATGTCCAGACGTTTTTCTTTTCTACATTTGATTTTCTCACATTTATATCAAGGTTTGCTAAATCTATTTAGTCCAGATTCCAGCCTCAGGCATCTGTAAACGTGTTAGTCTAATACTCTGTTATCTCTTCTTTGCATTCTTTATTGAGGATAGATAGTTTTATATTAAGAAACCACAATAAAGTGTTTCATGGCAAGGAAAAGATTGATTCTGAGAACCTCTATCAAATGCACAAAATTGATTTCTATCTTTTTGTTCTGAAATCATAGACTGCTTGGTGAAACTTATCTGCAGGATTTTCCCTTTAGGGTTACTGATGTGAGAAGGATATTTATAGAATTTTTCTTGCTATGTCTTATCCTCAGTGAAGAAAATGTGTAAATCAGGAGAGTGTCATGAATCCAGCATAGGAAAGGCAAAAATACCAAAATAAAACAAAAAGCAACAATTAAAAAAAAAACAGAGAGGATAAAGCTAGTATGGAAGTACCATGAATAATTGTATTTACATAAATTTTGTTTTAATAAAGAATGTTATAATAAGATTATTAAGTTACATGCAAAAGTAGTTAATGTCGTACATGACAATAAACTTATCACCTTTAAATTATCTTTTATGGTTGATATAAATTTCAAACTTAACATATTGTAAAAATATAATCCAGTGCCTCTGGAGCTTTCAACAATAGCTTGTCCTTGTGGATTATAAGGGAGGCCAGTGATATGAACAATGTTCCATTCCTTACAAAATTATTTAAATCAACAATCTGTATATTCAGGTCCATTGTCTATTTTAAGTTTAGAGGACGCTCCCATAACTGTAAAACATTGTAAAAGAGAGGCAATATCACTGTTTTTATTATTTGGTAAGTACTTTCTGTTATAGAAATATGAAATTTATGTTAGCATAAAATGAGTTTATTACAGTTATTTTAAAACTAATAAATATTCTTTTAAAATTAGCAATATGTTAAAAATAAGTAAGTGCAACCCGCAAAACACAATTGCATTTTGGGGCCTCAACATTTTTTAAAAGTATATGTTTGTCCTGGGAACAAAAGTTTGGTAACTCTTGTCCCAGTGAGATAAATAAAATTGGTTAGGTTTGCTAAATAATTCACTAGTATAACATTGGGAGGATGTCTTTTACTCTACTTTGTCTGAATTTCACATTTTGGAAAATATTTAGCAGAGTTAATGGCTTAGGGAAGTATCTACTATAAGAGTAGAAGTGTGACATCACTTCATTTTAAATTCTTTCAGTCCTTCCTGGTACAAGAGTCTAGTTAAAAACTGACTACTATTTTTGAGTCCAAACTAGGATAATAGAGGGGAGAGTTTATGATTGTTCAGAGCAACCTAAGCTGCTTAGTTATCATGTACTGATGGTTAAACAAGCCCTTGAGGAGAGACCCCTCTGCAGCCTATGCAACACTGAAAATTTATGCACAAAAGCTTGAAAATGTGCCTACTCTGTGGTCAGACTCTTCTGCTTTCCACACAACAAACAATGTTGAAATGCTTGTTTCCCATTGGTTATTGTGCTACTTCAAATATCAAAAAACATAAGTCCAAGACATTTATTATGGAATTTAAAAGTAATAAGAATATCTTTCCAAAGAAAACCTTGGGATAGCAATCTATCACTGCTGGTGTGAAACCCTTTCATTTCGCAAAGCCCCACATAACCTGTCCTTGTCTTCTTCCTGGGATCTCAGCCTGGAAGTCACTCTCTCTAGAAACTTCACTAATATCATTATACTGATGTAATTCTGTCAGTTGTTTATTCTTATAGCAATTCTATAGTACATTGTAGCTTGCAGAGCAATTGTATTTTATTACTTATTTATGTGAGTATTTGCTTGATTACACAACTCTCTATCACTGATCTCAGAGAGGACAGAATCTGTCTGTTGTTTCCTACTGAAGCCGTTCATCCTTTTACAGTGCTGGCACAGAATAAGATGGTTTGACTGCACAGGGGAAGTTGAAGTCAACACTGAACAAACTAAGGTGAGGAACTAAGGGTAGGTCTATTAAAAAGAGGAATGGATCATCTCTAAGCACAGAGATTCATCCATACTTAGCATGAGGTGTGGCCCAGAAAGTTCTGAGAGCATTGAATAGAATATTGACCTTGATACTTGGGGTATTTAATATGGTGAAGAAGATAGGCTGCATCTCATCTTTAGAAGTCATTAATTTATTCCATTATTTCACTTTCTGAATCATTAAGAGTTTATATTGAAAAATTTATAAAATATTCTAATAAGTGAAAGTAAAAATTTGTTAATAAAAATTGATATTTCAATTAGGAATACAAAATATATAACTTTGAAATGATAAGAAAGTATTTATAATGTAAAATATGAAGAGGGGCTTGAAGTTAGCCAGGTTCAGAAAGCCAAAGGCTATCTTCTTTCTCTTATATGTTGAATATAGAATATAAATAAAAGCAATATTATGAAAAATAGGTTATTCTAAGGGGATGTCATATACTAGAGAAGGAGTGTAAAAGAAGGAAGTTAAGAAAGGGAATAATCTTGATGAACTTTCTATAGAAGAATGAATTTTTAAGCCTATTGAAATCGCCATAAGGGGACTAAGGTAGAAAGGAGAAAAATAGAGGAGATGAACCAATTTGAGTTATAATACATATATAGATGAGAATGTCACAAGGAAACTCCATTTACAGCTATCTTAAGCAAGCAAAAATGTCACTTTTTCCTTTTACAAAATCAGAGAACAGAAGGGCAGAACAGGTCTTGTCTGGAGGGTTGGTACCAGTGGAAGGGGGAGAATGTGAGAAAAGTATGTGTAGGAGAGTGAATATGGTGCAAATACTGTGTTACACATGTATGTAAATGAAAAAATGAAACCTGTTGAAACTGTTCCAAGAATGGTAGGAGGGGGACAAAGAGAATGATGGAGGGGGTGAATTCAGGTATGATATATTTGATCTATTGTAAGAACTTTTGTAAATGCTACAATGTACCCTGAGCACAATAATAGAAATTATTATAGACCTTATTAAAATATAAAAATATATGTAAAGCTAGCAGCATTTCTTCTTAGCAAAGATGATGTTTTATTAGACTTCATAGTCCCAGTGTCTACATAATATCTGGCAAAAATCAGTGAATAGGAAATGTTTTCATTTTCAAATTGTGTAATGGACAAAGAAAATTCTAAACAAGGATGGCAATTATAGTAAAGAGTTTTTTGTTTTTTTGTTTTTTTTGGTTGCACTGGGGTTTGAACTCAGGCCTTCAAATTTGCTGGGCAGGCAATCTACTACTTGAGCAATTTTACCAGCTCTACTACAGAAAAGTTTTGATGTACTCATCAACATAATTTGGGTTATAAACATTGTCATCTTCATTATTACATTAAGTATGCTAAGTGAATTACTTTTGTGTACTCTGTACCAGGCATTGAACTATGTGATTTTATCTAAAATTACCTGCACAGTTCTTCAAAGTAGAAAAACTGTCCCATGTTCATATGAGGAAACTAATATTTAGGAAGTTCAAGTAATTTTTGACAACTGATGATGAGTAAGGACTAAAGTCTGTCCAAAATGGAGATTTGTGTAACAACCAGGCCTGTACTACTTCCAATAAATCATACTAGAAAGAAACAAAAAAATGTTGCATCCCAACTATGCAATATGATTTATCTTTTTGAACAAGACAACTAAGGCATATGTATACTGGTAAAAGTACAGTACAGATATAGCCCTCAGATATGCAAGACTACTTTGTCCTAATATATATATACAATTATCAATACTATAAAATATTGTAATGTGTAATTGAAGGTGTTAATTTTAAACACACTGTTATAGCACTAATGTGATTCTTTGGGAAAATGCATTATTATCTTTTTAATGTCAAGTATCATAAATGAAGGTTCGGACCATTTGTAGAGGCTATTATGTTTGTAACTCACATTTTTTTAATAGTCCAGTAACATAGCTTATTGTAGCAAAAAAAGTGACATTTTTTATTAGTCATTAAAAAACAAATGTAAATCTTTTATCACAGATCATTATATAATGAATATTAGCTTTTGAGGTTATTCTCATTATGCAATTTTAATAAGAAAAACACTAACAAAGTGATCATCAACTAAACTATGAAGAAAAATAAATACTCGTACTATCCCTCATATTAATGTGGTGATGATTTATATTTCATTCATTAAACTACATGGAATTGGAGTTAAAATAAATTCCCTTATTCTCAGTCACTAACTTCTCCTATACCTGTCATTAAAATTAAGTATGGATGGAAATATGTAAGTATATAAGAAATTGAGGTCAATTAGGGACTCCTTATGAAGGAACAGTGAAATTAATTTGCAACTGTATCTCTTTGAACTTCCATTTTCTAATGTTAATAATGAAATCTTAAATCTGACAAGAAGACTCATTAAAGCACTTCACAAGGAGGGTTGTTCATTACTTCAAAAGTATCACCTGGAACTTACTCCCTTCTGCTACCAAGGTTTGTCATGTCCAAGAGATTAATGATGCGTTTAAACTAGTTGGCTGACATCGGTTACCAGAATCCACATTCTCAGTAGATTTATGCTGTCTAGTGTTGTTCTTATATCTCTTAAAAATGTTCTCCTAAAAAGTGTTACCTTTAATAAAAAGTGGTGTTGACTGTTATGCAGGCTGTAGACAGAAATTAGTTCAATGTGAAACCATGAAGAGAATAATTCTGAGACTGAATGCACAAATTACGGCTTCACGTGCAAGTACAAATGCTGCATGCAATGTTAGCAAAGTGATCAGCACAGGGTCAAAGTCTCTTGGAAAAATCAAAACTAGGGGATTTCTAGACATCATCAGATTTCCAGCAAGCCTGAAACATTGAAAGTTTACAGTACAATCCAAACTTGATAACTCTGTGGTATAATGTTTGATTAGCATGTATGAGTCCCTGGATTCATTCTGCAGCACTGTAAAAACTTAAAAATAAGTGAATAAAATATATATACATATGAAGGCATATATCACAATGAAACTGCTTTGTGTAATTAATATACACTAGTAAAAAAAGGATAAAAGAATGTGAATAACGCACAGGTATGGCATCTCACACAACACAAATACATTATTAGGTTCTTATTTCTACAACAAAAAGTCAGCAGTTTAAGCATAGTGTGGCTAGATTCTCTGCTCAGGGTCTTCTGGTCTGTGGTTCTCATCTGGGGCTTGGAGGCTTGGAGTTCTCTTGTAGGTTCAATGCTGCCTGATATAACTCCATGCTTTCCATGTGGGTCACTTTATCTTGAAATCATTGATATTGTGTTGAAAATTCTTAGTGTTTTGATTCTTTCTGACTTCATCTTCTGTCCTTGAAGTGCTTATGTTATCACAGTGGGCTCACCCAGCCATGATATTAGGATCACTTCTCAATTTTAAAGTCAGTTGAGGAGTGATTTTACCTACATATGCAAAGTCGCCTTTGCCATGTAAGAATATATAACTTGGGAAAGCAACAGCAAGGAGACACTTTACTTGAGTATGTTTTACATTTTTTGGGAGGGGAATGGGTCAACATTCTGCTTTCCACCATAAATGTCAGAAAAAGACATTTAGGCATAGAACCATTAACTCATTAACCTACAATGTTGTCCTGATTGACAACAGGTATAAATAGGTATTACCAAAGATTTTCACAAAATTATGCATGGTAGGTTCACACTGGTTGGGTAAATAGAGGTAGAGATCACACTCAGAGAGGGTTTGTGATACTTGGGGATGGTGTCCATTTGCTGTCAGGATGCATGATTAGAAAGAAACTGAACTCATCATCAACATACAAGATTTGGCAAGGATTAGGCTCTCAATTAGTATGTGCTTTGTTTTTCTCATTTATCAGAACAATATTAGTTCTAATTCTTTAGTTTCTGCAGCTCATGTCTATATCATTAGAAAAGTAATTTTAAGTTTACATCTTTTCAGGTATGCAATATTTTTCAAACCAATAGAAAAGAAATGCCAAGTTGTAGGTTCACCTGCATTTTATTTAATTTGACAACTGCAAAATGAATAAAAGAGTCTCTGAATTTTTATTAAACTGTAAATGCCTTCAATTGCTATCATCATCAATTAAGGTTGTTACAATGTACTTAGTGTTAGATAAGACAAGAGAGACATGATTTCTACTCCAGAGTTTTTAAATCTACATTGTATTAAGTGCAGGCTGTGGGAAATGTAACTTTTCTTAATTTGACCAATTTTTGCATTTAAAAGTCTACTTCTGACACCAGGTAAAGAGTACTTATACTTTTAATATTTAAATTATTCATATGTGTATGTGAGTGTGTGTGTGTGTGTGTGTGTGTTGTTGAAGACACAGTCTCACTAGGTAACCCATACTACTTCAAATTCAGTATCCTTCTCAGATTCTCAAGTGCTGTGATTGCAAGCATTGACCCCCACACCTTGCTTTCTAGCATGCTTTGTTAAAGTTTATTGTAAATATAGTCTGTTTTCTTCCCATCAAGGGTTCTCTTCATTCCATATATTTATTTATAAATGTGCTTGTCTGAGGGAAGACAAAATCAAGATGAGTTTGGATGATTCCATTTCACTTATCCCAACCAGAAATATCCATGTAAAATTCTTATCACCATAATAAGAAAAGCATTTATTTGGCCATGTGAACTGAGATTATTCAGTGTCCACTCCAAACTATTTTCCAATCTATATAATCAGAATATTTTAATGAATTATCAAAATATTATAAACCTTCAGTATCATTTTCCTTTATCTAGAAGAAGAAATTTGGATTCAAGATCAAATAAAATGTCAAAATTCTCCCATAGTTGACTCTACTCAGACTCCTACTTGTCTAGACATGCTTCTTTCTCATAAGAAGAGCCATTCAGCTGGGCATGGTATTGTACTCCTGTAATCCGCTCACTTAGGGGGTTAAGGCAGGAAAAACTACTACCTGATATGAGGGAGAATATACGATTTTTGGTCTTCTGAGCCTGGCTGACCTCGCTCAGAATGTTCTCCAGTTCCATCCATTTACCTGCAAATAATAAGATTTCATTCTTCCTCATGGCTGTGTAAAATTCCATTGTGTATAAATACCACATTTTCTTAATCCATTTGTCAATAGTGGGGCATCTTGGCTGCTTCCATAACTTGGCTATTGTGAATAGTGCTGCAATAAACATGGGTGTGCAGGTGCCTCTGGAGTAACCTGTGTCACATTCTTTTGGGTATATCCCCAGCAGTGGGATTGCTGGATCATATGGAAGATCTATGTTTAGATTTTTAAGAAGCCTCCAAATTTTTTCCAGAGTAGTTGTATTAGTTTGCATTCCCATCAGAAGTATGTAAGGGTTCCTTTTTCCCCAGATCCTCGCCAACACCTGTTGTTGGTTTCTAATGATGGCTCTTCTAACAGGGGTGAGGTGGAATCTTAATGTGGTTTTACTTTGCATTTCCTTTATGGCTACAGATGGTGAGCATTTTTTTCATGTGTTTTTTTGCCATTTGAATTTCTTCTTTTGAGAAAGTTCTGTTTAGTTCACTTGCAGATTTCTTTATTGGTTCATTGATTTTTAGAGAATTTAGCTTTTTGAGTTCCCTGTATATCCTGGTTATCAGTCCTTTAGATCAAGGGCAAACAGGACAAGGGGATTGGACTTTGATCACATGATAAGGCGAGAGCGCACCAGGGAGGTATAAGGATAGATAAGACACCCAAAAAACAAGATAGCATTAGATGTCCTCAATGCAAAGAAACTAATGCAGAAACTTTAAAGTGACAGAGGCCAACAGGAGAAGGGGATCAAGAACTAGAGAAAAGGTTAGTTCTAGAAGAACCAATTTAGAATGTAACACATATGTATAGGAAAGCAAAGTGAAGATCTCCCACTTTGGCTATCCTTATCTCAAACAGCAAAAACCCTCAGTCCTACTTATTAATATTTATACTCTCTCTTGAACAAATTAGAGATAACTGCAGAACAAGTTCTGCTGGAAGGTGGGGAGATGTGAGGGACAGGGAGAGGGCAGGGGGAGGGGGAGGGGTGGGAGATGGGGGAGAAATGATCCAGACATTGTATGCACATATGAATAAAAGAAATAAAAACAAAAGCAAACAAAAAAAGAAAAACTACCTGAGAGACAATCTTGCCCTGTTTTCCCCTGAATTTAGATTGTGACAGTAGCATCTATAGAGTGCATAATCCAAAAGGACAAATCTTAAGGTCAATAAAGTCTTGCAATTGCCACTGCTTCTCCCAACTGATGTATAAATTTATACATCAGTTATCAAAGTTTTTCTCAGTTAAATTATGTGAAACATAAATTATATTATAATCACTTAATTAAGCAAAATGATATTCTGTTTCAAAAATTAACTCATTCTAACTCAATTCTTCCATGGAGAAAAGCCAAATATAATTTCTGTGTCAGTAAGATTTTACTAACACTACCACAAAATTTAATGCAATAGGTGACAATCATTTTTTTTCCTTCACTATCCTGCATGCTGCAGTCTTTTCTGGGGCTAAGTGTAAGGTCCATCTGATCTAGACTGTCTCACTAATGCTGAGATGAGGGGTTGGCTGGGGCCGGCTGCCTCTGGGATAACCTCAGCTGGAACACCTCCCTTCTGCTCCATGTGGTTCCTGGACTCCTAGCAGGTTACATGCAGCTTATTTCACATGTTAGATGGCTACTCACCAAGAGAACATAGAAGCAGGAAAGACCTCTTGAGGTCTAGATTGGCCTGGGTTAGGGACTAGCATGAAATCTCTTCTGACCTGTTCTATTTCTTGGCTAAAGCAAGGTCAACTCAGATTAAGAAGGTAGAGAAATAAACTTGACTTCCCAATAGGAAGATCTGCACAGTCATACATTGTAAAGAGATGTGCATATAGATACTATGAAAAACTGAGGACATTTACAAACAATATACTATACTATTCATCCCATAGATGAGGACAGGGTCAAATTATATTATTTGGCTGATATCCTAACAAGTAGAACTATTATTTAACTCCCTTGCTCCCTTTATCCAAATCTTTTTCTCCAAGTAAAACATCATCATTCTTATCATAGTCCCAATTTTCTTCTTTCTGTGATACATAATATATATGAATTATATATGTATAATTTAAAGGTTTCAGTACTCAAATGATTTTTAACTTCATAATCAGTTTTCATCCTTAATCTAGTATTTCTGTGTGGTGTGCTATAAAAATAATGTGAAATAGTACTAAAAATACTTTCAAGAAATACATGATAATGTATGATTTTATAATCACTTATCCTTATAATGCTATATCAATAGAAAAACAGATGGAGGAGGGAAGGAAATGAAAAGGGAACAGTGTCTCACTGAGCATCAGAGACTGACATGAATGAGGAAGGGGAAGTTGCTCCTATTGGCAGAATTTCTGTGAGGTACTTCAAGGGCTTTACTGTTTTCCTGAGATTAACTAACCTTCTACACAAATTAGTAAGTCTAAGTTTATCAAGGTCATTAGAAAGTCAAGGACAGAAACAAGAATTTGATCCAATCCTTATACTCCAAAGAACCAAGTCAATGACTTTGGCAGGACATATTTATCAATAAAACATTTTACATGCAGCCTTAATTTGGGATTTATTACACATATAATGGGAAATGTCATAATGAAACTCTCTGTATAATGACCTTAAAAAAACCAAAAATGTCTTTTTTTCCACAAATGAAGGACAGGAAGGTAAAACAGGTCATATCTGGGTGTTGGTACCAGTGGGAGGGGGGAGGATATAAGAAAATGGTGTAGGAGGATGACTATGGTAGAAATGTTATATGCTCATGTATAAAAATGGAAAAGTGAAACCTGTTGAAGTTATTCTAAGAAGGTGGGGGGGATAAAGAAGAATGATGGAGGGCGTGAATTTAACTAAGATAGATTGCAAGCAGTTTTGTAAATGTCATAATGTATCACCAGTAAAACAATAATATGACAATAAAAATAAAATAAAAGTAAAGTCCCTTAAAAGGAAAAAAAATGTGGAGATACTTAAGAAACAATCTAATCCCAGAATTTTTCTAGATTTTTATAAAACAATAAAAATAAACAGAGGTTCAAAATTGACAATATTTTACTGCATTTGGAGGTATGTACTTTCAAATACATGCCAAATATATTCAGATACAATTATGTAGACTGTGCTTATTGCTAAAATCATTTTGCTTCTATTATTTTATGGTCCTTATAAACATGTTTGTACTGTCCACATACCCATCATTATTTTGTCTAATTTATTTTGATTGATAAGGAAATTGAATCTAAGATAAAGTTAGTGGCTTTATCTCTGAGTTTACCTCTTCCAGATAGACTCATTTTAATTACTTTCTTGTGGCATTGGGATTTGAACTCAAGGCCTTGAACTGGGCACTAGAGCCACATTGCAGACCTGATTCACTTTTTAAAATGAACCACAGTAGGCCCTCTGTATCTGACTCCATTTATGGATTCAACTATTCATGCATCAAAATATTTGGAAATAAATTTTGTGTGGTAAACCTGTACAGACTTTTGTCCTATCATTATTTACTAAACAGTACAAAAAACCACTGTTTTCTGGTTTTTAAAATTAGTGTGCATTAATTGTGTAGAATAATGGGTTTTGTGATGAAATTTGATACATGATGCAATGTCTTTGATCATTTTCATACCCAACAACCCTCTTACTTCCCTCCCTCTAATCCCCTTCCTTTTCCCAAATAGTTCACCTTATACTTTCATGTCTTTTTCATTTTCAATCTAGTTTCTACATATAAGAGAAAACACATGATATCTGTCTTTTGGGGTCTGATTTATTTAGCTTAGCAAGATGATCTTTGGTTCCATCCACTTTCATGAAAATAGCATGACTTTGTTCTTCTGGGAACAATGAAATTTCATTGAGTATATGTGCCATTCATGCATTGATGCATTCTAATTGTACTGGGTATTATATGTAATCCAGAGGTGATTTAAAATATAAAGTATACAAGAGTATGTATGTAGGTTATATGCAAATACTGCAACATTTTATATAAGGAACTGGAGCATCCACAGATTTTGGTATCCATAAAAGATCCTGGAATGAATCTTCATGGATTTCAATGGATGATCATATTCTTCTCACATTTAAGAAAATCCTTAATTTATAACTATTTTACTAGAACATTATAGCAATCTTCACTATAAAATATATAAATTCTCTCTCTTATTTTTCTCATTCTCTCATCATCTTAAGTAAGCTAGGATTCCAAGAGAAAAAACTATATGGGAGAGGGCAGGAATTGAGTGAGAAAAAGATAGATTTTGGCAGTAAACACAAATGAGTCTTTCCTGGAGAGTGAAAAACAGAAACCCAAACTAAACAAGGCAAAAAAACCCACAAACTCCAGGGCAGGGGGAGTTAAATTGTCTGCCCTTATTTTCAGATTCCTAGACCTCCTATGTCTCCCTGGCTTTTACAACTCCCAGCTGTGCTGCAGTGATTTCTTTTGGAGAATGTGATGGGATTCTCTGTGGTATTTCAATTCTATCACTTGAATATTTTGCTGTCAATTATCTTTTATCTCTCTTGTATGGCTTTGTTCCTGTTTCTTTTGCTCTTGCTTGGCTTTTTATTCGTGGAATACTTCATTGAATTGTTTTATTACTGGCTTATCATATTTTTGCTACTAAAATTGCATTATTTCAAAAATTTGCATGGCAGTCTTCATCTTTTTGTTTTCCTCTTGAAATAGGCAAGAATGGTATTGTGAATATTTACATGTGGATTGTGGAGGAGTTAGAAGATTTGTATTTTAAAAATCACAGTCCTAGTGAACAGTATTCATTTTTATGAGATGTGTAGGATTATGATAGGCTTGATAATGTTTTTAAAAAGAGCTAGGAAATGTCTTGCAATTTGAATTTGGGAAGCAAATAGGTACCTATAGAGACTTTTGGAGCAACTTTTAAATTTTTTCATCATTAGTTAGATAGCATTTCCTATCTTCCCTGTGTCAACTCAAACTGAGACCTTGGCATTAACGTGAAGAGCATGGTCTAGTTTTCTAAGTGAAGAAACTAGAATTAGCCAAGCTCCATAGTAAGGATTCAGCTACAAAAAGTTTAGGAAAAACCTGGAAATATTAAATAAATGAAAATTTACTTCATGTCAAGATCTTGAAAGAACAATGCATTGAAGAGGTGACATATCTGCACTAATAGCCAAAGTTGAGAATGAACCAGCAATTTCAGTAATGTAAGTCATAAGTCACAAGTCACTAAGGAAAGAAGGGGCACCATTAAAACAGGTAAAAGGCAGTGTGGCAGATTCATACTAATGATGAAGAAAACATATGAGATGTAAGCAGTTTGCATTTTGTTTTGTATGCGTTAGTGAGAGACATGCATTTTAAAGAATGAACAAAATGAACTGTTATGGCAATAATGCTACTTGTAGTCATATCAGCTGATGAGCTGTGACTTTCAACTATTTCCTGCCCCTAGATGTTGGTTTGGCCTGTAGTTGGATGGGATTGAGCCAGCAGTTAGCAGGCATGCCTAACTAGTTCTATGTTAGTGAAGTTAAAGCAAAGCTTCTAAACGTTAACCACACATTAAAATCTTAGCGAACTTTCAGAACTCCAGATGTCCTGGCCTTATGCCAAACCAATTAAATCATAACCCTTAGAACTAGGGCACAAATATTTGTATTTTCAAATTTCCCTGCTTACCATGCATTACCAAAGATAAGAATCACCTCTGCAAAAGGTGACATCCTTCATAAGGCTATTCAAGGATTCCAGTTAGGGAATCTAAATGCAATGTGGAAGCATTGTGTATATTGTTGGTAGTACTGCAATGTAGAGCACACTGTGCCTTTTGAAAGATATTCTATTTTTGTGCTACACCACACATACCTGAATAAAAACACAGAAAGCATGACTTTATAGAGCTTTACAGATGATGATACAAATAACCAGTCTTCATATTTCTAATATAAGGTGAAATTAGAGGCTCTATTCCAAGTGACAGTTAAGGAAATTTCCATCAATTTCACAATGAATTTTGGGGCTAGTGAAGTGGCTCAAGTGGTTGAGCAAGTATGATGTCTTGAGTTCAAACCCAGTACCACCACCAACAAAAAAAATTCACATTGAAATTTTGAGAATAATACCTCTACAGAAGTTACTAAGTAAAGGCAACTTCATGTGAAAGGGATTGAGTCAGGATTATCAAGCATGGACCAATCGTTAAGAGAGTTTAGGCAAAATTCCTGACAATGAGGTTTCTCTTGGGTAATTGCATTTTAACTCACATTCAAACACCTTGTTCTCTTTCAAAATGTATGCAGGAAGATTAAATGGCACCTTAACTTTAATTATAGTTTAGAAATTTAAAATCATTTTATAATCATTTATAAAATAACTAACTCATCTTAATATTTCATTTGATGGCAGATATGGTGATATTACAATAGAGAAAGAAGACTACCCAATGAAAATGAAACAGAATCCTTAAATGTCTTTCAGGTTTTTTTCTTGCAAGGTTAGGAGAAATATTACTTAAACAGGAGTTAAATACATGATAAGTAGATAGTAATAGATAGATAGATAGTTACATAGAGTATACATAGATAATTTTTGTATCCAGTATTGAGAAGGTAATATATAGGACTTACTATAGAATTTAGATAAAGACAGCTAAACCAAAATTTCAGAATGATTCACAATTTAACCAGAAATTGGATTATCATTCTTTTGAGGATAAAGCATTAGAAGGATTTTATAAGTACTTTGTTCAAACTCTTCTCCCTTTTACAGAGTAAGAAAGATAATGATTCAACTTCCCATAAAGTAGAGATGATAAGAAGCACAGAAAGTATGTGTGAACAAGTGACTAGGAGCCATACACAATTCTGACCTCTCAGGAGATGAAAACAGAAGCCTTTCAATAACAACCAAGGTTTAGGGAGTACCAACCATAGGATGCACTCATGTAGGCACTGGGGAACAAAATATAAAGAAGTCAAAGAAAGTTTGTCTTTCCATAATGTATCATCTTGTGGGAAAGAGACTACTAAATGGTGAAGAAGTAAAATTGAGAGAAAATTATATAATACCTTGTTAAGGAGTTTGCATTTACTTCTAAGTGTGAATAATTTTAAAAGGAGAAGTGAGATACTCAGATTTGTATTTCAGGAAAATTATTCTAGAATTGTTATATAGAAACAATTAGGGTGGGAAGTAAGACACATTTTAAATTTGGAGAGATGGTGGCTTGGATCTGAATGAAGAAAGACAGGAAGATATGATGGTTGTTCTTGAGGTAGAATTGCTTATCTAATGACTAATTGAAGGTAGATGGATAGAGATAGGTCAAAAATGACTTCTAGCCTCTGACTGCAGCAAGTAGAGCACCTTAGTTACCAGGTTTAAGAAGTACAGAACATGACTGCAGTAAGATTATGGAGAAGTTTTCATGAGTTAGGAATTAATTGAACCACTAGGTACTTCCTTTTGACAGCCTTACTTTATCATTGAGTTTGTGGACTGAATAGAAAAATATATATGACAGAACTATTGGACATTTTAGCACTCACAAACACAAGGTATCATTATTAGTAGACAGCTGGATGGGGGAATAAGGGAGGATCTAATTTGGATTGGACATCACCTAGTGAGGAGAAATATTAGGAATATAAGGACTGAGTTTTCCTCCTAAAAGGAGAAAACTGACAATTTGCTGAGGATTTGACTTCAGTTCCATTGAGAACATACTATAAACTTGACACATCTCTAGCTTGGTAGGTTTGTGGATGTATAGTTATTAAGAATATTCATACCACCTAAATAGGTATTGAAGTTTGAGCATCAAAATCAATTTAAGGTACCAATGGCTAGTGGGATAGGATTAACTAATATACTATGTGATGTTGCTCCTGCAGGCTAACCATCTTTTGTTTCTACAAGAGATTAGAGTGGGAAAGAACTGGACAAACAAGGTTACAAAAATCAATTTATAGTCCCAGCAAAGGAAGACTGTATAAAAGTGCAGAGAAAAAATATTCTGGCAACTTGGTAATGATCATCAATGTATCAATGAAACTTAATGGTTTTAGAATTGATTCTAGGTACTTGTTAGAGAAACTAGGTCAAATTCAAATTTAAAGAGTGTAAAACACCCTAGCACCTTTGCTAACAAAGATGGGGGTGAAAACATATTAGCTTTCTATTAAAAACATTTTATGTATTTTCACTATTCAAATTAGTACTGTTTATAGAGAAAGCAACTTGAGTCTTGGGGTGGCAAATGTAAAAAGGAATTGTAACATTGTGGCGGTATCTCTTCCAACTATGATCTACTTTTATGTTCAAAACTTTTAGAGCATTCACACACTAGTTGAAAAAATGTTTAATGCTAAGTCTTACGTAGGCATAAACAGTGTTTGTCCTGTAACATCTCAGAATTCCCATTGGGAACAATAATAACAAAAAGGAAGAGTGAGTGATGAAAGGGCTATAATATTCAAAGGAAGCCTAACTAACTGCCTGAGGGATGGAAAAAGTATTAGGTGCAGGAGAGCAAGGATGCGAAGGAAGAGGAGCAGATCACCAGGTGAAGACTAGAAGAAAGTCCATTCCTGGTCCGTATGAAGGTTTGATGTTAGAAGAGGAAAACAAGGTTAGAAAAAATTGAGGAATGCAGTGTTTTGGGAGAGAGGGCTTCCAGGCAAATTAAAAAGTGTGTTTTGTGCCTTGCTAAGGAGTTTCAACTTTACACTATGGAAAATAAGGAATGCTTAGTGGGTTGTGACAATGAAATGAACAATTTTTTCAGTAAGGTGCTGATGTGACCCTGGGAAAATATACTCAGAAGGCAGAGAAAATGGCAGTGGGTATAGGTTAGAAATTGCTGTCAAAATCTAACTAAGACAGGTAAAGGGTTTAATCTCAGAAGCAACAACCCAGGAGAAGTCAGGACAGAAGCAATGCGATTTATACATATCTACGAGTCCAAATCCCTCACGATCCATAGTAATGAATTCAGTTATACGAATGGGAAGACTAGAGCTCAACTCAGAAGTTGCCCTTTATTTGATTGAAGAAGAGGCCAGACCTTTTGATGGCTGGTGTTTTCTTTAAGGACGTCACCTACATCTTTGTCATTCTCCCTTCCTTCACACTTAACTTTTTGTCTGTGACATTTTTAGAGTGAAATTCTCCATACTAAAAAATGGCTGGAGTTATTTTACAAAATAGTTGAATGATTCTGAACAACTAAAAGTAAGAAGCTTACAGACCTACAGCAGCAGGAACATATAAATGAAAATTCATGGTAGACAAGCTGAGTGCCTTCCTTAGATAAATTCCCAAAATTAATGGATAGAAGGGAAAATGTGATGTATTTAGGCATTAGCAAAACATCTGATACTATGTCTGATGATATTTTACTTGCAAATTTGTTTTAAATGAGCTTAGTTGACAAGAAAATCAGTCAGATTAGAAGTGAGGAAAGGCTTATAAACAAAAAGTAACAAATGCTAGGTCTGGTCTTACTTAACATTTTTATTAAAGATCTGGAATGGGGGAGTAAAAGGCATATTAATAGAAATGCCAAATGGCACTAAATTTATGGTATTGCAAAGTGTGCAAATTGCAAACTGTGAGAACAGGAAAAATTGACCTAAATACAGTAAGGATTTAAAATGGGCAGAAAGAAAGATCAGATGACTTTCTTTCCATATCCTGTCACAAAACATTTAAACTTGGAGGAGATGGCAAGGACAGAGATGAGGTCTAGGCCCAATTCAGATAGTACCCCAGTGGATAGTCTTATTCATGTGGCCCATCCCCTTTCTAACACTTATGTTCTCTAGTCTAATACTGAGAGATTCTAAAAGTAATTGCATGTACTAGTATCTTTTAGCCTTATTTTTTTCTTAGATTTCTCTCACCTTTTCTCCTTTCACGTAAGTCACAGCTATTCCTTTTTATGCTGAGAACTTGTTTCATAAAAATCCTTTTCTAAAGCTTCTCTGTCTATGGGGTCACTGACATTTTTAAGATGGCATGGCTTATTATATGGAGCCACATACTGTCACATGTGATAACACAAGCTTGTATCATCACTATAACTTGGGATGTGACTCACTGGAAGGAATACAACAGTCTACCATCCACAAGTCTCCTCAGGACAAACACAGATTAGGAGGAGTCTGAAATGAATGCTGTATGTGGTTCTAGAGTCACAAAGAAGATGCTACTTTGTATTTTATCATGTTATACAGTGTGACAATTTAGACATTGTTTATAAATACTGCATTCTTTACAATTCAGAGAGCTGTTGATTACATAATACTGTAAATTATGACACATTGCTTCAAATGAATTTTTTCTTTACTTGTCAAAGGTTATTGATATTTTTTGACTCACTGAACTTCATACAATTTCTTGTAATAAAATGCAAAAGAGGTAATATTATTTTCACTTAATATCAAGGAAAACTAAATGACTTGACCAGGATTATAAAGATTATAAAGGATTATAAAGAAAATAAAGATTATCAAAGTCTTAACTAGAATTTATGCTAGGTTGGTGATATTTTTTCCATCGTAACACCTTATACATTCATTCACAGAACCTACATAACTTTATAAGTTCATGTTTCTAGACACTTGATACCATGAGGAAGTCCAAGGAAACAAATTGTTCTAACTACTGAGATGATAAGCAACTTGCAGATCATTTATATTTAACGCATTAAGAGTAGGAATATTAGGAGGATTTATTACTTCTTTAACAAAGAATTCTAGGCAAATTCCATATAGAAACAGAGTTTCTTCATGAAATATAGAAAAGATTGGAAATTTCCATTAAAACAGCCTTCTGACCACATTTCAGCATGGTTTTCAAAAGTGCGTTAATAAATGACTCCATTCTTATTCCATACTCCTGTTTCCTCAAATTTACACTCTCTGTGCTGTGGTCTTAGTGAAGTGATATTTTTAAAATACTATCAACATGGAAGCTCCATTATGAGGCATAGTGTCAGGGATACATCTATCAATCTTCTTCTTCTGCCCCTAAAACTAAAGACAGTATAGGTACACAGTAGTCACTAGAATATTTGTAGGATGAGTAAATGTGTCTATGCTACCTCTTAGGTAAAATTTCCATTTAATACTTTTGCAGAACTTTTCTAGACCTCAATTCTCATTCAGACTATTTCTTTACATTTTGCAAATGTCTTTGCTTCCATTTAAATTTCAAGGCTTTCAATGTCACTGATTAATTTGTTGCATTTATTTATTTTTAATAACAATACATTATTCACAAGCTTTTTTTACATTATGTAAAATTAAAATAGTGACTGATGCAATTAAATCCTTTTACATATTTTATATTAAATTCTTTTCCATTAATTTTCTATCTACCACAGTAAATGATACATAATAATACAAATAATATGTTTCTAAAAACACAAAAAGTTCTTCACATTTATTATTCTACTTTCATATGTAAAAAATCAACATAAACAACTCAGAAATGCTAGAAATTTTAAAGTTTGGTGGTCTATAAACTGAATTTCAAGATGAAGCATTTTCCTCACCAATATATCTGATTAACATGTACCCTAAAGTTTTATGGAGCAAACTTTTTTTGAAGAGTTGTATATATTTGTTTTGAATATGGCCCTTTCTCAGTCTTTGTTCTGCACTTCAGTACTTGTTCTTCATCCACAAAGATCTTAGAGTTGTAATCTGGAAAGTTACATTTTTGACTAGACTAGAACAGAGAGGGCCTCAAAAATGAATGGGGCTTCTTTTAATATAAAAGTTTTTACTATCATTCCTTCCTGACATTTAAAAAATAATTAATGATAGGTTTTACCTTCATGGGATGACTGCTAGCTTAGCATCTACAAAGGAATTTCTTTGAAGGCTTTGGCTTTAAGGTTTTCCCTTTGCCAAAGGAACAATGCTGAGTTGATATCCCATTCTTGGACCCACTGCTGTTTCCCCTCAGTGGAACCTGGGATCCTCAGGACAGAATTCAGAACACAGACACATCCAATTTGATACCAGTGAGCCTCTGTTGGCTTTAAGTATTAAGGACAGCCTAGGATAATTTTATAATGAATTGAAACCAGATAACTAGGACTAGGACCAGGAAGCCAGGTCACAACAGAGAGGTAAGAAGACGGAAGTGGTACAAAACTAGTTTTGAAAAGCTCCCAAATGAAATAAATACAGGCTCTTGATAGAGCATATCACTATTCTATTTTGGTCACTTGCCTCTCCTCACACCATCTGCTCCCCATTTCCATCATAGCTAGTTAATGCTCCCAAGCCATCAGCCCAATGCCTACACAGTTTCTGAGTTAATCTTGACATATATAGGAAGAGGATAGTAACAAAATAGTGAATGTAGTTGTATTTCATAAAGTCTACCAGGACCTGCTTTCTGTGACATGGACAATTGAGGTGTTCTGGTTTTTTAATAAACTCCTATGTAAATGATTCAAAATGATACTTGCCCAGATCCCTTCATGAGAGAGTGCTGTTCCTAATGATCAAAAGTCCCTGAAATATTCAAGCTTTGCAATTTCTTTTCTGATGGTCAAAAATCTAAGAACATTTGGTTTTGTGATGCCTGTGTCATTTTCAGTTTGCTATCTTACCTCCCATTGTCCATTTAGCTGCTTGGATTGATAAAAAGTTCCAGGATTTTTGTGAACATATGGATTTATTTCTTTCAGAAAATGACTTCTAATATTTTTCCTCATCAGAAATAATATTATTATGAAAAAGAGAGTCCCTAAACTATTATTACATTCTGTTCTATAACCTTAGTCTGTAGGCATAGCTGAAGCTGGACTCAGAAATTTCTCTACCTCAACAGGAAATCATCTTTTATCTCTATTAGCATTGTTATGGTGTTCAGGCTTTCATTTGGAGTATAGCATGTTTTGTTTTCTAGTTATTTGCATATGATGCTTTCCAGATATCTCTGTTGGTAATATTTTAGTCTACATATTTTTTATTTACTAAAGTCTATCATTTACTGTGACATAATAGTATTAGATTCAATCAATTATGAAAATGTCTAGAAAACAGTCAGAAACAATAGAAGAAATAACCATTAATTGACTTTAGCTTCAGTATCTTCTAGAGGCATCCTACGGGTAAAGTGCCCTTCCATTGGCCATCACCTTCAGAAAAGGTCTCCCATATCTATACTTAGATATGGTTCTGATTCTAATCAGCAGATTCTATTATAGGCCTTTAAGATTTAAAAAAAAAGTGAGAGAGAGAAAAGAAAAAAAATGCTGATGAAGGCCATAAAAATAAATGAGGCTTCTTGCTTCTTGACATCTTTAGCACTTTCCCTGGCTTCCTGAATGAGCAGCAGTGGCAGACAATAGCTAAAAGATTGTGTGTGAGATAATGAGAAAAAGTAAATGCATCCTCAGATGCAGCCAACAGGAACTGCTGTTAAATTCATTATCCAGGGTCTTGAATGCTCCCAAGATGATGTTATTAATTTGCAGAATGAGCTAAGAGGTGTGAAAGAAATCTGATATTTGCTTATAACCTTCTTGACCATGTTACTCTGAATGTTAACTAAGGGGGTCAAATGTATTATTACTTTGATACCCTATTACTTCCTATGGTGGTGATGCCAGCAGGTAGTAGTGTGATAGTATATGTCCTTGTGATCGCTGGAAAAAGAGAAATGAAAAATAGGCAAAGTTGTATACTTATGTCCAACTTTATCCAGCAATGCTGGACAATAGCAACATGGAATTTACAGACTCTAGCATGCTTCTTATTTAAAAGGTTCTGAATATGCATGAAGTATATAACATGAAGGTAAAGTATGTTCTGTTTTCCAAAAACTTGGGAAAAATCTATTGATTGTACTGGTTCACAAAAGGGATGGACAATTCCATTCAAAGATTAAGACATAAACAAAAACAAAATCTAAAATTAATAACCAAAAACTTGTTACAATATTTTTTCTAGTTCTTCATGTACCTTAATTCTCCAGAATACATCCTTTCCAGTGAACATGATACATCCCACATGTGATTTAAAATGAGACCATATTTTCCTTACTAAACATCTTTCTAACACAATGCAAGATAATTCAAAGTTTAAACAATTCTACTTATGCCATTTTGCATTTCCTGACTTGCTTGTATTGTATTTTAGATAGTAGACATGGAATACTGAAATCATGTCAGAGGAAAACTGAATTCATTTTTCTGAGAAAATAGAACTAAAATTAACTAATTAATTCTGAGATAGCATTTATCTTCTTCACTCTCATTATCTCATGAGTATCCAGTGCAAGTTTTCCAGGGATACATGACTTGTAATATTGCAGAGGATTACATACAAGCGGGTTTAAGAATGCAGCCATTTTTCTTTGAATCTACACATTAAATAAATTTACAAAATTGTGAGCCAGTACAACTCATAATGCTAAATTTATATTTCTAAGGTATATTTTCATGAATATGGTATGTATATAAACACATAGTGAGTTGTTTAGTTATTTTATGGGATTTAAAATAATCATTTAATAAATGTTTTAAATTATCGGATTATAAATATAAATGAGCATAGACTCTGCAAACAAAAGTCCCTTAAATCTTCATGAATTTTAAATTTGTCAAAATGGACTGAGTTTTAAAGGTTTGAGAACCATTGATGTAGATTCAAACAACAATAACTTTATAATAAAATTATGACCATGCAGCATTAAGGAAGCATTGCCCCTCAAGCAGATTCTGATTTGAACATAGAAAAATGAAGAATGATTTGTAATTCAAGTCAAGTACCATAACTTTTCACACTACTTTTGACTATACATTCCTTTAAATCTTCATCAGCAACAATTCTTTAGTAACTTAATTTTTGTTCAATTTTTTAATGTGCAGTATTGCATACTAGTCATAGATTTATCATGTAATGTTCAACTCTGTGAGAAACCCATAGTTCATTACAGAAACTAATTTGTAATTTTTGTGGCCCACACTGTGAGAAAGATGAAGGATGAATGTTGAGCATCTGCACCTCATGTGCCCTATTTTACTTTTCTATCATCAATTTTGAAGTCATAAGCACTTTTGTTAAAAATTCAGGTGAAATAAGACTTATCAGATGACAAAAACAGTAAGCTTTAACATGACTTAGTTCTCTCTTGAAGACAGAGATTTTATAAGTCTTAATTATAGCCTAGGAATCTGTACACTTGTATATTTTTACTTTATTTTATTAGAGGCAACAATTAGTAATTTTTGACTGAGAAATATATACCTGCATATAGAGTCTAGCAACCGTCTGAGTATGCATGCCTCTGTTCTCTAACAGAAAAACAATAATGTTTTCCTTCAGACATTGTGCATTACACAGAATTTTAGCAATAGAAATAAAAAAACCTAATCAGTTATGTGATAATATTTAAGTAGGATATAATAACAAACCATAAAGAAGATATTTTACTTTTTACCACTTTTTTGTCATAGGAGAAAATAGTAATTAATCCAATTATTATTGAATATTATTGACTACTATTGAATTTGAATTAGAATAGCAGATAGAAGTTTCATTGCAATCAAATTTTGAGACCTTGGATAAATCCCTTGGTATCTCTTAGTGCAATGTCTATGTTGGTGCAATAATCAAAGTCTTGCCTTTCTACTTTATCTATGTATAGACCTGTAGCATGGTACAAATGCTATATGTAAAGGCTTTGCATATAAGCAGAAAGTTTGCACTGATAAGAGTAATAGTGGTATTCTAACAAATGCAAAGTTATTCACCTTAGACTTCACCTTATGTGAAAGTGCACTATGAGCTCCTAAATTCTTACTCAATTTGTTAAACTGCTGCCTGAACACATAGGAAGTGAACTAAGCTTAAGTGACAGGTGGAATGAAGACCCCAGAATGTACTTTCTGGAGTTCTATTTGCTAGTTGAATTCCACTCTTTGCATAATCAAATGTGGTTTTATCTTTTTCAATGAAATTCCTTGTTCATCAAACAAAATTGAACAATGGTTAATGGAATTGCTTATCCAAGTTTTATTGACATAATTCAAACAAAATAAATGACTGTAATCTCCGTGTGGAATATTCCCAGTTATCCTAGTAAATTTCTGTGACTGCAGCTATGGAACAAAATTAAACACTTTTTTGAATAGCAGAATGTAGAACTAGAGAAACAAATGTATCAAAGTGTTTGTAGGTAGGAGACAAATCTGTATTGTCCAAAGGACTTACTGAAATTTCACTGGAGTGTAGGAATTTAAATGTTGAATTTTAGGTTTATTCAGTTGTTTTCTCTGGTACCTAACTGTACTTATTAATTTTATTATAATTATTAAAATATTATACAAATTCACTGTGATATTTCCATACATGCATCCATCTTGCTTTAATTGTGTTGATACTTCATTAACCCTCTGTCTTTCCCTCTCTCTTTCTCTCAGTCCTTTCCAGTCCTTACAAGTCCCTCTTAGATTCTTTCTGTCCCCTGTCCTCCTTGCCTTTCCTTGTCTCTAGTGACCACTGTTCTTTTTTCCTACTTTAACAAGGCTGACTTTTGGTTTCCTTAAATGAGTGAGAATATTTGTTCAATGGGTGGAAATGTTTTTGTGGGTTAGGTTTCTTCTTCAGTTTTTAGATAAGTGTCAGTTATCTATTTCACAAGGGAAGACAGATCCTAAATTCTGAACATAATTTTTGAATATTTATAACATTAATCCATGCACAATTCTCCCTCGATAACATGATTTTTTAAAACCTATAGTAATGGAAGGATTCTGATAAAAATGAGAATTAGATAAAAGGCAGAAAAGTAAGGCAGAGCATCTCAGTCAGAGGGACTGAGATTTTTTGGTATTAGAATGACATTCACAAATTGAACATATTGGGTTTTAATATCAGAGTATTGAGTCAAAAAATAGTTTGAGAACAAATAAAAAAAGAAAAAATAACTTAGTGGATTTGAATTAAAGTTTCCAGAGGAAATCATTCCTTATTTACTTTCTAAAATTTCCAACATTACATTGAAAAGGCTACAACTTTTTCAATAATAAAAATTGATCATAATTAATTTGTAGAAATCCTATAAGAATGTGTAAAAACAAAGCGAGGAAGAAATTCACATTGATTAAATTTGCTAGGTACCTCCTGAGAAAGTCGGTTGTGTTATCCCCATTTTACAGTAAAGAAATTAGAACATACGCCTCTAACATATCTTGGATAATTTGATTTAGCTAGTCAGGTGAAGTTACAGTTTTTTTCTATTTTTTCATAGTCCAAACTCAAATATAGGTAAAATAACATAATGTAACTAAGTATTTACAATAAAAATAATTGAAGAAAAAACCCAACAGATTACATTATATATGCAATATTGGTTGTAAATGAATTTTTAAAAAATATTCATATCATTGTGAAAAATCACAAAATCATTGGTAATGAATATAAAGAGATAGGAATAGGATCTATCAGAAGAAAAGTATAAAAGAGTGTATGTAAAAATCAATAGGCTTCTTTATGTCAATGATACAGTTCCAAATTTTAAAAATTATATACAATATTTCATGTGAAAAATTCTCTAAAAGAGGAATGTATGTAAAGAAAAAGGAACAGTAGCTATATGAAGAAAGCTATAACATGAAAAGCATAAAATGAAATTTCACTAAATCAATATGTACATCCATGTTCCTCAATCGGAATGCTCAGTATCATACAATATGTTAATTAGCCTACAGTTCATTGTGATTCCAGTGCTCCCATAGGACTTATGGGAAACTGAACAGAATCATTTTAACTTTGTGTAGAAAAGAATGGTGCTTCCAAGTCAAAACAAATTAAATTAACACAACAGGATAAAAATTTAAATGAAAAATCATCCATTGCCTAGTCTTCAGCTTATTTTACCTATCAGGAGCACTTAGGTACAGCTGATCTCTGCTTTATTAGAGCACCTTCTTCAGTTTTTTTCTGGAAAATAGTTTCCTCTTTGTTTCTTTCTATGTTTGACTATTCCATTGCAGTCTCTAGTGGGTTTTTTTTTGGTGGTGTTGGCGAGATAGTCACAGAATTTGAAGTCAGAGCCTCAGACTTTCTAAGCAGGTGCTCTACCATTTTCACTATCCCTCCCTAGCCCTTCCACTTTAGTTATTATTTTGATAGGCTCTCATGGTTTTGCCTGGAGCCAGCTTGGATTATGATCCTCCTGCCTTTCCTCGATGGAATTACAGCAGGATTCTAAGCTTGAGACTGGCTCTTGGTAAGTGTTTACCTATGCTGGCTTTGAACTGTGATCTGCCAGATCCCTACCTTCCAAGGTACTAGGATTACAGTTATGAGCCATCAGGCCCAGTCCAGTCCCTAGATTTTCTTTCCTTTTTTATGGCCTGTATTGTCTATTGTGATTTCATCTGGCCTTATGAATTTACAGACATGTATTCAGTGACAATTCCCAATTGTGTATTTCCAATCTGCACCTCTTCCTTAAGATCCAGTACACACATATATTGTTGACTTCTCCAACCTGATCTTCCACTGACATCTCTTCTTGTCTATAGCATGTCTCCATACAAACCCTTACATTCCTTCAAAAACTGTTACTATAGAATTAGAAAGAGGAACCCCACCCATCAGCTGCTCAGGCCAAAACCTTTGAGGTCAACCTTAACTATAAGCACTTTTGAAAATCTTACAATCATTTTTTTAGCAAATTTTCTTAATTCTGTATTCATTCTATACCCAGAATAGAATCTACTACTTTATAATACTCTTCAATAGCTACTATTTTGGCATATGCCGGGCACCATCCCCTGTATTACTTTGATAGAAATCTGTTTTTCTTGCTTGATCATTGACTACAAAAGTGTTTTCTCTGCAGCGTAGGCAAAATGATCCTGTTAGCTGCTGCACAAAATCCTCCATGACTGCCTCTCCAGGTTTCTAACAAGGACTTCAAACTGTCATGTGTGCCATTCCTTACTGTCTTCCCTTCAGCTCTCTGTGCTGCTCTCTTTTTCTGGATGCCCTTATCTTAGGGCATATGTAGTTGTTATTTATTCTACCTAGAATTTCCTTCACCCAGATAACCAAATGGCTCCTAGTCTCATATTTTTAAAACTTTAATGAGGTATCAGTTGCTTGAGAAACCTCTCTGAGATTCTTAAAATTTCACTATCCTCTACTCTCCTAACATGCATTTTATTATTTATTTATTATGTTTATCATCTAATCTATTACATTAGAATATGAGGTATGTGAATGTAAGAATTTTTTTCCTACTGCTGTAGCCTTCACATCTGACATAGAGTATAGAGTAGAGAGAATGTAATTCTGCCTAGATAAGAAATCTGAAGCTTCATAATATCATAGTCATAAATTAGGGTGATGATGGGGAAGATGACTGTCCATGCCATTTACTGATTATTTCATAAGTTTCAGGACTAAGCGTTTCATACTCATCACTTCATTTCCATAACAGGCCTGCAAGTTAGATTCCAAAGTCATAAATTAAGAAACAGGCACCCAAATATATTGAATAGCTTGCTTGACAGGAAGAGTGAGGGACAGTCTCAAAAGGCAACACTCAAGTTCAAAGCCCAAATTTATCACAAGTTAGTTACAAATGCTACAATGTCTCCTGACCTAGAATGGTGACATAACACAAGCAGTGCTGCTCCTGGAATTAGCATGTTTTTATGTATGTTTTTTGGTGTGCGTACGTATGTGTGTATGTGCGTGTGTTTGTTTTGGGTTTTTTTTTGTTGCTGTTGTTTGTTTGTTTTGATGCCATCTCTTATTATGTAGCCCAGGCTAGGCTAAAATTGGCAATCTTCATGCCTCAAACTCTGAGTGCTAAGATCATGGGTGTGCATGCATCACCACATCCAATTTATCATGGTTTTGATTTTAGTTCATTTTTGTCACTTTCACACACACACACATGCGCACACACACACACATACACACACACACACACTATCATCCTAGCAACTCTCTAGATCAGGCATCATGTCCCCCAGTGCATAGATGCAAGGAAGAGACTTAGGCACATTGAGATACTGCTTCGAGGATCCACAGCTAGCAAGCACATAGTTTACTTGCACAAAAATCCCAAATGAGATGGACTCCCAGAACAGGCTTGTTTCTAGAGTTATTATTATGATAGAAAAGTGTTAGAATTACAAGACTCAAACTACTACTCCAGGAATAGATTTTCGTATACATATCCCAGGACCTTTATTCACTATTCTAGTTGTTTAGATATCAGTCATTTGAATTCAGAATCCTGGAATCAGAGGGTCTTTAAGGAGGCTTCCTGTGTGGAGTCATACTAGGGCTCCACAATGAGTTTGCTCACTGAGGAGGAAGTTGTACATAAGGAGACAGCAAAGCAGGATCCAAATAGAAGTCCAAGATTTGAATCTCATTATCTGGGTCTGTCATCAAACAATTAAATTTTATGAGAGAAAAGCTCCTAGCTATCCCTATCCTTTATAATTCTTCATTCAATTCAAACCTCCGAACATATGCCTAGTACTTTTCTAAATCCCTCTCAAATTGGCCCTACTATTATACTTGCTGGAAGGTTATCCTAAATCCTCACACTGAGCTGTTTGGTTAATTATGTACAATAGAGGGTAAGAGTCATCCCTTTGCCTGTAACAGCAGTCTGCAGATTCCCATGTGAAGCACAGTTTTCCAAAAGGCAGTCCTAAGTGTTTGCAATACATTACACAGAAATGCAACTTCCTGCATTTTTGCCAGATAGAGAATCAAGCTAAAGACAATTTCTCCAGTCTGACCCTTCTACCCTATTTCACAGGCAGCTTCCTCTGGTCAAGAAAAATGGAATCAATTCCCACACAGAGTCCTGAGATATCTGTACAAAATTCATTCTGAGTGTTGTCATAATTATTCACCATGTCCTCATGTGGAATGGTGCCAGAATCAGGTCCACTTTTGCTATTGAATCTTTCACAAGACTTAATTATTTTAAAGAACTAAATTCAGAAACTGTGAAGTCTTGTAAAAGATATATAGACAGTTTTTTCCTCCTACCTCCTCCTTAGAAATCAAAAGAGGATATCACTTATTCTTCAATTTTGAATCAAGAATTAATTGATCTGATGTGATTTGGGGTTCTCTGAGGAAGTTTCAGTACTGCTGTTTATTTTCAGAGAATAATTCTTGACCATCAACACTGCTGTGAATAAAAGGACAGAGCAAAATATGCTACCTGATGTTACTGAGACCTCAGGCAAATTGAAATGCAGTAGCAATAATGAATTATTTAATTAATTGTTCCTCATTTTTCTTCATTCTTTCAGCCCCTCACTCTTATTATTGGGGTTGCTTTCCAAAATAAACTGCTACATAATAATTATATATCTTAATTAAAATCTTATTTCGGGGATAGCAAGACTGGCACATGAATTTAGGAGTAGCAGTTTGTAGATCCCTTTTCTTTTGTCTTCACCATTATGTAGACAGCATTGCAAGAGTGGGAAGGAAGGAAGTTCATGTCAGAATCGAAATCTATTTCTGTATTGTTCTAATTTAATGAGCTGCTTGGATGCATACTATCAGCTTTACCCTACCAGTAACTTCTAGGGACCCTCAAACCTGGTTCTAGCTTCCAGATCATTCTTTCCAAATTTCTAGAAAGTACTAATAGTTAAACATCAGAATGGCTGGGCTATTTTCTTAACCAGTTCCTCTTTTATATTCACCTTCTAATTTAGCAAATTAAATCCTCATAAACAAGTAAAATATATTGCACTATATTGCAGATATAGTACCAGAAAGACAAAAGAAATTATAGTTGAGGTAATTAATATTGTCACTATGACAACATATCCATGTAATGATAGGTAGCATGGAGGGACCACTGAGGTCCTACCTGTACTCTGTAGAGGTGTCGAGATTGCTGGAGATTCCAAATCCTTGGGGACAATTCTGCATGTGCAAAGGGCAGGGAGAATGGGTTACCTCATGCCAGACTAGATCTATTTTTAACGCCTTGTATCTTGGAGGTGAGTCCTAAGACTTATTGAGGGAGTAAAGGTGTTGTAGTATTTTTTTAAAATGTTAGAAAATCAGCATAATTAAAAATTCATCATCTTTATAATCAAATAGTAGTATTGTATGATCTTAGGGAACTTATCTTTACTGGATATCATTTTTCTTGTACAAAATGTGAGAACACATGGCATTTTCATTTTCATTATGAAGATAATATTCAGCCAATCAAGATACACATCTTAATTGATATCAAAAACTATACTAAGTGCTACATAAAATACCACATGCATTGACTGGCCCACATTTGTGCCTCAACGAATAATAATATGATGATTGTTTGTGGAGGAGAAAAGGAAGAATGGCTATAGGAGGGATACTTAGGAGTTCAGTTTAGGAATCTAGTCTCTAATGCAGAAAAATGGAAGGTTCCAAAATAGTCACTCCTTAGATGGAAGGTAAATTCAAATAAGGTAATTTAGAGTAGTCTGGTTTTTGAAGATAAGAATATAATATCAATATAACATCTAATACTGCCATTCCTCAGCTCAAATTTTAAATAGACATTCTTAAAAAATCAAATAAACCAAAAGCCTTTAGATTTTTTCCACTATATTTACCCAAACTTGACATGGAACCTTGTTCTGCATTACATTCTCACATCACTTACTTTCTCAGAAAGCCTTGATTTTAGGCAATTTTGTCTGCATTACATAATTTAGCTGATCTTTCATTCACCACTATCTACATATCAAAAATCCTCTTCTTTATTAGGAGACATATCAAATGTTACCACTTAAGTGAGTTTTTCAATCTATTTACATTGTTTCTTATAGCAACACGTGTCTTTCATAGCACAGGACCTTATTTCATTCATTCTGTATAAAATTTATCTGAGCAGAATAGATGTTCAGCAGATGTTTAGAAACAAGGAAGTAACACACAAATCACAATATACCTTTGTTGAGAACTAAAAAATAAAACCAAAGGAAAAGAAAAAAGTACACAAAAGGAAAGATAGAGCTATCAAACCAAGGAAATATTTTTAAGGAAGGAGAGGTACAATTTCAATTTTTATATAAACAATAAATACCAAATGCAAAAATAAACACAAGATGTTAAAATGCTATTTATTAATTTGATGAGCAGTTATTAATTGCTCAAAATGTGCCTGCTATAGATATTGAAATGAGGACTGCTGTTATATCCTTTCTTTCAGTCAAGGAATACTTTCAGAAAGACCATTTTTATAGCACCTCACCCTTGACACTTGTTTTCACACTTTATTATTATATATACAGGGCTGATATAATTGAACATTGCTTTAAAAATGAAATACTTTGGTGTGAAAATGACAGTGCTATGAATTGGAGTTCTGATAAGATATTTTCCTTTTAAGTACACAACTGAAAGTAAATGCTGTGTATCTTTTGACTTTATCTTGAGTGTTTCTTAGGTAGAACACTGAATAACTATAACCACAGTACATAGGATCTTGGAAATAACAGTGATTTTTTTTAAATATTAGTAAGTCCCTTTCTTCATCTGTAATGCATACTTATGTTCAACTGATAACTGAGAGAAAGCATTAGGTATATGTATGTGACAAATTAATTAACAGGACTGCAACATTAGAAACCTGTCATTAGCTAAATTTAGTTTGGGACATAGTGATATTGAATAATATACAGTAAGAATGAATATATAAAAATTAGTATATCTTTTGTGCTCCTTAAGTAGTTGATTCTATTTTATCCATTATTTAAGTGATGCCTACTAATCAAAGATTACTTCCAAGCACAGTGGTAGCTAGAGAGGTAAGAAAGTGTAGAACTTTGCACAGAACTAATGTATTCAAAATCATGGACTCCATTTTGTAAAACTTATGCAAGTTGAGTTGTTCATGGTCATCAATTGAAGGTTCTCCTTTCATCTTATTCTTATTTGGCAAAAGCTACATAGGCATTGGAAACCTATAATTAGTAATTAAATAAATGTTTAACTTCCAATAATTTTGAGTCAAATATATTAATGAATAGCATTTTAATTTTTCTATCTTGGAGAAACTGAAGGAAAGTGAACATGGTTAGAGTTTACCATCCATGATAGCTCTTATTGATCATGGTGTGTAGGAAAGAAAGTGTGCATATGTGTGTGTGTGTGTGTGTATGTCTGTGCATGCTAGAAAAATTAGAAGTAAACTACATGTGCATTTTTTCTTTTATTAGCATTCTGATACAGATATAAGATATTAATAGAAAAATAGTTTATATACATTTTCTTATTTAAAAAGCTACTATTACAGTTGTAAGAGTGTGTAGACAAACGTGAATAATCATACTCAGTTCTTATTTAAATTTCTCATGAACATTTACACCTGATCTCATGAATGATCACCTGGCTGCTAAAATTGATTATTTTCATCTTACAGTGAAGAAACTATAGCTTGAAATTAATATCTTAGCTTAAATTCTCATCAAGCAACCATGGAAAGACGTTTATTTTTGTATCTGCACAAACAAGGTTGTAATGTAACTCTGGCTCATAAAAATTATGTGGCTTTAGACAAGTTTTACCCTTTCCTTCTTAACTTATTAAGGTATCTGTAAAATATTTTTAAATGGCACATACAACATATTTTTAAATTTTTTATAATAAAAATTATTTCCTGCCTGGGTAAAGTGCCACAAGCTTGCAATCCTAGCTACTTGGGAGGCAGTGATCAAATGATCATGATTTGAGGCCAGCCTGTGCACCCATGTCACCTAATGGCTGAGTGGGGTGGCACGTGCCTATAATCAAGGATACATGGGATTCATAAATGGGATGATTGTGGTTCTGGCTGCTGGCCATAAACAAGATCATATCTCAAAAATAACCAATGTAAGGAGAAATGGTGGCATGGCTCAACTGGTAGAGTGCTTGCCTGGCAAGTGCAAGAGACTGAATTGAACCTCCAGTACCATTTGTCCCCTCAAAAAAGTCATTTCCTCCAAGAAAATATGTCTCTTATAATAATTGCTAATATTAGCACTGCATATCGAGCACAATTCTAAAAGCTTTATCTCAGTATGTCAACTAACTCATTTCATATTTAAAACTCCTTGAAGTAAATAGTATTCCCTCAAATAAAACTAAATGATGAAACAAATTGAATTCTGCTCAACTAATATATTTTGTAGTAATTTTCAACCTCAATTCAATATAAGATGTGTGGGAATTTTCAGTACTTACTTCCTGCTACTTTAACTCCATGCTTGTGAATTGTATTTCCCCAACTCTGTGGTGGAGCTCTCAGCACAGCAGTTAGAAAAAGCTTCTTCCCTGCCCTGCAACTTTTATCAATTCTGCTTCTCAGTCAGGCTAATCTCCTGCGGCTTTATAGATCACATTCAAACTCTGTGCCCTTGACATCAAAGTCAGAACACAATACTCTTCATTTTCTTTTGTATAACATTTGTCTTCACCTGTCAGCAATACCTATTTAAAAGTGTTCTAATCTCCAAGTGGGCAAAATTAGTCACTCTTTCTGCTTTTTCAAAGCATATTTTAGGAACTTGTATTAAAATGATGTTCCAACCCTGTAACGGGCCATGTTATGAAGTTTGGATTAGAGTTTAGTTTTGCACTTTCATTGGGTTCTGTGTATAAGCGACATTGGCATCACCTGGAGGGCTCTTAGAAATGCGCAAATTCAGGCCCAACTGGGCCTACTGCATCAGAATCTGCATTTCAATAAGAACTCCCAAAGTGATTGCTCAGTAAAAATGGAAAAGCTCTGACTGAGAGGAACTCAAGGATTGTATTTGGGACTTGATCACACAGATAGTGGGATGTCAGGAAAAGCCTTTAAAGAAATGAAGATTCCCATCACAGCAGGGGATATCCATAATCCCCATCTATTATGGGCCTATAATGCTTGGGTACTGATTTGATTTTGTATATATAGTAATATATTTTATCCTGCTCATAATTCCACAAAGCACTTTAGATTATTACCACTTTTTAATAATACAGATGATAAAGCTGAAACCTGGGAGCTTAAGTGACTTTTCTGAGGTCACAGGCCTGGATTCAAAACCAAACAGGTTGGCCCAAACCCAAGTTCTTCAGCATTATCTTATACCACCACTTTCTGAACAGTTTATTTCACCTTCATGGACTGGCACTCTTCCTGGTCCTTCATAGACATTCAGTAATTGCAAATGAATAAAGCCCTAAATTGGACAAATGCTTTCATAGTTTTCTCTATCACAGTTTACATATATCATACTCCTTTACAGCCTTTGAAGGAACCTCCTGAGTGATAAAAGAATCAGGGGCCTCCTCAATGCTTATCTTTTTGCTGCTTTTAAGTTTTTAATTTTATTTTTATTTGACACCTTATAATTATACACATTTATGGGACTATTTGGAGTATAATAGTTGTATATGCTTTCTGGCTTAATTTTGTTTGTTAAGGCTTTGTTGGTGTTAGTAGTTCACTTGTTTTGAATTTTTCCCCACTTCAATCTACTGTATTCACGGTTCTCAGTTTTTAAGCATTCAGTGGTCACCTGGAAATCTTCCTAAATATGAATTACAGGGCCCCACCCCCAGAATTTCTGAATTGGCAGGCATGTGGTAGGGCCTACTTGTTTCATTTCTAACTAATTTCACAGGATGCTGGTGCTGTTAGCCTGGGGAACGCACTTTTGGAAACTCCTGCATAAAATAAAGCATTTTATTTCTTTATACGTCCCTATGTATTTTTGATTCTCCCTGTCTGAATTCCATTACAAAGCAGTGTTCAGAGTGAGAAGCAACAGCTTCTAACTGCATCTGAATTCAAATCCCATAGGTTTAAAGAGCTAAGGTAGGGACATAAGAAGTGCCACAGAGTATATAACACAAGAGGCAGAGACTCTAAAGAGATACTTCCTGTCATTTTTATTAATGCTTTCTGACTGAAGAAATAAATAGACTTAACATTCACAAAATGTGTAATTGAATTAGTGTGACTTTTATAATTCTGTTAAGTTTCTAGCACTTGTTAATTTCTTCCTCTGGAATGCATTAGGGTCAAACTGTGATTTGTATTTAGTTTTGAACAGTGATATTGCTCAGTACTTTGATTACTAATAAGCTTGGCTTCTCCATAAAAGTGTATGCAGGCGAAAAGAATTGTAAAAGCATCTAGCTACTCAAACAAGAACCTAGGGAAGAGAGACATTATGGCAGCTTTTCCCTCACCAACACATTGCATGCTACCGTGAAGGAAATGTGTATGTGTGGTGACATTGTGAACTACACTTGCTTGCTCAATTCCAAATTTCAAAAAGAAACGTTTTGTGAAATATCCCAGAGTATTTACTAGTTGTAGAAAGTCCTTTCCTGGGAAAAGTAACACTTAACATTCTTTAATTAACTTACCAAAATAGTATACATATATCACCTCATCCTTCTGCTGTCAAAAGCAAAGTGTTATTTCACTGACCCAATGCAACAAGCCACCCCACCTTTTGTTAGACAGTAATAGAGTAGCTGGCATTATTAAATAAAGCAAAGTTCCTATGCTTATGATGCTTCTCACAGATGCTTTTTTGTTTTATTTTATGTAATCCTCTCACAAAAACCCTTTCAAAATGGGCTTATTTATCTCCATTATAAAAGGAAGCACTTGTCATTTGAGGTTCAAAAATACTAAATAACTTAATTGAGTTTCACAACTAATAAATAATTTGGCTAGGTTTGAATCTCAGATGTTTTTCATTTCAAGTAACTGTTTCTTAATGAAGGCAAGTTACTTTAAAAATTAAAATTAGAGATAAGGGCAAAATAGTTTCTGCCTGGTAGCGAGGGGGTAGGGGGGAGAGGGAGGGGTCGGAGGGGTAAGGGAGGGGGAGGGGGGAAGGGGGCAGAAATGACCCAAACATTGTATGCACATAAGAATAAAAGAAATAAAACAAAAAGGAAAAGAAAAATCAGCTCTGCCACTTTTCAGGAAATAGTCTCCAGAAGGGATGTTCATCATATACATGTGTAGGGAAGGAGGGATTTAAGAAGCATATTATTTTTACCTCTTAGAGTTTCATAGGTGCGTTAGGATATTCAAATGTATTTTTTGTCTACCTTCAGAATTCACATAAGAAGTACTGTGGTTTTTTTCTCCAAGTATAGTGTTTCTCTCTGTCTCTCTCTCTCTGTCTCTCCTTCTGTGTGTGTATGTGTGTGTGTGTGTATTTGTGCATGTATAACACAACCCCCCCAACTAAGAAACCTAAATCAATTATAGCTATTTGCTTTCTCTCATGGATATGGTGGGCTGGGCTCACTTGGGAAATTTTCTTGCTGTGGTGACTACAGTAGCCATAGGCATCTAGAAGACTCTGCTGACACTGTGAGACTGTGAGGCAATACTCTAAAGAAGAAGTACTCTAAAGATACTTAGAAGTCATCTCATCTGTCTGAGTTCATTTGTGAAAGATACTCTTACATTCTTATAATCTTGTCTTGATACCAATATCTGTACTAGTCAGGGGTTTGATCAGAGAATCAGAACTACTATGAATATTACAGAATAAAATATTTTCTAAAGGAAGGACTTAGGAAGAAATGTCCAGAAGAGAAGGAGAGATTTGAAGGGTCAAAGAAACTTCAGTAGTCAGCTCTCCTAAGTTATTGGTGCAAGTGGACAAGTCAGAGGTTTTTTTTTTTTTCTTTTTTTGTGGTGGGGGTATTGGAGGAGTGGAACAGGGAACCTACAAAGTCAGAGACATCCATCTGTTTTAGTGATACTAGGGAAAGGAACTGATATAGAAATCTCTTGTCTCTGTAACTGATAGGTGAATGGAAGAGCTGAATTAAGGATCAGGAGCAAACAAACTCAAGGAGGAGGCCATCACCACCTCTGGGTCTATTATTCCCTTTCAATACATGGCATTTGACAATTCCTATAGAAATACTTTATTGAATGTACAAATCCTAAACCTAGCCCACATTCTACTATTTTCATCTGATGCTTTTCTCCATAGTACAGTTACTTCAAGACATTAAGAAAAATATATAGAATTAGACTTGCCTGGTAATTTTTAAGCTAGTAGTTTCCTAAAGGAATAATGGGAAATAACCTTGGAAAAGAATTTGAAATGGATGCCGTATTTGGTTTTTTTTTTTTAGCAGATGGTAGAATTAACAGTAGAAATGTCAATTAATGTCAATACTGTATGGATAACATAGTATATACAAATTTCTGAACTTTTAAAACAGCACTTACAAAGAGATTGTTTTCTGTCTTTTGTAAACCTATAAAATACATTCATTAATCATTTATTTAATATTAAACTTAGGCTGTTGGGCATAGATGGCCATATGTCCTCACATTGACTAGTGAGTTTCAGTGTAGTGTAATTTATTATTTTTAAAATAAGTAACTCTCTAAGTGCATAATTACATATAATTTGCATTTTATATTCAGTAGAATTTTCCATTAAAATGATTTATAAACCATGGAGGAGAGTCTTTCCCACAGCCTTCTCTGTTTTCTCCTTAAGAAAATGTAATTACACACTAAGGATGCTTCAGTTTCAGCAAAATCAGATAGAAGCTCTTGTATCGAATATGTGTATTAATTGCCTATAGTGCTATAACAGTACTTAACGTAAGGGAGATATTAGAAAGGACGTTGAAATGTTTGCCTTCTGTTTTGACTATTGGTATGATCATTTGCCTAAGTTTCTCTATTCATAACATTTGAATAATTGAAAATACTTCACTGGATTGTAAGATTTGTGATAATATGTACAAGTTTTGTCTTGGCACTTATGAGTTACACAAAATCATTGTTTTGGGACACATGGACTTCTAGGATAGTTTTTAAACATAGTAAAGAGTTGTTATTCCAACTTCAGAAATGTATAACACAGAATATATGTAAAGTCAATAATATCACGATATGCAGCAGCATGCATGTTCTTTAAAGTTTAGAAGTACAGTTAAGAGCAAGAACTACAAAACAATCTGGTTTGATTCAAGTCCAAATTTTATTACATATGTGTTATAAAACTTGGTGAGTAGAATGATAAAAAACTTTGTGCCTTATCTTTCTTATTTGTAACATTAAGGTTAGTGTTATAATGATTGTTGATGTGATCATAAAATACTATAATATGTATAAATCACTTATATAAGGAAAGAATTTAGTGGTAGCTTGTTGTCATCATCATTATTACAATCAGGAGTAATATTTTCATTTGTTTTCTTATACTAGCTGTATAATTAATGTATCAAACCAACTCAATTTTTAGAAGCAACCAAAAATGAGCTATAATGATGGGTGCTACCATCTTTTTGTGGTCTGCTCAGTAAGGGTATGTTTTAGGTCTTCTGAAATGGGAAGTATCCAAATGAGTTTATTTTTTAGTGTTCAGAATAAACTAGTATGGCTGCAGAGATTAAAATAAAAGAAATAATAGCCCAAGGAATAACAATTTAAGGAGTTTATTTCCAGAGAACAAAGTAAAATGTATATTTTTTGTTTCATGTTGATGAAAAAAATAGATAGTTGAAAAATATTCATTTTATCATTAATTTTGATGTATTATAGATGTGGTCTGAAAACGTAAGCTATATAACAAGCATGAGACCCTGAGTTCAAACCCAAGTACCCTAAGAAAAAAATATAAAAATAAAAATGAAATAAATATGTAAGCTATTACATGGCCAAGAGAATTTATAACAGATCTTGAGATATGATGCTAAAAATATTTTCCACCACACGTCTTTGATTTGTATTGTTTATCAATATCAGGAGTTAGAATGTTCTTTGAGTGTTGCCAGGGTACAAGACTGTTTTTTGCTCCCAGTTCTGCCAATTTCTGGTTGTGGGACATTAGCAAATAAGTTGTACCTTGCTCATGTTTTATATTTTGGAGTTTTCAGAAAAAAATGTATAAGGCTACTGACCTGCAAGGAGTACATACCACATCTGATATCTGCAGTTTCCGAAGCATGTTAGTGGGTAAAATGCTGCCTTCTCCCAGTCTCATTTTACTGAAACATAAT
This sequence comes from Castor canadensis, assembly GCF_047511655.1. Classification (NCBI taxonomy): domain Eukaryota; kingdom Metazoa; phylum Chordata; class Mammalia; order Rodentia; family Castoridae; genus Castor; species Castor canadensis. Next base: position 126,581,220 of record NC_133386.1, read on the forward strand.
ACAGTTGCCTGCTTTGATTGATGAGTTATAGAATGTGGAGCCAAGCTGTTAGTAAAAATGAAAGTGCTTTGAAAATGGCGATTACTACATAAATATAAAGCACAATTACTAAAAATTATCAGATTTATTAGCTAAGGATCCACACAGTAAATGTAAAGGGCTAAAACCATTAAGTGGAAAGAAGGAGTGGCAATGTATTTTATGGAAGGTAACCCAGAATTTATGTTGTACAGTACTGCGGTTAATTGATTGGGGTTGGAGCTGGTGAGTAATTAAGCTTAGTAATAACCTGCCAGTACAATTTTCTAGCTCCTGTCACATCCAATGACTTACAATGAACTTTGATTAAAGGAGAATATAAACTATTGTATGACCAACAGCTCTATGAAAAACAAATACATTAACCTTTTGGAGAATGGATGAGAAGTGCATGTGTCAAAATCTGAGAAAACTGGGAAATTTGAGAGCATAGTTTTTAAAGTTTGGGTGTCCAATCCATGAAACCAAAAGTCATGATCTTTCTTGGCTCATTGTGGAGAAGAAGGCTATTCTCAATTTCACAATGAAAAATGTAAATGTTAACTGTCACTGTCTCTCCTTTCTCTCTGTCCCTTCCACCCTTCCATCTTGCAGTTCCTACAAATATCTATAGTTATACTTAATTTTAGTGATTTTCACTAAAATTTGGTAAGAAACAGTGTGATATTGTGAAAAACAGTCTTAAGTATAGAAAGTGGAAAGAGATTGACATTGTGTTTAAATTCTCCCTCATTAACTAAGTAAGTGAACCCTAATTTCTGAGCCTTCATTCCACAGGGGCTCCTCTTATTCATTTTGAACTTCCTTATTGTCTTTTAAATATGAAACTTACACTACAAATCAATGGGCTTATGATGCTTACTTCAGAAGGTATATGATAATATCAGATCACTAATGAGAAAATTATCATGGTGCTTTTTTAATTAACTACTTTATTTACTATTAGAATGGTACTTGAAGAAGGATGAATAGGTTTAGAATGTAATCCAGAGTTTTAAGAAAAGCACACTTTTATAATGAAATAAACACCCAGTAAAATAATGAGACCTCTTTATTTTTCTTAACATGCTGTCAAATATTAACACACTTGAGAACAGGCAATTGTGACAAGGTTGTGGATAAATAAGAACTCAAAATCATTGTTGGCAGGACTGTTACTTGGTTTAACACATTGGGAATAGGGAGGATAGTTCTGACAGTTTGATTGGAACATAGAACATAGGTTGTGTGTTGGAGCCAGGATTATCTGCCAGACATGATATTTTTACTTAGGTTATGTGTTTATTTGAGGATGTAGGAACATTGGTAATAAAGGACTTGTCCAGTGGCTACTTGAATATTCAACTAATTCTTAAAACAAATTGATATTCTATGTTTATCTAGAGAAAAACTTCAAGGTACAGGTGCTGATAAAAATTTTGGATTTTGAATGAATAACTGTCATTTATTTATACTGTCAGTGATTTGGAGGACAAGTTGTCAATTCCTGTCAAAATTTAAAAGCATACACGTTTTTTAATCTTATAAACTCAATTTTGGGATTCTGTCTTACATATATACATAAAAGAATACCTTCCAAAGTCTTGTGAAAGAGACTTGATTCAGCATTATTTCTAACAATGAAGACTAAAACTATCCAAACACCTAATAATTTAGTCTTATTAAACAGCATCATAATTATGGTATGCTTAGAAATATCTTTACCATAAATGCATGCCCACTCGCACATTCACACAACAAAAAGAAAAGTCAGAGCAGAATATGCAATATTTTTTCTTTAAATATACATTATATCTGATGCATATACAGCCATATAGGGTACAATATTAATATTTACCTATTTCTTCAAATATGAATTGCTGAATATATGCCACATACAGGAAAATAATAGTAACGGAAATACCTTGAAGGATATTAAAATCTCTTCTTTGAAGCTGAAGAGATACTTTTCATTCAGTGCACATACTTTAATTTTATTTTCATATCATGTGCATTTAAAAGATCATTTAAAAGCATAGATTAAAATCATTCAGTTTAAAGTCCAAATGAGTATCTAGAAATTTGTCCATTTCTTCAAGATTTTCAAATTTATTTGAATATAGGCTCTCAAAGTAGTCTCTGATGATTCCCTGGATTTCCGTGGTGTTTGTTGTTTTCTGCCTTTTGCATTTCGGATTTTACAAATTTTGATTTTTTCTCCCCTCATTTTAGTCAGATTTGAGAGGGGTTTGTCAATCTTGTTTATTTTTTCAAAGAAACAGCCTTTTTTTTTTTTTTTTGATTCTTTGTATTTTTTTTTATCGTTCTTTCTATTGCATTGATTTTTGGCCCTTATTTTTATTATTTCTTTCTTTATGCTTATTTTGGGTTTTTCTTCTTCTTGTTTTTCTAGGAGCTTGAGATGTATCATTAGGTCATTGATTTGAGATCTTTCTGTTCTTTTAATATATGCACTTGTGGCTATAAACTTTCCTCTTAGGACTGCCTTTGCTATGTCCCATAGGTTCTTGTAGGTGGTATTTTCATTTTCATTAACTTCCAGGAACCTTTTAATTTCCTCTTTTATTTCATCAATGACCCACTGGTCATTGAGCAATGTGTTGTTCACCTTCCAATTGTTTGCATGTTTTCTGCTGTTGTTTTTGTTGTTGAGTTCGAGTTTTAATGCACTGTGATCAGATAGAATGCATGGGAGTATTTCTATTTTCTTATATTTGCTGATGCTTGCTTTGTGCCCTAAGATATGATCAATTTTGGAGACAGTTTCATGGGCTGCTGGGAAGAATGTATATTGTGCGGAAGTTGGGTAAAATATTCTCTAGACTCCAACTAGGCCCATTTAATCTATGGTGTGATTTAGTTCTAGAATTTCTTTATTGATTTTTTGTTTGGATGACATACAGTGGTGACAGGGGGTATTAAAGTTTCCCACTGCCACTGTGTTGGACTCTATACATGCTTTTAGATCCTTCAGAGTATGTTTAATGAAATTGGCTGCACTGACATTGGGTGCATAGAGGTTGATAATTGTTTTTTCCATTTGGTGTATTTCTCCTTTTATCAGTATGGAGTGTCCTTTATCTCATTTGATCAATGTAAGTTTGAATTCTACTTTGTCAGAGACAGTATTGCTACTACTGCTCATTTTTGGGGGCCATTCTAGATACTTATAACCATCCAAAATAGAACTGAGAGGATGTTAATCACCTGAATAGATCTATAACACAAAATGAAATTGAACCAGCAATAAATAATCTCCCAAAAAAGAAAAGTTCAGGACCTGATGGATTCTCTGCTGAATTATATCAGACCTTTAAAGAAGCACTAATACCAACTCTCCTGAAACTCTTCCATGAAATCGAAGGGGAAGGAACACTGCCAACCTTATTTTATGAAGCCAGTATTACACTAATCCCCAAATCAGACAAAGACCTCAAAAAAGGAGAACTATAGGCCAACCTCCTTAATGAACCTTAATGCAAAAATCCTCAACAAAATAATGGCAAACCGAATTCAACAACACATCAAAAAGATTATTCACCACAATCAATTAGTCTTCATCCCAGGAATGCAGGGGTGGTTCAACATACGAAAATCAATAAATGTAATACACCACATTAACAGAAGCAAAGACAAAAACCACTTGATCATCTCAATAGATGCAGAAAAAGCCTTTGATAAGATCCAAGACCATTTCATGATAAAAGCTCTAAGAAAACTAGGAATAGAAGGAAAGTACCTCAACATTGTAAAAGCTATATATGACAAACCTACAGCCAACATCATACTTAATAGAGAAAAACTGAAACCATTTCCAGTAAAATCAGGAATGAGACAAAGGTGCCCACTACCCCACTCCTATTCAACATAGTCCTAGAATTCCTAGCCAGAGAAATTAGACAAGAAGACGAAATAAAAGGAATACAAATAGGTACAGAAACTGTCAAAATATCCTTATTTTCAGATGACATGACCCTATATCTTAAAGACCCAAAAAACTCTACCCAAAAACTCATAGACACCATAAAGAGCTATGGCAATGTGGCAGGATACAAAATCAACTTACAAAAATCATTAGCTTTTCTATACACCAACAACAACAAATTGAGAAGGAATATATGGAAACAATTCCATTTAAAATAGCCTCAAAAAAATCAAATAAATAGGAGTAAACTTAACAAAGGATGTGAATGACCTCTACAAGGAGAACTACAAACCCTTGAAGAAAGAGATTGAAGAAGACTACAGAAGGTGGATAGATCTCCCATGCTCGTGGATTGGTAGAATCAACATAGTAAAAATGGCTGTACTACCAAAAGCAATCTACACGTTTAATGCAATTCCCATCAAAGTCCCAATGACATTCATCACAGAGATTGAAAAAAATCTACCATAAAGTTCATTTGGAAACACAAGAGATCACGAATAGCCAAGGCAGTACTCAGCAAAAAGATCAATGCTGGAGATATCACAATACCCAACTTCAAACTATATTACAAAGCCATAGCAAAAAATCAGCATGGCACTGGCACAAAAACAGACATGAAGACCAGTGGAACAGAATAGGGGACATGGATATGAATCCACACAATTATGCCCACCTTATTTTGACACAGGTGCCAAAAACATACAACGGAGAAAAGAAAGCCTCTTCAACAAATATTGCAGGGAGAAGTTGTTTTCTGCTGCAAAAAAACTGAAACTAGATCCATTTTATCACCCTGTACTGATATCAACTCAAAATGGATCAAGGACCTTAATATCAGAGACAAAACTCTGAAGTTAGTACAGGAATGCTTTGGAAGCCATAGGTATAGGCAAGGACTTCCTCAATAGACTCCAGCAGCTCAGCAACTAAGAGAAAGGATGGACAAATGGGTCTACAGAAAATTAAAAAGCTTCTGCACAACAAAAAAATGGTCTCTAAACTGAAGAGACCACCCACAGAGTGGGAGAAAATATTTTCCAACTATATATCAGACAAAGGACTGCTAACAAAAATATACAGAATGTCATAAAACTAAACTCCCCAAAAGTCAATGAACCAATACAGAAATTGGCAACTGAATTAAACAGAGCTTTTTCAAAAGAAGAAATTTAAACAACCAAAAATCTCAAGAAATGCTCACCATCTCTGGCCATAAAGGAAATGAAAATCAAAACCACACTCAGATTCCTCTTCACTCCTGTTAGAATAGCTATCATCAAAACACAACCACCAATAGGTATTGGCAAGGATGTGGAGAAAAAGGAACCCTCATACACTGCTGGTATGCAAGCTAGTCCAGCTGCTCTGGAAAACATTAAGAGGCTTCTAAAAAATCTAAATATAGATCTGCCATATGATCCAGTAATCCCACTCCTAGTGATATACTCAAAGGAATGTGATGATTCAGGTTCCTCCAGAGGCACCTTCGCATCCATGTTTATTGCAGTGCTGTTCACAATAGCCAAGTTATGGAAACAGCCAAGATGCCCCACTACAGATGAATGATTAAGAAAATGTGGTATTTATACACAATGGAATTTTACTCAGCAGTGAAGAAGAATGAAATCTTATCATTTTCAAGAATGGATGGAACTGGAGAACATCATCTTGAGTGAGGTTTGCCAGGCTCAGAAGGCCAAAAATCGTATGTTCTCCATCATATGAGGACTTTAGATTTAGGGAAAATGCAGTAATGTTGTTGGACTTGGGTCACACATTAAGGGGAGAGCACATACAGGAGGAATGGGGATAGGTAGGAAACCCACAACTTGAAAGTGTCTGATGTCCCCACTGCAGAGGAGCTAATACAGTAATAAAATGACAGAGGTCAATATAGGAAGGTGACTAGCAAGTAGTGAAGAGGACAGATGAATTAATTTGGGCTCTAATATACTTGTGCATGGAAGCAATGATAGGAATCTCTCTGTATAGCTATCCTTATCTCAACTAGCAAAAATGCTGTGTCTTTCTTATTATTGCTATGCCTTTTCTTGAACAAAATTGGAGAAAAGGGCAGAACAGGTTCTGCTTGGAAGAGAGGGGGGTGGGGGTTTACAAGTAATAAAAGTACAGATGTAGAAGACAGTTATCCAATTAATTCTGAAACTTGGTTGCCCTGGAAGGAGGAGCAACATGTTCATAGATGTTTTTCTACTCCCATTTCAACATGCAGAATTGCTTTCACTCAAATATATGTATTTCATCAGGAAATGCTCATAGCTGCTTACTTATACTCTGGTTCTTTCCTAGCAATTATTTTCCTAGGACAGCTGTTGTTTTCATGTAAACTGACTATAAATAGGACTCAGGATAGGCAGATTTAAAATGCAGATAATTAGGCAATATCAAATTGTTTTGAGTATAAATATATATTTGTAGATGCATATATACATAGAACAACTTTTAAAGGATCTTTTTTGAAAATTAATGTTAAAAAATTAACAGGACAAACATAAGGTATTAAGAATGATATATTTACATGGCATGTGCATTTATTGATGTATGGTTTACTGCTCTTTGTGTGTGTGTGTATTTGTGTGTGTATGTGTGTGTGTGTTAAATCTGAAATTTAGTTCTAAGGTTTGAAGAAACAAAGATTTCTTTGTCTGAGAAATTTAGAATCAGAGATCACCTCCCAGTGTCAAATAGATATACCTTCTCTGATTTATCAGAGTATCACTAGTGATGCTGAGACATTAAATAACTTTTCCAATGTTATACTCAGAAGTATATAAAAGTGAGTTTTCATTAGCGCTACTATGAACTAAAAACATGAGAAGGTCTATAATTAACATTAACTGTACTACTTAAAGATTTTTAAAATTTCAAATAATCACACATCAGAGAAAGTATATACATTTTCCTGCAGCAACGTGAGGATGAGAAGGAAGTGGTTGGCTGAGAATATACCCAAACACTTTCTGAAGTGAATTGAACACCTATGTACCTTATACAGTTAGTATTTTTTATTACAGGAATTATATGGGAATCTTCTAATTAACACTTAATGGTCAACAGTTGGGCCATAGCCCCAATTTCTGATTTAATAGCTCTGAGATTAGACTTAAGAACTGGAATTTTTAACAAGTCCCCAGGTGATATTGCTGTTCCTGATCAAAAACATTGCTGTCAGATGTGGCATAGGAAGTTTAGAGAAAAGTGTGTGCTAATAATTGAAGTAGGTTAATTATTTTACTTCATTATATCTTTTATCTTTCTATACTTCTACATGAGTGGTTATAATGTTGCAAATAAAAAATATTGAATACCTTTAGTTTGGGTGTGTTCTATTCCACTTCACCTCAATATTCACACTAGTATCTTCCTCATGTAAAGCACCCTGTTTTCACTTGCCTTTTTTATAAGACTTGAGCTTATGATTCTTACAGTGATCCCTTTTAGTAATTGTATTCATACTTATTGTTTGAATTACTATATATAATTTAATAAGTTCCAAATGTTCTTCTTTGGCCCAGAGGTCTTTCAACATAAAATCATATATTGACTTCAATGTGTCAGACATTTTTCTAAGTATTAGTGGTTTCCCAATTATTGACAGTTAAAGAGAATATCATCGTTATTTGTACTCATTATGTATTTTGTCCCATTGTCACTGGTCACCACATAAGAGATGAGTGTGGTCATCTGTCCTCTGCTTTAGCTACTCCTTTATATTTCTCTCTAATTGCCATAACTGATCTATCTTCCATCTCTTCCATAGGTAAAATCTCCTCTTTCTCTATTGTCCTATGTGGATTTTCAGATTCATAATTACCAGAAGCCCCTGTATCCTCAAACTTTTTACTGAGTGTTTATCTACCTCATACCTAAGCCACATCTGTTTTTATTCTATGAATCTGACTCACCCTTCAACTCTTTCAAATGGATCTTATTTATGTTCTCATATTTTTATATAATTCAGTATTCAGAGTTGAGTACACTGTATTCCATATCATCTATTGGTATTCCAAATAAATACACCTTCATCAGTCTATAATTAGTTCAGCTTAACTCTGCTTATAATACCATCTGCTGTGTCCTTGTTAACTTCTGTGTATACCCATTATTCATTGAAGATTTTGAGACCTTGGATTATTTTTTTCAACTCTTATTACCAAATGTGTCTTCATTCTCTTGTGCGTGGCTTGACATTTTTTATCCTAAATTATAATTCTTACTGACTTTTCTGTACATTCAGAAGGACCAAGACTCTCCTTTGAAACTATTTTATCTCACAACCACTTATTAGGTACTCCTTAGGGTATTTTATGTTTCTTGAATAAATGGATAAATGAAATACTACTTTGAAACTATGGAAGGATAACATACAAAAACTCCAAATACTGATAAAGGAAAATAAAAACATTGGAGAAAAGAAAACAACAAAAGATTTCACTGAAGAAACCAATAAAATGGTTAGTGAGATACCAAAGCCTCCAAATTAGGGATGGTGATGATGATAATAAAGAGATTAATTTTTAAAAAATGAGAAGGATTTCTTCTGAGGGAGGGAAATGGGAAGTGCATATTTGTTAATATTGCTTGCTACTCATAAAAAGGGGAATAAAACTTAGTAGCATATTATAAACAAAGGTATTTATATAGTCAATACTTACTATTGCTGCAAAAAATTGTCAATCTAAGTAGCAAAATTATATATATTCATAGTTATTTACAGTTCTAATAATTACATTTATTGAGTTTGTATATATTAATAATATAAGGGAGTTTCATGGTAGTAATTCCATACATAAGTACAAGTTCATCCCCTCTATTGTATTCTACTTTCCCTCTTCTACCTCTACACTTTTGCAAGCAATATTTGGTGGGCTCCATTATGCTGTCATTGAACATACATGTAGAATACTTCCATGTTCTTCACCCTAAGCATCCTTTCCTTTTCCCCTCCCTTGTCCCATTGATTTACTCCTGACCATCCCTGTTTCACATTCATGTCCCATTATTATTACTATAATTGTCAACATCATTTTAGATCTAGATTCCAAAAATGAATGAGAACATGTGATAATTTGGTCTTTTGTGATTGGCTTAGCTCACTGAGCATTATGATCTCCAGTTTCGTAGATTTTCCTACAAATGACATAATATCATTTTTCTCTAACTGAATAATATTCAATAGTACCTTATTTTCTTTATTCATTCATTACTTGTTGGGTACCTCAGCTGATTCCAGAGTTGTCTATGGTGAACAGAGCTGCAATATACAAGAGTACACAGGTATCACCCTTGTATATTAATTTACACTCCTTTGGATATATGCCCAAGAGTAGTGTGGTAGGTCATAAAGTTGGTCTATTTTCAGTGATTTGGGGAATCTCCATACTGATTTCCATGGTTGCTGCACTCATTTACATTTCCACCAACAATGTATGAGGGTTTCTTTTCCCTTACAACATCACCAGCATTTATTGTTGCTTTGTTTCCCTGACAATTTCCAATCTGACTAGGGTGAGATGAAATCTTAGTGTAGTTTTTATTTGCATTTCATTTATAGATAGAGAAGGTGATAATTTCTTCATGTATTTATTAGCCATTTGTGTTTCTTCTTAGAACTCTCTGTTCAATTTTTCCCATTTATTAATTGAATTATTTCCTTTTTATTTAATTTTATGAGCTATTTGTATATTTCTGACATTAATCTTTTAACTGTTGATTTTCTCCAATCCTGTGGGTTGCCTTTCGATTCTGGTAATTCCTTTTGGTGTTCAGAAACTTTCTAACTTGATGCACTCACATTTTTTTTTTTTTTTTTTACAATTTGTCATATTTATTTATTTATTTTTTTTTCATTTTTCTTTTATTATTCATATGTGCATACAAGGCTTGGTTCATTTCTCCCCCCTGCCCCCACCCCCTCCCTTACCACCCACTCTGCCCCCTCCCTCTCCCCCCCTCAATACCCAGCAGAAACTATTTTGCCCTTATTTCTAATTTTGTTGTAGAGAGAGTATAAGCAATAATAGGAAGGAACAAGGGTTTTTGCTGGTTGAGATAAGGATAGCTATACAGGGCATTGACTCACGTTGATTTCCTGTGCGTGGGTGTTACCTTCTAGGTTAATTCTTTTTGATCTAACCTTTTCTCTAGTACCTGTTCCCCTTTTCCTATTGGCCTCAGTTGCTTTAAGGTATCTGCTTTAGTTTCTCTGCGTTAAGGGCAACAAATGCTAGCTAGGTTTTTAGGTGTCTTACCTATCCTCACCCCTCCCTTGTGTGCTCTCGCTTTTATCATGTGCTCATAGTCCAATCCCCTTGTTGTGTTTGCCCTTGATCTAATGTCCACATATGAGGGAGAACATACGATTTTTGGTTTTTTGAGCCAGGCTAACCTCACTCAGAATGATGTTCTCCAGTTCCATCCATTTACCAGCGAATGATAACATTTCGTTCTTCTTCATGGCGATGCACTCACATTTGTCAATTCTTTACTCTTATTTCCTGAGCAATTGGAGTCGTATTCAGAACATAATTACCTAGTCCTATATCTGCTTGAGTTTTCCTTATTTTTTTCTGTAGTGGTTACAAAATCTTTCATCCACTTGAACTTTATTTTTAAGATATGGGTAGAAAGATAGAGGTCTAGTTTCAGTCTTCTGTGTGTAGATAGCCAGGTTTTCCAACATGATTTGTTGAAGAGGCTTTCTTTTCTCCAGTATTTGTGCTTGTTCTCTTTGTCAAAGAATAGATGGCTGTAACCATGTGCTTTTTTTTTTTCTGGGTCTTCTATTATGTTCCATTGATCTATGTAACTGCTCTTGTGCCAGTACAATGCTGTTTTTGTTATTATAACTCTGTAGAATAATCTGAAGTCTTGTAATATGGAACCTCCTGCATTGCTCTTTTTGCTCAAGATTACTTTTGTTACTTGATATTTTTATGTTCCATTTGAATTTTAGGCTTTATTTTTCTATTTCTGCAAAGGCTGACATTGAAATTTTGATGGTGTTTGCATTGAATCTGTAGATTTCATTCAATAGGATAGTCATTTTCATATTAACTCTGCTATCCCATGAGGATAGGAGGCCTTTATATCTCTGGGTGTCCTAGTGACTTCTTTAATTTCTTTCATCAAGATTTTGTAGTTTTCATTGTAGAGCTCTTTAACCTCCTTGGTTAGGGTTGCACCTAGATTTATTTCATGTTTTTGAATTGTGAATGCAATTGTTTTCCTGATATAATTCTCAGCTTGTTCATTGTTGGCATACAGAAAAGTTACTGATTTTTGTATGTTCATTCTGTATTCTGCTACATTTATAAAAGTGTGTTTATTATGTCTAGGGTTTTTTTTTTAGAATCTTTGGGTCTTTTATCTATAGAATCATTCAATCTGTAAATAAAGAATGTTTGACCTCTTTATTTCTTTCTCTTACCTTATTGCTCTGGCTAGGAATTGAAGTGTTGTATAAATAAGAGTTGGAAAAGCAGACAGATAACCTTATCTCATTCCTGAATTTAGAGAAAATTATTTCAGTTTTTCCCTTTCAGTATGATGTTGGCTATATGTTTGTAATATAAGACCTTCATTATGTTAAGGTGTGTTCTTTCTTTCCTAGTTTTTTCAGTGCTTTTATCATAAAAGCTTGTTGAATTTTGTCAAGGCTTTTGTCCTGAGTCAGTTGAGATGATCATGTGATTTTTGTCTTTGATTCTGTTTATATGCTTTATTACATTTATTGATAACAGCTGAATCATCTTTTCATCTCTGTAATGAAACCATCTTTGATCATGGTGTATGGCCTTTTTGATGTGTTGTTGAATTCTGTTTGCAAGTATTTTATTGACAATTTTTGTGTTTATGTTTGTTAAAGATAATTGTCTATAATTCTATCTTTTTGTCTTTGTCTGGTTTTGGAATGAGTACAGTACCAGTTTCATAAAGTGAATTTCGTAGTGTTCTTTTCCTTTCTCTTTCATAGAAAAGTTTGAGTAATATTAGTGTTAGTTCTTCAAAGGTCTGGTATACTTCGACAGTGAATCTCAGGTCCTGGGCTTTCCTTTTTGGGAGACTCTTTATTGATGCTTCAATCTCATTATGCTTTGTAAGTCTGTTTAAGTGGTTTATATCATCTTGGTTCAGTCGATAAGTCAAATGCATCTAGAAATTTATCTGTTTCTTGTACATTTTCCAGTTTATTTGAATATAATTTTTCAAAGTATTCCCTCATGATTCTCTGGATTTCATTGGTATCTATTGTGAGACCCATTTTTTTCGCTCTAATTTTATTTATTGTGGTGATTTCCCTCATCTTTCTAGTCAGATTAGCTAAGGAGTTATCAATCTTCTTAATTTTTTTGTTTTGTTTCATTGGTTCTTCTCATAATTTTACTGTCTGTACTTCATTAATTTGTGTTCAGTTTTAATCATTTCCTTTTATCTGCCAATTTTGTGTTCGACTTGTTCTAATTTTTCTTGGAGCTTGTGGTACATCATAGGGTTGTTTACTTGAGGTCTTTTTTTCCTTTTTTTGGTGTAGATGCTCATTACTATATACTTTCCACTTAGCACTGCCTTTATTATATGCCATATGTTCTGGTAGATTGTGTTTTCATTTTCATTAGATTCTAGGAACTTTTTGATTTCCTCCTTACTTCTTCAATGACCATTCAACAATGTACTGCTCAGTCACTGTGTGTTTGAATATTTTCCTTAGTACCTTTTGCTGTTGAATTCTAGTTTTATTTCATGGTGTGATGAACACAAAGACTTGTTTTGTGTCCTAAAATATGATCTATTTTGGAGAAAGTTGTATGAACTTCTTGAGAAGAATGTGTTTTGTTCAGTTGTTCCATAAAATACTCTGTAGATATCTGTTAGGTTCATTAGGTCTACTGTGTCAATTAATTGGAGTTTCTCATTTGTTCCTTTGGTCGGGGGGGGGGGTTTCATCTGGATGATCTATCTGTTGGTGCAAGTGGGATATCAAAGTCTCTGCTATCATTGTTTTAAGCTCTATCTGTGCTTTTGGGTCCAATAGTGTTCGTTTAATGAAGTTGGGTACACTGATATTTGGTTCCAATATGTTAGTTGTTTTTTCTCTTGATGGACTCTTCCTTTAATTAATATGAAGTGAATCCCTTCATCTGTTCCAATTTTGGTTTGAGGTCTACTTTATCAGATATAATTATAACTACTCCTGTCTGCTTTGGGAATACATTTGATTAGAAAAAAATTTTCCACCCTTTGTCCTAAGTCAATGTTTGCTGTACTGTCATTGAGATGCATTTCTTGCTGGCAACAAATGGCCTGTTCTTGCTTTTTAATTCATCTCTCCATTGTATGTCTTTTGATTGGGGAATTGAGATCCTTAACACTCAGTGTTAATTTGGAAAGGAATAATTACCATTATTTTGAAGCAGCGATTTAAATGCAACTTAACTGAGTTTTGACTTACAGTCTTTCATAAGATTGAAGTCAAGATATACTTCAAGTCTTTCATTTACTTACATATATGCTTGGCTTCAGACAATTTCCTGTGAATGCAATAGTACATCCTTTGGTAAGGGAAAAAGGCACATCTATTAATAATAACAGTATAGTGCAGTATACAGAGAGTTAAAGAGGAGGCAAAGAATATTATTTTGGGCAGATTGAATTTGAGAATCAGAAAAGACTTCCTAGGAGAGCTAATATATAATATTATTCTTAAGGGTCTAATAGATGCTCAGCAAGTAAAGATTTGGAGGAAAGCATCTCAGGCAGGCCATAAATTGAAGCATCAATATAAGAACATACATATTCTGTCTAGGAAATGAAAAGTTATTTGGTATTCCTGGAACACAAATTTAAAATCTCAGAACTTTAAGAGATAGATCCAGCAGAGACAGAATTTCAAGGAGAAAGCTGTATGTGGTCAAATCCAGGAATGCCTTTTGAATAGTATAAATTTAAACTGTTTTTGAATAATTGGCAGGAATTCTGAAACTAGTGACTATATTATCTGGTAAAAAGTACAAGACAGATAAAATGTTCTCTGAATTTCTATCCTTAGCAATTGTATGGATTGTTGTAGATTTTCATCCATAAAAATTACATGGATATTTTCCAGAAAAAATGAAGTAATGATGTCACAATACCGCTGGAGATTCTTCTTTTTTTCTGGAAGTACTGGAATTGGAACTCAATGCCTCATATTTGCTAGGCAAGCACTGTACCGCTTAAACTATGCCACCAGCCTTTTTTGTGTTGCGTATTTTTGAGATAGGCTGTCCCAAACTATTTGCCCAGTATGGCTTTAAAATGTGATCTTCTTTATCTTTGCCTCCTGAGTAGTTAGGGTTACAGGCATGAGCCACCAGCACCCAGCTACCACTGGATCATTCATTGATATTTATTGTGAAGACCTCAGTTATAAGAACAAGGTCAGTTTTGGTACAAAACTGCTGCAGCCTAGTTTTGATAAGGAGAGGAAACAGAAGTCCAGTTCCCAGCACAGTAACATCAGTAAGTTACCCAAACTTACTGAGACTTATTCAAGATATGTGTTCCTGCAACAGTGAAAATAGTATATACACTGATATGATAATAGGAATTATAGACTTTATATGCCAAGTGATTGCTGACTTTTCATATAGCCTTGGTAAAAAACATAACTTTTGTTGCAGTTGTTGGGGTATTGTTAATGTACAGCATACAGAGTGGAGGAGCGAAGGGTTATTTGAACTGAAAACGCCTGTCATTATAAGTATTAAGTTGATGGAGAAAGGATGAACTGTAGACCCTACTAACTACTGGCTCAGGGGTTCCCTGACCTGGTGTTCTTATTAGGTATACACATTTAAATATATTCTTATTGGTGCTGAAACCATAGAGAGAAATCATCACTGATGAAGTCAAGTAGAGGCAAAGATTCAAGAGCTCAGATCAGTATATTGTTCCATGACCAAAAGCTGGCATAGAAAAATGGTCTCTATTCCAGCAGTTGAAAATCTTTCCTATCCAGTCAATGCAGAATTCAATGGTTATGATCGTTTGTAAAAATCAAGGCCTTGAGATGTATTTTAAAGGATTCACATATTTTTAAGGTATTCTTTACAACTTCAAGAAGTCCCACTGCCTTAATAAAATCTTACTTTGTTAATGGCATTTTTCTGAGTCTACATTTCTGTTTTGAGAACTGCACAGGGCCTTGGAGGACAGTCCAAATAAGAGTCATCATTTTACAAGAATATAAATAAAGAAATTTTCCTGACAACATTCTCAGGAAAATATCTACTTGGGATTTAGTGTTGAGAAACAAAATCCACATAAATGAAACTTGGAATACTTTAGAAGGTCGATACTAAAACACTCCTGTACAACAGAGTTGAGCATTTCCATCTTTTATGCAACTTAACTTTTTAAATTAAAAGTGAATAATCTTTTCTCTCTTCAGCAAAAGTAAGAATAGCATCTAGTGATTTCTTGGTTTTGTTTCATCTTTTGTTTTTTTCCTTTATTGTTAGGAAATTGTCTCCATTAGAGTTGCTTACACTTTTAACATAACTGTTCACTTATTCTTTGAAAGGCAAATTTTCTTTTTTACTAAAGTTTCTAAAAGAGAATAATAACTGCATAGGAAATTAATTGCTTTGAATTATTAAAGCTTTCAACTTCTTAGAGAATATCAAATGATCCATATCTAGCAAACAGGTTGATAATATGGCTCTAGGTGTTTATAGAATAAAAAGTATAATAGTACTGTCAAGAAACCAATTAGAAAGGTAAAAATATGTTTAAAGACATTTTGTTCTTCAGAATTATACAAAACATGATATCCCTTACATAAAAAAAGACACCTATATTTTAAAATCTTTTTATAACATTACTAATTGCTGATGTGTCATTAGCAATCTGCTACTAGAAAGGTGAGCTTACTGTATTAAAGTCATCTTATGCATTTTTCCATATTAAATTTACTATGTTTATATGTTATCTGACTTAATTCTCACAAAACCAGGTTGGGTTGCTTTCACAACATTCCTCTGTTATCTTAGTAATCACACTTTCCTCCCTTGTCTGTAGCAAAAGCAGGAATGTAAGAGAGATAGTAACTCACAAGATCATACAACTTGACTGGATGCTACTCACTTGTTCTGGATGCTAGTCCTGTTGATATATATTCTTTTTAATTTAGAGAACATTATCTTCTTTAATTAAACCAGTGTATATAATACCTTATATATTTAATACAAACTGTTACTCCTATACAAATGGAAAAGGAATTAAGCTTAATGCTTTTAACCAATATGGCTATTAATTTCTTTACAGCATCAACTCAACATGGTAACCTGGGATACTTTTTGTCCAAAATGGATAGCATAGCTAAAGTTTCTAACATTGAAAATTACATATAGATATATTTATCAAATGCATATATGCATATAAATGCATATAAAGAGACCATGAAGATTTTCCCATCATTAATTGATTCATATCAGTATTGTTTCCTATCCTTTTAGAACTCAGAAATCATTTGTATTTCAATTAGAAATGAAAGAAGTATTTTTGGTTATCTGAACACTATGCCTAATATCTGTTTAAATATCTTAAAATAGTCTCAATCCTGTCCATCACTTGTCTCTCTTTCTCCACTTTGTTTTGAGTTAGCATGTATTCATTCCATTTACTTTAAAAAATCAGGAATACATTTTAAAATTGTTTCCAAAAAGATCAATAATTTGTTCATATGTTAAAAAGATCAAGGAATGCTACCAGAATAACATTATTGAGAATAGTGGTTTTTAACATCAAGTTTGCATCTTACGAACTTATGCGGACACATACACACAAATCTACATATACACACGGCTAAATTGTATGTGCAGGCTTCTCTGAACATTTTGTACATTGGAGTTATTCACCTGACAAAACCCAATTGGATAATAAGGAAAACTAAATATAATTTAGTTGTTTTTCCATCTAAGTGCTATAATCAAAGATCATTTTCATACCAGGAAGTTAATTCTTCATTTTACATAAATACTCATTATCAGCTCAACAAATGTAAAACCTATGGCAATAACTTCACTACAAAGATTAAATAAGTGAAAAATTTTGCATCTAGTTCTTCAAAGGAAACAAAAAATTAAGATCTAATGTTACATATGTAAGATATAACATGATTAGGTGGAATTTGAGTTGGTAGAAAAGCATGTCGAAAATAGGAATACTGAATAAGTGTGGAAGAAGAAAAGAAGTGTTACTCTTAAAGTGTCAAAGAAAGCAGAAAAAATCATTTGACATACTTATTAAAAGTGAGTAAAACTTACATGTGTAAACATAGTAAAAGGGAGGAGATAAAACAACTCAATAGAGAGAGCCGCCAATCAGAGATGGTGGTTTGAGTAAAAAAACACATACAAACCTAGGCATCCTGAGTGACACAAAGTCATCTAGCTGGTGAGGAAACAAAATTCACAAGGACTGTTCCTCAAAAGGACAAATTAGAATCTGAACAATGTGAAAAATAGGGAGTGTTCAGTCTATGTAATTGGCTAACACATGCACCTACCCAAAATAACACAAAATGTAAGGACTCACCCACAGAAGTGCTTTGTTTCAATTATATAATCTTACTCATCATGTTGAATATTTATGACTGATAAATTACAAGATTTTCCCCCATAAAATCTAAACTTCTTTCTTTTAAACAAGGATGAAAAAAGAGGAGAAGAAATAGTAGTTTTGTGATCCACTGGAGTAGTGGTCTTCAGTTAGTTTCCACCAGAGCTTGTTGGAGCTGCTGCTCTCAGACAGGGCATGTACTTTTCAAGTAGTCTCAAGCAGGACCTCAAATTCTCCATTATTACTCATACTGTATCATTCTCGGCAATTTAGTGCCTGTAAATGTTGAATTTTTACTTCCTAAGGAACACCTGCTCCACATATTCGTTCCAAATTGTCTTATATCTTTTTTACACAGGGATTAGAAAACAAAGCAAAGAATAAATACCATCTTTTTAAACCCAAGAAATAGCCTAGAAAAGAAAAAAGTGTCATTATTAAAACCACAGTCAAAGAAATTATTTGGTTATGGGCAAAAAATGTTCTACATATTCAAGAGCAGAGTTTTATACATATAACACTGGTCCAGATGCATGACATGAGGAAGTGCACTATATGTTCTATATAGAAATAAGATCTGTCAGTTGAGATACTTTCACTTGACTGGCTATGGTCAAATGAAAAACAAAATTCAACAAACACATTTTGTATATAAATAGTAGTATTGTCACATTGTAATGTTTTTGAGACACATTGTTTAAAAATAGAAGCAGATAAACTTTGGTTCTTTGACTCTTCTCAATAACTCATGCAAGCCTTTTTCAAATTATATTTTGGTATTCGAGCATATTTAATCCTTGAAGACAATGGCAATTTTAAGCATGGCTTCTAATGAAAATTTTATTTAATTTATCTTCCAATTTGATAAATACAGAAATAGGAAAACACAATTTATGCTTAAATGATACAGCAATTTTATGGCCTTGCCAAAAATATCGATTATTTTAATATATTCCATAATCTTTAGCATCTAGTATGTTAAAAGCAACAACAATAATATGAACTAGCAACATTGAAACTAGAGTCTAGTACTTAAAATATTGGTCAAAAACTTTTACTGCATAAACAGGAGGATTTTAACAAATGTGATTTGGTTTCATTTGTATAGATATGCATCTACAGACATTGTACATATCATTTTGTTTAAGAGAGGATTCGGTGGATGAATTTCTCTGCAAAATGTTTTTGAGCATTTGTTAACTACAGTAATATATAAGGAAATATACATAAGGAAAATATATAGATAAATAGAAATATATATTTATTTATATATTATAAAAATATATTATTAAAT
The DNA here is from genome assembly GCF_047511655.1 of Castor canadensis. Classification (NCBI taxonomy): domain Eukaryota; kingdom Metazoa; phylum Chordata; class Mammalia; order Rodentia; family Castoridae; genus Castor; species Castor canadensis. The sequence goes on from NC_133386.1 coordinate 126,600,104, forward strand.
ATATATATAAGGAAACTAAGGTGTTGCAAAATTATTTGTCACCTCTAAGACCTGGACAAAAGAATTTGCTTAATGATACCTCAGTCATTCGCATGTAGTAAGTTCTAAAACTGTTTCTTAGCCAATTATAGAACAATTAAAGTAATGATGATTAGATGGAATTAAATCTCATACCGATTTAAAAACTTCTTTTGAAGTAATATTTATTAAAACTGCTGGCATCTAGTTTGTCTTTGAAATTACATGATAACCGATCTATAAGATGAAAAGGCAAACGTGTTTGAGAAGATAATCTTTTAAGCTCCCATACTAAATATGAGTAATAAGAAAATATTCAGAGATAATCTGGAAAATAAAATTAAAATGAAATAATATAATGTACTTATAATAATTAACAATATTATGGTGTCATTTTCTCATGCATGTTTATCTACATTACACATCTCTATGTATTTTATTTCTATGTTTAAAATTATAGAAATACTCTACCTATTCTGAAGAAGTATTGTCATTATGTATAGCAGTGTTCTGTGGAAATGCTTCAGGGCAGCTAATTAAAATTTCAATCTGAAATATTTTATCTATTTTAAACTATTATTAAAACCCCCAGCATGATAAAATGATTCAGACCAGTTTTGAGAAGATCTTGGAAAATTTTTTCTACTGTAAAGAAATTTTCAGTATTCCTTTCAAAGTACAATTAATTGGAAAAATTAAGATTTGTGTGGGCATTTTAAATATAGAAAGGCTGCACATGTCACACGACATAAGGATTTATTATTTTTTTTAATTTGCTATTAGATTATGTGCATTTTGTCTTAACATGCCAGGTGAAATTTTGAATAAGGAGTTGCAGTTTTTAGAATACAGTAATTAGTTTTGCAGTAATTAAATGTATAATATGTAATATGACTATATCGTACCTTAGACAACTTTAATATAAGATGGACTATTTGGTTATTTTTTTCCTAACTTAAATATTTATGATTAAATATATGTCATAGCATTTATACTTAAAGTCCCAATTCAAGGTTTTGGGAAAGTATAGTGTAATTGTATGCAAGATTTATAAGATGAGCTGTTTTATTTTAAAAACTTTTGCCATTCCAATTTCTGAGTAAAAATAAGAGATACAAGAACACAGATGCTTTCCATTAATCCAGATACTAAAAATATTTTCAAAAGTATACAACAGTAATCCAGTCATTAAGCCTTTCATGATTTTTTTATTTAGGAACTGTAATTATTTTTACAAAAATATTTGTCTATGTCTAAAGAGTAAAACATTGCAATTTTTAAATGATGCTATAAACTCAAAAATCAGTTTTAGTTTATACTATGATAAATATTGATAGGCATAATTCATACTTTTAAATGTAAAATTCTTTAAAGATTTGAATTCTTTGCAGATATGAAAAATTCTCAAGAGAGAATTGTTTGAGAGCCTTTGGAAGGAAAATGCCCCAACTACAAAGTACCAATAATAAGAAAATATAATTTAGAATTGTTATAAAATTTTCATTAAATTTTTACTAAAGTGAGAAAGTAATCATAAAATCTACATTATACTAAACATGATCTATATGTCAAGTATTGAACTGCATGGGTTTCTATCCTATCAAACCCTTATGATGGAAGGTAAGAGAAAGAAGGTTCTAAGGTGAAGTAAATTCTTCAAGCCACTTAGCTTGTATGACACAGAGTTAGAATCCATGACAACTAGAACTGATTCCAACTCATTCTGATATCTTATTAAAAATCTAAAGTAATATAAAATAATTAAAAGTAGAACAGAGATTAAAACAAAAGTCAACAAAACAATAAAATAGTTGCCGCATTAATGGGCTCTGTATGCTAAAAAAAAAAAAAAAAATCCCTTGGCCAAGTCTGGGAGAAGTTATTGTGATTAAGAAGCATTTCCATTCAGTCAGAAGGGATTTGTTTTGGCTTCCTTTCCCTCCTTTTGTTAGAAATATCGGAGTACTGCCACAATGACAAATCAGACACATGCTCAAAAGCTGATGGATATGGCAAAATTTACCTCTGCAGAAGGGTATGTGTGTGACTCTGACCTAAGTCACACACACTGAGAGGGAAGTCTGCTCAGTTTTTTATTTCTCATGCCCCTCATCTTGATGGATGGGTTTGGGTTCACAACTGTCATGATTGGGTAAGTTTGAGGTTTAGGGGACTGCATAGGGGAAGAGCAGACATGATTGGATAGCATGGCTAGATACTTAATTTGGTTGGTGCACTCAAAGACAGATGACCCATAAGGTGGGATTCTGGGGAAACTGAGGCCTGAAATGATGTTAAATGGCAGCACCAAGTATATAATTAACCCGTGGGTTAAGGGACCTTGAAACAGAGATTCCTTTGGACAATGATAATACTGAAACTAGCAGTTTGAATTTTAGGAGAGCCAATAACAAGCAGTTCTCTGTTTAAAGGCAGAAAATTTATAGCCATTCAACCTACCACTGAGCACATAGACAACTGGTGAAATTAGCTAATATCCACACAATGACAGACATATTTCATAGTGTGATACTGGGAGTGGGGCAAGGGGGTAAAACCCAGGACCCTGAAATTAGGAGTCTCGTGCTCTACTGACTGAGCTAGCTCTTTGACAAAAAAGACTTAATTTACTTTATTCTCATACCTCTTTGCCCCACCAGGAAATGTTGGGTTGGTTGTCCCAGCATGGAAATAGTTGTCTCTCTTCCCTTCTATTGATTTTAACTCTAGAATAAGCAGAAAGATTAGATATGAAGACAGAGTTTGCCCTTCACTGTGGCCTCTCCTCTTGCAACAGGGTCCGTAGAATTCCATCTACACTGCTACTACATCCATCTTTATGATTGACAGGGATCCAGAGTAACTAACACTTTCGTCCTGACAACTTTGTTCTTCTGCTTTAGAAAGGAATTTTGTGTGACTTCAAATTCAGAAGGTGAATTTCTAGTATGGCAGGCCTTGACTAAGTTATTATTGCACAATGTTACTCTCCTGGGGTAAGATTCTCTACCTATGCAATTAAATCTAAGTTGCTTAATTGAGGAAATATGTGTCTATCTTACCGTCTCATTTTTAAAGCAGAAAGATTGAAAATGGTGTGAGAAACATCCTTTTTTGCACAATCTACTTTCTAAGTACTGCATCTGATCTCTTGGTGACTGCTGTCCCTCTTGTTGATGACTGAGGAATTTCTAAAATGGCAACTCTAGGGTGGCTGTGTAGATTTTTCAAGGACATAATGATTCTTAGATTCTGTCAATGCGCTCACTCAGGGCAAGAGGAGGAGGAGGAGGAATGCATCAAGGCTGTAAAGCAAGACAACAATTGAAAATGTTGTTTGTATTAATAATTAAAATAATGAATCTGTCACAGAACTGGCAGGCAGATCCAAGACCATGGTTCTGTGGATTCAAGTATTGCTGCTAACAGCTAGAGCTGAAAATGGCTCAGCAGAAACACTGCGTGATGCATGGTGTGTGGGTTCTCAGGCTCTCAAGAAAGACAGTCGAGTTTAAATCCAAGTTCTGCCAAATTTGGTCTCTTTGGAAGCATGCTTCATTTCTTTGTGCATTTTAGCGAGAGAATTCATAAAAATAAACTTGAATGACTATGCTTTCTTCTCCAGCCTTCATACTTAAATGAAAATAGTGCATTTGGAGATTGCAAAACTAGAGGTCAAAAGAAGTCATGATAATATAATGCCCAGGAAGCAAGGAACCTTAGAGTTCACAGTAGCTTAGTGCACACTAGGCTGTGCAATAAGGTCCTAGCTAAATAAGAAAATGCTCAAAGGGACTAGCTTATCTTTGGAGCAGTTCTTAGGGGTCAAAACTCTGGAAAGGGCCATATGCTAGAAGCAACAGAATTATGAATGGTGCTAATATTATATTAATAGTGGTATTTAATCTAAATGCAAATCTAAGAAGCAGATTTCCTGCTGGGCCTCCCAGAAGGTTCCTACGTCCTTTCAGAGGTGAAAGTCCAAAGTGCTCAACATGACTCTATCACTAGGTTATATCTTTTCTCTTCATGGATATGACCCATCTCTGTCCCCATCATACTTTATGCATTGTCAAAACAGAAACAGTCCACCTTTTTGCCTGCACAGTATTTGTCCATTCGGTTCCCATGTACTACCACCTCCCCTCTAGCCCGCCACTTTGCATACCTCCTATTCACTTCTCACTCTAGTTCATACCCACTACAGATCCCCTTCTCCCAGGCATCATCCTTGCAGTCTTACCCTAGATTAGATTAGGTGCCTCTCTTCTCTCTTGCTATAGTGTACCCTTGTTCACCTTCTGTATTATTTACTAATCTTCTGCGTGTTGTTCTTTCTCTCAGTAGACCATGAATGCCTTACTGGGAGATGAACTCAGCTCTCACTCTCCTTTTCCTGTTGGATAGTCCTTCTTAGAATCCTCAAGTTCTTCGTAGGTTCTCACTGCCATTTTATTTAACAGAAAGAGCAGTTTCTAACAAAGTCTTCAGGGTGTTTACCAGCTTTCTCCAAACCCCACTCCTAGTGAAGGACAAGAGGTGGGGTTGGAGAAACTAACCTACTCTTTCAGGCCATCAAAGGCTAAAAAAACATCTAGTTTAGTTAACAGAGAATTTTGCCTAGAATTAGCCAAGGAGGCATGGAATAAGACGACAAGGCAATTGCACAGTACACAGTGCCTAGATCTGGAAGAGGTAGTGTTGTAGTTTGTTTGCTACAAATGAGAACACAGATTTTGCAGTCAAATCTGCATCCCATCCAAAACCTACCACTAAGTAGCTGAGTCTCTCAATGGCTTTGCCTGTCTTCCCCAATTCATCATCTTTAAAGGAAAGATATAGTATTTGCTGTGCAGAATTTTGTGGGGTTAAATAAATTGCCTTGAAAACTAGACATAAAAGGTATTCAACAATTCTTATTTTGTTATCATTATTCATCAGCATATACAAATGAATATATAATATGTATACATGTATGTTTTAGCTCACATCACCTTACATTATTTTCCTGAAGGAAGTTGCATTTAAAAAAAACATGCAAATTCATTTTTAAAGTCAGGACCAGTTAAGGACATAATTTTTAAATTAAATGAACCTGTATTCTGCATAAATGTATTTACCAAGTGTTCATATTAAATTCATTTATTCTTCACAAGTGTAAAAGTTTATAACTAATACCCTGCATGCATTTGTTATACATGGTTTGAGCAGTATTGAAGCATGAGTTTGAAAAAGTCCAGATGGTTCCAAGTTTATTGAAACCTGAGTTTGAAACAGCCCAGATGCTTAAGGCAAAATTTTAGCTCAGCATTGAACCTGATTCAGAAAGTGTTAGTATTGCTACCCACACAGACCCTCCCTGGAGCTCCATAACTCTTCTCGCAGGTTTGCCTTTACTCAAACCTGGTGTTCATCTTCTCTGAGAGTGTTCTGAATAGAAAAGTCAACCTTAGGGTGTATACTACATAAAAATGAGTATATTTGGTCTGCAAAGACCTGACGGCCCACACATTATCCTGACAGTGTCAGTCAGTACATATTTGTTGCATGGCTCCTCTCTGCACAGCACTATAAAAGTTGGGAAAACCTCTGCAGTCTCCCCCTGCTTTGTTACTTCATTTCTAGTTTGTTCTTTAGTTGAGGGTATACGGTTCAAACCATCAGGAGCTCCATGAACCACCACCATGAGCACCAACCTAACTGCTGGCCTAAACTGCACATTTTTTTTTTTATATTTTAAGTACATCTTTGCAAGATGTTCCCACTTTGCACTGTAGTTGCTTGATCTCTCTAAGCTGCAGTTTTCTTATCTGAAATGTGGATATAATACTATTATCTCCTCTTAAGTTGGCTTTGAGGATGAAATGAAATTATGTAAGGTAACTTCTTAGGTCAAGACCAGGCACATGAAAAGTACGATGAATAAAGCATATGCATTATTTTAAATATGAACAAAATCTGGTTCAAAGAGATAAGACGATTTTTCAGTGTGGTCCAGACAGTAACAGAGATGATGGCTAACATTCATTTTGTCAGATGTGGAAATAGGCTCTCTTTCTTTTGACTCTTTTTTCAGTTCATCCTTGAGACTGGGAAGCTGTTCTCACATGAATCTATACTCTGTCCCTTTGCCTAATGCATTAATTACAAATGTGAAATTGATGATGTTTTCAATATTCCACAGTGGCAGCTTACTCATGAACTAAAGAGAAAGATATCCAGATTTTTCTTAAGACCCAGAAGTCACAGATATCCCAACAGAGTACTAGGAAAAAAAAGCCACATTTAAAAAATTTATTTTAACTGGTAATAAAAGTATGAAAATTTGCAATAATAATAATATTAATATTATTTCTTAATACATATATACTTGTGTAATGTCAAAATCAGGTTAAGCATAATTATTTCTTCAACCTTTTGTAATTTCTTCATTGTTAAAACTTTCAAAATCCTTTTTGTAGCTTTTTGAACTGTACAGTACATTATTGTCATCTGAGGTCACCCCACTGTGCAATACCATACTAAAACTTCTTCCTCCTTTCTAATTAACTTTGTACTCATTTATCAATCATATTAATAATGTACTTGATCCTGATCCTGCACTTTTCTCTGTGATGATTCACCCCAGCCAAGTCTCTATTTTGCCCAACATGTAGACCTTTAACTCTCTTTCACCTTTAATCTCAATTGTCTAAGAATTATTTTACTTGAACTTTATAAATCTACAAGATTTTTAGCACAGGCACCAACATTTTCCTACTAAAACAATCCTGTGATTTTCAGAGATTTGGCAAGATATCCCTGGGAACTGATTCTAAAATTTCTGTGTTCCCTAGGGTTTCTTTAAAAAAAACAAGCAAAAATACTTTATTTTTTACAAGCCTACAAGCTGGCTTTATTCATCCAAATGGAAAGTTAAAGTTTCTGCTTTCTCTGAAAACAGAAAATTGAGCTCCTCCCTGCTTTAATTAGAAGAGGAAAGAAAAGAAGGAGAAAGAAAGAAACCTATTTAAAGGAAAACTTTCTTCTGAAAAATGTTAGTGGCTTTTGTACAAAACTCCTTTGTGTTACTGCTGTCTCCCTAGTGTGAGAATAAATCTAAAAAAAGAAACTCAAGCTTTTATTAACTGGACAGATACCGTATGTCCTGCTGAGGTAAGATTTGTTTTGACTATCGATTCTTAGGGCAGGTTATGTGCCTGTCCACCCCAGGGAGGTGAAATAACTTGGAGTTCTCAATTACTTGCCTAATCTCAGAAGTATATTGTTAGTTTTTCCTCTTCTCACAGCATCAAGACTTTTATCTAAAATATCACACAAGCACACACACAGACACATACACACACATAAATCTTCCTACAGCATAAAAGGCAATCCATTGTATTTTAAGACAAACTTGTCTTGTCCTGGGTACATTGGAAAGTCAGTAACTTGGAAGAATTAATCTTTTAAGGTGACCTATCTAATGCCTAAAATAGACTGTGGGAATGGAGCCCATCCACACTGTACACTTTTCCAATGCAGACTTCTCTCTGTGGCAGCCTGTTTGAGGGTAGGAAGGGACACAGATTAGAACATTAAATATGTGGATACACATCCCTTATATATTTACATCAAAAGTCTGCATGGCACATAAGGACATTTAAGTCTGTTCACTCAATTTTCTTCCTTATCTTTGAGTATAGAGACCACAACATGTTCAAATGTGTCTTTTCCTTACCTTGCCTACATATTGCATGTTCAATAAGTGCTTTGTGGATTGAATTAGTTCTTGTAAGAATACAAAAAACTAGCTCAAGGAAAACAACATAAACCTCAGTTTACTCTATCTCAGCCAATTACATGGACACACTTAACAGGGCCTTAGCCTGAGACCAAAAGGAGAATCTGAAAAGGGATATTTTTAGCTTTTTCTTTCCTTTTTTAACTTTTAGGGAAGAATAGCAACAATGAGAATTTCAAAACCATTTGTAAGACTGTAAAGTGGAAGGGAAAGGGAACAGATCCCCAGAATGTGATGAGGCGTAATCTAGCACATGGACACAGAGTTACAAATTCACCACAACCTGCTCAATTACAATCTCATGGCAATTACTGTCTCCATGGTCTCTTAGATAAGATATTAATAACCATCTATTATTTCCCAGTTACTTTGTTAGATTTAGATGATTCACAGATAAGCAAAGAAAAAACCATCGTTCTTAATGAGGGAAATACTGACTTATAACTCAAAGAATAAAATAATGGAAGTGATGTGAAGAGGAGGTCATCTCCCTCAACCTGGAGGCCCAGAAGCATTCCAGGAGATGATCATTGTTAAGTGCTGAAGGATAAATGCATATGCACAAGGAAACTTGTAGGCAGTGAAGTGTGAGAAAGTATGTGGGAGAGACAACATGATGTTATAATGGGATGCATCTGGCATGGAAAAAGAAATGTGAGCAGTAAATAAATGCAGAATAATGTATTCTTTGTTTAACAGGAAGATAGGAAAGAAACGTTCTCTGCAAATTGGGCTACGCCTGTCAGGTCATTGCCTTACCAACTCTTCCTGGGATTCAGAGTGCTGTTCACCAAATATTCCACTTGATATTGGCTGTAATCATTCTGTAAAGTCACACTTTATTAAATCAGCTCTAAAATGCTGGAAGAAAATTAAAAAATAGTCATTTTGCCTAGGCCTCCTTATAATGGGCTCCATCATGTATTACCTCCCTGGTCACCCTGCTATTGAGGTGACATTTCCTTTAAGAATGGCAAAATGAGGAGCATCTACTATATATGGGTCTGACAGTCATTTCTTATAAAATGCACTTGCATTGAAAATATGCAAGATTTGCTGAATGTTAGGCTCTGGACAATATCAAATAGATGAATATTGTAATTCCATATTAATGTTCTAAGATTAATACTTCCAAATATATGCATATATGTATGTATGCACCAGCAATGCCAATCTTTTAAGTTGGATGAAGTAAAATAGTGATATTTAACTATAAAAATAGTACAGGGTACACTAAGGTTCATAATGGCTAAGGTCTTTGAATAAAATTGTAAGAATGATAAATGAAACACTGAGACTTGTATTCTGGGTCCCCCAAAGCCTGTGCATTTTCTCCAGACTTTATTAAAAATGTATTCACATTTTGAAAAGGTACTACATCGTTATTTTCAATAATTTATGCACAAATGTGAGCAGCTTAAATTATTTTAAAATGTTTGAAAAAGGAATCTACACTTGGCTTCTGTGTCTCTCCACAAAAGTCTCGATAAGTCACACATTCCTTCATTTATTATGTAGGCTTTCTCTGATTCTTGTACACTTTAGGTACCACACTATAAGTTTGTAGCCCCCAGAAGGAAGGAGAAGCCAATCTTTGAAAGGCCCTTGGTTTAACCAGAGAAAGTAGAAATGTGAACGAGTGTGACTTCATTTGGGTTGGTAATGAAATGGACTAAATGCTGTCCTTCTAGTTGCATACGGACCGATTCCTGGCAGAGGAAGAAATTCTGGTTGAAAGGTTAAAGAAAGTTTGATAACAGAGAGACAGACTCAGGCCTTGAAGATATGCAGTAATTTGTCAAGAGAAAGCTTGAGTAGCCAGATGAAAAAGGAAAGATAAGTTTGTGACAGAATCATGTTCATTGGGCAAAGGTTTAAGAGAAATTTCATAATTAAGTATTGGTGGAAATCTACACAGTCGCATTTCACAAATCTCTGCAGAATTTATACCACTTCTCACACATGAATAAAATGACTGATATGCATGTGTCTCTTTCCCAGTGGACCGTGAGCTTCTATAATGCATAAGTCCTAATGCATCTGACTGTCACTAGCATCTGGCACAGTTCTGAAGGTATTTCACATACTCAATGAATATTCACTTTGAATAAATGAATTAATCAATCCATTGATAAACAAATGACTTGGTTTACAGTCCCTTGCTTATATGATTCCTTTCCCCAGTGAAAACATCTTGCAAGGAAGAATCATTTTGGTGTTCATTAAGAGAGTCTTAAGTAAAGTATTATGCATATGTTGGTGTGGATTTTGATAGAACTCAGACTGCCAATCCTGAATTAAAAAAATTAAGAATGGAAGTGTTATCAGTTTGTAAGTCTTGGCCTTTCTCTTGAGAGGCCACTGACTTATGAACTGTCTTTTCTCAGTCTGTTTTGTGTTACTATAACACGATACTTGAAACAAGATAATCTATAAGGAACAAAGATTTATTTCTTACAGTTTGGATATGAGGAAGAACAAAGTCTGGTGAGAGTGTTCTTACTGCATCATCCTATGGCAGAAGGCATATGGGCAAGAGATCAATTATGCTTAAAAGAGAGGAAGGGAACAAAACTCCTTTTACTAAGAATTCACTCATTTTGCAACCACAAAGCCCTGAGGACAAACCCCAGTTACACCAGAAAAAAAAAAAAAAAAAAGAACTCACTAGTACAACAATGGTATTGGTTTCTCCATGAGGCAGAACACTCATAACCTAATCACTTATTAAAGGTCTTACCTCTCCAGACTGTTGACTGGGAATTAATTTTTTAACACATGATCTTTGTGGGGGAATATTCAAACCATAGCTTGCCTTTATTCTCAACTGTTTACTTCATTAGTAGAAAGGATATTATAAGGATTTTTTAAAGTTGCTCCTACAAAATGCACATAGAAATTTTTACAAAGAATACTGTTGAATTCAAAAGCATAGTGTTATTAGTTGTGCCAAAACTAAAATCACTTTTAAAGTGGAGGAACAACAGTTGAGAAAAATACTAGAACCCATACAAACAGTTATTGATTCTAAATTTCACTGTTATCTAGTTTTTGTCATTTGCTTTCTCGCAGAAGAGTCAGATACCAAAGTTGAGGTAAGCAAGCAGAAATTTGTGGCTGAGGAAGGTTAAGTGCATTGTCTCAGCTCACACATGTCCTGAGTGTCAGAGGTGGTTGTGATTCAAATATGATCTACTTATTCACTTAAAAGCTTATATTCTTTCCCACAGCTGTCTAATCTTGGGTTTATTAAGGGTAATTTCATAGATATGACCATTTCCTTTTGGTCTTACCATACGAGGAAGTCTCATTGCTCTGAACGATTTGGGATGGAAACACCTGCTCATAAAATGCGTGTAAAAGTACTATCTCTAAAATGTACAGTGTATTCCAGGGGATTAGTAAAATGTATGTACTATGGTCTGATCCAACTGAGTACTTCCTGGTAAGATTAACATTCCCATTATGTCTCCCTATACTGGAGTGCCTTTCAATATTCATGTATGGCATCCCTTGGGGGGATCTTTGTTAGAGATAATTCTCCATCTTCCCTCAGCTGTTTATAATCATGTGGATTTTACCAGAAATTGTTGGAAGGGATACTACTCAGGTATACTTTATGAAACTGCCTCTCTGAATGCAAATTATAACAATTTCAGGTAACTAATAAAAGCATATCTATGTATTTTGGATATAGCATACAGTAGAAATATCTAATATTCTAACCTGGTGATGTTTTTATTCCTCTAAGGATAGAACCTCACAATTCTCTTGGCATAGAACTATATTGATACATAATAGCACTCCATCCAGTTATAAAGATAACTACATGATGCTTTATTTTGATTACAGTGATGATGTAAGTAAACATCTTGATGCTATGGGAAAGCATTTCTTATTGCTCAACTTCTGCAATGGGTATTACTTGTCACTCCAGCTACAGTAGAATGAGAAAATAATGCTCAAAATTCTGTGCTCTCAAGTTCATTCATGGCTGTCTATCCTGAATCCTGAAAAATACATTGAAAAGCCAGATAAAAATTTTTTGTGCAAACTTACTGTTGACCTTGCTTTTTGTACAGGTTTTCCCCCTTCATTTTTATTAGCACATTGAATTGTCCAATGCGGTTTCATTATGATAGTTCCATAATGCATATAACACACTGTAATCATATTTACCCCCCATTACTCTCTCTAATTCCCTCTTTCCCTATCCCCACTTCTACCTTTCTTGCAAGCTTTTTTATGTGGGTTTCTTTGTGACCTCTTTATATATGTATTCAATGTACCTTGATCATATTCTCCCCCCTTGCTCTCTTTTTTGCCCCACCTACCTCCCATTGCCCCCAATTTATGTTCATGTCCATTGTCCAATATTTTTCTTTACATTTAGCTTCTACATGCTTTTTTACAAGTTGACATCTAATTCTAGATTCTGGTGTTGGGGATAGGAACTTTCTTTCCCATGAACTCATATGTCTTATTTTCTCTGTGATTTCAGTCATAGCTGATCCTCTGTTTAGCTGTCATCTCTCTAGGCCATGTCTTATTATCATGATGTTATTTGTAGCTTGTGACTAAATACAATTTCTAGTTTAGTTGGATAACCTAATTTTGTAAAACATAAGCTCCTAAATAATCAATTACTTACAAATGAAATAACACTGATTTGTTTTTTCATTCAGGAACTCCCTAGATATCCAAAGTCTTTCATTTTCTACCTGTCATCTCCCTTTCACTGTTTGCTATTTTGGACTGATCAGAAATCATACTCAGGAGCAGAACTACAGTAAGCATGCCATCTGTGTTGGCTCAGAAATGATGTCAAGCAACCCATGCATGAAGAGTTAATTTGGAGAACCTTTGCTCTTTGGTTAAATGGTGATTTATTTGGCCTATTCAAATGGGAGATTAGGCTTTTCCTCTTAACATCAAATCTTACTAAGACAAATTGTGCCTGATTCTTGAAGGAATGCAGGCAGCAACCTTGAGATTTTCTGTTTTTCTGTGATATTTCTCAGCAAAGCACATAAAATGCACTTCACAGAGTCCTCCCCAAGTAATTAGTGCCATTAACGCCTTCAGCAAGCATATGGTCACAGTGGAGAGGAAATTAGCCCCATGCCACATTTCCATTGCTATTTGTATACTTTTGGACACAGTTCATTAGTGTGTCTTTCCTTCAAATCTATCTCCCTTAAAAAGGTTATATTGTATGTTATCTTAACACTCAATTATTTAGTATCACCCAGAGACTGCTTTTTTAAGGATGACTGCTGTTATGTTTATTTCCCCTCCAACACCTCCAATTTACAATTATCAATTACTGGATGTTTCTCCCTTCCTGTGCTACTGTCCTCTCATATTCAGTCAATATAATGCAGAACTGTTATTCTATAGAAAAATATTGAAAAGATGGCTTATGATATTTTCAGACACAACTTTACCACAAAGCTTGTGGAGTGCATATTTCTAAAGTCACTCACTTTTATAGATCTCTTTCAAGACATTAGTGCTCACATAGCATTTTTAACATAAAAGTCACAAAAAAATAAAATGATTTAACTACAATCTTCTTGGGTTGACTTTCTCTTCCTTTTGGTCATACTTCTTCTCTTGGCAATTGGTGGTGGAATCACCAGAGGCAACTGTGGGATCTGCATAAAATAGTGTTGGGGCTCCTTGTAGTATGTAGCATTATATAGTCAGCGTCATCACCGTATAAGTGTAATGTAAATGAGATCCATTGAAGTGTCAGAAACCTCCTTCAAATGCTGTTTTTGTTCACTGGGCTGACCCAAGGATAAAGAGATCAAAACCACATGCTCAAAATACTCTATGCAACCCAGGAGCAGAAAAACATGGGAAGTGAAGACAGTAGGTTATAAATTACAGATTTGAAAGCAAAGCTTTGAAAAATTCTTTCAGACATTATACATCACAAATGAAAAGAAAATTAGTATATTCCCAAATTTGATATAGTATTCATATTGCAATTCTAGTTATAAGATATAAGGTTAAAAATTAAAACTACCTAACATGATTAGTAATAAAATCATAATAAATTGAGAGAAAAGTCAATGATCTATTTTCTATACAAAATTATAAAATTACTGTTATATGAAGAGGTAATCAAAAATAAACATAAAAAACGGTATTATAAATGCCTTTTTTTCCTGTTTTTGTGAAGTGTATGACATTATTTACTACCAAACTTCATTTGTTGATATAAAATGTGTTACTTATTTTTAAACTTCAAATAAATATTAATGTTTAATAATGTTTTATATTCATTTAAAACTTTTTTCTCTTAAAGTTGGCCCATCCTCTAAAACCATTTAAATTTTAAGCCCTACAAATATGCATCTAAACATTTTATCAATTTTTGGTCCTTTATGTCTAATTTTTTTGCAGTCCTTATGAAGTTGCAAGTTTTTTCTCTGAGCTTCTGTATTCTAAGCCCTTGTCAGCTTCATATTTGCAATTCAGACTATTTCTATTTTTGTATAAGTTCACAATAACCCTGTCATCTTTTCCCCACTTTTATTTGTTGTTGGCACTAATAATTCAATATAAGTTGAAGACTGTTGTTCTTCATTTTACTTTGGGAATCAAATGTCAAGTCTTTACAATTCTATTTGTTTAAAAATTTTCATAGACATATCTTTCTCACTACTACTCTTACTTGTTTGCTTATATTGAGGTTACTTCAATAATCTCCCAATGGGACTCCTTGTCATTACTTTTTCTCTTTTAAGTTTCACTCTAATTACATTTTACCAGTCAAAATCCTTCTGTGATTTAAATTGTCTCTTGCTTATAGTCAATATTTTTATCATGGCAGGCAGGCACAATTTTAGCTTATCCAAACTTCATTTTCCTTCTGATCTCCAAAGTTCCTGCTTATGGGCCCTCTCATTTAAACATCTCAGATGATGTGATATTTCTAAGTCCACTCAGTTTCAGAGCTTTTATTTTCCCTTTTGTACATGTCCTGACTCCCGTTTCCCTGCCTATTCTCCCTCCTTCCCATTCTTTCTTCCTCTGTCCCTCCCTCTCTCTCCCTTCCTTCCTTCTACTAAATATGTTTATTAACCATTATAGTTTGTGAAGTGTTCATATAAATTCCATGCTGACTTAAGTGAGGAAATTTTGCAATGAGAAAACTGTCTTTGTGATATGAAGTCCCTTGATCAGAATCATGCTGAGTAGTTGTGATCTGTTCTTTGATCTGTATCTCTTAACTATAAACAGCATGCTATTTTCATCAAATTCTTTATCACTTCCAAGTCCTTACTAAGGTGTTAGAAATAATTCTGTTGTCCATTCTTTTAGCAACTGTTTATGGTCTACAATAAACATAGCATTGCAATAAACTTTTGGTTTGCATGGATGTATGTTTTATATGTTAGGTTTAGGATTCCAGAAGCTTTCACTTGAAAATGAACAAAAGTGAGATGAAAAGAGAGGCATGTTAAAATAAGAAAAAAAAAATCAAAATGGGAAATTGGTTGCAGATAAAATAGTCATTTAAATATATTTTAAAATAATAATAATACTAAAAATGTGTGCTTATCAATCTGAGAACATAGAAAAATTCTCAAAAGCGTAGAAAATAATAAAATTGAAACAACTAGATATACAAACCTTGAATAGACCAATAACCTTGAAAATTTTGAAAATTTCATCAACTGCCTCAACAACCCCCACCCAAATGGAAAATAAAAGCATTAGTTTCAGTGATTTCTCATGAGAGTTCTAAAAAATGTTAAAATGAGATAATTTTATATCATATGTTCCAGAATATACATGTTAAGGAGAGCTCATTAATTTTTTCATGAAGCTAACATAATCTTGGTTGTGTAATAAAATAAGGTCAGTCTTTAAAAAGATGCTTAGATGAATTTCATTAATAGCAACTATAAAAATTATAGGATTTTCTCCAGAAATTCAAGCAATCTTTAATACCACAAAATCTATCAAATAAGCAAAAAGAAAAGAATCTTATAATGTAAGTATAACAATTGGTGATGCAGCAAAAACATTCAATCAAGTTTATTATCTACTTATAGTGAAAGTGCTTTTACTGGTAATACTATATAATATGATTAATCTTACTTAACTCAGTCAAATCTGTATGTTAATCTATATCTGTTGGAACATACACCAAGTATTAAATTCAATCAAGAAAATTTGACTCATTACATTTATACCATAAAGGAGACAAGCCTTCTATCAGGGCTACTAGATGTTCTTAACTATATAATATGGTTAAAAAATAGCATAAAAAACAAAGTGAAGTGAAAAAAAATCTCCTTTAGAAGAAGAAACTAATTCTTTCATTGCATTGGAGGGATTCAGTTTGGAAAACATTGTTTTAAAAATACCTTGCACAAAAAGGAAAGCTTAACCTAGCAATTGAAGCATAAACTGCTACATGAAAAGAAAAAAGGCCTGGCTCTCCCCCCTCGCCCCATTTACTCTCTAATACAGTGTAACAGATATTCTAAAAATATTCTGAGACTTACTGAAATGTATATAAAAACATGCATCCAGCCCATTCTGATGGAGCATTGGTGAAGTGGTCTTTAGATTGGAAAAAGTAGTTGAAAATGCAACTGAATTCAGAGAAGAAGAAATAAGTACAATGCTGTTCTTCTACAATTGCAAAGTAAACTAAATTGTTATACACATAATTGCTGACTTGGGTAAAATGAAGTTCAAATGTTTCTAGCATCCGTATGATCATGCAAGGTATTCAAAAGTCAGTACTAATAATTAAAAAGTTACTAGAAAATTCCTCAGATGTCCTGAGGGATGACATTTATCTAAGAGAATATGAAGGAACATAAACTTAATGTCAAAGCCAGAGGGATACACTGCCAAAAAAATAAATAAATAAAAAGAACTGAGATGAGCTGATTCCACTGAAAACAGAGAGCCATCAGGCAGAAAAATAAATGGATGCTTTACATTTTATGAGAGGAACCACTGGCTGGTGATTGGCATTCACCTTGGTGATTTACCCATGTCTTTCAATTGTCTGTCATTGGCATTAGTGAAGGCAACTGAACACAATTGCTGCAGTGAACGGTCATTTACAGTGTTTGAAGGACAAAACATAGCCCCATGATACACAGATTCAGTATCTGGTTTAGTGAGGTTTGAATTATTAGAACCTGGAAAAATTTCTTCAATATTCTAAACCTCAATTTTTTTTAACTGTAAAATAGGAATAAGAAATAGTAACTCTTGGAGTTTGTTGCCAGTGATTCACACCTATAATTCTAGCTACTTGGGAAGCTGAGATTGGGAGGATCACAGTTCAAGGCTGGCTTAGTCAACTTGTTTATGAGACCCCCATCTCCAAAATAAACAGGGTAAAATGAACTGGAAGTGTGGCCTCAGAGGTAGAGTGTCTGCTTTGCGAATGCAAAGCCCTGAGTTCAAACTACAGTCCTAACAACAAAAAATAAAGAAATACTACCTCGTGATTTAATATAGTCATGTATCTCAACCATAGCAACATGTAAACTTATACAACTGTGTTTTAAATTCAACTTCTATTATCATGTATGGTATCAATACACTATGAATACTGTATCATAAAATTATATGATAAAAGGCAAGAAAAACAGGAAATAACCAAGGGCATATGCAAATAGAATAAAACTTCTAAAAATCTCTTGTGCAATTGAGAGCACCAAATGTTTACCTTTAAACATAGCGGAGGCTGAAGAAGGAATCATTAGAAACAAGATTGTATAGTATATGTAATAATAAGATCAAATGCATTGTTGATCAAACTATAGGTAAAATTCCCTTAACTTGCATGTGAATTTAGACACAAATTCCTCCAAAGAATGCTTTCAAACTTTTGGCTGACCACATTTCTAACATTCTAGAAACTTAACAAGTCATATTTTAATACTTAAAAGTCTACTTGAAGCATGTCAAAAATACCATGCAGATATGGACTGCCATGTCCACATACCAAAGAGTTAATGGAAAGAGAGAGATATGTGGTTGCTGGACTAACAAAATTCATTTTGGGAAGGTCATGATAAATTGCATTGACCAACTACTAGGATCAGAGTGTTGGAGATAAAAGTAAGACTATCAGTTTCTCTACCTCGGCACTGATCTGTGACATTCTCCATTGAAGAATAATGCATGTTGAAAGAATGACCGTCTATAGATTCAAAGAAATACCACCAAAGGACCTTGAAACATACCTGTGGTTTGGGGAGACAGACCATAGAGAGTTGATACACCGCTGCAACCCTCGGAGCAGCAGTAGAAAGTAAGAAAGCACTGTCTGCTTCTATGGCATCCTCTAGTTGCAGGGTAACCATATGCAGAAGTTTGCTCATGGCAGTGTGTTTCTTACATGTGCTCATGAACTTTCATCTGGTGAATCACTTTTTCATTATCAAAAGCATTCAAGTTTGACTGGGTGCCAGGGGTTCACACCTGTAATCTTAGATACTCAGGAGGCGGAGATCAGGAGGATCATGGTTCTAGGCCAGCCTAGGCAAATAGTTTGTGAGACCCTATTTCAAAAATATCTAACCCAAAAAAGGGCTAGAAGAGTGACTCAAGTGGTAATGTATTGGCCTAGCAGTATGAGGGCTTGAGTTCAAGCTCCAGTGTCTGCCAAAAAAAAAAAAAAAGAATCAATTGTGGATATGATATTATTGAGTGATTATATCAAAAGGTTCTTGATCTCACCAAGGACATATAAAATGAAAGGGTTTAGGGAACATTTGAAATATAAATATTTTTAGTGTTGAAAATTTCAAAAATCATTTAGTAAAAAGATTTAAATTTTCATCTTAACTCCACTCTGCAATCTGTAAGGTCTTTGACATTCATTCAGTGCCTCTACTCCTTGATTTCTCTGTCTGCACTTACTGAGAAAATTGTGATGAATAAATCACATCATACTTATAACAACCAACATTTTTATTACATAGTAACTCCTCAATAAGTGGATTAGACCACAACATTCTCTCAGATGAATAAACTTTGCACACTGCTTATGTACATCCATTCAACAAAACAGAGACATACTTACCTGTTTCTTTATGATTCAGCATCATCTGTCAATATCATACAAATATCAGTCCAGTAGCCTGCTGGACTAAAGAGTCACTGGGGTATAAAGCTAATAGTTTTGCAATTGAGGATTTCTATACCAAGTGCAGTTTGCGTTACTAATATTTGGGGAAATGGTAAAACAGATGCCAGTGGAGTCTTGTATTTATAAGAGCTACAGACACGTGTCAGTGGCTCAAAACCTGTAATCCTAGCTACTCAAGAGGCAGAAGTCAGGAGGATCATGGTTTGAATCAAACCCTGGCAAACAGTTCGCAAGACCCTGTCTTAAAAAAATCTTTCACAAAAAAAACTGGCAGAGTGGCTCAAGGTGTAGGCCCTGAATTCAAATCCCAGTACTGCAAAAAAGAAGTACAAAAAGTTAAAGTTTAGTAGTTCAGTAGGATTGTTAAATAATTTAATTTTGAGACATGGTCTCACTGTATAGTTTAGGATAACCGAGAACTCAAGATCCTCCTCTGGGTGCTGGGATTACAGGCATTTACCACTATACACAGCTCATCAATTGTTTTAATATTATCAATTTTTGTGGGCACAGGAATAATATGTAGCCTATTGACATAGACAGCAAGAAAGAAATGGCAATGTTCACTATTTACTCTTAAAAAAGAGTTCAGACTGAAGCCTTAGATGAAGGTGACTTTGGGTCTTAGGATGTGATTACAATTCCCATATTTCACAATTTGAAGAAAATTCATGTACTATCATGATTCAAGTGACATGTTTAAATAAACCTTACCTTCAATTGTGTCCCAACTTATAATTTTCAAGGTTTATTACTCCACTTGATGCTTTGCACACTCCTCTTTGTTTGGAAAACTCACTGAGTATGGCTCTTTATGGATGAAGAAACTGAGCCCATTATAGTCATAAATTAAATTTCAG
The DNA here is from genome assembly GCF_047511655.1 of Castor canadensis. Lineage (NCBI taxonomy): Eukaryota > Metazoa > Chordata > Mammalia > Rodentia > Castoridae > Castor > Castor canadensis. Next base: position 126,619,908 of record NC_133386.1, read on the forward strand.
CTAGTCAATGTACAATTTATATAACCCAGAAATTCTGAGTCACAAATATGAATAATATAATCATATTGTTTTTAAAATATATGTAAATTGGACTGCCTGCTGTATGATCAATACATGCTTTCTCCTACTTCTCAGACTACTGAGAAAACAGTCCATAAAAACTGATAGTCTTTTGCCAGGAGTTCTGAGGAAAGAAAGATTGAATAAGAGAGGACAAAATAACCAAGACTGGAATAGTGTACAGTTACAATTTTTTACAACTTTTAAACCTCTCTATTTAGTTCTGCCAAACTTTATAGACAAGATTAGGGTTTTCTTTAATATATTGAGGAGTTAGACAGTAGGAATATAGTTTTTTTTATATTTTTTGGCAGTACTAGGATTTGAACTTGGGGCCTCACACTTGCTAGACCAATGCTCTACTGCTTTAACCAGCTCTTCAGACCTTTTGGGTTTAGTTATGTTTCACATAGAGTCTCATGCCCACTTCCTGGGTTAGCCTGGATCACAATCCTCCTACCTATACCTCCCATGTATTTGGGATAATGCATTCACCACCATGTCAAGCTTGTTTATTGAGATCAATTCTTGCTAACTTTTTGCCTGAGCCGTCCTCAAAATGTAATCCTTCCCGTCTCCCCCTTCCAAATAGCTGAGATTACAGGTATAATCCACCATGCTGCACCCAATATGATTAGAATTCTTTCCCTGCTATAAAATATTTTTATGTGTTCCTGTATGTCATTACAATAATCATGATTCAATATGTTAATCTGACCTAATAATAATGATACTCCTAATGAATGTCCTAATAAGGGACATTTCATACCTGTATCTAAAAGCTCCTGGAGCTATGTATATAAAATAGCAAGTCCTCAGTAAGTTTCTTTGTGAATAAATGAGTTAATGACTTAATATGTGAATAATTTAAACAATGAAGAGATGAATAAATGAATAGCTTCCTTAGGAAGGATTTTGAAGAGTATATAAGGCAGCATTTGGCAAAAATGTACCCTAAACTGGGACGTATTAGATCTAAGCAGGGCATTTTAAAACTTGAATGGGGCCAAATGATCAGAAGTGATAAGTGGTAATACAATGTGGTGTGGTAAAATTTAACATTGTGCCTGACACATGGAGTCACTATGACTCCCTTATCTTTCTAACATCCAGCCAACATTTAGGTCATCCAGGTCATTCTGGTCCACTTGGCTCTGTCTGCTCTCCTAGCCTTTACTGCAATACTCCCAGCCAGCATCATCAAGTGCTGAGTTTTCCTTTGCTTCATGACTGTGAACTTCTCCACAGAAAACTCCAAAAATGAAAATTCATATAGCTTCTAAAAACATCTCAGTGTACACTTTTATGTGATGTGATTTGTAACATTTGAGGTGTATTTTATTATTGCTTTGCTCCTCCAATACTATGGAAAATTTGAATATAAAGAGTGAGATACACAAATAGTTAGACATACCTTGTAGTGAAAATACTCAAGTTGAATCTTGGCTTTGCCACTTAAACCAATGTGATTTTGGACAAAGTATGCCTTTCTTTTGTTTCCCTTCTCACTTTTAAATAGTCTAGGAAAAATACTCGTGGAGTAGAGAACATTAACCAAGAATGTGTAGAAAACACATAGTATATACCAGGCACTTGAAATAGTCTCATCCCCTTTTCTTATCCTTTTCTTTTACTACTTCTATTTCTAGAAATCACATTCATTTGTCCATGGTGCAAATATTTATTAATGACATATTATGAAGTTAGCAGAGCTCTAGGTACTGTTTATGATTCAGGATGAATTTGAAGAGTCTCCTAAAGGATCTTCGAGTTAAGTAGGAGGTGATAAACATGTAAGTAACAGGATAAACTAAGACATAAAAATAAATGATAAGCAGAGGTAGAAAATCACTGCTATGAAAATGTAGAATGAAGGACCTATTAATTCTGCTTAGGGTAATTAGTACATTTTTCACATTTTAATTTTAGAACCCTAGAGACATTAAACATAATTTTGACAGAATGTACAAAAGACATTTGAAATAGAAGGAATAGCAAGAAAAGCATGTAAAAGTTGCAATATTTTCAATAAATGGGAAATGGCTTAATGTAGTTGAAATATAGACTACAAACAATGTGTAGGAGGCAAGGGCAATTTGTGTATGGGAAAACAATGAAAAAATTAAAACACATATAATTTTTAATTGAGTCCTGGATATCTTTCCATGGACTTTTAAAAACTGTTAAATCATATTCAGACAACTAATTATTTTGAAGTAAATACATGCCTATCTTACAGCACACACCAAAATAATTTTATAAACTAGAATATCTAGTACATACTAAAAGAAATATAGAAGACAATGTACATAAACTGCAAATGTCAAAGATATCACCTATAAAATTGGAAGGCAAATAATTAAATTCAAGAAGCTTAGAAAGTGTTTCAATGTTTAATATATAAACTACCTTTATAAATTAGAAGAAAATAGTCATCCCAAAAGTAAAACCCATTAAGATATCACCATTTTCCTATTGAAATAGAAACTATTTTAAGTGATTTAAAATTATAAATTTGTTTGCAATTTAGAGAGTAGGAATTCTTATCTAGTAGGCGTAGGTATATAAATTATACAACAACATAGAGATGATTTTCCAAGCATGTATCTCAACCCTTTATATTATGTGCTTTTTGTTTCTGATATGATAATTATATATCTTATGATGTATAGTGTAGTGTTTCAGTGCATATATACATTATATAATAACCAAAGCTGAGTACTTAGCCTATCCTTCACCTCATACATTTACAAATTCTTTGTGGTTAGAATATTCAAAACCCTCTTCTTGTACCTTCAATACATCATTGTTTACCATAGTAACCCTACTGTGAATAAAACACCAGAACTTATTCCTCCTAACTATAACATTGTATCCATTGACTAATCGCTCCCTCATTCTTTTTGAGCTAGCTATAGCATTGGGAAATTTAGCAAAACTCTAATCTCCATATATTAAAGCTTTTTAAAATATACTATAATAAGTTTTTAATAAGGAATACTTATGAAGCTCTTAAAAACTGTGTCATTAAAATTATGTCATAACAATGTATTCAAACTACTTTATAACATACAATTATTACATTAAAACATACAAATGTGTACACATATGCACACATATGTACATATTCATATGCTTACATATGCATACACACATTCAAATATACGACCAGGAAACATGAGCATAGGTACACTTAAATGTAATTTCTGTGTGTTTAGAATATAGTTATTGTGCCATTTCAAAGTTCTAATTCATTCATATTTTCAAAGTTTTAGTAATTCTAATTTATATTATAATAACTAAAATTTAAAGTATAGCATTTTCATGTAAAAACCGACCCTAAATCCTGGAATATAACAAATTGCTTTAGTAACACTATTTGTATTCAACCTCTCCCTACCATTTTGGTTCCTTGAGAAGAAGGCTCATAAGACACTTTAGTGCACTGATGAAGTTCTCTAGACTTTACTTCAAAAATAATCTAGAAAAATATGTGAACTTTTGAATATGAATTTTATTTTGATTTACTTATTAAGTAAAAAATAATTTTATATTTTATTTTGTTGTGCAAAATAAAAATTAAAAAAAGATAGGCTATTTAACGAATAGTCTTCCATACACTGGCTACTTCTATTTGTATTAGTAGCTCGTGAAAGCCTCATATTCCAATGCCCGGGGTCCTGGGTAGCATGGGCTACAAATACTGTGCTTCTGGGCAATGAGAGCTTTGCTTTTGAGTTCTATGCATGGAATGGATTTGAATAATCTTATAAATTCTCATCTTTTATTATAAGGCCATATAGTCACACTCAGGCTGAATGAGGTGAGGAGGGATTAATTAATTATGAAATTATTATAGAAATGATCCAGAATCCATTTTCTTTACAATGTAGAATAGACACATTTCCCATAATATAGAAAGTCACAAGTGGCTGCATTCTATCATAAGGTCTATGCTTTGATCTGATGTGGTCCTGTGGGCTCCTGTTTATATCACTATTGGTCAGAATATCATTGTGAATGACATTATATAAGAAGTCTGATTAAGTTGATACAGGAAAGAGTAGGAAATACTCTGGAGTTAGTAGGTATAGGTAAGAACTTTCTCAATGAAACCCCAGCAGCACAGCAACTAAGAGGTAGCATAGATAAATGGGACCTCATAAAACTAAAAAGCTTCTGTTCATCAAAAGAAATGGTCTCTAAACTGAAGAGAACACCCACAGAGTGGGAGAAAATATTTGCCAGCTACACATCAGACAAAGGACTGATAACCAGAATATATAGGGAACTTAAAAAACTAAATTCTCCCAAAACGAATGAACCAATAAAGAAATGGGCAAGTAAACTAAACAGAACTTTCTCAAAAGAAGAAATTCAAATGGCCAGAAAACACATGAAAAAATGCTCACCATCTCTAGCAATAAAGGAAATGCAAATTAAAACCACGCTAAGATTCCACCTCACACCTGTTAGAATAGACATCATCAGCAACACCACCAACAACAGGTGTTGGCGAGGATGTGGGGAAAAAGGAACCCTCTTACACTGTTGGTGGGAATGTAAACTAGTACAACCACTCTGGAAAAAAATTTGGAGGCTACTTAAAAAGCTAGACATCGATCTACCATTTGATCCAGCAATACCACTCTTGGGGATATACCCAAAAGACTGTTACTCCAGAGGCACCTGCAAACCTATGTTTATTGCGGCACTATTCACAATATCCAAGTTATGGAAACAGCCAAGATGCCCCACCACTGACGAATGGATTAAGAAAATGTGGTATCTATACACAATGGAATTTTATGCAGCCATGAAGAAGAACGAAATGTTATCATTTGCAGGTAAATGGATGAATTGGAGAACATCATTCTGAGTGAGGTTATCCTGGCCCAAAAGACCAAAAATCATATGTTCTCCCTCATATGTGGACATTAGATCAAGGGCAAACACAACAAGGGGATTGGACTATGAGCATATGATAAAAGCGAGAGCACACAAGTAAGGGGTGAGGATAGGTAAGACACCTAAAAAACTAGCTAGCATTTGTTGCCTTAACGCAGAGAAACTAAAGCAGATACCTTAAAGCAACTGAGGCCAATAGGAAAAGGAGAACAGGTACTAGAGAAAAGGTTAGATCAAAAAGAATTAACCTAGAAGGTAACACCCACACACAGGAAATCAATGTGAGTCAATGCCCTGTATAGCTATCCTTATCTCAACCAGCAAAAACCCTTATTCCTTACTATTATTGCTTATACTCTCTCTACAACAAAATTAGAAATAAGGGCAAAATAGTTTCTGCTGGGTATTGAGGGGGGGGAGAGGGAGGGGGCGGAGTGGGTGGTAAGGGAGGGGGTGGGGGCAGGGGGGAGAAATGAACCAAGCCTTGTATGCACATATGAATAATAAAAGAAAAATGAAAAAAAAAAAAGAAGTCTGAAAGGATCAGGGACATCATTTTGGAAGTAGAATGAACTAAAAATAAATTCATCATGTCCAGATAACTTTTCTCATAGTGAAAAGCCCTTATACACTTAGTTTACAACATCAGTGCACTCTTCCACAACGGTAATTTAAATTTGCATCAACAAGAATCCATATTATTTGTCTACATCCTTCCCTAAAAGTGGAAAGCTTAACGTTTTGACCTGAGAACTCACTCAGCCAGCTAAGATTCTATGTGTATAAAGTTATACTGTAAACCAAGCTGATAAGTCAAACAAAATTTAGCTTGAAAAATAACTGAAATAGAATTGAGGAATAAAGATGAAAGGACATACCTGAATTCCACACACAACAGCAGGAAGATCAGAGTAAGAAAGACAGAGTTTATAGGCTGAGAGTGTTGCCACATATGCTTCATTGGGACATATCTTCCTTCAGCTAAGACCCAGCCATAGACCTGATGGATAACAAGACAGCCCATTGTTACAATATGTATCTGATGGGACATAGGCAAGTCAATATTGACTATATGAAGACTTCCCATTTTGATTATTTGATTTATCAATAATAAATGTAAAAGTATACATTTTATTTGGGATGATTTTCTAGTAGGCACTGAGGTAGGAATTATCAAGGTAAATGTCACCATGGTCGTAACTACATCAACAAAAGGAAAGGCAAGGAATTATAATTACCAGAAAACTTTGAATTAGTTTTGAATTCTTACTATGTACCAGACAATTAGGCAGGACTTCAAATTCCTTGACAGTTGTGGGAAATGGGTAAAACTGATATTGTTACAGGACAATATATATTAAGATTGCCTAGATTATAACTGGTGAAATATGCTAGATCTTATTGCTGCACTGTCTGTCTTTGAGTAATTAATAGTGGAATGATGGAGTGAAGTCAAAAGGCCAGAGAAATGGTATTTTGAGGGTAATATGAATTCAAGGATGAACTATTAGTTACTATCTAAAACAAAATCAAGAGGTGTTCAGTTGGACAGTGGCAGCAATGGCATTCAAAGATCAGAACTCGGGGTTTTCTTTGCTTGCATATGAATTTTACGGTTGACTTTTTATCGATAAAGAAGGACTAGAACTACTATATGATCCTGTGTTGCCACTCTGAGGCATATATGGGAAGGAATGTGGGTCAACATGCAATAGAGACACTGCATTCCCATGTTTATTGATGCACTGTTCCCAGTAGACAAGCTATGGAACAAGCTTACATACTCAACAACCAATGAGTGGATAAAGAAAATGTGGTATAAATATACAGTATACAATGGATTATCATAAAGTTAAATAAGAACTAAAGTATGCCATTTGAAGAAGTGGATGAAACTGGAGATCATCATGTTGAACAAACAAGCCAAACTCAGATAGACAAATAACAAGTTTTTTTGCTCATATGTAAAATTGAAACCTAAAAAAAAATATGGCATGATTATAAAAGTGGGACTGTTTGAAGGGGATATAAATATATATATATAAAAAGTTTTAATATATATGTATATTGCATAGGTGTACAAATAATGCATATAATGTATATATACCTGAATTATATATATATGAATTAGTTTTTAACTCTTACTTATGCTATGTGTGTGTGTGTGTGTGTGTGTGTGTGTGTGTGTATGAGAACAGCATAATGAAATCCATCAAAAGGTTTTAAAATGGGGGGAGTAAGCTTAAGGAAGAGGATCAGAGGGGGTGAATTTGATCAAAGTACATTCTATGGAAATATCACAATGAGACATCTTGGTGCAATTAATTTATGCTAATAAAAAAGGATCAGAAGTTGTAGGTTAAAGAAATATGCCCCAAATCAGTCTTCCATGATGTTTAGTGTAGATTAATATAATATACTATGTATAGAGTAATCAATTATTTTATTAACACAAAGATTCATTAATTCATTAGTACCTCTGGTGGTTATTAAGGCACTATTCTGTGCTCTGGGGATTAAGCAATGTAACAAAATTTAAAAATAGAGATAAAACTCCTGAATCATGTATTTTTTACAAAGTAGACTGTGCAATTTGTATGTGTAATAGAGAAATACAAAGTAGTCAAGGTACATGGTGAGTGGAGTTATAGGTGGTTCTTTTGTTCTTAATACTTTTGGAAAAGATCACCTTTGAAGTCTTACGGAAATAGTAGTCTTCAGTTAATGATCTGAAGGAAGTAAGGAAACCATACAGGTATCTTGGAGAAAAACACATTTTGTGAGAGGGAGCCAAAATACAAGTTGTGCAAACTGCAGGAGCCTGCTGTATCTGAGCAATAGCAAGGAGGAGGTCAACAGGAAATCTAGTCTGTGAGTTATAAGGATGGATTAAGAAACCTATATACTCCAAGGGATCTGACAAGAGAGTTCTGAACAGGTGTTTGGTTGAAGGGACAGGAAGAAATGAAGGAGCAGAGAGATCCGATATCTGGTATTATGACAATCTCAGTAAGAGAAATGGTTGCCTTGGACAGGTTGTTAACAACAAAGATGGGAAGTAGTGGTTGGATTTGAAATACTGTACATTCTAGTGAGACCTAAGCAGGATTATCCAGTATTTGAATGTGGAATATAACAGAAATAAAGAAACTGAAAATTATTCCATGATTTGGAGCCAGGAATCACAGAGAAGGTCTGTATTCTGATCAAAGAGTAGTACTTTGACGTAAGAATATAGAGGAAAATAAGGAACCAAAAAATTGTTTTAAGCATATTAATGTAAGATATCTCGATATATCTAAGAATTGATACCATATAGGTATTGGCTATGATAGGTAGTAACATTTTAGGCCAAAAAAGTTCAAGGTTTCTGAAAGTTTGGTCAATTTAGGTTCCTGGTTTGTTTTTGTGTTTGGGGTATATAGTTTGGTGGTGAGATTCACATAACATGAAATGAACTACTCAAAAGTTTACAATTTAGAGCACTCACCATTTTATGGAATGGTAACCTCTCACTTTGTTCTAAAACATTTTCATCATCCTCAGAAAGAATCATGTACTCACTGAACAATTGTTCTCCTTTCTCCACTTTTCTAGTCCCTGCCGACCATAAATCTGAATTCTATGTCTAAGGATTTAACTATTCTAAACATTTCAAATAAACAGAATCATGAACTGTGTGATTTTCCTATGTATCTTGCACTTTTCATAGTGTTTTGAGGTCCATTCACATTGTAGCATGTGTCAGTTCCTCATTATTTTTTAAAGTTAAATGATTTGTTATTATAAGGCTATACCACATTTTTTAAATGCTGATATCCACTGATGGGCATTTTCTTGTTTCCACATTTCAGCTGTTGTAAATACTGCTGCTATGAGCATTTGTGTACAAATAGTATGAATATCTGTTTTCAATTCCTTTGGGCATATGCTAGCTAATTTAAGTTTGAGACTTCCTTTAGTCCTTTTTACCTATCTGAATACTAAATGTGATATTGGCAGTAGAGTTCCAAGTAAAAGAATTGACAACAGCTTCAATAAAGTGAGGGCTTCGTCATTAAAGGGATAGTTTGAATCAAAATAGGAAAAAAGGTGATCATTTTCCTGTAAAAATTATGGCTTTTAAAACAAGGAGAAGTTTTTCCCTAAACAAATACAGCTTGTTTATAAAGTAATAAAACCCATCTGAAGGGAATAAAAAAAATCAAGATTTTGGCTCCAATACCTGCCTTACCTTTAATGCTTTGTGAATATTGTGACATAGGGATTAGAACAAGTCATAGACAACTTCTTGACTATATTGTGCTAATTTATTAGCACTTGGTAATAAGGTAAACAGCTCTGACTAATCTCCTTTTGTGTAACACTGAATTAATAAATATGCAATTAATGTTTATTAGAAATAGCAACACATTACAAACACCAAGAACAGTGCCAATCTCTATGGCCTTTTTGATTCCCACCATAAATTACACTCATTGTCATAACTGACAAGTAGCATAGAACATAGGAAAAATGTCAATTTGGAAATAATTATTCTGATTGACTTAATACTTGGGCATAATTATATCTCTTTTAATAAAAGAAGTAAAAAAATATTAAATCATATGCATGTTACTATATTTTAGTTATAAATAGTTAAACTGGGAGGGTTTCTCTTTTGATTTGTCAGATATTTATTCTAAATTGATACATAGCTTTTAATTAATTAAAATTTAGAGAATGATAAGCAAACCTCTACTTTTTAACTTGTTTATAAGGTAAAAAGTAAATCTGTGTGTTAACAAAGATAGTTTAGACAGTATAAACATAATATTTTATTATTCTTAATTTAAGGTTCTATCATGAATTTGCTAAAGGAGACAAACCATGAGGATGTCGTTAGTATCCAAAGGCAAAACAGATTTATAGAAACTAGTTCAAAAACATACCAATACTGATAAAACAGTGAACAAAAGGAACTTTCAGTTTTTAAAGATTTTTTTTGTCAGAAATAATCAGAATTATATTAAAACATAGAAATATAATACTACATAGAGTTATGTTATATTTCTGCAACTTCATTATTGAATACTGTAGTCATTATATAGGAAAAATCTATTTTATTACATTTAACTATAATTCACATAACAATTTATAGGAAAGCACATTCGTCATATATATTTAGATTGTTATGCACCTAAATTAATTTACTGAAACCAATGTGCCTGTATTTGGAGTGAGGAAGTAATTAAGCTTAAATGAGGACATAAATATATAAGAGGAAACACCAGAGCTCACTCACCCTCCCTCCCTCTCCCTCTCTCCCTCCCTCCTTCTTTCTCTTCATCCTTCTCTCCCTCTCTCTTTCTCTCTCTCTCTCTCTCTCTCTCTGTTATGTGGGGTCATAATGAGAAGGTGGCCATAACAATGTTACAAATAAGGAAGACTGTTCACTAAATCTTGACCTTGGACTGCCAGACTTTATCTGTGAGATTTAAATTATTGGTGCTTAGGCAAACTTGGTAGTTTGTTATGGAACCCTGAGCTGACTAATATACAGATACACACCGATACATATGCACACACACACACAGTACACTAACTAATTTTTGTATCTATACAAATAGGTGACATATTTAAACTTTAAGTTTCAGAATATAATTAACTTTTTAAGTATATCAAATCAATAGTATAGCTGTCATATTGAAATTATCATCTAAATAAACCACACCATTTCCATTGAAAAACTAAGAGGTCATAATCATAAGCTTACACTTGTAGTAAATATTCTATAGAGTTTCAATTGAGCTGTATTAATTACCACCTGTAAACCACAAAACAATTGAACTCAAAGTCATATAGTCATGTACTTGCTAAAATATCATGCTAACTCAACATTATATGTTGGCTTTTATCCTAAATTGAGTCATTCCAATTGGTTCACAAATTAAAGTATTATCAGAAAGGTAACATTAACACTTTTAATATAATTTGTAAATTTCTGTTGTACTAAACCACATTTAAAATAATTATTAAGTTCTCCAATTCTAAGTATCAAGCTTTTCTACTTATCTAGATCTTAAATTCACAGTTAAGTAGGTTTTTTTTTGATTTACTAGTTTTGTTAAAAAAATAATAACAACTCTAAAATGATTGGTTGTCTTTCTTTCTCAGGGAACGGAAAAGACTTAGACACAGGAAAACATATTATCCTAGATATCCAAAACAAAAAAAATTACTAGAGATGGATTAAATAATATCTCAGGACCTTTATAATTCCATCAAGGCATGTAATAAAAAATTGGTGCTCATTATTACTTGATGTGTGGAAATGAAAGAGGGCTCAAAAATTAAACAAACTGAGCTTTCTTTTGGAGAGGCCAAACATATGATGGAGAAAAGACAATCTCTTCAACAAATTTTTCTGGGAAAACAAGATATCTGCATGCAGAAAACTGAAATTAGATCCATGTACAAGTATCAACTCAAAGTGAATTAAAGACCTTAATATAAGACCTGAAACCTTGAAATTAGTACAGGAAAAATCAGGGAATACACTGGAAGCAATAGGCATAGGCAATAACTTCCTCAGTAGAACTCAATTGGCTCAGCAACTAAGAGAAAGGATTGATAAATGAGGACTACATGAAAAAAAAATCATCTGTACAACAAAAGAAATGGTTTCTAAATTGAAGAGGCCACCCAAAGAATGGGAGAAAATCTTTGCTAGCTATATATCAGAAAAGGGATTGATAAACAGAACATACAGAAAATTCAAAAAACTAAACTCCCCAAAAAATCAATGACCCTATGAAGAAATGGATAAAGGAACTGAACACAGCATTTTCAAAGGAAGAAGTCCAAATGGCAAAAAGTACATGAAAAAATGTTGACCATCTCTGTCCTTAAAGGAAATGCAAATCAAAACCCCATTAAGATACCACCTGACTCCTGTTCGAATAGCTACCATCAAGAACATAAACAACAAATGTTGTTGAGGATGTGGGGAAAAAGGAACCCTCATACACTGCTGGTATGAATGTAAGCCAGCATAACTGCTATAGAAAACCATATAGAAGGTCCTCAAAAAAACTATACATAGAACTACCATATGATTCAGCAGTACTACTCCTAGGGATATCCCCAACGGAATGTAAGTCAGGTTACAACAAAGGCACCTACACACCTAGGTTTATTGCAGCACTATTTATAATAGCTAAGCTATGGAAACAGCTAAGACGTCCCACTACTGATGAATGTATTAAGAAAATGTGGTACTTATATACAATGTAATTTTACTCAGTCACAAAGAAGAATGAAATTTTGTCATTTGCAGATAAATGGATGGAACTGGAGAATATCATCTTAAGTGAAGTTAGCCAGGCTAAGAAGGCCAAAGGACAGTGAATGTCCTCACATTGTCTTTGTTTTCATTTTTGTTCTGCACTATCTCTCAAATAGTTTTATTCACATCAACACTTTCCCAACCTTCCTAGCATAATTTCAAATTGTCAGAGAAATTATGCCAGTTAGGGAAGTAAGTACACATTAAGGTTTCGTTGAATCAAATATTTAGACTAAAGGGCATACAGATAACATAGCCTGAGAAGACCTTATAAGAACTAAACCTGTATCTCCTAAACCAAGCATAAATTCAGACAGCACCAAATGCTACCGCAGCTCTAGTTATGTAAGAATTTATAATGCAGTTCTAAAAGATCCAGAGACTAAGGAGTCTCTACATCATTTTAAAATACAAACTCGAGAAAGAATTAATTCAGTGAGGATGGCAATCCGAAAAGAACTTATGAAATGGTCAGCGCTCTGCACAGGTTGAGAGATGGAGTCCCGGGACCCTCTATACTGTCAGGGAATTTCTTTGTAGTTTTACAAAGGAAAGGAAACAGGAATCAGAAAGGAATACCACAGTGTTGGCTAGCAACAAAGCAAGCTTCCACTGAGAATAGCAGCTTTCAAATTTCATAAAATAATTAAATGATTCTTAAAGAAGTTTCCTCATTCCTAAGAGTCAAAATAAGTGCAAATTTTTCTGTCATTTTTCTTAATCTTTCTTTCATAAAATGATATGCATTTCAATCTATTAATAGTCTATGAAGCAGTGGAATAACATGTAAATAAATATCAGCAACAAGTTGGAGATCCATGTATAAACCCTAAACTTTACACAAATTTTTCCAGTCCTCTTATAAAATATGCAAGCATGAAGTTTAAAGGAAAGTACAAACTTTTTGGCAGAGTCCCCTCCTGCAAGAGGAAAATGTGTCTTCAGTATTAAATATCTACATCTGTTCTGAACAGCTGCTTCTCAGGAAAAAAAAAAAGATCTATACTCTATGGAGGGGGACACAATTCTTTAGTGAATACTGTACCTCCCAAGATCTGATCCTGTGGCCATCCAATGGCCTTGTGCACCCTACTTTCCAAAATATTTCCATCTACCTCTATCACCCCTCAAAGGAGAAAATCTCAAGTGCACTCCAGCTTCTCTACTCATGTCAAAGATTTAACCCCTGGTGATCCTAGTTCTCTCCACCAGTTCAGATAGAAATGGCCAAAGAATGAATTTAATGAAAATTGCTTCTTCCTTCATGACCCAGTTTATGATGCCCCAAAAGGTGACAGAAGAACTAAATTGAAAACTCCCATTTGGAAAATGAAAGAATAAGAGAAATACAGCAAATACTACTCTATATCAATAAAGAGATCGTCCAGGACTGGTATTACAATGAACCCTTGTCCTGTGGTGCAATATAGTGGTGCTGATCTCTGGGATGTATTTCTTCATGACATACCTAAAAATTTCCCAGTCTACTCTATGCCCATGCAAGTTAAGAAATCCAGGGGTTATTTTAGGAATTTAATTTCATAAGATATTATACAATAGAGCTTTGGTTTCTTTAGAAATACAATACTCTAAGAAATTCAATACTTCAACCGCGTGCTTGAAGTGAATTCCATGAGCCAGAAATAACTCTAAAAACATGTTTCTTAAGCCCAGCATGGTGGTACATACTTGTAATTCCAGATACTTAGGAGGGTAGTCTACTGAGATTCTTGCCATCCCAGCAAAGTTAGAAACTGCATCTCAAAAAGCAAACCAACAAACAAAAGGGCTAAGGGTGGGGCTCAAGAAGCAGAGGGCTTGCCTAGTTGTGCCTACTTAGAATGCAGGAGGCCCTGGGTTCCCAGTACTGGGGGGAAAAAAGTTCCCTAAATACATTTCTCAATTCTATTTTTAATCTTTTATCTTTTTCATCTTCATATATTTACCTCTAAACTTAATAGTGCCTAACTTGAAGTCTGAAGTGGAAGATACTACTCTTAATATGATTTTTTTCATCAGAGTTGAGACATTCATTCATGGATCTTTGTTGATTGTATGTTTTTCCTTTTTTACAACATTATATGTTGCTATTTAAGGAACCAAGAACAGTGAACTTTTCCAAGTAATAGTAACCTTCATCCCTAGACTTACTCTATTTCTTTCTATCTCTGCTTAAAATACCCTCCAATCCTTTCTAATTTCTTTTTCTTGTTTTAAAATATTGCAGACTGCCAATAGCATTGAAAACTCTGGTTTAATCTAAGCATTGGCTCATTATTTTGTCAAATATTTTGGTACAGTACAGTAAAACAGATCTCTATAGCTTTCCAAACTTCTCTGCTTCTTGACGCTTAAAACCTAGCCACTAAGACAATTTCATATATTTAACCTCAAATTATATTTAAGCTAATAAGAGTAATGAAAACTGATACAATTATCTCTAAATTTCAAAAGCTTTACATAGTAAAATGTTTTGTTGCTTATCAATTGAGTTCTCCTGAAAGGCTCTAATGCTCTTTTCCATGTTATCATTCAGTAGACCAGAATGACAGCAGCTTCACTGTCTTCTTTGAAGATTAGAACTGGGATGGTTGACAATGACTTCAATTATTAGACTAGCACAGATAGAGAGATAACATGGAGGGGAAATCACATCAGCTTCTTAAACACCTGACCCCAAAAGTAACACATATCACATCTACATGTATCCTGCTGGCAAAAAAAGTACAGTGTTTAGGGCTTGGGTATATGGCTTAAGGGTTCTATGGCATCTACTAGCAAGAAGAGGCCTTGAGTTCAAGGCCTAGCAACACTAAGAAAGTGTAATGTTCACTTGGCTCTGCATTGATCTGAGGGGACTGGGGTCCATAGGTCTTGCTTGGGAGGTTAAGTCTTAGATGATACCTGCCCTCTAAACAAATGTGGGGAGGTGACCAGCATCATTCTTTGGGCTCAGTTTGCCATCTCTGTTCCAGATGTTAATTTAAGAATTAAGTTTATTGTTAGCTTCAGGTGTTAATTTTTCTCAATTAATTCTTACAATAAACTTTACCATGTGAATAACAAATTGTACTTCCACTGTTTAATTAAATGGAGCCTGTAAGAATGTTAAGTTATTAACAGTGGTCACATTGAACTCTAACAAAGAACTCTTAATAAAGGTTTTCTGATTTGTGTTTTTTCCCTTCTTTTCTTGGTATTTCTATAGAGAGTGGAAGTTTCAATTACTTAAAATTGTGGTTTTAGGAATTTTGTTAGTTCCTGAAAGATTAGGAAAATCTCTGAGAATTTCACAGCTGCAATTATCACTCTGATATTTATGAATGCCTACATTGTGCCAGGCATTATGTCAATGATAACACCAAAGGCATTTATTTATAGAAACAACTTCTTTTAAGACTTAATGTTCAGAAATATGGATCAGAAAAAGGACAACTCCATTGAGAAGATCATGTAAACAAGGATAATAATGCTGTTCTCTGGAAGTCTTTCCAACTCTTGACAATCTTCTTGTTTATCACAGGAACAGCCTGTGATGCTAGCCAGAATTCCACTTTAGATTCCTTTACACAATTGAGACAGTCAAATTTTGGGAAAAAATGAATATAAGAAAAATAATAAACAATAATAACCTGTAGGTCAGATTCTTTCCCAAGTCTATGAAATCTTCGTACTCTAAATGAAGAGCTCCAAGCAGAGATAACCTCCATTTCAATGTACCCTCATTTCCTAACATGAGATTACCTTCCAAGACTAGTGACATGTCAGCACTAATCAGCATAGGCTTCACCTCAGACCTATGTTTAATTTGGCTCTTTCATAGTTGAGAGAGACAGAGAGAGACTTTTCATTTTGCCCTTCTAGTTATAAAAAAAAAAAAAAAAAAAAACCACCAGTTTCTCAAAGAATTGCCTCACAGTATAACCTTGTATAACAGCTTATACAAAACTTCCTTCACACATTGTATTGGCTTCATCAGTAAAATAGTATTTTAATATGATATAAAAAAGACCAGTTGTTATTTATTTAGGGAGATTGTTTGCTTATAATTTTTCCATTCATCTTTCCAGTACTTTATTATTCACTCATTCAGCAATATACTTAAAGGTCACTTTGTGTAAAATTATTGTGTGGGATGTTTAGTGTAAGACATAATAAAATAAACAAACATGTCTAAACAGACTTGTCCACAAGAAGGATGCATTCTACTGTAGAAGTACACAAGTAAAGAGCAATTATAATAAAAGAATAGAAGTACATAAAAAATAAATGTGAATGAAAGAGCTCACTTACAGCTAGAGTAACCAAAATATACTTCCCAGAAGAGACAGAGGAGTTCTAGCACAATAGAGGGCCATTTTGAAGGGACAAGAATGTGACAATTGGCTAAACTGAACAAGTTTTCAATACCTACAGTATTGTGTAGTAGAAAGGTTTGTAAAGTAAGCATATAGCAGGATATGTGCCATTTTAGGGAATTCTGATTTTATTTTTTAAGCAACTGGAAACATGTAAAAATTTGTCCATTTTCCCCATGTGACAAATATTAAGAAATAGAAGATGGCAGTTGTTGGAAGATTTTCCTGCATTCAGGTTTAACTTAAATGTTAGCATTAGAAGTACCCAGACCTGTTATCAAACAGGAATCTATTACTGGTAAATGGCTTAATGGAATCTTTCATATATTCATGACCAAGACTCATGAGTGTAGTATTGCCTAATAGAAAATCATTAATTCCACTGGCACCAAATCCATTAATCACAATACATTCTTTTGTTAAATTCTGGTGTTCTTGAACATGTAATTTATAGGTCAAGTCTCACAAATATTTAGTTCAAAATAACTGAAGCATTGCTGAAGATTTATTGCTTATATTTGTAGCTTATTAATAAGCTTAAATATGATGACTAGACATTTGTCATAATTCAATTGGATTTCAAATTTGGCTGGATCTTACATAGACAAATAACCACACAGTGGCAGACTTGACTTTTTTTCTTCTTACATGCTTGGTTGGTGAATTTTGGGATCCATAAGTGACTACACTTGCTACAGCATAAAATAATTTGGATCAAATTAAGACACATAGAGAGGGAAGAAACACCAAGGTACTCTAAAGCACTATGGCTTTACAATAGGTCAATGAACTGAAATAATGTATATTAATACTTTCTAAGAGGAAGGGTCAGATCCTATTTATATAGTATGAATTTTCTAGCTCTTCTCACCTCAGTGATCAACTTGTAAGATGGGACACAAGAAAAGACAGCCTAAAGAGGTTTGTATTTGTTAGAAAAAAATGTCACATTCTTCTCAGACATAAAAAGTATAGCATTTGAGAAAGAGGTAAAAATAGTTAAAAATAAATAACACAATGGAAGACTAGTTCACTAGGGTTGCTACAGCAAAGTACTACAAACTAAGCATTATGATTTGAATATCAAGTGCCCCCATGAGGCTCATGTATTGAAGTCTTTGTTCCCAGTTGATAGGTGATTGAACCATGATAGCTCTGCCTTTACCAAAGAGTTAATCTACTAATGGACTCATAATTTGAAGGCATTATTGGGAAGTGTTGGAAACTTCCACAGGTAGGATTTATTTGAAGGAAGTAGGTCACTGAGGATGGTCCTTTGAAGTGTATCTTGTCCCTGACCCCCTCATCCCCACTCTCTCTGCTTCCTGGCCATCATGAGGTGAGCAGCTGTGTTCCACTACATTCTACTGCACCATAAAGCCCACAACAATGGGGCCAAGTGGCTGTGGTCTGAAACTTCTGAGTATGTGTCGAAATAAGTCTTTCCTCATTTTAAGTTTTTCTCTCATATTTTTCATGCTGATTAAAAAAAAAAAACCTAACATAGTAAGCAATTTAAAACAGTGATTTGTTAGCTCACAGTTCTATAAACTAAAGGTTCAGAGATTAAGTTGTACATAGGATTGGTTCCTTTTTGCAGGGCTGCAAGGGAAAATCTGCTCAATGCTACTTTCCTGGTGGGTTTCTGGCAATCTTTGGCATTCCTTAAATTGTGAAAAGCCTACCTCGTTTCTTCCTTTATCTTCATATGGTATTATTCCCTTGTACAGGTCTGTGTCTAATGCATACCTGTTATGCTAGATTAGAATTTACCCTAATGGCCTCATTTTAACTTTGAGGTGCTGGGGGTTAAAGCATCAAAATATGGATTTTAAGGAGACACAATTCAACATATAACAAATATGTTTACAGCGTCTCATGTATTAGCATAATATGTCAGAGGAAATATATTTTGGTTTGGATTATTGATTTTGTTTTGTTTTTTGTGGGGTAGGAACCAGATAATGGAGAGCCTCTATACACAATGGTGAGTAAATGTCACTGATTGGTGCTAAATTAGAGTGTGGTTTCTGGTATATTTGTAGTGGTAGCTAGAATAAAGGATGGTTCCTATCACTTATTAAGTGTTACTCAACTCAGTAATAGCATTAAGTCTTTTGTAAGCTAAATATTCATTATAACCCTATTAAGCAGAAAAATTATCCACAATTTATAAATCAAGTAGTAGAGGCAACTGCAGGTTTTATAACTACTAAAACAATTAAATTAGCATGTGCAAGACCCTGGGTTTAATCCCTAGCACTACCACAACAACATAAGCAATCAAGAGGTAAAGTTAAGATATTCCTTAACCTTATTCCAGGGACCAAGTCTCTCCTTCTTTATTTTAAATTATCCTAATTAGGCACTGTTACTTCCCCTTCTTCCAGTCCACATGGAAATAAAATTGGGTAGATCAGACACTCAGATTGCCTAGAACAGCCCAGGAGACTCCTCAGTAGATGAGTGTAACCTGAAAATTTGATTAAGACAGGAAATATGCAGGAGACTCTTGTCTACTTAGAATATAAAACAAAGAACAATCTCTGTGAGGTCTTTTACCTCACCATGTGAAAGTACATCCCAAAACCAAGTAGCATAATCACTAGGGTTGAATGATTGCTACATTAGTTAGAAAGAATTCTTTTATAATACACCAATGCACTAAAGTATTTGGAAGGACACAGCATCTAAGAAAGATAAACTTTTTTTTTTTACTACTAGCCTGACTTGATAATGGGTCCTATCAGTACTAACAATAATAGAAGTATTAACAAAATCAATAATATCAATTACACTCCCAGTAGTTCATGCTTCTAGAAATACCCCCAAGTATTCACTTTCTAATATGCTTCTCTCTCTCTCCTAACTTTATCTGAAATAGAAAACAGGCTCAAATATTCCAAAAGATAACCTGATAATATAATGCTAATGCTGCAAACTTTTAAATGGTCATCACACAAAATGCTGAAAATTCCCACCCATCACCACCATTCTTAAACCCCAATTAAGGCAAAAAGAAAATCTTCACCTCCTACACAATGGAAAGGAAGGATCTGGTTTTTCCTGCTCAGGTTCTGCTCTGAAGTTTCTGTATTACATGGTTCAGAAACTCACTTCAACTTCCTTACCTGCCCACATCATGAGCGGGACAAGTAGCAGCAATCACTTTGGGACCCAGAAGGAAATCTCATGAGTGTTGAGCTGTCAGAATGATTGTTACTAAACCTACTATAGCCTTATTGGTGGGCAGGAAATACAGAATGTAAGATCAAAATATGTCCTGTCACCTCACATTTCCCTTTTCCATTGCTTTTGTGTGGGATATAGGCAGCATATTTTCATTATATTTCCCATGATCTCCATGCATTTAACAAATCTCCTTCCTTTGTCCTTCCTTTGATACATCCTCTGTCCTACAGGCCACCTGCCTGCCTAGATATAAGGGCCTACCCACAACTCTCAGATTAATGCTACTTCTTACATGGTGTTAATTATATTCCCATTCTAAGAGACACACTATAATAGTTAAATAATAAGCACACAATAGACTGTGATCCTTTAATCTTTCATATGTACAAGCCTTTAAGAGACATTTCCATAAACATAGCCCAGTCTTACGTTCAGATGTAACATTTTGGCAAGAACTTAGCTCTAGTTTCATGATGAGAACTCTCTTCTCTTTTCTAACCCTGTCAACCTTCGCTCTGACTAGCATCCAGATTAATAGCTATTTAACTGCTGAACAATTATGACAGGTGATTAATTAATCTCAAGGAGCAGCCACTTGTGCTGCTATTAATCAGCCCATCACTAGACAGAAGGAGAAGAAAAGCAATCTGTATTTGTTACAAAATGGGCTAGACCGGCATTACTCAGGCAATAAGAAAAGGTCATTTTAGAGCTGAAAGCGCAATGAACAGGTTTTGTGAGATTGATGAGAGAGAATTATTTTCTGTATATATTATGAGGGAGAAAAATCTGTTCAACACAGTATGTTGAAAGAAAGTTAATACATAGAGAACGGATTCCTCCAGATGTGCAAAGTGCTTAAATCTTATACTGTGGGTATAAACTGATATTTCTGAGTTGCAATAGAAGGTGATGTATTGACTGTTGCCTTATCAATTCTGTAAATATCTCAATGACTTCAATGCTACATTGAAAATTAAAGAATCCATTTATGTGTATTGATCCATGACAGAAATTCACAAGCCACCATCCATTCTTGTTTTTTTCTTATTCTCTACAACCTTCCCTCAATCTACCCATTTGACAGAACTCAGTTTTGTCAGCTCCACTGTTGCTGCCACCACTATAATTTTAGATCTCATTAGCAATAATGTGTATATTAAGATGACCTTTCCTTGACTTGTTTTTCATGTGCAGTCTTGGTGATTTCTGTGTAGCTTTCATCTAAAATTAAAACTAGATATTGACATCTTTCTAATTAAACCCATAATTGAGATCCTGTCAAAGTGCTTGGCTTTGAAGCTTTTCAATGTACAGTGTCATAATTAAGACTGATATCAGACTACTTGGCTTGAATTATAGTTCTTATTCTCACTAGATATATGATTTGTGGTAAATCCCAACCTGGACAATATCTGCCTCAGAAAGAACATATGAATTTTAAATAGATTAATATATGTAAAGTGCTTAGAATAGTGTCTGAAATGCAGTATGTTCCTGAAATGCTAGCAATTATTATTTCCAGACAAAATTAACCTCATTTTTCTAATGTACCAAATGAGCTCTAACCTTCACACCTCATTCCTACAAAGAAATCTCATATGTATATTAACTTCTCTCACCTATTTATGTCATGAACAAAGTGACTTTTTCAATGTTCAGCTTTAGAAGCTTAATCACCTTTTCCAAGATGACCTTACAACTCTCACACTGCCCCTCTAGAAAGAACCTCTTCTCTACCCTGCCTCCTTCTTGTGTTCCACTATTAGATTTCTCTCATTCAGCTGTAATATTTAATTGCATTGAACATCACTGCTAATAGAGATTAAATTAATCATACTGAAGAATATTTCCCCATCTTTATTATCTAAGAGCATCTCACATGCAGCAGGAATTTAACCAATACCTTTGAATGAATGGATGGATGAATTAATGGTTGCAGCTGGTAAAACATCAAGTGAAGTAACAATAGTTCCACCAACTGAAGATGAATCAAGGAACTGATACCCTGACTGCTCCAGAAGCATAAATGGACATTAACTATCTGGGGCATCACTGTAATTGGACGTTAGAAAGAGTAGCCCAGATTGGAATAATTAGTGACTTGAGGCAAATCCATTGGATCACACTGTCTATTAAAATTACCATATGTGGGAAAAGTGCTAAAAAGTAAAAAAATTAAATAAATGAGATTTCCTTCTAGCAAATTGTTAGATGATGCTACTAGGCACAAGATGCCTCTTCATGAGGCTTTTCTGAGACACCAGGGCATTGCCAGTGATCTATAACCACAGTCTCTTAAGGTTCCATTTAACCTAACTGATGTAGAGATGCCACTCAGCACAAATATGTTATTAAAAAAAAATCATACCCTCATCCTCACCTCACACACTTTTTATAAGTCCCTTCCCAGCTGGCAGTAACACCTGTGTGAAAAGGGCACTTTCAAGTCCTTATTTTCCATACTAGTCATAATTTTTGTCACAATAACAAGCTTATGATTTCAGGTGGGTAACAAAACAGTAGGGGCAGATTAACTTTATGCAAAAAAAAGGATGCTATTTTCACATGGTTCAATTTACCCCTCCCTGTGTAACTGGGTTTAACTATACCAGAATGGGTTTTTGCAAAGCACCTGAGAAGGCACTTAGACTTAATTGTATAGTTCTGCTCCATACTAGACTATTTAATCAGGTACAAACTAGGGCAAAAGCCTTTTGGGTTTGCTTCCTCGGGGAAGCCTCTGTTGTAAGAACATGTAGTTAATCTGAACCCTAATTTTGATTCTACAAAATACTAAAATTAATAGTAAAATATATCTTGCTTACTGATGACCCAATAGAAGTAGCAAAAACATTAACTATTTGACTTAGGTTATTTATTTATTTTTGGTGGTACTTGGGTTTTGAACTTTGCATTTGCTAGGCAAACAGTGTATCATTTCAGACTCACTCCAGCCAATTTTGCTTTAGTTACTTTTCAGAAGTGTCTTCCACTTTTGTCTAGGGAAGTTCTTGGACTTTGATTCTTCTACCTCTGCCTCCTATGTAGCTGGGAATATTTTGCTTATGTCTAATTTACTTTATAGAGGACATTATGTGAGTCACAGAACCAATGAGAGAGAGGGAGAGAGAAAGAGAGAGAGAGAAAGAGAGAGAGAAAGAGAGAGAGAAAAGAAGAAGAAGAAGAAGAAGAAGAAGAAGAAGAAGAAGAAGAAGAAGAAGAAGAAGAAGAAGAAGAAGAAATAGAAAATGAATGAGGAAGAAATGACAGAAATTCTTTGTAAAATAAATAAATATAGGGAATTGCTCATTAGCATACTAGAAGATGAGAGCATATCCATTTTGTGTAATATAGCACATTAATAGAAACAAAGACAAAAACCACTTGATCATCTTAATAGATACAGAAAAAGCCTTCAACAAGATCCAACACCACTTCATGATAAAAGCTCTTAGAAAACTAGGAATAGAAGGAAAATACATCAATATTATAAAAGATATATATGACAAACCTACAGCCAATATCATAGTCAATGGAGAAATAAGAAAGCATTTCCCATAAAAACTGGAATGAGACAAGGGTGCCCACTATCCCCACTCCTATTCAACATAGTTCTGAAATTCCTAGCCAGAGCAATTAGGCAAGAAGAAGGAATAAAAGGAATACAAATAGGTAAAAAACTGTCAAGATATTCTTATTTGCAGACAATATGATCCTATGCTTTAAAGATCCAAAAAAACTCTACTCAAAAGCTCCTAAACACCATCAACAGCTATAGCAAGGTGGCAGGATAGAAAATCAACATAGAAAAATCATTAGCTTTTCTATACACTAATAATGAACAAACTGAGAAAGAATATAGGAAAACAGTTCCATTTACAATAGCCTCAAAAAAAATCAAATACCTGGGAGTAAACTTAACAAAGGATGTGAATGACCTCTACAAGGAGAACTACAAAGCCCTGAAGAAAGAGATTGAGGAAGACTACAGAAGGTGGAGAGATCTACCATGCTCATGGATTGGTAGAATCAACATAGTAAAAATGTCTATACTCCCAAAAGTAATCTACATGTTTAATGCAATTCCCATCAAAATCCCAATGACATTCATCACAGAGATTGAAAAATCTACTCTAAAATTCATTTGGAAACACAAGAGACCATGAATAGCCAAGGCAATACTCAGAGAAAAGAACAATGTGGAGGTATCACAATACCTGACTTCAAACTATATTACAAAGCAATAGCAATAAAAACAGCATGTTACTGGCACAAAAACAGACATGAAGACCAGTGGAACAGAATAGAGGACCCGGATATAAATCCACACAACTATACCTATCTTATTTTTGACAAAAGTGCTGAAAATAAACGATGGAGAAAAGACAGCCTCTTCCACAAAAACTGCTGGGAAAAGTGGTTATCCATCTGCAAGAAGCAAACTAGATCCATATTTATTACCCTGAACTACTATCAACTCAAAATGGATCAAAGACCCCAAACTCTAACGTTGGTACAGGAAAGAGTAAGAAACACTTTGGAAGTAATAGGTATAGGCAAGGACTTCCACAATAGAACTAGCAGCTCAGCAACTAAGAGAAAGTATAGACAAATGAGATTTCATGAAACTAAAAAGCTTTTGCACAACAAAACAAATGGTCTCTAAACTGAAGAGATCACCCATGAATGGGAGAAAGTATTTGTCAGCTACACATCAGGCAAAGGACTGATAACCAGAATATATAGGGAACTTAAAAAATAAACTGTCCCAAAATGAATGAACTAATAAAGAAAAGGGCAAATGAACTAAACAGAACTTTCTCAAAAGAAGAAATTCAAATGGCAAAAAAACACATGAAACAATGCTCAGCATCTCCAGCCATAAACGAAATGCAAATCAAAACCATACTAAGATTCCACCTCACCCCTGTTAGAATAGCCATCATTAGAAACACTAACAACAACAGGTGTTGGCAAGGATGTGGGGAGAAACGAACCCTCATACACTGTTGGTAGAAATGCAAACAAGTACAACCACTCTAGAAAAAAATTTGGAGGCTTCTTAAAAATCTAAACATAGATCTGCCATATGATCCAGCAATCCCACTGCTGGGGATATACCCAAAAGAATGTGACACAGGTTACTCCAGAAGCACTTGCACACCCATGTTTATTGCAGCACTATTCATAATAGCCAAGTTATGGAAACAGCCAAGATGCCCCACTACTGATGAATGGATTAAGAAAATGTGGTATTTATACACAATGGAATTTTTCTGAGCCATGAAGGAGAATGATATCTTATCATTTGCAAGTAAATGGATGGAACTGGAGAACATCACTCTGAGTGAGGTTAGCCAGGCTCAGAAGACCAAAAATCATGTTTTCCCTTATATGCAGACTTCAGATCAAGGGCAAATACTGCAAGGTGATTAGACTTTGGTTACATGATAAGGTGAGAGCACACAAGGGAAGTACGAGTATAGATAAGAAACCCAAAAAAATACGGTAGTATTTGATGTCCTCAATGCAAAGGAACCAATGTAGAAACTTTAAAGCGACAGAGGCCAATAGGAGAAGGGGACTAGGAACTAGAGAAAAGGTCAATTTAAGAAGAATCAACTTAGAATGTAACACATATGGACAAGGAAGTAATGCTAGGTATCTCCCCATATAGCTATCCTTATCTCAACTAGTAGAAACCCTTGGTCTTTATTATTATTGTTTATACTCTTTCTTCAATAAAATTAGAGATAAGGCCAGAACTGTTTCTGCCTGGAAGCAAGGGGTGTGGGGGGGAAAGGGACAGGGCGGGGGGTAAGGCGGAGAAATGACCCAAACATTGTATGCACATATGAATAAATGAAAAAAATATCCATTTTTACCAAGGCATTGCTTCAAAGTAGAAGAATATTGCTTGGATGTTCACAGTAGAATTATATGCATTATATGCATGTATAGAAATACAGTTTAATTTCATTATTTTTTATAAATCTTAGGTTAATAACTTAACCTCCTAAAAATTCAGTTATGCATCTATAAATAAGGCAATCCCACCTAGGCTGTCACAAATATCAAATGATTTGTAAATCTTGCTGTGCCAGGAATGTCTGAGCTTTGTTCTTAGCCTTTGCTTAGATTTGGCAGAATGAATTGGACTTGGTTGCGTTAATCACTCTAAGGAAGGGAGTTTAACTTGTTTGTCTGACATGAAAAGAGAATCTAGATAAATGATTGCCATTCCTACGTTTTAAATAAACGTAAGCACTTAAGCCCAGTGGTTGGTGGAATTTTTATTCCTTCATAATTTTATATTATAAGAAAATAGCAAATACCTCCACCCTAACAATGGTGAAAATCAGACCACTTAGGATTCTCTGTCATTATCTTTTCATCATTTCTCCCTCTCTTATACTTAAAATTGGCTTCCAAAATGATTCCCTAATACTAGAAAGTTAGAATTTAAAAAATACTGTTGTGAGACAGGAAAAAGAATGGAAATGCAGACCATGAAGTTTTTGAAATAAACCAGACTGAGAAAGACAAATATAACTTGTTCTCTTTCATATGCAGAATCTAGTCATAAAAAAATTATTAAATGACACAAATGTAAAATAGAGGCTATTTGGTGGAGGAACCAGCGGGAGAGGGGATGGCAAAAGGAGAGCATGAGGAGGGATGAATATGATTGTATTACTTTATATGCATGTATGAGAATAGGATAATGAATCCAGTTTAAATTACTTAAAAAGTGGGGGAAGAGGAAATAAAAAAGTAATAGGATGGGTGAATTTGATCAAAGCACATTATATGCATGTATGGAAATATAGCAATGAAGTCCCTTGGTACATTAATTTATGCCAATAAAAGCACTGCTGTGTCAGATATTTTGATGTACACAATTTAACCCTCATAACAATCATGTGACTTAGACATTGTTAAAATAATTTTACTTTTAAAGAAACAGAAAATTGAAGAATGTAAATGACTGCCCCATGCCACAAAACTAGTTCTTGGTTGTTTTGTAATTTACATATGAAGCTTATTAACCTCAAAATGCATCATTTTTTCACAATGTTTGAAGGAAAAACCTAATAGAATAGTTAACCCATGAAACAATCATAAGGCAAAACCCAGCAAAGAGAGTAGATCTCCTTCCTAGTTATTCAACTTCACCTGACCCTTGTGTTCCAAAATAATCAGAAAATCTGTTTTCTTTCATGGTCCTGAGTTTGGTCATCTTAGTAAGACCCCGGGGAAGC
Organism: Castor canadensis; assembly: GCF_047511655.1. Lineage (NCBI taxonomy): Eukaryota > Metazoa > Chordata > Mammalia > Rodentia > Castoridae > Castor > Castor canadensis. The sequence goes on from NC_133386.1 coordinate 126,647,018, forward strand.
TATCGCTTCTAGCTTGTCCATTGTACAATATGTCAGGAACTGCACGTGGGAAAATTAATCAATGATAAGAATTACCCAATTAAGTAATCACCTTTATCTTGGAGATTCTCCAAACTTAAAATGATCTCCTTACTAGGGAAGTCGGATCAGATGTGCATCATTTTATCAAAAACTCCTACCTGTGAAAAAGTTCCCAGCAGTCTGTGGTCACCATCTCTTATATAAACTACCCCTAAGTCAGCCTCCTAGTAAGATGTACTTTGGAAGGTAATCCTCCATCTTCTCTATCAGCCGTCTTTTTTCTTTTTTTTTCCTTTAATGTTGTGATGTTTGTGGGTACATTGTGGCATTTACACAGGTTCTTATAATGTATCAAATATATCATATTTTAATTCATCTTCTCTACCATTCTCCTTTATGCCCCTTTTCCCAATTCCTGGAGTAGTTTTAACAGCTATCATTTTTGCATTTACATACATGTTTGCACATTTTTTGCACCATATTCACCCTGTAGAAGGAATATTGATAGTCTCATTTTGTAGATGGGTAAAATGAGACCCAGGGGAAAATTCCTAGGCACTCATTCAGGAAATGGAGCAGAGAGTTAAATTTAGAGCTGTTAGATACAGGAAGTCATATACTCTGTGATGATAAGCTATATCTTGTTGGAATAATAAGTCTTCTGATTTATGTTAAGGTGCTTTGTGATTAAACATAGCTGATAGAGTGACCTGTGACCACACTCTAAATCATGAGGCAGATGGCAAGGTACCAGGAAAGACTCATGGTGCAGAATCATGAATTCATGGAATCTGTAGCTGTGCTCAATTGAGGATTCAGTATCTTGATATGGGGAAAATCTGTTTGTTTGACAACTGGCAGATTTTTTGATTCTTGGCTCTGAGATAAAATGAACAGGTGTGAAGTAAACAACTCTAGCTTCGTCTTCCGTTTCTAACATCAAGCACTCATAACTCCCCTAGAGCTATAAAACCTCTCTGCTTCTCTTCTACTTACACTCCTAGCCAGGTTCCTATGGTCTGTGATGATCAGCTGCTAACAACTAAGGTTTCTAAGTATCTAATAGACTATGAAAAGACAACAAGAATTTGAGTTCTTAACCCTTTTTTCTGATGTGGTCCCTTTTACAAATGTTTACATTGATGAACTCTTTCTCAGAGGATGTGAATGTCTTTAAATGCATAAAATAAAGTGGATAAATCAATTATATTCTAATGTATTTCTCCAACTATTTGAAGAAAATAATAAGGTAATGTATGGAGAGGTGGCTTGATAACATCTTGGAATCATAACTTCCTCACTTTTGAATTGTGTTATCTTGACTAGGTTGTCTAACTCTCCCTATGCCATAACTTTCTCATGAGAAATTGATGATTACAAGATTTTTCATGCTATTTGTGGGAAGTATGTGGGTTAAATTAGTTAATTAAATGTGTAATTGAATGATACATGTACTTGTTCTTTTCTATGTTTCAGGTTCTCCATCTTTAAAATGAAGATCATTAATGTATATGTTAGAATTGTTATAAATCTTATAGAATTATAAAGACCTATGTCAGTTCCTGACATACAAAAAAGCAATATGTCTTGTGGGTTTAGTATTGATTTAAACTGTCTGTGTTAGCTTGCCCTTAACCATGCTATTAAAATTCTCTAGATCTCAGTCATTTTCAAAATGAGGATGATGGTTTCTATTTCATCTTGATGACTATATTAAGAGCACTCAGGTCTGAAGGTATGGCTCATGTGGTATAACACTTGCCTAGCAAGTGGAAGGCCCTGAGTTCAAAATCCCGATACTGATATACAAAAAGGACAGTGAGACTATTAACTATATTTGAACCCACGTCTCTTATTCAAAACTTTGAATCTTTCTGCAATAAGCACTAAGCCAGTTACCCCCTGCTACCCTTTATGGCTGTGTGTTTTATATCATAGGTGATGCAGCTGACAATCTTGGTGTTCACATTTACCAAAACTTCTAATAACTGCTGCCACCATTTTAAGTAATCCCACACTTTTAATTTTTTTCTGCATTCTGGAGAAGCTTAATGTACTTCATGTTTATTGTTCACTGTACTTTTTTCCTTAAAGGTTTTTTGCTTGTTATATTACCTACTTTTATCTGTGAACCTAAGCATCTGACAACATCAAAATGTTTTCTGCATTGATGGCATCCCATGAGTATATCTTTGACCTTATATAACATATATGTGTATATGTATATATAATACATATATATACATTTTATATGTGTGTGTGTGCGTATCTTTGTGTTGCTACAACAAAATATTCAATGCAACTAATGGTATAATGACAAATGCTTTGCTAATTTATAGTTTTTTGAAGTTGAAAATCCAAATTCCTTACTGCAGGCTTGATAAAGACCATGCCTTGACACAAGTCAGATGGCAATGGGTAATATTGGTACTGAATGCGAGGAAAAAAGTGATTACATCTTCAATTCAAAACAAGAATGAAGGTAGGGCCAACTCAGGTTTTTATAATAATCCTCTCATGAGAACTACCAAGAGGTCACAAGTGACCTACCTTCACAAAGCATGAACCCCTGTGACCTAAGTTCCTCCTACTGGGCCTTATCGCTTAAAAGTTCTACCACTTTTAAACAGCACCAGTCTTCAGACAAATCCTTGAAAGCATGGACCTTTTGGGGGGATATGAATAAGTAATTAAACTATACCCAAACTATAGCAGAGCCCTCAGCAATTAAAGGGAAAGTGAGAAATCACAAAGCTCTTAAAAAACAAATACTATGTGAAGTAATTTATTTTATTATGGATAAAACACGTGTCTCAATATGTAGAAAAACAGGCAGATTTAAAACATGGAAAGAAAATGTCTAATTAGTACATTATGTAGAATGTGCTACAAACATTTTAAAAAACATTTTACCTTTTAATAAAAGTACTTTAAAATCTTGTTTACAATATGCCTTCTTTGGCTAACTTTTCAAGTAGTAATTTTGATCCAACCTACTTTAGTTATCAGTTTTTATGAGGTAGGATTTAATAATATGATGTACACAAAGACTAATCACTTGGTCCAAGTTGGTCCACATCTGAATGGAATAGCTGAAAATCTCCCACCAAATTACTTCTTGACATAAAACTCAATTCACCTTACAGAATTCCATCATACATATTTAGAAAGCAAGCAAAAAAACAGGAAAGAAACAGAAAAATCAATGAAAATGCTTATATAATTCCTTTCCATTTCAAAGTTCTTGGCACACTATCCAAAACCTTTAAGATTAACCCAGGGCTTCCTTTCCAGCCCCATATTTCACACTTGCTGACTACACTTGAGCATCCTAACCTAGTTACTCTTCAGTCGTCTTTCCTTACTATGTATTTTTATCCATATCAAGAACATTATTTTGTCTCTCTCAATACCTCAAACATGGTAAACTGGTCTTTTGCCATGAGCCAAAAATTCCTCGTGCTCCCCTCATTATGACTATCTTCTCAATATGTGCTGTTAGAGTACATATTTAGTATTTGAATTTTCTATTTGATATTTGAATTTTCTTTTTATTTCTGAACTCCTGAAGAATCAAACACCTTATAAGATCAGGTTTCAATTGTGTTCTTCACCTGTCTATTAAGATCACTGTGCTGTAATTGACCATGACTTATTCATTTATTCAATCCTAACTCTGTGTAATGCTGGACCATAGTAGACACTCAGTGTGATTTTTTTTTTAAATACATAACTGAATAAACTGTATCCCGCTAATTCTTTATGGCCATTGCAATGATAGACTTTGAAATTGGCCCAAAGAAGGAGAATAATTAGTCTTTTTAGATTGGATGCTACCAAGTGAGTTGCAGTACAGTTCAGCTGTTCGCTCATTCACACTTCTGAAATCTGGAGTGCTGGTTCTTACCAGCTTTGTGTTCTCTTGCAAAAACAAACACATAAAAATTGTCTTCTATAATACTAAAAGAAGTTGAAAAGTTATTAAATTTTATACCAGGGAGAAATATCAACAGGTCACCAATTAACTCCACATTAAAATATATTTGTCCTTGAAGCTTCCTGTAAGAGTAGTTCTCCTTGCATCTCAGCAGGATATAAATTTGTGCTTGAGTGCGGCTTCAATATGATTTCAAGAAAACTGAAGTTTTATTCACACTAAGCTCAAAATTCATCAAAAACTCAAAGAAGGAAGCTGAGGTTCTTATTGACATGCTTTTCGGAGACAGAAGGATTTAGATTATATGATCTTCAAGGTCTAATGAACTTCTTGCTTTGTGATTGGCTACTGGATTATTTCCTTCAGGGCTAGAGAACTATTGTCTAAGCCAGCTTTTTCATTTTCAGACTGCCTTGCATAAAAATACCTTCTTTCTATCAAATTTAAATTTATACATTGTTCTTACAATCATTGCATACTTTCATGATATGATAGCATTATATATTTATATACATAGCATTTTATATATATGTATATATATATTTACATATATATTTATATATATGGGTTAATCCACATCCAGGTTAAGTAGCAATCATCTTGTTAGCTCTTTTTTTAAATAATATATATTTATATATATGGGTTAATCCACATCCAGGTTAAGTAACAATAATCTTGTTAGCTCTTTTTTTAATAGTGTGGGTCATATAAATCAAATATATCCCTAGGAGTGTGATTGCTGGATCATATGGCAGGTCTATGTTTAGATTTTTCTGATATTAAGGTCCTTGATCCATTTTGAGTTGATACTAGTACAGGGTGATAGACATGGATCTAGTTTCAGTTTCTTGCAGATGGATAACCACTTTTCCCGGCAACACTTTTTGAAGAGGCTGTCTTTTCTCCATCGTATATTTTGGCACCTTTGTTAAAAATAAGGTGAGTATAGGTGTGGATTCATATCTGGATCTTCTATTCTGTTCCACTGGTATTAATTTCTGGTTTTGTGCCAGTACCTTGCTGTTTTTATTGCTATTCTTTTGTAATGTAGTTTGAAGTCAGGTATTGTGATATGTCCAGCATTGCTATTTTTGCTGAGTATTGCCTTGGCTATTCGTGGTCTCTTGTGTTTCCAAATGAACTTTAAGGTAGATTTTTCAATCTCTGTGATGAATGTCATTGAGATTTTGATGGGAATTGCATTAAACATGTACTGTGTTGATTCTACCAATCCATGAGCATGGGAGATCTTTCCATCTTCTGTAGTCTTCCTCGATCTCTTTCTTCAGGAGTTTGTAATTCTCCTTGTAGAGGTCATTCACATCCTTTGTTAAATTTACTCCTAGGTATTTGATTTTTTTTTTGAGGTTATTGTGAATGGAATTGGTTCCACGTATTCCTTCTCAGTTTGTTCGTTGTTGGTGTATAGAAAATTTTGAAGAAATGGACAGATTTCTAGAAACTTGCTAGCATCCAAAACTGAACCAAGAGGGTATTAATCACCTGAATAAATCTATAACACAAAATGGAATTGAAGCAGCAATAAAGAGTCTCCCAGAAAAGAAAAGTCCAGGACCTGATGGATTCACTGCTGAATTCTATCAGATGTTTAAAGAAGAACTAATACCAACCCTCCTTAAACTGTTCCATGAAATAGAAAGGGAAGAAACACTGCCTAACTTATTTTATGAAGCCAATATTATTCTCATCCCAAAACAAGACAAAGACACCTCCAAAAAGGAGAACTACAGGCCAATTTCCTTAATGAATATCGATACAAAAATCCTTAATAAAATAATGGCAAACCAAATCCAACAACACATCAGAAAGATCATACACCATGACTAAGTTGGCTTCATCCAAGGGATGCAGGGGTGGTTCAACATACACAAATCTTTTTTTTTTTTCTTATTTTAAAATTATTTAATTAAATTTTTTGAAAAGTTAATATGGTTGCATGATTCCACCTACTTTAAAAAGTATATACAAATTTTTACTCCTTTTTATGCCACCTCCATTCCTTTATTCTTACCAATTCCTATAATTTGTTTGTATTTTGTTTATCATCCAATGTTTACTTATGCAGAAGGATAAATATACTATAATCACTATCCCTAATACAAAGCACAAAAGGCAGTGGAGTATACATACTGTTGTTTCCATATTTATATGGAAATATGAAATCTGCCCTGTTCTTTTTTCAGAAGTATTTCCTTATGTAAATGTTCTTTATGTAAATGTGTGATAGTTTATCTAACAGATTTCCTATACACAGCAATATGAGTTAACTTCAATTTCAGTTCTTTGCTGTTATACAAGATAAGTGAAACTGTATGTGTGGGAAAGAGTCCTCGAATATGGTCTGGTTCAAAGTGTAAATGATGGTTGTTGCTAGATTTCTTTCCATGAGATTTTTAGCATCTTTCACATTAACTATTAACCTGAGGCAATTTGTCTGACAAAACTTGTAAGTAGCATATATTCATAAATTTTGGAATTTTTTTCAATTTGATAAACTAGAAATGGTATTTCTGCATTGTTTTGATTGCCCATTGCCCATGTGTAAGGATGACCTCTACTACTGTTGTCTATGAACTCTGTTCATTTCCCTTGCCTGGGCTTGTGGGCTTCTCAATGTCTTTTTTTTTTTTTTTTTTTTCTTTTGCAGTACTGGGGCTTGAACTTAGGGCCTTCACCTTGAGCCACTCCACCAACCCTTTTTTTTTTTTTTTTTCATTTTTCTTTTATTATTCATATGTGCATACAAGGCTTGGTTTATTTCTCCCCCCTGCCCCCACCCCCTCCCTTACCACCCACTCCACCCCCTCCCGTTCCCCCACTCAATACCCAGCAGAAACTATTTTGCCCTTATCTCTAATTTTGTTGTAGAGAGAGTATAAGCAATAATAGGAAGGAACAAGGGGTTTTGCTGGTTGAGATAAGGATAGCTATACAGGGCATTGACTCACATTGATTTCCTGTGCGTGGGTGTTATCTTCTAGGTTAATTCTTTTTAATCTAACCTTTTCTCTAGTTCCTGGTCCCCTTTTCCTATTGGCCTCAGTTGCTTTAAGGTATCTGCTTTAGTTTCTCTGCATTAAGGGCAACAAATGCTAGCTAGTTTTTTAGGTGTCTTACCTATCCTCACCCCTCCCTTGTGTGCTCTCGCTTTTATCATGTGCTCATAGTCCAATCCCCTTGTTGTGTTTGCCCTTGATCTAATGTCCACATATGAGGGAGAACATACGATTTTTGGTCTTTTGAGCCAGGCTAACCTCACTCAGAATGATGTTCTCCAATTCCATCCATTTACCAGCGAATGATAACATTTCGTTCTTCTTCATGGCTGCATAAAATTCCATTGTGTATAGATACCACATTTTCTTAATCCATTCGTCAGTGCTGGGGCATCTTGGCTGTTTCCATAACTTGGCTATTGTGAATAGTGCCGCAATAAACATGGATGTGCAGGTGCCTCTGGAGTAACAGTCTTTTGGGTATATCCCCAAGAGTGGTATTGCTGGATCAAATGGTAGATCGATGTCCAGCTTTTTAAGTAGCCTCCAAATTTTTTTCCAGAGTGGTTGTACTAGTCTACATTCCCACAAACAGTGTAAGAGGGTTCCTTTTTCCCCGCATCCTCGCCAACACCTGTTGTTGGTGGTGTTGCTGATGATGGCTATTCTAACAGGGGTGAGGTGGAATCTTAGTGTGGTTTTAATTTGCATTTCCTTTATTGCTAGAGATGGTGAGCATTTTTTTCATGTGTTTTCTGGCCATTTGAATTTCTTCTTTTGAGAAAGTTCTGTTTAGTTCACATGCCCATTTCTTTATTGGTTCATTAGTTTTGGGAGAATTTAGTTTTTTAAGTTCCCTGTATATTCTGGTTATCAGTCCTTTGTCTGATGTATAATTGGCAAATATTTTCTCCCACTCTGTGGGTGTTCTCTTCAGTTTAGAGACCATTTCTTTTGATGAACAGAAGCTTTTTAGTTTTATGAGGTCCCATTTATCTATGCTATCTCTTAGTCAACATACACAAATCTGTAAATGTAATACAGCACAGCAATAGAAGCAAAGACATCTATTGATCATTTTAACAGATGCAGAAAAAGCCTTTGACAAGATCCAACACCACTTCATGATAAAAGCTCTAAGAAAACTAGGAATAGAAGGAATGTACCTTAACATTGTAAAGGCTATATATGACAAACCTACAGCCAACATCATACTTAACAGTGAAAAACTGAAATCATTTCCCCTAAGATCAGGAACAAGACAAGGATGCCCACTATCCCCACTCCTATTTAACATAGTACTGGAATTCCTAGCCAGAGCAATTAGGCAAGAAGAAGAAATAAAAGGAATACAAATAGGTAAAGAAACTGTCAAAATATTCTTATTTGCAGATGATATGATCCTTTACCTTAAAGACCCAAAAAACTACCCAAAAACTCTTAGACACCATAAACATCTATAGCAAAGTGGCAGAATACAAAATCAACTTACAAAAATCACTAGCTTTGCTATATACCAACAAAGAATCAGTTTTAATTGAGGCCACTCATCAATTCTAGCTCTTTGAGAGATGAAAGAGCATCCTTATTATATTCTATTATAAAATTCTATTATATATATTGCCATGTCTCATTCTCTGTTTTAAGAGGACAAATTTTAATGGAGATGGGATAGGAGAGAATGTTGATAATATTTTACAAATGCAGTGACATTTATAAGCCATTTCTCCTTTCTAAATCCAAATGAGATGGCTTAAAAAGAATAAACCATGAAACCAAGGATGCCCACAATGAGAGTTTACCAGGATGGGGGCTGGCTTGGTGTATGTGTTTACCCATCTGAGATTGGGCACATGTGTGAATGGGATGGACACTAATGTAGCAGGTTAAGGAGGAAAGAAGAGCATGCTGATCTCTACTGCTAGCTCTGAAAAGGACAATGATTTTTCTTTGCTTTCTGGGCTGAGGCACTCTCAGAAACAGGAGAATTCAGGCTAGATATAAGATAGAAATAATAGAATAAGACAAACAGACCCTCTAAACAAAGGAACTATACATTGAATTGGCCCTGTAGACTCTTTGTACACATGCTTTGCAAATGAAAGAAAAAAATTCACTTATGAAACAGTCTTTAAAAGTCTGTTAACATTACCAGAGACAATAAATTAAGTGCAAGCACAGTCACCTCACCTACGTGAGAGAAATTAACTCTTTCACATTGAAAATGAACCAGTGGAGTTGTAAGAGGGGTGTCGTGGGGCTAGATTGTGACCACCCCATAATTCAGATATCATCTTCTCTCTGAATCCTTTCCTTCCCTGATTCCCAAGATTTCTCACCCAAGGTACATTGGTCCTCTCTGCACATATTTTGTAACACACTTACTGTTCTCTAACTATCTCTGAATATTTCTTCCTGTGATGAGACTGATATCAGTTACTGGCAACAATGCGATGACTTGGCTTTGAATTGTGAGATTCTTGTCCCATATGGGGCACTAAGTAGATATTGATAAATATCCTGAATTGAATTACTAGCAGAAGAAAGCAGTCCTCCCAAAAGAATACCTTTTGTCCAAAAGAGTGAAGTGTTTCATTGTATTGAACACCAGAGTAATGTCATAGCTTTTTATTTGTGGTTAAACAGTAAAGTTCACATGTGAAGTGACAGGGAAATGACAATTCTGAACATTCACTAAGGTTTCAAATATTTTACTGGACTCTTTTTATTGCAATTATTTCTCAAAGATTAGTATTCTCCTGGAGAATTGTGAAGTGATTCCTGAACTGACCTAGGTTGTTATGAAGTGAATAAAGCTTTAGATAACTATAAAAAGTGGGCTTCAAAGTCTTAATACACAATTTTCTAGCTGTGCAAAGTTAGGCTAACTTAAACTTCCTGAGTTTTATTTTTCTTTTATATATAAATTGAAGACCAACCGTGACTCCCAAAGCATTTATAAGTATAAGAAAGTTTTATAAATTACCTATCATCCATTGAGTACTCCATAAATTTCAATCATTGGTGTGTTAGAGATAAGGAATCTTGCTCATATGCATTAGGGTAAGTTATTGGAGGAAGCATTGAGATGGAAAGTTACTCTCAGAACAGGTAAAAAGAATGAAAAGACAAATCACATTAAAATACATTTGTGTGAAAAACCAACCCTATTTGTAACCATAAGTGAATAATGGGTGGCATGTACAAATATAACAATGTGAATATTCAAAGACGTTACCAAAAAAATGATGAATATATCCAAATGATCAAAAGTCAATTTATTCTATGAGACTGCCCATTAAAATGGTATTTTAATTGAGTATTTAATGGGAAAATGACTGTATGGTTAGGAAAAGTGTAGGTTATAACCTCAACTGTGTCAAAAAGGTGTCTCTATGCACAATAAAAAGGCTGGAGGACAATTGTCAAATACCTGTTATCACAGGAGATTGTGGACTTGCTTTAGACTCTCTAGCATGATGTTGCCAGAAGTTACCATGACCCTGGCTTGCCTGTGATTCTTGAAGTAACCAATGTTATCCATTCAGAAATCCCAATTATTAGATCAATTGATTCTCAGATCTGCTGTGCAACCACATTCCATTGGGGAATTTTCAAAAAAAAAATTCTCAAACTCCTATTCTAGATCTCCAAATCCACTCACTATAACTCGTTGCTAAAAATAATGTAGTTTTCGAAGTATGCAGTATTTTATTTGGGAACATTTTCAGAAAGTAATAGATAAAAGTGAAAATCAAGCTCTACTACACCTTTCCACTCTACTCACCCTTCAGTTCATTGTCCTAGTTAGTATTGTATACATATTAAATTTTATTTTCTTTGTAACATAGTTAGAATCATATTGTCTACATTACTTATGACTTGGTTTTATGATTTAAGGATATATTGTAGACTTCTTACTATAGATGCTTATCATTTTTAAGCTATATTACAATATAAATTGTACATATTAAGCAAAAGCTAGCTAGTTAGCTAGCTTACATTTTAACTTAAATTGGGCAGAGATGCTCACAGAACAAAACCTTCAAAACAACACAAATAGATATAATGTAAACTATTTAGCATTTTTAGTGCAATGATCCACATTTAACAATATAGTCTAATTTTTATGATTCAGTTTAAAAAAGATAAATAATCTTCTTTTCTACTCATCTTCCAACACAATTAAAATTTTATGACAATAAATGTTATATTAAATTCTATAATTATTTGGTTTTACTTGCATAGTTATTTGTGAATTCTGAAATTAAAAAAAATTCTTTTAAACCCTGGTGGTATTTTATTTTATGTTTTTGTTGTAATCATGTTTGCTCATTAGATGCTGCGATATATCAAATACCAGAGTGTTTTTAAATTTTCATTATAGACCAGAAGTCCTATACATACCTTTAACCATCAGGCAGAGGAGAAAAAGGCCTTTCTCTACTAAATTCATTATATTAACTTAGTTTAAAAACTTATCAATTAAGTTTAAAAACCAATCCCACCTTCCAAATGAGGTTATTGGCATTTTTTTCTAAACTGAAATAGAAAGCACTTTGTACAGTAGACCAAAAACTTTATGCTTTAAATTCCTTTGAAAAAAATTAAGCTATTTCTACAAAACTGTTCAAGAGTGTTTTACAATGGGAATTAACTTTATTTGCCTACAATTTTTGTCCTCTTGTCCCTTTGAAATGGTCTAAAACACATTCCTTTAGGAAAAATAAAGAACATAGCTTTTTTCCCCACTTTTGCTATAGTACCTCTGTGTTTCCCTGTACTTTGCAAAAAATGATGGCGTTTAGCTAACGTGCTGTAAGTGGACTGTGGCCACAGCCTGCTGAGCTAGTATTCATCATTTGACTGATGTGTGTGAATATTCAAGGAATGGCCAGGAAAGGCGCAAACTTCTGGGTTGGTGGCAGGGGTTTCTCATAATTTAAAATGAGATGGAGATAAGCAAACCAGTTTCTGCAGGACCTTTATGGCTTAAGAGTGAATTATTTCTGTCCATAAAACAGAGAACCTGCTGTGTGGTATTTGTAAACAGCAATTTTGTTTGTAAAAACAACATAAACCTTTTATATGCCTCATGCCCATTTCCTAACTGCTTTTTGTTGAATGTGTCTCACATACAAATGGATGCTGGGACAAAAAATATATGCTCTATGCAAATAGTGTTTCCCACAAGTTGCTATGATTAATCAAATAAGGCCATCTATCTAATAAAATTACATCTCATGCAAATTCATAGTGCCTGTGCCCCAGCTGTTTGTGGCTGCTGCTCTTGCTGCTGTTGCTGCACAGCCTGTCTTAGCTTTTCATGCACAGAATTCCTGTGTGCTTGGTATAATGGATGTGGTTAGCCCAGGGAATTGATAACACTTCTGTTTGCATTTTAGTGTCTTCTAGTCAGTAGCTTCTGTAGGGGTCCATATAGAGAAGAAGTAGTTAGTCTTTCCACTCTAATCTGGAGATTAGTTTGTGGCTCTGTTCCATGCAGTGGAATTAAAGGAGGAAAGGGAGGCTCTCTGAACTTCAGATCTTAGCAACATTAGATTGCAATCACTGTAATGAGAATTATTGAACCAGCAAGGTAGCAGACTAACTGTGCACATCTGGTCTGTTCATCTGTTTTTAGAGATTAGGCCTCGGATGGGTCCTCAACACAAAGTTCTATGTTGATCTTAGTAGTCAAAATCTGTGTTCTTTATGTTTTCTTTGGTTGATCCATTCATATTTTTGTTAGGCAAAAGCCTTCTGAAGGTGTACATTAATGGAAATTACAGCATTGCCACAGTCTAGATGGGCAAGTTGCTTAATTGTCCTAAGACCACACTTCCTAACCTTTGTCGACATGCCCAACTTCTTGTTTTCCTTTATATCTGCTTTGCTATTCTTTTTCCATGCAGTCTTCCCTGACCCTGAAAGATCAAATCAGCAGTCCCACTTTTATGATCCTTTATATGAACTGCTTTGCTTACCATTCTCTCTTTTTGAAATATTTTTATTAATATATGATAGTTATACCAGAGGTTTCATTGTAAAATTTCCATGTATACATATATTCTACCTTAGTCTGGTTTATCTCCTTCATTATTTTCCTTCATCCTCCACTCCCCTTCTAAAATTACTTCAACAAGTTTCAGTGCTCCACATTCATACAAATATAGGAAATACCTCAACCATAGTCACCCATGCTTATTTTCCTTATTTTTCTGTTCACTGTTGAGACTGTTTAAAATCAGGACCTGTGTCTTGTTCATTATTTTACCCCTTGCTCTTTACTAAATATGCATAACATTTTGGTGATTAATGTAACTTTGTTCAGTAAGCATGTATTGAAGTAGAATGTGTACCAATATATTAAAGTTGCAGGAAATGACACATATGTTTTCATCCCATATCAAATTATGTAAGGATTATTTACATGTAGTAGGATTAAGTAGAAATCTATCCTCCTCAAGAATCCTTCTATGGAATCATACAAAATTCTTTCTGAAAAACTGAAGAGGTGCTGCTTGTTCTTTAATTCATCATAGATACCACTATTTGGTCTCTTCCAGTCACATGAGCCATCAAAATTTATATTGTTCCAATTTACCAGAACACAAAGTTATCTTCTGAGTCCTAAACTTAAAAAACATCCATGGGATCAGTTTGCCTCAAGTTTCTACTCTCTGCCCTTTCCTTTTATGAACATATAATGCTCAGTGCTCCCAGCTTAAGAGGAGTCAACACTTCCCTCAGCAGCAGCGTGGTGACCCTCTCCTTAAATTGTCATTTGCCATGCCCACTTAAATAAAGGGCTGAAGCAGGTGGAGCACCAGAATAATGCCTTTAGAGTAGTCTATAAAACATAAGGATATTAGTATTCTACCCTGACTATGATATGAGAATCCAGAGAGTCATTGGGGCAAAACAGGAAAATGAGGAAAGTAACTTTATCTTTCTTATTCCTATATGAACAAGAATAGACAGAATTCAAATTTCAGAAAGTTATCTTGTCATGAATAAATGAGTATATTAATCATTGATATTGAGTGCCCTACACCATAATTATCAAGATGATTAAATATGGCAGACATGCTCTGTTCACACCTTTTCAAAGATTCTAGCAGAGCACATAGCATACTGATTGTGCAGAATTTGTGCTTCACTATGCTACTCCCCCTGCCAAACTCCGTGTTTATTGTACCAAATGTTTGGCATGTTGATTAAACTCCAATTAATATACTCAAGTCCCCTGAAGCTTTAAGTTGTTCCTAGGAATCAGTTTTGAACATTTGGTAACTGCATTTCTCCTTTGTAGAGCACTATTATTGCTACTATGTTAGTGACAGTCTGGGAGGTTATTATCCATGAGATCAGTGGTCATAATATAGGAGATCTTTGACATTTGGTGTGGTAGATTGATATGGACTTGAGTTTTCACCACAACTTCATTACCATGTAGAGTTGTCACACTTGAAAACTCAGCATCCTCTCTAAAATCCAACTTCCTTCCCTCTAAGATGAGACGAATAGTAGTAATTACCTCACAGAGTTGTAATAAAGATTACATAAAACATTGCATATACAATAATTGTCTTTCACATGGTGATAAATATTAAATATCAGTTATTGTTAAAGATATTATTTCCTATAAAGATAATCCAGTTTGTTTGTGTATTACTTACATTGCCAAGTTTTTTTTTTTGCTTATACAGTGGTGCAACCACAAATAAAAGGAATTTAAATGTCTATGTAGCAGCTTAGATACTTAGTTCAATATATAGGTGCTGACTTTCCACTGAATGACAGATTTTGTACTATGCTAGATGGTCATCTTTTGTTTTAATAAGGTCCTGATGGTAAAAAGAAATAGTCAAATCACAATAATACATTGAGGTTACTATCATTTATTAAATTATGTACAAAATGACTTATTGATAGCTCTCTAAAAGGTATGTTTCTAGGCTAAAGTGAGAAAGAAAGGCCTAAGGGCCTGGATCAATATAAGGAAGGGCTTCCAGGGATGGGTATTTGAGAAATGGGAGTGCTATAAAAGGGTAAGAATTGTTTTGTGCATGCTCAAATGCAAAGACTGCAATACTGCGGTGTATTCAAATGGCTCTGATTGGTGGGGGCTGGCTGAAGATGAGGAGGAAGAGGCCCTAAGGAACCAGATAATTAAAACTTATATGAGATGACAGGAGTTTGAGCTTTAAGCATAACGTAGAGCTCTTCAAAAGCATAGTGACTTAGGAATTTGACTTCAAAAGTTATGATCTAACATTGTCCTAAGGGCCTTCCACCCTCTCTCTCTTTTCTCCATTTCATCATGCAAAGGTATCATCATGGTAATAGATCCACAACCTTTAGTGGAACAACAAGGCCAAAGTCTAGTGGAACTAAGGGTAGCAAAATGAAAATGAGTGATTTGTTCTTTGCACTTTGGAAAGTTATAATTGGTTGTAAAATTGGAATAATCAGAATATGATTTCCATAGTACAAAGTCAAATCATATTGGAAACAAAGGAAACAAAAATTTTAAGTCACAGTCATATACGCCAGACCGTTTATTTTATTAATCTCCAACCATTCTAGAGTGTCATAGAATGCTGTCTTAAAACAAAAATCCAGATGATGACACAGAGATCGGGAAATTGGTTTTTTCACAAGACCACATAAATGTAAGTAAGGAAAGTTAGAGGTTTAATCTTGTACTGTTTGGATCTGATATTTCTCCTATTTCCTTCTAACAATAACATCAAGAAAACAGAAACAAAATAAAAATATACTCCTCAACAAAAGACATGAACGTCTTTATCAAATAAACCTTGTTACTTGCCACTGGGAATTCCTTTGCTTTTAGTAATTAGAATGAGAAAAGACTGAAGAAGAAAGTAATAAAAAGGTATAGAAGAAGAATCCTGCCCCTGTACAGGTAGGAAATATCACAGAACCTCACCAGGTGCATCCTGTAGCCATTGCACATACCCATCAAGGAAAGATAAACCTGTGATGTTGACTGTGAGGAAAGCTGAATGGCCCTGAACAAGTAAGTACCTCAATCTGAGTTACAGTGTTGGCTCTGAGGTGTATATAATTAAATAGTTCTCATTAACTAGAAAAGGAAAACATCATGCAATAGTTTAAAATTGAATTTCTTAGTGCTTAACCAAGGGTTTGAAAAGACACTAACTAACCACTTTTATTCATTCCATGTTGAAATTAATACATCAATCAAAATTTACTAATATCTCCCTTTGAGTTTAATTTTACAACTATGGAGAGGGCTAAGAAGTTAAAAATTATATAACAGAAGTTACGTCTTTTCTTGTTTTCATAGGACTCCAGTTTTCCCAATCCCTGCCAAATATATTTTCTGTAGTTTTTCTAAGTTTATTCCATGCCCCTCTGCTATTAGGGGGCATCATTTTTCATTTGAGGGATCCTGTCATTTTTCATTTTCATCAGGTGTCATTTTGGGTTTCCAGTTGATGTGAGCATCCTATCCCAATATTGCGAGGTAACCAAGGTTGAGGCCAGAATTCCACTGCAGGGTCATTTCTCTTGATTGCCAGGAGATTGGATTAACCTGAAAGCAGGTACTTTAGTTAGTTTTAATGAGGGCCTGAAGTACATGTGTTCTGTTCCAGATGAGACAACTTGATGAAAAAAAACAGTAGGAATTCACTAGAAAATGAAGCTTTATTAAAGATGGGAGCTGAGGAGAAGGTGGCAAAACACTGGGAAAACAGATTACTGGTGTTTTCAAGCTGGAGAGGCAAATGATTACTGGAAAGAATTTGTTAGCCTCATATTCACAGCTTTTAGCAGCTACTCCTCATTTTTCTGCTGTTGCTTATGGCTTTAAAAAGTTGTTATATAATGTTCTTTTTTTCCCTGTTCAAAATGATTCACATCCTGGTAATGCTCAAATATCTTACAAAATAATTACAGCTACAATCTATTGAGCACTTACTCTACGCTAAGCGGAATTTGAGCAAGGGATTTTACAATATTTTCTCATGTAGTTCTCATAGACACATTTCAAGAGCCCAACATTATTTTGTCATTCTATACTTGAGAAACTACATTTACAGAAGGTGAGTGCCTTGCTGAAAGAACTCCAGAAGAACAAATGGCAGAAACCAAGTTTTAGCCTAGTTTTGTATGTCTTTTGGTTACATAGAACTGTAGAAAGGTCAGAAGAAGTAGATTGTGGGTCCTGGGCCCATAGCCACCTCCAACATTCACAGTTAATTTATCCTTGAGATTTCTCACATTCAATTACTACTTTTCTATACAAATTGGTGATAGACACTGACAGTAGTTATATAGGAAATATGTCACATTAACAATGATCAAGTATAAGTAGCTGAAAAAATGAAGCAAACAAAGGTGTAAAAAGCTTGAGTACTTTTTTTTAATTATTATTTTTTATTCACATATACATACATTATTTGGGTCATTTCTCCCCCCCGCCCCCCCCACTTTAGTACTTCTGTACTGAAATTCCAGTGAGCTTCTCCCACTGACCAGGCATCTCACAAAACCTGGAGCATTTAGAATAAGAGAAAAAGACTGGACTTGGTATTGGAGTTGGGATGTAAGCAGTCATACTACTATGTTCAACAGCTCCTATCCCCTACCTGCCATCTGCAGTAAAGATCTCAGACTGTTAAATCTGAAAAAGGAAGTTATGTGTTTTCTCATCTGTAAATAAAATAATGGACACACACAGATTAGACACAGTGCTAATGTGAACCATGGTCCTTTTCAGAGACTGACAGGCAATCTCATGCCCCCTGTGGCTGTTTAGCTTTTCAAGTTATTGTGAATCATTGGGATAATGTAACATAATCAGATTTAAGTTGGATATACTTCCTTCCCAATTATGTCTGTAATAACTTTTGTTTACACAGGGAATTGAATAATTTCTTCACGTGATACATTTTAGTCCAAAATGCTTGATTATTCATCAAGTAACTGCTATGATTCTGTTTTTCTTTTAAAAATTATGTACTAAGTTAATTTTCTTTCAAGATAAATTCCTTCCACCAAGTTTCACATAATAAGAAAAATGTTCAATACAGAAAGTTTTATTTGTATTATAATTTAGGAAAAGAGAACATTCATTGTATATACAAAATAACCCATATCCCCCAATTGTGTTTAATTTCATCTCTGACTTGGTAGTTTGAAACTCAGAACATGCTTCACTGGTTCCTTGAAAACAAATTAGTGTGTATATTTTTGGGGGTATCCAGGATCATAAGCTGTATTTGTATTTCCATTAATATTTACCATACTTTAGGTATTCTGTCACAGTTTTAGAGCATATTCCACTTCCTAGAGGATCATACTTGGGGTCTTTAAGGAGCTGCTTCTCCACCCCAGTCTGTAATGAGTCTTTGAAAGGGCCTTCTACCATTCTAGCACGCCAAGTAGTTCAGGATGATGTTGAGGCATATGAGGAAGTCCTGTGAGAATAAACCTATTGCAACACAGTGTTCTCTATGTGTTCTACGATCAGGAGCACTACTGTATGGAATATCATGAATGGGCATTGTGTGAGCCAGTAGATGCTGAATCTTAACAAAAACACAGCAGGTAGGGATAGTTAATCTATACTCAGCATATGTGTCTTTCAGTTAAAGTACCTCCTATTCTTTTTAGAAGTGGTCTTATCTAAACAATCTAGTACTAAGTGGGTGATCCCATGAGGAAATAATGACCTATAGGGGAAAGCGTACTTGGCTTTGGTCTCTGCTCTTGACTGTTTGAATAGTCAGCAGGAGCTATAATCAAATCATCACTGATCTTCATTTTATGGAGATCACAAAATCTCTACAAGTCTTCCTACCAAGACTGCTTTTTTGTTATGAGCTTACTGGGAAAAATGCTGAAGGGATTGGACAAAGAGGATGACTAATGATGTCAGGGTTATTGTGTGCCTGATTATTAAGATCATCCTCTGCTTTTTGGTGTACCATCACTTGGCGAACACTTATCTTTATCCTCTATATCTATTCAGAGACGTCTCCATCTCTTCCTTCTTTGCACCAGTTTTCTACTCATGTCCCTTTTAAGTCCTTAAACATTTAGTTAAACAGTTAGCTATTTCCCATAATTCAATGTGTGTATATATATACCTACACACACATCTTTCATAAAATGAACAATCTGGATTCTGCTTGAATTTCTGCCTGTTGGGAGAAATTTTGTTCACCATTGTCTTTCAGGTCTATAGTCAGGCTGCAGAGTTATAAAACCATAGTTACATGCTTCCAAGTAGCAATATCATATCTTACAGAACCGTCTGTAAGCTTGCTCAACTTCTTTTTATTTCTCAGTCAATTTCACAGCCAGCGTGAGCAGGTCCCTTGACCTGACTGGACATGACTGGGGATTAAGAAAAAGACACAAAGACAGACATAAAGAAAGCTGGGGTTGGGTGGGTCTAACACTCCTGATGAGAAAGGCAGGTGACTCCCTCCACCACCAAGTGCATTTATTTACACAGCATGTTTGGGAAAGCAGGATGAAATGCAAGTTGAGTTCTCATGGGCCCAGTTGCATAAGCAGAAGGAACAGAGCAGCTGTTGTATGTTGTTATTTATTACAGACTATCCTGACTAGGTTAGCTTGTCCTGTTTTTCTTGTGAGGCAGCCTTACTGAAACTTGCCTCCCCTTGGCTAGGTCCATGCCTATCAACCAAGAGGCCCGTGACAGAGCTGTGTTCATGTCAATGTCTATTTCCACTGCCTCAGTCTCCCCTCTTGCAAGGCAGCCTTGCTGAACCTTGCTCACTTGTTTGTGCCAGGGCATTGCCTTCTCAGCACAAAGAACGTTGACATGGCCATACTCATGTCAAGGTTTTTTCTCAGGGTATTTAGTTACTGGTCTCCCACAAGTCAACTGACATAGGGAACTTCCTGGAGGTCATAGATTGATACAGGTCTGGAAGAAGGAGGCCATATAATATAGTAGGACTGCTGGTCATGGACCCTCTATGCCACTTGTTCATATAACTTATATATTCTTCAAGAATGTGCCTAAGATCAATCTTCTATGAAGACTGATGAGTTGATATATTAGATGATACACAGTCCATGATACCCAGCTCATGGTACCTAGATTACATGGTAACTTGAAATCTCATTCTCGAGTATTCAGGGTATATGAGGTTTCAATACCAATACAGATAGTCTTAGGCAAAAGTGTAGATGCTATCTGCCGAAGAGAGCATAGCTTTGCTCCAAATCTAAAGGTAAGGAATGTGTATGCAATCCCTTTCATATATTGGCTCCGAACCTGAGGTAGTTAGTGACTTCAGAGCTCCCCTTCATTATTGAGATGCAGATGGAGGTGTTATATGTAATTATCTCCAAGGACTATTGTGATGACTTTAGATAACAATTATAAGGAATCTATTGCAGCCATTATGGCACTATCTAGAAACAGAAGATGCCATTACCTGTCTTCTATTAGAGTGATTTTGTAATAATTATATCTGATTATTTAATTACTAACTGAAAGGGTAAAAAACGGTTTAAAAATACACAGTGTTTATAGCCAACCATGCTTTTGTAATTTGCTGTATATCTCAGAAAATAGTAGTACTAGGTATAACATGGATTGTGGAGTCAGAGCAAACCAGTGTAAATTCTATCTATACCAATTGCTCACTCTATGACTGTAAGTACACTACTTATCTCTTCAGAGACTCATTTCATAGTTAACAGGGAATAATAATTTGGCTCATGTAGGGTTATATTAATTCTCTGGTGCATATATTAAACTCTACTATATTGTGTTGTCACTTTGGTCAAAAAGGGCCTAATTTTGGCAATCTTGTACAGTTCAGCATAATGTAAACAATAATGACTGAGAAGTGTCAAATATGTATGCATTTAGAAGTCTCCTTTGACCCTTCTGTGTGCATTCTAAACAGACAGTAGAGTAGTACAAAGAATATAGGCTTCAGCATTAGAGTTGCATTTCAATCCTATCATTTACCATGAGTAAATCATTAAAACCTCTATAGCTCAGTTACTTTAATTACAAAGTGGGAATTATGATACAAACTTCATAGTTTGTAATAACACAATAAGATAATTACATGTAAAATTTCTAACAGAATGAAAGAGGTTTTATGTTATAGTGCAATAACTAACATTTTTTGAAGTTCCAATGTTAATTGGAAAAGTTTTGACAGAAAAAAAATCAAACCAACCTCCAGGAAAACATCTGTAGTCCTTCCTTTGCCCACTCCTTTTCTTCTCATCCCCTAGCCCTGATGCCTCACCAATGTAGGCTGTCTCTCCACAGCTGCTCAGAGATTTCTGGTGCCAGGGAGCCTGACTGCTCACATATGTTTGAATTGTTTCCCTTCTATTTAACCTATTGCTAGAAAATTAACAAGTTCAACTTCCTGCTTTAAGTTGCCAGCATTTTGCACTTAGAATTGACTCTTGTAAAATGTGCATGGCTGATAGCGATTATTTCTTTGGCATGGTCATTATTTATGCAATTATTTGTGAGACACACATTAACAATTCATTTTCTGTGAGAACTGCAGAAATAACTCATGAAGGTGAACAATAACTGCCTGGGATTTTCATAACACTTTTCTTTCCAAGTTGTACAATTATGTACTACAAATAGGACTCACATTTGGGGAAGAGACAGTTGACTACACCTTCAATGCAACATAATCCAGAAAATTTAACTTCATTGTTTATTATATTACTTTTTAGTCAGTACATCCTTAAATATGCATATTTGTTTGCTGCTACTTGAAGGTCGTGTTTGGAACACTAACATGAACTTTCTTATTCTATTCTCTTAAAAGGAAAAGGTCTGAAATATAGTGTAGAGACAAGTCTATTTATCAGTGATAATGATGTTGGTATACAGTTACTGAGAGCACAATCAACCAGGCACTGTTCTCACCACTTTGTATATTTTTATTAATTTATTTCATCTGCAAAGCACCATGACCAGGCAGTCACAATCAAGACAAACACTGTGTTAGGTGTGTTTATCACAGGGGAGAGAATATGTCAGGAAAGCCTACTGTCTCTAGATGCACAGTGAGGGAAGAACAGTATTTTCAATTTCTGGTAGGCAACATAACTGGTTCCACTAAAAAAAGATGATCCCCAAAGATTTTACTTTCTGATCAGTAAGGGTAGCAACACTTTGTCCCATGTTTACTGGATATAGACTAGTATTTAGGTAAGATGCAGAGGATACCAATTCCAAAGGACTGAAAAAATTAATTATCCCTCCATTAAAAGCTTAGACAATTCAGTGGGTACTTTTAGGAGGAAAGTACATCACAGTCTAAAGTTTTGAGTGCTCACTTATCAAATTGCAACCATTGTGGTCTGCTAACATGACAGATATATAGAGATATGAAAATGTATAGGGGTGTTCCTGGAAAACCTCATGACTTTATTTCATTTTTAGCAAATCAGAAATAGGTAGGGAGGTATTTTTCATTACAGAGGGAGGAAAAGAACACTGGAATAGGGTTAATTTTGTGCCTAGTTGTGTAAGGCTTTTCATGAAAGAGCATGGAGCTAAGTTAATACAGCTATCCTCTTCACAAAGAAAATAGGCTAGGTTACAAAACAATTATAGTCCACATGTTGTAGATATTCTTCGTTACATCACATATTGGTGAAATTCAAAATTTTACCTAAAAATTCCCTTTATTGTTAGAGCTGAATCCTATCTATAGTAAGCTAAGTGTAACATCTGGGTTTAAAACAGTTATTATGATTGTTTTTTCCATGATACAGCTCCTCAGAACAACCTTAGGAAGAAAATTATAGTTCTTCTAATAGTTACTGAGTCTAATAGAAAGATCTATTCCTTACACAAAAGTTTTAGACCTTTAGTTTACCAGAACTATCATAAAAATATTTTAAAATTAGAGATTCATTGATAATATCCTCAATGGCTTATTTCTAGGTGATCTTTATCAAGGTGGAGTGAACAATTTTTGTTTCATTATTCTTATCTTGTTTCTAGCAAGAATTTGAAGCCAATTACATCAAATATAAAACATCTAAAAAGCAGTATTGAGTTTTAACATGAATTTTCTCAATTTTATATTACTGAAAATTGAGTCTTAGAAATGAAGTCTTTTCATGGTAAAATGGGCAGAAGTTTTTTTCTTTAATATCATAAACATAATGTTTTTTTCTTATAACTTATGACATCCAAGTCTTGATGAGATATGCCAAGTGCTGTCACTTCTGTATGAAATCCTCACAATCACAATATATTATTAGGAACATATTGCAACAATAATTATATTATCTATAATATAATAGATAATATATCATTTTTAACTACATCTTTTCAGCAATTAGTCATTGAATACTTCTAAGGCAATATCAGGAAGAATATACACGTGTGAGAGGTTTCTATTCTTGCAGGCTTACTGCTTTGTAAAATATTAGACATGCAATTACATTTCATTGTCAGAAACTAGTTTCAAATTGTAAGAGTTATAATCCCAGCTTCAAGCTATAATTATAATAGCTCCTATTATAATAGCTCCTATTATAATATGAATAATAAAGTTGAAGTTATTCTATGAAATGATCAATTGGTCCTATGATCCTGAAATCTTGCAATGTGGATGCTTAACTAAGTCTGATCCAGTTAATTTGTAATACTTTTTTTGTAGTAAATGCTAAGTTGGAAGGTGATTCAAGGACCTGTTGTGTCAATTTTTAACTAAATATAAGTCAAAGTTGCTAATGTCTTCAGACAAAAATATGCTCCGAAAAATACACATCTACCTACTTGTGCTATCTCTTTTTAAGTTGCTGCTACCCTTTCCTATTATTTTCATAACCAAGGTCATTTACAATTCTCTTCAAATTACTCAACAATAGGGAGCGTATAGTAAAATTGAAAATAAGTGAAAATATAATCAAATGTAACGTTTGGAGAGTAGTCTTAGCTTTTTTAATTCATTAATTAAAGAATACTCACCATTGAATTATAGCACTAGTCAGTTTGCCAAGATGGTTCATTAAAGTCCAAATTTTTTTATGTATTACATGCTTTATGCTTTTCACACAAACTTATTACACTGCTCAAAGAAGGTGATCTCTGAAAGCACATTAGACTAATGTTCCTGAAACTCTTGCTAATGTAAGTTTTATTGGATTGCTGTAACCAAAAAGGGTCACATAATGATTTGTTCTGATAATGATTTACTAAAATGAAAATATAATTAATGAGTTATTGTTAAATGTTTGACCTTGGAATACCTTGTCAGTTGTTGAGATGTATTAACATCGTAATACTGAAACTAAAGAACAGAGAATCAAACAGTTTCTCGATAGTATTTTATCACACTTCACTTGGCGTGGGTCTAGTAACAAAAGTTAACATTTATTGAGGGCTTGATTTGTGGCAAATTCCAAGGTAAATACTCTAACACTACATTTCATCTCCACAAAATCTCCTGGCTTTCAAATGAAGAAATTGGGACATGGAGAGGTGAAGTGAGTTAGCCAAAGTCATTTATCTACTTGTAGATATGTGGATACCGAGCTCTCACACTATATTATGAATTACTTTTGATTCCTCAAAAGAAGTATTCATTTATGGATTGAAATACTACAGATGGTTTGGATTCTTCCCTCTTCCCAGCAACTTATTGAATCTCAAAATCATATTTTTGGAGCAGTAACATTGAAAAAGAGGTCACATAATTAAGATTTTGAAATCATTTGTATATCAGTTCAAATTTCACTTTATCGTCTACTGCCAAGTGGTTTGAACCAGTTGTTCAAACTGTTTATTCTTCTTTCTATCCTTTTATAAATATGGATACCTGAGTCTCATTTGAAGATTAAAAACCACCTAAAATGCTTATGAGAAAGTTTGATAATATTGTATTCATTTGGAAACTGAAAAAGGTTTATTATTGCTAGTAGTTTCCATATACACAGTTAGGAAATAAAAGTGAGAGCTTGCACTTTGGTATTATACACTTGACTATATGTGACTATATGTATATGTGTATAAATATATATACACATATATATGTAAATATATTTGTGCATATGTATATATTTGCAATCCATCAAGTATCATTTTCTATGTTAATATTAGATTTCACTTTATTCAAAACCAATCAGAAAGAAAAGTCTATTCTACTAATCTCTAAAGATGACACAGAAAATATCAACTACCTTAAATAGAACTTTGTTTTCAAGCTAGAATTTAAACAATTTCCATCATTTATATTTTAAAACATCTATTTCATCAGTAGCACATGTATCATGATTCCTTCCTGCTTCTGATTGAGTTTTCTCAGAAAATGGATTCTGAACTGGAGATTTACTTGCAGCAGAAAGTTATCATTTTGGATGGTGAGTAAGTAAATGAGGAGGAAGGGTATTTTTCAGAAATACTACCTATAAGGGAGAATCGGCGGTAGGACAAGATAGAGGAAGAAATTGCTGCAGTGAATCACAGATGGAATTCTGAAGCTGGTATGGCCTTTACGAGTAGATCTGAAAGAAGAAATAGAGACCTGGCCTTTGAAACACTTCATCAGCCAGTCTAAAATTCAGGATGCCCTGCTCCACCTAAATATATATCAAGGAGGAACATAGCATGTATATATGGAACTTTTTCTTTGGCCGAGAATAAGTCCTAGGGAGGGACATGACTTTTAGCCATCAGCAGCTATCTTCTCTAGTAGATAGACAAGAGGGTTGCACTGTTACTAACGAGAGATATGGACAAGGCACTGCACTTATTCCTGGAAATCTCAGGCAGCTAGATATCCCATACTTCTATTGATCCTAATCTTACTAGTGGTCACCAACATCTATGTCTTTCAGCCTCCTTTCACCCACTGCATGGTTTGATTTGTTCTTTATTCTTAAGATTCTTTCTTCTCTGGTTCATTTAAAAAATCATCCTGTGAAATGTTTATTTTTTATCACTTTCAATGAAAAAGTTACCTAAACCTTGCATTGTGACTTTCCCTTCATGTTGCTACATGCTTTGCATTTATTTTTTGTAACTTGAAGATAAAATAGGATTAATAATGTCAATAAAATTGATTCATCATGGTAAGCTACTCATAGTCTAAGACAGTAAACACAACAACATTCAATTAATCAGTGGTTGAGATTTATAGGATCACAAAATCTGATAGTTGACAGGTATAATCTTGTTTTGAAAACATATATACATATATTTGGTTTATTTACATAAATTTGGTTGCATATAATCAGTGAATAATGTCCATTAGGTGTACTAAATCTTTACTATCAAAACTAAAATCATGAGTGAAGGACCAATGAACATCATTTGCCTCCAAGCCTAAGAAGGACTCATTATCTAAGTAGTGATCTAGAAGAGGATATAAAATCTGAACTTAACTACGAAAAGAACCTGACTCTAACCTGGAGGAGAAGAAAGTGTTACAGAGAACATTATTGGACTATGCATAATATTAGAATTCATACAGTAGATTAAAATGTTATATCCAGATAAAATTGATTGAATTTGGCAGTTATGTTGGGGTTATGTAAGTGATTATCATTATTCTTAGAAAATACATACTAAAATACTAAAAGGGCTATGAAGTATGTAACTGACCTACAAATGATTTAAAATATCACACACACACACATACAAATACAGTAAGTTTGAATTAGTATAAATACAGGCAGAACTTTTTACAATTGTACATATAGGATGTGTAACACTAAAGGAAGAAGGTAGCCATGGAGATGGAGAGAAATTAGTTATGTACAATATGTTTTGCCTCTGCAAAATGATTTCATTAAGAAAATTGGGATAGAGAATAAGGATACATAAGTGTTCACAAATTCAAAAGTTACTTATATCATGGAACTTATGATATTTTCTTGGATTTCACAGCACTGAATTTTTCTAATCCTTCAAATATCAACTGGAATTTCATCTCCTTAGCATTACTATTCACCAGGGATGATTGAGTTTTACCACTCTCAGAACACTGTGCACTGTAAATTCATAGCAACTCCTGTAAAAGAAACATTATATTCCATAGTCACACATATACAATTTATACCTAGTGCATAAAACCCCACAACACATATATATCTATATTAATGATATGAGTATCACTTATATATCATTTAATACTTATAGTATATTTCAGTGTATACTCATTCAATTTAATACTTAATTGACCAATTTTCGCTTGCTTCTATCCCTATTTTCTCTTCAGTGTTGGCTTTTTTCGTTTCAGTACTGATCCTATCCAAAGTCTTTCTTAACATTAAATTATTAGTCTTGACTCTAACCTGTAAAGAAAACTAGCTCAGTAATATGATGCCTTACTAAGTTCTGAATTATCATCATTCTTCCTAGTGATCTGTTGAATTATTTCCTTCCATCCTCAGCAATGTGGTTTATTCTGTATTTACTGCTTTTTAAAATCTATTTCTCACTGTCATACCCATTTTACTGTTACTCAGATAGGTGACAAATTGTACTTATCCCTCTTGCCCAATAAGGCACACAACACTTTCTAAAGATGTGTTGGATTTAGTTCCTAGGCACACTAGGCAGCTGCTATACAAAGTGGCAGAGAGGCATTGATGGTGAGGCGTATGTTCATATGTGGAAGAGAACTATAACTACTTTGAATATGGAAAAAGAACATTGCCGTGGTATTTCAAGGCAACCAAAGGAGATGTGGGAGTCCTTTTATTATGATGTCCATAAGTAACATACTATTAAAAACAGAATTATTAAATATAAAGAATGAGGTGTTTCTTATTTTAGGAAGGACCCTCACCAAAAGGTTTATAAACTTAAAGCTATAGAGCTGGAAATTATGTGTGTGTGTGCATGTGTACATGCATACATAGCCCCGTGTTTCCTACTAATGTTTTCTGTAATGAATCTATACATGAACAATTATGTATTCTGAAGAAACTGATTTAAAATATTCTGAGAGTGCATTTCTTATTTCTGACAACCACTAAATTTTCAGTTTTAACTTTTTAATATAAATATCTTCAATTATTTGAAATATTACCTTTGATTTATAGATTAGCCATATTTAAAATTTAGATTTATTCTAACGTTAAACTTATTTTCACTTGTCCTTTTGCAGCATAAATACACACTATTACATTTCTTTTTGATACTTCAGTTAGGTGCAACTATTAATATTTTTCAAATAGAACATTTTCTGAATATGCATAACTATCTTAAATAGGTTACATAGGTGTTTTTATTCATTTATTCACATGTGCCTACATTGTTTGGGCCATTTCTTCCCTTGCCCCCTGCTCTCTCCCTCTCCCCTCCAGCCCCCCTCGCTTCCAGGCAGGTCCTGTTCTACCCTTTTCCCCGATTGTGTTGAAGAGAAGACATAAGCAATAATAAGAAAGACATACAGAATTTTTGCTAGTTGAGATAAGGATAGCTATACACAGAGAGATTCCTAGCATTGCTTCCATGCACATGTGCATTACAACCCGAATTGATTCATCTCTACCTGACCTCTTCACTACTTCCTGGTCACCTTCCCATAGTGACCTCTGTTGTTTTAAGGTTACTGTATTAGCTCCTCTGCAGTGGGCACGTCAAACACTTTCATGTTTTGGGTTTCCTACTTATCCCCATTCCTCCCCTATGTGCTCTCCCCTTAGCATGTGACCCAAGTCCACAACATTACTGCATTTGCCCTAGATATAAAGTCCACATATACAGGAGAACATACGATTTTTGGTTATCTGAGCCTGGTTAACCTTGCTCAGGATGATGTTCTTAAGTTCCATCCATTTAATTGAGAATGATAACATTTCGTTCTTCTTCATGGCTGAGTAAAACTCCATTGTGAATTAATACCACATTTTCTTAACCCGTTTGTCAGTAGTAGGGCATCTTGGCTGTTTCCATAACTTTGGTATTGTGAATAGTTCTGCAATAAACATGGGTGTGCAGGTGCCTCTGAAGTAACCAGTGTTGCATTCCTTTGAGTATATCCTCAGGAGTGGGATTGGTGGATCATATGTCAGATCTATGTTTAGATTTTTAAGAAGCTTCCATATTGTTTTCTAGAGTGGATGCACTAGCTTGGCATTCCCACCAGCAGTGTACCAGGGTTCCTTCTTCCCAACATCCTCGCCAACACCTGTTGTTGTTGGTGGTGTTTTTGATGATGGCTATTCTAACAGGGGTGAGGTGGAATATTAGTGTGGTTTGGAATTGCATTTCATTTATGGCCAGAGATGGTGAGCATGTTTCATGTGTTTTTTGGCCACTTGAATTTCTTCTTCTGAGACAGTTCTGTTTAGTTCAGTTGCCCATTTCTTTATGGTTCATTGATTTTGGGAGAGTTTAGTTTTTTGAGATCCCTGTATATTCTGGTTATCAGTCCTTTGTCTGATGTGTAGCTGGCAAATATTTTCTCCCACTCTGTGGGTGGTCTTTTCAGTTTATAGACCATTTCTTTTTTTTGTGCAGAAGCTTTTTAATTTTCTGCAGTCCATTTGTCCATAGTTTCTTTTAGTTGCTGAGCTGCCGGGATTCTATTGAGGAATTCCTTACCTGTACCTATTGCTTCCAGAGTATTCCTTGCTCTTTCCTGTACTAAGTCAGTGTTTTGAGTCTGATATTAAGGTCCTTGGCCCTTTTAAGTGGATACTAGTACAGCGTGATAACCATGGATCTAGTTTCAGTTTTTTGCAGGCATACAACCATTTTTCCTAGCAACATTTGTTGAAGAGGCTGTCTTTTCTCCATTGTATGATTTTGATCCTTTTGTCAAAAATAAGTTGGGCATAGCTGTGTGGATTCATATCCTGGTCCTCTATTCGTTCCACTCATTGTCAAGTCTGTTTCTGTGCCAGTACCATGCTGTTTTTATTGCTACTGCTTTGTAATATAGTTTGAAGTCAGGTATTGTGATACCTCCAGCATTGCTCTTTTTGCTGAGTATTGCTTTGGCTATTAGTGGTCTCTTGTGTTTCCAAATGAACTTTAGGGTAGATTTTTCAAACTCTGTGATTAATGTCATTGGGATTTTGATAGGAATTGCATTAAACATGTAGATTGCTTTTGGTAGTACAGTTATTTTTACTATTTTGATTCTACCAATCTTTGATCATGGGAGATCTTTCCACCTTCTGTAGTCGTCCTTGATCTCTTTCTTCAGGGGTTTGTACTTCTCCTTGTAGAGGTCATTCACATCTTTTGTTAAATTTACTCCTAGGTATTTGATTTTTTTGAGGCTATTATAAATGGAATTGTTTCCATATATTCTTTCTCAATTTGTTTGTTGTTGGTGTATAGAAAAGCTAATGATTTTTGTAAGTTGATTTTGTATCCTGCCACCTTGCTGTAGCTGTTTATGGTATCTAGGAGTTTCTGGGTAGAGTTTTTGGGTCTTTAAGATATAGGATCATGTCATCTGCAGATAAGGATATTTTGACAGTTTCTTTACCTATTTGTATTCCTTTTATTTCTTCTTCTTGCCTAATTGCTCTGGCTAGGAATTCCAGGACTATGTTGAATAGGAGTGGGGACAGTGGGCACCCTTGTCTCATTACTGATTTTAGGTGAAATGGTTTCAGTTTTTCTCCATTAAGTATGATGTTGGCTATAAGTTTGTTATATATAACCTTTACAATGTTGAGGTACATTCCTTCTATTTCTACTTTTCTTGGAGTGTTTATCATGAAGTGGTGATGGATCTTATCAAAGGCTTTTTCTGCATCTATTGAGATGATGAGGTGATTTTTGTCTTCGTTTCTATTAATTTGCTGTATTACATTTATGGATTTGTGTATGTTGAACCATCCATGCATCCCTGGGATGAAGCTGACTTGGTCATGGTGAATGATCTTTCTGATATGTTGTTGGATTCGCTTTGCCATTATTTTATTGGGTATTTTTGCTTTGATGTTTATTAAGGAGATTGGCCTATAGTTCTTTTAAAGAGGTGTCTTTGTCTGGTTTTGGGATGAGTGTAATACTGGTTTCATAGAATGAGTTAGGCAGTGTTCCTTCCTTTTGTATTTTGTGGAATAGTTTAAGGAGGGTTGGTATTAGTTCTTCTTTAAAAGTCTGGTAGAATTCAGCAGACAATCCATCAGGTCCTGGACTTTTCTTTTTTGGGAGACTCTATTGGTGCCTCAATTTCATTTGTGTTATAAATCTATTCAGGTGATTAATATTCTCTTGATTCAATTTTGGATTGTCATAAATATCTAGAAATCTGTCCATTTCTTCAAGATTTTCAAATTTATTAGAAAATAGGTTCTCAAAGAAGTCTTTGATAGTTCCCTGTGTCTGCAGAGTTTGTTGCTATCTCCTCTTTTGCATTTTTGATTTTATGATTTAGGTTTTTCTCTCCACATTTTAGTTTGCAAGGTGTCTGTCAATCTTATTTATTTTTTCAAAGAACCAGTTTTTTGTTTTGTTGGTTCTTTGTATGTTTTTTGTTTGTTTGTTTGTATTTCATTAATTTTAGCCCTTATTTTTATTATTTCCCTCCTTCTGCTTGTTTTGGGTTTTGCTTGTTCTTGTTTTTCTGGGAGATTGAGATGTAGCATTAGGTCATTGATTTGAGATCTTTCTGTCCTCTTAATATATGCACTCATGGCTATAAACTTTCCTCTCAGGACTGCCTTTGCTGTGTCCCATAGGTTCCAGTAGGTTGTGTTTTCATTTTCATTGACTTCCAGGAACCTTTTAGTTTCCTCTTCTATTTCATCAATGACCCATTGATCAATGTGTTTTCAGCTTCTAATTGTTTGCATGTTTTTTAATGTAGTTTTTGTTGTTGAGTTGTAGTTTTAATGCATTGTGATCAGATAGAATGCGTGGGATTATTTCTATTTTCTTAGATTTGCAGAGGCTTGCTTTGTGACATAATATATGATCAATTTTGGAGAAAGTTCCTGCTGAGAAGAATGTATATTGTGTAGAAGTTGGATGAAATATTCTGTAGACATCAGCTAGGTCCATTTGATCTATGGTATGATTAGTTCTAGAATTTCTTTATTGAGTTTTTTGTTTGGATGACCTATATAGTGGTGATAGGGAGGTATTAATGTCTCCCACTACCACTGTGTTGGTGTCTATATATGCCAGCTAGGTCCATTTGATCTATGTTATGATTTAGTTCTAAAATTTCTTTATTGATTTTTTGTTTGGAGGAACTATATAATGGTGATAGGGGGGGTATTAATGTCTTCCACTACCACTGTACTGGTGTCTATATATGCTTTTAGGTCCATCAGAGTATGTTTGATAAAATTAGGTGCACTGAAGTTGGGTGCATATTGGTTGATAATTGTTATTTCCTTTTGGTGTATTTCTCCTTTTATTAGTATGGAGTTTCCTTCTTTATCTCATTTGATCATTGTTAGTTTGAAGTCTACTTTGTCCACAATAAGTGTTGCTACTCCTGCCTGTTTTCAGGGGCCATTTACTTAGTAAATCTTCTTCCAGCCTTTCACCCTAAGCCAGTCCTTATTTCTGTCAATGAGATGGATCTCCTGTAAACAACAGATTGTTGGATATTCCTTTTTAATCCAGTTTTCCAAACAGCATCTTTTGATAGGGGAGTTAAGTCTGTTAACATTCATTGTTGACATGTACAGGAAAGCAATGGGAGTCAACTCCCTGTATAGCTATCCTTATCTCAACTAGCAAAAGCCCTTGGTCCTTCCTATTATTGCTTATACTCTCTCTTCAACAAAATTAGAGATAAGGGCAAAATAGTTTCTGCCTGGTATCAAGAGGGTAGAGGAGAAGAAAGAGGGGATGGGGGAAGAGGGGAGAAATGACCAAAACATTGTATGCACATATGAATAAAAGAGAAAAAAAAGGACACAAAAACCTGTAAAAAAAAAACCATTCATTGTTGATATTGATAGGTATGTGGTGATTCCTGTCATTTAGTTGTTTTTGTTGTTTTAGGGTTTGATTGTATGCAGCTGAATCAATGTTACTCTCTGATTCCTTGTCTTTTCTTCTCCTGTGGTTTGGTGCTGCCTGTCCTCTCACAGTTTTGTTTGCTTTCATTTTCTGTGTGCAGAATTCCTTGGAGAATCCTTTGTAGTGGTGGCTTGGTGGTCATATATTGTTTTAGTTTCTGCTTATTGTGGAAGACTTTTATTGCTCCATCTATTTCAAATGATAGTTTTGGAAGGTAGAGAATCCTAGGATTGAAGTTATTTTCATTCAGTGCCTGGAATACTTCACTCCAGGCCCTTCTCACTTTTAAGGTTTCCATTGAGAAATCTGCTTTGATTTTTATGGGTTTACCTTTGTATGTTATTTGTTTTTCTCTCTTACAGACTTCAGTATTCTTTCTCTGTTCTCTGTGTTTGTAGTTTTAATGATAATATGTTATAGGGTAGTTCTATTTTTGTCAAGTCTATTTGGTGTCCTTCCTGTAACTGAATGGGCATAGCTTTCTCTAGATTTGTGAAATTTTCTGTTTTTAATTTGTTGAATATATTATGAATCCTTTTTGCTTATACCTCTTCTCCTTCTTCAATGCCCATGATTCTCAGATTTGGTCTTTTTATGGAGCCTGTGAGTTCTTGCATATTCCTTTCACAGGTCTTGAATTGTTTGACTAATACCTCTTCAGTTTCTTCTTTAATTTCCACTTTATCTTCATGTTCTGAGATTCTGTCTTCCACTTGTTCTAATCTGCTGGAGTGGCCTTCCATTGTGTTTTATGTTTCTGTTTCATTCTTTTTTCTGAGGTTTTCCATATCATTGATCACTTCCTCTTTAATATTATCAGTTTTCATCTTTAATTCATTTATCTCTCTATTTATAGTGTTCTCTGTTTCACTTTTGTCTTTATTTAGGGCTCCTATGAGATCATTTATTTGTTTCTGTGTCTTCTCATATTCTTTATTTTTGGTGTCTTTGAAATTTCTTGAGTGCCTCTTGTACATTTTCCTTAACCATGTCTAGTAACATCTCCATGAAATTCTCAGTGATTACTTGCTGTATTTCTACTTTGAGGATGTTCTTGTGGACATCATTCCTTGGCATTGTTTATCGTTGTTTTGTTGGAATGTGGATCTGGTTATCTGTTTTCTTCATTTCCCTCTGAATCCTTATTAAATTTTTTGGGGGAGGTTGAATTGTTTCCATCCCTTTTTTGTCTTCACATCACTCAACTTTGTACTGTGTAACGATGTTCTTGATAGGTTAGTTGGTGGTTTCAGTCACCTGTTTTCTTTCCCTTGGTTTAATTTTGTTTTGTGGCTATATTGGGTTTTTAGCTTAGTGTGTGTGTGTGTGTGTGTGTGTGTGTGTGTGCTATTTCTGTCCTTTTCTTGGTGTAATTTAGTATTAACTAATTTACAATAGTAAAGCTAACAAAATAAAAAACAAACAAAAAAACCCAAAGAAATCAATGGGGAGAGATGAACAAACAAACACAAACAAACAAGAAACAAAACAAACAAACAAACATACACAAAAAAACTTCCACATTCAGGAACAATATAATTTCTGGTGTTACTCCTTCATCATCCAGTCCTGGTGTTGGCATTTAAGCAGAAGCTCTGTCCTGGTCTTGCCAGGTGGTTGGATAGTGTTTTTTTTACTTCCGTCTTTCAGTAGCAGCTGCTTAGTCAGCTCCTCCTTCATGAGGTGTGGCAGTTTAAGTTTGAATGATTTCCACAGGTTCCAGAGATCAGCTCTGTAGCTCACCAGCTGTCCTGCTTTGGAATTAGGTTTTCACTATGCTGGTTTACTGAGGGCTTGTTTCTTTGCTTCATCCCCTTTCTCTAAGGGCAAGATCAGTGATCAGTCAGCCAGTCCCCTGCTGTCAGCATGTTTTGATGGTTTGCTGATTGTTTTTCAATTTTGCTGTGTTGTTTGACTTTGCATTTTGCACACTGGCTCAGGAGATGAGTTTTGTGGACTGCCACCTACCCTATTTCAGGCAGCAGTTTATCACCTACCTGCTGTCATCCCTTCTTCCTTTCCAGCCTTTGTTTACTGATAGTTCACAATCTCCTTGCCCCTCCCCTCTTCTCCAGTGTGTTTTCAGCAATCCCACCCCCTCTGCTGTGTTCTAGTTTTCAGTTCATTGTTTATTCAGGGTTTTTTCATTTTTTGCAGGGGTGGAGGTTCAATCTGCCCAGAAGACTATGCTGGTTTATCCCAGGGGTGGCTGGGGGAATACCACATGACAATTGGCATTCACATGTTTGATCTGCCAAATGTCTCCCTATCAGGTTTGGAGCTGGTGTCTGGCGGCAGCAGCAGCACCCCTGATTCTCAGTGTAACATGGTGTAGGGAAGCTTTCCATGGGCCAGGGGTTCAGGGTATTAAAATTTTGATTCTCCTTGGTGCTTTATTTCTGCTGAGTGTGGCTCCAGCGTGTCATCAAGGTTTTTGATTCACAGAGCTCACACTGTCTGCTTCTGTGCCCTAGTTGCCATCATTGGGCTCAGCGACTGTCCCAGAAGAACGAAGTGCATGAACTACATTTCACTTCATTTAAGATTTAAAAAATCTTGTTGAAACACAATTGGAAATCCACCAGAGGGAGATGCTTGCTAAACCACCTGACAGTAACTCCCATGGTGGACCAGAGGAGTCACTGGGTCGGCCTAGGACTCAGCAGGAGGTAGCAGGTGTGTGTAGTTGGTGGAGACTGGTGGAGGAGCACAGAGCAACAGAGAAGCCACAAGTGCATTTTAAATCCTCTGGCAGTGAAGTGTTTACTGGGTTTAAAACCATAAGCAGAAGGTATTAGATGTTGCCAAAGGAGAGAGCAGCACTCCCAACCAAACTCCTGATAGTCCCCATATCTTTAACTTGTATACATTCATTAATTTTTAAATTTTATATATATAAACACTCAAAATTCTTTAAATTTTCTTTCACTATTGTTTGGGATTTATTTTCATTGATAATAGTTGAATGAGACAAATTTCATATATTTTATGTACTATTTTATTGCTTGGGTCTTTTAAATCTTAATCACTATGACTCAGCTTTATTTCTTCAAACTGCATCCTAATATGGAACATATCATTGAATTTTGCCTAAACTTTTTAAAGTTATCATCATGTTTTGCTATCTAAGAAATGTTTTCAATATTGTCATTGTTAATTTTTCATATAATTTTATTTTTTTCTCCTGAAACACTAAGATTGAAATTTTCTTATGTCACTTTCCTGTCTTCCATTATATTTCTCATTGTTTTGATCTTTGCCACACATTTATTTTTCTTTTGAAATCTTAGAAGACTTCTTGGTCTGTTCTATTCATTATTGATTAAATTCCTAATAGTTTCACAATGGATTTTTTGGCATTATTAATAGAATTTCATATTTCACTCATTCTTTTTTAAAGGACTACTAATTTGAAGTTCATTATGTGGTCACTAATTCTAGGAGATTTCTAAATGAAGAAATACATTGTCCTTTGTTATTTTTTTAGTCTTTGAGTTTTCTGATCCAATCTCAAAGAGTCAATGTAATTTTGCCTTCTTTTGAAACTGCTTGTTGTTAAAATTTGTCATTTGTATCAGAAAATTGTCTTTTAATTTTTAGAACATTTTAATAAAAAGTTCTACTTCTCTTTCCCAAATAGCATAGATAGAGAACATAGATTTAAAGTTTTCCAACACATAGGCCTTGGGAATTATTACTAAATCCCCTACATAAACATTTTAACTCTACGGACCCCTTTATCACTTTAACATTTGGAAGGGAATTGACTGTATATAACTATCATAAAAATATGGTTTTTATGGTGCTAGATGAAGGTATAATGATGTCTCATTCTCTATGGCATATTCTGTGATTCTATTATTTCTTTGCCTTTTGGCTAATATCAAGTGTGGTTTTTGCTGCTCAGAACTACTGTCATCACAATTGTCACCAAAGTTTTCTGCTTTTAAGAGATACCAAGTCTCTAAGTTAAAGGGCTACTAATTTGAAGTATCTTTCTTCCTTTCCTTTTGCAAAAGGATAAGATACAGTTGTTACCATACTCTATTAAAGTAATACACCTGATTCCTTATTTTTGACAACTGTTTTTAAAAAATTTTCCCATTTGTCTTGTAGTGTGCCATTATAAAAAACAGCAGAAAGTTTAAATATATGTCAAAGTTAGCTGGGTTAGATACCATTTTACACTGGATGTAAATAATCTTTCATATAAATTGCCCTGGAATCTAAAGCAATGGATTCCAAAGGAAGAAAATTATTCCCAAAATAAATAAGGGCAATAAATAAGGAGATTTAGTGAGCAGACATTGAACTGGGAGGTAAGAGAACACATCCCCATTTTTTTTACTCACATATTGACTTTTCCCAAGTCATGTCTTTTTTATGGCTCATTTTCTCATACTTGCTTCACAAGTATTTGAGGTTCTTTGTTAATTGCATTCATGTTCTAGTTGTCTGAACCAAAGAATTACTCTTTCAAAGAGATTTTCAGTTATGTAAGCCTATTTGGAATTGTTACAATGAATTCCCCTGCAAAATGAATATATTCTACTAAAAATGAAAAAAAATGCAGTTAAGAAAGTTCACTAGAAAAAGGGACATACTCTTTGTTTCAGATATTTTGAAAGGCAGGTTATAAGGAGAACTCAGTTGTTCAACTCAGTTGCTGTCTGTTAAATGTATTAAAAGTATTCTGTAATACTACAGTTCTAATAGACTTTCTTAGATATAATCATATCATTAAGCTCTTCATAAAAGGGGCAAATTTTATTGAGAGCAACCTACAAACATCAACACTTATTTTAAAAGCCTTGTTCTATACAAATATCTATTTATATGCCTTTTAAATAGATAAATAATTTATAAGAGAAAAATATATGTATATGTCAGTATCACTCATCTTTCTGTTGCTGTGGTTAAAATACCTGACAAAACAACTTAAGGGATGGACTATTTGGTTTGGTTTGGGGTTTCAGAGGTTTCAGTTCTTAGTTGGCTGACTCCATTATTATAGGTCTTTGGTGAGGCAGAGCATCATGGTGAAAGGAGGAGTTGCTGAGCAATGATAGTACCTCATGGTGACCAGGAAGCAGAGAGAAAGACCAGGGGCCAGGTACTTTTCAAAAGTATACCTCCAGTGTCCTATGTTCTCTATGTAGGCACCCACTTCTTTATAGCCTATTGATTTATGAGTTGATCACTGATGAGGTTAGCTCCATGATGATCCACTCACCTCTCAATAGCTTCACAAGCTGAGGACCAAGTCTTCAATACATGAGCTTTTGTGTGTGTTGGGGGATACTTCATATTCAAATAAAAATATTATCTTTTTTTAAGCACCTTAATAATTAAAGCATAATCTCCTGTGACTGATGCACACTAGCATATCACTTATATATTTCCATTGTAGATTTGAGTTTCAATAGCACAAAAATTATTAGTTGGTTTAATCATTTAAGTGTTTATTGAACAGTATAGCCACCAAAGATAGAGGGATGGAAAGACAGAAGCTCAATGTCCAAATGGAAAGTAAAAGCTAAATAAAAAATCTGTAATATGGTATGATGAGTTAAATGTAAAGAAATGGGGATGAAGAAAAAATTCAGCTGGAGTACAATTAGGACTTTCTACATTTAGTGATGTTACCTGCATCATAAAGTGTAAGGAGGAATTTTAAAGATCAAGTTAACTGGTAGGGTAGATAAAACTCATTCAAGATAAATGGATTATAGCAGGTGTGATACCTTGTGGCACATTCTGAGATCCACAAGCATGAGAGAATAGAACACAAGGAAAAGAAAAAAAAAATATGTTAAGACTTGTGAGCCATTGTTTTGAATCAGAACCTCCTTGGAAATGGAGAACTATTGAATTGTTTTAGTTGGAAAGGAAGCCGTTAAGATTTGCATGAAAACTATGTTGATCAAAACCCCTTTAAAGGAATGCTGGGGATGGAACACAGTAGTAGAGTGTTTGCCAAGTATGTACCAGGCTCTATGTTTAATACCCAGCACTACAGGGAGAAAAAAAAAACTTCAAACCAATTCATGGTATACTATTTCCATACATGTTAAAACATTTTTTTTTTGGAGTCTAGGTGGCTAGGGGTGTGTGTGTGTGTGTGTGTGTGTGTGTGTGTGTGTGTGATGAAGGTCATTTACAAACACTCATTAATCATCTTGCTAT
Organism: Castor canadensis; assembly: GCF_047511655.1. NCBI lineage: Eukaryota > Metazoa > Chordata > Mammalia > Rodentia > Castoridae > Castor > Castor canadensis. The sequence continues at coordinate 126,686,172 of NC_133386.1, forward strand.
ATTGTGAGCTCTTTGATGGAAAGTATGGTGTTTAACTCATTTTTCATACCTGAACCTATCACATTGTCTTGAACATAAAGGTTGATAAATCCAAATATGTGAATACATGACTAAGAAAACAGTCAATAAGAATCACAAGAAGCTATTTTAGGTGATTTGGTTTTATCCCTATATTCTACTTCATATTCATCAGAAAGCTCTGTCCCTTCTGTTAGCACAGCATTTGTTTTTGTCACATGGTTTATCAATGCTGCTAATGAGATGTTAATTAGCTGCCAATTCTTGTGAAATTGAGAAGGAAAAGGCAGAGAAGGGCTGCTTAAAGGAATATGCAGCAGTGCTCTTGCCTATTTGTTTTACATGTCCCTGGTCCTGTACAAAAATGTTACACATGAAGTTATCACAGGCTCACTGAGTACAGCTGTGACTACATTATGACTCATGAAGAGTTACTGATGTAGTTCCTTAAGAAATGAATTCTTTCTCTGCTATAAAGTCAGGGTTTTAGTGAAGGAAGCTCTAGGTTAACATAGCATCACTTTATCAGAGAAAAATACATGCATCCCTACAACATTGGACACCCCCTGCTCAGTGATGGGTCAGAACCTTAATTTTGCTGTTTACTATTTGTGTGTCCTTGATATATTTGGTTCACATTTCTGAGCTTATTTGTAAAATGGGGCTATTTTTGTCTCTAAGGATTTTTGACAATAATGAAATAGAGAGAATATAGGTAAAGCAAAGATTCATTTGATATGCAAGCTTCCCAAAAAAGTGTTTTCTTTTTCTTCCTTTACTGTAATGAGTCATTTTGTGTTTTCCTAAACCACTTATTTAATTTTATGAATATTTTAATAACACAAGCATGACTTGTGTCTTTCTCACTATTTCTTCAAATGAAAGCCTCTATCTGCATAATCCTACTTTTAAAAAAAATCTTTTGGTCCTGATTTGTTCACATTTTCATAAGTCAGCTTCCTAAATTTGTCCTCTTTTTGCAATGAAGCATGTATCACACATTGTAGCACTCCAATGCATATTTCTTATAATTTAATGAGTTACTCACTATAGCCTTAAGTGAATTTTAAATTCTTGAAGTGAGAGACCAATTCAGTAAAAGCCTCTTTTTTCCAAGATTGCTTGGTAGCTTTTAATTACTTACAGCCAGGTGGTTGTTTAGGGTACTCATTAGGTTTAAAGTAGATTTAAACAGAGATAGCAAAGCTTGCATAATGTTCCACATATGTCAATTTGCACTTCCATGTCCCCTTTTTATTTTATTGTTTTGGCCAACAAACTAGGAACTAGAGTATATTATGTGTCACTTCCTGCTTGAGACAATGAATCACCCAATTGGAGCTTCTTAGTCTCTTTCTCCCCCTACCTTGATAATGGAAAAGACTTTAAGTTCCAGGTGATATAGAAACAAGGTGGTAAAAGCTCAGCCTGGTTCCCTTAGTAACTACATGGAATAGGTCATCCATTCTTATTGTCCCAATTCCTGACAATCCTCAGTGGACATGCATTGTGAATGAACAAGACATGTTTCTTGCATTAAGCTAGTAGGTTTAAGATCTAATTTATTATTGTGTCATAACCACATCTACTCAAATGAATACCTTTCTAAAATATGCCATCTTTTTAGGAAATAATTGGCCCTCTATTACTTTAAACAACTACATTGGGATATATAACTAATAATCTAACATTTACTAAACTGTAGATTCTTCAAAAGATACATAAGAAAATGAACAAATCTTTATCCAAATAGTAGCATATAAGCTTTATTGTTTTGTGCTACTGCTAAGGTAGCATATGGCTTTTGTGTGTTTTCTGGGGAGACACTAGGGAATGTAGCTTTCTCAAAAGCACTTCAGGTGGATGTTAAGGTTAGAAAGACTTGAAAATCATTTTATTGAAGGTTACAGTGTGGGGGTTAGAGTCTGATAAATGAATTGTTTACACAAAATCACTTTATGTAGTTTATAAAAGAGTGCAAATTATGGTACAAAAGAATAGAGATTCAATAAGTACTTGAAATATTTTGCCTGAAAAATATTTGAACATGTTACATTGTACCATTAATGCGTTAAACTTAAAATTCACATTCACAGATATTCTCTCATTTCATGCTATTTCTTATGATTAAATGATATTGCTATTTTCAGTCTGTAGATGATGAAACCTAGGCTCTGATGCTTTTTTATTTTACGTTCTCATAGCTGAAAGGATTTTCTAATAGAGTAATGTTTTATTTGAAAACTAAGGATAACCAGGGTTTGAGGTGATAAAGAGGAGGAATGTTAGAAAAGCAGCTGTCCACATGTCAAAATTTCATTTTTAATGTTGGAAATGTTTGTACTCGTTACTCCTCATTTTAAAAGTTTGGGCATTGTCTCTCTTGTTTATGGCTAACTTCTCAGGAGGTAGTTGAAAGCTGATAATATTTTCTGAGATAATACATAGAATGATAAAGATCATATACTCTAGAAACATGTTAAATATTCTAAGTTCAAACCTGGTTCTATGCTTAGCAGATGTGGGGCTTTGATGTTTTGTCTATTTCACTAAGTAAAATGGTGATAATACTCAAACCCATATCATAAATGCAAAGCACTCAGAGCACTGACATGTAGTATATACTATAGTATCTATAGCAATCTATTTTCAGGCTATAACAATCGATTTTCTTCTGACAGGGAAACAAGAGACCCTGTTGTTTTCTACATTTCTTACCCCATGCCAGTTCACAGCAACTGTTTTGAGCTCTAATGGGTACATGGTGGTTCTCAAACTTTGCAGTGTATCAGAATTACCTATAGACATTGCTACAACACACATTTCTGGTCCCATCTGTTTCTAATTTTTTGTTTCTTTGAGTCTGTATGATGCTGATGCTACACTTTGGAGCGGAATGGACAATCAAATCAGATCATGGGGACTGAACAAGTTTAAGGCATTTGGTTTTCTATTGAGGGTCTAGGTAGTAAAAAACATAAACCTAATGAATCAGTGCTACCACTATGTAAGTATTTCCTTAAGCAGCACATACAGTTAGGATTTTGTCAGTCACAGGCTTTATGATATTTCCCCAGCCTCTCTGGTTTTACCTTTTGAGAATATCATTATCTTTATTCATAATCTCTGCAGGGATCCTGTGTCACTATCAATGTGATTTAGTATTTCTCGTTCTTAGAACAACTACATTTTAGAAAGAATAAAAATCACATGGATAGTTGATAAAATGCAGATTCCTGGGACTTGATGGTGAAATTGGTTCCACAGGTTTGGCAAAGAGTCCATAATCTCTACCTTTATGAGCACTCACAATTAATTTGATGCTGATGAGTTTTGGGCCATACATGAGAAATTATTTTTGCCCAAATTCTATCTGATGTTAAAGCAAAACTGAGTATCACATTTTTTTCATTTTTAAAATGTAATTTTATTTTTAGGTGACCTTTCAGTCCAGTTGGTTACATACCATTAGAATCTCTTTGGTCTACTTCTTTTTCCAGTTTCAGCATTTGGTAGAGGCATTTATAGAAAAGTGACATGAAAGCAATTTAACCACAAGCTCAGCCAAATTACTTTAAGGAGAGTTTAGTAAACAGCCTTTGCTTTCTGTACTTAAGTGATCAATTTCAACACCTGCTTTTCCTTCCAGATGGAGTTAATTAACATTAAAATTATTGCCTATAGCATAGACATTTTTGATAACTCAGAGCCCTCCAGCTGTACCTAGATTCCAACACTTTTGAAAATTAAAATGACAACAATAACCTCAATGAGAAGCAAATTTATCATTGAATGATTGCAAGGCACACACATAAATATGATCTTGTAAGAAAGAAAATGGATATGTATGAGTAGACACTATATGCCAGCCATTTTCATATGTAAGATTGGTATCATCCCCATAGCTATCTCTAAAGGGATGTTATTTTTGCTATACATTTATTATATAAACTGAAGACAAGATAAGTTTTGCAACTTTTTGGATTTTTTTTCCCTTAGTAATTGATAGAGTCAGAATGTAAATACAATTTAACCAAAGTTCACACTTTTTCCACTTCTTAGCAAATTTTAAAAGAATTTCCTGGGAAGTTTGGGAGAAAATACTTAGCTTGGGATAGGTTATACTGAGATGAATGTTATACTTTAAATATTATGATTGTATGCACATGTATACATCCATCTAAAAAAGACATATAACACCCCAGTTTGGCATGATAAAATATCAGTGTTCTATAACTAGAGTTCTGTAAGTGCAAGGAGAACTTGTATGTCAGACAATGGACTATGAAGAGAAAAAAAGACAATGAAGAGGTTGCAAATTGACCATTACAGCAGAGTCTAATGAAAATGAAGCATGGAGAAGATATTGTGTGTCCAAAAAAAGAAAGGAAGATACAGTGAAGAAAAAGTGTTTTAGGTGTAAATGCCTCATACTTCTCATTAAATTTTTCCATAACCGTCATTTTAATGAGACATTTTACTGTCTTAGAATTGTTCTGTTTAAAAGTTTGCTTAACAAGTGTGGAAGAGTTATTCATTCAGCTATTTCTTATATGGAATCTCATAGTAGCAATCTAATTTATTTACACATTATAACCCAGGATGAATGAAAAATAAAAGCAAAAAAAAGCAGCCAGGTGCCAGTGGTTCATAACTTTAATCGTAGTTAGTTGGGAGGTAGAGATGGGGAGGATTGTGGTTCCTGGCCAGCCAGGATAAAAAGTTCAGGACACCCTATTTCAACCAATAGCTTGGCACAGTGATTCATATCTGTCATCTCAGTTACAGCAGAAAGTGTAAAATATGAGGATTATGGTACAGGTCATCCTTGGTAGAAAGCAAAACCCTATCTCCAAAATAACCAGAGCAAAAAGGACTGCTGGCATGGATCCAACTTTTGAGAGCTGTCTATCTAGTACAAAGCCCTGAGTTCAAGCCACAGTACTTCCAGTAAAAAAAGAAAAAAGAAACACAAAAGCAACAACAACAAAAAGACAACCCAGGAATATGCCTGGTAATTGCAAGTGTGAATAACCACTATGTTTAAATCACTATCCATTATCTTCTGGAAGATCCTTGGCTTTCTTTAGAGAAAATGATGACTTCTTTCAGCAAAGAATTGCTTGAAGATTAGGATTATTAAGGAATATAGTTAAGCCGTTATTCTATGAAAGATTTATGATATATGATACATGAGATATACATGTGCTTCTATGTTTGTACACAAATACACATATACCAAGTCTCACAAGTTGCATTAATTTTGTTCTATGAAGTTACCACACACACTGAATCATTGCTTCTATGAAATAAACAGTTAACTTCCTGCCAGCCATGGGTCACAATGTTGTCAAATGATCAGTACAAGTCTTGTTTGATGTATCAGGAAAATATATCATACACTGTGGATTCATTGACACAGAACTCACAGTAAACAGCATACACCTGGTGTGTGACCAAAGCTTATTAACATGTGTGTTTTCCCCCTAAGGCACATCACAGGTTTATTATGCTAAGAGTCAGTAGACAAAACTCCAGCACCACATTTGAAGATCATTTATACAGCAAAATTGCCAATAAAAATGAGAAACATGTAAAAATAAGGAGATATGAAAAAGTCCTTTGTTTCCAGTTACCTCAGTGGGAACTTGCATCTCAGGCAATTCAAACATTTTGCCACTCTACAAATATCCACAAGTGTACAAAAAGTGCCATAAGACTGGGGGAATTAGTTCAAGACTTTAATCTCAGCTACTTGGGAGACAGAGATCAAGACAATCATGATTTGAGGCCAATCTGAGAGAAAAGTTCACAAGATCCCACCTCAACCAATGACTGGGTGGAGAGTGATGTGTGTCAACCCAGCTAATATAAATATATAATGTATCATAATTTATTAACTATAGTATTTAGATTAATTTAAATACATGAAAATATAAATATAATATATAAAGCAGAAATAGGAGGACCCTGGTCCAGGCCTGCCTAGCCACAAAATGAGACCTTATTTCAAAAATAACCAACACAAAAGTGTCTGGAGATGTGGCTCAAGCAGTGGTGTAACCTCCTAGCAAATGCAACTTCCTGAGTTCACCCACCCAGTACTACCACACACACACACACACACGCAAGATAAATGTTGGTATTGAATATTGATATTTAGTATCATTTATTGATTTGGGAGAACTAATAAATTTTAGTCAGTATGCAAATTCACAATTACAGAATCTGCAAACAGCAATGATAGTGTGTATGTATATATACATATATAATATAAATATACTATATTTCATATATACCACATTACATAGATATATGTATATTTCACTTTAAACATTTAAAATACTGGAATACCTTGATTGATGGCAAGATAACCCCTCTACCATAGAATATTTTACCCTTTGCAGCATTGTATTTACGATCAGACAGATTTTTCTGATATAGTCAAGACTGTCCTTGCAACTCATTGATTCTGACTTGGGATTCTATTTGAAGCCTTTTAGCATTTCCCAAATTGTCTTAGTCACTCTGTAATTTAAAAACAGAGGAATTGTTAACCCTCTTGGGATGGCTTGAAGTAAAATTTGGTATTTTGACTTGTGTTTTCACTTCCAATCTTCTTTCAGCATTGAAAGCTGTAAAGTAAATGGAGGTAATTTAATTGGCAGATAGAATATTTTGAGGTGGGATGTTGTTTATTTTGTTTAAATTGAAGTCTTAAACAGTAAAGTATTTTAATGCCTATTGCATCTTTGAGCTATTGATATGCAACTAAGCATCCCGAAACTTAGTGGTGAAAATATCCAAATGTTTTATTCTTAACATGTCTTCAAGTTGGTTGAGGGTCCTCTGGATTTGACTCGGTGGCTCTGCTTCACAGCAATGTAACAGGGCCCTCCCTCCTTTTTGCACATCTAGGTTCAGCTGAGGTATCTCTGAGCCACATGGCTCTCCTCATCCTCTAACCAGCAGGCAAATTTGGGGTAGACTGTAGCTGCAAAATGTAAAACAAAATATCCAGGATATCTTATCATTTAGGCATGGACTGTCACTTCTACCTCACTCCAAGGGCCAGAATAAGAAGTAAGTAAGAGCTCAGTCCAAAGTCAAGGGTAAAGAAATATAGTCATCATCTTTAGAAGGGCCAACTGTGATGGGTATGCTTTGGAAGGAAGGAAAAATTGAGGGCATTAATTTAGTTTACCACAATGCTATGTTTGTTGTTGAGGTAATACTGCTTAATATGCCTTAAGAGACTTAACACATTTTTTTCTTTCCCCTTCATCTCTTTATCTACTCCTCTCTGGTAATATCAGTGAAGGTACTGAACATACTCCTCAAAGCTATTTAGCAAGGGAAAGAACCAGCATTCACATAGAGGCTTATAAAACTTCAGATCTGAGCTCTTAATTACAGCATTATTTTGTTTAAGAGGATGCCTATTGTGTGATAGGGTCAAAAATCAAATCTAGATTTAGCTGTCCCTCCACTTTCTTATTTGGTAGTATCTCCTTCATTCACATTGTTTCAGACATATTTGTGACCTTGTGATTTCTCAAAAAATTAGGTAGCCCTCCCCTTTGAAGTTATGGCCTTGTCCTTGTACTAGAGTTCAGACATCAGTACAACTAAAAAAAAAAAAAAGACAGGGAGGACTCAATTCCTTTATCCTATCTTTTATTTTTTAATTCATTTATTCATATGTGCATACACTGTTTGGGCCATTTCTCCCCTCTTGCCTCCCACCCTTTCCCTCTCCCCAACACCCCCCTCACTTCCAGAAAGAACCTGTTCTGCCCTTTTCTCCAATTTTGTTAAAGAGTGAACATAAGCAATAGTAAGAAAGACATATAGTGTTTTTGCTAGTTGAGATAAGGACAACTATACAGAGAAATTCCTAGCGTTGCTTCCATGCTCAAATGTATTACAACCCAAATTTGATTAATCTCTACCTGACCTCTTCACTACTTCCTGGTCACCTTCCCATATTGACCTTTGTTGTTTTAAGGTTACTGTATTAGCTCTTTTCTGCCCAACAGTACAGTTGTACTCTTACGGCCTATTATGTAATGTAAAATTACTCATTATTATTATTGCTTATTGTGCAAACTCAAGCAGGTAGATTTCTAAGTCTGTGTTCTTCACTGTTATTTTTTGGATAGCGGGAAGAAAACCTAAAGCATAATTATCACTCCAAAAATATTTGTTGAAGTAGACTATGTATATCCACATCACTTCATTAGTGGGCAAAGAATAAGTCTAATAAAGATCAGTGAGATTTTTGTAATGAATTTAGGATTCATGTAAATCTCTATGTTCATGACAGAGAGCAGAATAATATTTAAGAGCCAAAGCTTTCTCCAAAATGATGAGCACACTGTCAAGGTCTTATGAAGCCACCTTTATTTTAGACAGTTTCATGGTTAATGGAAGTTCTAATGGCTGGCTCCTGAACTGTAGCCTAACCCTAGGAATGTACCAGAAGAGGCATACAATTGCCTTTTTCCAGATGCATTTATACCTTCTCTGAATATGGAAAAGTGTCATTCAAAATGAGCCATTCTCCTTCTACCCTCCACCTGCAACCAGTTATTCTTTCTTCACTACAAGAATATGACACAGTTACTTCTCTGTTTGCTAGCAGTCAGCATGTCAGGGGGAGAGAGGAGTTATGTTAGCCAACTGTCAGGTGGCAGAGAAAGCCTGTATTTATCTGCTGCCATTCCTTGAATAGAATAAAAGGTGGCATGAGAGATAGCAGGGGGTTACATGAATGAGAACAAGAGCACACTTTTTTTACATTTGTTAAATATTTCTTAATGCCTCATTTATCTGAGTAGTTATTCTTTGGTATAAATTTGTAAAATAGGAGGGCAAAAAAACCATTTAAATTGGGCAGTTGCATTGTGTTGGCTCTAAAAGTATGATCTCTAAGCTTACTATGAGGTATTCGGTTTGTATAATTTTATATTGTAATTATTTTTTCTTTCAGTGTCAATTTTGTTTGGAGATGGGTGTTAAGATGTAAGCTGACTGGTAAGTGATACCACATGTCTTTCTATGATTAATTTTTAAGTGGAAATCCTACTCTGGCACCCAGTTTTCGAAGGTCGAAACCAAGAACTATGAGTTATGAGGATTAAAATGTTATTGTTTTCCTGCACATAAAACACCTGATAACTTTTAATTCATGTTCACTAAACAATATAGAAGAGTTCAGCAACCTGGAAAGATATTTTATTTAAATGTTTTGACTAACATTGGAGTGATGTTTGTGTCAGTCATGTTATATTTTGAAATAAATGGTTAAAAGTTGGAAAGAAAAGACCGAGTAAACTAAGTTGAGCGGAACTATAGACTATTTCTGTAAACAATGCCATTGTTTACATTTTATGTTCCTTATTACTGCACATGAAAGAACTAAAACCATTTCAAAATTCATTCTTCTAGAGTTTAAATGAATGGAGATTTTATTGTCCTTTGTGCACCAAAACAATAAACTCTTGACAGAAAATGAACAGATTTAACAATATTGTGGCATGCAGATTTAAAAAACTTATCTAGACCTGAGGGTGTAACTCAGTGGTAGAGTTCATGCCTATCTTGTGTGCTGGGTATAACTTCCAGCACTGCAAAAACTATTAAGACTCACATGGGCAGGCCAGAACTGATGCTGCATGCTTGCAACATTGGCTCCTCTGGAGGCTGTGGCAGGAGATCAAGAGACTGAAGTCAGCCTGAGCATAGCAAGGCCCTATCTCAATAGACAAAACAAACAAACAAACAAAAATACCAAGAACACAAAAACAAAAGCAAAAACCAAGACCCATATGTAATTATTATGTCTGATGAATTATTTTCCTAATTAATTGGCAAGTTTACTAGAACCTGTTAGTTTTATCTAGGTGTTAATTATACAACATGTGTTTTTAAAGTTAACTTCATAATTTTTATGGCAGATGGTATTTTCTGTTGTTATTTGTGTTATTATTCCATTTGAAATAATCATTATTGCAAAGCCACAATTTTAATATAAACCTGAGGAAATCTAGAGTTTCTTTCCTCAAAAATAATTTAGATATTGTGTGAAAGCTCCTGTGGATCTATATAATTTGGCTAAGAATCAAAACAACAAGAAAGATTATATTCCTCACTTAGTGAACAGCATCAGGTAGGTTATTCAAGAGGTATTTTTGATGTTTTTACCACTTTGTTGAATAGTGAAGTACTACTTGAATAACAAAAGATATCTTGGAGATATCATTGGAAATACAATTACATAGTTTTTAAATTGTGATTCAGAAAATGCAATTTATATTACTGTCTATATGGTTTTGTTTAGAAAAACATCTTAACTATATATTTTTGATGATATACTTTAAGAGTACAAGAGGAAATATGCCAGGAGTAGAAATAGAAGGCTTATTGTATACAACCTTATCTTCTTGTTACCTTTTTATAGTGAAGTTTATTTGTTCCCACAGAATTTGTCTTTATTTGTTCAGTTTGTGAGTGAGATGATACCATCCAATGTCACCACAGGCAAATATAACATAGAGCAATCGTAACCCACATTTTAAGAATCAGTTGAGAACAGACTGAAATGAAAGGATTATGAGATTTTAAATGGCCTGCAAAAACTTTGAAAGGTTTGGATGAATAAAGAGGAAAGAAATGAAATCAATGAACAGAAAAATACAGGAATAGCAAAGTGAGAGACCAAGTCACTATGTACAGGCAAGAGTACCTTTTTGAAAATATACTGCCTATGAAGTGGAAAGTTAGGACAAATGATTACAATTAGTTTAGTCCTTTTACTATTCATGTATTTAAAACATGTAAGACATGTTAAAGAACCTTTATTGAAAATATTTGGCATATGTGAATGCTCCCTTATCTGGATACCATTTGATTTGCGGCCATAATAGAAGAAATCATAATAAAGGAAACTTGACAGAAAGCAATATAAAGGATTTAAAATTGAGTCTAGGAAGAACTAGTCATTAATTAGCCATATTGGTGAAGTAGAACAACCATTGAACATTTAATATATCATGGGTCTTGTTCGCAGCCTTGAGTTTTGATTCCTTCCTGTCCCACATTTAAGAAGGACAACTATTTTTATTATTAATATTTCTATATTTAATTTAACAATATATTATGGAACATAAAATCCAAATGTTAAGTCAAGAAACATAACACTTCACGAGGAACATGAGAAACAGATTAACATACAGGATTGGTATAATTCGTTGGTGGATAGAAGAGTACATTTAACTTCTACAAGTCAGCAGCTATTTCCCAAGCAATTATAACAGGATGAATTCAAGTGTCAAGAGTTGTAGAATCAAAGGTTTGCTGCTGCACCAAAATGTATTCCCTCCTATAAGAATTACTAACTGGTTTTGATTCTGATATATATGAACCCTGATAAATAATGAAATCATTTGTCTGTAGTAATTTGTTAAAGTATCCCAGCCACCCAATTTTTTTTGATAATGCTGCTTGTCAATAAAAATGTGAATACACTAAAATACTCAATACTATTTCAGATTTAGATCTGTCATTAAAAAATATGACTGAAGGCACAATTTGCTGTTGATATTTACTATACATATATAAAAATGTATTTGTGAGAATTTATAGGTATACAATTTCTCATTGCTTAGGACCAATGAGGGTTGAGACTGGTTTTCTGTTGAAACTTGAGCAAATAAAAAGTCAGAATATAAAGTATCTTAGTACATATTTGTTGATGTGATAAAATGAGTTATATTTTTGACAATAATGCTGAGTAAGTAAAGAGTGATACCATTATGGTGTTACTGTTAAATTACCACTTGTACAAAGTGCATTCCTCGGCTTTGGTAACGAAGAAGAGTTGCATATGTTTCAAAGCAAGCACATGGATCTAAAGTTACTACCTGAAATGTCCGGCTCATACAGTAAAATGGCCTTGCCCCTCTCTATGTCTCATTTCCATCAACTCAAAGTATTGAATGAGTAAATCCTTGCAATGTGCTACATAGCACATATTTTGTAATTGTTAGCAATTTGTTGTCTGAAATTATAAATGTCTTCTATATGCAAGGTGTTTGTATTCTAGTAGTAGAAACTAATATAAGTAAAATTAACTCTAGTATAAAATGAAAGCTTATCAACTTGAAGATGAAGTAGCTAGATCTAAAGTGGTATGAGAAGTCAGCAAACATCATTAAGCCCTAAACGTTTTAATCAATTTGCTAAATATCATGCTAAAAATCATTTTATGCAATTTCCTGTTAATATCTTCTCTTTAACTTTGCATTCAAGGCAATTCAACGTCAGTGGCCAGAATATCTCTCCAACCTTGTCTTCCAACATGCCTTACCTACAATTCCAATTTCATTTTAAGCTACAACTTCTCTCCCCCAGACATCTCTAGGATTTTGTACATTTTTCTTCTACCTGAAAATCCAACACAAAAATCTGAGCCTTCTTTAAAATTTCTCATTAAATGTTATTTACTTCATAAAACCTTCTCTGACTTTATAATTTTATGTTTTCCAAATAAACACCAAATCAGTGCACAGACACAGACACTCACACATAGACACAGACACACACCCCTCCTCCCACAACCAGAAGTCTCAATATATTTAATCATGGATAGAGAATCTTACGAGAAATGAGTTTAGCCACCCAGAAATGTAACAGATGTGACTTATATCAATGTGGGTTCCCTTGGCTCCTCAAATCCCTAGGGGATGCGAGCTGTTATACAGTTGACAGTGACATTTCCCATACACAGCAGAGAGTTATTGATTTGAGAAGTCGTTCCTTACAAGCCAATTATCCTTATATAATTGATGTTTCCATTATTATCCATGGAGAATTATATAAGCAACCTAAACCTATAAGCTTGCATTTAAGGAAAACTATGACTCCCTCATTCAAAGCTAATCTCTGAAGGTTCTTCAACTGCAGAAAGCAGGAAGAAGTTCTGAGGAGTATTTGCACTGAAAGTCCAAACCACTGCACAGAACTCAGTTTTGAGATGCCTCACACAGTGATAGACCTTTTATTTCTAGTTTCCATACCACTTTATTTCTAGTTTTAGCTAGGCTCTGAGTTGAGCACTGGAGTCCAGTCGATAAAATGCAGCCTTGTCTATAGTCTACAAAGATAAGTAGCCAGATCATGTAAATAGTAATTACTCACTATAGTGCCAGGCATTGCATGCTATATGGTCACAGTTGACAGTGATATTTCATATACACATTCATTGTATAGGAATATACATTCATTGTATAGGAATGAGAAATCTCTCAGAGAAAATGACACCTGAAGTATTGGTATGAGTTAATTAGGTAAAGAGGTTAGAAAAACATTCTAGTTAGAAGGGTACTGTGTAAAGGGCACATAAATAAGAGTATAATACACTTAAAATACTATTTGGCATTTAGGTCTTGCCATATGAGGTCTTTTACTTACTTTAGAGTCTGACTAAGAGTACTCACTACTCGGGCTAATATTTTTAATGAATTACATCCCATTGTCATATATTTATAGATGTACAACATAAAAAGTGAATTTCTTGATTCACTAAAATATTTTACATCTTCATCTGTTTGTGTATGTGCATTTGCACACATGAATTCAGAGGATGATGTATGTATGGATGGACAGATTAAGTAGAGAGTTAAAGAAACATAGAGGCATTGAGGTCTCTTCCAGATTCTTAAGAATAATTTGATCTTGCAATCACATTGGTTTTTGTGCTTTCTCAGTCTGCACATTTGTGAAAGCTTTCATTTGAGGACCAACATTTTTGTGGTGACATTTAAGTGACTATTTTATTGACTTATGTGAAACGCTATTTTGGGCACTCAATAAATGCTTGTTGACTGACTGACTTTCACAAACATTTAAGATAAGAATGATGTATATAGTAAAGTCATTTTTGCCAACAGGAACCTAACTGGGTGCCAAGATTTGTATGCTGTATAAATGATAAAGACATGAATGTTTTGTGACTGCCTGAGGAAGCACACAGATGCACTTTTCCAAATAGCACATTCACTTTTCTGCAGCTTATGGCTGACAAAATGGCTTTAGGCAACACCAAACAAACTAATCTTAAATCTGAATAGAGCAAATCCACATTAAGTTTTCTATATTTTTGTAGAATCATGGAGTGTGCTATGAAGCAATGTCTGCATATCACAGACAAAGTAAAGACTGCACTTTGGAATCACAGCAAATAAGAATCACGACTTTTGAATTAGTACCTGAAGGAACTGAACCTCAAATTTTATAATAGCCATCTTTTAATTTCTATAAGAATTAGATTTTGTAGAAACCAAGATAGTGCCCCTACTCAAGATATTCACACCCTAATACTTGGAACTCAGAAATATGTTGCCTTTCATGCTAAATGTCAGTTCATATACAATTAAGTTAATCATCTTGAGAGAGGGCAGTTATCCCAGATTTTCTCCATGGGATCAATATAATTACAGTAGACCTTATAACTGAGAGAGAGGAACAGAGAAATTGAGGTCCATAAGTCCAAACAAATGGCATCAGGAGTAGTCAAACCATCATCTAGCCTCATCACTGTGCCCCACTCTGTGCCATCTTCATTTACAGCTTGGCTTAGGCACACATGTAGACCTACCTGTTGAAGCTTACAGCCAACCATTCTGCCATCACCAGTAACACAAGTACATCTCTTTAATCATTCTAGCCAAAGTTGGGAGCTGATGGTCATTACCTAGTCTGGTCATAGGTAATTGGATGGAGAGAAGATGAATTACTTGATTGATTAGGTATGGGTCCATGCCTGAGCTGGAAAATTAGAATATAGGAACCTTGCCAGAATTCATAAACAACTATTGATAGTTTTTTTTGTTTTCATTTTAGAAATGCAAATTTTGGTAGTACAGAAGCTGCATCAGAAGAAAAATGACAAACCTCAGGGAGATTTTACAATAGTAAAAGAGGAGGAAGTTGGTCTCCTAGGCTCAGAAATCACTTATAAGGGACTCTGGAGAAAATCTAACTTTCTTCAATTTTGTTTTTTTTTGTGGAAATAAGATAAAAGAGGAGAAATTACTTGTTAAAATTCATACCCCAAGTCAAATATGTAAATTTTTAGTCTTGTAAATCTGTCCTCACTTCTTTGTTTTGAAGAATGACACATGTTCTTGCTCAGCTTTTCTGGTTTCCATTCTAAAATGATTAGGGCTCCTTAAGCCAGAGTTGATACCCCAAATTCCATTATACCATGAGTAATTGATTTTCTTTAAGTTAAACACCTTTTGCCCTACAAAGGCTCAAAAATACCTTTGGCTTAGGTCTTGCTCAAGTAGGATTTATGGAACTTGTTTGAGATTCATTTATTTTTCTTAGATTCTACATTGCTCTTAAGATTTTGGCCAAATCTAAGGTCTAAACAATAATTTCTATCTATCCACTCAACAACCCTTTATTTAATACCCACTATGTGCCATGTTCTAGAGACACTAAGACATAATAATATAGTTCAAGACCTCAAAGACTCTAAAATTTAACAAAGCACACAGACAGGTAAACAGGAAGTAAAAATAGTCTCTGGTGAGTGCTATGATGAGAGTCAGAGGACAGAGAGCCAAATAGCTTTGCCGTAGGGGGGGATATTGAATTGGCCAGGAAAGGTGTTGGGCCAGATGACATTTTAAAACTAAAGAGATTAGGACAAGCCAGAAACAAAGAATCTGGTATACCACCGGCAGGAATTTCATTGTTACTGGGGACATACACAGTCATTACACGGATTTAAGCAAGAGAGGAATGTAATCATATTCCAGATTTTAGAATAGCCCTCTTTAGAGAGAACAAATTAAAGAAGGGTAGGTCTAAGGGAGAAGCGCTAATTAAAATGTAGATATAAAAATAAATAGTTAAAGTGTTAATATTAACAAATATTAATATTTGCTTTCAGAATTTTTAAGCCAAAATTGAAAACAGGATAGTATTTGAAAGTCCATGAAGACTCATTTTATTTTTGAAATATCCTGGAGATTTATTACCTGGCTACTATTGTGCACAATCTGTAGCCAAATTTGAGATTATTTTTTATAATTTTATTAGCATTTAATAGTTGTACAGAGGGATACATTGTGATATTTACATATGTGCTTACAATATATCTTAGTTGGATTTATCTTCTCCATCATTCTCCCACTTCTCCCTTCCCTTCTTAGAACAATTTCAACAGGTTTCATTCTTCTATTTTCATATATGGACACAAAATACATCCACTGTATATACCCTCATTCTCCCTTTCCTTGTATCCACTCCCTTTCCACTGATACTCACCCCTGGAAAAGACTTATTTTTTTCCTGCTGCCCTTTTTTTTTATATATAAGTGCATTGATAGACCAGTGGGCTTATTTGAGGACAAATGGATGGAATTGGAGAGCTTCTTGTTAAGCGAAGTAAGCCAATCTCAAAAAATCAAAAATTACATGTTTTCCTTCATATATGGAAACTAGACCTGAAAGTTAAATGTCTGTATAGAAGCACATATGACCATATATATATATATATGCATATATATAGTGATAGAGGGAACAAAATCGTACTAGTCCATCTGAGGGAGCTACAGGAGTCAGGATAAATAAAGAAAATGTTAGAGAATAAAAAGTATTGAAACAACCCATCTATATATGAATATAATACAATGCACTGTACAGTAAAGTGTTGACTAATACAGGACCATAGTGATAGAGATGAGTAAGTAATGGGAGTAGGAGGTTAATTTGATTAAAGTCTCATTTTATGTTAGTGGTACACAAATGAATTTGGCCAGGATGCAAGCATGGGCAGCCTGCTGTAAAAGAGAGTTACATGGCACAAAACACAGCAAGCTTACTTACAATGTCTAAACAGTAAGACAATAGTGACATGATCTGATTCATGTAGTTGACTGAGAACAGTATTGGGAGTGAAGAAAATATATAATATATGAAAAAGTGGCCAAACAATAATTGAGGGCCATTGGTCAAGAAGTCTAAAGAAAGGATTGCCAATGTTTCAAATACATTGACCATTTTGAAATTTTTTTTCCTTATTCCAACTTCATGGTAGTTGTTCTATATATATGGAAGCTACAAAAGTATTTTGTGCACATGTGTGTCTGCAAACCTCATACAATAACTCTTGAGCTCCTCAATAATCCATAACTTAGTACTGATAGCATCACACCTAGGCCTACACTAGAACAGTAACAATGAGTTTGTATACTATAATACAGAAGGCAGAGTCAGCAGAATTTAGTGTCCCATTAGATATGCAGAGACGTGTTAGAGGAACAGAAGGGGAGGCAGAAAGAACACTGGAGTGGCTGGAGAAATAATATTGGTAAGAAATTTTTATAGGCTGATTCAGAATGTTGGTATGGAAATAAAGGGGGAGAGTCGTATTTGAATATATATTAAGTAGAGCTGTAAAAATGTTTTGTTGGATTTGAATCATAAATGATCCTAATGTTTGAGTATTGAAGAATAACCTGGTGAGTAGAGGAATTTTATGTTTTATTGGGGGCCACTAGAATGTATAAAGAGCATGTCTAAGGCAGGAAACCAGAGCTGATTGTTGCACATTTGCTTTTTCTTTGTTTTTTCTTAGTTTTGCTTTCTATTTTCCCATGCTAATCAAAGCCTTATAAGAACAGGACATAGTCACTGCTCAACTTCTAATGACTAGCTATGGCATGACTCTTAGTAGAATAGTAAATAACTATTCTTTGAATAAATAAATATCCTAAAGCCTGTCTGTTTTCACATGTTTTTAAATTTTAGATTTTTAAATTTATTTAATGGTCCTAGAAATTGAACCCAGGGCTTTGCAAATACCAGGCTCTACCACTTGAGCCATGACTCTGGCCCTTTTGTTTTCATTTTAGTTTTAAGACAGGTCTCTCTCCATTACCCTTGTCCAGGGTGGCCCTAAACTGGAGATCATCTTGCTTCTGTTTCCTTAGTATCTAGGATTGCAGAAAGGCACTTTTTTTTTATGTGTTAGGAGTGGAAGATCTAGAAACATTGGTTTTAAGTCTCAGAAGTCATTTATTATTTAGTTATAGGTTAATTAAACTCTTTCAGACTCCATTCCTTCATTTAAAATTTAAAAATATCAACTAGTAGTATACTTATAAAAATTACAATAGTGAGATAAATGAGTACATGCAAAGCAATTAGAGTAACACATGGTTAGGAGTTCAGGGAATTTTGCTTATTAAACATATTTGAGCTGTGTGTGCTGATGAATACTATAACACCAGAATGCAATAGGCTAAAAGGCAGGAGATTGGATTTGAGGCCAGCCTAGGCTACTTAGTGAGTTTCGGGTCAGACTGATTTTAAGACCCTGTCTAAAAAAACTGAAAAACAAAATGAGAAAAACCAAAAATAAAACAAGCTTACTATTTGAAGGAAACCCGCAGGTAAAATATATTTGAAAACCTGTGTGGAAATATGTATTGTTTTACATAATAATTTAAAAGCACTTTGCACCTGAGGCATTGTATATTAATTATTCTTTTTAGATGTTTGAGTAATAGGCAGGATTAATAGAAAAAATAATTAGACAACCTATAGCAGTAGTGGAAGCATGCTAAGTGCTTCTGAACTTTAAAAATGTGTGAATGTACATACATCTGTGGCAGGAGGCTTACAAAAAAGAAGATAAAACTCACAGATAGAAGTAATTACTGGTGGGTTTTTATAGTGTGATTTAAAGGTATTGTACATTAAGTTCATGCCATTTTTAGAACTGTCTTCTATAGGATTTTTCTTTTGTTCTGTTCACAATAATTTGAATTTTTCTGAGAATTTAGTCTTGTAAGAAATGTACTTCCTGGCCCCAGTTTCTCTAAGAGGAATATTTATCTTCAGCTACTCTTCCCATGCTATATATTCCATGCCATCCATCTCCATGAACACCAGGAGAGGCTTCAGAGAAGTGTTCGCCCCCCTAAGAAATGATGAGATGTACCTGCTATTCCTTAGAAAAGGAAACTCTTGAGATAAATGTTTGATGTGCTTTCATCTTCTTTACAGTTTTCACTCTCCTAAATATGCACTGGCAAAGAAATCTCCCAAGCAGAAAGGTGAATCACCTTACAAAGCCAGGGGCTGCAAGGATGATTATTCTTCTTTTCCTGCACGTCATTTATTAGGATATAGGATGCATCAGTCTTGCCCCATAGCCAAACTCTATGCTATTAACGCAAAGGGCTTTGAAGTTGGTTTTTGTGGGGGCACCAACCATTCTTATGACCAATATGAATTTTTGTGGTTCTATGCTACTTTAATTTCTGACACCAATATTCAAGTAATTCTGGTAAGTTAGGATGAGCTCCCAGAACATGAGCTTAGAAACATCATGATGCTTCAGTATTATTTTAACGGGCTGAAAAAAATAACAATGCCCTTCAATATCTGCCAGGCACTACCCCTACAATGTAGATACTATGTGCTCAGCTTTAAGGAGGAGGTAACTGAGGGCCCTGTTTGGTTGGATAATGTGCCCCAAATCATAAATCCAATTTTATATCTTGATCTTAAACTCAGGGACATCTTCAAGCAATCCAGCCCTTTATTTTTCACTCCATTTAGCCTCCTCTCAAATTACTTTAGAGGGGGCACATTAAAGACTATTGTCATTAATGGAAAGAATCCTTATGATTTCCGAAAATTATCACTGGACTGTTAGCTGGAATTCTTGATTAAAATCACAATGTAGCTGGAAGAGATCTCTTCCAAATTCAAGCTCTCCCTCTGTCTTTTGCATGCTGTATATTCCATGCTTGATGCTTAATAAATATTAATTATAATACTTCACAGAATTTACTAAGATTAGTATGCCTCTAGCAAGTGCTTAAATTCCTTTAAAAAGGACTATCATTTTAATGAGATTTTATGTTTTTATAACTTCAACTGATGAGCAGAAGAGACACAGTAGGCAATCTGCAATTATTTTGATTATGGCACCGGTTAAAACAATGTCTCTGCAGATTGGTGTTCCAATCAATGAAGCCAACGTTTCCTGAATTCTTTCTGTGGCAAGTTCCCATCTGAGCATTTTATATACACATACCAACATTTACTACTTAGGATAGGCCTTGCAGCTAGGAATTATTATCATTTTTATTTTTCAGATAAGGAAACTGAGGTGCTGAGGTATTTTGTAAACAAAATGGCATAAACCTCCAAGCTTTCTGTTTTCAGAATCCAGCATATAGACCATATATGCTATACAAAGTACATGTTATATATCTTATTTTCCTATTGCTGTGCTTTCCTGAATATAAGTTTGGAATTGTGAAAATCACTCACTCATTTAGTCACTCATTTTTTCAAATAACATTAATTGAGCATTTTGTGTCCATGTTGCACTGTGCAGGGGCCTAGCACAATATAGACCTCAATAATCTTCACTTGGAAAAACTACACAATCAAATAGTATTGAAACCATTCAATCCTGTGAGGCAAAGTTGAATAACCATTGCAATGAAATCAAAATAAGAAGCAGAAGGAATATGAGTGAGGTGGAGATTCATTCTGATAGGGAAATGAAGGAAAGCTTTGTATAAAAGAATGTTTTAAAGCCCTGGTAAGAGGAAAGCTGCTATTGACCTGGGAGAATTTTAAGAATAAAATATGTAGAAATTAAAATCCATAAAGTATTTAGGAAACATTGAATATATTGGTAGGGAAGTAATTCCCCCTAGACTCATTGTTTCTAGCCTATACTTCTACATTCGTATACAAACATCCTCATTAAAATCACTGTTAGATTTGGTGAAATTAGCACACCCTAGTTTACCTGCCAGAGTTTCTGTTTCCATTGGTATAGGATGGGAATAGTTGTGTTTTTATTGTGTCCTTTAAACTAAAACCCATAACAATTAGCTGCTTGTCCAATTAATTTAACATTTCAGCTTTCATAATACACCCTTAAACACACCAAGAGAAATCCTGAAATGGAAGATAAAAACATGGAGGTAGGCTCAAGAATAAATCTTTTTAATGCAAATGTGTTTTGTTCTCATATTCAAATACTTAAAAAAGTTATATCCTAGATGTAACCTCTTCATATCTTTGCTGTGTATTTCTAAATAGTCCAATTTTGTACATCTCTAAAATGTGCTGTTTTTCACACATATAGAAGAGGAAGAAAAATGAGACGTTTCAATCTAAGTAATGGGTAGTGGATTTTTTAATATGTATAGACACACACACACACACACACACAATGATGCATTAGAAAATGAATAGGGTCCTTTTGGGCCAGGTCCCCAGCCTTATGTTTCAAACCTGAGAGAATTTATTGTTCTCTTGTGACCTGCATATGGTTCGAGAAGCTGTCTTCCTTCTTCCTCAGTTGGCCTGTTACGATTATCTCCTTGCAATGGTTTTCAGTGATCTGAAGCTTGTTTCAGAATATTTCCCATGGAAAAAACTTTCCAGAGGTGATGTCTCTTAAATCCTTCATGGTAAATTAAAAGGGAGTATTTGTGTGTGTGTTTGTGTTCCTGTGTGTACATATAGAAAATAATTCATCTGCATATTGTACTTCTCTTTCGTTACTTTCTTCTTTCCTTCTTCATGGAGAAAAGGAAAAAAAGGAGAAAAGGAAGTTATTAATCCAATTATCAAAGAACTATGTCAGAACAAATGTGAGAAATGTGAAAAGAAATGTGTGCAGCTGGTATATTAAAGGGACTTAATATGAACAGAGTACTCAGCTTAGATTTTTGTGAAGTAACTTTTAATCTTAAATATGAAAATCAAGTAGGGTTTTTCTAGGTACAGAGGAGTGGAAATGTGCTCCAAGAAGAGGAAATAGCATGTGGGAAGGTTGTGGGTTTGAATGAACATGATTTATTTGAAGGGTTCAAAAAAGATCCCTGTGTGGGGTGAGTATGAATGATCAAGTTTTATTACGAATATGATTGTATAAGGACCAGGCAAGTGACCCATGCCTGTAATTCCAGTTATTCAGGAAGTAGAGATTTTGAGGATTATAGTTGAAGGCCAGTCCTGGGTAATAAGTTAGCAAGACCCACATCTCAACAAATAAGCTGGGTGTGATGTTGCACACCTGAAATTCTACTGTAATCCTAGCTATACAGGAAACATATGTAGGACTACTGTGGTCTGAGTCAAAAACGGTAGACCTTACCTAAAAAATAACTAATGCAGAGAAAAGGATTAGAGCATGGTTTAAGTGGAACAACACCTGTCTAGCAAGGGTGATGCCCTGAGTTCAAACCTCAGTACTGTAAAAATGACAACACCACAAAAACACACATGGACAAAAAATTTTACTTTTTTCCTGAGAATAATAGGAAGTCAGTGGAAGTCTGTAAACAGGGATATGACCAGACAACATTTTCATTAGGAAAGATAGCTCTAGCTATAAAGGGATGGTAGTCACATATGTTTTTCAAATTTCTGTCACTTCTTGAAATAATCAACTCATAAACAGAAAAGGGTTATTTTGAATATTGATTGGTCTTGAGATTTTTGGAGGATGGGTGTCCCACCACAACCCATGGCAAAGAAAAACTTCTCACCTCATGCCATAAAAGTGAAAGAGAGGAAGATGATGGGACTGAGTACTACTACCCCCTCAGTGGGGATAGTAAGGTTGGGCATGGAAGATGAGACACACCCTCAATGACCAAAGACCTCCCACTAAAGTTGATCTCTTCAATTTTTTACTATTTCCCAACAGTGCCAAGCTGCAGACCAAGCTTTTAACACATGGGGTATGGGGACCACTTAAGATCCAAACTATAGCAAATAGCAAAGAAATTGGCGAAAGAACATAAGTGAATGTGAGGAAATAAGTCTTGTTGCTTATTCCTGTTGAGGTATGAGAACTGACTCTAGGATTATATGAACAAAAAAGCAGATGAAAATCTATTTTGAAAAGAAAATTAATAGGAATTTGTAATGGCTTGGATTTAAAGGTACGGAAAAGAGGAATTAAAGGTGTCTCCCATGTTACTAATTTTTGGGTGAAAATAACAATTTATTGAGAAGAATAATGGAAGAATGCATTGCCTCATTCTATTAACTATCAACCAATACATGGGATATATGCAATCTGTCATTAATTAGTAGACATTAAATTGACAAATACAGCATGGATGATTACTAAATTTTCAGAAATATATTTGATATGCTAAGAACTGTAACTATAAAGAGATCTATTTTTCCATTGATGAAATCAGAATGACCATGACTTGGTGATAAT
Source organism: Castor canadensis (assembly GCF_047511655.1). Taxonomy (NCBI): domain Eukaryota; kingdom Metazoa; phylum Chordata; class Mammalia; order Rodentia; family Castoridae; genus Castor; species Castor canadensis. The sequence continues at coordinate 126,709,483 of NC_133386.1, forward strand.
GTGGCATAGATGATAAAATATTGAATGGATTAATAACATTCAGCAGATAAAATATCCCTCACGTTTGATGATTAATAGGTATTTAATCAATTACTAATTTAGTTTATCTAAAACTACATTATGACAATGGGGAAAATTTTAAGGTTAGATTTCACTTTAATGATCCAGAGCTAGATGCTATAACTCCTTTCTTCCCCACATCACACATAATGTGATTAGAACCCAAGGAATAATTCATCCTTAATGGTGACCAAACCAGAACAGGCATCCACAAAAGATACTTTTAAGATGTGAGAATTGGCTCCAAGTACTTTTGTAATTTAGGCCACCAGATGTCACTACAGATTAAGCAATAGTGAAAGACTTCCTGTAGTGCAAATTCTACGAGGGCTTCTGACAAGCTAAGCAAATGTAAGAGGATGTTAATTAAAAGTAATAATAACTAGGCAATTGCCTTGTCCTTTTCTTTCTTTCTGCCTTCCCTCCCGTGCAACTGAAAGAATGCAAAAATTAAACAATGCCTATATTGAAATTGCTATCTAATTTTGCCTATTTTTGCTTTCTATTCCTAATAAAAGAAAATGAATAGATGTTATAGTCCAGCAGAGCATGTTTTTTATTTCAGCAATTTGTTTGATTGTGAGCAATATTTTTCAAGGTCCATTTTTTTCTCTGACTTCATAAAAGAAGACTGTCCCAGCTCACTTATATTAATGAGCCTTTACACAACTACCTTGTTTGTAATGGGTACCGCACAGGCTGAATGTGCTTCCATTATAATGGCTACGTATAACGGATAGTTAATCATGAAGAAAATTCATTAGCTGAATGTCACTAGAAACCTATGTTGTGCAGTAAATGAACAGAGGACAACCAGTTTGAGTTTTAATTTCTGCAATGAGCTCTTGTTAAAAAAAAAAAAAAAACCTCCTTTGCTCCTTAAGAAATTGAGCAGAGAATTAATGGCATGACAAAACGTGGTAGAACCTGGTGAGAGGCCTTGATTACAAGAGAGTTTGTTATTCCTATAGAAGTTTCTTCAACTTCTTCATTGGAAGAACTTAGGTTTCTGCATTCCCTGATGTTTACTATTTAATCATGGACAGCTAAGGAAAGTTGAGACAGCTATACTCTTTAAAGCAAAGCCATATTAGGCCTTTATCAATCAGAATTCTTTGGGGGAATTAACACCAGCTCAAATTTATTGAAAATATACTAGACATATTTCATGCAATATTTATTTAATGCATAATTCTTGAGATCTTATTCTATGCCAGTTACTTTTCCAGGTGCTAAGGATGCAGGAGTGAAAAAAACCTAAATGGCTTACATGAGTGGAACTTATCTGTCACAGAGGGGACAGACAGGGGTGTTGAGACAGGAAAAAATAAGCAGGATCATAATGAGTACTTTCTCCCATGTTCTGTAAAGAAATAAAACATGCCAGTGAAGCAGAAAACAACCAAAAGTGGTAAGGGACACCTGTAGGTGGGGCACAGTACTTACCTGAGGAAGCTGCATTTGAGTTGAGATTGAATGATGGGACAACCTTTACTTCTTAGGCTATGAAAGAGACTGACTCCCTATTCATTACCATTTTGAGAGCTCAAGGAGGAATATTGTCCCAGTGCTTATGCTTAGAACATTCAACCCTGGGTTGAAGAAAAGAGGGTTAAAATAAGCAAGTGATATCCAATGGCAGTCACCTAGCTGGAGAGGAGGTAGAAGAGTTTCCATAGGAATGAAAGGAGTAGAGGACAAAGAAAATGGTGATTAATGCAGGATTAAATGTGGATTTCTCTTGAGTTTTGTAAAGCTGTCATATACATTTCTCTCGGCAATTAAGGAAACCTTTACAAATCTTTTTGAAAGCAATTTGAAACTCATTTTAACAGCCTAAAGAATGTCCACACCTCCTTTGACACCTGATGATTGTGCATTATGAACGATATTTTGAGGAAAAAAGCATGTATGCATGAAGATGCTCATTAAAGTGTCATTTTAATAGTGAAAAAATAAGAAACCGCCTGAGCACTCACAAATATTTGAGAGGTTATGAAAGTATGGAACATCAGCATGATAAAATAATAAGCACTCATCACAGCAATAATTAGGAGGAGGATTATGAAACAAAGGGATAGCAAAATATTAAGTTAAATTAAAAATGTGGTTTAAAGTTACATGTGTGGTTTTGTTATTTTATGTTAAATATATACATTCATTTGGACAAAGAGCAAAAGGAAAAATGACTCATGTATTAGACAGATTTAATAAACAACTTTGAAAATCTAGAGTATTTTGCCGATACAAAGATAATAAGCCAATATCCTCCCATGCTCAGGAGGTCAGTCTGGGCGTATTACTTTGTTGTAGCAGAACTCAGGGAGTTGGGGATGAAAGGAGGGAGGTGGGAGACTGGATCATCTTTTGCGTGTTGAATCCTTTATGAAAACATTACTTATAAATTTCACCAAGCTTTACTAAACATATTTTAGTCATGTTAGCATATTTGTAGATAAACCGAAACTCTGAATAGCTAAATAATTTGATTATAGTCTGTTATAAAAAGTAGAAAATCCATAACTTAAATGTTCGGCTTTGATTCTCCAAAGACATATACTACTTTCTCCATGGGAACACTGACTCAAAATTAAGTGACTATGAAGATAATCGGAGTTTCCTCATGAAGCACTAATGGAGGAGATGACTTTTAAATTGTGTCTTAAATACAGAGGTAAACCTGGCAGGGTCATATGATATATGACATAGAAATATGTTGTTGGGGACCTAGACTGGTTCCATTTCTTGGATATTGTAGATAGTGCTGCCATAAACATGAGTATGCAGATATCTTTCTTCCATGTTGATTTACATTTCTTCAGATATATAGCAGGATTACATGGTAGTTGTGCTTTTAGTTTCTTGAGGAACCCACACTGATTTCCATAGTGGCAGGGCTAATTCACATTCCCACCAGCAGTGTATAAGGGCTTTTCCTTGCCCCCATACTTAGTAATATTTGTTTTTGTTTTCTTAATGATTGTCATTCTGACTGGGGTGAGATTGAATCTCAATATCATTTTGATTTACATTTTCTTTACTTTGTCTCTTGGTTTTGAACAACATTTACTTATCAATACTGCTGGGTTTTGATATTATTTTAGCTTTCCTGTGGTCTTTATAAAATCCTGTACCATCAGAGGCATTGGTATAAAATAGGATCTTTGTTTAATATTTCATTAGCTATTTTGATTTAAAAATTCTCTCATAACATTTTTAAATCAAGTCTATGAATCTTTTGCATTCCCGAAAGACTCTAATTTTCTAAGGAGTCTTTTTATGTAGTATGCAATCTTAACACCATTTTCATGGTCTTATAGTACTCAGTGGGAAGTCATTTCATTCATATACATAAACATATATATGTGTAAAAATGAATGAATATGTATATTTATGAACGTGTATACATACGTGTGTATACATATGCAAGTATATCTGCATATGTAAAAACATTAGATTTATTTAAAAAATGTAATGCATATGAATTATTAACCTTATATATACTGTAATATACTGTAATCCTCCTGATCTCAGACTCCTAAATAGGTAGAATTACCAGCATGAGCCACCAGCACACAGCAGTAAAATGGATTTTTAAAAAGAAAATACAGATGGTGCTAAAGATACATCAGAATTTCAGATAGGCATAACTACAAATCACTCTGGAGCTAACATCTACCTGGAGATATTTTTTTCATCCACTGAAAAAAGAATGTCACATTCTGTAGCTATCACTATTATATTTCTAATGAAGGATAAGCTACATTTTTTGTTTGTTTGTTTTGGTACTGAAGCTTGAATTCAAGGCCTACACTTTGAGCCACCCCACCAGACCTTTTTCAGTGAAGGAATTTTTCAAGATTTTTTTTCAAGATAGGATCTCATGAACTTTTGGCCCAGGCTGGCTTTGAACCATGATCCTTTTGATCTCTGACTTCTGAGTAGCTAGGATTACAGGCATGAGCCACTGGAGAAAGCTATCATTGAAATAATACTTATTTACAAAAAATCCAGGAGAAACCAACAAAAAAAATTGCAACAGGAACAGAACTGAGTTTTAAAGCAACATTTTTCTAAGTTGTCCATGAACTATCACATTTTCTGAAAGACTTACCTTGAGATTTATCACTACAACAAATAATAGTGTTTTCAGCCTCACAGAACAACACAAATGGAAATTAAATTAGAATAAAAATTGTTGTCTGAAAAAATATTTAAAAAACTGTCAATACTGATAATAGCTAAATTATTTTGTTGAGAACCTAATAAAGTTAGAGCTATAATACACTGATACTTCATATTTTGCTAAAAAAATAATAATTTGAAGACATTGACTGTTTTAACAGAGTGATATTTGATGGAAAAATAAATTAATATACATAAAAGGATACAGAATATATTAATATTTGTTAAAAAGGGTTTTTCTATAAACCTAGGAAAAATTCAACTAAAATAGTAAATTTTCATTGTATTATACAATGTATCAGTGTACATGAAGAGAGTGAGAAGATAAGTACACAGAATATTATTTATATACTAAAGTAGATAATTAACTAATGTTTTTAAGACTATGCTTATTTTAATTTAGAAAATTAAATAACTATATATTAATAGGGCATTCTTTCCTTTCTTAACCAGGATTTTCTCTTTGGTCAACATCCCAGAAAGGAAAACAATCTGATGTTTTTATAGTTAAAGTTATGAACTAAGAAATCATGGATGATAGTTAGTTTAAGTGTTCATTTTTAAAGAAAATATACAAATTTTGGGATTTACTATTTTGTATCTTCGGGAGATATAAAATTATCTCTATACTACTATAGTATCTTGAGATATTCTTCAGTCAGACAGATGTGAGTTCCAGTTCAGTGTCTTCCATTTATGAGGTATATAATCCTAGGTATGTTGTTAATATCTCTGAATCTCAGAATACTCATCTATAAAAAATGAATACTAGTAGCGTTGTGTTAAAAAATTTCACTACATCTAGAAAAGCTTCCAATTTCTTTCTTTAAACCATAAAATTCAAGTCAAAATTGTATATAATTTAGAGCTTTTGCAGATCCGATCTTGAATGTAACAGCTTAACTACCCTGGCAATGTCCATTTGTCTTTGCACTAAGTGAAACTTGGAAGTTTTTCTTGTTCATTACAGTTCCTCTAATCTAGAAACACAGTCGCCAAAAACACAATATATATATCAACAAACAGACATAGTTGTAAAGCAAAACAATTTCTTTAGCTGGTTCATATTAGTAAGGACGTTTTAGGTGTTGCTGCAGTAACAAACTCTTAAGTCCAAATGGCTTCATTGTACAAAGATTTATTTCTTGCTCATGGAAAGTTTAATGCAGATTGAGTGGCTCTCAATCAAGGTCCTACTCCAAATATTGACTCAGAATGCCTAGTGCCTTTGTTCTTGTGACAGTGCTTTCTGGAGTTGTTGTAGGGGATGGAGTGAAGCATGTGACATTTTTAAGAACATAGCCTGAAAGCAGATTGTAACACTCCTGCCCATATTCCATAGACTTGTCTACAGACTGACACCAAAAGATGTTAAGAACTGTAACATTTCCCTTCTGTCTTTTCTCTTGTGTCTGGACATATTATGTCCAGTCTTCTAGGTGATGTTGAGAATGAAAATTATTAGAAGAGAGGGAAAGAAAAAGGTTTCTGTGTCCCTGATGCCTGTGGAGAGTTGCTGCGTACATTAAAACTTCATTTACACAGGAGAGAAATAAAATCTAGTCTTGTTTAAAAAACGTAGCACTTCTGCTTACCTCAAAAGAAAAAGTGATACAGAGAATGTATGGTCCAATCTCTGCTACAGTTACATGAAGTTGTAAACTTTCCCATAAATCTCTTCTCTACCAGCTGATTGAATTTGTTATTGTAAAGTGAGTAATTATTTCATGTAGATAATTATCATTTCTGATTCATCTATACAGGTTTCCAAAAGTACTAAGTATTTAAACTGGCCTTTTCTGAAACATGTGAATGATAAGAAGTTGACACAAGATGTAAATTTAGATGATTGATAGATTATCCCATATAAGAAAATAAGTATTCCTATGATATCAGGTAGCAGAAGTCTAGACTATGAACAAATGTTGGATTAAGATAGATTTCTCCAAAGGCTGGTAGAGTGACTCAAGTAAATTTCTTGCCTAAAAGGCCCTGAGTTCAAACTCCAGCACCACTAAAAAAAAAAAAAAAAGCATATTTCTCCTAAAATTACAAATACAGAATAGGTAATTTTAGTCATGACTTCTTAGTCTCTAGATATCATTTAGTCATGCCTAATGATATGCCTACACAGAGATAGTCTTTGGGATTAAATTCTTCTGATATGAAATTCCAGTTCTAAAAACCAGCCACTTAGAGTTTGGTCTTGGTAAGTTAATTAAATTTGATATTATTTTTATTTTTATATATGTAAAGGAGATTTTTATTATTGTATTATTGTTGTACTGAGGGTACATTGTGACATTTACAAGAGTGCTTACAATATATCTTAGTTTAATTCACCCCATCCATTCACTATCCTTTATTCCCCTTAGCCCCCATTGTTAGAATACTTTTGAAAGGTCTCACTTTTTCAATTTTCATACATGAGTATATCATATTTTTACCATATTCACCTTCCTAAACCCTTTTCTTATATCCTTCCCTTCCCACTGGTACCAACCTCCAAACAGGACCTGTTTTACCTTCCTGTCTTCCATATTTTAATAAAATACATTTTTGTTTATTTAAGATATCAGTATCTATACAGAGAGTTTCTTTATGACCTTTCCAAGTATACATGTAGTTTATCCCTAGTTGGTTCATCCCTTCCATCTTTGTCCTTTCTACTTTAGTCCTCTTCTTATGGCGATTTCAGGAAGTTGTAAAGGAGTTTTATCTGTCAGATTTCTTACTTTCAGCAATAAAATCAATTATGGTTGATTCAAGTAGAAAAGGAATTTATGGGAGAGATTGAAAAATTCACAGAATTAACAGAAACCTACCACAAACAAACCATGAGATGAGGCAGAGCCAACGTTGAGCAGCAGTTACAACTATGGTCAAAATCACACTGTGGGCCCTGTCTGTGGGTGATGTTAGTAGAGACTAGGAGCTCTAGCTGGCATCCACCTCTGAGGAGCCTCCTACTCTCAAAACTCATATAGCAGTTGTCACTGAGAAGAATTATTTTCTTATTAGATTTTGTTGTCTTTATAGCCAGGTTCAAATTCATATTGTCAGTATTTCTCATTGTTTCGGCCTCAATTACATGCCCATGTATTTGCTGCTGAAGCATAGAAAAAACTGTCTGAACTTTTTGTTTCTATACAGAGAGGTAAGATTACCTCTCTCTGAGATTCATACATGGAGACATCTCCAATATGGAAGGATCTAATTAAGGGATAGCCAAAAAAAAAACAACTACAGAATACAATTGAAGCAGCTTTGGTTTACTGTAAGATACATCTGAGGTATATTTCACATATAATATTAATAAATAATATCTCACAAATGTTTTTGACTCTGAAGTCATGAGTAAAGCTCCTCAGTTCTTTGCAGTCAGCTTGCTAAGCCTTACTTCAACTACTTGCCTTATGAAGTCTGATGTTCTTAGGTCATAATAAACATGTCAGAGACCCTAGATTCCCAATTCTGAAAAAACTCCTTCTTTCTGCAGCAGTAAAATTTCTAAAAATCCCAATTCTCATAAAATTCATGAAGTGTATCTAACTATACTTCCCTTGCCATATATGAGCCACAACCCACAATTCTAGTTTGCTATTACCATATGAAGAGCTTCTTGGTAACCTTTGGAATTGCCAATAATGAACACTTTCACCTTTCCAAGTCTTTGTATGCCATCATTCACAAAATTATTAACATACCTGATATCATATAACTATAAAACAAGTAGTCTGCAATATATCCAGAATATATTAACTAAATAAAATGGTTGTATAAATAGCAATTGGGTATACTTTAGAGTTTTTTTAATTTTATTGTTGTCTGGGTAGGGGTACATTGTGGCATTTACAAAGGTTCTTATGTCAAATATATCATACTTGAATTCACCTCCTCCACTGTTCTCCTTTATCCCCCTCCCACTCCATTGTTGGAATAGTTTCAGCAGGTCTCTTTTTTCCATTTACATATATGTGTACACAGTATTTGTACTATATTCAGCCTCTTATACCCTTTCCCTACATCCTCCCTCTTCCCACTGGTATCAAACCCCCAGACAGGACCTATTTTACCCTCCTGTTCTTCAATTTTACAAAATAAAGAAAAAAAATGACATATGTGCTTAAGATAGCTACACAGGGAGTTTCCTTATGGCACTTCTATGTATGTATGTGTTATAGTTGGGTTTGGTTCATTTCCTCTATTTTTCTTTTTTCTACTTTAGTTCCTTTCTTATGGTTGTTTCAAGTAGTTAAAAAATTCTATACTCATTCTTGTATAGAGAGTACATCAACCATATTCATCTCTTTTTCCTTCACTTTCTTGTGTGTGATCTCCCCTTAGCATAACCTGTTTTGCATAATATTTCTGCATTTGTATTAGGTCTATATTCCACATGTGGGAGAAAACATGCAGCTTTTTCTCTTCTGAACATGGCTAACTTCACTTAGGATGATCTCCAGTTCCATCCATTTAACTCTAAACCACAAAGTTTCATTTTTCTTTGTGGCTGAATAAAATTCCACTGTAAAATCCTGCATTTTCTTAATACATTCATCAGTAGTGGGGCATGTTGGCTATGTCCATAGCTTAGTTATTGTGGATAATGCTGCAATAAACATGGTGTGCAGGTGCCTTTGTTTTATCCTGACTTACATTCTTTCAGGTATATCCTAAAAATAGACAAGCTTGATCATATGGCAGTTCCATTTTCAAACTTTTGGGGAGCCTCCATACTGTTTTCATAGTGGTTGCACAAATTTATAATCCCACTAGCAGTGTATGAAGGTTTCTTCTTCTCCACATCTTCTACAACATTTATTGTTTGTGTTCTTGATGGTAGCCATTCTAACAGGAGTGAGGTGGGATCTTAATGTGGTTTTGATTTGCATTTCTTTTATGGCAAGGAATGCTGAGCATTCCTTGATTATTTTTTTAGTCATTTGGCTTTTTTATCTTTTCTCTTTTTTCTTCTACATAATTGGAGAACAGGAGTACAGAACAAGACCTGCTTACAAGGTAGAGCTGACCAGGACCAGTGGAAGGGGAGAGGTGACTGGGAAATGGGGCAGGAGTGTGAATATGGTATATAAAATGTGTACACATGTATGTAAATGGAAAAATGATACCCACTGAAACTTCTCCAGAAATCAAGAGAGAGGAGAATAAAGGAGCATGATAGAGGTTGTGGATTTATGTATGATATATCTGATACATCATAAGAACCTATGTAAATGCCACAATGCCCTCACCCAACACAACAATAAAGGAAAAAATTTTTTAAATGTTTTCAACTTTATGATTCTATGAGAAGCTAGAAAAGGAGCAGAATACAATATTAAAAACTGTGTCTATTCCTATTTTATTTTTCTCTTAACCTATCACTATAGTGGCTATTCTGGAATTGAAATATGATGGTGTTCAAGCTCAGTCACCCTGGTGTTTGGCTTGGGTCTGAGATGGAATATTAGGTACCAGTTTTATTTTCATTTAGAAACAATGCTTTTTTCTTGAAATTATGAACCAAAGGAAGGTATTATTTTTCTAAAAATATTTTCTTATTTATGTATTTACTTTTCTTTTTTTTTAATTATTATTTGTGCTGAGTGTAAGTACATTGTAGCATTTACAAAGGTTCTTACAATGAATCAAATATATCATACTTTAATTCACCCTCTTCACTGTTCTTTCATCAACCCTCCCTGTTTCCTGGAACAGTTTCAACAGGTATCATTTTTGCATTTGCATATATGTATACATATTATTTGCACTGCATTCATCTCCTTTCACCACCACCTTCCCCTCTCACCTGTGCCAAGTCCCTTCCTCCCCTGGGCAGAACCTGTTCTGCTTTCCTATTCTCTGATTTTGTAGAATAAAGAACATAAAAGATAAAAAAAGAAACATGACATTTTTGCTAGTTTGAGATAAAAATGGCTACACAGGGAGTTTTCTTGTGTTGTTTCCATGCATATATGCATTACGACCCCAATTGGTTCATCTCTTCCAGTCTTCATCACTCCTCCCTAGTCCACTTCCAATGGTGGCCTTAGCAAGTTTAAGATTTCTTTATTCATTCCTATATAGTGAGCACATTAACCACATTCAAGTTTTTGGTTCCCATCCCTTGCCCTATCCCTCCCATGTGTGACCTCCCATTAGTGTGACCCGTGTCTTTTGATTTACTCAAAGTCTGGGGGTTTTACTCAGTGCCACACAACAAAAAACTGACATGATTTTATTTTATAAAATAATCCAAAGAAGCAACCAAACAAAACATTTAGCAAAAAGAAAACTCAATCCATACCTCACATCACATGTAAATATTCCTTGTAATTATAAACATAGATCTAAATTTGACATGTAGAACTATGATAGATCTGGAATAAAACATGAAAAGTGTTTTGTGACCTTGGATTGGGCAATGTTTTCTTAGAGGCAATGATGAAAGCATGATTCATAAATGAATAATTGATCAATTGAAAACTTCTGTTCTTCAAAAGATACGTGAAAAAAAACTTAAAAGAGCAGTCACTATACTGGTATAAGAATGATTTTGCAAATCATGTATTTTATAAATGATTTCTATCAGAATATATAGAGAACTTTTAAAACACAATACAAATCAGATAACCAGTAAAAAATAAAGATATGAACAGACATTTCACCAAGGAAAATCTATAAAGGCAAGTAGGCACAGGAAAACATGTAAACCAATTAGTCCTTAATGAAGTGTAATTTTATACTAGGTTACTATTAGATTAGATAAAATGACCATATAAATTCATAAACATCTTTGGAGAATAATTTCTTAAAAAGTTCAATACATACATACCACATGATTGAGCAATTCTAATTTCTCATTTTTTAGTATATTTTACTTTTTAATTTTTTTTAATGTGTTGAGGGTGCATTGTCATATTTGCCAAGTTTCTTACAATATATCATATTTGAATTAATTCCACATCTTTCTGAAGAGAAATAAAAATGCATGTCAGTATAAATATGTACTGATAAATAAATAAATAGAAATGTTCATAACATCTCTGTAAGACAAAAATAGGTATTATCCATGGGTAAATTGAGTTAATGGATTAATGTGTAATAACAAATTTATCAATAGGCAAACTGTGCTACAACCATACAGTGAAATACTATTCTGAGCCAAAAATAATCAATTATTGCTATATACAAATTCAAGGATGAGTCTCAAAATAATTTATCTGAGTGAGAGCAATCAAACCAAATATGCTATATAATGCCATTTAAATTGATAAAAGTTTTCTGCAAATCTATTTACATAGAATTTTAGAAAATACAGAATCATATGACAGAAAGCAGATCAGATGTTTGGGAGTGGAGGGGCAGCAAGTTAATAAGTTGGCATGAGGAAATGGAATTTAGTCTTCATTACCTCAATGGTGATGCTATTTTCATGTATACATGTGTCAAAAACTGATCAAACTATACAAATTGTAGAATTCTAACATCTGATGTTTATTCTATGCCAATTGTACCATATTACAACTGTTAAAAATATGAAAGAAAGGCTCTATAATCATAAGCAAACCAGTTAATAGCTATTAAACACAAAGAAAAATGGTATGTTTGGTTCTGCAAGAAGCTTAGAGAATTAGCACTTAGATAAGCAAAATGAATGAATGACTGGATTAAGAAGAGGAAGGAAAAACTTGAAACCAAATTTAAAAGATTAAACTCAGGTAAATTGATGAGGGAAGTTTCAGGACAAGAGTTTTCATGTGGAAAGGCATTAAACGTAAAGAGGGTGGTATGTGTCCAAAGCTACCAGCTTTCTGTTGTCAAATTTTGAATAGGAGTGGGGAGAGTGGGCACGCTTGTCTTATTCCTGAGATTAGGGGGAATTGTTTCAGGTTTTTCCCATTAAGTATGCTGTTGGCTATATGTTTGTTATATAAAGGCTTTATAATGTTGAGGTACATTCCTTCTATTCCTAGTTTTCTTAGAACTTTTTATCATGAAGTGGTGTTGAGTGTTATCAAAGGCTTTTACTACATCTACTGAAAGGATCATGTGGTTCTTGTCTTTGCTTCTATTAATGTGATATTTTATATTTATTGATTTGAATATGTTGAACTGTCCCTGCATCCCTGGGATAAAGCCAACTTGGTTGTGGTGAATGATCTTTCTGATAAATTGTTGGATTTGGTTTACCATTATTTTATTGAGGATTTTTGCATTGATATCAAAGGACTGATAACCAGAATATACAGAGAGCTCAAAAAAACTAAACTTCCCCAAAATCAATGAACCAATAAAGAAGTGGGCAACTGAACTAAACAGAACTTCTTCTAAGAAACACAAATGGCCAAAAAACACATGAAAAAATGTTCACGTTCCTGGCTTTGGAAAACAATATGGAGGTGCCTTAAAAAACTAAATATAGATCAGCCAAATGATCCAGCAACCCCTTCCTGGGATATACCTGAAGGAATGCAACTCAAATTATTACAAAAGCACCTGCATACCCATGTTTATTGCAGCACTATTTACAATAGCCAAGCTATGGAAACAACCCACTAATGACAAATGGATCAAGAAAATGTGGTATTCATACACAATTTAATTTTACTCAGCCACAAAGCAGAATGAAAATTTGTCATTCACTAGTAAATGGGTGAAACTAGAGACTATCATCTTAAGAGAAGTTAGGCTCAGAAGGGTAAAAATCATGTTCGCCCTCATATGCGGATTATAGACCCAAAACAAATGCAGTAATATTATTGGATATGGGTCACACACTAAGGAGAGAACACACATGGGAGAAATAGGGAAAAGAAAGGAAACCTAAACCTTGAATGTGGTTGATGTGCTCCCTGTTGAGGAGCAAAAAACATAATCTTAAACTGACAGAGGCCACTATGGGAAGGGGACCAGGAATTAGCAAAGAGATCTGGTAGAAACCAACCAATGTGGGTTGCAATACACAAGGGCATGGAACCAGTGGTAGGAAACTCTCTATATAGCTGTCTTTATTCCAAACTAGCAAAAACAGTATGTCTTTCTTATTATCTCTTATATTTTGCCTTTGACAAAATTGGAGAAGAGGGTGAAACAGGTTCTGCCCAGAAGGGGACGGGGGAGGTAGTACAAACAATGTATACACATGTAATTAAATGTAAAAACAAACAAATAAAAGGAAAAAACAAAATAAGGCTATCTTTGATTGCCTGCCCAGTTTTCCTGTATTCTCTTCACACTGTCTTGGTTTTATTTCATTATTTTTTTTCATTTTAACTTTTTTTCTTTTTTTATTATTGTACTGGGAGTACATCATGACATTTACAAAAATCATTAAAATATACCATGGTTAAATTCACTTCCTCCACTATTCTCCTTTATCCCTTACCTGCCTGGAATACTTTCAACAGATCTCATTTTTCTATTTACATACATGTGTACATAATATTTCCAACATGCTCATCTTCCTATACCCTTGGCTTATATTCTTCCCCCACCTCCTACTGGTAGCAGCACCCTAGACAGGATCTGTTTTGCTTTGCAGTTCTCCATTTTTATTAAAATTGACATTTTTCTTTGTTAAGATAGCTATACAGGGTGTTTCATTATGACATTTCCATCTATCTATCTTCACTTATCTGTCTATCATCTATCTATTATCTATCTATCTATCATCTGTCAATCTATCATCTATCTATCATCTATCATCTATCATCTATCTATCTATCTATCTATCTATCTATCATAACCTGAATTGGCTTGTCTCCTCTATTTTTCTGCTTAGGAGTGGTATTGCTGGATCATATGGCAATTCTATTTCTAGTTCTTTAAGGAGTCTCCATACTGTGTTCCATAGTGGTTGAATTAACTTACAGTCCCACAAACAGTGTACAAAGGTTCTTTTACCCCATATCCTCAACAACATTTGTTATTTGTGTTCTTACTGGTAGCCATTATAACAGGAGTAAGGTAGAATTTTAATGTGGTTTTGATTTGCATTTTCTTTATTGCCGGGGAAACTCTTCATTTGAAAAAGCTCTGTTCAGTTATTTTGCCCATATCTTCATTGGGTGGTTGAGCTTTGGGGAATTTAGTCTTTTGAGCTCCCCATATATTCTAGTTATTATTCCCTTTTCAGATGTATAGCTGGCAAAGATTTTCTCCCATTCTGTGGGCAGCCTCTTCAATCTGGTGACCATTTCTTTTGTTGTACAGAAGTTGTTAATTTCATGAGTCCCATATGTCAATCCTTTCTCTTAGTTCCAGAGCCATTTGTGCTCTGTTTAGGAACTCATTGCCTGTGCCTATTAATTCCAGTGTGTTCCCTGCTATTTCTTGCTCTACCTTAAAAGTTTCAGGTCTTATATTAGGCACCTTACTCCACTTTGAGACAATACTTGTATCGGGTGAAGGACATGGATCTAGTTTCAGTTTTCTATGTGCAGATATCCAGTTTTCCTAGCAACATTTGTTAAAGAGGCTGTCATTTCTCTTTTCTCCTTCCTGTTTTGAGAAGCTTTGTAAAAAAATCAGGTAGGGGTAGCATACACATCAGGGTCTTCTATTCTGGTCATTTGGTCTTCATGTCTGTTTTTGTGCCAGTATCATGCTGTTTTAATTGCTTTGGCTCTATAGCATCGTTTAAGTCTCGTATTGTGTTACCCCCAGCATTGCTCTTTTGGGCCAATATTGGCTCGGCTCTTTTTGGTCTTTGTGTTTCAAATGAACTTTAGGGTTTTTAATTTTTGTGATGAATGTCATTGGAATTTTGATGGGGATTGTATTGAACATGTAGGCTGCTTTGTGTAATATAGCCATTTTCACAGTATTGGTTCTGTCAATCTATGTGCATTGGAGTTCTTTCCATCATCTGTAGTCTTCTTCAATTTCTTTCTTCACTGTTTTTTAGTTTTCATTGTAGATATCTTTCACTTCCTTTGTTAAGTTTATTTCTCTCTACCCTCAGTTTTTTTTTTTTTTTTGAGGCTATTGTGAATAGAATTTTGTTTCTATATTCTTTCTCAGTCTGTTCATTGCTAGTGCAAGAAGGTCACTGATTTTTGTAAATTGATTGTGTATTCTATTACTTTGCTGAATGTGTTTATGATGTTCAGAAGTGTTTTGATAGAGTTTTTCAAAGGTATAAGATCATGTCATCTGCAAAAAGGGATAGTTTGACTTCTCCCTTTCCTATTTGCATTCCTTTTATTTCTTCTTCCTGTTTCATTGCTCTGGCTAGGAACTCCAAAGTTATGTTAAATAAGAGTGTAGGCAATGCACACCTTTGTCTTATTTCTAACTTTAGAGGAAATGGTTTCAGTTTTTCCCCTTTTAGTATGATGCATATTTTAGATCACACAGCAAGTCTTATCAAATACAAAAAAATTGGAATAACCCCATAATAAAATAAATAATACAATGACCATAATACAATAAAACTACAACTCAAAAACAAAAGAAATAGCAGAAAATATTCAAATAACTAGAGACTGAATAACAAGTTGTTGCATGATTCATGGGTCATGGAAGAAATAAGGGAGGAAATCAAAAAGTTCCTGGAATTTAATGAAAATGAAAGCACAGCCTGTCAGAAACCTCTGGGGCACAGTAAAGGCAATACTAAGGGGAAAGTTTATAACCATGAATGAATATATTAAAAATACAGAAAGATCTCAAATAAACAACTTAACTCTGCATTCAAACTCCTAGAAAAAGTAGAATAAGCTAAACCCAAAACTAGCAGAAGAGAGAAATAATAAAAATAATGGCTAAAACTAATAAAATAGAGACAAAAAGAATCATTGAAACAATCAGCTGTTTTTTTTAAAAAAAGATAAGTTTGATAAACCCCTAGCAAATCTGCTAAAATAGGGAGATAAAAGAGCTAAATTATAAAATTAGAAACTAAAAAGAGAAGATAATAATAAACCAAGAAAATACTTTGAAGACCTACATTCAAATAAATTAAAAAGTCTAGAAGAAAAGGACAAAATTGTATATACATATGACTATCCAAAATTGAACCAAGAGGATATAAATTACTTAAATAGATCTATAACAAGCAATGAAACTGAAGCAGCAATAAAAAGTCTCCTAAAAAAGAAAAGCCCAAGACCTGACCAATTCACAGCTGAATTCTAAGTCCTTTAAATAAGAACTAACACCAACACTCCTCAAGTTCTTCCACGAAATAGAAAAGGAAAGAACACTGCCCACTCATTCTATGAAGGCAGTATTACATTCATCCCCAAACTACATAAGGAAACAACAAAAAAAGAGAATTACACACCGATCTCTTTAATGAACTTAGATGCAAAATCCTCAATAAAATACAGGTAAAGCAAATTCAGCAGCATATCAGAATGATCATTCACCATGACCAAGTTGGTTTCATCCCAAGGATACAGGGGTGATTCAACATATGCAAATCATTAAATGTAATACAGCACATTAATAGAAGCAAAGATAAGAGCCACATAATCATGTCAATAGATGAAGAAAAAGCCTTTGACAAAATTCAGCATTCTTTCATGATAAAAGCTCTGATGAAACTTGGAATAGAAGAAATGTGACTCAACATAATAAAGGATATATAAGACAAGCCTACAGCAAACATCATACTAAGTGGGGAAAGACTACATTGGTTTTAGATGTCTTATGTGTTAGTCAACTCTCCATTACTGTAGAAAATACCTGAAGTAATCAACTTAAATGAGAAAGGCATATTTTGTCTCACAGTTTTAGAGGTCTAGTCCATGATGGATTGGCCCTGTTGCATTGGGGCCTGTGATGATGAAGAACAATATGGTGGGACCATTTAAAGAGCTCACCCCATGGCCAGAGGGCAAAGACCAAAGGAAGAGATTGGGGTCTACAATCTACTTTAAGGACATGCTCCTAATGAACAAAAGACCTACCATTAAGCCCAACCTCTTGAAGGATCCAAATCCTTTCATAGCACCAAACTGGGTCCAAGTATTTAATGTGTGTATCTTTGGGGAACTCTGATCAAAACCATACCACCCAAAATTTCCTTAATGTATTGATGGGTATGAAGTCCTCTCATACTTCATTCAACAAGAGCTTGTCCCTTAACTGCTTTATGTATTACATGTCTGTAAAAGGTTAGGAAATTTCTACATAAAACAACAATTTTAATAAAATATACTTATTATTATTGGGGAATATTCTCTATTTTTGTAAAAAAATCATTTCCAGTTCTTTATTTTGCTTCTTTTCTCCGGAATAACCAGAGAGGTCTTTCTGTGTTATTTAATTCTATCCATTTTAAAGTCATTCCAGTGAATTCTTTCTTGATTCTTGTACCTTGAGACACACTTCCCTCTTATAAAAACCCAAAACACTTTCTTTAGTCACAATATGATGCCTGTTACATGTCAGGGCATTTGTATTGGCCCTTTCACATATGTTATTCACTTGCTCTCAGAACCTTACTCTGAGGCAGGTGGCATCATCTCTACCACGCAAATGAAGAGCTGGAGGCTCAGAGAGCTTATATGACATTCCAAATTTCACACAGCTCATAAAGGGAAATACTAGGAACACAGTCCATTATTATACTATTGTCATACCCTAAACTTATGCCTACCTGCTCCTAACCAGCACTGTTCTTTGATAATATTTCATACCCAACTTTGTAGTTCCTTTCCAAAAAGATAATAAATTTCATTAGGGAAAGCATTGCCTTTTTATATGATGGGTGTACATTTGAGATGTCTGATGAATGTTTAAGAAAAAATAATATTGAGAGAGGAGAAAAAATAGTAACAGGGAATAGGAAGGATAGAAAGAGCGGTCCAAAAGGAGAGAAGGAGGGAACGGCTAGTGTTATAGTAGGAAATGCTTAGTATTAATACTTTGTCTTTTCTGAGAATGCATGTTGGCCAGCCTTTGCTAAATGATAAAGATAAATTCCAAATGAGATTATTGAATGTTTAGCAAACCAGAAATATGTTCTATTATGAATCTGAATCCCACAACAAATTTCCACAGTACCTGTATCATCTGCATTAGATAGATTGCTTGGGTTCTTTGAATAGAAGTTTATTGTTTGCCACTAAAATACATATTCACTGATCCTGTGAAGAGCACCCATTTGACAGGGATGAGGAAGCCTGGTAGGTATAACACCATCTGTCTTTTTGTATCAGAACATGAAGCCCAGTAGGGATTTGTGGAGTAAAATGGGGCAGTTAACTCTCCAGTGCCACAAACCACATTCTTTAGGATCATATGTGTGGCCCTTGCCCAATGAATTAGGAACCAAGGAAATCTGCATTTGCTGATTTTTAAAGGACAGAAAGACATGTAACTTTCCCCCTTGCTACAAGCTTTGTGCCTCCAATTAAGCTATATTTAAAGCTAAATCTGCCTCTGAAATTTTAATTATGTGAATTAACAGTAGTTATTTTTGGCTTTAAACTGATTTAGCTTGGATCTTTTTTTATTTCCATGTGGTTATTTTCAATTACAATGTTCCTAATACAAAAAAAAATAGTGCCTTGACAATATATGAAGTTTTTCAAATGACCCTGTTGGCATAGTGACTTAGCTTCTGTGGATAGCCTAGGCAAAATGGAACTATAGGGTGGTCTCTGTCACCTCATAGTTGATACCTCACTATCCATTGTCAGTACAGGACTACTCTATATCAAAGGCTTATCATATGCCACATGGTCTTCTAAGAACTTTTATATTTTTTTCATTTAGTCTCCACAATTATCTCCTAGGAGACTGGAGCTATTATTAGTGATATTATTTTTCATTTTAGGAATGTGTTAACTGAGGCCAGCAAAGATAAATAACTTACTTAAATTAGCAAGCTAGAATTTGAACATCTGTCCAACTATAAGAATTATTCTTTCTACAATATTTTTGTGCAATGTAAATTACACACAATGTAAATTATTGTGCAATGTAAATAATTACTGAAAACAATTTTCCTTTAACTTTTTAAAAAATATTATCAGAGCAAACAGGTAGTGCTGACATTGGGAGAATTTTTCTCGATTCATTATTTAGAAAGGTAGAGTAGGTCTCTAAGAGCTCATACATTATCTTTTCCCTGGAGTTTTATTGGGGTAAAAAATTTTATTCACATTTTTGCACTGTACCCTGAGCACAAAAAGATGTTTTGGTTGAAATAACATGACACTGTCAACCTTGAAATAGACATTTAAAAGCCATTTCATTTCATAAAGCTTTCAGTATAGCATGCGGATTTATGGGTATACTTTTCTATGACAATTAAAATCCATATAAATAACATTCTCTATGTTTAGCATTTTAGCCTTCTTTTGTTGGTAGCATGATGCATTCAGCATATTCTCCTGAATATGGCATAAATAAACCATAAATTCAATAAGATGTGCATAATGCTATTTATAACCAATACAAGAACAGTCTTCAAAATGTTTCTTTGAATATATCCACTACATGAAGAAAAATAAGCTTTTCTCTTATATAATGTACATATAACTTGTGTACATTATATGCTAATCAATTCATAATTGCATGTAAATTTTGATGAACACAAAGGAAGTGAAATATAGTATGAAAATCTTGTGTTTATTTTGAATTGTGAGACTATAGATTTTTTTCCTTCTCATTTTCCATTTTACTTAAATGAGAGTGTTAGAAATAACCATAAATTTTATTTTCAAATGTCATACAAAATTTGTGGTATATAAAATTCTAAATACTAATTCCAAAATTATACCAAAATGTAAATACATAGCAGCTATCTAAACCTATTGATATATCTATCCATTGAATTTTTCTTTGACTAATTTACTGCTGATTTACAGCACTGTTTTGGTGAGTGGACTTTTACTATTAAAAACACAAAGTCTTTTCCTTCAATAGGCCAGTATGACAGTCTGGGCAGAATGTTGATACACACACAAATGTGTGCTCACACATATGCAAACACATACCAGGAACATGTATTTCTTATGGGATAAATAATATGAAGAAAAACCAGATAACATGGTAAATACAATTTTGTGGCAGGTGGGGTCTTTCGAATGGATCTATCTGAAAATGTTTACAAAAATAAGAATGAAATGTGAAAAAATATTGAGTTCGTCCTTATTCCAGATACAAATAAGTAAAATGAATAAGTGGATAAAATGCTGTCATTTGAAAAGAAAATTAAAGATTAATTTGATGCATCATTAATGCTATTATAAGTAAATTCTTATAATATGAAATTGAATACAGAAGAAATTAATATTAATAGCTTTACTATAGTATTTTAAGTTTCTGTGTACAAAACATAAATAACTCTCTACCTATACAAAGGAAATATTTATATGTATTTGGATTATGATATAGCATTGTGAGTCATACTTTACGTTGTTTATATTATTTATGCCATAATGATAATTTAATTCTCAAAATAATTCAAAGTCCAAAATAAAGAATTATCTATGAAATATTTCATCATAATTTCAAAACATGAGAATGGGGATATACAAGTCAGATGAAAGAAAGACTACTTTATTTTGGCAATAGTTTTTTCTTTACTAAGTAGAATTATTTGAAAAAAACTTCTCCATTTGGAATTGTGCAATGAACTTGCTTCTCTTTTTCAATATCTAGAACGAGTCTTCATTAATTACCTTTATGAATGTTGTGCCTCTCATTCACAAGGACATTGGTTTACTCTGAGTTAAGTTATGCAGTGGTCTCAATTCTCTCCACATAGCTCAGTAGTTCAGGATGTGCCCACTTACAAGGAAACTTACTGTAGAACAGTGCAGAACAAGACAAGGGAACTTTCAGATTTAACTTCTTCATCATTTAGTTCACCCTGCAAAGCAAGATAAGTAACAATGGAAGCTGCAGCAATTATTGGTACCATCTAACACTGTTTTAAAACTGAGGTGTTCCTAGAAGAGTCACAAAAGGCACTTAGGAGATGGAATGTTAAGACGAGATTCTGAGTGGGTTTGTGTCAGAACAGGACAGGAAATGGTATGCAATTCAGTATTGCTAAGGAGTCTGTTATTGGGAGTAAAAGACAAAAGTGAATCTTATGTTGTGTACCTTGCTCTGGGAAAATTAATATATAAAAATTTTACTTATAATAATTACAGTTACAGGTGACTCTTTGAGTGACATTTTAAAGGGTAGTAGAAAATAAATTCCAGCTGTTCACAAAATTCAACTCTACCAACTATATTTTCATACCTTGTCATTCGCATAATTGTAGAAACAATTCTGTGAAATATAGTATTCCAATTTAAAAATGAAGGACCTAAGGTTCAGAAAAGGTAGAAATGTATCCAAGTTAGTAGAATGATTTTTATTTTGACAATTTGAACCCAAATCTATAGTTCTGAGGTCTACCAGTCTCAAGTGATTTCTGGCTCCAAAAACTTATACTCCTATAGACCAGAAGGGCACACAATGCAAGTTTGACATGTTGTTCTAGAATTATAAGCAAATTAGCTTGGAAACATAAATGACAGTGATATAAAGTCTAAATGAGGGTGTAAAAATGCACCATAAATGAAGTGACATTTTAAGTCTTGAGTGATTGGCAGAATATGGAGAACTTCATGCAGTGTTTTCTGCACAAATGAATTTTATAGTTAAAAACCCTTTTCTGTGGCATCCTGGGACATCCCAGGGCCATTTTGCTACAAAGGTATGTGTATGGGGCTTCCCAGTATCTCTCAATCTCAAGGCCCTATTCAAATGGAGTTATGCAATCAGTGCTCTCTGCTCATAGCATCCTATAAAGGCTACCACCTGGAGTTGTACTGTATGGAGATACTTTTGCCGTAGATCTTTTTATGGTCCTGTCTTGCAGTATTCTCCCTTTGCTCAAATTGGGAACTATCCATTTGAAGTGTAGTGGAAGATTTTCGCTTGGTCCTTTTTACTTTGATCACACATGGACCTTTCCTGTTAATGAATTACTTCAAAAAATCATAAGAGCAATATCATTTTGACTTAAATTCCTGAGCATACACTAAAAAGAAAGTAGTTTCTCAACATGGTCGTTTGAGTGTTATGCTACCTAATGTCAATGAAAAAGAGAGAAGAAAGTTACATATCCCTATGTGACAGCCCTGTTCTTGTTTTTAATTAGTAAACCATCAAATTAATGGCATAAATAAAAATACACATAACTTCTGCAATTTAATTTTTACATGATAGTATCATGAATAGTAATTGATTTATCTCCACTATCACATTCCACAATTTACAAGTAAGTCTTAAAGTTGCAATAAAAAAATCACATGTACATGTATAAACATACACAGTATATTATTTCTATATATATTCACCTTACTGGGCAATAGCACTACAGAATTTCTTGTTTCTTTCAAAGTATACCTTAATATGTTGATATCTAAATAAGGTTGCATAAATAATGCATGTAACCTTACTATGAAGTTAACATCTATAAATTTGAAATTAATGTCTGTCTGAGGTAAATTCTCTTGAGTTGTTTCTTGACTCTCCAATATTTTAGTCTCTTAATTCAAATGAATGGCACAGATTTTCTCAAAAGAAAATGGCCAATAAAAATAACAAACCTCAGACAGATGCTTATGTTTCTACATAAATCTGGTATATGTCTGCTATGTGTTATATGGAAAGTGTGTAGGCTCTGAATTTAGGCAGATCTTATTCCAAAGTGATTAGTTATTTGTATAATTGAATGTTATGAAGCTGTAAGAATTTACTTTTCATCTGAGCCTGTTTCCTTAACTACAAAGTGAAAGTGATACAATAATTGCATAAGTGAAAGGGCTACATATGAACAGTATTTTATTCTCACCAAAACTAAACCAGCAGATTGTCATTTATTGCAATTTGTGCTCCTCCTTAATTCTCCTTAGCAAGAAACCAACTTTATTCAACTCTGTAATACTTAGACTTTCTTTGTGATTTATTCCATTCACTTGCTTACTAGAATTGACAGTGATTAATTAATAAGTCCTACTTCTTTCTAGCTACAATACTTTTGCCATATCTGTAAAATTAATACGCCTATCTTATTACATCTGTCATCCTTACCTACCTTCTACTGGTGTAATGTATAATAAGTTATACAGTCCTTGTAACTAGTCTATGAGACAGATACTCATATTACCTCAATTTAACGGATTAGAAAATTGAGGGTCTGAAAAAATTAAGGTACTTATTCTCCAATACCACATCTTTGTGATTCCTGGAAGTCATGCAGTACTTATTTTTAAACTAGAGATTGAAGGAAGAGCAATGCCATAGCAAGCTATCATTTAAAATACATTAAACTTAGTAAGCAACTGTTTTAACATTAGAGATACACGTTGAAGCCTAGTTCTGAATCGCCATTGTAATTATGGCCTCTCTGAGATATAATTTTCATGTTTTGAAAATGAACATAAATCATACAATTTATGACTCACATAAATTACAAGATATTCATATGTAGTGCATTGCATAATGTTAGGTATTCAATAAATGGTTAAAAATGTATTTTTATATTATAATTAACAATAATGCCAAACAGTCATAATGTCTTCTTACTTCCTACTTAATCATTTCCTTTTTACATGCTTCTTTTTTCTTTTATTATTCATATGTGCATACAAGGCTTGGATCATTTCTCCCCCCTGCCCCCACCCCCTCCCTTACCACCCACTCCTCCCCCTCCCTCTCCCCCCCACCCCCTCAATACCCAGCAGAAACTATTTTGCCCTTATTTCTAATTTTGTTGTAGAGAGAGTATAAGCAATAATAGGAAGGAACAAGGGTTTTTGCTGGTTGAGATAAGGATAGCTATACAGGGCATTGACTCACATTGATTTCCTGTGCGTGGGTGTTACCTTCTAGGTTAATTCTTTTTGATCTAACCTTTTCTCTAGTTCCTGATCCCCTTTTCCTATTGGCCTCAGTTGCTTTTAAGGTATCTGCTTTAGTTTCTCTGCGTTAAGGGCAACAACTGCTAGCTAATTTATCCTCACCCCTCCCTTGTGTGCTCTCGCTTTTATCATGTTCTCAAAGTCCAATCTCATTGTTGTGTTTGCCCTTGATCTAATGTCCACATATGAGGGAGAACATACGATTTTTGGTCTTTTGGGCCAGGCTAACCTCACTCAGAATAATGTTCTCCAATTCCATCCATTTACCAGCAAATGATAACATTTTGTTCTTCTTAATGGCTGCATAAAATTCCATTGTGTATAGATACCACATTTTCTTGATCCATTCGTCAGTGGTGGGGCATCTTGGCTGTTTCCATAACTTGGCTAATGTGAATAGTGCCGCAATAAACATGGGTGTGCAGGTGCCTCTGGAGTAACCTGTGTCACAGTCTTTTGGGTATATCCCCAAGAGTAGTATTGCTGGATCAAATGGTAGATCAATGTCTAGCTTTTTAAGTAGCTTCCAAATTTTTTTCCAGAGTGGTTGTATTAGTTTACATTCCCACCAACAGTGGGAATGTACATGTTCTTCTGTAGGGTATTCTGGTCCTGGTTTGCATCCCTCCCCGATTATGCTTTGCTCATTTGTAACAACTGTTCCATGGACAGAGAATTTAATAAGCTTGCAGGTCTTTTTTAGACCTGCTTTCATGTTACACTCATTCACTCACATCTTCTGAGTTGACCACCAGCACCTTGAAACCATGCTTCAAATGTGTTTTGTAATAGAAACAAGAAGGAAACTTCCCTGAATAGAAACCTTCATAACTGCTTGCTACAGCTGTTGATTTATTCCAACTTTCTCATTTTGGAATATGAGTTATCCCAGGGAAATTGAGATAAGCCACCAGGAACTTTATTTGATCCTTTAAAAACTATGGTGTTTGGGCCAATAGGAAAAGGGGACCAGGAACTAGAGAAAAGGTTAGATTAAAAAGAATTAACCTAGAAGGTAACACCAATGCATAGGAAATCAATGTGAGTCAATGCCCTGTATAGCTATCCTTATCTCAACCAGCAAAACCCCTTGTTCCTTCCTATTATTGCTTATACTCTCTCTACAACAAAATTAGAGATAAGGGCAAAATAGTTTCTGCTGGGTATTGAGGGGGGGAGCGGGAGGGGGTGGAGTGGGTGGTAAGGGAGGGGGTGGGGGCAGGGGGGAGAAATAAACCAAGCCTTGTATGCACATATGAATAATAAAAGAAAAATGAAAAAAATAAAATAGTTCTAAAAAAAAAAAAAAAAAAAAAAACTATGGTGTTTGAAGAAGAAAGCCACCACAGAGATTCAAATCTCTCTGGCAGACGAAGAGAAAATGAAAGTGATTTGTAAATGCTAAAACATCCATTTAGGGGAAAGGTATCAAGGGATTCAACAAAGGTCATTCTGAGGACCATCTCTGTTTGTCTTCATGAACATTTCAGAAAAGGACATAAATGGGAAATTAATCATATACTCTGTTCAAACTAAATTGGAATAAACAACAAATAGGAGACAAGGTGGGGAAGGGGAACCATGAACAATGTGATCTGAGAAAAGAAAAGACATATTAAGCTTAATTTAACTGAAAGCTCAGGGAGTTTGAGGATCATTACTCAGAAACACAAGATACAAAACATAATTTTCTCTACTGTTTTCTGCTCCTCAGTTACTTTATCTTTATTTCCAAGTTATTTCCATCAAGGTATTGTCCAGCTTAGGTCAAAGGCTTGTGATGAATCATTTTCCTTGGCATCTTTATTTGATCGTACTCACTCAGTTTCCAGCTCTCTTGGGCCAAGTATGGGCTAAAAGAGGATGGAAATAGGCAGGAAATATGGTCCTTGTGAATCTATCTTTCCTTTTGTTGTACTCTCCTTTCATGATGAGGTTCTTTTCCCCTACATTAATCTAGTTCAACTGCATCAATCAAAAATAAATTTCATCAAAAATGAATAAGAGAGTTTGTCAAGGACCTCACCTTTTAGTTTTGAAGATTAAAATGAATACATATCTTTCAGAGCGTCAGTCACTAAAATACATTTATTCATGTAATTATTAGTTGGTGGGAAAGGGGGTGCAGAACATTAAATTAATGACTAAAGATTTGCAAATACCTCTGTACTCAGCTCCTCTTTGTGTATTAGATAAAGTCTTTCTTGTGCTCTCTTAGGTACAAAATACCCTCTTTTTGAAGTATTCTCTGTTCTTGTTATTTTTCTCTCTACCTTATAATTCTCCCTCTCCCTCATAGCTAATAAACTTCTTAGAAATGACTAAAAATCTCTTTATGATTTAGAATTCTCAAAGTGCAATATATAAATCATCTAATTTGTTGTTTCCCACTTCTCTGACAGTTAGGTAGATAAAATTATAACAATCCCCTTTTGTATATCAAGAAATTGCTTTTCTAAGAGGTAATGGCCTACATATGGAGATAAGGCAGAGACATGGCTCCCCAAACCACCTAATCCTCCTATTTACTTATGTCCCCCATGGCATGAGCTTGCCCGTGAAATAACACATAAAAAGGGTTGAAGTGTGAACCACTTCAACTGGGCTTTCTCAGCCTTTTCTTCCCTTGACTTTATATAGCACTAAGGCCAATGGAGGTGAAATTTACTCAAATATGCATTCTCAGCTCCTATTCCATAGATTTCTTTCACAGCATTATTTGCCTTTAAGGAGTATAATAATTGCCTATAGTGCTCACAAATACAATTTCTTGTACTCCATATGTACAGTTTCTAATTCAGTAGACTGAGGTGGACCACCTGTATTTGCATTCCTAACAACATCCAGAAAATGCCAATGCTGCTGGGCTGAGCATTAAGTCCCACCAGTGCTTTTGAGGAACTATATACACTGCTTCAATTTTCTGCATATAGTTATACACAGGAAATGGACAACCATGAGAAACATCCAATCCATTCTAAAGCTTTTCTAGTCAAGGTGTGTTAGCAGATGAGCAAAAGATAGCATTATATGAAATTGTTTTAGAAATGCCGAGTTTCAGGCTTTACCCCTGGAACTAATCTAAACTGCACTTTTAACAATTCCTTGGTGGCTCACATCTGCATTATATTTCGAAGCACACCATCCTACCTTACTCATTTGCTGAGTTTCAGGTGTCTCTGTCCCATAGCAAATGAATTCTGCCATGTCCTATTTGAGAAGTGCAAAGTGGTGCTTCAAAGATTGCTTATGCTTGTGATGAAAAAATAAATGTTTTCTATACATTTTGACAAGTCCTAGTTAAGTCTGATAAAGTATAGTCCTACTCAATCGCAGTATTAAAACTTGATTTTAAGTTATAGCAATTTAAATATTTCCTGCAAAAAAAATTTGACTAGAAGCATAATGAGTTACCTGTTATAATTATGGAAAATGCAGGGTTTTAACTAGTTCTCAGAGGTGCATGAAGTTCAAGCTTCAATTGCTTACACAATGTTCATCTTAGTCTTTCTCTGCTGCTTATCCCTGGCTTTCAGAGGGAAAGCCGCTACATCTTCCAGCCTTATCACCATGTAGGACCCCAAATTCTTTTAATTCTAAATCAAAAAATTCTAAAAATGTATTTCAGTTCACCTGCTTTGAGCCTTATTTCCATTCCTGATCTAATCAGTCCTGAGAGTGGAACTTTCATCATTAACCTCCACAGAATCATATAAACAGATTAGAGAGGTGGAGGAGGAGGATCAAGCTGAGAATGAAAGTCAATCTATGCCAGCAGATGTTGTAGTATCATCTCAGCAGCTTATCAAATTTTGTTTCTCTCTGAGTTTTCAGTCCTGTAGGGTGTTTAGTAAGTAGCATCGTCCTGTGCAAAGGAAACTCAGAACCATCTACTGGGTTTTCTGAATGAGAGAAAGCATGGATCTCTTGGTAAAAGTCCTAAACATGTTTGCATCTTTCCACAATGCAGCACATGAGGAGTACATCTAAATGTAGAAAGTGGGCTAAAAAAGAAGAGAAATCAGGATCACATTTTCTCTGTCATTTTACAGATGAGAATAGTTACCATGTGAGTACTGTTCTTTCAGTTTCAAATTCAAATTGACCCAGGTGTTCACTTGATTCTACCCAAAGAATTGCCTCACATAGATATTCCTGTATTCAATCAGGTATCAAGAAAA
The DNA here is from genome assembly GCF_047511655.1 of Castor canadensis. Taxonomy (NCBI): domain Eukaryota; kingdom Metazoa; phylum Chordata; class Mammalia; order Rodentia; family Castoridae; genus Castor; species Castor canadensis. The sequence goes on from NC_133386.1 coordinate 126,737,798, forward strand.
ATGTTTAACACTTATTTCCCCATTGGCTGTCACTGATTGTCCCCTTAAGCATTACCATTCTCTGCTCTGAAGATGTATTTGAACACCATGACTCTGTGTTCCTTTTAAATGAATGAGACATTTAAAACTTCTGTTTTCTCACTTCTCAGTTCTTTGGTTTGTACCTGAGAGATCTGAAATGTATTTTTAAATAGCATTTGAAGGATATTTATTTCAAAAATAATTTACTATCATATGGTAAAAATTTAATATGATCCAGGCAGTGTTTTAGATACATACAGATATGAACAGTGAGCAACAGCATCATTTATTAAATTGCATTATTATAGAAAAAGAAGAGACAAACACTGAATAAATACTTCTCTAAATAATGAATAAATAAATAATATAAACAACAAGCAGACTGTGATTAATTCCATGCAGAGAATTAAAATAAGGTGGCATGATAAAGTAATTATACTTTGCACATCAGAACTAAGCTAGGATCTAAATGACAAAATACATCCAGACATGTTAAAATCAGAGGAAGAGCATTTCAGAGGGATTCTCTAGTCTCCAGTTTAAAAGGCCGACTCCCTCATTTCCTTTATGTAATTACCCCTCTTATGGCTCCCCTTTTCTTCCTTGTCACACTAAACCTAGAAACATAGCCTATAAAACTGATTATCTTTATTCATTTTGGTTATTCAACTAAAGAATCATTATTCATATGAACAATATGATAGAAAAATTTCAACAACAAATATTTATTAATCCTTTAATAATAATAATGAATTTATAACAATTTTTTATACAACAAGAAGTACTCTTGATGCTGGACATAAAATATTATGTAAGACAGAGCCCCTGTCTTTAAAGGGTCCACAGTCTATTGGGATTGACAAGCAGGAGACAAATAGTATTTGGTAGTATGCAAGTGGAAGTAGGTATTTGAGATATACTAGCATATATTAGGAAGTCATTTTACCTCCAGGGGTGCTGTTGGTTCTCCAGGTATCTAAATAAACTGGGCATTGTGTGTGGCAGAGGGATGAAGGTGATAAATAGGTTTTATGGGAAAGAGATAGTCCCAATTTGGAAATAGTGCTTCAATCTTCTACTTAATGATTAATTAAGTCTAATCCTCTAGATTAAAAGCTATTTATTGTTTGTGTTCTAGGGATTGAACCCAGGGCCACACAAATGCTAAGCATGCAGTCCATCACTTAGCTATACAGCAGTCCCCAGTGTACAATTGTGTACATAGGACAGACATACACTCTATGAAAAACATTTCATCAGCCATCACACTCAGGCAGTGCTGCTCATCTTTCCTAGGATGTCTCAAGACAATGAAGGAGACCAGAAAAATTTTCCATTAGATTGTATGCATACCACATACTCCAAACACAATTCTCAGTGCATTTTAAAAGGAATTATTGAAGAGCCATTTTATATTGGTAGAGATTTACTGGATAAAAATGAGATTACTTAGCCAGTAGCTGGTAGCTCACTCCTGTAATCCTAGCTACTTAAGAGGCTGAGGTTCAGAGGATCATGGTTTGAGGCCAGCTTGAAGCAATTACTTTGTAAGAACCCACCTCCAAAACAACCAAAGGGAGTGGACTGGAGGTGCAGCTCCAGTGGTAGAGAACCTGCTTTGCAAGCATGAATCATTGATCTCTCTCAAACCCCAGTTCTCCCCACAAAAAAGAAACTACCTAAGCAATTATGTTGTCTTCAATAAAGATCACTTGTTTCCAGTTTATTTGCCCTTCAATTCTATTATAGTAAGGTGCATGTGGAATGCAACATTGAACTTGAAGGATGGGGGGCAATTTCTGTCTCTTCCTTTTATATGCTGTTTAAGTTGGTAATATCTGGCCAAATTTTGCTTCCTTTAAATAAGAAAGCAGTTGCCAAAAAAAAAAAAAAAACAAGTTTTAGAAGTCCTGCGAATGTTTGAACTATTCACTTAAAATGTCACAAACACCAATGACTGCCCATATCTTTAAGAACTCAGAATGACCTTATTTACTGAAAGTAATTACCTGGAAACTCTTAAACCTCAACAATTTAATGGAAAGCTTTCAGTATTCAAAACCTCATTACCTAAAAAATGAAATTTGTTCAAAAATAACTTTTTTGAAGATATTCACTACTATTCTTTGCTACAGTATTTATCTTATAAAATACAGTGTAAAAACTGTAGTTAAGTTTGATATTTAGGCTAGTGATGTACTGATCTTTCCATTTGGCGACCAGTAACTTAATATTTTAAGTAACTTTGTGCACATTAATTTCTCTCTGAAGATAGTGCATTTTCAGTACCTTCAGGACATTCACAAACAGCTTAAGATCTGATTTCTAGTCTCAAGGTGCTAAGAAGAACTATGTAAACATAAATAATAAGTATGTAAACATAAATAATATGTGTGCTGTTTAAAATAGAAAACAAGATTTTCCTCAGTTAAAAATAATTTTCCAATTATTTCTGTGTGTACAACATTATCCTTGGGGTCATTGGTATTTAAATGTATATCTAGGTTGGTTACATGTCTTAGAGACATAGTAAATGCACCAAGTTTTCCAGCAGAAACAAAGGCAATCCATGTGGAGAGAGATAATTGGGGGCAAAGAGAACAAGAGCTATTAACAATTTCTATTATCTAACCACATCTCTGCATTAAGAAGAATTAATGGAAAATGGATGTTAGCAATTAAAATGACAGACATTACATAATTGGCATTATTTTTATATCTATTTAAACTTGTTTAAACTACTGTGCAGCACCTTTTTTTGTTCTTCTTTGACCTTGTGTCTCTGAAGGAATTTAATGGATTTTAATAAAACATAGAGTGATAAAATTACTGAATTTATGGTTTCAGCTGCTGTGCATTTCTCCCCTTGGTAGGCGTATTAACCTGTAAGTGTATATTCTTCCCATTTGTTATGAGAGATACTAAATGAGTCAATATTGCATCAATAATTCAAGGGATAATTCAGCTGCATAATTGTATTTTATTGCATTAATGCTTTTAGCTACTCTCATCTAAAGCATATCTATTGCAATAAAACAATCTGAAGTGGTTCTTCTTTACACAAAGTTTTGTAATTATTAAACCATTTTGGAACCATAAGAAATATAACAAATACAGAGCAAAGTACCACCAAACTAATTTACAGATCACACAGCATTAAAAAATGATGAGTGATTATTTCCTCTTCACTTTGTAACTTAGATATCTTTCTTCTTGAAATTCTGTTTTTAAGAGACCTGAAAGAAGCTATTTATTTTGAGTCTACAAAATAAATTATTTGCATCGATTGCCTATTATTTTTTCTCAAACTTTCCTGTTTAACCACAAATCCTTCCAACTGTTTTTTCCTTTCTTATTGCATTGAGTTGGGAGTACATTGAGACATTTACAAAGGTTCTTACAATGTGTCAAATATATCAAACTTGAATTCACCCCTTCCACTGCTCTTTATCCCCCTCCCCCAATTCCTGGAAGAGTTTCAACAGGTATCATTTTTGCATTTACATACATGTGTTCACAGTATTTAAACCATATTCATCCTCCTACCCTCTTCCTCAGTTACCTTCTCCCTCCCACTGCTGCCACCACTCCCCATCACCCCATAGGACCTGTTCCACCTCCTGTTTCCGATTTTGTAGAAGAAAAAAGATAAAAAGAAAAAAAACATGATGTTTCTGCTAGTTTAAGATAAAAGATTCTTGAATTCTCCTTGGACAGGCTGTATTTAATTTGGAGCTTCTTCTACCAAAGATAGGACTCCACCAGTGCAGAACATATTTGAAACCACTGGCAAAGAGTATTTATAAATATAAGTAAGACATTTGTCATTTTCAAAGCATTTTTGCATCCATTGTTGCCTTGTCTTTTTGAGGTAATCAGGTGGCTCTGTAGATATGGATTATTCCATATAGAGATAGGTATGAGTTACATAGAAATGTTTTCCTTCTGCCCCAAATTACAAACCAGACAATAGAAAAGCCAAAGTTTCAGGTCTTCTGGCTTCTTATCTTTCCATTCCTATGTTTGCACCTTTTCCAATTTGGTGCTGTGTGTTCCAGCTGGTTCTTTGATAGAGAACATTTTGGCTTTTGATTTTCTACAACTATTTAACACAGACACTGTGAAAATCCTATGGGGACATTCCTATTTTATAAAGGGAAATTAAGTTATTGAACTTTTCCCTTAAACTATTTATTTCATTATCAATTCATCATAACCCCTTCTTTTTCATGCTAGTAAAAATATAGCAACATTTCTGGTGGAATATGTTGCCCAGACTCTCTTCCCTAGACTTGGATGTCTACTTCACAAGAGCTAATATAATATGATTTTTATATTTGTGAAGCTGGTATTGATTTCTTCTCCATGAAATTTTACCTTTGCATTCTATAGCCTTGTCTTAATTGTTCTTGTTTCTTTTATCTAGAGAAATCATTCAAATTATCAAACTACAAATGCAACATATGAAAGATGTAGCATTTTGGTTAATCTCAAGCATTTGGAAAAAATTGATAAATAATAAATATTTTTAAAGTTTTGACTAGCACCTAAGACATTATCCTACTATGGGGTTGCAATAATGTTAATTTTCACTGTAGCATATAACATCAGACTTACAAAAGACAGGTTTGGGAGGATATGAAGATTGAACAATAACAAATTTTTATTGTAATATCAAGTACATGGTTCTCATTGATTTTGAGTTATCATAAATTCTTAAATTAATCAAGAGTGTAATAGGCGACCACTTAAGTGATGGGTAGTATGTTTAAGACTTGGTAGTGAATAAGAAAAACTTGATCCCTGACCTAACAAACTTCAAATTTAAAAGTCAATGACTAAAAAAGTATGTCAGTAATCAAACAGAGACCTCATGCATAAAATAAAGGCACTCTACTACTTAACTTCATAAATTAAAGAATTTTACAGTCAACAGAGTTTATAAAAAACATTCCCATCAGCACACAGACATGTTATTGCCCACTTTTCAGGAGTTCTTCTTTCTGATCTTTGCAATATATCTAGACATATAAGATACTTCTGGTTGTGTTGCTGGATTTTAATATATCTGAGTTTAAAAAAAGCACTAATTTTCAAAAATACAAATTCATTACTTTATTGAAAGCAAATGTAAGGAAATTTTATTTATGTCTTCTGTAAGAAAATGTTTGTGTTTGTATTATGTTTGCAATACCTAACATAAATCTTTAAGACTCAGAATGGAGGATGTGGTTTTTACCTATAGAATATACACAGTGAGGATAATTTTATGGCTATATGTAAGGAACTATAAAGTTTCAGAACAAAGTTTGTTATCTTGATCATTTTAAGTTTCTTGACCAAGCAGAGTACCTAGTAAATACTCATGATATATATGTCAAATAAATTTGGAAGAACACAGTTACAGTATGAAAACTAGAATTGAATTATCTCTAAATGTTTTCCTCACTACTTGTAAAGTGTAAGATTGTTAACTCATTGGTAAGAATTTTATTCTAATTGTGTCTGTGCATCTGCAGTGACTTCTGTCAACTAAGGTTGGCTCCTCCTTGAGAAATCCACATGCAATAAATGATTTATAAGAGAATTTCAACATCAGTTTAAGCTCGAGTTTAAACTCTTAATCAGATGACATGATAAGGCATCTGTTGCAAATATATAGCCATTTAACTTCTCCCTGTGCCCAAACTGCTTCTAGAACTCTCATTCAGGTATTATTCCCTAGACAGTCTCCAACACACCTTCTACACACACATGTCTGCTTGATAGTCTGTTTTCTCAATTGATTGGTCCATGAAGTAGTCCCAGGAATCAGACTTTTAAATGGAGTTTTAAAGTTAGACATGCTTCAGGGAACAGTGCAGTGATAGATGGATTATATAGCCTCCAACATTGTTCTATCTTTCTGATGATAAACTTCGATGTGTTACTATGGAAAGTAAGCACTGACTGATATATTAACTCAAGTATTGAGGAGGTTTGAGGTAGTACTAATTATAATATCTGTATAATTGAACAGTTCATTCTTGGTTCTACTGATATACTAGAAATAATAATGAAAGATGAGAAACTTAACACCAATTAAAGGTAAACTGTTAAAACCAGAGGGCCTCCTTGACAACATCTACTGAGACACTTACTTCTATACCTGAAGGACAGAAAAAAATTAATTGAGAATCCATTCCTAAATTTATTTATTTATTTATTTAATGATGAGCTCACAAACCAGGCAAGTCTTCTTATACCAAGATCAGATGTTGAAGAAATGAGAACAAAGATTATGAAACCTGAAATTACAACACCCAGGTTGATATACCTGTAAACTTTGAATGCCAATATTCCTCTGAAACTTCTGGGTCTGCTGAAGTGACCCACCTATCTGTTAAAGGCCAGTGTTTCCTATTGCTTGGAAATGATGTAGAGATCTTTACTAGCACTCATTTCAGGATCTACTCCTACCTCACTCCTGGCTACAAAAACAATAACAAAGATCAAATCACAATATAATCTGTCTATAAGGTGTTGTATCTATATGATGCAAGTGGTTATATACCTAAGGAGTCAAACAGTACCCATGGTATACAAGTGTGAGCTAAAAGAGTGAATGGATTTTGAGGATGACATGGTCAGGGTGTAGATGAAATATTACTTAGTATAGAAAAGACTTACCTATCAGTATTTACTAATATAGAAATACCCTCCCATAATGTAAGTTTTAATACTGAACCAAGACTCTTAGAGATAGTCACAGGTCTAGGAAGAAATGAATGCTACTGGAAGCTTAAACAGAAGTTAAGTAAACTAGGAATGTCAAAAATGCTACAGAAGATGGTGTATCCCCCCAAAGATCAAATGCCTCAGTGCCTGCTAGAGAGAACAGAGTACATAAGGACAGAGGACAGCAAAGGATCAACAAATGGGACTACATGAAATTAAAAAGTTTCTGTACAACAAAGAAATAGTCTCTAAATTAAAGAGGTTACCCACTTAATGGAAGAAAATCTTTGCTAGCTATACATCAGATAAAGGACTGATAACCAGAGTATACAGGGAGCTAAAAAATACTAAACTCCTCAAAAATCAATGACCCAATAAAGAAATGTGCAACTGATCTAAATAGAACTTTTGTAAAGGAAAAAGTCTAAATGGCTAAAAAACACATGAAAAACATGCTCATGGTCCATGGCCATAAAGGAAATGCAAATTAAAATCACACTAAGATTCCACCTCAGGCCTATTAGAATAGCTACCATGAAGAACACCACAAACAACAAATGTTAGCAAAGTTGTGGGGAAAAAGGAACCCTCATACACTGCTGGTGGGAATGTAAGCTAGTACAACCACTACGGTTCAAAAAACTAAACACAGATCTGCCATAAGATCCAGCAATCCCAATCCTAGGGATATACTGGAGGGAATGTGACTCAGGTTACTACAAAGGCACCTACCTGCATGCCTGTGTTTCCTGAAGCATGATTCACAATAGCCAAGCTATGGAAACAACCAAGATGCTCCAGTTCTGATAAATGGATTAAGAAAATGTGGTACTTACACACAATGGAATTTTATTCAGCCACAAAGAAGAATGAAATTTTGTCATTTGCAGGTGAATGGATGGAACTGGAGAATATCATCTCAAGTGAAGTTAGGCTCAGAAGGCCAAAAATCACATGTTCTCCCTCATATGTGGATTATAGACCTAAAACAAATGCAGTAACATTATTGGGCATGGGTCACACAAGAGAGAGACCATGCACAGGAGGGATGGGGAAAGGGAAGGAAAACAAAAAAAACTTGGTTTATGTGTTCACAGTTTAAGAATGAATATTATAATCTTAAACGGGCAGAGGTCACTATCAGAAGGCAACTAGCAAGTGGCGAAGAGGTCTGGTAGAGATGAAGCAGTTCGGATTGTAATACACATATGCATGAAAACAATACATGGACTCTTCCTGTATAGCTATCTTTTCTTTAAAGTAGCAAAAATGCCATGCTTTTCTTACTATCTTTCATGTTTTTTCTTCTATGAAATTGGAAAACAAGAACCTTTCTGCCCAGACATGAGGGGAGGGGGAGAGGTAGCCCAAATAATGTATTCACATGTAAGTAAATGCAAAAATGATAAAATTTTCAAAAAAGTAAATTTAACAATATGCTTATTTTCTAATCCCATCAAACTGTTGTTGGTTGATGGCTGCAAGTCTAGGATTTTCTCTTTGGTCAGGAGAGATGGCTTCCTCACAGTCATGTCCCCTCCCTAGGATAGCCTGTATTTATTGACTGGTCATCATGAGGTATACAAAGATCCAGCCTCATTGCTTTGCTTTAGGTCCAATGTGAAGGATCAGCCTACCTCCAAAGCTCTGGTAGAATCACCTGCAATTGCATTCCAGTTTAACTTCCATTTTTCTACAGACCAACTCTCTTCAACACTTTACAAATATTGTCTTGGAATCTTTTCTTTCACAATACTCCTTAAGCACAGAAATCTCAGTGCCTCAGAATATTTTTCCCAGGAAAACTGACTTAAGGTTGTTTCTCTTGCAATTCCGTTCTATTATAACTCTTTGATACCAATTCTTTCAGTAGGTGATAGAATAATTACCCCCAAATAATGTCTTCAGTGAATGTTAACCTTAAAGGACAAAAAGGTTTTGTAGATGTTATTAAGTTAAGTATCTGAGTTAGAAAGATTATTCTGATTGGCTAGTTGGGCCCAAAGTAAATAGAAAGGTCCTTGTATCACATTAAGGAGGAAAAAAGAATTACATGTACTAGGAGAAAGGCCCATGCTGGCAGAGTTTTGTGGTTGATTTGCTTTGAAGATGGAGGAAGGGCCCATGGGCCAAGGAATTACAGCAGCATCTGTAATTGGAAGGAGATTCCAAGATGGCGACTACAGGGAAGAAGCAGAAAACGTGCCTCCTATAGTGAAATCTTGGAGAGACGCTGGAGACACACCTTGCAGGCAAAACCACTGAGAAGAGGCAAAACTTTGACCACTCCACACCTCCAGCTGGTGCAGAGAATCTCCACTTCACGATAAACTGAGAAAACAGGAGGGCCCCCAGGCCACCAGTTGCCTGTGCCCAGATGGCTTGAGAAGATACATATAAGGTGAGCTTTGTGGTAGCACAGTACTCCCACAGACAACCCTGGGCCAGAGCAGCATAGCCCCCTGGACAGAATGACCTCCACCTGGGGAAAAAAGAGAAACTGAGTAATAAGCCATAAGAACAATAAAGACATGTGGGAAAGAGGGTGGGGTGCACTGAGCGCCAAAGATTGGGGGAAGGGAATCTTTCCTGGAACTGTAAATAAACAAGCCAGGTGGGCTGGAGAGGCTCTAGCAGGAGCAGAGGCCCACGCCCAGCAACCAGGAGTGGGAAAGCTTGTGAGAGTGGCAGAGAAAGGAAAACTCCACAGGAGACGGGGGAAGACATTCCATAGTAATAAAAGAGGAAATAGACCAAAAGGAAATAATAATCATCAATCTGTATGCACCCAATGTCAACGCATCCAATTTCATGAAACATACCCTGGAAGACCTAAAAGCATATATAAACGCCAACACAGTGGTTGTGGGAGACTTTAACACTCCATTATCATCAATAGATAGGTCATCCAAACAAAAACTCAATAAACAAATCCAAGATCTAAAATATGCAATAGATCAAGTGGACCTAGTAGATGTCTACAGAACATTTTATCCAACGTCTACACAATATACTTTCTTCTCAGCAGCCCATGGAACCTTCTCCAAAATAGATCATATCCTAGGGCACAAAGCAAGCCTCAGCAAATATAAGAAGATAGAAATTATACCGTGCATACTATCTGATCACAATGTAGTAAAAGTAGAACTCAACAACAAAAGTAAAGACAAAAAACATGCAAACAGCTGGAAACTAAATAACTCATTACTTAATGAACAATGGATCATCGAAGAAATAAAAGAGGAAATTAAAAAGTTCCTGGAAGTCAATGAAAATGAAAACACAACCTATCGGAACCTATGGGACACAGCTAAGGCAGTCCTGAGAGGAAAGTTTATAGCCATGAGTGCATATATTAAAAAGACTGAAAGATCCCAAATCAATGACCTAATGATACATCTCAAACTCCTAAAAAAACAAGAACAAGCAATCCCAAAACAAATAGGAGAGAAATAATAAAAATAAGAGCTAAAATCAATGAAATAGGAACCAAAAAATCCATACAAAGAATTAATGAAACAAAAAGTTGGTTCTTTGAAAAAATAAACAAGATCGATAGACCCCTGGCAAACCTAACTAAAATGAGGAGAGAAAAAACCCAAATTAGTAGAATCAGGAATGCCAAAGGGGAGATAACAACAAACACATTGGAAGTCCAGGAAATCATCAGAGACTACTTTGAGAGCCTATATTCAAGTAAATTTGAAAATCTTAAAGAAATGGACAGATTTCTAGATACATAAGATTGTCTAAAACTGAACCAAGAGGAAATTAATAACCTGAATAGATTTATAACACAAAATGAAATTGAAGCAGCAATCAAGAGTCTCCCCAAAAAGAAAAGTCCAGGACCTGATGGATTCTCTGCTGAATTCTATCAGACCTTTAAAGAAGAACTGATACCAACCCTCCTTAAACTGTTCCATGAAATAGAAAGAGAAGGAAAACTGCCTAACACATTTTATGAAGCCAGTATTACACTTATCCCAAGACCAGGCAAAGACACCTCCAAAAAGGAGAACTATAGCCCAATCTCCTTAATGAACATTGATGCAAAAATCCTCAACAAAATAATGGCAAACCGAATTCAACAACACATCAAAAAGATTATTCACCACAATCAATTAGGCTTCATCCCAGGAATGCAGGGGTGGTTCAACATACGAAAATCAATAAATGTAATACACCACATTAACAGAAGCAAAGACAAAAACCACTTGATCATCTCAATAGATACAGAAAAAGCCTTTGATAAGATCCAACATCATTTCATGATAAAAGCTCTAAGAAAACTAGTAATAGAAGGAAAGTACTTCAACATTATAAAAGCTATATATGACAAATCTACAGCCAGCATTATACTTAATGGAGAAAAACTGAAACCATTCCCTCTAAAATCAGGAACCAGACAAGGATGCCCACTATCTCCACTCATATTCAACATAGTATTGGAATTCCTAGCCAGAGCAATTAGGCAAGAAGAAGGAATAAAAGGAATACAAATAGGTAAAGAAACTGTCAAAATATCCCTATTTGCAGATGACATGATCCTATACCTTAAAGACCCAAAAAACTCAACTCAGAAGCTTCTAGACATCATCAATAGCTACAGCAAGGTAGCCGTATGTAAAATCAACATAGAAAAATCATTAGCATTTCTATACACTAACAATGAGCAAACTGAAAAAGAATGTATGAAAACAATTCCATTTACAATAGCCTCAAAAAAAATCAAATACCTAAGTATAAACCTAACAAAAGATGTGAATGACCTCTATAAGGAAAACTATACACTTCTGAAGAAAGAGATTGAGGAAGACTATAGAAAGTGGAGAGATCTCCCATGCTCATGGATTGGTAGAATCAACATAGTAAAAATGTCGATACTCCCCAAAGTAATCTACATGTTTAATGCAATTCCCATCAAAATTCCAATGACATTCATTAAAGAGATTGAAAAATCTACCGTGAGATTTGTATGGAAACACAAGAGGCCACGAATAGCCAAGGCAATACTCAGTCAAAAGAACAATGCTGGAGGTGTCATGATACCTGACTTCAAACTATATTACAAAGCAATAACAATAAAAAGAGTATGGTACAAAAACAGACATGAAGACCAGTGGAACAGAATAGAGGACCCAGATATGAAGCCACACAACTATAACCAACTTGTCTTTGACAAAGGAGCTAAAAATATACGATGGAGAAATAGCAGCCTCTTCAACAAAAACTGCTGGGAAAACTGGTTAGCAGTCTGCAAAAACCTGAAACTAGATCCATGTATATCATCCTATACCAATATTAACTCAAAATGGATCAAGGATCTTAATATCAGACCACAAACTCTAAAGTTGATACAGGAAAGAGTAGGAAATACTCTGGAGTTAATAGGTACAGGTAAAAACTTTCTCAATGAAACCCCAGCAGCACAGCAGCTAAGAGATAGCATAGATAAATGGGACCTCATAAAACTAAAAAAAGCTTCTGTTCATCAAAAGAAATGGTCTCTAAACTAAAGAGAACACCCACAGAGTGGGAGAAAATATTTGCCAGCTACACATCAGACAAAGGACTGATAACCAGAATATATAGGGAACTTAAAAAACTAAATTCTCCCAAAACTAATGAACCAATAAGAAATGGGCAAGAGAACTAAACAGAACTTTCTCAAAAGAAGAAATTTAAATGGCCAAAAACCCCTTGAAAAAATGCTCACCATCTCTAGCAATAAAGGAAATGCAAATTAAAACCACACGAAGATTCCACCTCACCCCTGTTAGAATAGCCATCATTAGCAACACCACAAGCAACAGGTGTTGGCAAGGATTCGTGGAAAAAGGAACTCTTACACTGCTGGTGGGAATGTAACTAGTTTACATTGTACATTACTAGTACAACCACTCTGGAAAAAAATTTGGAAGCTACTTAAAAAGCTAAACATTGATCTACCATTTGATCCAACAATACCACTCTTGGGGAGATATACCCAAAAGACTGCAACACAGGTTACTCCAGAGGCACCTGCACACCCATGTTTATTGCGGCACTATTCACAATAGCCAACTTATAGGAACAGCCATGATGCCCCACCACTGACGAATGGATTAAGAAAATGTGGTATCTATACACAATGGAATTTTATGCAGCCATGAAGAAGAATGAAATGTTATCATTCGCAGGTAAATGGATGGAATTGGAGAACATCATTCCTTGTGAGGTTAGCCTGGCCCAAAAGACCAAAAATTGTATGTTCTCTCTCATATGTGGACATTCAATCAAGGGCAAACACAACAATGAGATTGGACTTTGAGCACATGATAAAAGCGAGAGCACACAAGGGAGGGGTGAGGATAGGTAAGACACCTAAAAAACTAGCTAGCATTTGTTGCCCTTAATGCAGAGAAACTAAAGCAGATATCTTAAAAGCAACTGAGGCCAATAGGAAAAGGGGACCAGGATCTAGAGAAAAGGTAAGGATCAAAAAGAATTAACCTAGAAGGCAACACACACGTACAGGAAATTAATGTGAGTCAACTCCCTGTATAGCTATCCTTATCTCAACTAGCAAAAACCCTTGGTCCTTCCTATTATTGCTTATACTCTCTCTTCAACAAAATTAGAGATAAGGGCAGTATAGTTTCTGCTGGGTATTGAGGGGGTGGGGGAGAGGGAGGGAGTGGAGTGGGTGGTATGTGAGGGGGTGGGAGCAAGGAGGAGAAATGACCCAAGCGTTGTATGTACATATGAATAATAAAACAATAAAACAATTAAAGCTAGGGAGGACAAGAAAAAATAAAAATTCTCCCCTGAAATATCCAGAGGGAACAGAGCCTTACTAAACCTTGATTTTAGATTTCTGACCTCCAGATCTGTAAGAGTACATTTGCTTTGTTTTATGTCATTAAGTTTGCAGTCATTTGTTACTATGCCAATAAGAAACTGGTACAACATGGTAAAAATTTAACCTTTCAAGATCATTCAAAATGTTAATTATATCCAAAGTAATGTGCAGAGTCAAATTAAATGAATGTCATACTACTGAAAGTAAGTCCAAGAAATACTAATAAGACAAAAACAAAATCACAGAATAGACAACTTCTCTTTTTATTGCTTAAGAAGGACATGTCCATGGCATTATTTTTTTTCCTGAATAACTTTAAGTGGCAAATAATGATTCCTAATTCATTTATGAAATTTGTGATATCCTTCAGTTTTGACTATATTGGAAAGCTGGTGCCAGAACAGCCAAGATAGTTGGCTTTTATTGTACTTGACAATTCCTGGCCCAATAGGCAGACAGCTTTTAACTCCAAATCAGGGTCAATTCTGTTATCTTACCAGTCTGAACAATTGTTTTCATCTGTATATACAAAAAAACTCAAAATAACTACGTTTCTTACGTTTTGAGTACTTACTCTATACTAGAAACTACACTAGTCACTTTGCATTCATTTTCTAACCTAAATCTGTGAACAGCAGATGGGAATATGGCCTTGTAGGATTTGTTTAAGAATAAATGAATATATGTCATCCATTCCTCAGGCTCTGTTCAATTACTAGGAATGCCTATACTTGTGTACCTTCCCACCTCAAGAAAAATGAGCACTTTCACTGAAGGAAGAAAAAGGAAATAAAGTAAGTTCGTTTGTTTTAAGAGAGAGAAATGAAAAAATGAGTTGACACTTGGCAAACAAATGAGAAATGGTCCTAAGAGTGGTCACATGATAGCACTCTTACACTGTGAAAGTGAAAATGATCGCAGTTTAATTTAGGGGAAAGAATGTTGCGCTGTTGTTTTTGTTGTTGTGGGTTTTTTTTTTTTTTTATTTCTTCAGTATACCAGCAGCTACTTCTACTGAGGAGTAAGATACTGAATCGAAATGAGTTTCTGCTTTAATATACACACATAACACTGTACCTTTAATTGCATGTTTCTCATGCAAACTACTTTTCTTTCCCATTGAGAGAAAGGCTTTATCTTAAAAAAATAAAATTTGTGGATGAGTGTTACTCTTATACCCAGATATGCAGGTTTGAATTTCCCTTTTTCTCTATTGTTATTATTTATTAAAATTTATTTTGACTTTTAACGTATTCCTGATAAATACATGATTTTTAATTTTCTATATCTCTTTTAATTAGCATGTCTGAATTTTACAAATTTCATTGTGATATTTCCATACAGTTGGACAGATAGTACATTGATCAAATTCCCTTCCCTCCATTACTTTTTCTTATCTACTCCCTCCTTTTAAACTATTTAAACTGGTTTCATTGTCCTATTTTGATACGTATGTATGAAGTATTTTCATCATATTTACCACTCCCCTTTATTCTCTCCCTGTTCCTACTGGGTCCCACCCTGAAACACTTCCATTTTACACTATGTCATTAGTTTTTTTAAAGGCCTAGATTCCACATATGAAAGAAAGAACATGTAACATGTCTTTCTCAGTCTAGCTTATTTCTGTTAATGTGATTATGGTTCCATTTTATTTTTAAAATTGAATATTAATTATACCTTCTTCATTTTCCAACCCATATAACATTAAAACAATGCCAAATATTTTGAGGTATTATGTATTCATAGTTTAAGGAAAGTTTTATAGTTTATATAACATCTATCTCTCTCAATGATAAACAATTCTATCCTCACCTACACCTTAGTTTGATGACCTCTCTTAGGTTGGAGTTTTACTCACACGTGACTTTCTTTAATTCATATGCTATCTACACATGGCATGGGCTTCTATTAACTTCAACTGAATGTCTGAATAATAAAAGAAATATTTGGTAACCTGAAATCAGGCAGGATGACAATTCAATGATAGGTTGGGTATCATTGTGAGAAATACCAAAGATTAATTTCTAGTCAAAATCTCTCAATAGAAGAGGGAATATCTTGGCCCATCGCCAGTGAGTAAAGATGAAAGAAGGGAGAAAAGAGTTACTAAGTGAAGCAAAAGTGATCTTCTATGTAGGATGCTCACTTTAAGCAATAGGAGACTTGCAAAAGCCTTTTTATTCTAATCTCAATACAGAAAGATACTGTTATTAGGACAACTGGGAGCACCATTATAGATAATGATAGATTTATTGTGATGATAAAATGTAACGTTCCCTTTATCAAGCATCCACTGTATGTACTGCATCTTCAGCTTATAGGTATCAATTATGACATTTTATTCTGTGGAATAAGTATAACATATTATCCCATTTACAGATAAGTAAACTAAGGCAGGCTTTAGTTAGGTATCAAGTAATTTTGAGAAGTCACATAAGTGGTGATGCCTCGAGCTAACTAAACTTGAACTAATTCCATTATATTAAATGCCACCTAGGTCTTTCACTTCAATTATGTGACATTCACTGCCACACTAACCTTCCTCTGTTTTTATTTAAAAACTCATTCTCATAGAAATAGTAAAAACTTTTAAAACAAAGATATAAAACACTTTGTGTTGTCATCCAAAGAAAACAGACTTTTTGCTTGCATATACCCTTTCATTTAATTATAGTCATAGTACACAAAACAATATTGAATTTATTATATTAAAATCAGATACAAAATAAAAATCAGTATTTTAGGTTGGTCTCCTTGCATAAGCATTTGCCTTTTTATTATTCCTGCCAAGATGCCCTTTCTAGGTAGTTGCGGCATCAAGACATGACAAAACTTGTGCTATTTGAGGATTATTTAAAATCTTGTTTTAGTTATAGAAAGTATAGTCTACTGCAGTGAAAAAATAGCATGTTTTTGAGTCATGTGGACATATAAACTGACATTAGTCTTATCAAAAGGATTAATACTTAACTAAGTGCAGACAAAAGTTGAGATGGAGCAGCAAAGTCAACTTCAAGTCATGGAGGCTGCATAGCTTTCCTTTCCAAGGACATATTGCCTACTGAATGTTAGGTCTTACCTAGTTCTCACGACTATAATCTCTGGCACAGGCCTTCAGATATAACATGAGGTATTTATCCAAGAAATGAAATATAGAACAAATTGAGGACTTGAGCAGTGCTTTCTTGTTTCCTTTTTATTTTGTGGCAGAGTTGAATTTAGGAAGAAGTATCAACAGTGATTTTGACTTCAGAAGATTAAATGTCAAGCAATTACTTGTCACTAAGGAGCACAAAGAACCAAAGACATAATATTTTGAATGTGGGGTCACTAAATGAGGAGCAGTTCACGGATATACGCTCTGATTTACGTTAGACATTGGCAATATACAGAGCCTGTGATTGTACTTGGTTTATGGTCGGTACATAAGCAAGTTTATCATGTGGTTGGTTATAAATATAGTGGGATACTGAACCTTTCAATGTTTCTAAATATTATTTAAATCCATATTTTTATATGAACACTAAATTAGGTTGCTCAATTACAGTAGAATAGAATATAGATAAAGCCAAGATCATAATTCTATGAAAACCATGATATCTATACACCTGTTTATAGAATGGCTACTCATATCAGTTGGGGATCCTTAATGGTAGAAGGAATTGTAGCCAAGTGTGAGATAATCTGACATATATGCTAATTTTCTCTTCTCTGCTTTGTATGTAATATGATGTGCCCTGCCTGGATGTTCCAAAACGGTTCCTATTTTGAGGGTGTTATTATACTCACATATGTCTGATCTTATGCCTTGTTATTTTAACAAGAAATACAATAACAGTACAATCTAAGTCCAAAAGCAGCCTCAGATAACATTTACTTCACTCTTATTAGTGTCTTTTCAAATTGAGTTCAAGACAGATGAATTATAATACCTAATATCAAATGAGTTACACCAAAAATTAATTTTTAAAAGCTAATTAAATAAATATTTGAATCTTACTCGAGGAATATAAAATAAGAAACTGCAAAGGTCTGCTTTCAAGATATTCATGTTAAGTGTTATTACCACATTAGAAAATGATTGATAAAATCCAACATATGCTAAGAAACAAAAAGACTGAATAAATCAATGGGAGTTTACAGAGTTTGGAAGACTGGAAAAGTTGATTGAAGCAGGAGATCTTGCATGTGTTAGTTAGAACAGTACTTCCCAAGCTTCAACATGCATGTAAGTCACATGGAGATTGCAGATTCTGATTTGATGTGTCTGTGATAAGGGCCAAGATTCTGTATTTCTAGCAAGCTCCAAGTTAATGCTGACGCTGTTGGTTCATGGATGCACTGAGTAGCAGAGGGGTTAGATAGCTTAAGCTTCTTATGAGTTGTGTATATTTGTTTAGTACTTTTTTGTATGAGTTGCTCAGTGGAAAATTTGATTCCTTTTTTTGACAACATTTAAATGATCTATATTTCATAGACTGAGAAGCTATGTGAAAAAAGTCATATAAAGTAATATTTAAAGCAAAGATCCCACAATTCTTGACTTTCTTGTGTTTTACCCAGAAGACCAAATGACTTCTCAATTTCATGCTGTGTGAATAATAACCCAAAGGCATAAGTTTTCTTTAAATCTCTAGCTACATTTTGCTTAAAATTCTCTTGGCATACCACATATCTTCATCTTTACACCTTACTCACATTCCAGCTCTTCAACATACACAGACTGATAACTACTTTTTCAGGCCTCATTTCATATTGAGTATAATAATTAATGTTAATTCTTATATGCCAGGAATTTGATCGATGTGGAGGAAGATACACTAACATTACATACATAATTTGCCTATAAGACATTTAAAATCCCATTGGTAGAAACAGAAGAAAAGACTCAATGTGAATGATTAATAATTAAATTCTATGCTAAAATAAAAGGAGTATTAAACTGAAGAAGGTTTTATTCAGGCAAATTCTGAACTTACACAGTGACTAAGTGTAAGATTTAAGGGAGTGTTATGTAAATTCTTTCAGTCTTTTTTTCAGAATGATGACTCTTTAGTTGAAATGATGTGATAACAATATTATAAAACTAATGTAGAGGTTAATTACAAAGCATATGCATCAATACCAAACAAAAAGAAGTAGCATAGAGAATGACTAAGGACATGGAATTTGGAAATAGATTCCTGCATTTATGGTCTTGGTACTGATAATGTACTCTCGGAGTGTGATATCAAATGAATTTTTTTATTAAAAAAATCAGAATAGTAATACTGGTTAAGCAGTAGGAAAACATCAAGCATCTATAACATTATTTATAAATTAGATAACAGAGACAAGGTAATATATTAAGGTTCCCCAGAGAAACCAAACAGACTTAATATAATGTGAAAACATTTATTGAAATTGTATTATATGACTCTGGGATCCAAGAAGTTCTATGATCTACCATTTTCAACATGGAAAATTGTTGGTGTAATTTTGTTCAAGTCTGAAAGTCTGAGAACCAAGGGTGCTGATGGTGTATGTCTCAATCCATCTGAAGCCCAGATCTTTGATGTTTAACAATAGAAAAACATGGATTTCCTGGCTCAAGAATAGAGTAACTTTGCCCCTCCTCTGTCTTTTTGTGCTCTTCAGATACTCAATGCATTGGATGAAGCTCACTACATTGGTGAAGGCAATCTTTACTTATTCTAGTGGTTCACATACCAGTCCCTTCCAAAGACATCCTCACAGACATGCCCAGAAATAATATTTTACTATATATCTGGGTCCCATAGTTCATTCATGTCAGCACATAAAATTAACTTTTGGAAGGAGAAAGAGAGAAAGGGAGAATAAACAGATACCTCATTTATCATGATAGAATATCATGACACATTTGTTAGTCATTACTATTAATTAAAAGCAAGAATTATTTGGAGGCAAATGAGAGCAGGATGGGTCTTAGTAAAAGAAAAACCTTCAGAAATATGAAGGAATTGCTTTAAGCAGAACACAATTATTCAGTTTGCAAGAATGTATTTGTTAAAAGTTTAATGTCATACAGAGTTCTAGGCACTAGAGATACAAAGTTAAGTAAGATCTCCCAATGTAGAAAGGTAACAAATATCTTAAAGCTACCAATGTTTTAATGTAAACATAAAATTCAGCAAGGAACACCTAGAGGGAATTGCAATACAGAATATGAGTGACCCTGGTCAATACAAAAATCTGCAAGAAAATTCCTTTGCACATAGAATCTTTTTATAAAGGGTGTAAAGTTAAAGTTGAGTCTTGAAGGATAAGTAGAGTCAGATGGATATACACATCCTGGTGGTTGCTTTATGCTATTATTATTTTATTAAGCTGCCAAGATCTCCCAGTAAAGAAGTAACAGAGCTGGAGTGCTGGTTCTACATGTAAGGTTTAGTGGTCTTTAACAATTTTCTCAGAACACTGCACTAAGGTCAGAGACTTCGGAGGGCAGGGAGCTAAACTTTGCCTGAGTCACTGAATGTGTTGACACTTTAGCATTGGAATTAATTTCTATCATTTAGATGGACAAAGAGATTTCAAAGTTATCATCTGCCTTTTGCTACCTGTTTTTACAGGAAAACGTATTCTTCACAGAATGAAAATGATGTTTATGAAACATATGAATAATGAACATGCATTTTATATGTTTCAAAATAGGTGATGTAACTTGGATTGGTGATTGAGGAGTGCAAGGCATCGAAATAAATTGAGAAAGTTTGATCTCAGTCTAGCTAGAGTTTAGTTGGCCAAGTTAGCAGGATTAATCTGTACCTTTCTGCAAACTTCTTCTCTCTGAAATAATGCTTGGAACAGGCTATAGACCAGGCTTCCCGCTGGATATTGAAGATGTTCCTGCTGTTTTTTCCCACTGAGTCATCAAGAGAGATTTTGATTGATATTACATATGCATCAGGGAAATGTGCAGCAGCAAGGAACCTAATTTATCCTCTGATTTCTGACCAAACACCGTGATTTGCCTTCTTTCTTTCTACTGAGAAGTGATTAAAATAGTTCTTAATTCTCGAGAGCTGTTTTGTCTACTTGTTGTTTGAAAAAGCAGGTAGGTACAAAATCCTTAAAAGGAAGTTACAGAATATGTTCATTCTTGCCTGAAAATCCTTTAACTAGTCATTGAAATTGTATAGACAACTAGAATTTGGAAATAGTAAATTTGATTTTCAAACCTAGTTCTAACACCTATTCATTGTAAAAATGTTCTTTTGACCTCTCTAAACCTCAGATGTTTTATCCTCCTTCATTCATAAACAGATCTTTGACTGAAACACAATGTTAAAAGGTATTAACAGAAGCTGAAGTACAGTACCTCGCTATTATGTACAGCTCCTTCTCCCTCTTCTCTGAAATGTGCTTTGCTTAATTTATTTGTTTATATTTCCCCTTAATTCAAATAAGTATTGATATTCCTGCATCAGAAAGGGTATTCATTTAATTTCTTCCTTTTTACTTTTTTAATTCAACACTTAATGAGCACACATTATTTTCTAGATACTTTATAAGACACAAAGGATAGAAAGAGGAATAATATTGCTTTCAAATTTCTTGGAATACAATGAAATTCCTTCTGGGAAGATAATACAGAGGAAGAACACAACTTTAGTGATTTACAAAATGTAATGAGTTAGGAGAGGTGAGATAGACAGCCTATTTTATAGAGCAGGTAACCAAAAGTTAATGTGTCTTGCTCAAAGTAAAATGATTATTTTTGTCATGTTAATAATTCAGACTTAGGCTCCAACTCAAATGTCTTTTTGTTGTTTTCTTACTAAATAAAGAAGTAAATAAAAAGAAGAAAATAAAGTTCTGTCCAATATGATGTATCTACTAGATCTGATGGTTGTTCACTTACACAGAATAAAATAATTATCCATAAAGTATATAACTTTGTTCTGAATAATGCATAATCTATATATAATACCTTGTTTTATTGTAGGGTTGTGACTTACAGTGAATCAAATTGTAGACTAATATTCAAGGGAGGTGAACTGATCCTGTAAGAAATGGGTTTAACAGAAAATAAAAGGATATTTAAAAATATGTCTCCAGACTATCTAAGGATCAAGGGAGATTATTTTATTAACTTTGACCTGCTTATTGGGTAGACTTGCCAATAAGTTCAAATATTTGTGATAATAATCATTTAGATTACCTATTTACAATAAACTTGTCTTGACTATGAAATACAGATCTGAAAGAAATTTTTGCAGTGTAAATCATTGTGAAGGTTGATGATGAGAGGGGAAATATTAGTTAGATAATGCAAACTTATATTAACCACATTAGGCTGAGATAAATTGAAAGACATCAAAGGGTTATAAATAGGGGAACAGCATGATTATATTTGTATTTAGCAGGGCTACTCTGAATGCAGGTTCTGTATCAGACTAGTTGGAACAGGCAGGAAGCACATTAGAAGGCTTCTGTAATAATTTAGTCAAGCATTCATGGTGTTTAAGTTTAGGATGGTGTCAGTGGAACTGTCAGAGAGAAGATGGACTACAAGAATGCTCTAGAAAACACTCTAGAATATGTAATGACATTTGATAATGGAAGGAGGGAGAGGAAGAAGAAAGCCCATAGATGTATACAGATTAATGACTTAGCCCTATCTATTGGGATACAAGGGCTGGTTCTCCTTGAGTAACCATGGGAGAGGGAACACATATGTTGGGAATGTAAGTATAAGTTCAATGATATAATTAGCCCTCACACTATCCATGGTGCATCTATACTGGGCAAGAACAAGTAAGGGCATTATATGACATACTCAGTTCCTTCCCTCTCTGCAGTAGTCTGCCAGAAACTAAAGCATGCCTCTTCTCACCTTTCTCCCTAACCTCAAGATGAATTTCCAAAAGTAACTATTCTTATTCTGCTATCCTTTTCCAGTTTTCTTCCAATCCTCAGTTTCTTTTGCTAATCATCTCAGGCAGAGTTTCTTCTACTTCCTGACTCAGCTGTTACTTTTCTTGAAATAAGTCTGCTTTTTCCCCTCAAAAGGAACCAAAATGTTTCTGGAAATAAAGATTGCATAATATACTTTCAAAAGACTCATGGTCAGGATGGCATTAGGAAAATGCCAGTTAGATACTAATGAATGAAAGTTTAAGATAGAAGATTAGCAATGTTATTATGGGATCCAGCTCTTTTATACTTTAAATAATGGTTCTAAACAAAATTGATTACTGACACATTAAAATAAATAAGTTTAAGCTGAGCATTTGAGCCACTAGGATGGATACAAAATCATTAGCACTGGGATAAAAATCAAATTAAACAAAGATGCCATGCCAAATGCATTAAGGGACTGGGAGGTATTTAACCAGGCTTTAGGAGACCATAACTCCACTGCTGACTCTAGGTCGGAGAGGTTATCTCATAGCTTAGCAGAACATGTCTTTGTTCTTTGTTTAGAACTTGGCCAAGCAAACTGTTGAGAAGTGAATAGTTTAGGCATATTGTTATTAACTGAATTGATACTTCAAAAGTTTATTTTGACCCTGAAATACAAAGCCCTAACATAGCTGTATTGCTCATGCATATACATACATTTATAGCATTAGTACTTTGTTCCTCAAAATTTTTTGCGAAGGATATTGTTTGTAAAAGTTTGAACAAGGAAAAACTTCAAGTGTTTGAATTATTTCCAAAATATCTAGAACTCCTCTCAAAGAGACAGGGCTTATAATTTGAGATCAAATGCTAATAGAACCTAATTTCTTGAACTTTCTCTGAATTTCCTGGCAGTTTTGCTTTTCAGTTATGTTTTTATGTTTTATGGAAGGCATGTATGTTGGGAGATAGAAAAGAAACTAAAAGTAATGAAAGACAGTAAGAGTTGAGCAGAGTTTTGAACCTTTGCATGGACACAAGAAGGTTGTTAGGTGAGTTTCACACATTGAACTATTCTTTCTAAAAATAGATATGTATCATAACCGTCCTCCCCAATGGTTGATAAATAACTGGGTATCAAAAAAATCTCTTTCCAGGTCACACAAATGTTGAGACGTCCTACGATGTGAAACAAGGTCTGTGTGACTTCCAATAACATGTTCTTTCTGAAAGTAGTAAATATGGGAATATTATAAAAAGCAAGAACATTTTTTAAATGTTTAACATCAAAAAGCTATAGTAATTTCTACATTAAGATGAAAGTAAATGAATGGTTATCTTCTCTGATTTAAACGGGTATGTGTTATGGTTTGAATGTGTCCTTCAAGATTCATGTGATGATGTCATTTGGAAATGGACGTTTGGGAAGTACTTATGGTTAGATGAGGTCATTGGAGTAGGATCTAACATGGTATTAATAGCTTTATAAAAAGAGGAAAAGAAAGCTGACTAGCAACCTCCTGCTCTCATGCTCTATAGTGCCCTCTGCCAAGTTATGATAGCACTGAATGTGATGGCCCACTCGAGATATAATAACCTGTTCTTAGATTTCCCATAACTATAGGAAAGACATTTTGTTCTCAATAAATTACATAGACTAAAGTCTGTTGTGATATCAATTCAAAAGAGACTAAAGACAGCATGACACAATGTTACACTATAATGAAGTAAAGAATGCCATCTATAATCCTATGTAGTCTTCATTTAAGTCAGTACTACTCATATCCTTGAGGAATTTGGTACACAAAAAGGAACTTATCAAACTGGAGAAAATTTTAAAAATTCTTCATTCACTCAATCTTTTGTTGATACATAAAATTTAACTTCATATTTACAGTATTTTTATTGATAAAATGAGACACTTTATTTCTAGTATCCCACACATATTCAATTCCTCCACTAGACATAGGTATCTCTAAATGATCTCTTAATATTATTTAATTTTGCAGCTAACAGAGGAAAAATATTTAGTGTAATTTCATATGGACACTCTCATTCATTCACAAAACATTTATTAGATATTTGTATACTAGATAAAAATGAACTGGGATCTTCCTACCTATTCCTGTGGCATTGCTAGGATCACAGGCACATGCCCAGCAGATTGGTAGAAATGGAGTCACACTAATTTTTTTGCAAGGCTTGTCTAGAGTTTCAATCCTTCCAGTCTTTGCTTCCCGAGTAACTGGAATTACAGGTGTGACCATCATGCCCATCTCACCTTGCTTCTTTTCAAACAGGCACTTGTGGGTTGGATATGGAGCTCAGTGGTAGATCACTTGGCTGGCATACACAGGGTCTTGGATTGATCCCTAGCACCACAAAAAGTCACTGGCAAGAGTTGAACCATTATGTCAGAAGTGGATCTGTGGATGTCTTCATTTCTCCTTTAGTTCTCAGTTTGAATCTATTAAAATCCACCCTACTTGACCTTTCTTCCTCAATATCTTTAAGACTTCACCAAGCTTGCTTTATTTTTATGGTGTTACTAGAGTGATTTTTCCCAAGGCATACTCTTATTGTATCTTCTTATTTTAAAGTATTTATATTTTGACTAGAGAGAAAAATAAGGGCCTGTTCCTTTTCTTTGAGCACCTTTTCTAATATAGCTTATCCTTAGACTAAAAGTTGCAGATACTTTAGTTACATTCTGCTACTTTTACAGGAGATTTTTTCCAACACACCAAAAATGTTTATGTTTCATTGGGTTTGGCCCATGACCTTGCCTTTGCCTAGATCTGACCCTAATTCCCCATTGTCCATTTTGGTAAACTTTTTTCTTAACCTTGAAGACCAAGTTCAAAGCCATTGTATTTCTGTAGCTTTTGTTTTATTTTTTTCCTTAGATTCCCCCAGATAGATTCAGGCATTCTCTTTTTGTTTTCAAAGCAGTGCACATATACTTCTATTATAACACATATCACAGTATTAACACAGAGCTGTAATGTATGCCATTTCACCCCAGTAAACCATGAGCTCATTTGTCTTAGTCCCATTCATCTTTGTATTTTTACCAGCTAACACAATTCTTGGTCCACAGTAGATATATAATAAATGATTGCTGAATTGCTAAATTAAATTTTGATCCATTGTATTATTCTTAAGACTCCCATATGATTGTTGTCTCTCATTTTCTCTTAAGTGTATAAACTGTCTATAGCATACTGAGGAGGCAGTGACTCCATAGTAAATACGTCAATGACCATTTGTTATTAAAGTTTTGCTAACTCCTATGGACTGATTTTCTTTGTTTCTTTTTCCTATTGATTTGGAAGTTTTTGTGTTTTAATTCTTGGTCTGTTTCTATCCATTTTTGTGGTTAGCATATTTCATTAGCATTTTGTGTCTGCCACCACTGTTGTGATTCTCCAAGTAATGGTTTTTTGTCTTTTCTTCTTATTTTGTTTCTCATAGTCGTTTTTTTGTTACAATCTATTTTACCTTTGTACTCAGTGTATGGAATGAAGACGTTATCATTTTAGAAAACAATGGTTTGGAAAGAGAAGAATGAGTTTCTTATTCTAATTAATTTGCCAAGCATATGTTTTCTGAAAGTTTACTGAAGACATGACAGTGGAACAGGGGAGAAAACAATTTGTTAATTATGTTCCAAACTCCAAAATCTTTATATATTGCTGAGAAATTAATATCTATGCATAAAACTCTAGTACGTTGTTAAATGTTAGTCTTTGAAAAGAACCACAGTTTATTGAGAATTCTCTGGCAATTCTAAGTATCTTCATAAAGTGGCCCATTCCACCAAGGCTGCTACCACAAGACACCTGGGCAGATTTGTGATAGTGACCAAGTTGTGACTAATATTACATCAGGCTGCAATTTGAACTTTTGAAAGGAGGTTTCAAAAGCTAAAGTGCTTACATTTTGGGTGAAGTTTCATCTTTTTGTTTAAGTTAGGATATATTAGTTGTACAAAGGTTTATCATTGTGCTATTCCCATGAATACATACAATATATCTCAATTACATTCACACCCTTTAACGTGGGTGAAGGTATATCTTTCTAGGTGAACCTACAGGCCCTTGTGGAATGTGTCTCATGTCTCAGTATTAGTTATTTGATTACTAGAGTAAGAGAACGGGTTCAAGGAATGTACAAACACTTTGTTCATGAGAAATGGAGGAGTGGTTTGGGATTCTCTAGGATATAATGAGTACCTTCTTTTGTTTACTCTTTTGATTATTCATATGGGACAGAACTTCACTTTCTTGTCTAGGTAACTATTCTTCATTTTGTAGGACATAGCAAAGACAAAACACCATCAAAAAGAGTTCCAGGAATCCCCAAACTGATGGAAATGGCCTCGTGCTAAATTACTTATCTGTGTTTCCTGGTATTATAGCTGACCACATGGGGCTTTGCATAGTTTACCTGTTTTACTTCCAATAAAATGTTATGCATTTCATTTTATCCTTCCTTACATATTGTTATGGGTTGGGTCTTAAGTGTCCTCCAAAGGACCATATGCCAAAGGCTAGGTCACCATCTGTGGCACTATTGGGAGATAGTAGAACCATTAGGGGCCATGGCTTATGGTTGGAAGTTAGATCATTGGATATACCCTTGAGTAGGATACTGGGAAACCAACCCCATCTTCTCTGTTTCCTTGTTTTCTAGCCACCATATTGTGAAGAGAAGCTCCTCTTCCACGACCTCCCACCATGATCTAGCATGCCACAATAAACCAATAGCAATAGGCCCAAGTGACCATGGTATAAAACCTCTGAAACCTTTCCTTCTCTAAGTGGTTTATCTTAGGTTTTTTTTCACAGTGATAGAAAACTGACTAACACCATCCTATTGCTATTCCTTCCTTCTTATTTTAGTTTCTTTATTTATTACACATTTCTTGAGTACTGGTAGGACCCTCAGAGCCAGGGAGTGGAGATAAAAAGTGAGGAGTTCTGTGTATAACTGCAGTACAGATATGTCAGATATTATCAGGATTAGTCTACAGGAAAAAATTATGAGGATAAAGTAAAATATTGCATGACAAATCATTCAAATTTTTCATTGCCATGTGTTTTTTTTTGCTCAGAAAGTGGCAACTATTATTGCTAAAACTTAGCTTATTCACTAATATAAATTTAAAAATTCAGATTATCTAGCCATGGGTTTGTTTGGGAAGATTATGTGAGATATATTTAAGTTCCTTAGCAAGTTTTTATTATATTCAAGTGGCCTAATACATAATAGCATACATTGCTGAATAGGAGAAAATGGGAAAGAGGGATAAGAGAGGAACTTTTTGACTGATATTTTCTGGTCATTGGCCCTATCCAAGGAAGCTTGAAATAATTTATTTTTGGGTGTCATCTGTGAGGATGAGTTGAGGAGCATTACAAAGAAGACACTTAATAAGATTCAAGATTGGATCCTGATTGAGGTTGGAGGTCTTGTGGTGTGGCAAGAGTTTCTGGCGACAGTCTTAATCTTTGGTGCCAAAATGTCTGCATCTGTAGCACCTGTGTCTTGGAAAAGCACTTAGCACCAAGGACAATAAATGACAGGAAGTATGGAAAAGTTTCAGTACTGAATTCTTGATTACAACAGAAGTAATAAACAGCAAGTTTGTCTACATATTTTAGGTTATATGCAATCAGGCTCTTGAGTATGTTTTTTTCTTTTTGTTAGATTCATTTGCTGGATTTTTTTAACTTGCTTTCCCTGTCCTTCCGGGCATCTATCATGGTAGCCCTGCCCAAATCCATTTATTTTTCTTCTCTCTTCTTTTTCCATTTGCCTTTCTTTGAACTCTTGCTTAGTGGGCCCTGAGAGGGATTGAGATGCTTCTTTGATTTTATGTCCACTGACTGAAGGGGTAACTTCAAAAGAACCACCTACCTGGACACAGTCAATAGCCTAGATCCCAGGCCCATAATAGTGGATGCAGAGGGCCTCTCCGATTTGACCACCTATAGTTCCATACTCGTTGCTGCCATTCTGTGCTGTCATTTCTGCTGACCTTGTGCAGCTTCCTCTCTATTACCATGCAACAGCACCATGATTTGACACATGCTGTTGGTCCCCCACTCCATTTGCAATATTTTATTCCTCACTTGTCCTCATCCTATTTTCCTATAAATTTTCTAGATGATAAATGTTAGTGCATGAAACTTGATGGTAGAAAAAAAACTTTTTCAAATGTTCTAATATGATGTAGTAAAATGAATATAGTGTATATTAATACTCTAATATACATCTACAGTAAATATAGATGGTTTTTATTCTTAGAACCAAGTTAGTTGCATGTATCTATTCATTTAGTAGATATTTGTTGAGTGCTTGATAGGAACCTTGCATCTTTACAGATGGTAAAGATATCGATCTCCTTCTACCACATGGAAAACTCATAAACAGCATATTCTCTCTTAGTGTATGGAGCAGACTTAGTCCAATAGTCATTGCCAAGAAAGCACTCATGATAAGGGCACTTCTATTATAACTTTTTAGTATTCTTTAAGATTCATTCAAAATTTTTTTTGTGACCCCATGCTGTCTTCCCCTAGGTAGAATTTGCTGACATCTCCATTTTACCTCTATATTTCCCTATATCTTCTATGTAAGGTAAGACCTTTTTAGCTTTGCATCTGACCTCCAATTAAACCTGGAGACTCTCAATACTTCATTGTGTCTGAACCTTTAGAACAGTGGTCATGAAACCAGCACCATTGACTTTTCCAGGGATGAAAATCACCTTCAGTTGAGAACCCATATGGTTCTAGAAATTGGACTGTGGCATTTATACATTAGTCAAAGAAATAAAGAGTAAAGAGGAAAAAATAGATAAAGTAGAAAGTAAAAGAGCAAACAATTGAAAAGGAAGAGAACAAAGTGACCAGCAACACAAAGACACCAAATGTCATGTGAATAACAAGAGAGGGGATAATTTTTTATCTTAGGCTTTTTGACTTCAAAGCCTCTTTTTGGGAGAGGAATGATAAAAGAAGGAGTGAAGGGCAGCAATAGATATGGGAGGGAGAGAAGGAGAAGAAGAGAGATAAAAGGAAGAAGAGAGCAAAGAAGAGGGGGATGAAAAAGGAGAAAGAACAAAATCAGCATAATTCCCCAATTTGGGATTTGGATTTCAGCATGTGAATATGGGGGGTTGGGTATGTGAGAGTACTCATCATCTTATTTTATCCTCACCACTACCAAGTAAGAAGCAAGTTCAGAAGGGAACAGGATTTCCAACAGGGACAGTGACTAATGGAACCAACTTTAAACTTGAGTTAGAGGGCCCCTTACCTTCCTTTCAATATATTCTTCCTTATGTGGTAAAGAGTCCATGGAGCCAAGGAAATTTGCATACCTGGAGCCCATTGATGTTCCTGATAGTGACAAGCTCTTGGTACTTAGGACCACAGAATCCACTGTCTAATTCCCAAGACTTTTTTTCATCTGGGAATCCTATTGAATAGATAATCCCCCTGTTGGGCACATCCTAGATCCAAGTGGCCACAAGATAGCTGTGTATGGGGATATGGATAGAGCTTAACTGTGGGCAGAAATCTGCAAAATCATCCTCAGCTTGGGATGAGTTAGAAGTAAGAGAGAATAGGAGCAATTGGAGATTCAGGACCAGATATTAGGGATTGGGAGGAAGATCCCCTCTCAGTACCACATTCAGCTTGGAATTCTAAGGAGAACAACAGTTCAAGATTAACCTTTCAAATCAGAAGATGGAACTCTTCTCACCATGTCAGAGTTTGATGTATAACTTAAATATTTGGAGATATGACATGTGGGATGTCATCAGTAGTTTTTTTTCCAGTAACCCATAGTGATACTGAGTCAATGTTAAAGAGGAGAGAAGACCTACACACCAAATCAATGACTCTTTAGCAGTTTTCAAGCAGTTAAAAAATGGAAGTGCAAGACAAGTTGGAAACTTTTATTTTCCCAAAAATGATCAGATTCTGATCCGTTACCATAGGAAAATTTTAGGTGATACACAAATATCATTAGGAAACACACTGGCTTTAGAAAAGACGGAAAATGTGAAGTTGGTTGTTTTTTTCAAAATGTGTGTCTTTGACCAATCACTTCTCTGATCCTTAATTTTCTCATCTGTGAATCATACATAACGACAAGTGCTGTTGCAGTGACTATGAAACTTAGCCATGGACATGCCACATTGCAGGTGCTGCCTCTGGTTCCCACCTTCTTAACAGGTGACTCCTGAGGCTTTGATCCTCTCAGATGCTTTTACTGGAAGCACTCAGAACAGAGAGAGGAGCCAAGTTTACTATAAGTGAATATCCACCAATATGTAAATGATTATAGCAGTTAATTTTCTCTTCAGAGAGAACAGAGTTATATATCAGAGAAATATCATCTAATGAAGACTTGAGGTCTAGAAGTTGTTTTAAAATTTTGACAGAAACCTCTCTTTACAAGGTTTCTAGCTTATTATAATCACAATACTGAGTAGCTGATAAATAATAATAGCTGATGAATAAATAATAAATAATATAAACTTATAGGGCCAGGCATGGTAATTCATACCTATAATTCCATTTGTTGGGCGGTAGAGATTGGGAGAATTATTGTTTGAGATCAGCTAGGGACAAAAGTTATTGAGACCTGCATCTCAACAAATAAGCTAGGCATGCTGTTTATACTTCTATAAGCTTAGCTGCATGGAAAGTATAAGTTAGGAGAATCACAATTCTAGACTTGCCCCAGGATAAAAGCATGAGATTCCATTGATGAAAATAACTAAAGCAAAAAATGGCTGGATGTGCCTTATGTGGTAGAGCACCTGCTGGGTAAGGACAAAGTCCTGACTTCAAAATCCCAGTACCATCACCAAAAAAAAACAAACATGTAAACATTCAGTCCATATCAGTGTTCATCATTCCATTTTATTCTCACAGCTACCCAGTGAAAAGCAAGATTAAATTATTTAGATAATGCATGGTAGAACCCTATTCTAGAACTACTGATTTTAAAGCATGTGGTTTTCCTATAAAATCATGTTTCCGTGGTAATCATTGCTTATATCTATACAAGATTTTTCATCTTAAAAAATTTGCTTAAGTAGAGAAGAGAAAGGGAGCAAGAAGAATAATTGGGTTAGCATATGTGGATTTATAAATACAAAGAAATTATGGAAACAGGATTTAAACCCAGGTCCTTCCTATGGTCCTGTCATTATACTAATGGTCAAAAAGACAAAAATTTATTTCATTACAAAAGTAAATGCTGTATACTGAAATACCATGATTGTTTTATGTTATGTCATTGGACTTTCTTCACTAAAGCAACAACAACAACAAAAAATCATGAGTTTTCACCATCCCTGACAGCTGGAGAACAAGAAAGTTAAGATGGATACCTTGAGAGTTTTCCTTAATAAAGGTACAATTATACCAGGCAGGAAGAAAAGACATGCAGAGCAGATTTCTGTATTTAAATGAATTGTTTTGTGATGCAAATTAGCACATTCTGCACTAATGAAGTGAATTCTTTAACTGCCTGAGTCATTTCTGGTTATCATTAAACCATAGAAACCCCATGAAAAGAATTTACAACTGAAGATGGAGAGTAAAGCAAGGTGATGATTAAAACAAACCCATCATAAGTTGATGCAAATTGATGCAATTCAACAACTGAAAAAGTAAACTTGTTAGGTTTTCAGAGTACATATTGTAAAAGGAAGTAAAGGAATAAATTACTGAGAAATAACACTCTGAATTATACTGAAACCAATTCCTAATAAAACTCCTAAGTTTGTGTAATCATTCTCTCAACAATGATTCAATGAGTGTCATCAATGTTTAATGCACTAGAATAGGCATGCCACTTGCAGCTGGAGACCACGGATATTGTACCTCCAAGACACACAGGAAACCAAAACTCTTTTTTTGACACTTGGTAGTAAAGATGGAGTACTTTGGAAAAGAAGTGGGAGACGGTATATCTATTCCTACTTGTGAGTGAAGAAATATTCACTTTATGGGTACATTTTACTCTCAACCATGGAGTATATGAGGTTGCACAGTATGTGAGGTTTGAGCATTCCAGGATCAAAGACACAGGTGTGAGAATTCAGGACAGGAACAAGTAAGAGTTCCCTGAAGACTGATCAGGAAGATATTTAGGGAAGGGGTAGGAGAAGAAAATGGAGAAAGAAATAAGTCCTGATTACAATGCATCTTGAATGTTACATTATGGGAATTTAACCTTATTGCAGAAAAAGCTGGTAACCTGCTGAGATATTCAGCAGCCCATAAGTAGATCAGAAACATCACTATGTCTGTGTCTAAGGATAGACTGAAAGAGGCAAGACTTGAAGGAGAAAGAGATGTAGGTGGCTGTCTCTACTGCTTTAGTCAGTGATGATGTATCTATCCCAGGACTTCACAGTAGAAATGGGAATGAGGATAGAAAAACTGCCTGTCCTAGAGAGAGTGAGGAAGGAGGATTGCTTGTACTCATGAGAGTTCCAGAACTATATAGTGAGACTTTGTTTCAAAAAAAAAATGTGCCCCTGAAGACATCTGCTGGTGCCTCAAGCAATAGTGTAGGGAAAACTAATAATCACCTCTGCCCATCTGAGAACATAAGGGAGATCATTATCTGCCTGTAGAAGCCATATTAACATAAGACAGATTAGTAAGAGAAAACAGAAGTTTTATTAATTTTACATATATATTGAGACCCTCACAAGAGTGAATATTTGAAGAAATGGTCAAAGCTAGATGTTCTTATACTTTTCAGACAAAGAATGGAAAATTTGTGAAGAAATCACAGGACTAAAGAAGTTTGGGGTTATGATCAATAGCTAGAGGAGTCACTACAACTATAGGGGGATGTAAAGCTAGTGGAGTATAAGGGATAGTCTATTGAGTTTATTCAGGTCCATTCATTAAGCACTGATTCTCAGTCTCTGGTAAGAAGGACCATGGTCTTGAACTGAGATAGAGAAGGCAACTTTCCCAAAGCAGTCTTTATGGCCTGCTACCTGTAAGAAAAAGCAAGTCAAATGGGTCTTTTTACAACTAGTCTCTTGGGTATTTTCAGCTCAAGATAATATACCAAGAAAGCATGTTTTGAATTGGCATGTCCTTAATTCCCTGAAGAGTGTGTAAGTCACCATTCCATCCTAATGAAATTGAAAGCTCTTCTTGGATACATAAGGGAG
Organism: Castor canadensis; assembly: GCF_047511655.1. NCBI lineage: Eukaryota > Metazoa > Chordata > Mammalia > Rodentia > Castoridae > Castor > Castor canadensis. Next base: position 126,771,478 of record NC_133386.1, read on the forward strand.
GTGAGAATGCAGGGCAAATTGCTGCCCTCAAATTTGGAAAGATAAACATGGAGTCACAACTTACAAAACAGACTCATAAATAGAAACTGTCATAGGAATCAGTTCCTGAATAGGAACACTTGAACTATAATTGACAAATTGCTATAGGCCTAGTGTTGACAAGTCTGATAATTAAAAATTCCATGGGCATCCAGCCATAGGTGTCCACCCATCCATGTGAGTTTTACCTCCACAAACTCAATCAGGATCTTATAATAAATATTAAATAAAAATCTCCTTGTTCTTTGAGCACAGAGATGGAATTTCCACTCCTTTTTTTAATGTGCCAGAGCACTCTGTTCTTCCTAACAAAGTTAACCTGCTCATGAGAAAATAGCTAGCTATAGCCTAACCTGTGGGATCTAACTGAACTAGAGGAATGAAAATGCTCAGGCCTGGCCTCTAAATTGGGAGAAGGTGAGAAGTCAACCTCAGAAAAATTAGCCTTCACTCTACTCATCCTGTTCTACGTAAAGTTTAGAGGAAAAACTGAGAGGAACTCATGAAATTCATTGTCCAGAAACCTGTTCTCACTAGACGATCGAGACCTAATTTTAGGACCATAACATACTTCTTTACGACCTATAACCTCATCATTGAAGATTAATTACAACAGTTTCTCTTATCTAGTATACCATGTCTGATTATCAGAAAAACATTACTAGGCATACTCCTTTGAGCACATTTTACAATTTGAAGAGATAAGCCAAGTATCAGAACCAGATATGGTGTGCTTTGGATGCTTGAGAATATATATGTATATCAATAGAAACTACCAAAACTGAAAAGCAAAGAGAAAAAAGATGAAATTGAAAACAGAATGGAGTATTCAAGGACTCTGGAACTTTTGACATATAGGATAGTGTCATGGATGAATAGAAATATTTTTACTACTTCCTTTTCAACTTGGATAACTTTCATTTCTTTTCTTGTCTAGTTGCTCTTCCTAGTATTTTCCAGTATTATTCTGAATAGAAGAGTTAAGAGTGAAGATCCCTGCTATGTACTAAATTTTGGTTAAAAACAAAACAAAACAAACTTCAAGTTTTCCTCCATTGAGTATACTCTTAGCAGTGTGTTTTTTATGAATGGCTTTTATCAAATTAAGTCACTTCACTTATATCCCCAAAATATTCAGAATTTTTATCAGGAATAGATGTTAGAATTTGTTGATTATCAATTGAGAAGATCATGTGAAATTTTTCTTTCATTTTGTTAATGTCCTTTATCACACTGATTAATTTGTGTACATTAAATTAGCATTGTATGCCAGGGATAAATCCCACTTCACCAGGATAAGGTGTCAATATTTGACATACTGTTGAGTTAAGTTCATATTTTGGGGAGTTATTCCACATCAATTTACTTCAAAGATATTAGCCTGTAGTTTTCTTTTCTTGTGATTTTTTTTTCATCTGGTTTAGTTATCAATGTGATTCTGGCTTTATGTTGTGTTTTCAGAAGTGTTTAAGCAGTTTTCATACTCATTTCTCTGCGAATGTTTGGAAGAATTTATCCATGAATTCACCTGAGATTATCTTTTTTGGGAGATTTTTCACTAATTCTTTAAGTTCTTTGTTATTGTCTGTGTATGCTTTCTATTTCTTTTTCTTAAGAAATATTCATCTCCTCTAGATTTTCCAATTTATTGTCATATAATTGGTTCAATTGTTCATAACAATCCCTTATGGTCCTTTTTACTCTGAGATGTCTCTTTTAATCTCTCCAATTTCACTTTTTAAATTAAACTAACAATCTCTTTGAACATCATACATTAATTCACTGATTAAAAGATAGAGATTGTCAGAGCAAACCAAAAATCAAGGTCCAAATATGTGTTCTTTATAATAAACCACTTTGAATATCATTTATACATTAAAAATCTGTGGATAGGGAAGAATATATGTTAACACTAAACAAAAAAAAATGATGCCCTTACATCAGAGTAAGGACAGTTACCATGAGTAAAGAGCAGCATTACAAAATGAAAAAGTGGTCAATTTTCCAAGAAGATATACCAATCATTGATGTATATCCACCTAACAATAGGACTTCTAACTTCCTGAGTCAAAATTATGATAGAACTACAAGGAGAAATACATGAATCCATATTGCAGTTTGAGAGTTCAAGATCCCTTTATTGATTTGCTGATTGAGATGGGGTCTTGCTGGGGCTAGCCTTGAACTGCTATCCTAGAACTGCCTTCTAACTAGGTAGAATTAAAGGTCTGAGCCACCACACCCAAGCCCTAAAACGTGTTTCTTTGAAAAGATGAATAAAATCAACAAGTTTTTGGATAGAATAACTAGGAAACTAGGAATAACTAGGAAAAAAAGATAGTAAACAAAGTAGCAATATCAGAGCTGGTGACATGGATCATGCAATAGAGCACCTGCCTAGCAAGCGGGAGGTCCCAATTTCAAACTCCAGTACTACAAAAAAAAATAGCAATACCAGAAATAAAAGAAGAAAAATCGATATCGATCCCATGAACATCAAAATATTATAATGTAATAGTATGAATAACTCAATTCCCGCAAAATTGATAACATAGAAGAAATAGTTCAATTCCTTCCTTAAAAGACTTCATCTGCAAAACTTGTACAATAAGAGACAAAGTGAATAGACTTATAGCTACTAATAACATTAAATCAAAAATAAATAACTTCCTAAAACAGAAAGCATCAGACCAAGATGTAGTCAAAGATTAATTCTACCAAATATTTGGGGAAGAAATCACTGTATTTCTCTAAAATCTCTTTCAGAGGATTAGTGCAGAAGAGCTACTACCTAAATCATTCTGAGCTCAGCACTACCATTATGCCCACATTAAAGAAAGGAAGTACAGACTGATAGTCTTGCAAATAGAGATGCACTGATTCTGAATAAAATAATATCAAAATTAGTCTGAGAATGCATAAAAACAATTACATTCCACAACCAAGGAGACTTGGTCTTCCCAGCTATGCAACATTTGTTCAGTACTTGAAAATTAAGGTAGCCCATTGTATGAACAGGCGAAAAATGAAAAAGCATCTCAACACAGAGGAAGAAAGAATCATTTGAATAAATTCAACACCTATTCATGATACAAACTCTAAATTGTAAGTAGATAGGAAATTCCATCACTTGATACAGCATATTCATAAAATCCTACAGGTAGCATCAAACCTAATGTTGAGAAAGTAGAAACTTTTCCACTCAGGAACAAAAAAACAATATCCCCTCTCACTACTCCTTTGTGAGATTGTAGTGGAAAACCTAGATAATGCAAAAAGGCCTGTGTGTTGATAAAATTTTCATTGCTGTGACAAAATACCTGAGATGAGTTATAAAGAGGAAGGATTTATTTTGGCTCCTGGTTTCAGAGGTTTCAGTCTGTGCTGCTTGGCTGGGCTGCTGTTAGGACTATGACAAGGAAATGCATCATGGCAGGAACATGCAATAGAGGAAATGTGCTAAACTCATGGAAGCTAGAAAGCAAAGAGAGAAAATATGCTTTTATAATAAAGTTCCATCCCCCTAAGCCCATTAAACTATGAATCCATTAATGAGTTAATTCATTGATGACATCAAAACCCTCATGATCCAATCACACACCTCCCAAAAGCCTCACCTCTGAATATTGCTGCACTAGGCACCAAGCCATCAACACATGAGCATTTGGGTACATTTCAGATCCAAGCCACAACACATAAAAGAAGTAATAGTATTCAGTTTGAGCAGAAAGAAGTAGAACTGTTTTTGTTCATACATGACATGATAACCTATGTAGAAAATTCTAAAGAATAAACAAAGATGAGATTATAAAAAATTTTTGCAGGATACAAAATTGGTACACAAATGTGAATTGCTTTCTTATATACCAGCAATGAACAATGGAATTTGAATGTAAATCATAATACCATTTACATTAGCACCTAAAAAATGAAACAGGTATAAACCTAATAAAATAAGAACATGATGTTTCTGAAGAAAATGACAAAGCTCAGATGTAAGAAATCAAAGAAGAAGAGATATTTTGTGTTAGTGCACAGGAAGTCTAAATACTGTCAAAACATCAGCTATTCCAAATCTAATCTACATACTCAATGCAATCCCAGGCAGAATGGCAGCAAATTCTTTCCTCTTCTTTTTGTGGTACTAGAGTTTGAACTCAAGGCTTACAATTTGAGCCACTCCTCCAGACCATTTTTGTGAAGGTTTTTTCAAGATAGGGTCTTGTGAACTATTTGCCCTGGCTGACTTTGAATGGTGATCCTCCTGATCTCTGCCTCCTGGGTAGCTAGGATTTACATGCATGAGCCACCAGTGCATGGCTAAGTTATTTTCTAAATACCACAAACTAATTCTAATATTTATACAGAAAGACAAAAGAGCCAGCATAACCAATACAATATTGAAGGAGAGCAAATGTGAGCACTGACACTTCTCTAGTTTAAGATTTGCAATAAGGTTAAAATAATCAAGGCAGTGTGATGTTGGTGAAAGAATAGAGAAATGGATCAATGGAACAAAATAGCCCAGAAAGAGACATAGAGAACATAGAACAATATATGGTATATATATATTTCTTTGTATGTATACTTCTTTGTATATATGTATACATATATGTATGCATGTATACATTATGTGTATGTCATATACATATTCATATATGTGTACAAAGAACTAAATAGGTTATATATATGCACATATATCTACACACATATGTATATGTATATATGTATATATATATATGTATATACAGAGATAAAGGTAGCCCAGAAATAGTCATAGACATATAAATAGACATATGTCTGCAAATAATCTCTGACAATGTAGCAAAGGCATTGGAATGGAGCAAGATTAGCATTTTCAGAAAATGGTGCTATAACAGCTGGACATCCACATGCCACATGCAAAAATCATGTCCTTACATCTTTCACGCAAGTGAGTTCAAAATAGACCAAAATTGTAAATGTAAAATACAAAGCTATAAAACTCCTACAAGATAAAATAGGAAAAAAACTAAAATGCCTTTGGGTATGGTGATGACTTTTTACATACTATAGACAAGCCATGATCTATGAAAGAAGAAATCGATAAGGTGAACTCCATTAAAGTTAAAAACTTCTGTTTTGCTAAAGATGACATCAAGGGAAGGAATACAAGCCACAAGGTCAGAGAAATTACTTGTAAAACATATACCTAGTTAAGACATTATTGTCTCATATATGTAAATAACTCAACAGGAAGAAAAGAAATCAATTCAGAAATAAGACAAAGATATTAAAAGACACCTCACCACAGAAGATATACAAATGCCAAACAAGAACATGAAAAGATGCTCTACATTATATGTTATCAGGAAAATTAAATTAAGGCAACAATGAGATACTACTGTATAACTTTCAGAATGCTCAAAATCCAAAACAATGATGACACTAATTTCTGTGAAGTATGTGAAACAATAAAACCTCTTATTTATTACTAGTGACAATGCCAATGATGCAACCACTTTGGAAGACAGGTTTGTAGTTTCTTACAAAACTGAGCATATTCTTACATATATTCTAGCAATTACACACCCTGGTATTTGCCCAATGCTGTTGAAAACTTATCCTCACTCAAAAAGGCACACATAGATATTTATATCATATTTATTCAAAACTGTCAGAACTTGGAAACAACCAAGATGTCCATCAGGAGAATGGGTAAATATATTTGTTACCATTCAGACAATTGTATATTATTCAGTGTTTAAAAAGATACAAGTTATCAAGTAATGAAAAGACTTGGAAACACTTTAGATGAATACTACTAAGTTTTAAAAAAGGCAATTCTAAAAGCCAGTATACTTCATGACATTCTGCAAAAGTCAAAACTGATTGCTAGGGGGTAGAATTGGCAGGGGGAAATTGAATTAGGGGAAAGAATAGACAAATTTCAGAGAAATGAAAACATTCAATATGATACTATAATTTTGGATATGTTACAAATTTGTCCAAATACACAGAATGTATATCATCAAGTGAGAACCCAAGCCAGAGGTCTTGAATTAGAATGATATGTAGATTTAGCAGTTATAACAAATGTATCACTCTCAGGGGGGGATGTTGGTAAAAATGTGTGAAGGCAAGCAGTATATGGGAAATCTCTATAACTTCCTCTCAATTTTGCTGTGACCCTGAAACTGATCTATAAATTACTCTTTAATTACAGAATCAGTGCTGCTCAGAAATTAAAGAAATGTTTTAAAAGAAGTCACGTGAACACTTATTCTAGTGGCAACATGGCAATGGTCAGTTATCAGCAGGTGTGACTGATGTGAGCTTTTAGGTTTACAGGCTACTTTGGGCTGCCCCATCCCTAAGTCTCTTCATGCTTAATTTGTATTATCACTTGTATTTGAAGAGTTATCCAGAAAAATAGAAATAATAGAATAATGAAATTCATGAATAGATGACTAAGTAAATAAATAGATGTCAGGTAGATGGATAGGTAATAGATTTTAACAAATTGGCTCACATAATTAAAGAGGCTGGAAATTCTAAAATTGGTGGAACCAACTGGATTATTCAAAGTGTTGATGTTGCAGTCTTGATTTTTTTTTTTTTTTTTGGCAGTACTGGGGTGTGAACTCAGGGTCTCTTACTTACTAATGTAGGTGCTCTTAGAAGTTGAGCCAGTCTTCCAGCCAGATACTGCAGTTCTTATTCTGAAAGCAGAAACCTCAACTGGAAATTGTATGTTACAGTCTGGAAGCAGAATTCCCTTAGAAAATTTTTCTCCTAAGGCCTTCACCTGATAGAATCAAGCCCAACCACATTATGGAGAGTAATCTACTTAAATTCAACTGATTGTAAATGTTAATCGCATTGCAAAGATTATTATATAGCAACAACTAACCTTGCATTTGACCAAACAACAGGCAATTATAATCTATCCAAGTTGACATATAAAGTTAATCATCATACTAACTTCAGGGCTACAGTTTTGATTAGAAGTTTATAAACTTTCATGTGACCTTAAGTCAAAATTTATTATACTAGAACTTTTTTTTATATTTACTTTTTTTATTACAGTTGTTACAAGCAGAAAGTCTTAGCAAGTTTCATCCCATTATTCAGAACCATTCTAGTTGCTTACTTGTCTAATTAAGCTTTCATTTTTGTGTGTGTATGTGTGATGCTGGGGATATAACCCAGAGACTGGTGGATGAAATGTAAGTGCTCTACCACTAAGCTACACCTCAACTCACACTTTTGAAATTGTATCATTCTTCTAAGACTTCGTTAGTTTTTGAATCACTCCTTATGTTAAAAAAAAAAATGTACAGATTCTTCTTATTTTGTTCAGGCTCACTATTTGTCAGATATATGTATTTCAATGTAATTTAATCCAAATTTATGTTATTTTGCCAAATTGCCAAGCATTATGATAGGTGTTGGACAAATGGAAAAAAAGACATTGCTCTTGATCTTAAGGGGTTTACTCTTTCCTGTACAATGTTAAAAAAAAACTAATACAATACAATGCAGTACAACAACACCCAAGAACCAAAGCATTCAAGGTGTAGAAAGGATTTTTGATGTGGGGAAATTTACTTTGTTCTAAACAGAATGTGGTGACCTGCCTATTCTTTAGAAGAAAAACAAAAAGTTTACATGTTACTTTGCCATGTTACCCATTCAGAAAGTCACTGATTCCATTCAAAGAAATTTATTACAGAAATTAGTAAGATATTTTCTCTTTTTCTTTTTGGTTTTCTTTATGGTGGTGCTAGGGGTAGAATCTAAGGGCTCTTGTATGATAGGTAAGCTCTACCACAGAGGTATAATCCCGGCCCTGAAAATTTTTCTTCTGTCTCACCAAGAGGTTATGCTTCCCTCAGAGATTTTGATGTGTGAACAGTGAAGGATAGTGAAGAATGAGAGCACCAAGTACAACACTGTAAGTGATTTCACCCTTTATAGGAAAGAATTTTACTTGTACGATTACTTTTAGTACATGAGAGTTTGAACTGAGTTGCTGCAATGTTTTGCTGCTTCTGGTAGTTTTCTGTTTAACATTAATTTATACTCATGAATCATTTATACTTAAGAGTAGAGAATAATGATAACTGTCCTGGTGACTACTTTTCAGAATTTGTTAGGAATTATACTGCCTGAAAAACACCAAATATCTTTTCATTCCCAATATTCTCATCCATTACAAAGATATAAATTTCTCCTGAATTTGAGAAACTCATTTTTTGAGGCTTAAATAAGTTGGTGATGAGAATAGGAAGCCTGTGTCCTAATGAGAAGTTAAAATGCAGTTATCTCTTGCAATACTTTCTAATGATATAACTGTCTCACACCTGTGCAGCATTCTTCACACAGAAGACCTGTCAATTTTATCCTTATTTTTTGTTTAAAACCTGGAAACTCCCAAGTAGCTAAATGATCTTCTCCCATTATAACAACTAATTTGGCATTTATCCTTATGAGAATAAAGTGAAAACATTCCTCAGAAAAGAAAATATCTCATAAAATGTTGACATATTTGAAAATATGTTCTTATAAGAAAATGCATTGTTCTCTCAGACTTATGAAATTTCAGAGCAGGAAGGGGACTTGGGTTAGTCTCATGATTTTGCATCTCTGGAAAGGCATGCTCAGAGAAACCATCTGTTTGACAAGGGTGATATTTGATCTCTGGACAGATACTACCATGTTCCCCTTAGTCTCATTATCTATACTCCTTTTGTTGCCATTCTTATTTTTTCTGACAGCCTCTTCATAAAGTCTTTAGTGACACTACAATCTGTTAATCAGTTAAAAATACAGTTTAGTTGTTTTGTCAGAATGCTTTTGGCTATCATAGCACTCACTTAGCATGTTGTATAAGTTATCTATTTATCTGACCCACTGTGGAAGTCATATTTTAATTCAGGAAAGAAAAAAATTTCAAAGTATTTTCAGCAGAAAAGGATTTAATATAGAACAAAAGTTGCTTACCAAGTCATTATATGAAAGGTAAGCAGAAAACAGGAATACCACAAGATCAATGGGTTTGAGAACACACCACACTAACTGTGATTGAGAGGTTCAGAAACTGCTTCTTCTGCCTTTGTAACTTCTCCTCTCACATGCAAGCAGTTATCTAAATACTGGATATCAGAGAATGATTGCCATCACCAGCAGCTTCTAAACACCCAAATCTTATGACCTTGCATGTCAGGGCAGTGGCAACAAAGAGGTTCTGTAGGAATTTTTCTTTCAAAATCTCATGCAAGGGCCACTAAATGGTATATCTCAAAATCAGGCTGCAATTGAATCTGTGAGATGTAATTGTTAGCTTTACAACTTGAACTTGAGGAATGGTGTAAGGAATGTATCACACTCACTCGACTATGAACTCAGGGATGGAGAACATCTCACATTTATATCAAAAATATATCTTTCATACTGTGGAGAGTGACTATGAGAAGCCTATGAGAACTGGACATAAGCAAGGTGAGATGTGGCTCAACTGTTTTTCCTAAGATCATCTGTAGGGCGAGATTGGCACAGCCCTGACCACAGAAGAGGGAAATGTAGCACAGCTGCTTCTAAGTTGTTTACATTCAGAGGAGCAGGAAAGCAGGTTTCACCTGTTACAATATCACATCCCTCTCTGAGAGCCACTGCTCTACCCTGTTTACCACTGGATATAAAAGACTCACTGAAAGAGGATGACAGGCTTTTGCTTTGGGGCTTTTTGCTTTTGTCTTTCTGATGGGGAAGGCTTTTTGGATGTGGGAGGCTTTGGAAGGGAAAAGGACTGCTGAAGAGGAAAAGATTGCTGAAAGAGAATTGCTAAAAGGGAATTGCTAGCAAGCCTGAGAGCCAAGACTTTAAGAAAGCTCAACTAAAGAAAAGCTAAAGAGAACAGTGCAAGTCTAAGGACCAAGGAGACTTTAAGAGTTATTCATATGCAGATTTTAGGTGTATCTGTGGTTGTTTGCAAGTCTGAGCTTTAAGAAAGCTAAAGAGACAGTGCAAGTCTGGGGGCAAAGACTTTGAGAGATTATGCTAAACAACACCTAAGAGAAAACATAGGGTGTGAGTCTAAGGAAAGAGGTTTCAAGCAAGGTTTTAAAGAAGACTTTAGAAGCAAGGTTTTAAAGAACTGTAAAGGATTAAGGCCTTAAAGAATAAAGATAGAGAAAAGAAGCAATGAGAGTTGTGTGCCTCCACCTGAGCGCCCAACACATCCGATCCCACTTTCTGTCTGTCTATCCTGTGTCTTTTCTGAATCTCCAGTCACCCCCAGTTAGCCCCAGTTAGGTTCAGTAATAGCCAGGAGTGAGAGAAAGCTCACTCCAGCATACTGTTTAGGACAGTGATCCCTCAATTCATAACATGCTGAAATGAGTTGAGAAAGCTTTATCACTCTTCTTCCCTTTCCATGCTTCACTAGTCAGCACATGAGGATGAGCTTACTAAGCATCTTTTATTTTGTATTTCTACTTATTCCCATTGACGCTGCCCTAGCATAATCCCCATTTCTTTCCAAGTGACGGTACCTACTTCTGTTCTAGACACTAATTATCACATCTCTTTACTGTAGCTATCTTTCCAAAGCATTCTGCTCTAAATATATGTCTGTTCTGTGTATTTTGCTTGTAAATTTTCTTTTAAATGAGTCAAAATCAATCCTGTGTAAAATTTTCTGATTGAAATTCTTTGTCTCTTACACTTTCCTTTTCATTTATATAGTAACTTTCTTTTACCTTTACAATAAAATACATAGAATAGAAGCTATTATCCATACTTTATTTTTCTTGCTGTGTATCTTTCTAGTCCCTGTATACACTGTCTACTTCCTGAGTTACTGCTGGAGTCTACTGGTTTTGCTCTTTCTACTCTACCTTTGTCACTTTAATGCACCCTCACACACAGACAGGTTTTTCAAAATGTTTATATGTTCATATTGATCTCATTTTACAAAACTTTTCCATCTCCCCTCTATCTCTACTCCCTGTGTTCCACTCCTACTGCCTACAAAAATGCTGTCCCCTCTTTCTTAAGCAAAGTCCTATTTAATTTTCAGTTTATACCTAAATTTTAAATTCTATAAGAAGTCTTCCTTGACTCCAGACCAGATCCTTTTATAAACTCATAATTTTATTTGTATTCTTAAATGTTTACACAGCATAAAAGACACATTTTAGAATTAATTTTTAAATTTTATCTGCTTTGGCAGATTCTAGAATCCACATGAGAAGCAGTGATCACATCTATTTTGCTTACAAATATAAAACCAACAAAATAGACCAGAGTCTGGTCCATATTAAACATTGAAATTAATATTTGTTGAAATAAAGAATAAAGTAATTATTGCATTCATAAATAAAATGATAAAAATGCAACTTCACAAAGATTGTGTAAAATATTCAAGATTACATATAAGTAAGACTTTAACTCATTCTGTTTGATTCTAAAACCTGTAATTTTCCCAAATTATCCTGTCATCTCCAGATTCATTTTTTGTCATTATATTAGACATAGATCCTATGATATACTACACTTCTGACATTTGTTCCTCATTCCTTTCTACATGTTCTCCTTTCTTCTCCACTGGAAAAATATTCTGTATCCTTTAAGGAATGATTGCATTGCTTTCTGAAGAGTCTTCCCAGTTGTAATAAAAGAATGTATTATCCAAATTGTTTATTATGTTGTTCTTTTGGGAGTTGAAGTGGCATGGGGTTTTGGGGTTTTGAAGCAGAAATAATGACTAAGAAATCAGATAAACTTGAGATTGTATCCTGGGATTGCTGCCTGTGGTATTAAGATTGTTAACAAGTTAGGTTGTATGTACATACTTTACTTTCTTCCTATTAAAAAAACATGATGAGGATTATATAGTAGGTCACCATATGCCCGTAGAAAAGTAAGCATTGAGATTGTAATTTGATCAATGCTTACTAGGTAGCACTTTTCCATGACATAATTGCGTTTCTTTTTCCTCTCTGCATCTCCATTTTAGTATTTCTATTAAGATGAATATTATCTCATATAACCTCCTGCTTTTCTTTTTTGATGGCTCAAACAAAAGCACAAGATTTATTCAGGAAGAAACCCTGCAGAAGGGTCCCCATCAAGACTCCCAGCCCCTTACAGACTGAGAGTAGATCAAGGGAAGAGATCTGGAGAGGAAATTTTTCTGGGTGGGAAATTTTTTCAGAGTGAAGAACAATTGCTAGGGGAAGCTAGAGAAGATAAGTGGTAATTAGGTAGATAAGTTGTGCAGCTCCAGAACTCCTGGCAAGGTGGCAGCCTGTTATTTCCTTGAGGTTAGATATGGTCCTTCCAGTGGGTAGTAGGGTGTTTCTAGTAAGCTGCCTGCAAGGGTTTAGAGTCCAATCCTAACATGGCTTCCTTTTTGTTCACCCTAACATGTTTTTCCACATCAAATGAAGCCTTTCATGTTGCTCCTCAGAAGATACAGTCTTGAGAGTGTTCATTGTATCTCTGGCATGACAGTGGTTTCAGCAGGTTATCTTTGATCTGTCTCCCAGATCTGTTGAGCTGTCAACCTCTGTTTGTATCACACCCAGATATCAGGGTCTTCTAGTTGCTGGACATGTGTTCTATTGTTTTAGACAATACCCTAACCTCCTCTTTTATTCAGCACTTATTCTTAATCCATGAACTCTTCTGTCTTGCCCTGTCCTATTGTGTCAAGATCACCTATCTCTTAGTTGCCCAAAATATCCTAATTTTGAGAACCTCATATACATAATGTCCATTATTTTTGTGTATCAGAATGTGCTAGAGCCTGAAAATTCCTCCATGTCTTTATCTTTTAACATTTAACATTATATAAGCCTCACTTTGGATATCAAAGGGATATCTCCACAAAGCCATTAACTGATGTCACCATATGAAGACCTTTGTGTAGAATTTTGCAAGCTTGAGAATGTCCATACCTTCACAACTAGCTGACAGGATATGACAGATAGCCTACATTCACACACTGGTGTACAATCTCCAAATAATCAATGTATTTTGAAGACTTCAAGCACTTTCCAAATTATGCCACAGATTGATAGCACAGACTTCTGTGTCCAGGAAGACTGGATTATTTCAAATCATATTCATGGAGATTAGGCACATTTCAGAGTGATTCATTTCATGGTGAATTGTCAGAGACAAAGAGGAGCATGGACGTGGTTGACTAGCTTGCTGTCGATACCTGTAGACAGTGGTGAAGGTTCTAAGGATATGTTTTAGGACAACCATTCAAGTGTATTTTAATCTATATTGCATCACTGTGGTAGTTTTCAAATATGGTCACACATTCTTTCACTCCTCCAATTACACAGCAGAGTCTATGTCTCCCTAGCTCTCTGAACAGGCCTTAGAATGTTTTGACCAGTAGAGTATAGTAGAACTGACATCACATGACCTCTAAGACAAGGTCACATAAAGTGAGGCAGCTTCTGATTTGTTACTGAACACTTGTATAGAGCCCAATTGTAAGATGTCCAATCACTCTGAAGCCACCACATGGGAGAGACCACCTATAGGTACTCTTGCTGACACCTTCAGCTGGGCCATACCTGAAGACACAAATAAGAAGGAAATGTTAACAACATTTTCATCTACTTTTGTTTATTTTTAAATTTGTAGAAATTGTTACCTCACTAAAAGCACATAAACTTATTACTAAAACCAAAAGAAAACTACAAAGGTATCATGATGGATTAAAAAACAAACAAATAGTAAATCAAAGAGGAGAAGGAAAACTAGGATAAGATTATAATAACAACTGAGTTTAAAATTTAATTTTAAGTTCTTTCCCAGGTACCTGCCTAGTTATCTAATCTCATTGCATAACATTCTCTCCTAGACTCATATACTCCTACTTCACAGGCCCTCTTTGTATTTCTCCAGACAAGTGGTTAAGAGCATAGCTATAAAAACAGAAATCATGTTGAGCATGACACTTAACTTCTTTGTGGTTTCAATTTCTCTATTCATAAAATTATAGTTCTAATGTCATATGATTTGTTGCAAGAATTAAATGAGTTCAAGGTATAAGGCACAGAGTAATAGTTTAATGTACATTAGCTATAATTATTACTATTATTTTTACTTTTATCATTATCATTATAATTCAGGGAAAAGACCTTTTTCTATACCTCTTGACCTGCTGTGCCTGGTATAAATACATTTATATAGCTAAGCTAGTGTGTAACTTAGGTCTAGCTTAAATATCACCATCACAAAGTACTTTAAGATCACCTGACATCAAGACACTTCATGAACACTAACTAGTCTATAATACCCAAATGCTTCATTTTCATTATTGCACTATTATCATTGAACTTTTCTTATTTATTGATTTAATTTATTTAACTGCCTAGAATAAAAGTGTAGATTTATTCCTGACATATATCAACCAACAGATAAATAGTTTTGGCATGAATAAATGACACAAATTTCTAACATGAATAATATGACTTTAAGATGACCATAATGATAAAAATGGTATACAAATATTTCATTCATGCAGTGATATGCAGCCTGTATCAAGCAATCACCATGAAGCAGGCAAAATACTTGTTGTATTCATTATGCAATTGTATATTCATGGCAGCTCTGAGATATAAAGAGGTAAAAAACCAGACACTAATATTTTATCGAAGATCTCAGTGTTGATAATTAAAGACAGGGCTGAAACTTAGGTTTTCTTAATTAAATTTCACTTTTTTTTTTTTCTTTAGATTTTTTTTGTTTGATTATTTTTTCCTTCTGCTATGCCATATAGATTTTTTTTTAATTTTATTATTCGTATGTGCATACAAGGATTGGGTCATTTCTCCTCCCTGCCCCTACCACCTCCCTTACCACCCACTCCGCCCCCTCCCTCTCCCCCCTAACCCCTCAATACCCAGCAGAAACTATTTTGCCCTTATTTCTAATTTTGTTATAGAGAGAGTATAAGCAATAATAGGAAGGAACAAGGGTTTTTGCTGGTTGAGATAAGCATAGCTATACAGGGCATTGACTCACATTGATTTCCTGTGCGTGTGTGTTACCTTCTAGGTTAATTCTTTTTGATCTAACCTTTTCTCTAGTTCCTGGTCCCCTTTTCCTATTGGCCTCAGTTGCTTTTAAGGTATCTGCTTTAGTTTCTCTGCGTTAAGGGCAACAAATGCTAGCTAGTTTTTTAGGTGTCTTACCTATCCTCACCCCTCCCTTGTATGCTCTCGCTTTTATCATGTGCTCAAAGTCCAATCCCAGTGTTGTGTTTGCCCTTGATCTAATGTCCACATATGAGGGAGAACATACAATTTTTGGTCTTTTGGGCCAGGTTAACCTCACTCAGAATGATGTTCTCCAATTCCATCCATTTACCAGCGAATGATAACATTTCGTTCTTCTTCATGGCTGCATAAAATTCCATTGTGTGTAGATACCACATTTTCTTAATCCATTCGTCAGTGGTGGGGCATCTTGGCTGTTTCCATAACTTGGATATTGTGAATAGTGCCACAATGAACATGGGTGTGCAGGTGCCTCTGAAGTAACCTGTGTCACAATCTTTTGGGTATATCCCCAAGAGTGGTATTGCTGGATCAAATGGTAGATCAATGTCTAGCTTTTCAAGTACCCTCCAAATTTTTTTCCAGAGTGGTTGTACTAGTTTACATTCCCACCAACAATGTAAGAGGGTTCCTTTTTCCCCACATCCTCGCCAACACCTGTTGGTGATGGTGTTGGTGATGATGGATATTCTAACAGGGGTGAGGTGGAATCTTAGTGTGGTTTTAATTTGCATTTCCTTTATTGCTAGAGATGGTGAGTATTTTTTCATATGTTTTTTGGCCATTTGAATTTCTTCTTTTGAGAAAGTTCTGTTTAGTTCACTTGCCCATTTCTTTATTGGTTCATTAGTTTTGGGAGAATTTAGTTTTTTAAGTTCCCTATATATTCTGGTTATCATTCCTTTGTCTGATGTATAGTTGGCAAATATTTTCTCCCACTTTGTGGGTGTTCTCTTCAGTTTAGAGACCATTTCCTTTGATGAACAGAGCTTTTTAGTTGTATGAGGTCCCATTTATCTATGCTATCTCTTAGTTGCTGTGCTGCTGGGTATCATTGCGAAAGTTCTTACCTATACCTACTAATTCCAGAGTATTTCCTACTCTTTCCTGTATCAACTTTAGAGTTTGTGGTCTGATATTAAGATCCTTGATCCATTTTGAGTTAATCTTGGTATAGGGTGATATACATGGATCTAATTTCAGTTTTTTGCAGACTGCTAACCAGTTTTCCCAGCAGTTTTTGTTGAAGAGGCTGCTATTTCTCCATCATATATTTTTAGCTCCTTTGTCAAAGACAAGTTGGTTATAGTTGTGTGGCTTCATATCTGGGTCGTCTATTCTGTTCCACTGGTCTTCATGTCTGTTTTTGTGCCAGTACCATGATGTTTTTATTGCTACTGCTTTGTAATAGAGTTTGAAGTCAGGTATTGTGATACCTCCAGCATTCTTCTTTTCACTGAGTATTGCCTTGACTATTAATGGCTTCCTGTGTTTCCATATAAATTTCACAGTAGATTTTTCAATCTCTTTAATGAATGTCATTGGAATTTTGATGGGAATTGCATTAAACGTGTAGATTATTTGTGGGAGTATCGACATTTTTACTATGTTGGTTCTACCAATCCATTAGCATGGGAGATCTCTCCACTTTCTATAGTCTTCCTCAATCTCTTTCTTCAGAAGTGTATAGTTTTCCTTGTAGAGGTCTTTCACATCTTTTGCTAGGTTTACACCTAGGTATTTGATTTTTTTTGAGGCTATTGTAAATGGAATTATTTTCATGTATTCTTTTTCAGTTTGCTCATTGTTAGTGTATAGACATGCTAATGATTTTTCTATGTTGAGTTTATATCCTGCTACCTTGCTGTAGCTATTGATGATGTCTAGAAGCTTCTGAGTTGAGTTTTTTGGGTCTTTAAGGTATAGGATCATGTCGTCTGCAAATAGTGACATTTTGACAGTTTCTTTACCTATTTGTATTCCTTTTATTCCTTCTTCTTGCCTAATTGCTCTGGCTAGGAATTCCAGTACTATGTTGAATAGGAGTGGAGATAGTGGGCATCCTTGTCTGGTTCCTGATTTTAGAGGGAATGGTTTCAGTTTTTCTACATTAAGTATAATGCTGGCTGTAGGTTTGTCATATATAGCTTTTATAATGTTGAAGTACTTTCCTTCTATTCCTAGTTTTCTTAGAGCTTTTATCATGAAATGGTGTTGGATCTTCTCAAAGGCTTTTTCTGCATCTATTGAGATGATCAAGTGGTTTTTGTCTTTGCTTCTGTTAATATGGTTTATTACATTTATTGATTTTTGTATGTTGAACCACCCCTGCATCCCTGGGATGAAGCCTACTTGGTCATGGTGAATAATCTTTTTGATGTGTTGTTGAATTCAGTCTGCCATTATTTTGTTGAGGATTTTTGCATCAATGTTCATTAAGGAGATTGGCCTATAGTTCTCCTTTTTGGAGGTGTCTTTGCCTGGTTTTGGGATAAGTGTAATACTGGCTTCATAAAATGTGTTTGGCAGTTTTTCTTCCCTTTCTATTTCGTGGAACAGTTTAAAGAAGGTTGGTATCAGTTCTTCTTTAAAGGTCTGATTGAATTCAGCAGAGAATACATCAGGTCCTGGACTTTTCTTTTTGGGGAGACTCTTGATTGCTGCTTTAATTTCATTTTGTGTTATAGATCTATTCAGGTGTTTAATTTCCTCTTTGTTCAGTTTTGGATGATCATATGTATCTAGAAATCTGTCCATTTCATTAAAATTTTCAAATTTATTTGAATAAATGTGCTCAAAGTGGTCTCTGATGATTTCCTGGACGTCCATGGTGTTTGTTGTTATCTCCCCTTTGGCATTCCTGATTCTACTAATTTGGGTTTTTTCTCTCCTCATTTTAGTCAGGTTTGCCAGGGGTCTATCGATCTTGTTTATTTTTTCAAAGAACCAACTTTTTGTTTCATTAATTCTTTGTATGGTTTTATTGGTTTCTATTTCGTTGATTTCAGCACTTATTTTTATTATTTCTCTTCTTCTATTTGTTTTGGGATTTGCTTGTTCTTGTTTTTCTAGGAGTTTGAGATGTATCATTAGGTCATTGATTTGGGATCTTTCAATCTTTTTAACATATGCACTCATGGCTATAAACTTTCCTCTCAGGACTGTCTTTGCTGTGTCCCATTGGTTCCAGTAGGTTGTGCTTTCATTTCCATTGACTTCCAGGAACTTTTTAATTTCCTCTTTTATTTCATTGATGATCCACTCTTCATTAAGTAATGAGTTATTTAGTTTCCAGCTGTTTGCATGTTTTTTGTCTTTACTTTTGTTGTTGAGTCCTACTTTTACTGCATTGTGATCAGATAGTATGCACGGTATAATTTCTATTTTCTTGTATTTGCTGAGACTTTCTTTGTGCCCTAGGATATGATCTATTTTGGAGAAGGTTCCATGGGCTGCTGAAAAGAGTGTATATTGTGTAGAAGTTGGATGAAATGTTCTGTAGACATCTACTAGGTCCATTTGATCTATTGCATATTTTAGATCTTGGATTTCTTTATTGATTTTTTGTTTGGATGACCTATGTATTGACGATAATGGGGTGTTAAAGTCTCCCACAACCACTGTGTTGGCGTTTATATATGCTTTTAGGTCTTTCAGGGTATGTTTGATGAAATTGGGTGCATTGACATTGGGTGCATACAGGTTGGTAATTATTATTTCCTTTTGGTCTATTTCCCCTTTTATTAGTATGGAATGTCCTTCTTTATCTTATTTGATCAATGTAGGTTTGAAGCCTACTTTGTCAGAGATAAGTATTGCTACTCCTTCCTGTTTTGGGGGGCCATTGGCTTGGTAAATCTTCTTCCAGCCTTTCATCCTTAGCCTATGCTTATTTATGTCAGTGAGATGGGTCTCCTGTAAGCAACAAATTGTTGGATCTTCCTTTTTAATCCATTTCATTAAGCGGTGCCTTTTGATGGGTGAATTAAGTCCGTTAACATTAAGCGTTAGTGCTGATATGTATGTGGTGATTCCTGTCATTTAGTTGTCATAGTTATTTGAAGGTTTGATTGTGTGTACCTAAGTTGATGTTACTCTCTACTTTCTTGCTTTTTCTTTTCCTGTGGTTTGGTGCTGCCTGTCTTTTCATGGTTAAGTTGTGTTTCACTTTCTGTGTGCAGAATCCCTTGAAGAATCCTTTGTAGTTGTGGCTTTGTGGTCACATATTGTTTTAGTTTCTGCTTATAATGGAAGACTTTTATTGCTCCATCTACTTTGAATGATAGTTTTGCTGGGTAGAGTATCCTGGGGTTGAAGTTATTTTCATTCAGTGCCCGGAAGATCTCACCCCATGCTCTTCTTGCTTTTAATGTTTCTGTTGAGAAGTCTGCTGTGATTTTGATGGGTTTACCTTTGTATGTTACTTGTTTTTTCTCTCTTACAGCCTTCAATATTCTTTCCTTAGTTTCTGAACTTGTTGTTTTAATGATGATATGTCATGGAGTAGTTCTATTTTGATCTAGTCTGTTTGGTGTCCTGGAGGCCTCTTGCATCTTTATGGGAATATCTTTCTCTAGATTTGGGAAATTTTCCATTATTATTTTGTTAACTATATTACGCATTCCCTTCGCTTGCACCTTTCTCCTTCTTCGATGCCCATGATTCTCAAGTTTGGTCTTTTGATGGAGTCAGTGAGTTCTTGCATTTTCTTTTCACAGGTCTTGAGTTGTTTAATTAATACTTCTTTGGTTTTTCCTTTAATTACCATTTCATCTTCAAGTTCTGAGATTCTGTCTTCTGTTTGTTCTATTCTGCTGGATTGGCCTTCCTTTTTGTTTTGCAGTTCTGTTTCATTCTTTTTACTGAGGTTTTCCATATCCTGGCTGTTTTCCTCTTTTATGTCATCTATTTTTGTCCTGAGTTCATTTATCCGTTTATTCATCGTGTTCTCTCTTTCACTTTGGTGTTTATACAGTGCTTCTATGGTTTCCTTTTTTTTTTCTTTTGTTTTTTCAAATTCTCTATTTTTGTTGTCTTGGAATTTCTTGAATGTCTCCTGTACATTTTGGTTGACCCTATCCAGTATCATCTCTATAAAATTCTCATTGAGTACCTATAGTATGTCTTCTTTTAAATTATTCTTGTGGGCTTCATTGGGTCCTTTGGCATAGTTTATCTTCATTTTGTTCGAGTCTGGATCTGAGTACCTGTTTTCTTCATTCCCCTCTGGTTCCTGTACTAATTTTTTGGTGTGGGGGAACTGGCTTCCCTGTTTTTTCTGTCTTCCCGACATTGTCTTTGGTGTTGTTACTGTCCCTGTACTGTGTGCAATTAAGTGTTTTCTAGCTTGTAATAATAACAATGGTAATATTTAGAATGGAAGGATGAGCTGAGATGGAAAGCAAGAAGTTAAAGAAATGGGAACAACAAATACACAGACTGGAGGGAGAAAACAGAACAAGGTGTCAGACAAGAAGATTTCAAAAGTATAAACAGGGAGCTTTAATGTACTAATCGACAGTAAGCTGAACAGACATTAGAGAGACAGAGAGTGAATTGAAAATCAAAAATAAAAAAAATAAAGGTAAGAATAAAAATAAAAAATAAGTAAATGAAAGAAAAATCTATTTATAAAAATGTATTAAAATAAAATGAAAAAATAGAAAATTAAAAAAAACCAAAAAACCAAAAAACCTCCAATTTCAAATGCAGTCAAGTCACAGTCTTCAATCCTGGAGATGGTGCCTCAGATGTTGTTCTGTAGTTGTCTCATCAAAGGGGATGCATAAAGAAGAACAAAACTACACACACACACGCACAAAAATAACCCCACCAAGTGTCCCATGTTCAAATGCAATACAGTTTCAGTAAGATTTTCAGCTTGCAGATGTAATTTGGTTGTTCTCTCATCAAAGGTAGGGAGACAAAGAAAAAAAAAGAGTCTGATGACAGTTCTGAGAATGGTTTCTGCAGCTATGGCTTGCCTGCCCACTGTTGTCAGCCTGCTGTTGCTGTAGGCATTATTTATGCAGATCTCTGGGGTGAGCTTAGCACTCACCTGGACCCACAGGTTTGTTGCTCAGATTTCTCCTGTGTGTGAGCCTCTGCTACAAGCTTTCCCCTTTCCAAGCACACTGGGAAAGGTAACACTGCACTCACGTTCTCAGGCCTGCGTGTTTATTTACAGTTCATGTGGGAGGTGGGTCTTCCCCCCTCTCCTGTGCAGTTCTCCTCCCACTGCCACTTTCACAAGCTTTCCCGCTCCTGATTACTGGGCGGTGCTGCTGCTCCTGCCAGCCGCCATGCTTGTTTACAGCTCATGTGGGAAGTGGGTCTTCCCTCCTCTCCTGTGGAGTTTTTCTCCCTCTGCCACTCTCACCAGCTTCCCTGCTTCTGGTTGCTGGGCATGTGCCCCCACTCCCGCCAGAGGCTCTCTGGAAAGGATTCCCTTCCCCCAATCTTCGGCGCTCAGGGCACCCCAAACTCTTTTCTGTGTATCTTATTTGTTCTTATTGCTTATTACTCAGTTTCTCTTTTTTCCTGAGGTGGAGGTCAGTCTGTCCAGGGGGCTACGCTGCTCTGGCCCAGGCTTGTCTGTGGGAGTACCGCAGTACTGCAAAGCTTGCCTGGTCCACGTCTTCACGTCTTCCCAAGCCTTCTGGGTGCTGGCCACTGGTGGCCCAGGGGCCCTCCTTTTTTCTCCTTTTAACGTGAAGTGGAGATTCTCTGCGCTGGCAGAAGGTGTGGAGGGGTCAAAGTTATGCCTTTTCCCAGTGATTATGCCTGCAAAGTGTGTCTCTGGTGTCTCTCCAAGATTTCACTATGGGAGGCTCACTTTCTGCTTCCTCCCTCTTGCTGCCATCTTGGAATTCTTCTAAATTTCACTTTCTTAATTGTCATGTTACTAAAAACAAGAAAAGAAGCACAATTCACTAAGAAAGAAATCAGTGCAGAGGACCCAGAAAAGAATGAGGAGTCAATGAACAAATAAGATGTACGTGTAAGAATAAATGTACGCCAGTGGCTCATGTCTGTAATCCTAGCCACTTGGGAAGCTGAGATAGGGAGTATCATGGTTCCAGGATAGTCTGGGCAAATAGTTCAAGAGACCCTATTGTTACATGTCCATGTGAAATCTTGTAGGCCAGTGTGAGGGTTCTTACCTTCCCAGGCCAGAGAACTGACTCAGGAGGCAGCTGGTTGACTTGTGAGCCAAAGCTGGTACATGAAGCAAGATTTATCAGAGAGAAAGAAAAGGCTACAGCTAGAGCAGTGTAGTGGAGCCTGGAAATTGATGGCTCCCTGCTCAGGTGAAGGCTGGACTTCTTTAACTCTGGGTTAGGGTAGGGGTTAGGTGGGCTCTTTCCATTGGTTGTGGATTTGCAAGCTCTCTTAGCTGGTCTGTTTGCCCTTTATGGAGGGGACAACCTTGAGAGCATTTTGTTTATCAGCCCTGTGGCAGATTTATGAGACCCTGTATCTCCTCCTCAGGGAGCAGGAATGCAGATTTATAACTCCTTCTTAGGGTGCAGTATCTCCATGGATGATGGGATACTCACTTATCTGTCCTCCAGGTTCCTAGACCCAACACTATCTCTAAGATAATCAGAGCAAAGTGAACTAGAGGGGTGGCTCAAGAGGTAGAGTGCCTGCTTTGCAAGCTTGAAGCTCTGGGTTCAAATCCTACTCCCACTAAAAAGAAGAAAAAACCAAGAGTAAATGTACTTGTTTGTTTAAAACTTGAACTCTGTAAAACTGTATGAAAATAAGCAGTAGCTCTTTGATTAATATTCTGACACAGAAGTCTTAAACTCTTTACAATTCTTTTTAAAATCATGGTGTTTATTTGAGAGCATAAAATAAATAAGCCTCATGTCTCATTTCAACTTAAACTTGTGCTTAAATGACTTACACCCATCATAGATTATTTTCAATTCTTTACACTGCCATTCATCTGTGAAAAATATATTTATACATTATTTATATTACTTGCATTTTCTAAAGAAGGCTTTCTTTTTAAAACTCCAATATGCTTCCTTATACGCCCCTTTTTTTTGAGGTGCGTGTTCCATCCTTATATACCTTGAGATGTGTGTTCTATCCTGATGACATATTTTCTAAGCCAGAATGTAGTGATGCATAAATATCACCCTGTTTATGAGGCATTGTTTTTCTCTCAAAGGAAGCATAGTGCAAGGTATCTACATCAAGAGTAAACTATTGTGAAGGGCTAACTTTATGAGTACACTTGTAATTTAAATTGCAATGTGGAAAAACATATAAAATGAAAACAATCTTCTCCTTATCTAATCCTATGAGGTCACCTGTGCTTTTTATGAAATTCTGCAAATGAAGGGAGTTTTAAAAGCAAAAAACTAGTACATAAATCCTAAGTGATGTTAGAAGTAGTATTGTTAAGATTTTTATAAATACATATTTTTGTTTTGCCCATTAGATAACTATGACCAGTGAACCAAAACCAAAGAACTACCATTAACTTCTCCTTTAGGGTACATTTTTTATTTTAAAGTAATTAATTGATAAATAGAAATGTATGTGCTCACAGTGTATAGCATGATGATTTGATATATGTATACATTATATAATGATCATCATAGTCAAATTAACTAACACATCTTTCACCACGTATAGTTACCATGTTGTGTGTACATGTATATATGTTTGTGTAGTATGTATGTGTTGGTGTGTGTGATTATTTTGATGTGTCTGTGTGTGTGTGTGTGTGTGAGAGAGAGAGAGAGAGAGAGAGGCAGAGACAGAAACAGAGGAGAGATGAGACACTTATATGAGCTCTCTTACCCAGTTTTGCTATGGCCTGAGTTTTGAGGAAATAAATAGTAGGAAGATGTTAGTCTAACTCTTTTAAAAAGGAAATAAATGTTTTGATGGTCTTGCCTCTTACACTTTTCACTAGATAGAAGTAAAACTTATTAAAGACTAAGTGATTGCATGGGCTACATTTTAATTAACAAAATCTTTTAAATGATGCATTAGCATAGAAAAGCTACAGCAAATACTCGCTGGAGTATTTAAAATGAATAAAAACAAAGTGCCATCATCTAGTTTAACAAAACCAAGCAAAGAGACTCTATGTATTGCCTAAGTGCCAACTCTGGGCTCAAACTCTGTTTGGGTACTGATTCTCTGTGACTTCAGACAGGAAGCCCACTTTCCTCTTCTATAGTGATGCAGCAGGCAGGAACCCCTCAATGGAATGAGGAGGGGATGCAAAACACATAATCTTGATAAGGAAATATGATTATGTTTCAAGGAGTTTGGTAAATTTTCTTCACACTTTTCCTAAAGCTGAATCTATTCTTTTGTATACACAATCATCCTTTGGTATCACTGAGGGATTGATTCCAGGACCTTAGCAAATATTTAAATCCATGATGCTCAAGCCCCTTTATAAAATGGAGCATTTATATATTACCTATACACATCATCTCATAGACTTTAAGTCATCTTCATATCCTTTATACTACAATAAAAATGTTGTGCAAAGGGTTGTTAAGCTGTGCTGTTTATGGGATCATTCTAGGAAAAGTGCACATGTTCAATACAGAGGTTTTTCTCATTATGTTCACTCTGCTATTGACTGACTTCCAAGGTGTAGAACCCAGAGATACAGAGAGTGAACTGATTTTAATTATAATTTTCTCTTGGATTAAAAACTGATTGAATAATGTTTTAAGAAAGACACCATATGGAAATGGATTGCATTGTAAAGCAGTTATGCATGTGGATATAAATGATTTTAGGAGGATAAGAAAAGCTCACTTTTATGTGAAAGAAAAGACAGTGAAAGACCTTCTGTATCCTTCCCTTAGTCAGCCATTCCTACATTGTCCCTCAATGCCCTTCCTGTCATTTTCCTTCTGTACCTAATCTGGAGACTTGTCTAATACATCCAATGGGATAAAAGAATCCATACTATAAGTTTTACTTTAAAAAATTCAATGTCAGAGGCCAGGCACAGTGTTATGGCTACAATCCCACCTATTCAGGAGGTTAAAATATGGAGGATCTTAGTTCAAAACCAGCCTGGGCAAAATGTTAGTGAGGGCCTTATCATATTGGGGCATTTTGGAGCATGCCTGTAATCCCAGTTATACAAGAGGGTAGGGTGTATCAGGTTCTGGAGAGTAGGAGAGGAGAGGAAATGGGGAATTGGCACTGGTGAGAGGAGGGAGCTGGCAGGGAAAGGGGTAGGAATATAAATACATAAATACGGTGCAAAAAATGTATTCACATGTATGTAAATGCAAAAATGATACCTGTTGAAACTGTTCCAGGAATCAGGCAAGAAAGGATGAAAGAGAGCAGTGAGGGGGTGAATTCAAGTATGATATGCTTGATACATTGTAAGAACCTTTGCAAGCACTACAGTGTACCCCCACCAAGCATAACAATAAAAAATAATAGATAAAACTGCAGCTATCATTTTCCAAAAAAAAGGTATAAAAAAGATTGCAGTTCAGGCCAATGGAGGCAAAAACTTGAGACCTATTCTAAAATTAATGGAAGCAAAAAGGGATGGAAGAATGGGTCAAGAGGTAGAGTACTGCCTAGCAAGTAGGAGATCCTGTGTTCAAACTCCAGTACTGCTTAAAAAAAGTATTCAAGATTATGTAAATTTTCCAAGAAAGTGGGCATTCTTTAGTCTTTATAATGACCGGGAAGAGACTTTCCAGAGCTTGCGCTGAGGATGTCTCTTATGTGAAAAACATTGTGCAAATAGCTGTAGGGATGACAGTGAGACAATGAAGTCTCTCGAGGACCTAGTAAAGAATCACATTTGTTTATTAACTTTCTTGATTATTAAGATAATTTTAAAATTTAAAATGCTAAGCTAAATCCTGTAAATAGCAGTTTGGAAATACAAGAAAGAAATACAAAATATGGCAAAATTTCAATAAAATATGCATCTTCCTGAAATTTGAAAATATGCCTGCTGTTTTCACATTTGATTCACATTTTCATCACACATTCCAAATGGCCCTGTGTGCCTTCACATGACCAAAGCTTATTTAGTAGCTATAAATATCTATTCACATTTTTAGTTAACTTTCCCAAATTCATCTGTTGTAATTTTTTAATTCTTTTGGCCTTCTAAACTAAGTTCAATGTCAGAATGAAGACTTTTTTCATACTTCTAATATTACATTCTGTTTTAGATCCCTTAAATACTAAATATCTTGGGGATCCTATAAAGGAAAAAGTTTAAGAGAAATTTCATTTACGTAGCTCAATTGGAATGGATCAAAGGGCTGTTTCTAGTTTTATTTACAGTGATAATAATGCTATGCATGATGATGAGATGGAGTGGATCATGTGGCATATGTACTTCAGAACACCTCACATATCTCAGTTCCTTCATTCTGAATATGATCAGACATGGACTCTCCCAAAACTTCATTAAACAATATACAGTTTTTCTCTTCCTTCACTGCCCTTCTCTTCCCAACTCCAAGAACTCCCGTTCCCAATTAATACTTACCAAAACTTTCCACTCTGCACTGTGAGTTATTTTGTATTATTGAGGTCCAGCTCCATCCCTGGGGGATGCAGATGTTGCTTAACTTACGACAGGACTATATCCTATCCCAATAAACCCAGCATAAGAATATTGTAGGTCAAAAATTGATTTAATACATCTAATCTACTAAACACCAGAACTCAGCAACACAGAAAACTCTAGAGTAGTGGTGGTTTACCCTTCTGATTGGGTGCCTGAGTGAGAGCTGTGGCTTGCTGCCATTGCTCAGCATCAAGATTGAGTATCATATCACATATTGCTAGCTCAGCAACAGATTAGTATTCAAAATGTGTAGTATTGTTTAGATTGAATATATATTACCTACCTGCCATTGTAAAATCTAAAAATCATAAATAGAACCATCACAAGCCAGGGACTGTTTATAATTTTATAAATATATCTGCTTTGAAATAAGTATGCATTTGTATGTTTAGGAAAATGTAATAGCTACCAGCACTGTGGTCAATTATATAATTATGTAGAAGTAGCTGTTCATTTTTTCAGATGGATATGGAGACCCAATTTAAGACACAATCTTGTGTTTAGAGCATACAGATAAAAAGAATGTATTACTTGGTGTGATGACACATTCCTGTAGTTTGGGCTGCTCTGGAGGCCAAAGCAGGAGGATGACTTGAGCCCAAAAGTTCAGGCTTGACCTGGAAAACAGAGCAGGGTTTCATTTTCAGGTAAAAATAAAGGAGCAATAATGAAGAAATTTCTGAGAAAACCTTACAGTCTATAAGATGATATTATAGTGCTTCATCAGATTGATAAACTGAATTAATAGTTGTAATCTTCGTAACAATTTGTCTAACTTCTGGTTAAGTCTTGATCTGCTATAACCATAGTAGCTCTTGTTTACAAAATGATTAAGAGTTTATCAGTATTTTCTAACCTATTACTTTTTTCAAACCTGATAATAATTTGAAAAACAGTTCTCTTATTTTGCAAATTAGGGCACTGTGACTAAGAAAGACTAACTAAACAGAAGGGAGGAACAGGTCCCTGTCTGGGGAGATTGGTACCAGTGGGAGGGCCGAGGGTGTCAGGAAAGGGTTTTAGGAGGGTAAATATGGTGCAAATACTGTGTACACATGTATGTAAACGAAAAAATGTGACCTGTTGAAACTATTCCAGGAATGAGGGAAGGGGGATAAAGGAGAATGACAGGATGAATTCAAATATCATATATTTGATACATTGTAAAAACTTTTGTAAATGCCACAATTTACCCCCAGTACAACAATAAAAAAATTAAAAAGTACATGAAGAAGAAAAACTAACTAAATTGTCTAAGACAATCATGGATTGCAAATTTAATCAATCACTCCTTTTGGTCCCAAGTAGACAGATTTTTCTATAATCTTATAGTTTTTATCTTTAGATTTTGTAATCTGACTCTCCAAGTACAGTTTTGAACCTAACAACAGTTTGTAAACGCTTTTTCAAATCACTAGGGAATTATCAAGTCACCAAAATATCTGTAGCATGTAGAATAGATGTCTGTGGTGAACTTCTCACATTTCTGTCTACTGTAGACACAGTGATAATTCTGTTAAAGGAATGAAGGGAGCAATTCTGCCTTAAGATTTGATATCTGACATTGAGTCCCTTCCACGTCTTTCACCTTTTCTCTCTCTCTCTCTCTCTCTCTGTTTTCCTTGTCTTACATATTAAGGATTATATATGGTGTTAGAGAAGTTATGCCACTAGTTTGTCTAGTCTAATTCATTATCTATAGAGGTTAAAATACATAAGATATTAATAATATTTGATTCGAAGAAGGCTCTGAAGATTAGATGATGCAAAACATGGCAAAAACCAACCTTCTCACACAGAGTAGATGTTTCATAAGTATTATCACTATTTTTTTCAGTCTTTCTGTGTTTGCAGTGTACTTGTGCACTTTAACTATTAAAACACTCAAAACAACCATAAGTACATCAATAATACTTATGACACAAAACTACTACTGTATGCATATAAAGCAGATAAATCACATTACTCATCATCTACGTTGAACTGTTAACCCATAAACCCATTTCTTACTGAACAGTTTATATAAGTATTGTATATTTGTTGCCAGCTTTATCCTGTAAGAAATACGGTTGCTGTACATAAAAGGCTGTGACTCTACAATTTCTAAGTCTTCTCAGCTCAACAGCCCAAAGTTGTCATCACTTAGTCATTAGCACCACCTGACTCTCCAACATCGTCTTTGCTTTTGTTTTTCAGAGTGATCATTTCCAGCATGTATTAAGTGCTTAACTTTGTCACACTCTTTATAAAACACTTTACAGATAAATAAAATCTGTTTTGAGAGAACAAAATAAAATGAATAAATTACTTTTACATGAACTCATTGATTCACAATCACCACACTTGTGGGGCTAATGTCATTGATCTTATAGAATATATAAGAATAATAAGTGTGGTTATTTTATAGTAAGTGTGGCTTAGTATAGTTAGGTAGATAATCTAAGGGCACCAGTAAGTAGTGCAGTAATAATTTGAGTATAGGTATTTTTTTTGACAGTACTGCAGTTTGAACTCAGAGCCTCATGGTTGCTAAGCAAGTTCTGTACCACTTGAGCAGGACTCCAGCTCTTTGTTTTTTTTACCTTTTGTTACTTTTTATTCAGATGGGGTCTTATGAGTTCTAGCATGGTTGGCCTATATAGCTGGGATTATAGATGTGTTTTACCACCCCTGGTTTCTTTGCTGAGATGGAGTCTCACTAACTTTTTGCCAGGCTGACCTCAAACCATCATCCTCCTGATCTCTGCCTCCTGAACATCTAGGATCACAGGTGTGAGCCACAGTGCCTGGTTCAGCATATAGGCATTCTTATCTAGAGTCCCATAATGCTTTTATATCTTTCTTAGGCTATAGTATTGAAATGTATAGTCAGTGGTGGCAACATTTATTTTATGTGTTTTAGAAGAGAAATTTATAATGGAAGAGTTTAGTGATTTAATTCTGGAAACTTTTGATGGGAGGCAAATCTGGGAGACAGACAGACTAGGACAGGCTAAGTTTTCTAGTATTTGAGAACTTTCCAGTAGCACACAGTAGAGAGGTTTCAAGAATTCCCCAGGTGCAAACTTGAGCAAGCCTTGGAGTTATATATTAAGTTCAAACATTTCAAATCTACAGATACCTCAGATCATTAAGTATAGCACTTTTCTCTCTATGCAGTCCAGTATTGCTGATCTACCTACCTCAGCCACCTAAGTACTAAGATTAAGTAGCATTTCTTTTTTCTCTACTTGAAAATAAGAATATCAGACATGGTATTCAGGGTGTTAATATTTGTGTTTTATATTCTATTCTACTTGTATTTGTGTCTCACATTCTACCCAAAATAAGCTACTGAAATACAAAGACTTAAGATTTCTCCTTTTGAGTGTTACACAGGGTGTGTGCCTAGTGTGAAGAGAAGAGGTTTGAATTGGACAATAACAAACCAGGTTTTGACTTTCATTTCTAGTACTTACCACCTCTCTCACCTTAAACGTGCTATTTAATTTGAAATGCTGAAGTGAGAAGACGGGGATAATAGTCAGGAAGAAAAGGGTTTTGACAAAATAAGGTAGAAAACTCCTACTCAAAGTTTACAATATATGACTGCTTCTCATAATTTTGGGAAAAAAGATTAAAATCATGTGCACAGCACTGTTCTCTCAAAAATTCACCAAACAAATAAGTGTTTTATTGTAAACTATTAGTTCTGACTCATGTTATAAAGTTGCTTGCCTAAAATATTACTTGTATACCTGTATAGTTAATCATGTAAAGCTACTTCCATACTCTAGGAGCTAAGCATTATAAATTGAATATACTATACTATTTAATCCTTAGAACCAGCCTTTGAGATTAGTATTATCATCTACAACTTGCAGAGGTAGAATCTGAGGTAAAAATCAACCTGCCTCAAAACAGAATTTGTAATTAGCAGATAGCTTCAATAGTTAAAAAATGTCTATGCACTATTGACTGTGCAAATGGTCCAAGCAGGGAAACAAATAAATTTTTATGAAGAACTGTGGTTTATAGTTCATGCAACAAACTTTGAAATTTGGGGTTACTGTCTACTTTGTTGTCTCCAGGACTGGCTTCATAATTGTCTGAGTCCAGTAAAAAATACAAATTCCAAGTCCTTCCTTGAAAAGTTGTTAATGGCTTCCAGATGGAGTCCACATGTGAAACTTCAAGGATGTGGTACCACAAAGTCAGCACTGCACCTTCCTCTAAAGAGTATGAAGACAAGTTTTTACAAACCCAAGAACATTTATCTTCTATGATTTATAAGCAGGAAAAAAGTACTCTTAAGTAGAGAGAATTTGTGAAGATTTATTCCACAGTTCATTTTAATAATTTCATTCATATTTAAAAGTCAAAGCCCCTTTTTGAAAGGATGTACTATTTTTGACTCCTGTGTCAAAAATCAGATGGCCATAGTTGTCGTTGTATTTCTAGGTTTTCTATTCTGTTCCATTGGTGTTCATGCCTGTTCCTGTGCCAGTGCCATGCTAATTTTGGTAATTTGGCCCTGAAGTATAATTTGAACTCTGGCATTGTGATACTTTTAGTATTGCTTTTTTTGCTCAGGATTATTTTTGCTATTTGGGCCTTTTATATTTCCAAATAAATTTTAAAATTGTCTTTTCTATTTCTGTGAAGATTAACTTTGAGATTTTGATGGCAATTACATTGAATCTAGGATTTATTTTGGTAGTATACCATTTTCATTTCAGCCTCTTCAACAAACATTTCAGAAAAAATGGATGTCCACATGTAGAGGACTGAAGCCACACCCCAATCTCTCACCCTGTACAAAAAATAAATTCAAAATGCACAAAAAGTCATAATGTAAGGTCTGAAACTTTGCATATGCTCAGGAAAACATGAAGAAAACACTTAAAGACACAGGCAATTAATTTTTGAAAGGACCCCAATTGCCCAAAAATTAAGAGCAAAAATTGACAATTTGGACTGAATCAAAAAAAAAAAAAATCTCCTGCACATCAAAGAAAGCAATTACCAAAATGAAAAGACAACCTACAGAATGGAAGGAAATCTTTGCAAGCAATTAACTGGATAAAGGATGAAGAATCAGAACATATAAAGAGTTTAAAAAATTAAACACTGAAAGAATAAATAACCCAATTAATAAGTGGATAAATGAATTGAACAGACACAAATGGATAATAAATACATGAAGAAATGTTTGATATCCTTAGCCATAAAGATAGTGCAAATCAAAACAACATTAAAATTTCATCTCACCCCAGTCTGAATGGCTATCATCCAGAAAGCAAGTAAGAACGAATTTTGTCAAGGATTTGGGAAAAAGGAACCCTTAACTTATGTTGATGGGAATATAAATTAGTGCAATTAGTATGGAGTTTCATCAAAAAAACTAAAAACAGACCTACCTTATGACCCAGCTATACACTCTTTGGCATATATCCAAAGGAGTGTAAATCAACATACAAGAGAGTTACCTACACACTGATGTTTATTGCAGCGCTATTCACAATCTCACAATCAACAAGCTTTGGTTCATATGTCAACAGGAAGCCTCTTTGTTCTCCTTTCCCTTGAGTCTTACCTTACTTTGCATGCAGCTGATTAATCCTTCTAAGACTGTTAATAAGAAATAAAACCACAACCTTTCTCAGTCCCTATGGAAGAAAGTCTCACACACACACACACACACACACACACACACACACACACACACACACACAGCAATAGAATTTGGGTCCTTTAGTCTCCTGACTAAATGTTCTTGCTTTGTCACAGTCACCATCTTTAGTGCATCCATTGCTCGTCTTCTGCCTATACCTGACACAAGAGTGGGTAACAAAGCAGTTTAGGAACTGCTAAAACACAGGTGCCAGCAACTCTGGGGACAGCAAGTAGTCAGAAGGAACCATGTGCAGCTGCGTTGGCTTGTGAGTAATTGCTGTCACTTTCCTTAGCCATTGAAACTGTATAAAGTTTATCTTAGGGGTAACAATACACATCAGTTTTGTGAAGAGACATTAAAGAAATATATACTCAGAAGAGATTTAAAAAGATCATAACTATATCATTGACTGTGAGTGTATCTTTTAGTTTCAAGAACACTTATGGTGGGGAGGCAGAGAACATAATGCTGTAAGGAATATTTTAAGCATGATTTAGATGGCCTTGGTGATAGGGTAAAATAAACAGAAACAATACACAGAACACAAGAAGCAAATAAGTAGATGGGCTGATAATAAAATCTGGAGGAGAAAGGTTAAGGACCTAAAGAATATGCAAGACTAAGGGACATTGGTTATGAGAAACTATTTTGTTTCAATTATTCTGTGCCAGCAATGTGTAAGTCAGAAGTAAGAAAAATGTATGAAAATTGTTTCTTCCTAGGGTTTTCTTCCCCGTATCTAGTTCACATATCATTTTTATTCATAAGTCTTAGACCATTCTTCTGTTCTCTTCCTAGAATTTATCATATTTGTATATTATACAGGTGAAGTCACTGAAGTTGTCTCACAGCTTACTGCTATAAATGTGATCAGCTTCACACGTGTCATTAGCATTTTTGTTAAGTTGTTCTTGATGGATATACCTAGGAATACAATGGCTCAGGCAGAAGGCTCATATGCAATTTTGTTCATTTTTTCTAAATTGTCCTCTAAATGGTTGCACAACTTTTCACTTACATTTCCAAGTACTTGGTTCTAATGGAAAACATTTCACTTCTTTTAACCCCATGTACATAGAAAAAATTTCATTAAAAAGCTGCTAATTGCTACAGAGGTTGAAAAGTTTGTTAATATTCCATTTATTTTTGTTTTGTTTTCCTTTATTGTTTTTCTGGGTATGGGTTCATTGTGGCATTTACAAAGGTTCTTGTAATGTTTCAGATATGTCATATTTGAACTATTGTGCTGAGGGTACATTGTGACATTTGCAAAAGTTCTTGCAATATATCATAGTTGAATTCACCCCTGCCATCATTCTCCTTTATTTCCCCTTTATCCCTGGAATAGTTTCACAGGTGTCATTTTTCATTTACATATACATGTGCATAATATTTCTACCATATTCATCCTCCATACATGTTTTCTCTTTGTTAAATCACTCATTTGAAATTCCTTACATATTATATATTGGTTTTATGTTCCTTATTGATTTGTAAGTATTTCTTATATATTCTGGATGTTAATATTTTCTCATGTATAATGAGAATCTCATCTTCCAAAGAATAATGCACCTGAGTACTTTGCATGTTCACTCAATTTAATATGGTCAAATTTCTATTTCATATATGAGTCTTTAAAACATTAAAGTATGTGTATATGGAAAGAAGAAGGGATGTAATTCATTTTTCTTCTGGATGAGCAACAAAGAACAATGGATAAAAAGAAAAGTCATTGTATCCGAACCATTGGATTTGGTTTCAGTCTGTCATATTTTTGTGTCACTTTACACAATTTTGTTTTTTTCTTTCATTTTTTTTCTTTTATTATTCATATGTGCATATAAGGCTTGGGTCATTACTCCCCCCTGCCCCCACCCCCTCCCTTACCACCCACTCCGCCCTCTCCCTCTCCCCCCTACCCCCTCAATACCCAGCAGAAACTATTTTGCCCTTATTTCTAATTTTGTTGTAGAGAGAGTATAAGCAATAATAGGAAGGAACAAGGGTTTTTGCTGGTTGAGATAAGGATAGCTATACAGGGCATTGACTCACATTGATTTCCTGTGTGTGTGTGTTACCTTCTAGGTTAATTCTTTTTGATCTAACCTTTTCTCTAGTTCCTGGTCCTCTTTTCCTATTGGCCTCAGTTGCTTTTAAAGTATCTGCTTTAGTTTCTCTGCATTAAGGGCAACAAATGCTAGCTAGTTTTTTAGGTGTCTTACCTATCCTCACCCCTCCCTGTGTGCTCTCACTTTTATCATGTGCTCAAAGTCCAATCCCAGTGTTGTGTTTGCCCTTGATCTAATGTCCACATATGAGGGAGAACATACGATTTTTGGTCTTTTGGGCCAGGCTAACCTCACTCAGAATGATGTTCTCTAATTCCATCTATTTACCAGCGAATGATAACATTTCGTTCTTCATCATGGCTGCATAAAATTCCATTGTGTGTAGATACCACATTTTCTTAATCCATTCGTCAAGATAGCATAGATAAATGGGACCTCATAAAGCTAAAAAGCTTCTGTTTATCAAAAGAAATGGTCTCTAAACTGAAGAGAACACCCACAGAGTGGGAGAAAATATTTGCCAACTATACATCAGACAAAGGACTGATAACCAGAATATATAGGGAACTTAAAAAATTAAATTCTCCCAAAACTAATGAACAAATAAAGAAATGGGCAAGGGAACTAAACAGAACTTTCTCAAAAGAAGAAATTCAAATGGCCAAAAAACACATGAAAAAATGCTCACCATCCCTAGGGATAAAGGAAATGCAAATTAAAACCACACCAAGAGTCCACCTCACCCCTGTTAGAATAGCCATCATCAGCAACACCACCAACAACAGGTGTTGGCGAGGATGTGGAGAAAAAGTTCTTTTCTTTCTTTTCCTGTTTTCTCATTTGCAAAATACAGATTATAGTGCTTTTTTGCGGGATTATTGTATTGAAAGGGCTTCTATTTTTTTTATACCATTATTTTTAATTGCAAAATTAAATAACTGCCAAGAAATAGAGGCATAAAATTTACACAGTGATATCCATGTGGTATGTGTCTTTTTTTTTTTCATTTTTCTTTTATTATTCATATGTGCATACAATGCTTGGGTCATTTCTCCCCTCTGCCCCCACCCCCTCCCTTACCACCCACTCCGTCCCCTCCCTCTCCCCCCCCCTCAATACCCAGCAGAAACTATTTTGCCCTTATTTCTAATTTTGTTGTAGAGAGAGTATAAGCAATAATAGGAAGGAACAAGGGCTTTTGCTGGTTGAGATAAGGATAGCTATACAGGGCATTGACTCACATTGATTTCCTGTGCGTGGGTGTTACCTTCTAGGTTAATTCTTTTTGATCTAACCTTTTCTCTAGTACCTGTTCCCCTATGAAAGGGCTTCTAAATTCAAAGTGTTGAGATCATTGTCTAGTATATTTTGAATATCACATCAATACTTAATATTATTAATGTCATTTTTATGATAATTTATGGCAGAACTAGAGTTTGAACACAGAGCTTCATGCTTGCTAGACAAGTAATATACCATGCCTGCGTGCTTTATTATTTTTAATTATGTTATTTAATTATTGTTGCATTTCTGCCTGGGTCCAGACTCAGACCTTGATCCTCTTTGTTCCAGTTGCATGACATTGCTTAATTTACTATGGCTTTATATATCTTAATAGCTAAAACAAAGACCTACTTCTCACCAACATTTTTATTCCTTTTTTAAAAATTAACTTAGCTATTATATAACACCATTGTTTTCTCATGCAAATTTAGAATTAACTAATTTTCAGGAAATATTACTGAAATTTTGTTAAAATTGTTTGTAATATTATTATAATTTTCAGAATAGTATTATTTCCATACAACTCTGTTATCTATTTTGTTCTTACAGTTGTTCATAAATTTCACCATAAATGTTTTGTTAGGTTAGTTTGTTGGCACATTATACTTTTGTTGCTAAATAACATGGTCTTTTTGCTCTTTCCTGTATTTTTAATTTGTGAAATTTACAAGAAATTGATTTTTTTAATATTATTCTCATATCCAGCTATCATTCTGAAAGTTCATGTGATTTTTACTAATTCTATTATTGACAATTGTATGAAATCAAATAGTAATTTTTTTTCTGGTGGGTTTTATAATAAGACTCTTGGAAAAGTAGCAGTGATAGCAGACATTTTTAATCTTGTCTCACAAGGGACAAAGACTTTATGCTCATTTCTTGGAATATATTTGCATTACTTTTATAATCAATAAAACAATAAATGTTAGTTTGGAAATACATAAGAGTAATTTAATAAATACATGGTAAAGAAAAAAATGAGTATTTTGAGCTTAAGTAAGTGTATAATTAGCTCTTAACAATTTCCTGAGGGGAAAGGTAGTTAAAATGTGAGATAAAACAAAATGCTGTCTTATAAGACTGTCTCCACAGAAGAAGAGTTTCACTCTTCAGGTTACCAAGAATGGCACTGAGCCTTCCATCTCTGAGTAGTTTATCTTTAGAGTAGGTTCTATTGTAAACTCATTGAAATGTTCCAGGTAATATTCTTCATATGAAAAACTTTTGAGTGTGGAAAAAAGTTTGTTGATAAACTTGGCCATGGTCAAGCTACATTAACTCTAATCTGTGTTTACTCAGAATTATTTTTAAAGATTAAATAAGATAATACATGTAGAGACATTCCTCTATTTCTCTCATTAGTAAGAACATCTATAACCTCTTTTTGCTTGCTTACACATGGAGATATCAGAATGAATGGATATAAGAGCATTACCTGAACTAAAGCCATGATATGGGGAAGATTTTATTTTCTTTTGATTTTATATCAGTTTTAAGAACTTTTCAGTTTTTAGCATTAGGTCAATAGCCACAATTTCTGAAAATTATGTGTAATACCAGTATATCATTGTTTCTAGTTCTTTGATGAAATTGGAGATAAACCTCAGAAATATTGCTGGGCTACAATAGTTTTTTACTATCCTTTCATAACCCTTTGCTTTCCCGAATGAGAAAATAAAAACTTAATACAAAGACTTTCCCAGTACTACGTCAAAGATATTTATAACATGTTCATTACACATATAATAAAATAATGGCAATTATATATCTGAAACATTATTTATTACAATATCTATGTGTGTGCTATATGTATTTGTTTGGTATTTGTCCTTGTTTCTCATTACCAAATGTTTATAAGTGATGCCTCTTTGCTGTTGCTGTACTTTCTCATGCTCTGAAATGACTGAATTTCAGGAAATACTGTTTGATATGTTTCAGAGAGAAAGAAGACTGAATACATTGTGCAACTTGATTATAACCTTTTTGTTCTATCTCTCATTGTGCTTTGACATGGAATACCAACATTGTTCTGTTGCCTACAATTTGCATACACGAAAGTCATAAGAAGAAAGTATCTATGCCCTGTGCTGTGCAAAGCTGCTGAGGTGTAGCTGCACATCAAGCATATAACTCAGAATCAGAATTGGATCTGCCTGTTTCCCTCCTCATTATTTTGTTAAAAGCATAATGCTAAGAAGTGCTTCTGCATCTATAATCTCTGTTAATGCTCTCAGCAAGCCTGAGGTAGGCAAGACAGAAATTATGATTGTCACTTGACATTGAGAAAGTTAAGATTTGCAAAAGCTATGCATCTTGTGTGAAGTGACAGACTTGAAAGTAGCAGGGTTATGGCCTAAAAACAGATTTGAATGCCCTTTTGCAGGGCCATAAAGGAAAGGTATATCAAATGTTTCACTCTTTTCTACATCTTGGTTCTATGGGAGCTTGGAGAATCATATTTGAAAAAAGAAACAAATTATGACACTTTAAGGTATTTATTTTTTAATTCTCTGAAAAATTTAAATACTTATTTCTAAACATTTCTTTTCAAAATATTTCCCTGGTACTTAGGCAGACCCACCTACAGACAAACCTACATACTTCTATGTACATATAGGATTATACATCAGGTATAAATTTGAAGATTTAAATTGGTCAGTCTAACAAGAAAAGAATCAGTAAGAATATCTATTAAGAGATTAATTGAAAAGATTTGCTTATGTGATTTGAAAATCTGGCTACTCAACTTTGACATTCATGGAACCCACTCTCAGGAAGGGTAAGCTAGAACTCTGGGGCATGGGTAGAAGCTGCTAGTCATAGGTTGAATATCTTTTTAAAAATTATTTTCTTGGCCAGTTTTGCTTTTGTGACTTTTTAGTTCAATCAGACTCATCTCTATTATTTAAGATAGTCTTGTTTTTTGAAAGTCAACTGATTCTAGAATCACATGCATAAAATATCATCAGGGACACTCCCAGCTCAGTGTTTGAATGCCAGAGAGATTTATTTGAGTCATTTTGACACACTGAAAAGACCATCACGATGTTGAAGTGGAATGTTTAGAGATTGTAGAAGCAGCATTGGACTTTGGGAGTCAAGAACATAGCTTAGATTGAATATGCGTTCCTATAATTATATGCTAATTATATTTTCTAAGTCTTTCTCAGTCATCTTTCCTTATCTAAAAATGTACCTGATATTAAACTTTTCCACAATGTTATTGAGATGAAATAAAAAAGTCCAAATATAAAGGCTTCCCCCAAATTTCATTAGAAATTAGATTTTGGAATTATACTCTCACCTAGAACTCCGTATTTTTCTTTAAAATAATCAATTCAGTATGTAATTTTCTATATAATTATGTTTGTTTATATTTAGTTCTCTTCCTAGTGAAGATGGTGCATACTATATTTCTTTTTTGTTCACTATTGCATCTCTATAAATTTTCTCCCAGCCACGTCATTCTCTAAGAACTCCAATAACAAGTTACATTCAGAAACATACATAAACAGGCCTTGAGCTTTTTTGAATGATGAGGTATTTTTTAAAAAGCTGGCTGAAAATAAAGCATCGAACTCTTCTGACCTGGAATTAATTTGTTTGAATGTAAGCATTCCAAAATATTCTGAAATCTCTGTTTTAAGCTGTAGCAATGTAGAATATGCCAGTTTATCCAATTGGTACAAATGATAAATAAACATAAAATAAATGAGCTCTGTTTTTATCGTCTCTGAACCATAAAATGCAATTTAGAATTTGTATTTTCAAATTAAAATAAGAAATAATATATAAAGTAAAACTGGAAGCTAACCAGGATTGAGGAGTCTGTTTCCTACCCTACAGTGTAAAATCTGTTTCCTCACAGAGTGCACTGACAGCTGTCACTGCAAATCAAAGGCTCTGATAAGTAGAACCCTCTTCGTTTTGGCAGTGCTGACATGGTTCACAGAAGATTATATCTGATAATAGAAATTCAAAATAATGACAACTTTGTTGCCTCTTGTTCATCCCTTGGGCTGAGCACCCAAAACCTATTTCTGTCCCAGAGATGGGATTTGTTGTAGGAACATCAATCAGAAAAATGTCTCCTGATGCAAGGTTATTTATGTCAACACCTCAACCTTCTTCAGCACTGCAAGGTTAAGAAAACAACCCACCAGGAGGCACAAAACCTGATTGAATTTGCTCAAGGTCATGTCACTAGTCAGTATCAGCACTGGACATGATAGCTCTACTCCCACCACCCCCTGCACTAATCAGGACTGGATTTTCCATCTTGTGTTGGAGCAAGAGGTCAAAATCAGGGGTAGACAGTGTTACATCCTCTTTTTTTTCCAGATTATCATTTTTTTTCTTTATTTAGAAAAGAAAGAGAACTTAAATTATGTTAATGATAAAATAAACCTAAAAGTTTCTGAGAAATACAAGAAAAATAAAAAGTAAGAGTATGAAATCACAACTAAAATGGTGGTATTGGAAGGTTTAAAAAAAAGTTGTTCTTCTGGATGGTGGGGTACAAGAAAGCAATATGAATCAAAGGTTCCCTTTTTTTTCAGAAAGCAATATGAATCAAAGGTTCCCTTTTTTTTTGAGAAATAAGGTATCTGTGTTCTAAAATTGAACTAATATTTTTAAAATCATTTAGGTGTTTATAGTACAGAAATTTGTGTTTGGGCTTTTTTGTACACTGTAGACTATCTGAGTGTATTTATAACACAACAAGATTTACAAAAAAACATGATTTTGGCAGAAATATGCCTCATATAAAGTAAAATGAACCAATGTTTTGCATGGAAGCACAGGATAGACTGTCTCACAAATTGATTATTTTTGAAATGCAAATACTCTTTCTCCTGGATATTTCCTCATGTTTAGTCCACCAAGCTGCATTTACAGATGGTTGATTACACAGTGGTGTGGTCATGAGTACTTTCTCCTAGTTAGCAGAGGATTCACATCAAATTAGAAATCTGAGTGTGTTTTACAACCTGTTAAATGAAGATCATTCTACAGGTTAGCCTTACCTTACTTCTTACTGTGTAGTTTTGAGATAGAGAAGATACTCTTGAGAACTACATCTCCTATATATTGCTTATTTATTCTATCAATAATTAATTTTCATAAACCTTGCCTTAATATATTATCTTCTCCTTTGAAAAAACTTCAGTATTTTATCCTCTTGTTTATATGCTGCATGGTTCTGTTCCTTCATGTCAAGTACACAATTCAGGTGTGACTTCTTGGGATTCCTTGCTAAACCAACTTATTCATTTGCTTAACATTTTCTGATTTTCTTTACTGTAACCTCATGTTTATGCAGCTCAGCATTGTTCTAAATTGAATGTCATTTTCCAAACCCATTTTCCTAGAATTTTCATGGAGTGAACCAATATTATCTCCTTCTTCAAACTCAGTGTAAATTGTCTTTATGTTTTTTGATACCACGCCATGTGGTAAAGTTGTGCCTCAATTTGTGTCCTGAGAATGCCTGAGTGAATTTGGGCTTATAACTTAGAGTATGGGGTTTCAGTCATGAGTCTATCCCCAACTCCTTGTGACCTTGTGATCTGGGGAATTACCTCAATAATTAATTAATTTAGACAAATATGTATCAAATATTTTATAAAGAACGCAAAACTGAGAAAAGCTTAAGTCAGTGCTTGCACTTAATTCACAGCTCATAGTAAAAACAAATGCAGAAACATCCTCAAAGTGCCTAATGGTAAATGAAATCCAAGTAATGCATATGGGACTACTGCATAGATCCAGGTGAGTCCTGTCTTACAGGTTTGTCACAGCAGCAGGAGATACTTCTTCAATTGGATTCTAGAAGTTGAATTTTGTTCCTTTGTCAGGTAGACAAAAAAGAAATGGATTTGGAGTGAGATACATGAACATTTTTGGGGGCAAGAAGGAGAAAGTGTGGAAATGAAGCTAGAGAAATGTAAGAACATCAGATTTCAAGGCCATGACTTGATAAGAAGTTGGAAATCATGGCTCAGGATTGCACAGCTGCTGTCACCTGTGATCTGTACCACATTTCTCTCCCCTGAATGACTTGGTCTCCATAGTGAATCAATCTCTCCTACACTGTCAACTTTGGAACCCTCTATTTTCATCATCATCAGAAGCATAGATATATCTATGAATTTATTTTGCTAATATTTTGACACAGCACATCCTCGGCAAAGATGACCTTCAGATACACGAGGTACAGGTATCTTTTCTTCATTAATGTAAACCAGAGTCTTGTATATACATGATGAATGTATTTTAAAAGAATGGATGTCAGTCCATGTAGAACAGAAGCATATAAATAATCCATCATGCAGCAAGAGAGCTGCATGATCCTGTTTCTGTTTCTGTTCTAGAATGACCACAGCAATGGCAGTGTGAATGGAAAAGAGCAAAGACATGAAAAAAAAATGAGCAAGAAAACAAGATAGTTTCTTAATCCAGGTACTATAAGGTACTGCAGAGTAAAGACCATGCCACGTGTGGAAAGGAAAGGTTTATTGGTCCAGACCGCAGGGCCATCACTCTTTTTGGGTTCAGAGTGAAGCGGCTTGGCTGAATTGGGTAGTGGGTTTTATAGGAGGGGCCAAGCCATGGGGGAGGGAGAGAGAGTCTCCTCTCTGATTATCTGCGATTACCAAATGTAACA
The DNA here is from genome assembly GCF_047511655.1 of Castor canadensis. Classification (NCBI taxonomy): domain Eukaryota; kingdom Metazoa; phylum Chordata; class Mammalia; order Rodentia; family Castoridae; genus Castor; species Castor canadensis. The sequence continues at coordinate 126,813,863 of NC_133386.1, forward strand.
GGTCCACATGCCTGGCTAGATGAGTAACTGGAAGTTCCTGAGTTGTTTTGCAAGCCGAGAAACAATCAGGGAGAAACAAGTGGTCATAAATCAGAGGGTCTGGTTTTCGGTGCTAGGCTCTCATCCTAAGAATGCTGGGGACCTAACAGGTACAAATTAACAAATAATTATTTTTTCATAAAATGGTTAATAAAGATGCACACTGCAACAATAATGAATGTCAGGCAACTGGAAATTTAGCTCATTACTACAAGCACCTTAATCTTTCTAGTGATAAAGTTTCTGACCTACTAAGAAATTAATTATCTCTAAAATATTGTGTAGTTCTAAAAGTTCTATGTGCCAAAATACTTAAACCAAGTTAGAGAAGGTATACAGAAATGAAAATAGAAATGGAAAGTTTCCAAAGAATTTCATACATTATGTAATAGGATACATTTATCAAATATATAATTTGTATTTACTGATCAGCCTTGTATTAAGTTATTCTTTTCATTCTTGAATCATGCCAGTTTCTAGTGCACCAGATATAAGTAAGCAAATATCCTTATACTTTCTGGCAGGCATACCCATCATGTCTGAGTGTTCAAGTTGTATACTATATAAAGAAGGTATACTTAAAGGTAATACCATTCAATCTTCCACAAGAAAATTTTGGGCTTCTGGCCAAGGTGTGGAACTAGAGAATTGTCTCATAAATTCAGCTTGTAGCCATTCATGTTCAGCTGTGCCTTTGTTCAGGAAAAGTATACTGAATTATTTTTATACAGAAAAAGAAGACAGTATTCATCTATGATTAAGAACTAACACTATACCGGATATGAGTTAAGAGGGTTATATGCTTGAATGAATTTATCCTTTATAAGACCCCTCAAAGTAAAAATAGTGATATCCTGGTATCACATATATATCATCTGCGACACTAGCAATATCCCTAGAGTTCAACTGGGATGAACAACAATTAAAAAAGGGTGAGGGGATTGAGCATCATAGGAGTTCAATCACTTACCTAAAGTACATTAAATTAATTGGTGAAGGTATAGACCATTCTCCAGGATGACTGACTTCAAAGTTCTTCTTCCATGCATTCCTTCTTATGATGCAATATATTTGGAAGCAGGAGAGTATCATTTCATGAGAAAATACAGTATCCATGGGAGTTCTGTAAGAGGCACCCTATAAGAGGTCCAGGAGAAGACCATGAAGAGGAACATGGGTTCCTATTAAACATGTTATAATCTGTTCAGCTGGACCGACAATGCTGGGACAGATTACCTTTAACATCAACTTTTGTGGCATCTGGTTTTGAAGGGAGGAGCTAGGTTGTGATGAGAACTTAGACAATATCTTTCTGAAAGACAAGATACACAAAACCAGAGGAAACTTTCTAATATCAGCAATTCCACATTCCATAAGTATCCAGAAGTCCCCCCATACCAACCTGTTTCCACCCTGATGTAAATAGATAGGCTTTGGGCCATTTTACCCAGGTTTGAGTGTAGGATTTCTTCAAAGACACTCTGCCTTCCCAAGTTAACCTACCTATCCCAGCTATTGTGATTACCTTGAGTGATCACTTGATCACCTGGAATAAACAGCAAGTTACATAGAGCTGATAAAAACAGGGTTATAAAAGAGATAAAAAAGCATAATCAACTGTGACACAAAGATAGCCCCCCAATTTTTTTTCAGTTATACTATTGATGCAGGCACATGATCTATTGCTGACCCTTCTCCTCCACCCACCAGACTGACAAGACAGGACCTATTTTCCTTGTTGGTCATATTTACCAGCCAAAACATACCAGATATCCCAGTGTACTGAGCATCAATCACCAAGTTAAAGAATGGGCCTTTACTGTCAGCACACAATCATCTATCTTTTATATATAATTAATTTTTAAAGAGTGCTTCCCCTCAAATTGCTTGTGAGCATAAATTTGATGTGACAAATTTAATGAATCTTCAATTAAGAATATATTGTATACCAAAAAAGCTTCAAATGATCTGTTTAACAAGTGGACACTGAGTTCATTTTTAGGAAGTACTTAGGCTTTGTGGCAGTTTGACTACAAGGGGAAAAAGGATTAAGACAGTATTAAGGCAGCACTTTACAGAGGGCAAAGAAAATGTTAATTGCACATAGGAAAGACTAACAGAGCTTGGTGTTGGAAGGGAGGTAAGTGAGAGTGATCAAGCACCTCCTAATACATCTTGACGAAGCATTCTGGAACTTAATTTACACATTTCAAGTGTTTTTAACACTAGCATTTAAATTATTTACAAGATTTGGCTGTGGTTCTGCATCTAACATATGATCAGGTTTTACAAAAACTGTTTCTTCACGAACTTTTGCTTAGTCATAGTGATATTTTACCTTGATAAATTTCTAATGTATATACATTTCTCATGTACATACAATAAGATCAATGTCTCTTTTTATAAGAAGATATAGAATATGTTTGGCGCATCATAGCTAATTCAGTGATAAGTCCTATTATGAGTAACCTATAAAGGATTACCCAAATCAGAGCGCTTTCCATCATGAAATAGTCCCTAGTCCAAACCACATTTCCATCTTTTCCAGATAATAGCAATGCATTTCCATGACTGAGATCTTCTCTTTCTCTCCATCTATAAAGAACAGCCAGAGAGGTCTTTTCAAAAGATAAATCGTGTTCCTCAATGTTCAAAACTCTCCAGTGGTTCTCACAACATTCAGATGAGTATTCAAACTTGTGTTTCACTCTGTTGTTTCTAAATCTCATTTGTTCTCTGTCTAGCTCACCTTCCAAAGGCCACCCAGGATCTTATGCCTATGCTCTTTTCTATCTGTTGTCTCACTTTTATCCTCCTTTTTCTCAAAGACCTCCTCAAAGAATAATCCTTCAGGAGCCTCTCTAAAACATCTTCTCTTCTTTCCTTTATTCTATTTTTCTTTATAAAGTATCACTACCTGAAATTTTGTATTAATTTCATGTATTTGCTTCATGAGGGAAGACTCTATAGTTTTGTCACCCACACCATCCATTTATTGTTGAGTCAGTTAACAAATAAGATGTGGGTTAAATGAAATATTTATTATTATTTCAAAAATGACTTAAAAACTGATAAAATACTACTTTTCATGCATGCTACAGATACTAAAGGTCAGGGTGGTAAATCATAAAATTTGTCAAGTGAAGAGAGTCTGGAAAATGAGCGAGGGGTTGCATAGATACCACGGTTACCATGGCAGAGTTAACATTGATAATGATGGCAGTTGTCATATGGGAAACACTATGTTAAGTCCCAGGAACTTTGCTAGAGGGGTTATCTACATTGTTTCTCCATCACAAAAATTTTATTAGGACAGTGGGTCTCGTTAAAGTGGCAAGCCTGAGGCCCTAAGTTCAACTCCCAATACTACCAAAATATAAAAGGCAATATTATATTCATTTCACACATAAATAAACTGACGTTTAAAGGGTATACAGAGTCTCAGATAGGACTTGGTATTATCCATCTTGAACATGCATTCCAGGTTTGTCTCAGATCAATGTTTGTATTTTATATTTTCCTGCTATTTTTTAAAATTTATATCCTATTCTAGGATGATTCTCTATAAATATAAACAAAGCAGAGCACTGAATATAGTATGTTTTCTTTAAAACAGATGTGGCCTTTAAGTCTAACTAGAATACTGTTACTAATTAGACAACAAATACGTAAATTGTTTTGTGTGCAACTTAGTTTTCTCATGTATAAAACAGTGACTTGTCAATGTTGTGTGAGTATTAAATTAACTAATCTGTGTAAACTGCTTAGAAAAAAAGTTTATAACATAATGATCAGTCCCTAAAGACTCTCACTTCCCTCAACCCGGGCTGAAACGATGGATCCAATTAGGATTCAAGTTTGCTCATTGGATACTTACTATACATTTGTCAAAGAATGTAATTTTCTTCTCAAATTCAATATGTAAGTAATCATAAACAAATATTTGTAAATATACCTTTGTGAAATAAGAATGAATTTTTAATTTGGTTGAGTTCAGAGTTTTAAATAAAATACAATTCCAGATAGTACATTAGTAATTACAGGTCCTTTATTACTTAAGATGCATTAGTACCCCTAACAAGTTAGGAATATTATTAAATGATGAATATAGAGTAATAATGACTGCCAATTATATAGAAAAACTTACTGGTCTTATACTCTATTTAGTTTTTCTTGTAACCATTTGTTTTTCAGTATGTTAATCCCCTTAATCTGTTCATGGAAACTCATACAGCTCTTTGGAAAGGAAACCTGTAGTCCTTTTTGCTAGTATCAGTTTTTATTTTCTTTTTGCTGCTGTTAGCTTTCCCCCAAACAGCATTATAGATCTTATTTCTTTTTGCATTATTGTTGTTGATCTTTATTCACTGTAATAATTTTTTTCATCCTTATGGACTTCATAAAGTCACAAGATTCAAAACATGAACATTTTACATGGCAAATTTTCCCCAATGCTGCTCCCCAAAAGCGAAGTTGTCAAGGTTTCAACTTCATCTTAGTACTGTAGGGAGGTGGTGGGAACTTTAAAGAGGTGGAACATAATGAGAGGTTTTAGGTCATTGGATAGGGGTGACCCCTAGGAGGTTGAAGGCCACCAGTCTCTTTCCCTGCTTTCATGGTTCCTATGAGGGGAGAAGCCTGTGTCATCCCATGCAACTTTCCACCACGTGCTGCTCACTATATCGCAAAAGCAATCAGGCCAATTGACCATGCACTGAAACCTCCAAAACTTTGATCCAAAAGAAGTTAATGTACCTCTATTATTCATCAGAGTAATGTAGATCTGATTAACACACATAGTGATGCATATTAAGAAAAACTTGAGCATGATACATAAACTTTCATTTAATATAACATTTCTACCATTGCTGTCCTTTCATTATGTATCATTTCCTAGTTTATTTTTGCTCTGGGTAATACCAATATTTATATTCTAATAAATTAAAAAATGACCGCCATACTACCTCTTGACCAATCTCTACAGTAAAATGTTATATAAACTTATTTTTATCTCAGTAACTCACTAGGATTCCATTGACTGATGAAAATTACAGAAATTCTAGATTAAATAAAAAGATAATGTCATTATCATTCACTTAGTTATACAGGGCATAGGTCATACAACTTTATCTGCAATGTTCAAGATAGTAAATGTTTTGCATTTATGGTTCACATGATGTTTGTTCAGTCACTCAACTTTGTTGTGGTGGTGTATAAGCAGCAATAGATAATCCATAAATGAATAAGTATGAATCAGTTGAATAAAATTCTATAAATGAGCACCAACATTTGAATTTCATATCAAATTCACCAATCAAAAATATTATTCTTTTGATTATTTTCAATGGTAAAAATTTATTCTTAAGTCACAGGGTATAAAAAAAAATCAATAGAGTAGGTGGACTGGATTTTGTCCATAGCATTAGTGAGCTGACTTCTGAAACAGATTATCTTCTCTTTCAGATATTTGATAGCACCATCATGCTGTATATATATATCACATACATATTATTCAATGTATATAGATACAGTTATCTATATATGTAATATATGTACGTATACATATAGACAGTTCTATTCTTCTAAAATACACTAAGTAATCTACCTAAATGTTTTTAACAAAGGAAGCTGGTACAAAAAATCTCTATTACTACTCCAAGGAAACACATAATAGTGTTAATTAACAAATTGCTTTAAAAATTAATCTGTAACTATGAGGTTATTCTAAATGAAACTTCGAAGTAAGCAATGTGCCCAGGAGTAGTGGATTTGAGTTGGATCTGAAGTATAATCTTTTCTTTGCCAATCATACCCAGTCACAGGTCTTTTGAAGACCTGACAAGTAGACTTGGAAAGCCCGGGTCGTTTAACAAGTTCAGGTCATAGAAAATGAGCTACCTGCATAAAGACAACTTTCACACAGATTCTAGTGCATAGACAAGTTCTATTTTACAAAATGGGATTCAAAACTTGCCCTCAGGGATAGGAAATACCTTGTGGTAACTTTCCTTTCTCCCAGGGTATATCACCTAAGGAAAAAAATTATTACACTATGTATTTTACATGAATAGTTATATTATTCACATTCACATTATTTCATAGAACATGATCAGAATAACCACATATCACAGTAGATCTAAAACAATCCTGCTTTAGGCTATAAAGACTTATTTACTTATATATTTTTGTTTGGGTAATAAATTACATCATTATATATAAAGCCACACATTGAGCAATTAACAAAAATAGAAATCAAGAACTAAAGAAAACTTCACACCTTGAACTGAGGTAAATTAAAATTTGTCATTCAATAACTCAGAATAGAGAAGACAGCACACACACACATGAGGACAGACATGTGTGAGTGCAAAATTCCTCAGGTTAAGTTTACAGTAAAGGAAATTACAACACAACATGAAACAACCTGTGATGAAGCAGAAACAGTCAACATAACAAATAGGAGAGTTTATGATATAAGTAAAACTAATAAACTGAAAAAGGATAGTTCAACATATTCAAATATACAAAGAAGACTAGAAATTTTACCAAGAATAGGATAAAAATCCAGTAATATGAATATTAATCAAATAAAGTTTTTAGACTGAATACATAGTTATTAAAAATAGTAATGCAAATTAATGACCTAAACAGATCAGAATGTCTAGAGGCTTTAATTGAAGCAAATGGTAAAACTGAAGAAATACAGTTCAAAGAAATAAGAGACAAAAAATTAACTTGTTTGACACTAAAGATGTTATGAAAAGTCCCTACATATTTAAATATTGAATGACATTTCAAGAATTGAAGAAAGATAGGATTCCTAATGTAGAAGAAGCACATTGAATACTGACAGTAAAAATAGAAATTCACATAAGACATCTCACAGTGAAAATGTACAACATTAAAAAATTGAAAATAGTATAAGACAGATTACTGCAGAGTACTAATAATGAGAAAATAGATTGACGATAGGCTTCTGTCAGTAATAATAGGTGGTATAAGAACATTGACTGATCTCTTCAGAGAACTTGAGAAAAATAATGGCTAACCAACAATTTTACACAAAGCTGAATTATTACCCAATAATGTCACACTGAAAGTCATGTTAAGACTAGCAAGATTGAGAGAGTGAATTAATTCTTGGCTGACATTAAATGATCCAATAAATGGGATTAAGGAAGAAGAATATTGAATGCAGAATGAAGGAGTTCAAGTTTTAGTAAGTACATTAGTAAATATTAAATTTTCTTAACATAAAATTCTTACATATTGAACTTGAAAACCTTTGAACTATTGTTGCAAATACCCTTGATTAAGTCACTGATAGCTATGAGATATATAACCTAGCAAAAGGATATCTTTATATCCGTGTATGTTTTATTCTAAATATTAATTTTCCTCACTCCCTCCTCAAGCACACTTTCTTTTGGAGATGGAGTCTTGTTATGCTACTTAGAATGACCTTGAACTCCTGGACCCATATGTTCTTCTTGCTTCTGTTGGTCAAGTAGCTGAAATTACAGGTGTGCTTCTCCAGGTCTCATTACCTCAAGCAAGTATACATGCACATTATCTATCTATCTATCTATTTACCTACCTATCTAGAATATGTATATACATACACACATGTGTATATACAACAGAACTGTCAGAAGTTGTGTGCTATTGCAATAGCAGTATCTGGGATTTAAATTCAGGTCTTACATATTTACAAAAATAGTTTACTACTTAAAGATCCTGTAACTGATTATGACAATGATGCATGTCCATCAAAGGTCTGTTCTATACCTGACATTGTATAATATTACAACCTGTGACACTGTAAAAGTATCAACAACAATCTTAAGTGTGGAAGGTGAAAACTATGGGTATTTCTTATGAAACTAACATCACAATGATATATCTGTATATATATGCATATATACATTTAATAGATAATAATTAGTTAATTTATCTACATATGTGTGGAACTGGGGTTTGAACTCAGGACTTTGAATTTGCTGGATAGACACTCTACTGCTTAGCCATGCCTCGATCCATTTTTAATCTGGTTATTTTGGACATAGCATCTCAGGTTTTGCTCAGTCAACTTGGCACAGCATTCTTCTATTTTAAACTTCTCTTATTGCTGAGATGACAAGTACACATACCTCTCCCAGATTTTTTCTGTTGAGATGGAATCTTCTTTTTGTTGAGGAAGGGGGAGGGCTGTGCTCTCCTTGAACTGCAGCCCTCTCAATCTCAGCCTCTCAAGCAGCTAGAATTATAGTCATGAGGCACTGATGCCCAGCTATGGATAATTTCTTTATCTTTTCCGTGCAATGTGGTAAGAAGCAGGCACATGCTGTTAATTAAGCACTTGAGCACTTTAAATGCTACTAGTGCAACTCAGATAATAATTTTTCTTAAAATTAGATTTAAGTAGTAGCTGGTGGCTATTGTTTTGGACAAGCTAGTCTGGAATTGTAGTTTAAAGTAGTAGAAAAGAGGGGAGTTTTGTCAGCTTATTAGGAATAAGAATCCTAAGAGCAGATTTATCCAATAGCTATTTACAGTTCCCCTTTTTGTTTGTTTATTAAACACAATTGTTTCTACAAAAATATTCTCAAAATCTTTCTCCTACAGAAAGAAAGAACATTACATAAGTTGGTTAACCTTGTTTTAAGTCTTAAATCACATTATATGACAGCCATATTAAACCATTTATTTATCTAAGCTTCCAGTTTCTCATTTTCATAATAGCAATGATAATAATAATCCCTTGTCCTCTTCACAAATTAAGATCATGCAAATTCTTGTGGGAATAAGGGAAATAGTATAATGTAAATGACACAACATGATGACTTGTGCTATATACTTAAAGTTCTCTCTCACATGTGGAATATAGACCTAATACAAATATAGCAATATTATGAAAAACAGATTATGCTAATGGGAGGTCACATATGAGATGGGGAGTGTAAAAGAAGAAAGTTAAGAAAGTGAATGTGGTTCATAAATTCTCTTTATTTTTATTTTATTTATTTACTGTTTTTCAGTACTGGGGCTTCAACTCAGGGCCTACACCTTGAGCCACTCCACCAGCCCTTTTTTGGAAAGGGTCTTTTTATTATTATTATTATTTGTTTTTTGAAAAGCTAGTAGTTTATATAGATAGATATATAGATATATAAATATTGATATATATTGTGTTTACATAGTCCACAAGTTAAATGCAGGTATCCATAAGAAGAGCATTAACAATAAAAATACAATCTGTGTGTAGCCAAGTACAGAGACTTAAAATGGTAAAACAGCAAAAAGGATCTCACAAAAGTACAAATATATAGTACAGATTGATTTATTTAAAACAGTTATTTTATTAATGCTTTGTTAAAGATCAGGTAGGATTAGAGGGTAAGAAACAGTATTGGGTAGGGGGAGCACCTGACTAGTTCTAAGGTTTTAGATACAATGCAGTTGATTACATATTAATTCAGCCATTACATCCTGGGGATAGTAGTTGGGGGGTGGGGATCAGTAATTTATCTACACGGAACTCCTACACAAATCAGATCCAGACCTCCCCAGTGCTGTTCTGTACTCCTTAAGACCCTAAAGCCACCTGGATGACAAAATTCCCATCCTTTCTCCACCCCATTCCCTATCCATATATTCCTTCCCCTAAGGTGCTGTGTAAGCTGAGAGCAATCTGCTCTCTGCAGCTGGAACATATACTGTTTTGACTACAGGGATCCTGTATGACTAGGAAGTTTGTAGGGGACAGCCTTATTTTAATACTTCAAGTTAGCCATAGTACAGTCAGTCTGTTCCCCAACACAATCTAGATTCTGTTGAATGCAAGTATAAAGCAAATAAGGGATTTACCCTGCCTTCAGCAATACCAGCAGCTTCCTAACCCTCACAGCTCACAATTACATGCAAACTCCCTGTCCAGGGAGTGGGTGTAAAACCACTGTATCATCAGTTCTTTCCCTCTCTCTGAAGAACCCAAGTCCCCCTGACAGTCTTAAAGATAGAATAAATGCTTGCAAGTTTGACAATAGGTAAAGGCACAAGGGCTGCTGCCACCACACACTGCAGACAGGAACCCAGTTTGGGGCCATCTTCACTGCTGGGCATTTGCAGTGGAATGACTTTGGGGTCACACAGACTTGGAGTTTGCAATCTACTATGGGAGGATCTAGGCTTATCAGGAGAACTAATAAATAAACCTTTAGTGTGAAAAGTGCATTTATTACTACTGTTCCTGCTGGGAGGGCTCAGCAGGGCAAACTGCACCACCTCTTCTTCTGCCCAGGCACTGTTCATAGTCTGCAGGTAAGGAGAGGGCAGCCACCTCTAACATCAAGGGCCAGTTCATCCAAGGCCCAGACAAGGCTTCTGGTCCAAAGATGGATCCTAGAGTTGAAAGAGCAAGTGACAGCTGCAGAGACCTAAATGCTTATTTTATTATTGCATAATATGGGAGACCTTTCCTACCCCAGGGAAGCTGGAGAGCGAGGACTTCCCGGCAAAGGGCTAATAGGTTCCTGATCAACATCCAACCTAGTAGGGTTAAGTTCTTCAACTGTAGTGTACACTTTTTCCCATCTGGAAAGTATTGTAGGTTCAGTATGGTTTAGTAAACTTAGCCCTAGGAGGTCAAGACATCTCTCTTAAAACTTGGCCACTGTCTTATTTACTTTGCTTCTAAGACTGTGGCCTAATCTTCCATGGCCAATTCATTAACTAGTTTATTTTTATTCAAATGGGCCAGGGCCCTTTCCCAGTCAACCCATGTCCACTTTCACCTACAATGTGATCACTCAATTCTTCAATACGCCTACTTGTTGCAAGTTCAAATCACACCACAATCCTGTGCTTCCCCTAAACCACCTATGGTAAAAATAAAACTAAAGCCCACTGGAGAGCTATTTCAGCCAAACTTTAAACCCTCTCCTAATACCAGAATCCACATAACTGTAACTAGATGAATCTCACTGAGATGCTGCCACAGAGTCTAACATGGTTCCTCCTCACTCAGTTTTCAAAACAGGATTCAAGGTACCACAAGGAAAAGAAGTTAATACAACAGAAAATATCTACTAACAGGACTGCTATTTTCTCCCTCAAGACAAGCAGATCTTTGGAACCAAAGGGCTCCTAACAGCACTGAAGTCATATCCCTTTGGATTCACCAGCCCACCAGCAGCATTTCATACCAGCCCTATTAGACATGACTGTGATATGCAATAACACTGGCAGAACACAGGTAAGAAGGGACAAAGTGTCTGTATTTAATCTACATGGCTAAAGACATAGAAGGATAGAGAACTACAGTGGGCATCAGGCAGGACAGTGAGCAGACAGCATCAGTGACAAAAGCAGCACAGAGCAAAGCCTGTGGTGTTATGACCAAGAGTGCAGAAGTTTCAGTCCAGATCTCTGGGGTCCCCTCCCCTCCAGTACAAGTGTTCAGCTCCGAGTTCCCAGATCCCTTCCCCCACAAACCCTAATTTGATAGGAATGATGATCTAAGACTTAGGTGATTACACATCCTTTATCGGATTCCCTTTCTCCCAAACTGTATAGGCATTTCTGTACAAAGCCAGAGAGTTAGCAGTCCTCCCTCCTATCCCTTAGCTCTGAGAATAACCTATTAACTGGGGACAGGACTGGACAGCCTTTGTCAACTGCCCATTCCCCAAAAGCTGACACTTCCTATTAAAATGCTTAGTCTCTAAAACCATCCTCTTGTCTCTTGGAAACTTAGGTAATTTCTATAAAGAGAAATAGAGCATGCATTACTCTTATTTCTTATGCCTAGAAGAAAAGACTGAACCACAGGGAAAGGACAAGAGCAATGCCACAGCTCTGACCAATATTTAGAGCACTGAGCTTCTCTTCCTAGGGACCACACTTTATGATAGATACTCTGCAGCTCAGCAAAATCAAGTATTAACACATGCATGGCACAATATTAGGGAAACTGCTGAAAAAGCTTCACCAGCAAAAAACACAAAAGGAATCACAGCAGACAGGTCAGGGCTCAACTTGCCAAGGTCTCCCAACAATTTCTCTTTCCAGAGTTCAGTGGAAGGATCCAGGTTGGGAAGTCACAATAAGCCTGTGTGGAGGGTGATTTGACTTAAACTACTTGGCCTGTATCTGGTCAGATACAAGTATGCTCTCACAAATAAGCAGCTCAGTTGGTATCTGTGCTGGACATTTCTTGAGCATCTACTGTATGCATGTCACTATATTCAGTTGTTGAGCCTTCCTATGAGGAAGGATGCTTATATGAAACTCATGCACACAATAATCCCTAGGAACAAGTTGCTCAGAAAAGGGCCAGAGATGAGGCCTTCTCCTAAGGCTCTTATCTGAGGGAATTCGTTAAGACTCAACCCCACAAGCTCCTGCTGTAGGAAACTAGCCAGAAAAAGCAGCATTCAGGGAATTGGGGGACAGAAAAGGGAAAAAAAACATGATCTCAAATGCAGTACAAAGTTGGTATGTGGTTCCGACACAAACCAGAGACAAGTACTTGTGGTCAGGTCAGCAGCTTTCTTTGGATGGACTCCCAAAAGCTCACTGACCAGGTAACTGCTCTCAAGGTTTGCAACAGTGGAGTGTAGGGCTTGTAGCAAACAAGCCAGTCTAAGTCAGTCTGTTCCCCCAGGAGAACAACCTTTAGCACCTGAACACTAAGAATGACTCCATTCTCAGAACTTCCCCTCCCCCCCAGGAGGTAGGTAATATTATTTATCCCCATTTGGCAGCTGGGGAGGAAGTGAAAGAATGAGAGGTCAAACGATGTTGCCTAAAGTCTTTTGACAGAGCAGAGCTCAGACCTCAGAAGACTGGGACTACTGATGACAGGCCAGCCCTTGGCCAGTCCAAGTATATCTATAAAGGAAATGCCAGATCATACCCTGGGAGAAAACTAACCAGAGAGCTGTGTGGACAATACAGCCTTCAAGAAACTAAAGACCTCCACCCCCACCCCCCCAAAAAAGACCATTCACCCACCTGGGTAGGGGAGCCTAAATCCCAATACCCATTGGAATCCCACGATCTAGGTTGACAAAAGTTGTGGGAGGGAAAAAATGTGGGCTTAAGACATAGGGAAGCAAATTCAACTAAGATTAAAAATACTCTGCAGAGTAATACACCACCAAAAAATGAAAACACACTTCAGGTACTAAAATGTCAAAAGACCTTAGAGTAGAGGTGGTGGAGCCAGTACACCGAAGGACCCCAGACCCCGACCTCGAGGTCCAGCAGGTGATTGGTGCTTTAGCTTTTCAGGACTATCCTGCAGTGGCAGCTCAAAGGAAGGATGAACTCAGCCCTCTCAACTTGTCCCATCATACCCCTGACCATCAGGGTGAGGGATGAAGGTCAGCCAGGAACCCTACAGAGCTGGCAGAGAAAAATAGGCCTGTGGGTTCTACCCTCAGTCCCATCAGGAACCCGTGAAACACAGACCTTTACCCAAAACAATGGTTGTAGCCAATGGCAACCTGGTGCTCACCGGAACCGACTCAGGCGTACTGCCTGTGGGATCGGAGATCCTGGTAGCATCAAGTCTGGTCATGCAAGCCAGAGTCACCTTCCTAGACAAGGAGCCAACGCCGCCCCCTATTACCTCCTCTCACTTGCCCTCCCGTTTCATGAAAGGCGCCATCATCCAGCTGGCTACAGGGGAGTTGAAGAGGGTGGAGGATCTTCAGACCCAGGATTTTGTGCGCAGCTCCGAAGTGAGTGGGGGGCTGAAGACTGACTCTAGCACAGTCGTGGACATTCAGGAGAGCCAATGGCCTGGATTTGTCATGCTGCACTTCGTAGTTGGTGAGCAGCAGAGCAAAGTGAGCATTGAGGTGCCCCCCGAGCACCCCTTCTTTGTATATGGCCAGGGTTAGTTCCCTTCTCTGATTGAAATAATTAGTATTATGTGGGAGCAATTAAAACTAGCTACCCCATTGTTACAAGAGATATTTCATATCCATTCCCACTGTTTTCTCCACTCATTTCTCCATATGATTGAGTTAATTGTAATCAACAGCTCAATCTTGAATCTCAAAGAACTCAATAACAGCAAAGAAATAATTATAAATGTCAAAATGAGGAATGCTTAGGCTGGGCGTGCTGGCTCATTTCTATAATTTCAACTACTCCAGAGACTGAACTCAGGAGAACCTTTATTTGAGTCGTGCCTAGACAAAAAGTTTGCAAGAACCCATCTCAACAAACAAACTGGGCATGATGGGGCATATGGTGTAACCCAGGTACACAGGAATCATAGGTAGGAAGAACATGGTCCAAGGTCAGACTCAGGCAAAAAATGTGAGACCCTCTCCAAAAAATAAAGCAAAAATGGGTTGCAGCATGCCTCAAGTGGTAAAGTGGCTGCCTAGCAAGTACAACGTCCTGCACTTTGACCTTAGTACCAAAGAAGGGAAATATTTTAGAAAAATACATTTTAAAACTGCATAGTGGTTGGTGTCTGAAGAAGAATTTTCCAACTAGTAGAAGCAGAAAAAAATGTATATTATACTCTTGTCATATCTGCACATTTCATCACAGGTAAATAGTTTATTTATTATAAAGGGGAATAATTAAATCTTTATTTAATAAGGAGACAGTTCATTGTATAACAAGTCATTTTCATCCAACTAATATATTTGGCTAAAAGCAAAGTTAGTAGACTTCCTATTTTAGTAATTGTTCCAATTTGATTATAAATTATCATTTACTATTATAATTATAATAACTATATCATTATACATGGGATAATATATAATTATAAAATATTATGTTATCATTTACTATTTCTTACAGGATACCTAAATCTTTACGGGAGGTACATGAAAATATAAAGGTTTTCAAGAGTAAGTTTTAGTCTTTGTTTTCTCTAGGAAAGTCGTAAGAACAAGACTTAATTATGATGAAAATAGATTTATTGATAAAGAGGAATTTTCACATCAGTAGCATTGGGGCATTCCTACCTCACCCCATTCTTCACAAATCTTATTCATTATGCAACATTCAGGTATCTGTCACTGCGTTGAAATATTCAGGCTCCAAAAATATGTCTTATGCCAATTTTAAATAGAATGTTGGAACTTGAGCAAATAATTTCACATTCCTAACTGAATTCAAAACCATGGGCTAGGACATGACTTTGTTTTCAGAGAATTTGAAAAATTCAGTATCTTCTCATGGTGCTATTGAATATAACAAGTTGACTTGTTTTCTCTTCTCTGGGATATAAAGAAAGTTTCCTTTACATGTGGGTCATAATATATATATAATACTTAATCAAATTGAAAATATGAGGTATATGTTTCCCATCATATGTGCAAGACAGACTATGATTTTCTTGGGAGCCATATGGACCATCAGGAATGAGTGGTGCTAGGTGCAGCCTGAATAGCACCAGCTGCAAGTGAGCTTGACATCCATAGTTGAGGATGGTTTTTGAATGATTGGTTGAAACCAGTTTTTTATATGTCGTACATGACATAGTTATTACACTTAGTCTCTATTCTGTATGTTATTGGAAGCTTTTGAAATCTTTATGCAGAAAACCAAGGCAATAAGATTGTACATGAAACAATCTGTTGGAGCAGAAACAAAATGCAAAAGATTAAGATGGAAGCAAGTTAAAATATTGCAACATCTTTGTGGGATGTACTTGCATAGCTACAAACTTGCTCAGTCACACGTGTCTTCCATCATGTTGAGAATTACCAGTTGAATATGAAAATCATACTTATTCATTCACTGTGGGGTAGTAAAGAATATTCCTAGCTTCTTAACATAGGCTGAGGTTTGGAGGCTAAAACGAGTTGGGTAGATAAGTAATTAAATTCACCTAAGCATATTTCTATAAAGACAAAATCATGACATAATAAAAAGTATATAAACCTTAAAATCTTTCAGATAGAAGTATAAATTCCAGTCTTGTGAGTGTTGAGTTTTGAAAATGTATTGAATATTTTCTGTTTACTTATCTAAAGGATGGATTTTAACACATTGTCTAATAAAACTGTGATGAGGACCAAATGTGACACTGGATCAGTGTATACTGAGTAAACATTAGTCCTTTTCATCTAATATGGCAGCCTTGATATAGCAAAGACTAAGGCTTCATAGGTGCTGTTATGGATGGACTTCAACTTCATTGATTGAGGTGATATTATGTCCGTATCATATTTTAAAGGGTCAAACTTAAAAGAGTGATGCAGTGGGAAAAAGTCAGCATTTTGGACATAACTAATAATGAGGAGAAATCTTCTTTTGTATCCCTTAGTTTTAATCATAATGGTCACATTTTAGATTAAAAAATCCTGGTCCAAAGATTAGACTTCATTTTTGGTTGTTTGAAAGAGCAAGATAATTTTTAAGTCACTGTTATTTTGTTATCATTATATAGCATAAACCAGTCTGTCTTAATCAATGTAGCTTTTTTGACCATCCAATCTAAACTGGTCCCATTTATTTTTCATCACTCCCATTTTAAAAACACATGAATACATTTTTCAGTGCCCTGTGATTTTATTTGTTTATTCACAATCTTTGCCCCCCCCTTGCACTACTACCTTCAATTTAGATGTAAAGTCAGTGAGCACTGTGGAGCTTATCTGTCTTCCTCACCACTAGCAGAAATACTCAGAAAAGTGCCTAGCATATAACAGACAAATATGTATTAAAGAAGTGGTAAACACTGTACTTTTCACATCTGGCACATCTTGGTTCCACCATGCTAGTAACAATAAACCAAAGGTAAAGAATTAACTTTCTAAAGTATATTTGTGAAGCCTGTAGATGATGATGCAATGATTTCTAAGTGTAGGAAGAGTTAATTTCAGGGCCAGTATCTGTGAAGTTTCAAGTAGTTGATAGAAGCTGTATCAACCAGTCAGCTAGGATCAATGAGCAAATGTCTCACACTGTGCTGCTTACAGTGAGCTCAAGGCATCTTCCTCCTGAGACTACACAGAGCTCCTCCTCTGAGCCTGTCAGTTTCCTAAGACTACCTCCAACCTTAATCAAATCATATGCTGCAATGTTAATGTTTTTCTGTTTCTGTTCTATAAGAGGGATGTTCTTGAAGCATTCATATAACTTTTATTTCCAGCCCCCACTGTTGTATATAGGACCACAAAATGTGAAATGCAGAAGAAATTGAAAAAAAAAGTCATGTTCCCCCTCAATGATATATCAATCTAGAATTATGTTTTATCTTCTTGTAGCACTTAGTCCTGCATCTTGAACATTGTAAGAGATCATTAAATATTAATGTGAAGAAAGAGTGGAAATGTATAGCATCAGCATAGGTACAAAATGACAGGAGATAACTTATTCACTGACTTGCAGTAACTTCTCATGCAATAGGAAAAGCAAAACTTACATGTGGTCAACAGATACCTAAGAATAGTAAACATATAATACATCATTTAATTACCTAGCTTTAGACAAATACAGTACAAGCCAGATAAATGCATGAAGTGACTAAAATGAGTGGTAAAAATGAAAAAAATCAAAGCCAGTCTCTAGCAAGTTGTACATTTTTGGGTAGGTTATATGATAGAAAGGGAATTAGAATATGCCTTTAAATTGTTTAAAAATATTAGAAACATGTGACTCACTCTGCCTATCAATAGTATTCAAGCTGAGTGAGTACATCACATGTCAGCTTTTAATTCCTTCCATATTCATTACATAACCCCTACTGTAGCTCACATTTGGATCTTACCATAAAACTGAATAAAGAACAGGAAATTATGATTCATATTTTACAGAAGAGAAATTTTGGGCAACAGGAGGTTATATAGCCTTGGGTTTTAAGTAGTCAATTCCTGTGTCCTTTGTACCATATTGAACCATTTTATTGCAGACTTCATTTGGCCATAAGACTCAGCTTTAGGCTCATTCTCTTCTTCATTTGTTCCTACTTTCAGCTACTCTGACATACTCAGAAAACTCTACATTTCCTCACATAAGACAACTGTATTAATGATGGCCTCTCACATGGCTTGACTATTGAAAGTGCCATTTCTGAGTTTATGCTGGGTTTAAGAATCTCAAAAGGATGACCCCTTCCTTCCCTTCTAAGGAAATTTCAGAATTAGTATTTCAGAACTCACAATACAATTCTTTATTGTAGAAGAGGTCTAGAAACCATTATACAGAAGTTACTAAATGTCAGAACTGCAGAGGTAGGTTTATGGATTTCTTTAAAGAGCGTCTTTAACTTGACTAATTGGAAAGTGGAGATTTGCAGGCTTGTCTGCCTGTACAGGAGAGAAGACAGAGTCAATAGAAAGTGCTCAGGATGCGTGGGACAGTGATAAGCCACAAAGCACTCTTGGCAAATGAGCAATACGTTTAGTCTACTGTAAACAAAGGTGATAACTGAGAGTACAGCTTTAGGAGAGAGAGCCACAGATTTGGAGTCATCCTAAACTGATAGGAATCCTGACTCCATCAATTATTAACCTTGAGAAAGTAAAATAACGACTTAACATTCTGATGTTAATTTTAACCCATGTTAATCAATTCTGGGTAAGTGTATGGTAATATGAAAACATCTTTACTTTTATTTTGAAAATGAAAATAAAGAACATTTTAAATTATATAAACCCACAAAGGCAAAGAGAAAAAGGGAAAAAATAAAAGCAAAAACTATCAGGAACTGTAAAGTTGATAAACAACAAGAAAATTATATCTGAGGAAGCCAAATCCTAAACTAAAAAGCCATTGGATATACAATATGTAGTACACTTTCTTAAAAAGTAAAAAAGCAGAAATTTGATATCAGGAACTCTGGGGATAGGAGAAAAGGTGAAAAAAATGGGGACTGATTGGCAGTCTGTATGAGAAGCAGATATTCCCCCATTTAACCTCCCAAAGTAAGGAGTTTCTGGACAGAAGGCACCAACCATAGTTACTTCCAGGATGCCACACTAAAAAGAGAGGTTAGGTGTACATTTACTGAATATCGCAACACACAAGCTTCTTTGCACAAGTGACTTTTAGATATGTTCCAGTTTGGAAATTCTGTTTTAGGGAAATCTGACTAATCCAAAGGGAAGACATTGAAAAACCCCAGCTGAATAACTCTATACCACACTCACAATTCATAAGTCACATATACTGCCTCTAAATTTCTGAATAGCTTTCTAGTCCCCAACTCTGAAGTATAAACAGACAAAAGGTACAGGCAACTGACACATGTAAGAAAAAATATCTAAATTAACTAAAACTATAAAAGGAACATTTTCAAAAAACACACTGACAAGCTCATTAGCCCAAAAGAAGATACTGATTGTATTACACAACAAAATGCTCTAGAAATGTATGTTTAGAAAACAAAGAAAATCTATTAGTAATTATATGTACGCATTTTATATTAATACACATACTCATAATTTTTGTTTTATAAACCATGTATAGCTCTAGATAGAAATATTATAATGGAAGAGATAAAAATTTAAATATAAACTTTAAAGAATGTATCTGAAAGTGGAAATAAAAGAAAAATGGAAAGAAAATAAATGTACAAATGCATAGAAATTAGAAGTCAATTTTAGTGGTTTCGACATGAAAATCATAGGAGTTTCAAAAATTGCCACCAGAAAAATAATGCAAAACAGCAATGATCTGAAAAGGTGGGGCGGCTGGGGGGAGGAAATTTTAAATTGAATACTTTAAAAATTTTATGTCATAGCAAATATTTACTCTTTGATTGGAAGGGAACATTGAATAGCTATCAAAATAAATAGATCCAAGCTATATAGTGAATATCACATCAATATTTCTTCTTTTTTTTCTTGGCTGCTTAATTCACATCTGTGCAGAAATAAAGTAGTGAAACATTTCGAATTACTTTTGTTTTTGCATATCCAGTGATTCTTGTTTGTTAAACCTTGTTGAAGTATAGTTGATACATGATAATTGCACATACTTAACATATCCATTCATCCATGATAACATCACTACAGTCAAAGTACCAAGTATGTCTAACACCTCCAAAATCTCCTTGCATTCTCTCCTTTTGATTTTTTAATGTTTATGTTTGTTTTTTGTATATTAACAATTTTTAGCATGAACTATTTTCTTGTAAGTTATTTTAAAGTGCACAACACCATATCATTAACTATAGGCACTATATTTACAGTGGATCTCTAGAATTTATTAATCTTGCCTAACTTTATATTAATTTTGGCTTAAAATTCTCCAGTGACTTCCTATCACACTTAGAATAATTCAGTTTTACCTGTCAGCTACAAGCTTCTTCATTATCAGGCCCTTAATCAGTTCACGCTGGTTTCTGAGCAGATCCTTGAGTACACCAACCCCAGAGTCTTGACATTTGCTTTTTTCCATGCCCAGAATGATTGCTGTTCTATACATTTACATGTCCTTCTTCATGATGTTATTAAAGTCTCTATGCAACACCACTCTTCAGACTCTCACTGACATTGCTATCGTTATTGTACTCACAACTCTCTCTCTTACTTAATTCTGTATTATTTTTCTTCAAAGTACTTATTAGCTGAAACTATGAACCTGCATATTTATCATATATCTAAGAAATATTGTTTAATTTATTACTGCATTGATATCTAGAACTACGACTGACAAAGAGTAGGTACTTTATAAATTTGTATTGGACTAAGTAAAGTATTGGTAATTCTTTTCTACTTTCATCTGTAGGTTTTCATTTTCTCTCAATTCCATTTTTAAAACTTGGCCAAAACAATAGTTTTATTTTTTAATAGGTTGCTGGAGGAGAGTTCATTAGATTCTATCTATGTCTACCAAGGGTGGGGAGGAAAACTACAGAAATATTCCTGACAGGAGCACTAGGGCAAGAATGGCCAGAGGAAGTTTCTTTTACCTGTGTCCTTGTGCAGTACTTGGAATGTGGAAGGATCTCACAGGAAATGGCCTGTGTTATTCCTGGACAACTTAGATCCTAGGGGCTTGTTTTGTTAAATACTCAATCTTCAAACTTAACTCAGAGTTATTTGTACTCTATTATCTTCTGTGCTTAGACATTGAAAATATTGATGTCACAAATGGCTATTGGGGGTCCTTTTGCTGTATTTGGATGAGAGTCATAAATAAGCAAGGGTGATTTCCTCAGTGTTAGCCTCACAGAGCTCCTGAGTGCCAGATTTTGTGGGACAGGCTTTCAAACCACAGAGACTTCTAACTCTGGGACCCTGAGAACTAGGGACATATGGCTCCAAGCCTGGGAAGACAGAGGTTTATGCAGTACATGCTTGGTTCAAAGAAAGTCCTGGCACTTCTAAGACAGTGACCCTGCACCAAACAGGTGACTCTTCATAGCAGCTACTGTTACAGCTCTAGAGCTTTTGGTTTTAGGGCTCTCAGCTCTTGACAGTTCTCTGGAACTCTTCCAAAAACCTTAGCTTGCTTTCTTGGCTCTTTGAGGTTTCCTGACTTCCATACTCTTAGCTTTCCACCACCTCTCACCTTCCTAGCTCTTCAGCAGTCTTTTGTAATCTTTGCACTAATGCCAGGCACTTTCTGGAATTCTTCAACTACTTTCTCACTGCTTACTGAGCAAAGGGCTTATAGCCTTCAGTCTCAGGAGGCTTATAACCTCAGGAGTCACTGTCCAGCCTGTCTCTTGTTGCTGCTGACATGCCCCTGCTGGAAGCCCAGAGTTTCATCTGCTCAGCCTGCTCCACCTGTGATAAAGACCACAAGTAGACAATAAAAGAGTATCCAGAAGAAGCTGTTATTGGGACCTAGTGTTGTAGCACAAGATTCAAAAGGTGGATTAGTAAACAAGAGGGAAGACTCTCAGACTGACCTGAAAAAAAGCAGCCTGCTATATTATCAGAAAAAGTCCACAGGATGCATGTGCTCAGCTTCTAGTTGTACTGATCACAAGGTCCCATTACAAATTTTTTGCTCAGTTACTGAGGAGATGCTTCCTCTCCAGTCCTGAGTGACAGTAGCTAGCAGGAGGGGAAGGTCATCTCAAGTTTCCAGATGCTTGTTTTGGCCCAAATGAAGTGTAGAGTCAATGTAAGTTTTCTAGAACCACCATGACTGGAGCAAGGCTTCCTCAGGCAGAAGTCCTTATTGTCTTCCTTGTAGCTGGACTCAAGTTTCCTCAGAGTGACTATGGAACTTTCAAAGCAGCCAGGCTGCCATGATCACAGTCTGGCTGGTTGTCAAAGAAGAGTCTGCTTGGTTGATAGATCCTTACACAAGACAAATGAGCAGAAGGGAAGGGTTTATTAAACTGTGACTTTCTAATTTATTAAGTAGGGAGCAAAGTTCATACTTCCTAAATGTGGAATGTGTCACCCACTTCATGTAAACACCTATCAAGGCAATATGACTCCACCAAATTTTGACTTCCACATTAAAAATGCAAAACAGGAAGCTAAAATAGGTCCTTTCTGGGGGATGGAACCAGTGGGCAAGGAAGGATAATAAGGAAAGTAAGGAAAGGGTAAAGGAGGATGAATGTAGTGGAAAGATTATGTACTCATGTATGATAATGGAAAAATGGGACTTGTTGAAACTACTCCAGGAATGGGGGAGGGGAGAAAAAAAAGAATAATGGAGGTGGTGAGTTCAACTATGATATAAGAGCTTTTGTACATGTTACAGTGTATCCCCAGTACAACAATAATATAATATAAAAGAAAAAAATAGCAAGTATACACTGAATAAGAATGTTCCAGATGCTGTGGCACTAGAATCAAACAATCTTTATGGGGATAAAACCTATGAGCCAGAAAATACACTAACATTAGCCTAATTTAAGAAGTCATTGCATGTAATATCAGAAATCAGCTTAATAATAACTTTCTTCAAATTTCTGGCTTTGTATTGGCATATATTAATTGTAGAAACTAAGGAATCTCATTGAGACATTTCTATGCATGTATATAAAGTACTTTTATCATATTCAACCTTCTGTTACTATCCCTTAGTTCCCTTTCTTATTCTTTACCCCTTTCATATCACTAACAGTACCCCTTTTACTTCTTGTCTGTTCTCTCCCTAGATTCCACATATAAGAGAAAACATGCAATACTTGTCTTTGTGAGACTTGCCTGTTTTGCTTGACAATATGGTCTCCAGTTTCCTCCATTTTCCTGCAAAGGGCATAATAGCATTCTTCTCTGTGGATAAATAAAACTGCATTGTGGATGCAGGGTATGATAGCACATATCTGTAATACAAACACTCTTGAGGCTGAGGCAGAAGAAAGCCAGTGTAAGCTATATAGCAAGAACCAGTATGAAAGAACCAAAACAAAATACCCTTCATTATGTACATATACCTCATTTTCTTTATCCATTGATGGTCATCTAGGCTGACTCATATCTTGGATGTTGTGAACTATGCAGTGACAAACATAAGTATGCAGGTATCTATCTCTATAGTAATCTGATTTTGATTCTTTTGGGTATATATTTAGAGGTGGTATGGATGGGTCATATAGATTTCCATTTTTAATTTTTTGAGGCTCCACCATACTAATTTCTATAGTGACTGGACTAATTTGCACTCCAACTAACAGTGTATAATGGTTGTTTTTTCCCCTTACAAATTTAATAAAAGATTTTCTTGGGTGAAAAACAAAGGCCATAATTACTTTCATTGTATATATTAGTTTTAACATGTATCCTGTCTTGAATTTTACTTTGACATACTGTCTTAGGATGAAGGAAATGTATGTTTTGATGACAGAAGGGATGAATAATACCTACATGACTTGATAGGTAACAAATGATATATGGGAGAAGAAATAGTACCAATGAAAATGACTTTATGTTCTACAGTGAGTAAAGAGACCACTCTGAACAAAGGCAAGGGCCCTCGATTGAAACTGCTTGGTGATGCGTGCATCCGCTACAATGGTTTGAGAGACAGAACTGATTACCATCAACATTCAGGCCCTGTTTCCCCACAGTAGGGGATGCACACATAGAGCCATTTTCTTTGAAATAATGGGATTAGTTAGTAACCTTTAAAAAAAATTACAGGACTTCACATAAAATCCAGATCTGACTTTGAACAACTCTAGGTCATCATTTTCCTACAATAATTATTGAAAGAGAGCAGCATAACCCATGCACACTGGGCATGTGTATGGTGTTTGTTTGTTCACTGTCATAGTCCCCAGCCTCTCTCAACTGGTTTCTAGCCTGGTCCCTGTAGGTGTATTTATTTGCACTCTTAGTCTAAATGATGCATACTTCATGCTATTCCTCTGCTGTGTTTGGATGTTGTGTGATAATGCTGATCCCAATCCTTACTGTGTCTTTTGTCAAGCTACTTTGCTCCTTTATTGCTGTTTCCACCTATTTAAAATAGAATTATAAATAATGCCCACTTCATAGGATTATGCAAAAATTGAGTTATTTTCTATGATA
The DNA here is from genome assembly GCF_047511655.1 of Castor canadensis. Taxonomy (NCBI): domain Eukaryota; kingdom Metazoa; phylum Chordata; class Mammalia; order Rodentia; family Castoridae; genus Castor; species Castor canadensis. The sequence goes on from NC_133386.1 coordinate 126,838,327, forward strand.
AATTATTTAGAGCTGTCTCTGAAACATAGTAAATTTTCACTGCAACTATAATCGTGGTCATCATGATTGCTCATGGTGTGTTTAAGTCAAACTTTCTAAGCAAAACTTTCCTGATCATCCACACACCAACATGGTTTATTCTTTTTCAGCCTACATTGTAACTTGCACAAATCTCTATAATTCCTTAAAGTTAGATTAAATTTCATTCCTTTATGAAGTCATGAAATTATTATGTCAAGAACTGAGTTTTATTCATCTCTCCATTCCAAGAACATGACACAGTAAGTGTTAACATTGTATAAAATACATACTAAGTGGATTTTATGTACTTATTTTTATTTAGCATTGCAGATTAAACATTATACTTAACAGGGCATTAGTGTGCCTTAACACCAAATGACAAAGGTAGATTTCATCTTTGTTGACTAGTATCAAGTTAATTGCAGTAATATATTAACATCATGTTTATGTGTAATTTTTGTTACCAAATGCTCCTCATTTTACTTCAGAGTAAGAATTCAAAGCAATCATTGGCTTTCAAACTTTAAAATGTTTGCAGTGATTTCTGTGTTGTGATGGGGATGTACATATATTCACAGCCTATTTCACTGTATCTGGAATACAGGAAGCACCTTCTAAAAGGTGTTGAAGGAGTGAATAATTTAGTGAACAAATGTGTAAATGAATACTATTTTTTTGCTGGAGATTAACTCCCTGTTAAATACAACGGAGAGTCATTTCTCTATTGAACAGCCCTGGAGCAATTCTTAAGCCCCCTTTTCATGTGCTCATAACCATATTATGATTTTTGTAGGTTATTGTTTTCTCAGACCTGCAAGTCAAATTGCAATGTGTTCTGACCTGCTAGGTGCTCATCCTAATCAGTGGGGTAAGGGAAGAGGGAAGAAATAAAGAGCTTAGAAGACATATAATGTTATTTCTGAGCCTGGGCTATAAGCATCATTCAAAGTGATACTTGCCCACAGTGAAAGTTACACTTTTAAGTAGAACATAGTAATAGTTCTTATTGAATGTGAAATGAAAATAACCTTATACCTCTGTAGTGGAGTTATAGAAAATATAGTTAGAAATACAAATGGTGGTAAAGATACAGGAACTCAAAAGAGCTTTTTAGACACCTAATCAAAGAGACTTCCAAAGATTCCAGACATTTTATACAAAATAATACCTTGCATTTTGACATTAACATTGCTGAAGTGTTTATCAATCTGATACTCCAATCGACCTTGGGAGAAAGAAAAGTACTAACCTAACTTTTTTAGATGAGCTAACTAATGTTTAGAATTTTAAGTCCCTAAGTTTAATACATATTAGAAAATTTTCTCTGAAAAATGTATCACCTCTCAGTTTAAATAAGGTTGATGACTATTACGTCAACTGCTCTCGTATTAATGCCAAATGTTTCATATAACATGTTAATAATTTTGAATATTGTAGATACAATTTGTACAGAATTAGACCTTCTCAACTGCCTCTAATTCCTATAATCATAACTTTAAAATTCTCTGACACATAATGCATAGTGTAATTTCAGGTTCTCAGAATCTTATTCTGGGGGTTCATCGTAGGCTGGGTGTAACCTTCCCAAGCAATGCTGCCATTAACATTTATGTTAACCTCCATCAGAACCTCCTACAAATACAGATTGTTCTTCACTCATCTGTGTATGTCTTGATCTAAATAACCCTTATTGGTACTTGATTTACAATGATTGGAAATTCATTTTTAAAAACATTAGTTCACTGCAACTGTGCAGATATAAGAGAATTCCATATAGGGATGTCTGGCTATTGTCATGGCCTCTGATTAAAGCCTAGTTTCATAACCATAACAATTGTTTCTACATGTCATGGTTTCTCATAGTGTAACACTGTACATAAGTTCATAAGTGTCATATGGCATAATAAATATCACCCTATATTCCTCCATAAATATGAAAATTTCCCTCATTTGATTTATTTATTATTTTGCTTTTTAGTACCAGGTCTATTGGAGTATAATTTATATACAACAAAATTTACCTTTTTATGTACAATTGGATGAATTTTGGTAAACACTCCTAAAGACTGCTACCAGCAAGTTTTACATTTCTATCAATCCTTAAAATCATACCCTGCTCATTTTAGTCAAATTTCCCCTCTACTCCCAGCCCAAAAAAGTCACTAATACGCTTTTTAACTGCCTTTTTCAGGATGGTATCATAGTGAAAGCATTTTTGGTATGGTGTCTGTTTCTTTTATTTAAACATACCCATCTCCCATAAATGCTTATTCAACATCTTTTAATCTTGAAAGAGAGACCTTTCATTTTGCTTTTTTGGGGTACACTTTACATTTAAGGGGATGGACAGATCTTGAAATAATTATTTAATGAGTTAGATGTGTATGTATGTAGTTAATTGAATCCTATATCAATAATCAGAACATAACTAAAAACTTATCTTCTGTCCCTTGGTGATAGTCCCAATACTACCTCACCAGAGACAGCACTGATGTGATTTCTCTTCCATTAGTTTTGTCTGTTCTTGGACATCACGCTAGTTTTTATTTTTGTGTGAATGCAAGTCTCTTAGAGTTTCTTTTTCAGCACACTGTTTTAAAGATGCATCTGTATAGTTGTTCCTGTTGTATTATTTAATAAAATTCAAATGCCTTATCAGGATTTTCAAAGTCTAGAATACACTCTGACTCTGCCTAACCATGCTTCCATCATATTGGACTTCTAATGCTCCTGAAAAATAAAAATTGTTCTCTCTCTCCTCTTTCCTCTCTCTGTCTCTTTGTCTCTGTCTGTCTGTCTGTCTGTCTGTCTCTCTCTCTCTCTCTCTTTCTCTGATTGCTTTTGCTTACAGTCACTGTTCCCTCCATCCGGAGCAAGAATACCAGGCTCTACAGATAAATTTCCTTTGCAGACCTTGCATCCTAGCTCAAATTTCATCTCAGACATTTCTTTCTAACCACCTTATCATAGTGCTTTATTTATGATCTCTTATCAGAAGTTACAATTAGCTTTGGCCTTCCTCATGAGAATGCAACATCTGTAAGACCAATACCTATGCCTTTATTATTCATTTTTGTATCTTCAGGATTAGCACATTTACAGGCAAATGACAAGCATTTTAACACAATTTTTGTCAAAATATATTTTACTTTGAAGTTTTGATGTCTAATAAGTTCAACAAAACTTGTGCCACTTGAACCTAATGTTCTTTAGAACAAAAATTGGTTCTGATTATTGCTCCAATGTAAGTACCCATGCAAAAGATAATTACTTAATTTTTTTTGGTTACTTATATTCTTTTTTCCTCTTTCCATGTAGTTGAAGGTATTTTGAAACTTGCTATTCATCCCAAACTAGCCTCAAACCCACAATCCTCCTGCCTCCTGTTTGCTGAGATTACAGGCATGTACCACCATGCTTAGCTTACTTACATTCTTTACTGTAAATTACTTCATATTGGTAAATACAAGCATTTACTATATTATGGCTTGTTTGTCTTCCTGTAACACTGACATACAGGCTCTCATCTGTTCCTTAAGCCTGAAGAATTACATATTACTATTACAGATGTTTTGCAGAAGGAAACAACAGAGACTCAGAATGAGGAATGTCCTATTCAAGATTACTCATCTGATAACAAGTGCAGCCATGACTCGCATTCTGAATTCTTTTCCATTATTTCATGAAGACATACACTAGGGATCTTGGCAAAACAAAATTGCAAAGACGAGGAAATGAATTCCACAAATACAAACTTGTACAATCACTTTATTAATCCTATTTGAGAATCAGTACAGAATGAGCATATGAAATCAAGAAATCAAGAAATGCTACAAAACCAAAACTTTTTAAGTATTGTCATGACGCAAAAAATGCTTTGATTTTTGGAGCATTTTGGATTTGACAGGTTTTTATTTGTTTGTTTGTTTTGTAGCAGTAATGGGACTTAAACGGACCTTGCACTTATTAGGCAAGTGCTTTATCACTTGAGCCACACCTCCAACCCAAATTTCATATTTTTAGATTAGGGATGCTTAGTGGGTAATTTCTGTGCAAACATTCCAAGACTTTTTTTTAATCCTAAATTTGAATATATTCCAGTCTGAACCATTTCAGATTAGTAATGCGTAATGCAACACTAACCTTATTTTATAGAAACCCTGCAGTATTTTGAACTGACCATAGAAAAGAACTAATACAGTAATTTCCCCTTATTTATGGGGGATTTGTTCCAAGATTCTCAGGGGATACCTGAAACTATGGATAGTACCAAATCCTACCTAAGTACTGATGGTGATGGAAATAATAATAATAATAATAATAATAATGCAATATGTGAATGTGCTTGCTATCTTTCAAAATTTCTGATGCTCTTTCTTCTGGTGACGATGTGAATGATATAATGCCTCTGTGATGGGATAAGGTAGGGTGAATGATGTGGGCACTGTGATGTAGTGTTAGACTACTCTTGACCCTCTGACCATATATCAAAAGGAGGATTGCATGCTTTGTGTGATTGTGGATCTCTGACCCACAATAATGGCTGGATGTCAGGAGCAGATGATGTTGATGGTTGAAGATCCTTGATAGTTGAATGTTTTTATGCCAAAATCTTTTAGAAAAACTTTGTAATCAGAAGTTAGGTTTTTTTGTTGGTGTTTTAACTCATTAAAGTGTTGTGCAGTGTTTATAAGCCTTCAGTGATCCTATGGATGACTTGAATGCTACATTCCATCTGAGGATCTTATCCTGTAATGTTTCCTTCGATATTTGCATAATCCAAAATACTGGGGCCAATTTTAATACTCTATCTCTGTTTCTGCTTCAGTTTCAATTTCATTTTCCTTTGAAGAACTCACATAAAATCCTTCATCAACTTCTTTTCAAATGTAAATGATTTGCCTCACTTGTCTATCAAACTCTTAGAAATATTTAAGAAATTTACTACTTCACTTCACAATTACTTCCAGAAGTAATTTGTACTCTTTGCTTTACTTCACCCATTGCAGCTATGATGAGTGCTATTGCATCAGAAATAGTGAATTGTTTCCAGCACTGTGTTATGTCCAGATTAGGGTCTACATCAATTTCTGATCAAATTAGTAGGTGGGTGATTATGGCCTTGACAAACTCAGTAATAACCTCATTAATGGTTTAAAGAGACGACATTGCAATTGGTGGTAAAAATACAACTTTGGCTTTTATTTTCATAACAGGCAGATTTGGGATGACCATATGCATTGTCTATTATTAACAGGAATTCAAATTCAATCCTTCCTCTTCTATGTATTTTTTTCACTTTGGGGATGAAGTACTGGTAGAACCATTTCATAAATAAGGTAATTGTTACCTACACTTTATGATTATATTGCCAGAACAGGGGAAGAAGAAAATGTTTGTGGAGAATGTGTTTATTCTTTGCTCTGAATACCACATCCAAATCTGTTACTTGATTACCTGCCCATGCTATTCATTATCTTTTTCCAGAATAGCCTGGTTTCACCGTAATTAACAGCTAGCTTTAGATTATCCTATTTCCTTAATTAATTAATTAAACTCTGTCACAAATGTGGCAACAGGTGTTGTTTTTTATGTATTTTAATTCCAATACTATTTATGAATCTATGTCACTGCCCCTTTCTTGCAGTAGATTGCTTATAGTCCTATGTTTAGGGGACTCTCTTACTGAGGTTTTTGTAGAAACTACATGATCTCTGGAGCAATATGTTACAATCAATTATAGTATGTTTTCTGTTCATGTCCTTCACCAACAAATTTAATACCTCTCCCATCTTAACTAAGCACTTATCAAGAATCGTGGCAATAATTTTTTCAGTTTGAGGAGTGACAGAAAAAAATAACACATTTATTTTTATTTGTTATTTTTTCATTAATTTATTCACATGTGCATACATTGTTTAGGCCATTCCTCCCCCCTGCACCCACCCCCTCCATCTCTCCCCACCCCCCTTGCTTCCAGGCAGAACCTGTTCTGCCCTTACCTCTAATTTTGTTGGAGAGAAGACATAAGCAATAATAAGAAAGACAAAACATTTTTGCTAGTTGAGATAAGGATAGCTGTACAGAAAGACTCCTAGCACTGCTTCCATGTACAAATGTGTTACAACCCAAGTTGATTCATCTCTATCTGACCTTTTCACTAGTTCCTGATCCCCTTCTCATATTGACCTCTGTCACTTTAAATTTTCTATATGAGTTCCTCTACAGTGGGGCCAAACACTTTCCTGTTTTGGGTTTCCTACCTATCCCCTACATCCTGTATGTGTTCTTCCTTTAGCATGTGACCCAACTCCAACAACATTGCTGTATTTACCCTAGATCTAAAGTTCGCATATGAGTGAGAAAATATGATTTTTGATATGTTGAGCCTGGCTAGCCTCGCTCAGGATGATGTTCTCCAGTTGCATCCATTTACTTGTGAATGATAAGATTTCATTTTTCTTCATGGCTGAGTAATATTCCATTGTGTACAAATACCACATTTTCTTAATTCATTTGTCTGGAGTGGGGAATCTTGGCTGTTTCCATAACTTTGATATTGTGAATAGCGCTGCCATAAACATGGGTGTGCAGGTGCCTCTGGAATAACCTGTGTCGCATTCCTTTGGGTATATCCCCAGGAGTGGGATTGCTGAATCAAATGGCAGGTCTATGTTTAGATTTTTGAGAAGTCTCCATATTTTTTTCCAGAGTGGTTGTACTAGCTTGCATTCCTACCAGCAGTGTACAGGGTTCCTTTTTTCTACATCCTCACCAACACCTGTTTTTGATGGTGTTTTTGATGATGGCTATTTTAACAAGGATAAGGTGGAACCTTAGTGTGGTTTTGATTTGCAATTCATTTATGGCTAGAGATGGTGAGCATTTTTTCATGTGTTCTTTGGCCATTTGAATTTCTTTTGAGAAAGGTCTGTTTAGTTCAATTGCCCATTTATTTATTGGCTCATTGATTTTTGAGAGAGTTTAGTTTCTTAAGGTCCCTGTATTCTGGTTATCAGTTCTTTGTCTGATGTATAGCTGGCAAATATTCTCTCCCACTCTGTGAGTGGATTCTTCAGTTTAGAGACCATTTCTTTTGTTGTGCAGAAGCTTTTTAATTATATGAAGTCCCATTTATCCATCCTTTCTCTTAGTTGCTGAGGTGCTGGGATTCTATTGAGGAAGTCCTTGCCTATACCTATTACTTCCAGAATAATCCCTGCTTTTTCCTGTACTAACTTCAGAGTTTCAGGTCTGATGTTAAGGTCTTTGATCCATTCGGAGTTGATACTAGTACAGGGTGAGAAACATGGATCTAGTTTCAGTTTTTTGCAGACAGATAACTACTTTTCCCAGCAACATTTGTTGAAGAGGCTGTCCTTTCTTCATCATATATTTTTGGCACCTTTTTCAAAAATAAGGTGTGCATAGCTGTGTGGATTCATATCCAGGTCCTCTATTCTGTTCCACTGGTCTTCATGTCTGTTTTTGTGCCAGTACCATGCCATTTTTTATTGTTATTGCTTTGTAATATAGTTTGAAGTTGGGTGTTGTGATACCTCCAGCATTGCTGTTTTTGCTGAGTATTGCCTTGGCTATTTGTGGTCTCTTGTGTTTCCAAATGAACTTTAGGGTAGATTTTTCAATCTCTGTGATGAAAGTCATTGGGATTTTCATGGGAATTGCATTAAACATGTAGATTGTTTTAGAAGTATAGCCAATTCTACCAATCCATGAGCATGGGAGATCACTCCACCTTCTGTAGTCTTCCTGGATCTCTTTCTTCGGGGGTTTGTAGTTGTCCTTTTAGAGGTCATTCACATCATTTTTAAGTTTACTCCTAGGTATTTGATTTTTTTGAGGCTATTGTGAATGGAATTGTTTCCATATATCCTTTCTCAGTTTGTTCATTATTGGTTTATAGAAAAGCTAATGATTTTTGTAAGTTTATTTTGAATCCTGCCACCTTGCTATAGCTGTTTATGGTATCTAGGAATTTTTGGATAGGGTTTTTGGGGTCTTTAAGTTATAGGATCACATCATCTGCAAATAGGGATATTTTGACAGTTTCTTTACCTATTTGTATTCTTTTTTTTTTTCTTCTTCTTGCCTAATTGCTCTGGCTAGGAATTCCAGTACTATGTTGAATAGGAATGGGGATAGTGTTCACCCTTGTCTCATTCCTGATTTTAGGGGGAATGGTTTCAATTTTTCACCATTAGGTATGATGTTGACTGTAGGTTTGTCATATATAGCCTTTATTTTCCTTCTAGTCCTAGATTTCTTAGAACTTTTGTCATGAAGTGATGTTGGATCTTGTTGAAGGCTTTTTCTGCATTTATTAAGATGATCAAGTGGTTTTTGTCTTTGCTTCTATTAATTTGCTGTATTATATTTATAGATTTGCATATGTTGAACAATCCTGCATTCCTAGGATGAAGCTGACTTGGTCAGGGTGAATGATCTTTCTGATATGTTGTTGGATTTGGTTTGCCATTATTTTTTTGAGGATTTTTGCATCAATATTCATTGAGGAGATTGGCCTATAGTTCTCCTTTTTGGGGGTGTCTTTGTCTGGTTTTGGGATGAGTGTAATACTGGCTTCATAAAATGCGTTAAGCAGTGTTCCTTCCCTTTCTATTTCATGTAACAGTTTTAGGAGGGTTCGTATTAGTTCTTCTTTAAAGGACTGATAGAATTCAGCAGAGAATCCATCAGGTTCTAGACTTTTCTCTTTTGGGAGACTCTTTATTGCTGCTTCAATTTCATTTTTTGTTATAGATCTATTCAGGTGATTTAATATCCTCCTGGTTCAATTTTGGATATTCATAAGTTTCCATTTCTTCAAGATTTTCAAATTTATTAGAATATATGATCTCAAAGTAGTCTCTAATTATTTCTTGGATTTCCATGGTGTTTGTTGTTATCTACCCTTTTGCCTTTCTGATTTTACTGATTTGGGCTATTTCTGTCCTCATTTTAGTCAGGTTTGCCAGGGGTCTGTCAATCTTAATTATTTTTTCAAAGAACAACCTTTTTGTTTCATTGATTCTTTGAACTTTTTTTTTGTTTCTATTTCATGATTTTGGCCCTTATTTTTATTATTTCTCTCCTTCTGCTTGTTTTGGGCTTTGCTTGTTCTTGTTTTTCTAGAAGTTTGAGATGTAGCATTAGGTCATTGATTTGAGATCTTTCTGTCCTTTCACTATATGCACTCATTGCTGTAAACTTTCCTCTTAGGACTGTCTTTGCTGTGTCCCACAGGTTCTGGTAGGTTATGTTTTCATTTTCATTAACTTCTAGGAACCTTTTAATTTCCTCTTCTATTTCATCAGTGACCTATTGATCATTGAGCAATGTGTTGTTCAGCTTCTAATTGTTTGCATGTTTTCTACTGTTATTTTTGTTGTTGAATTCTAGTTTTAATGCACTGTGATCAGATAGAATGCATGGGATTATTTCTATTTTCTTGTATTTGCTGAGGCTTGCTTTGTGCCCTAAGATATGATCAATTTTTGTTAAGGTTCCATTGGCTGCTGAGAAGAATGTATATTGTGCAGAAGTTGGATGAAATACTCTGTAGAAATTAGCTAGTTCATTTGATCTCTGGTGTGATTTAGCTCTAGAATTTCTTTATTTATTTTTTGCTTGGATGACCTATCTATTGGTGATAGAAGGCTATTAAAGTCTCCCATTATCACTGTGTTGGAGTCTGTATATGTTTTTAGGTCCTTCAAAGTATGTTTGATGAAATTGTGTGCATTGATGTTGGGTACATATAGATGGATAATTATTATTTCCTTTTGGTCTATTTCCCCTTTTATTAGTATGGAGTGTCCTTCTTTATCTTGCTTGATCAATGTAACTTTGAAGTCTACTTTGTCTGAGATAAGTATTGCTACTCCTGCCTGTTTTGGGGGGCAGCTGACTTGGTAAGTCTTCTTTCATCCTTTCACCCTTATCCAGTGCTTGTTTCTGTCAATTAAATGGGTCTCTTGTAAGCAACATATTGTAGGATCTTCCTTTTTAATTCAGTTTGCCAAATGGTGTGTTTTGATTGGGGAGTTATGTCCAATAACATTCAGTGTTAGTATTGATAGGTATGTGGTGATTCTTGTCATTTAGTTGTTTTTGTGTTTGTTTGTTTGTTTAAGGATTTGATTGTATGCAGCTGAATCAATGCTACTCTCTACTTTGTTGTCTTTTCTTCTGTTGTTTGGTATGGCCTGCACACATTTATTTTTCTTTCTTCACAATTTCATGTTAAAAAAATTCTTACCATAGATCTTATCAGCCTCAACATATTATTGCTTCTCTTTTCTCATTAGTTGGCAACTTTGACATTTTCATTTAAGTTAAACCCTTTATGATTTTTCTTTGACATAATGGAATTAGTAGCATCACTACTCTTACATTTTGGGACCATAATTAATCCACAAAATAAGGATTAGTTGAGCAAAAGTACTGTCATACCCTACAATCAATCTATACTTAATATGGCTACTTAATGACTAAAGACAGGTAATAGACCCAGTAGAAAAGGGGATGAGTCACATCCCAGGCAGGATGGAGCAGGACATCATGAAATTTTACCACACTATTTTGAATGGCACACAGTTTCAAATGTATGAATTATTTATAGAATTTTCCACTTAATATTCTTCAATCTTGATTAACTCTTAGTAAGTGGAAAAACAGAGTAAAGCCATAGGAAAAAGGAAACTATTGAACTTTCTGTGAGTAAAAATATGCACTCAGGTGTATTGACCATTATCATCAAAGGGAATGAAAAGCTGTAACATAATTCTGATTTGGTAAGTCAGGGGTCATGCTCACACATGAAATCCAACCATGTAGGAGGAAAGGCTAGAGGATCTCAAGATAGAGGCCAGCCTGGTTTATAAAATAAGACCTTATCTCAAAACAACAGCAACAAATTTCTGCCTGGGCTATTCTTAGATATTCTTAGAATAAACAGTTTTATCTATGAATTTATTCTTTGCTGGCAGATAATCTAAGAACTGTAATATTAGGAACAGAAAAGAAAACAGAGAGGTTCTATCATTGTGAACATTGAATCTCACAGAGACATAGGCAAAATATAAATAATTCCCTATGAAAGATGGATAGTACAGGTTTATAATGTGTGAGATATAATTTACATAATGAGTCAAAGGTAGTGTGGCTTAGGAGCAATTAAAGTTCAAATGTAAAGAATACACTTATTAGTCAGGCAAAGAGTAGAGGACACATGTTTATATATCATAGGCATGTATAAGATGAGTTTTAGACTTTTCCCAGAAGGATGATACTGCCATAAAATCATTATAATTAGTTTAATGATAATGACATGCTTGTTAGAATTATTAGAGTTATGATTTTTATGATAATTTATAAAACTTTTAAGGAAAAATCTATCAACAATGGTCCTAGGTTTCTAATATTAGAATTATGCAGGTAGATGACTTGGCTAAATACCCTACAGAGTATGTGTACATGTGTGTGTGTGTGTGTGTGTGTGTGTGTGTGTGTGTGCACTTGGAAGTCAGATTAGTAATCTAGACAGGAAATCTAAATTTAAAAATATTTGGAATATTTGTTACTTAAAATGTGGTTTAGATCAACTTGTGAGAGCATCTAAAAGAGACAAAAAAGTAGGACCCAAGGATCAAAGAAGAGAAGAGATAATAAAGAAGACAGATCTAAAAATTAAGAGAAAAAGATGAAGAAAATGATTGAGACCACAGAAACTAAGTGAAGAGAAAGTTCAAGAAAGTGGGTGTGTACAGCTATCTAACTGATGTAGGATGAGATCTGAGAAAGTCTGGTGACATTAGAAAACAGAATTTTACAAAAGGAAGAATAGAAGCACAGTGAAGAGACTGAAGTAGTGGGAGTTATGCTATAGAAGGAACATATGAAGAAACATTTGAGAATCATCTAGGTTTTGCAGAACTATGAATAGTAGTTATTGAAGAGGGTACCAAGATGAAGATGAGGTATTATTTAGAAGGCAAATATAGACTGATAAGAGTCTACTTTTGCAGATATAACAAAATTCATCAAGCTGGGTACTTATAATAATACAAATTTATTTGGCTTATGATACTGGAGGCTGGAAAGTCCAAGTTCAAGGCGCCCTATCTGTGGACAGCCTTTTTGTTGTATGATAACATGGAAAAGGCATCATGTAACACCCTTGACACTGTTGCCTTGGGAATTAAGTTTCAGCACATAAATTTGAGGAACATACTTAAAACATAACTCTGGAATATATTAAATATTTTACTTTTCACATTAAAAACCTAATATGTATCTACTGTGATATATAAAGCAAAGCAGCACACAGAGGAAAAATTCACAACTGATTATCTGCCCTCTCTGTGCCCTCTCCTTTAACCTCTCCACACAGAACTCCAAACCAATTTTAACAGGATAGTATAAGTATTCTTTGCTCATTCATATTGGCATATGAAAGTATGTGTACTAATATAGAGAAGATATTATGATTAATTTTGTTTTTATAAAAATACAATCAAACCACTTGTAACTTTTTCATATTTTGACTGAAATATTTTTGGAATGTTAGAGTATCATTTGTATGACCATATTATATATGTATATGTACATGAACATGCAGCTTTAAAATCTAATTTTGTTAGAGCAATATGTAAACATACATTTCCCTTTATGTACCAACCATCATGGTCCATATTTATAGTTTTTGTTTTTATTGCTTTCTCCTCCTACCCCTGTCCTTGCCCTTTTTGTCTACAGAACTCCCACTCCTAAATTTTGCAACTTTTGTTAACAATTAAATCTGTATTACTTTATAGTATTCTTCATTCGTGAGTAATATCACATACCCTATTGTAACATGTGCATGTTCCATGTGTATATAACATATACATTTAAATAATAACACAAAACATAATGGTATTAGTACTTTTTCTCTTAAGATGACCATCATTGCCTTATGTGCCTTAAAATATTTCTAAAAGAGTTGGTCAACATTTCTTTCTTTATTAAATATATAGAACTAAAAATTCATAATGCAAGTTAATATTCCTATAAATTTCTACCTGAAGAACCTCAAAAAAGCTTTAAAGTTGCTAATTAAGCCTCTCTATGCCAATCATACTAACTAAAGTACATATAGTAACCTCACAAAGGGATCATTTAATTGACTCAAGTGTTCTCCCCTGAAATAGAATAAAATAGCTATGTGATAACCCAAAGTTATACTGAACTGTGTCTTACAATGGAAAATAGATGTCTCTATTAGGACCGAGTGAATTTGTCACTCAACTAGATATGCTAGTTTTTATTGCTATTAATATGCGATTACAAAGTTGGATATGTGCTGTTTTAAAGTGTCTCCTGATGCTGAATTCGTCAACACATAAAATACTTATGAATTAGTGTCTCAGTTTTCCAGTTAAAATTGCTGTGTTCCATGGTAAGTAAATGCTCATCAGGTGTTTCAATTTCTGTACTTGTCTTGCCTGTGATTTTCCTCGTAAGGACATATGTGTATACACATACATATACACTATATACCATGTCCTGAATTAAATACATGCTTTGCACATGTGTTCCCCAGTTATATCTTATATCTTATATATGGTTCAGAAACTAGATTCAGTACTGCTGTGATTTGGATTATGATGTTCCCACAGGACAGTGTGTTTAAGGCTGGGTCCTCCAGTTCATGCTATTGGGAGGTGGTGGGACTTTTAAGAGTTGTTGTTTAGAGAGAGGTCTTTGGGTCTTTGAGGGTATTGCCATTGGAAGGCAGCTCTCAAGGGACTTCTTAGAATTTCTTCTGAGAGGATTACCATGAAAGGCTGAAATTTGGTCTCAATTATCTATCTTTCTCTACTCCCATTCAAGATGTAACTGTTTGCTCCCATGTGCCCGCATACCATGATGTGTGGCTACGCAGTTCCTTCACAAAAGGCCAAACTAATGAAGCCCCTCAATCTCAGATTTTGGATTCCAAAAGTGTAAGCTAAATAGATGCGCTCTCAGTAGAAGCACGCTGTCTGAGGTATTTCATAGTACTAATGAAAAGCTGGCAAATACAAAATGCATATCAGTGATGGTGGTATATTAGCAGCAACCTTTATACACATGTTAAATAGTTGATAGTATTCAAACATTCATTTTGTATTTCACTGAAGTTTTATAGAATAGGGATCATTAATCCTTTTTGCACACACAAGCACTAAAGCTGTGATTTGAGACTGGATTGTATTTAGGATAACAAAATAGTTGTATACACATGTATCTACTTCTGGAGCCATAAATACTAACTTATTATACTATACACATGGGAATTATATTTTGCTGTCTGTATTATCTTGTCCCTAAATAAAATCAATGGGCTTTGGCTGAAAGCATTAGGGCATATTCCTCACCATCATAATATGTATTAAAGATTGGCTGCAACTCTGCCCCATAATATGGAAACTTTCTATCATTTTCTTCTCATTCCAGGAGTGAGAATTAAGAAGCAGAGCTCATTGGGTTCATGATTTTCTCAGGACAGAAATTAGAAGCTCATAGTGTTAACTTAGCCATGTAATGAAATTTATACCTCTGTGTGTAGGTGGCACATGCTATGATTTTTCAGGTTACCTTGTCCAAAGACACTGACATGGTCAGAAATTAGAGGGGTCAGAGAAATTCACTTCACATGGAAAGTCACATTTGACACTGGAAGGAGAGTAGATACCTGTGAATTATGTAATCTACAAAATTTCCAAATTTCTAAAGGCAAATCTAGATCCCAGTATTTCTGGTTGCATTTTGAAACTTCTATAATTTGTTTACATCTTATCCATTCAATTGTAGTCATCAAAATTGTCCAAAGTAGAGTTTATCTACTTAGCCTCCACCACAGAGTTATATACCAGTCATTGTCCATGCTGTTTTCTCTAACTTATTTATATTTCACTTAACATTTCTTACCCTCCTAGTAAGTTACATTGTAAATTGAGCCATGTGTGTTTGAAAATGGAATATAGGGGAAGGTAATATTTACCACATATAAGCCAGGATAGAAAATGTGCTCCATGATCCCTTGTTAAAAATGGTAATATCAGCTGGGTAGCAGTGGTTCACTCCTGTAATCCTAGCTACTCAGGAGGCAGAGATCAGGAGGATCATGGTTTGAAGCCAGCCCAGGCAAATAGGTTGCAAGAACCTATCTTGAAAATACCTAACACAAAAAGTGCCCAGGAGTGGCTTAATGTTTAGGCCCTGAGTTCAAGCCCAGTATCACAAAAAAAAAAAAAAAAGGCAATATCAGAAGATAGAAGGATCCTGTATCCTGAGTACTTTACTTCTTATAGAAAAGCCTCTAGGCACAGCAGCCTAACCCAATCAAACTGAGAAATGGACCACATTACTCCCCCACACAAAGAAATAAAAAGAGGAAAAGAAAGAGAGAGAGAGCACTTTAAAAAGCTAACAGAAAACAAAAAAAAGAAATATGGTAATATGATTTATAATTAAAAAGAACACAGGAAAAGAGAAAAAAACAACGGAAAGAGTGAATACATTGCAGAATCCAAATGTAATAATAATTTGAATGGCACAGGTAATTACATTAAATAAAAAAAAACCTCAAGATCCAACTGTATGCTCTTCACATAAGTTAAAATTGACATATGAAGACACACAAAGGTTGAAAATAAAAACATAGGCCATGTAAAATTAGTCATATGAGAGCAAATATAGGTATTTAATAACAGACCAGGTAGACTTCAATATAACTATTACCAAAGATAATGAGGGTTATTTCATGACATTAAGTATCATTATGTTAACTTGTGACTTGCATTTAACTTCATAATGACATATGCTATTTCATCACCTCAGAATAATTATGAATTGCATATGCATCTTTAGCAAGGTTTTACCTACATGAATCAAAAACTGATGAAAGTAAGAAAGAAATGAGCAAATTAAAGTTGAGAATTTTAGCACTGATCTCTGAGTAATGAGAGAAAGATAGATGAAGTGACTGTTAAACTCAAAGCCCCATATTTCCTCGAAGTTGGACATATCATTCCTACTTAGATTCAATTGGCCAGAATTTAGTCATTTGGGGATATTTAGCTATAAGAGGATCTGAAAAATATATTCATTTTTCTGAATCTTTCTCCTTCTCTCTCTCACGCCTCACTTAAGGTAACTTCAGTCTTTGATCAAGGATTATATGCAACATCCTGAAAAAAAATTGGCTGCTTAATTAACAAATATTATTTTAAGTACATATTCCTAAAGAATATATTGTCTGGACACTGTAGATGGAGCCTGAAATCCTAGCTACTTAGTAGATGGAGATGGTAAAGACTATGGTTCTAGGCCAGTTAGGCAAAAAGTTCTCAAGACCCTATCGCAATCAATGACTGAGCATGGAGGGCACATGCTTATCATCCCTGCTATGCAGGGAAGCACAAACAGAATGAAGTGGTCTAGGCCAGCCTGGGCATAAAATGAGATCTTATCTCAAATATTACCAATGCAAAACAGGAAGGTGGTGAAGCTCAAGTGGTAGAGCACCTGCTGAGCAAGCAGAAGGTCCTGAGTTCATCCACCAGTACTATCAAAAAATATTAAAAGAAAGTGTCCCAAAATGGAAAAGTCATTTCGATATCAGTTCATAAGATATCAATTGTTTTAGTAAAGTGATAAAAATAAAAGTGAAAGAAAATAAATGAAAAAGTTCAGCAACAGACCTATTGCATGTTTGACCTTGATAGACTATTTAGATTGTATTATAAATCAATGGCAAAAGAATTGATTACTCCATAAATTCTATTGACAAAATTTATTTTTATTTCAAAAATATTTTATATTTCTTTCCCATAAAATCCTATTATCTTATAATAAGAGATAGGTAGTATATTTTGCATGCATGTGAAGGGAATTATTAGTAAAATAATGCAGTTTATAATAAGCCAATATCAAAGGATACGAGTGACAATTTTGAGCACCTTGGAATACAATATTTAAAAATGAACAAAAAGTCATGGAAAAAATAAACAAAAAAGAAATGAAGAACTGACTGGAGAACTGGATTTGTGATTTATATTTTTCTGAATGTTGTAAAGAGTAAAAATAAAAATAGTTCAGTGAAAATGCAGAACAATGATACGAACATGTAACACAAAAAGAGGCAAACTGAATGAATGAAAACACCAAACACACTGGGTAATTAGAAAATCCAAGTTAAAGCAAGGAAGTAATTTTATAATCACAAAGCATGCAAGCATTTAAAAATATGGCAGCCAAATGTTGACAAGGAAACCAAAATATTCATACACAGCAGGAATGAATGGAAATCAGTACAAATAGGTACAGCTTACTTGGTGAAATGAATTGTGTGGTGCATGTCTAGTAATGTTGACAATGTATTTGCTCTCAAACCATATGTGTCACGTGTTGGTACATGTTCTGCAGAAATTCTCCCACCTGTGCACATTGACACAAGGGAGAATACATGCATTATCATTATTAATCATAGGAAAAAATACTGACACTTTACATTTTGCTCACATAAAGACAATGTATAAATATAGTTAGGATATTTATATAGTGGGAAACTAAATAGCAGGTCAATTAATTTTATACATTTGAGAAAGTTATATTGACCCTTGGTCATGTAGCAGGACATATTTTAAATAGTAAGAGTAGAGAAGTGAACAAAATTAGTATATATTATTCTCTTCATTGCTCTTATATTTTATGGAGAAATGGTAGTGAAGTATATAATTAAATTATACATTTTAGTACAGGAGAGGACTAGAGAATGGTGGAAGGATGACTCTCATTGTTTAAAGGATGGCTAGGGAAAAAAGCACTTAACAGTGACATTCGCACAATATCCTGAAGGAGGTCAAAGAAACAAGTCACATGCTGTACAAATAGCAAAGATAAGGAACCTAAGGTGTGAGAAGGAAGTTAAGCTATGCCTAGAGTAGAGTAAACAAGGTTGATCAAGAATCACTGGAAGATGCTGTCAGAGAAGAGAAGCTGAGGGATTTGGATGCTACACCATATATTATTCAGAAAAGAAATTATATAGCCTAAATCTGAATTTTACTTTTTCTTATAGTAAGAAGGTTTTGAGAGATTTTCTAATTTTTGTGGGGAGGATGCTGGTCAGAAAATTCAGAGACTTGGCATGCTAGACAAGTGGTCTACATTTTAGCTTCCTCCCAGCCCTTTTAGCAGGGACATAGTGGGGTTCGATGTCAGGGCTTCATGCTCACCAGACAGGTGCTCTACCACTTGAGCCAATCCTCCAGCCCTTTTTTTGTGTTGGTTATTTTTGAGATATTATCTCACAACTAATTGCCCAGGCTGGATTCGAGCTGTGATCTTCCTGATTTCTGCCTCTCGAATAATAAGGATTACAGCCTGGTATGTTTTTGTTTTTAAATTGCAGCATGCTTGCATTAATGGAAGAACTTGTTCAGGGATTGGAGACATGGATCAAGTGGTAGAACCCTTGCTTAAAAATCATGTAAGGCCTTGAGTTCAAACCTCTTTAACATCACACACGCACAAAAAGAAAGCAATGATTCGGTTGAGAGGAAAAAAATTATGAGCAAAATAGAGGAAGATTGAATAGCCTAGATTGAAGCCTGGTATATATGAGAAGGGATTGGCTTTTGGTAGAACAAACAAGTTTATTTATTTAACAGGAGAGGAGGTGGAGCAGTCTATCTGGCATAAGCACATGTTTATGAGAGGATGTTATACTAAGAATGTGTGCAATCTCTTTTCACAATTAGTTTCATTTTTTCAGAGAAGTTAAAAGCAACATCACCAGCTGAGAGTTAGGGTGATGGACAGTTAAGAAGAAAGGGGAAGACACTAGGCATTTAAATAGTAGCCTAGAAAACAAATGGGAATGTGGACCTCTGACATGATTCATGGAACTACTAATGGTCCACTTGAGGTTACTGTCCATAACTTTACAATTCGTTTCCAATTTCTATGTAAAGAAATATAATAATAATAAAGTAATATCTTAAATGATCTTACCTGTCCTGTTCAGATGTATAAAGTTTACCCTGAAAAGACTGAAGGGAAGAGGGAATCAGTTTTGTGTTTACAGCCAAGTCTGATGGACTATGTAAAGGACAAGGATATGAGGATATATTCAAGGGAATGGTAACAATGATGGGTCATGGAATTTAAGCTACATAAGAGGGAAATTACACAATGACAAAAAAGGAGAAGAAACCATCATATAAATGAGGCACATAATAATTTCAATAGGGATAGAACTCAAAAATTCAGTATGAAGTGAGAAAAAAAATAAACACAGGTATAGTTTGATTCTACTGATATGAGTTTAAAAAAACAAGATATACATAAAATATGTGGTAGATATTGTTGGTAAGAATGTCAACTGGGAACTATGCTGCTTAAACTTAAACTCCAGTGCTGCCATTTATTACCCTTAGGCAAATTACCTGACCTCTCTATGCCTATTTCTTTTATCCTTATGTTCTCTGTGTCTTAGTTACATTTTTTCTAAAATATGTATGGTAATGGACTGAACTCTATACTACTAAAATTCTGTGTTGAAGTTCTATCCTCCAGTGTGATGACATTTAGAGATGGAGCATTTAAGAGGTAGTTAGGTTTATGTAAGAGCACAAGGGGAGGGTCTTCATGATGCAATTACTACATTGTAAAAACCTGGGCATGGGGGAGGCTGAGGCAAGTGGATCTCAAGTTTGAAGCCTGCCTTGTGAGAAACTGACCACCTCCACCCCAAAAATGATCCAAGCAAGCTCTCTCATGTTTATTATAATGACACCAGCATTCATAATCTCCCTCTCCCTTTCCTCACCCCTCCTCTTCTCTGTCTTTGTCTGTCTCTTTCTCTCTCTTCCTTCCTCTTCTCAGTTAAGATTCATTGAGGAGGCAGCTCTACATAAGTCAGGCAGAGAGTCCTCACCTGAACCCAACCATGCTGAAACCCCAATTCCAGATCTCCAACTTCCAGAACTGTAAGAATATAAATTTCTGTTGTTTAAGGCACCCAGTCTGTGGTATTTTGTTACAGCAGCTCAGGCTGACTCACACATGCACAGCAAGAATGTAGAAGTATTTTACCCATGAGAATACTAAAACACTTCTAAGACTGCCATAAAGTGATTCATAAGACCAGTTATGGATCTTGAGTGATGACTGTGTGAGTGGTGGCAATGACAACAGCTTCCTATAACCTTGAATTAGTTAATATTTTACTTATTTTTTAAAACTTTTTTGTTCTGGTGGGAATACATTGTGGCATTTAGTTATGATAAATTCATTATACAGGAAGAATTCGTTGTGACAATCCACTAGGCTTATACATTGGACAGATCACCCCCATCATCTCTCCCCCTCAACTCCTCTCCACTCCATTTAAAGCAAAAAAGCAATTGCAAGACGTTACTTTGTTCAATTTCATAAAAGTATATGAAGTCCATCCACCCTCACCTTTATCTCCTTCATTCACCCTTCCCCATCCCACAAGTATCACCCTGACACACTGTACCTATTTTATAGTCATGTCTTTTGTTATTAATATTTAAGTCGGTGTTCCAAGGAGTTTCTTAATGTGCCCCCCACTGTGCGTCTACTTTACTTTCGTCCATTAAACCTCTTATGTTGATCTCCCTTACCACTTTACCTCCCATCCCCATTTTTCAATAGCTTTCTGTATACATCCTATATCCTCTATATTCACAGATGGTATGTTTTATGATATTCTTGATTCTTTTTTTCTTTCCCTGCTTCCCTGAGAATAGTTCAACTATTACAAACATATTCTACATATGAGTTTGTATGTGAGATCATGTTTGCTGTTGTGTGTATGTATGTCTTTTGGATCTGTCCTCCACATCTGAGAGAAAACATGCAGCCTTTGTCTTTCTAAGCCTGGTTTCCAACCACATGCCATTATTCCTTATGGCTGAGTAAAACTCTATTGTGCATATAAACCACATTTTCTTGATCAGTTGATCAAGATTGTTGATCTGGGTTGTTTCCGTGGTCGACCATTGTAAATAGTGTTACAATGAACACTGGTGTACAGGTTTCTCTATTGTATCCTGACTTACATACATTTAGGGGTCTGCTCAGGAGTGGTATCACTGGATCATATGGCAGTTCTATCATTATCTTTTTAAAATACAACTCATCTCATTGTGCTTACATTGTCTTACATGTGTATACATTATTTGGGCCACCTCCCTCCTCCTTCACCCCTGCCTCTGGGCAGAACCTGCTCTAGCCTCTTCTTCTCTGATTTTGTTGAAGAAGAAAGTTAAGAGATAATAAGACAAACATGACATTTTGCTAGTTTGAGATACAGATGGCTATACAAGGGAGATTCCTTGTGTTGTTTCCATACATACATGCATTACAACACAAACTGATTCATCTCTACCAGACCTCTTTACTACTTCCTTGTACCCTTCCTATAGTGGCCTCTGCCAGATTAAGATTGCTATATTTTCTCCTATACTGTGAGCACATCAACCTCATTTAAGTTTTTGCTGTCTTACCCGTTCCCCATCCCTCCTGTGCCCAGTCTCCCCTCAGTGTGTGACCAATGTCCAATAATATTACTGTATTTGTTTTAGGTCTATAATCCATATATGAAGGAAAACATATGATTTTTGGATTTCTGAGCCTGACTAATTCATTTAAGAAGATCTCTAGTTCTATCCATTTACCAGCAAATTACAAAATTTCATTCCTTGTGGCTGAATAAAATTCCATTATGTATAAATACCACATTTTCTTATTCCATTCATTGGTAGTGGGGCATCTTGACTGTTTCCATAGCTTGGCTGTTGTGAATAGTGCTGCAATAAACATGAGTGTGCAGGTGCCTTTGTAATAACCTGAGTTGCATTTCTTAGGATATATCACTAGGAGTGGTATTGCTGGATTATGTGGTAGATTTATTTTTTGTTTTTTAAGAAGTCTCCACATTGTTCTCCAGAGTGGTTGTACTAGCTTACATTCCCACCAGCAGTGCGTGAGAGTTTCTTTTTCCTGCATCCTTGCCAACATTCGTTGGTGTTGTTCTTGATGGTAGCAATTCTAACACGAGTGAGGTGAAATCTAAGTGGCCAGGGATGGTGTGTATTTTTTCTTGTGTTCATTGTCCACTTGGACTTCTTCCTTTGAAAAAGTACTGTTTAGTTCAGTTACCCACTTCTTTATTGGTTCATTGATTTTTGAGGAGTTTAGTTTTTTAAGTTCCCTGTATAACCTGGTTATCAGTCCCTTGTCTGATGTATAGCTAGCAAAGGTTTTCTTCCATTCTGTGTGTGGTCTCTTCTGTTTAGAGACCATTTCTTTTGTAGTACAGAGCTTTTTAATTTCATATAGTCCTGTTTGTAAATCCTTTCTTTTAGTTGCTGAGTCATTTTAGTTCTACTGAGGAAGTCCTTGCCTATACCTCTGTGTATTCCTTGCTCTTTCCTGTACTTAATCCATTTTGAGTTGATACTAGTACAGGGTAACAGGCATGGAACTAGTTTCAGTTTTCTGCAGGCTGATAACCAGTTTTTCCAGCAACATTTGTTGAAGAAGCTGTCTTTTCTCCATCATACTTTTTTGGTGACTTTGTCAAAAATTAAGTGCACATAGATGTGTGGATTCATATCTGGGTCTTCTATTATGCTCCACTGGTCTTCATATTTGTTTTTGTGTCAGTACCAAGCTGTTTTTATTGCCATGGCTCTGTAGTATAGTTTGAAGTCAGGTATTGTAACACTTCCTGAATTCCTCTTTTTGTTCAGCATTGCCTTGCCTATTTGTGGTCTTTTGTGTTTCCAAATGAACTTTAGGGTAAGTATTTCAATCTTTTTAATGAATGTCATTGGGATTTTGATGGGAATTGTGTTGAACATGCAGATTGCTTTTGGTAGTATAGCCATTTTTACTATGGTGATTCTATCAATCCAAGAGAATTAAAGATCTTTTCAGCTTTTGTAGTCTTCTTCGATCTCTTTTTTCAATAGTTTGCATTTCTCCTTGTACAAGTCATTTACATCCTTTGTTAAGTTTATTCCTAGGTGTTTGGGTTTTTTTTTTTTTTGAGGTTATTGTAAATGGAATTGTTTTCCATTCTTTCTTAATTTGTTCATTGTTAGTGTGTAGAAGGTTACAGATTTTTGTAAGTTGGTTTTGTATCCTGCCTCTTTGCTGAAGCTGTTTATGGTGTCTAGGAGCTTTTGGGTGGAGATTTTCAGGTCTTTAAGGTATATGACCATGTCATCTGTGAATAGGGGTAGTTTAATTACTTCTTTACCTATTTGTATTCCTTTTATTTCTTCTTCTTGCCTTATTGCTCTGGCTAGGAATTCCAGGACTGTATTTAATAGGAGGGGAAAGTGAGCACTATTGTCTCATTCCTGACTTTAAGGGGTTTTAGTTTTTCCCCATTTAGTATGATGTTGTCTACAGGTTTGTCATATACAGCCTTTATAATATTGAGGTATGTTCCTTCTATTCCTACTTTCCTTAGAGCTTTTTTCATGAAATGGTGTTTATTATTCTCAAAGGATTTTGCTGCAACTATTCAGATGATCAAATAGTTTTTGTCTTTCCTTCTGTAATGTGCTGTATAACATTTATTGATTTGCATGTGTTGAACCATCTCTGCATCCCTGGGGTGGAGCTAACTTAGTCATAGTGAATGTTCTTTCTGATATGTTGTTTTATTCGGTTTGCTCTTATTTTTTCTTTCTTCAGCGTTTCTTTTTTATTATTCATTTATTCACATGTGCATACATTGTTTGGGTCATTTCTCCCCTATGCCCCACCTTCACCTGCTCCCCCCAACTCCTTGCTTCCAGGCAGAACCTGTTCTGTGCTTTTCTCCAATTCCATTGAAGAGTAGAAATAAGCAATAATAAGAAACACATAGCATTTTTGCTAGTTGAGATAAGGACAGCTATACAGAGAGATTTCTAGCATTGCTATCATGTACAAATGTGTTACTACCCAGGTTGATTCATCTTCAACTGATCTTTACACTAGTTCCTGATCCACTTCTCGTGTTGACCTCTGTGGCTTTAAGGTTTCTGTGTTAACTCCTCTGGAGTGGGGACATCAAATGCCTTCATATTTTAGGTTTTCTATCTAACCCTGTACCTCCTGTATATGTTCTCACCTTATCATGTAACCCAAGTCCTAAAACAATGCTATATTTGCCCTAGATCTAAAGTCCGCATATGAGGGAGAACATATGATTTTTGGTCTTCTGAGTCTGGTTAAACTTGCTCAGAATGATGTTCTACAGTTCCATCCATTTACTTGCAAATGATAAGATTTCATCTTTCTTCATGGCTGAGTAAAATTCCATTGTGTATAAATAGCACATTTTCTTGATCCATTTGTCATTAGTGGGGCATCTTGGTTGTTTCCATAACTTGGCTATTGTGAATAGCACTGCAATAAACATGGCTGTGCAGGTGCCTTTGGAGTAACCTGTGTCGCATCCTTTGGATATATCCCCAGGAGTGGGATTGCTGGATCATATTATTTTAATGAGGATTTTTGCATACATGTTCATTAAGAAGATTAGCTTGTAGTTCTACTTTTTTTGAATGTGTCCTTCTCCGGTTTTCACATAGGGGTATTACTGTCTTCATAGAATGAGTTGGGCAGTGCTCGTTTCTGTTCTATTTCCTGGAAAAGTTTAAGGAGTGTAGGTAGGTATTAGTTCTTTAAAGGTCTGGTAGAATTCAGCAGAGAATCTGTCAGTTCCTGGGCTTTATTTTTCAGGAGACTCTATTGTTGCTTTAATTTCATTATGTGTTATAGATCTATATAGGTGATTAATATCCTCTTTGTTCAGTTTTGGATGATCCATAAATTTGTGCATTTCTTCAAGATTTTCCAATTTATTTGAATATAGGTTCTCAAAGTAGTCTCTGATGATTCCCTGGATTTCCTTGGTATAGTTATCTCCCCTTTTTTGTTTCTGGTTTTACTAATTTGTGTCTTATCTCTCCTTATTTTAGTCAAATTTGCCATGGTTTGTCAATCTTGTTTATTTTTCAAATAACCAGATGTTTATTTCATTGATTCTTTCATTGCTTTTCTTTGTATCTATTTCATTAATTTCATCCCTTATTTCTATTATTTCTCTCCTGCTTGCTTTGGATTTTGCTTATTCTTATTGTTCTAGGAGTTTGAGATGTAGCATTAGGTCATTTATTTGAGATCTTTCTATCTTTTATATATATGCATTCATGGCTATCAACTTTCTTGTTAAGACTGCCTTTGTTGTGTTTAGAAGTTGTGTTCTCATTTTCATTACATTCCAGGAACCTTTTAATTTCCTCTTTTATTTCATCAATGACCCACTGATCATTGAACAATCTGTTTTTCAGCCTCCAGTTGTTTTCATATTTTCTACTAATGCTTTTGTTTTGAGTTCTAGTTTTGTTTCATTGCAATTAGTTAAAATGAAGGAGGTTATTTCAATTTTCTTATATTTGTTGAGGTTTTCTTTGTGTCCTAAGATATACTCTTTTTTGTAGAATGTTTGTTGGGCTGCCCTATATTATGCTCTTGCCAGATGAAGTATTCTGTAGACATCAGTAAGGTCCATTTAATCTATAATGTCATTGAGGTATAGGATTTCTTTGTTGATTTTTTGTCTGGATGACCTATCTATTGGTGATAGAGGGGTATTAAAATCTCCCACTGCCATTGTGTTGGAATCTAGTGACTGTTCCTTTTAATGTGCTGAGGCTTTTTATTTTGATGCAGTCCTATTTGTTCATTCTTTCTATTCAATGTTGAGCCTTTTGTGTTCTCTTAGAAAGTTTTTCCCCATGCCTATCTGTTCCAGTGTATTTCCTCCTGCTTCGTGTAGGTATTTCAATGTTTCAGGCCTTATGTTACTTTCTTTGATCCACTTTGAGCTGTTTTTGGTACAGGGTGAGAGGCAAGAATCTAATTTCATTCTTCTACAGTTTTCTCAGCAACATTTATTGAAGAGGATGTCTTTCCCTCCATCATGTGTTTTGAGCTCCTTTGTCGAGATCAGTTGGCTTTAGCTGTGTGGGTTATGTCTGGGTCTTCTATTCTAATCCATTGGTCTTCCTGTCTGTTTTGTGCCAATACCATGCTGTCTTTATTATTATGGCTTTTTAGTATAGTTTGAAGTTGGGTATGGTAATACCTCTAGCATTGGACTTTTGCTCAGAATTGCTGTGGCTATTTGAAGTCTCTTGTGTTTTCATATGTACTTTAGGATTGATTTTTCTATTTCAGTGAAGAATGTCATTGGAATTTTGATAAGGATTGCATTGGACATACAGATTGCTTTTGGTAGTATGGCAATTTTCACAATGTTGACTCTGCCAATCCATGAGAATGAGAAATCTTTCCATCTTCTGATGTCTTCAATTTCTCTCTTCAGTGGTTTATAGTTCTCATTGAAAAGGTTTTTGAGTTGCCTCACTGAATTTATTCCAAGGTAATTTATTATTTTTGAGGCTATTGTGAATGTGATTGGTTCTCTGATTTCTTTCCCAGTCTGTTTATTGTTGGTATATAGGAAGACTACTGGTTTCTGCATGTTAACTTTGTATCCTACTATTTTAACAAAATAGTTTATGATCTCTAATAGTTTTTATGGTTTTTTAGGTATGTGGTCATACCATCTGAAAACAGGGATAGTTTGACTTCTTCCTTCCCTATTTGAATCCCTTTAATTTCTTGTTCTTGTCTTATTTCTCTGGCTATGAATTTCAAATCTATACTGAATAGGAGTGAGAAAAGCAGGCCTCATTCCTGACTTTAGTGGGAATGGTTTCAGTTGTTCTTCATTTAGTATAATGTTGGCTATAGGAATGACCAGTGGGTGACTGAAGAAATATGGGAAGAAATCAAAAAGTGTCTAGAATCTGAAGAAAGTGAAAATACAACCTACCAGAATCTATGGAACAAGCAAAGATCATGCTCTGGTGAAATTTGATAGCTATAAGTGTCTATATTAAAAAAACCCAGAGACTTCTCAAATAAAAAACTTTATAATGTACTTTAGACTTCTAGAAAACCAAGAAGAAACCAATCCAAAAGTAGCAGTACAGAAATAATAAAGATAGGAGCCAATAGCAATGAGATCAAGACTAAAACATCTGTACAAAGAATCAATGAAAGAAAAAGTTGGTTCTTTGAAAAGATTAACAAGATCAACAAATCCTTAGCCAACAGGACAATACAGGAGGAGGGAAAAGACCCAAATTAATAAAATCAAAGATAGAAAAGGAGACATAAGCATAAATACTAACAAAATCCAGAGAATCATTAGAGAATAGTTTGAAAATTTATGTTCAAGTAAACTTGAAAATCTAGATTAAATGGATAAATTTCTAGATGCATATAAGCAACCAAAATTGAACCAGGATGATATTAACCACCTATATAGACCTGTTACATGCAGTGAGATTGAGGGAGTAGTAAAGAGCTTCCTTACGAAGAACAGCCTAGGACCTGATGGATTCACGGCCAAATTTTACCAAACCTTTAAAGAATTAATACCAATACTCCAAAAACTTTTGCAGGAAATAGAAAGGGAAGGAACACTACCAAACTCATTTTATGATGCCAGCATTACACTCATTAAAAAACCCAATAAAGACACAACCAAAAATGAGAATTATGTACCAATATCTTTAACGAACATAGCTGCAAAGATTCTCAACAAAATACTGGCAAATGGTATACACAATAAATCAAGCAGATCATATACCATGATCAAGTTGGTTTCACTCCAGGGATGGAGGTCTGGTTTAACATACAAAAATCTATAAATGTAATCCACCATATAAATAAACAGAAGGAAGGACAAAAACCATTTGATCCTTTCAATAGATGCAGAAAAAGCCTTTGACAAAATTCAATACCCATTTATGATAAAAGCTCTGAAGAAACTAGGAACAGAGGGAATGTTCCTACACCTATGTCTTTGAAGAATTTATATTATGTTTTCTTTTAATAAACTCATAGTTTCAGATTTTACATGTAAGGCTTTGATCCATTTTGAATTTACTTCTATATGATGAGGAAAAAAGGATCTAGTTTCATCCTTCTGCATATGTACATCTACTTCTTCCAGCACCATTTATTGAACAGCCTGTCTTTCTACACCATCTGTTCTTAGAAACTTTACTAAAATTCTGTTGACTGTGTGAAAAACAGTAGCTTTTTTTATACACCAATAGTTAACTTGCTGAAAAAGAAATTAGGAAACAATCTCATTCACAAAAGCTTCAAACAATAAAATGTTTAGAAGTACTTCTAAATAACCAAGTAAAATAACTCTACAATGAAAATTATAGAACATTGATAAAACAAAACTATAGAAGAAACACAAAAATGAAAAGATTTCCATGTTTATAGGTCAGAAGAACTAATATCACTATCTTAAGTGAGCTACAGATTCGTTGCAATTCCCATTAAAACATCAGCAACTTTTTTTCACATACATAGAAAAAAACTCTAAAATATATGTGGAAGTACAAAAGACCTAGAATAGTCACAATGAACCTGAGTAAAAAATGCTATAGGCATCATAGTAACTGACTTTTAAATATGTTACAAAGTTATAGTAACCCAAAATATTATGGCATGGTCATAAAAACAAATAGTGGAAAAAAATAGCACCTAGCTTCTGCTTTTTATTTTAAATCTCATGAGACATTCAAAAGAATTCATTATAATAAATAACTATTACAAAAAGAATCCTTACAAATTTTAAGTGCATTTAGGGGCTTAATATAGAAATAAGGAAAACATTTAGCAACCTAATGACTTTGGGACAAATCAAACATATTGATTAAAAATAATAATAAAATAAAATTCACACTTTATATAAAGAGATGTTTTAAGAAACATTCAATGTCATTGAGATTTTTTGTGAACACAGGAACATTGGAATATTCTTGAGGAAATTTTCTGTTGGTAAAATAATTCAGAAAGTAGTTGGTAATATTTGTGTTTATAATATTTCCATGTATATCTTGTGGATGTAGTACAAAAATAAGAAAAGCCTGAGTTCATAAGCATGTGCTAAAACTGGAAATATTCAGAGATTTCAAAAATGGAGACATAGTAAATTATATTAGTATTTCTGTTCTATAAAATCATGCTCTCACTTAAATGATAGTTACAGTTTCCTGTAGCTGCACAGAAACATTTATGATTTAAAGTAACTTAGATGTGTGTGTATGTTAGGAATGCTATACTGAAAAACTTCATGAAGTGTGATGTTTAAATGAGCAAAGAATATCAGTACTGCTGTTATACTATTTGAGATTCTAAGTAATTATTATAGATTATTTAAATGGTAGAACAGTCGATAGAATAATTTACATTATAATCAAAGTAAATCAAATTTCCTCCTTCATGCTACACTCTTCATGCCCAATGTCAAGCCATCATTGAATTTGCCACTGTCACCTCATACAGATCTCTGAATTTTTCACTGTTTCATTTTTCCTACAGTAGCCTAAAGTTGCCCAGCCCATGACCTGCTTTGATTACTATAGTAACCTTCATCCACTATTGTCCTTCCCTTTCCAGGTTCAGTTCTAGTCTCTTTCCCACATATTCTATGTTCCTGCAGAGAGAAATTCTTCCCATCCTCCCCTGAATCATGTTTTTATTCTCACCTCTGATCTCTAATTCTACCTCTTGGTTTACCTCAGAAACTTAATTCAGAACTCATTTAAATGTTTCTCAATGCTCATCCTTTGAATTTTCTTCCTTTAATTTCTAAATTTTGAAGAAACATAAGGCTCAATATTTGGCTGACTTATTTTTTCTGTCTGTTCTCTATCTTTAGATGATTTGTCTTTCTAGTTTTATAGCCTTGAATTTCATTTCAGTGTTAATGAATTCCAAACTGGTATCCAACCTCAAACTTTTGTACAAGCTGTAGGCATCTGAATTTATAAGAGGCATCTGTAATTTAATATGCTCAAAAATAGACACAATTTCCTACCATGTGCTCAAGAACCCAGTTCACTCTCACTCCACATCTGTAGGTGACATCATGATTTATCCAATTGCTCTAGCCAAAGGTTTAGATGGCATCCTTCTATCTTTGCTTCCTCTATAACATCCAAACTTGAACCCACCAGGAAATACAGTTATATACTTTCAAAATCAGTGCTAACCATAATCCTAAATGCCATAATCTAGAATGTTAAAATCCCCAAAGATCAAAATCCCTAAAGTCTAAAATCTCTGAAGTCTGTAACATCAAAATCTCAAATGATTAAAAACCTGAATGTTAAAATCTGGAAAAACTACAATTCACATTGGGAAAACCAAACAAACACTAGACAAAAGGGAGAAGAAGGCCCAATTCTGGCCTAATACCTGGAAAGCTGATAATGCATTATTCTGGGTATCTGTGAGGGTGTTTCCAAAGGAGACTAGTCCAGAATGTTAAATTGTGAGTGTTGTTTTTCACAGTTCTCTATAATATGTATTTCACATTCAAAACACAATACTGAAGGTATATATTTTGTATTGATTTTTTTATTCATTGTACAGGGGGGAATTGTGACAATTCCAAATAGGCTTCTATTGACTTTAAGAGTCCTACCTTGATGTGTGCACTTTTTTCTTACAAATTTGTGAATTATTACAATGTTGACTTTGTGTGTAAGCACTTTATTGTGTATGTAGAAATGTTGAAAATCCTTAGTAAACAGAGATGTCCTTTTTGGATATCTGCCTTTGTGGAAGATAAAATTTCCCAAGATCTCAAGTCTAGGCACTGAACATACACTGGTGACCCTTTGTAGATTTTGATCCATTTGAAAGTCTGCAACAGTATTTCAGATGATCACAGCTATAGGTTGGGTCCACAAAGTTATCAAACATAATGACATGTTTATACATTTCACTTTTCATCTATTTGTTTTGTGGTTATGATTAGTCTGCTCAGAATTCTTATACCGCCCTGACTGTTGTTAGTATACCCAAGTGTTCATGCTTATAAAATGTTATTATTATTTACTTTTAGTGTAAAATTGCTAATGAAGCATTCTATTTTGTTCTCATATATCTCTCAAATCGATCCCTTTTTACTTTATTTTATTTATTTTAGTTTAGTTTTTGACAGTACCAGTCTTCACACTTTTTAGACAAGCACTGTGTGCCTTGAGCCCCTTAACCAGTTCCCACTTTAAATTTTAAATAAATATCTCCTTCCAGAATTCTGTTCTCATGATTTTGACATTAAGGATTGTGGTGCTCACTGTTGTTTCTTTGAAATTATGATCAAGCTATTTCAGAATATCTTCTAATCCAATCACTTCTCACCAGATTTAATATCACCACTGTTTTTTAATCTGTCAACATCTCCTTCCTTGGCTAGTGAAATATTTTCCAAAACTGTCTCTCTGTTTCTACACCTGTCCCTTCCACTGTCTAGTTCCCATGTTTTACTGAGAGTGCCTTCAATAAAAGGTAAATATGATGTTTTCACTCACCTGGTCAAACCTGTTGGTGACTTCCTATCACACTTGGATCCTAATCCAGAGGGTTCATTGTGGTTTCCAAGGATCTACATTATTTGATCCCTCTTACTTGCTAATACCAACTCATGCCAGACACTTTCATCCACTGTACTCAGCAATAAGCCTCTTGCCAGTCCTAGAAACCACCAAGCTTGTGTCTGACTCAGAGCAGTTATGCTTGCCTTGCTCTCTGCCTGGAATTCTGTTCTTCTGACTCATCACACATCTTACTTCTAAGATTCTATTCTCCATTATAATATCTCTTACTCAGATTCTTCTCCATGTTGAAAAATAAATTTCTTAATTGTACCTCATTCTGCTGTATTTTCTTCATAGAAGGCAGTTGCATGGTTTATGAGAGTCGACATTTCCATCTAATTCAGTGATAAATCTCAAGTTAACTATTATTGCTCTTGACACATCGGAGATTCTCAACAAATACGGGATAAGTGAACAAGTTTTACTACTATAAACTACATTATGTGTGCATTTGCTTGTGTCCTTCATCAGAATATAAATTCTGTTTTATTGACACATATATTTCCTGTGCCTAAATCAATGCTTTGTGTGTAGTAGTCTCTTACTACAATATTTTATAATAAATAAAGGGTCTTTACTCCTTCATCCCTTTAACTATGTCTAAAACTAAAGATTCTTTCACTTTATGTTTCTATGTTAACAATCCAGTGATAATTTTAAAATTATTTTTGGCAAAACTGGATATCACTTGTTAAAAACAGACATTAATTAAAGACTAGAAAACTATTTAGAAGCAAAATTTTTGAAATGGTTGAATGCTTTCTACTCCTCATGTAAAGACATTTAGAAAGAGTTGCTACAGACCATGACTGCCAATTCTTCTTGATTATAACAGATGCCATTCATTTTTTATTTAAACTTATCACTGTCCTTTACCAAAGAGTAGATTGCTTTTTATTAGAATTGGGAGATTTCAAAATGGTGAATTGTGAAAACTAGGTGAGAAGTTTCTACAGGTCAGGGAAATGAATCTTAAGATTTTTGAAATTCCCACATTCAATTTTGTGTCACTCATGACCAAATCCAGTGATGCATTTTGATTCATTGGCTTCCTATTAGGCTAATTTTTTTTTCTTGAAATAGAATTTTGTTTTAAAAGAGATATTGCCGTAGGCGTTTAGCAAATCAAGTAGAGTTTGATTATGTAAATTTGATTGTTTTCTGACTTTTATAAAAGAAAAGAAATGTGATACATAAATATAAGTTGTGTAAGTTTTTCAGGTTTTTTTTTAAATAATGTTTCAAGTATTCTACTGAACTGCATTAATAAATGTAATTGCTAAGGGCATTTTACCACAACCCAAGTGTACCATCAGAAAATATATTTGCACTCTTAACTGAAGAATAGACAGATACATAATCAATTAACCCAGTTGATTATCATGACAGTATACCTGATTGCCAGAGTAGGTGTTTTTGTTTTCCTCAGAAACAAAACTAGCACATAAAATAAAATATCAGGTTAATAGTTTTCTTTATGTCTCAATAATGAAGACAACTAAATAAAGAGTTAACGAAGAATGAAGAGTTAATTAAATCCAATACCTAGAAGCACTTAGATTCTAAATTGGCTTCCAGACTTACATAGGCCAAATAACCAATCCAAGAAGTGTGACTGTACCACACATGACAAATAAGCAACTTATGGGCACCCTCTCTTGGTCTTTGCTGATGTCTACAACTATTACTGCTCAAAACAGGATGCATTATGGTTGTGCATGCCCATGATCTAGTGGACAATTTCTTTTGCTTTGCCTGGCCAAGACCCATAACCTGTCACCAGCAAATAGACAGCTGTTATTTTTGTCTTCTGTTTCTTTGTTGTCTTCGTTCATCCCATTATTCACTTAATATGCATAGAAAAAGTCCTCAATAAATGATAATTTTTATTATCTATCAAAAACTATACTTTTCTCCTCTTCTGAGCATTTTAGAAAATTGCTACCATATAGCTTCTCTTCAGCAAATATTTGCATAAATTGTACTCTCTTGCTTGAGTCCATTGCATTTGGATTAAAAAAAAGAATTTCATTTTCTTAAAGGAGCTTTTAGAAAAGATCATTAGCTGTCTCCTTATAATATAAAAAGGTGTGTATAAAGGAAAAGGCAGGGAATATAAATTCAGTTTCTTGGAACTCTGAAGTAAAATGTGAATATTTTGCACAGCATGTTAAAATGCATGTTTCTGCTAATATCTAATATGACACAATATATATACTATTAAAAAAGCAGAACTTTAAAAAATATTTTGAAGTAATGTTTTCTAGGGATAATTTAGGTGGATTAATTCTGCTGAAGAAACAATTAAGGATTACAATTTAGTTACTCAAGAGGACTTGCTTTTCACTTGTAACACAGTAATTTTTAAATATTCAATGAAAGGATGTTTGTAATAGTACTTTTGAAGATGATTTGTTGTTGAAATTTTTACTGCTATCATAATATACTGACACTCTCTGTGACAATGTGACAAAGGTTATTATAATGGATAATAACAGAAACATTGAATAGAAATAATATCAAGATTGCTTTTTATTGCACAGGATATTATCAAATTGACTTTACAATTAGATAACCTACAATTTTATAAAAAATAACTATGTCCTTGTTGCAAACATTCCATAGTTTGTGACTTAGACTAGTCACGTTCATGTGGCTATAGCTGTGAGCTGAGAGAACAACTTAAAGGAAGAAATACTTATTTTGTCGCATAGTTGCAGAGTGTTCAGTTCATGGTTGACTGGCCCCCTGCACCTGGGCAGAACATCATGTGGTGGGGGATGTTCCACCTCATGGTAGCCAGAAACCATACAGCAAGGAAGAGACTAAGAGACTCAGGACAGGGAGATCTTCAAAGTTGCCCCCTATCCCTGTGACTCTTTCCTCCAAGGAGACCCAACCTCCAAAACTTTCTAGAAACTTCAAAAATAACACTACTGGCTAGGGACCAAACATTTAACAAATGCCTGTGAGGAACAGTTCACAACTCAAAACATAATATTCAACCCCTGATTCCAAAAGACTCATGGTTACCTCATAATGCAACATACGTTCAATCCATCTCCAAGAGCCCCAAAGTCTTAACAGTCCCAACACTGTTCAGCAGTCCCAGTAGAAAGTCTTCTGACACTCAAGGCAAATTTTTAGGTGTGAGTTACTGTAAAAGTCAAAAAGAACTTGCATACTTTCAAGATGGAATAGCACAGAGTAGACATTTGCATTCTAAAAAGGAGGAGTAGGAGAACGCAAGCAAGGATCAGGTAGCAAGACCAAAACCAAGCGGGGCAAGCACTAAGTCTGTAGCTCCATGTGCAGTATCCAGGGCACATGGTGTCTTGATGTGAGCTCCAAATGATTGAGCAGCCCAACCCTGATGACTGTGCCAGCTTCAGCCCACATGGCCTCTCTTTCCATCTGGCTTTACTCATTGCCTATAGCTTTCCTTGACAGACATTTCATGTTCTTGCTATCTCCAGTGTCTTGGGGTCTCCATTACATTTTAGGCTTCATTTTTCACAGCCTCACACATTGCCCTCCTAAGGGATTTCCACAGGGATATTGAATCTATCTTACGTCCTCTGCCCTCCATGCCTTCAAACTGAATGGCAGCTTCCATAACCCTGTAACTTTTACATTCAGCATGCCTGCACAGTTAGCATCATATGCATGATACCAAGGTCTGCTTTCAGCAAGATGGGTAGCCAGGCCCTCTTGTACCATATTTGCAGAGGCTTATCAGTACCTAAATGACTGAAATGTGAATTTGGGAAAACACTTTCCAAGTCAGCCCAGTGCAAACAGGGTACACTATGGAGGGAGAACGGAGCTAGGAAGAGAATGAGTGGGGAGAAGCAGCTAGAGGAAGGAGGGAAAAATGCATTGCTTATGCATTACATACTCCTCTAACCCTGCTTCTCAGAAAATTTCCACATGTGTTTGGTAATCCCTATAGTAGAAGCAATGAGTGAAAAATGATTACTTCTTCATAACTTTATTATCACTGATCAGAGTAAGGTAAAGACATCAATGAGAAAGACCAGATCTTTTTGGGATATTTATTATTTTATTTATTCTAAAATTATTTATTTTGGGATAAATTATTTGTTTATTCTGAAATTATTCATTTATTCTGAAATAACATAATGAAATCCCAAAGCAAGAAGTTGTTATTTGTAATAATGTGAATCTGAGTTTTTTAAACACACTTTACTACAAAAAATACAAAAATAAATTGTACTTTAAAGCTCATTGTGTTGCTCATCATGACTCTTATTTCAGATCTGTGTCTATCTAGGAATTCTAAGACTATGTTGAATAAGAGTGGAGAGTATAGACATCCTTGTGTTATTCCTAACTTTAGGGGAAATGGTTTTAGTTTTTCCCCATTTAGTATTATTTTGGCTACAGATGTGGTATTTAGACTTTATTATATTGAGGTACATTCCTTTAATTCTATATATTTTAAAACCTACATATTTTCATTTACTAATAATTTAATGAGCTAAGGTTATAAATTTTGACTTAAACTTTATATTAACATTATAAAAATTTTATCTTGTGCTACTAGAGTTCAAAATCAGGGCTTAGCTCTTGCTAGGAAGATATCCTACCACCTCCAGCACTTTCTGCTTTGGTTATTTCAGACCACACTTCTTCTATTTTAGATTTCCTTCCATAGCTGGGTTTGTAGGCAAGCACCATCACACCCAGCTTTTTTCCATTGAGATGGGGTCTCACTGGCCTGGAACCATAATCCTCTCTATCTCAACCTTCCAAGTAGGTAAGATTACAGGCATGAAACACTGTTGCCCAAACTTTTACCTTTCAAACTTTGAAGTTCTTTATATGATTTTTCTCTGAGACAATGAGCTCTTCTAAGAGAGGAGGGGATTCCTTGTAAAATAAAGTTTACAGGTAAAATGGTGTTAGTTTCCAATATCTACATACTAAGCTATTAATATGTATATGCCACTAGAGATGATTTTTATTTTATTCTCAAAATCCACATCTAATATTGACAAAACAAAAGAACTTACCTTCTAGGATTAAGTATTAGAAAATTGTGTTATATTTTTTCTGATACAATAATTAAATACAATCAATTCTGAGTAAAAGCCCAGACTCTAAGTCAAAAACTAGTAAAACAACTTTAGAAATGACAACCATTACAGAAATTGTGTAATATCAGACGAAACATAACTTCAGGTGGGGTAATGTTATGTTCTAAGCATAAATAATCACAAAGGAATGAGAGTTTTGTGGGAAGTGATTCAGTGGAATAGAAAGTTAATAAACTGGGAGGAAGAACTTAGTTCTAGTTCTTGGTCCTTTGCATACACATTTTTTCCCCTTTAAAAGGGATTGTTTCCCTAAATCAGAGAAAGATTGCCTTAACTTTCCATGCACTGACTTCTAGGACTAATTGTCTTCTGTTCTCATGTTTCACTTCTATTTTGTACTCTTTTTATTCACAGTGTATACACCCAAATAAAGACTTGAATATTTTATATATTTACTTTATTTTAAGACTATTTTCTGGTCTACAATTTAATACTGAGCAGTAATAAAGCTCATGTGTAGTTGACAATATAAAGAAAATACCTACAGCAAACAGTCTTTGTGCTTGTCATTGTTTTTTGTTTGTTTGTTTTGGTACTAGAAATTACAGCCAGGGGTTGCTCATGCTGGGCAAACACTACCCCACTTGAGGTAAGCTTCCAGCCCTTCTGTTTTTATTTTTGATCCTGAGACAGAGTCTCTCTACCTCTCTTTGTGTGGACTAACCATCCTCTTTGTTGGATTACAATGTGTGCCACCATGCCCAACTCTGTTATTATTTTTCAGAAACAAAATAAAATGCTGAATAAATGGTTGGTTGAGATTTCTAGTGTTACACAAATTAATTTAAATAGAGTTCTTAGGGCACCAATAAGTACATAGTAAGCAATTAAATATTAGCTATCATTAATGTTAGTATTATTAGATTTGTACTTTGCTACTTCTGATAAAACTTAGACTATTTGCCAAATTTTTAATTTCCAAATTAAAATAATTATAAAATGAAAACAATAAAATAAATATTATCTATATTCCCACCACTCAAGTAACATCTATTAAGTTTGCTGCACACAATTGTATACATACTTATATATACACAGTTAAATTCTTATCAACTCTCTTGAAACTTAAAGTTTTTTGTGTTTAAAACATGAAAAGTAGTCCTTATCATTAAAGTCTTTATTAGACATAGTAACACATTATTTTATTGAGTATGTAGATTATTCCTATTTTACTAGAGACTCATAGGCCATTAGAGTGCTATAATTTTTCAACTTTCTTAATAGTGTAATGAACATCCTTATATGTGCATTTCCATGTCTTGGTCTGTGTGTATATGTGCATCTCTATACATATATATTTCTAGTTATTTCCTTATGGTAAAACTTAGCAACAGAATTTCAGAAAAAATGACAGGAACCTATAGGAGAGAAACTTTTTGGAATGAAATTGTTTGAATGCTCATTCATTATAACCAAAATGACAGAACTAACATGAGAAATCAGAATTTTATACATCTTAGTTGCATATCCACATACAAAAATATTACACATTTTGTGAAATATGCAGAACAATGTAAAGATCAAATAAATAATGAGAGAAGACAAATTTTTGAAGTTATGACTATGAAGACCAGGTATAAATTAATGGAATAAGTTCAGAGGAAACCTAAGATACAAAGACAAATATAAAAGATGACAAATTAAAATCAATCAAGCAGTATCCCTTTTATAGAACATTTAACAAGTCTCTGCCAAGAAGGATCAATACCACACTTGGAATCAAATATAATGAATTAAATATAATTCTCAATTTAATTACTTTGTGTTATGGATTGAATTTTGTCCCCCTTTCCTAAATTTACATGTTGAAATTCTAACTTCTGATGTAACTGTGTTGGAGATACGGTCTTTGTGAAGAAATTAAAATAAATGATGTCATAAGAGTGGAGCCCTAATCTCATTGAGCTTGTGTTTACATAGGAAGAGGGGACCTCAAAGACGTCTGTTTTTGTGCACATGAGGATGCTACTAGAAGTGCCACCTGTAAGCAGGAAGAAAGCCTTATCAGAAACCTAATCTGTGGCTACCTTGATCTGGGGCTTTAAGACTCCAGAACATTGTAAACCACAGTTGCCTAGTCTTTGGCATTTGGCTATGTCACCCTAAACAAATACACTTTTCAGAGTCAGTCTATAATCTCATCTATAATATAGCCAATAAAATTCACCCCAAAGCCTTTTTGAATATTGTAAATTAGATTATAGGTATCTAAAACGCAAGCACACTTAAATAACCATACTAGCTCACAGGAAGGGAAG
This sequence comes from Castor canadensis, assembly GCF_047511655.1. Classification (NCBI taxonomy): domain Eukaryota; kingdom Metazoa; phylum Chordata; class Mammalia; order Rodentia; family Castoridae; genus Castor; species Castor canadensis. The sequence goes on from NC_133386.1 coordinate 126,877,351, forward strand.
GCCTTTTTGTAGTAGTATGTCCCTACTTTCATAAGTATATTTGACAAAGGATATATCATTTGCACCCTTGTTGAAGTTATGGTACTTGTCCCCAGGCATTTTTTTTTTTAATCAAGAATAGCCTGCTTCAGACCCTGGTCAGTCAACAGAATTCAGCTGTAAACTCTCTGGGGGAGGGCGGGGTTGCCTCTGCTACAGAGCTGCTTCTCTCAAGGTCAAGCTTTTTCTTGACCTGTCTCAAGGTAAGTGACTAATCCATTCAGGAATATGGATCATTCCAAGCCATCTTGGAGTAATTCCGAAGGCCAGACTTGCTCCAGATCTCTCTTTGTTTGTTAGGCAGAGCCTGTAGTTGGCCTCACTACAGCTACACTTCTCCCTATGCCAAATCCTGCTTCCCACCCATCCCTTCCACAGGTGTGCCTCCCAAAGGCACAGCCAAATAAAAACCCTTGATGCTAAATGCCAGTTCATACTTGGCTTCCCTTGGAACCCAACCTGCGGTAGATAGTGGGTGGAAAAGGTTACAATAATATTTGCAGGTGCTATAATTGCCTCAGTGCATAATTGCTTTTGCTAAGAATGGCCCCCAGAGGGAAGCCAAGCCCTTTATGCCATGCCAGTTGGCTCACAAAATCAGACAGACCAGGCAACTGTAGTATAAGACTGTATCATGCTGTATATTTCCTACTCTGTGCAAAATACCTAAGAATTTAATAATAAACATTTTCATTCTTAAATGAACTTTTTATTATTAGCTTTACTCATGCATAATTCTTACTGAAAAAAATACATCCTGTTCTAGATATAAGCAAAGACATTGTTAGAGATTTAATAATTTAAATTTCAAATTGCTTTAAGACTTTTTCAAATAGATATTTTCATGAAACACATAGTCCAATTCACTGATATTCTTGCTGATAAGTTTCTTGTAGTCATTTGTTCTTTTCTTCTTGTCATCACCAACACACTGTGCCCCAATACACTATTCATTTCATTTTTGTCATGTGTTCAAATCTATTTTGACACTTTCCACCTGTGTGACATTGAGAAGGTCACTTAACTTCTCTGATCCTTCATTTCCTTTTCAGTAAAACAGGAAAAAAGTGTTTAGCCATGATAGCTGTGGATCAAATTAAATGAAATAATACACTCAATACACAGATCCTGGCCCCTCACACAAACTAGAAGCATAGTAAGTTGTTTCTTCCTGTGAAGAAGATTTGAATGTGAGAGAGACTAGTACCAATTATAAACCAACAGTAGATACAGTGAGGTAAGGGACAGTCTTTCTCCTGTTTTTATTTCAACACTGATTTATGCAATGAAGTAGATGTGTAACTATGTGCAAGATAAATTCAGGAGATCCAAATGACTTACTCTATAGTGACCCCTTCTTGTTTTACAGACATGGAAGCAGTGATGTCAATGTGAGAGAAGAGTTGCAACTTCAAATATAGGAATAAGGAAACAGAGCATGGTTTTCCTTTATTTATAGCTGTTTCTTAAAACTAATGACCTGCATATGGAGGGCTAAATTGTCACTTTGGATTAACAAGCAGATAGCGTTGACTGTAGGAACAAGGCTTATTTCCAGAACAGGAATTCCTTTCCTAGCACTAATACAAAGAGAGAACCATGAAAAATTGCAAATCAGCTCTCATCTTCAAGCTTAGCTCCTAAGTAAGACACCAGATAAGTCCAAGTGTGACACATCTCTTTTTTGTTGTTGTTTTATTGTTCATATGTGCATACAAGGCTTGAGTCATTTCTCCCCCCTTCCCCATCCCCTCCCTTACCACCCACTCTGCCCCCTCCCTCTCCCCCCACCCCCTCAATACCCAGCAGAAACTATTTTGCCCTTGTTTCTAATTTTGTTGTAGAGAGAGTATAAGCAATAATAGGAAGGAACAAGGGTTTTTGCTGGTTGAGATAAGGATAGCTATAAAGGGAGTTGACTCACATTGATTTCCTGTGCGTGTGTGTTACCTTCAAGGTTAATTCTTTTTGATCTAACCTTTTCTCTAGTTCCTGATCCCCTTTTCCTATTGGCCTCAGTTGCTTTTAAGGTATCTGCTTTAGTTTCTCTGCGTTAAGGGCATAAATGCTAGCTAATTTTTTAGGTGTCTTACCTATCCTCACCCCTCCCTTGTGTGCTCTCGCTTTTATCATGTGCTCAAAGTCCAATCCCGTTGTTGTGTTTGCCCTTGATCTAATGTCCACATATGAGGGAGAACATACGATTTTTGGTCTTTTGGGCCAGGCTAACCTCTCTCAGAATGATGTTCTCCAATTCCATCCATTTACCAGCGAATGATAACATTTCATTCTTCTTCACGGCTGCATAAAATTCCATTGTGTATAGATACCACATTTTCTTAATCCATTAGTCAGTGATGGGGCATCTTGGCTGTTTCCATAACTTGGCTATTGTGAATAGTGCTGCAATAAACATGGGTGTGCAGGTGCCTCTGGAGTAACCTGTGTCACTGTCTTTTGGGTATATCCCCAAGAGTGGTATTGCTGGATCAAATGGTAGATCAATGTCTAGCTTTTCAAGTACCCTCCAATTTTTTTTCCAGACTGGTTGTACTAGTTTACATTCCCACCAACAGTGTAAGAGGGTTCCTTTTTCCCCACATCCTCGCCAACACCTGTTGGTGGTGGTGTTGGTGATGATGGCTATTCTAACAGGGGTGAGGTGGAATCTTAGCGTGGTTTTAATTTGCATTTATTTTATTGCTAGAGATGGTGAGTATTTTTTCATATGTTTTTTGGCCATTTGAATTTCTTCTTTTGAGAAAGTTCTGTTTAGTTCACTTGCCCATTTCTTTATTGGTTCATTAGTTTTGGGACAATTTAGTTTTTTAAGTTCCCTATATATTCTGGTTATCAGTTCTTTGTCTGATGTATAGTTGGCAAATATTTTCTCCCACTCTGTGGGTGTTCTCTTCAGTTTAGAGACCATTTCCTTTGATGAACAGAGCTTTTTAGTTGTAAGAGGTCCCATTTATCTATGCTATCTCTTAGTTGCTGTGCTGCTGGGGTATCGTTGAGAAAGTTCTTACCTATACCTACTAATTCCAGAGTATTTCCTACTCTTTCCTGTATCAACTTTAGAGTTTGTGGTCTGATATTAAGATCCTTGATCCATTTTGAGTTAATCTTGGTATAGGGTGATATATATGGATGTAGTTTCAGTTTTTTGCAGACTGCTAACCAGTTTTCCCAGCAGTTTTTGTTGAAGAGGCTGCTATTTCTCCATCATATATTTTTAGCTCCTTTGTCAAAGGCAAGTTGGTTATAGTTGTGTGGCTTCATATCTGGGTCCTCTATTCTGTTCCACTGGTCTTCATGTCTGTTTTGTGCCAGTTACCATGATGTTTTTATTGCTACTGTTTTGTAATATAGTTTGAAGTCAGGTATTGTGATACCTCCAGCATTGTTCTTTTGACTGAGTATTGCCTGACTATTAGTGGCTTCCTGTGTTTCCATATAAATTTCACAGTAGATTTTTCGATCTCTTTAATGAATGTCATTGGAATTTTGATGGGAATTGCATTAAACATGTAGATTACTTTTGGGAGTATCGACATTTTTACTATGTTGATTCTACCAATCCATGAGCATGGGAGATCTCTCCACTTTCTATAGTCTTCCTCAATCTCTTTCTTCAGAAGTGTATAGTTTTCCTTGTAGAGGTCTTTCACATCTTTTGCTAGGTTTACACCTAGGTATTTGATTTTGTTTGAGGCTATTGTAAATGGAATTATTTTCATGTATTCTTTTTCAGTTTGCTCATTGTTAGTGTATAGAAATGCTAATGATTTTTCTATGTTGATTTTATATCCTGCTACCTTGCTGTAGCTATTGATAATGTCTAGAAGCTTCTGAGTTGAGTTTTTTGGGTCTTTAAGGTATAGGATCATGTCATCTGCAAATAGGGATATTTTGACAGTTTCTTTACCTATTTGTATTCCTTTTATTCCTTCTTCTTGCCTAATTGCTCTGGCTAGGAATTCCAGTACTATGTTGAATAGGAGTGGAGATAGTGGGCATCCTTGTCTGGTTCCTGATTTTAGAGGGAATGGTTTCAGTTTTTCTACATTAAGTATAATGCTGGCTGTAGGTTTGTCATATATAGCTTTTATAATGTTGAAGTACTTTCCTTCTATTCCTAGTTTTCATAGAGCTTTTATCATGAAATGATGTTGGATCTTATCAAAGGCTTTTTCTGCATCTATTGAGATGATCAAGTGGTTTTTGTCTTTGCTTCTGTTAATATGGTGTATTACATTTATTGATTTTCATATGTTGAACCACCCCTGTGTCCCTGAGATGAAGCCTACTTGGTCATGGTGAATAATCTTTTTGATGTGTTGTTGAATTCCGTTTGCCATTATTTTGTTGAGGATTTTTGCATCAATGTTCATTAAGGATATTGGCCTATAGTTCTCCTTTTTGGAAGTGTCTTTGCCTGGTTTTGGGATAAGTGTAATACTGGCTTTATAAAATGTGTTAGGCAGTTTTCCTTCCCTTTCAATTTCATGGTACAGTTTAAGAAGGGTTGGTATCAGTTCTTCTTTAAAGGTCTGATAGAATTCAGCAGAGAATCCATCAGGTCCTGGACTTTTCTTTTTGGGGAGACTCTTGATTGCTGCTTCAATTTCATTTTGTGTAATAGGTCTATTCAGGTGATTAATTTCCTCTTGGTTCAGTTTTGGATGATTATATGTATCTAGAAATCTGTCCATTTCTTTTAGATTTTCAAATTTATTTGAATATAGGTTCTCAAAGTAGTCTCTGAAGATTTCCTGGACTTCCATGGTGTCTGTTGTTATCTCCCCTTTTGCATTCCTAATTCTACTAATTTGGGTTTTTTCTCTCCTCATTTTAGTCAGGTTTGCCAGGGGTCTATCGATCTTGTTTATTTTTTCAAAGAACCAACTTTTTGTTTCATTAAGTCTTTGTATGTTTTTTTGGTTTCTATTTTGTTGATTTCAGCTCTTATTTTTATTATTTCTCTCCTTCTATTTGCTTTGGGATTTGCTTGTACTTGTTTTTCAAGGAGTTTGAGATGTATCATTAGGTCATTGATTTGGGATCTTTCAGTCTTTTGAATATATGCACTCATGGCTATAAAGTTTCTTCTCAGGACTGCCTTTGCTGTGTCCCATAGGTTCCAGTAGGTTGTGTTTTCATTTTCATTGACTTCCAGGAACTTTTAATTTCCTCTTTTATTTCATTGATGATGCATTATTCATTAAGTAATGAGTTATTTAGTTTCCAGCTGTTTGCATGTTTTTTGTCTTTACTTTTGTTGTTGAGTTCTAGTTTTACTGCATTGTGATCAGATAGTATGCATGGTATAATTTCTATTTTCTTATATTTGCTGAGGCTTGCTTTGTGCCCTAGGATATGATCTATTTTGGAGAACGTTCCATGGCTGCTGAGAAGAATATATATTGTGTAGAAATTGGATGCTTATTTCTGTCAGTGAGATGGGTCTCCTGTAAGCAACAAATTGTTGGATCTTCCTTTTCAATCCATTTCATCAAATGGTGCCTTTTGATGGGTGAATTAAGTCTGTTAACATTAAGTGTTAGTACTGATAGGTATGTGGTGATTCCTGTCATTTAGTTGTCTTAGTTGTTTGAAGGTTTGATTGTGTGTATCTAAGTTGAGGTTACTCTCTACTTTCTTGCTTTTTCTTTTCCTGTGGTTTGGTGCTGCCTGTCTTTTCATGGTTAAGTTGGGTTTCACTTTCTGTGTGCAGAATCCCTTGCAGAATCTTTTGTGGTGGTGGCTTTGTGGTCACATATTGTTTTAGTTTCTGCTTATCATGGAAGACTTTTGTTGCTCCATCTATTTTGAATGATAGTTTTGCTGGGTAGAGTATCCTGGGGTTGAAGTTATTTTCATTCAGTGCCTGGAAGATCTCACCCCATGCTCTTCTTGCTTTTAATGTTTCTGTTGAGAAGTCTGCTGTGATTTTGATGGGTTTACCTTTGTATGTTACTTGTTTTTTCTCTCTTACAGAGTTCAATATTCTTTCCCTAGTTTCTGAGCTTGTTGTTTTAATGATAATATGCCGTGGGGTGGTTCTATTTTGATCTGGTCTGTTTGGTGTCCTGGAGGCCTCTTGCATCTGTATGGGAATATCTTTCTCTAGATTTGGGAAATTTTCCATTATTATTTTGTTGAATATATTATGCATTCCCTTTGCTTGCACCTCTTTTCATTCTTTGATGCCCATGATTCTCAAGTTTGTTCTTTTGACGGAGTCGGTGATTTCTTGCTTTTTCTTTTCACAGGTCTTGAGTTGTTTAATTAATAGTTCTTTGATTTTTCCTTTGATTACCATTTCATCTTCAAATTCAGAGATTCTGTCTTCTGTTTGTTCTATTCACCTGGATTGGCCTTCCATTTTGCTTTGCAGTTCTGTTTCGTTCTTTTTTCTGAGGTTTTCCATATCCTGTGTGGTTTCCTCTTTAATATTGTCTATTTTTGTCCTGAGTTCATTTATCTGTTTATTAATTGTGTTCTGTTTCACTTTGGTGTTTTTACAGTGCTTCTATGGTTTCCTTTATTTCTTCTTTTGCTTTTTCAAATTCTCTATTTTTGTTGTCTTGCAATTTCCTGAGTGTCTCCTGTACATTTTGGTTGACCATATCCAGTATCATCTCTATAAAATTCTCATTGAGTACCTGTAGTATGTCTTCTTTTAAATTATTCTTGTGGGCTTCTTTGGGTTCTTTGGCATAGTTTATCTTCATTTTGTTGGAGTCTGGATCTGAGTTTCTGTTCTCTTCATTCCCTTCTGGTTCCTGTACTAACTTTTTGCTGTGGGGAAACTGGTTTCCCTGTTTTTTCTGTCTTCCCATCATTGTCTTTGGTGTTGTTACTGTCCCTGTACTGTGTGCAATTAAGTATTTTCTAGCTTGTAATAATAACAATGGTAATATTTAGAATGGAAGGGTGAGAGGAGATGGAAAGCAAGAAGTTAAAGAAAAGGGAAAAACAAATAAACAGACAAGTAGGAGAATATGAAACAGGGAATCAATCAAGGAAGTTACAAAGGTATAAAGGGAGCATTAGTGTACTAATCTACAGTAAGCTGAACAGGCATTAGAGAGGAGAGAAGATTGAAAATAAAAAATAAAAAGAATAAAGATAAGAATAAAAATGAAAAATAAGTAAATGAAAGAAATATATATATATAAATGAAATAAAACAAAATGAAAAATAGATAAAAAAATAAATTTAAAAAACCCTCTAAGTTCAAATGCAATGAAGTTTCAGTCTTAATAATTTTGGTGTCCATCTCAGTCTCCAATCCTGGAGATGGTGCCTCAGATGTTGTTCTTTAGTTGTCTCATCAAAGGGGACCCATAATGTAGAACAAAACTGCACAAAAAAAACAAAAACAAAAAACAAAAAAACAAAAACCCACAAAGTGTCCCAAGTTCAAATGCAATGCAGTTTCAGTAAGTTTTTCAGCATGGAGGTGTAGTTCGGTTGTTTTCTCATCAGAGATAGGGAGAGAGAAAAAAAATAGTCTGGAGACAGTTCTGTGAATGCTATTTGCGGCTGTGGCTTGCCTTTCTGCTGCTGTCAGCCTGCTGTTGCTAGAGGCGATATTTATGCAGATCTCAGGGGCAAGTTTAGCACTCACCTGGCCCTACAGGCTTTGTTTACTCAGAGTTCTCCTGTGCGGGAGCCTCTGATACAAGCTTTCCCATTTCCAAGCACACTGGGGAAGGTGACACTGCACCAGCTTTCTCAGGCCTGCATATTTGTTTACAGTTCCCGTGGGAAATGGGTCTTCCCCCCTCTCATGTGGAATTTTCCTCCCACCACCACTTTTACAAGCTTTCCTGCTCCTGATTACTGGGCGGTGCTGCTGCTCCTGCCAGCCTCCATGTTTGTTTACAGTTCACGTGGGAAGTGGGTTTTCCCTTCTCTCCTGTGGAGTTTTCCTCCTTCTGCCATTCTCACCAGCTTCCCCACTCCTGGTTGCTGGGCATGCTCCCCCACTCCCGCCAGAGGCTCTCCGGCCTGCCTGGCTTGTTTATTTACAGTCCCGGGAAGGATTCCCTTCCCCCAATCTTTGGCACTCAGTGTGCCCCACCCCCTTTCCTGCGTGTCTTTATTGTTCTTATTGCTTATTACTCAGTTTCTCTTTTTTCCCCGGGTGGAGGTTCATCTGTCCAGGGGGATATGCTGATTGGGTCCAGGCTTGTCTGTGGGAGTACCGTGGTACTAAGAAGCTCACCTTGTCTGCATCTTCCCAAGTCGTCTGGGCGTGGGCGTCTGGCAGCCCGGGGCTCCTCCTGGTTTTTCTGTTAATGTGAATTGGAGATGCTCTGCACTGGCTGGAGGTGTGGAGGGGTCAAAGTTTTGCGTCGTCTTGGTGGTTTTGCCTGCAAGGTGTGTCTCCAGTGTCTCTCCAAGATTTCACTATAGGAGGCACACTTTCTGCTTCTTCCCTCTAGCCGCCATCTTGGAAAAATCCTCACTCAGGATTTAAAACAATCTGTTCCTATTTATTTTCCACTAAAATCCTAGCCTGCTCTAGTCCCAGTTGATCAGAATCACATCGGTCACAGAGGAAGAGCATGACACATCTCTTGGTAGTGTTTTTAATATTGGATAGGTGCAGACAAGAATATGAATTTAAATGATGCCTTTGACAAAACAGATATTATTTTAAATGGATGGAAAAAATCATGTCTCCATGAACAATTACAACTAAAAAAGTTTACTTTGCATGACAAATCCAAACATATGTACACCAATTACTTGGAGTCCTAAACCCAACCTTATTTAAATAACTGTTTTCAATGAAATAAGTAGTACACATGAGCAGCATTGATTCAATATAATTTTTTAGGATGCTCTTGCCTTTGAAATGGGCAAAAAAGTCAATTTCCTACATTATTCTCTTTCTGTGTTGCAAAAAGCAATGTAATTATATGATACAGTATACAGTATAATTTCTATAAGGAAAAAATAAAAGATTATCTTGGGCTTATAACAGAATAATACACTGAGATTTGACATGATATGCAGATAATATATCATCCAAAATTTTAAAAAGTTACAAAACAAAAACCAGGAAGGTGAAGAGAGAAGATTCTTTGTCAGAAGACTAAAAGCAATACACACAGTCTAAGAAGATGTAATGATATTGAGTAAGAGAGAAAGGGGAGGGGAAGGCAAGGTCAGAACATAAAATATGTACTTAGAATTTTATATTCATTCTCTTATTTACTCATTATAATATTTTGCAGATAATCCCCAGATTCATAGAATGTAAGTTGTCTACCTCAGCTTATGTAGCAAGCAAAGAAATATTTGAATTTGAACCCAAATGTATAATGATTGCACATATTCTCCTTATATGTCCCAGATTTCTGAAAATTTCCACTTATTAGGACGTGAATAAATGTTCTTCTGTTCATTCCACTGAAGCAAATTCCTCATCTGCTGCTGGTTGCCTGCCTGTGGTTTCAAAGTTTATCATCTCCACCTCAGATAAGAAACATGATGGCTAAAGAGGGAGAGAGTACTGACAAGCCTAGCTTGATGCTTTCATTGAAATCAAAATTGAACTTTCCTACCTACAAAGACTTCCAGATTTTACTGTAGCAAGATTTCATTTGTTGTTTGCTTATGGGAAAGCCTTCCACTTCTCAAATGTGAGATGATTCTTCTTGTTCCCACAAATTTTCCTGGTTCTCATACCTGGTATTCTGCACCAAGTCCTCTTCTCTGATGAGCCATACTCAGGGATTGCAGCTCTTCTTTCAATCTTTTATCCTAAGTCACACCAGGATGAAAAGTCTAACATGATCAGGTTTCTCCATTATTGGAATTTCAATGTTCTCCATAATTCTTAAAAAATAACATTTAATATGGTTATAATTTTTTCACTTATTTGTGTATGTTGTTATCTTTACCTGTTTTAAACTCTATAAAGCAGATTATATGTTTGTGGTATTTTAATACTTAGCATTGAATCCCTAATATGTTGCTTTACTGAAAGCTCAAAGGAATGAATAGAAGGCACTTGGTTATTCTTAGTACCAGAATAACCCTCTAGTACATTGAAAAGACCATGAGTTTTCGCCTTCTCCCAGGTTTGGATTGTAACTTTGCACTTAATGTATTGTTTTGCATAATTTATTTACTTCTTGGAGTCTATGATTACTTCTTTATTAAAATGGGTACAATTTCATGTCTCACAGGGTTGTTCCAACTCCTATTGGGACATCAACACATAATATGCAATGAGCAAGTGAGTCCCTGCACTCCTCACCAATGCATTCCTTCTCACAAATAAGGTTGGTGGGTTCTTAGATGCTGCCAGCAGATCATGAACCAGCTTTCCAAGTGCTCAATTTGACAGAAGTTAACCAAAATCAAAATCAAAAGATTTGCCTCCTCCTTGGAGCCATCTTCAGATTAAATTAAAAACTAGTTTAATCATTATCTCTGGTCTCTTTTATTAGTCAATATGGCTTAGAATTATTTTAGTTCTAATTTTTGTATTATTATAAATGTGTAGTTTCCTTTGTTTTAACAGTTAGCAAACAATATCTACTAAATAGTAAGCACTCTTGTAGGCCTTCAGAGGTTATAAAAAAGTGAGGTTACACAAAATTCTCCATTAACCTTTCTGCCTATTGTTTTAGGCAAGTGTTAAAATAGCATAGCAAAAGGAAATATCAATAAAAATTATAATTACAGAAGATCTTTTTTTGGTGTGAAGATTATATGGCAAATGCTAAGCAAATACTAGTGGTGGACACAATTCCATGAAAATTCAAATGCAAGAATGGCAATATGAAAGGAGATGGTGTATTGTAGAATAGCTGACAAGTCCATGGGTATTGAGAATTGTGGTACATTGAAGAAGCAGGCTGATCAGAGAGGGAAGATGAAATGTATTAGCGACTTTGCCAGTTACTTGATACATTTTTTTATTTATTTCTTAAAAGCAAAATGATATTATCAGAAAAATTTTAGTAGAAGAATCACATCATCCCAATTATGTTTTAAAAAGTTGGAGCTTGTCTCACAAATATTGTCCTCCTATCAAAATGGTATCTTACATGAAAGCAAGGGACACATTTTATTCATTGTCCATTTTGCTAAGCATTTAAGAGTAACAAGTATGAAATAGTCTTCCTGGTGTCACACCTAAGTTGCATAATACACAAAGTAACATTTGAATTGGAAGTATGGCTTACAAACTGTTAGATATAGGAATCAAGATAGCAATTTAGTGTATATAAATAAACCTCTGTGAGCTTGGGAGAGCTTTTATATTGGTTTTTTCATTTATTCTCACAATGCTCCTCTAAACGCCATAGAAAAGGAGTGAGTAGACATTAAATGTGTACTTTGAAATCTTAGTAAGCCCATAGACACTAATAAACTTGTCAGTACCCTAAAAGCTTGGGCTGTTTAGAAACTGAGGTCTCCAGGGGATCCTCAGGTCTGGTTCTATCCAGTCATGATTTTCTTTATTCATATTCGCAGGATCTCTCTCTAAGATGAATTCTGATGTACCATCATGGATTGTGAGCTAGCGAGTATTCAAAGCCCTAAATAGTTGATGAATATTTTTTTGGAAGTACTGGTGTTTCAATTCAGGGCTTTGTGCTTCCTAGACAGGCACTACCACTTGAGCTACACTTACAAAGAAGAATTTTTTATATTCATTGTTGCAAACACTTTCACTTACTTTACTATTCCATTATAATGGGACTATGGTAATTAGAGGATGATTTCGAGACATGATTCTTCTATCCTGAAGTACAAACCTTAAAATGAGAAAAAAGACAATGAGAAAACTTTTTTTTTATATACGACAAAAAGGTTTTGGAGTGAAGAACATTATATTCTCTTTATCTTTTTCTTTCTCTTTCCATCTCTCCTTTTTTATTCTGAAACAGTGCCTCCCTTATCATATCATATATACAAGATAAGCTGCTCATATATCCTATAAGAAGCAATTGTAAAGCACTTATTATGTGAAAATCATCATGATCAACACTCAGGATAAAAGAGATAAATTAGACTATGTATAAAAAACTGAGTATAAATTCTCTTTGTGTCCAAATAATTATGTGTCATAAAATGCAAACAGTACTAAAATTATAGTAAAAGTAAAATTTGCTCATTGAGTAGTTGCTCTATAACATGGTTTTCAAGATGTAGCCCTTATACCATTAGTGTCAGCTTTATCTAGAAACATATTAAATAAATGCCAGTCATTTATTTTTACCCAACATTCTCTTAATCAGAAATTCTGGGAGCTGAGACTGAGAATTAGCTTTCTAACAATCCCTCACTCAGATGATCCTATTGAACATTAAAATTTGAGGATCATTCCTTTTTCTTAAATATTCTATGTATAAATATACACATATAGATATATAATTTCACTTAATACAATCTGCATAAAACTTTTGAGTCTATTATATTCCACCTTTGCATTAGTTATCTATTATAGCCTACTCATTCATTTCAAAACATAGTAACTTTAGACAACAGCGATCATTTTATAATTATCTCTCATAATTTTGTGGGTGAGGTAACCTTGTGTTATATTCTCACTTTGGATATGACTACATTTAGATGATGGTTAAGGCTAAAATTATCTCGGTGTTTCTCCAACATGTATGTCTGTGGCCTGGTCTGGGGAGGCTTAAATTGCTGGAAGCTGGAACACTCTAGCTATTCAGGCCTCTCTTTCAATTTTTATGTAGCTCCTACACCATGGAAATTTTAACGTAGCCAAATTCTTGCATGACAGTGCAAGATCCAAGTGATGGATGACAAAAGAGGGGGTTAGAAAGTAGGGAGTGGGAAGGGAAAGAAAGATTAACCATGCCAACTTTTAAGACCTAGAAGTGGGAATTTTATTTTCCCTAGTCCTATTATATAGGCAATGATGAAGGCCTACCTTCCATACTTGATGACATAGTTGGCGAGTATTGAAAAGAGCTGCCAAACTGAAAATGTTTCTGTGACCAACATTATAAAGTATTATCTACCACAAGCTGTTTGTCAGCTGAGAAAATGGAGACAAAGAGTAGTGGTTAAGTGACTTGTCCAAGATGTCATGGTTAGAAAATGGTAGAATAGGGATTCAGTCTCATAGTTGGCAATTTTATAGCACAATCAAGTTGACAATCTAACCATCACACATTGCTAATAATTTGTGATGCCACTGTTTTTATATGGGTGGTTTTACACCAAAGCCTGCATTCAATCATAGCATTTGATTGATGATATGTTTTATTAATGATCATGGTTCATATTATGTAACATGTATTTTCATGTGCATAGTTTTTATTTTTCTGCTCTATATTTTCTGTCTACCTCAAGTTTTTAAATATTTATGTATTAATCCTAGAATGTGAAAGAAACAAACCCTTGGGAAATTAGTGTATCTTTGCTCTGAAGTGGTGCTAGTACTATCTGCTCTAAAAACTATTGAAAGAAGAAAAGGGACAGAAATATGGCAAAGACAGTAAGGAATAGTTGAGGAATATTGGCATATTTTGGCTGAAAAAAGAAGAGAATAATAGGAAATAAAATTGTTTTCAAATGAGTTAAAGTGAGTCATGAGGAAGAGCCTGAAGTTATTCTGCCTCTCAAAATATGACAGAAATAAAACTGATGGCTAAATAGTTTAGGTGAGTTAATTTCTGGTCAGGAGTAAGCCCTGTATAATGATGAGGAATATCTGGCAATGTGTCAGACTCCTGAGGGGAAAATCTGTTTCTGTGCTGAAAGTATTCAAGAAGAGGCCAGCTGGCCAATACTGCAAATGCTGCAGAAGAAGTTCTGAAATGGTAAAGTTTCCAAAGGTGGTTGCATATATAGTCACTCTTACTTCTGTGATTACAAGATCACTGAGTAATTTACCAAAGATATAAAAAATGCTTTTTAAAAGGAAGGCGCTGGTTGCCAGTCAGGTGTCTTCTTTAGTCTTAAGCATTAGACTCTTGAGACCATCATAGTCCACACTAGGAGTCTTCCAAGAAGAGAAAAAAGGAGCAACAGCATGCTGGTAGGACTATGACAAGTCTTCCTCTCTATGGAAAGCTAAGCTGCAGTTCACAAAGCCATCCAGAACCTGTCTTCTTCCTAGATGATAGCTTCAAGTCCATGGAATCAAGGTCCAATGGGTGGGAATAGGGCTGCCTTGGCTTAGAACCTAGTTTCATAAGGACTAAAATTTAACCCTCCCTGGAAATAACATCCAGAGTCACCAAAAGGAACACACATGACACAAAACTCAAAGAATCCCAGCAATGACCTACACTGGATATTTACAGACTGAAAATACACAAGCACTAAGAATATTAAAGGAAGTCTCAGTGAAGTTAGAGATGTAGGTAACAAACTCAACAACTAATGAACATCCCAACTGAAATGACTTGTGGTGTGTAGGACTGACCCACAGATTCCTTTTCTCCTAGAGCTAATAAATAAAAGGAATAAATCAAGGCCTGAATGATCTTTGCATTAGGGTTACTGTGCTCTTGGACTTATAATTTAGAAAGATTTTAGGCAGCACTTTAATGTTACCTCAATAAACAGAAGGACACAGTGGTCCACCTCAGTTTATTCTAAGGAATGACAGTTAATTTAATAGTATTAGTCACTGAAAAATAGGTAGGTTTTACTCATAGATCAAGTAGATAAATAATGTAGTTATTAAATGTAGCTTGTGTTTGTCATGACCTTGACTGTGAGTCATATAAGTTGATTTGATTCCTTATTCTCAAAGTTGGCATGGGAACAGAAAGAGTTAAGGGTTTGAATATGGTTTCAAATAAAGTTGCCAGATACAATGCAAGAAGATTCTGTTACATTTGAATTTGAGATCAATAATAAGTCAATTTTTAGTGTATGTGTATCCCAAATATCTCACTGGACATGCTTTTACTAAAAATAGACTCTTATACTATGAAGTTCACATTCAAGTTTAACTGGACTGAACTTTAGGAGTCCCCGTCCATAGGATTCTCAACCCATGTTAGCAAAATGTGGGCAATTTCCTGTTTTCAGGTAAAGCATTCATATTTTTGTTTACCCAACAAATGTTTACTGAGGGTGCGCTATCTCAGCCAGCATTAGGAATGGACACATATACATTGATACTTTTATGGATGATTATATTACAAAGTGATAAATATTATTAAAGTCAAAAAGTGAGGCAAATAATTTGGATGACTATTAAATGGTCAATATTTATAAGTATAAGGCTCTGTTCTCTAGTGGATATCAATATCATGTTAAGCACTCAGATATATTTTCTGATCAGATTTCTACATCAATCTTAAGAAGTACATATATTTCTTGTATAAAATTAATGAGATGCAAGACCTGGAGATATTAAGTAACTTGCCTACAGCATGTAGCTGATAAATGCAGAACTAGGATGGAGTCCTTATTCTGCTTAATGCAACAGCCCGAGTTCTGACCCAGTCAGTTGCACTAAATGAAATGGAGGTAAATAGATTTGGTCAAGAAATACTCACTCAAGAAGTGACTTTAACTATATTTAATAGTGAAAGGAAGGCATGGTCAATAAAATGAGGAAGCAGAGAGTGGAAGTGAGGAGGGAGGAATTTCTTGAGGTTCCTGGGAACTTGACATTTGAATAGACACACACACACACACACACACACACAATGTTTACAGAACTGTTTTAATTCCACAAGTTTTTACTGAGTACTGACTTAGGTACCAGAGCTCTCATGGAAGCCTCTCCACCGGAATTTCTTGTCCTCAGGATTTCTACAAGCAGCAGGCACTAGGAGATAAGAGGCAGCATAGATAGCTACAAGAGAAGCTTTGATCATGCTTCAAGAAAGGGGCAACTGAAGGCTGCTCACAGGATGCAGGGCTTGTCTAATCAACAGGATGTTCACAAGCAAACTAAGGCACTCAGTAAAGCATTTCACACATGAAATTGTGTGCCAAGACAATCACAGGGAGGTATATCTTAAAGGAAATTGGGTGGAGCATGAGAATTACGAAAAGTAAAGTGTACAAGTTGAATATATGCCAGGTGTTTTCTACATGTGTTAAATTATAGTGATAATTTACTTATCACAATAAATCAATAAAGAGACTGAGACAATGCAGTTATGTGGAATGGTCAAAGACAGGTAATTAACAAAGTAGAATCAATACTCCAATTGTAACTTCTCTTACTACAGAATTCATTTATTCATGTATTCCACAAACATTTAATCATTCATTACATAAGCACTTCTATATTGTTGTAGACAAAACAGTTAGAATTCCTGACATCACAGGGCTGTCTCTGACGGGTGCTATACCTGACATATGAATTTAATTATTTAATTTTTAATTTTAGCTTTCTGAATACCTTCTTCATCTATTATGGGCCTATATTTCTAGATTGAGGAAATGTAGAAGGATTTGCTGCAGCCCCAGCAAGACAGGATCCATGATGGAGAGTAAAGGGCAGTGGGTGTCTAAATTACATGTGGCTATCAATCTGGTTCATTTTATAAATGCTAAACTAAAAATCAAGTCAATAGGTTGACTGCAGTGGGACTGATAGAATCAAGCCATTGTCTGTGCTTAATTAAAAGGCCAGATTGATGTCTGGCAGCATTTCAGAAGTGTATGACAGCTTTGGATGATTACATTACAGGAGAAGTAGCAAGCACGGGGAGACAAAGAGGAAAGAAGTCAAAATGTTACCAAGAGAAGAGAGAAAAGTTGACATTATTAGTTATTAGATAAAATCTTGGGGTTTAATGTATGGCATGGTGACAGTAGTTATTATTACTATAGTGTTTATTTGAAATTTGCTAAGAGAAATAATTCTTGTTTTTCTTTTGGTGATACTAGGGTTTGAACTCAAGGCTTTATGCTTGCAAAGCAGATGTTCACAAAGCAAGTGCCTTAACACTTGAGCAACACATCCAGTTCATTTTGCTCTAGTTATTTTGGAGCTGGGGTGTTGTAAATTATTATGGGCTAGCCTCAAACCATGATCTTCCCAATCTCAGCCTCCCAAGTAGCTCGGATACCACTGCCTGTCAAAAAAGACAGGCATCATCTCTCTCTCTCTCTCTGTCTCTCTCTCTCTCTCCCTCTCTCCTCTCTTTTTCACACACATACACACACACACAATGGTAACTAAATGTGATGATGGATATGTTAATTTGATTCGTAGTCATTTCACTATGAATATGTACACCAGATCACCATGTTATATACCTTGAAAATATATAATTTTTATTTCTCAAGTATGCCTCAATGGAGCTAGAAAAATTAGAAATCCCAAAAAACAAACACTTACCAATTTAACTCTTCTTTTTAGGCACTTTATAATAATTGGCTCCAAAATAAATCATAAAAGAAAGTCAAAACTAAAATTACCAAATATTAAGACGTATATAGCAATTAGCTCACTATATATTCTTGAGTAATCAAATAATTTCACTTAAAATGTGAAATTCTTAAAAAACAAACAGTAAATGTTATCTAGCCACAAAACTCCAGTACCAAAGTAGAGAAAAAATAACCAA
This sequence comes from Castor canadensis, assembly GCF_047511655.1. Taxonomy (NCBI): domain Eukaryota; kingdom Metazoa; phylum Chordata; class Mammalia; order Rodentia; family Castoridae; genus Castor; species Castor canadensis. Next base: position 126,894,948 of record NC_133386.1, read on the forward strand.
CACCAAAAAATAGAAGTTGATTTGATTAGTAAACTAATTTTAAATGCTAGTTTTGAAATAAATTATAAAATAGAAAATTTTGACAAGTTTAAGTATTGGGAGAGGAGAAGAAAAAAAAGGAGAGAGAATTCTATTAGAATTAGAAATAAAAAGGGGACATAACAACAGAGACAGACAAAATGTAAAAATTTTGACTACTTTTTTTTTTTTTTTTTTTTTACAAAATCAGGAGGACAAAACAGGTTCTGTGTTGGGGGCTGATATCCAAGGGAGGGGTGAGGATGCAGGGAAATGTAATAGGAAGGTGAACATGGTGCAAATACTGTGTACACACTTATGGAAATGGAAAATGATACCTGTTGAAACTATTCCAGGAAGAGGGTGAGGTGGAAAAAAGAGAACAATGGAAGGGTGAACTCAGCTATGACATATTTGATATATTGTGAGAGTTTTATAAATGTCACAATGTACCCTCTGCACAACAATATTTAAAATAGTTTCAAAAGTGTAATAAATTTTTAATGTAAGTGAAAGTATGTGTGAAAGGAGTCTTACAAATTTGTTAATAATGATAAGTAATTATTCACAACCTTAGTACCCACCAGTGAAGGACACCATTATCTACCTGGTGTGTAATTATCAGCAGTTTAGGTATATGACCAATATATTTTTCAAATAAACAAGCACATATGGAGATCAATGGATATTCCTGCTAGATAATATTCTTTGTAAGATTCAACTTTCCTAATTACTGTGCAATCTACTATCATTAGCTGTTGTACTTTGCTACCTAAACAGATAAATAAATGCTTTACTTTCTATTTTACTTTTTTTTACTGTTGTGATGGGTGTGGGTACACTGCAACATTTGCAAGGTTCTTATAACGTATCAAATATATCATATTTGAATTACCTCCTCCAATTCTCTCCCCCACCTCCCTCGTCAGATTCCTGGAACAGTTTCAACAGTTATCATGTTTTCACTTACATACATATGTATAGACTGATGCACCACATTCATCCTCCTACCTCCTTACCCACGCCCCAACCTCCCATCCCAGATACCACCTGTTCTGCCCTCCTGTTTGCCAATTTTGTAGAAGAAAAAAAACGTAAAAGATAAATATAAAAAGAAACATGACATTTTGCTGGTTTGAGATAAAGATGGCTACACAGGAGGTATACTTGTGTTATTCCCATGATTTAGTGTATTATAGCTCCACTTGAATCACCTCTTCCAGCCCTAGGCTCTGAGTTCAAATCCCAGTACTGCCAAAACCAAACAATCAAAAAATGAAATTTACTTTCTACTTTTTAGTATTCATTAACTGTACAAACAAGTTTCATTGTGATACTTCCTTACATGCATACAATGTACTTAATTTTGTTATTGATATACTGGGGGTATATTGTGACATTTATAAAAGTTCTTACAATATATCATAGTTGAATTCACCTCCTCTATCATTCTGCTTTAACCCACTTCCCCCATTCCTGGATTAGTTTCAACAGGTCTCATTTTTCCATTTATATGAATATATATATATACAATTCTTCACCATATTCACCCTCCTCCATCCTTTCCTTAATCCTACCCTCTTCCACTGGTGCCTCCCACCCAGACAAGACCTGTTTTTCCTTCCTGTTCTCCATTTTTGTAAAAAAAAAAGAAAAAGAAAATGATACTATTGTTTGTTTGAGACAGCTATACAGGGTACTTCATTGTGACATTTCAATTTGCATAAGTAGTATAACCCAAAATGTTTCATCCCCTCTATTTTTCTCCTTTCTACCTTAGTCCCCTCCTTACGCTGATTTCAACAGATTTAAAAATTCTATGTTCATTCTTGTATAGAGAATACATCAACCATATTCACCTTTTTAACTTCCTTCTTTTAATCTACCCCACTCAGATGTGACCTCCGCTTAGCATGACCTGCTTTTTACAATATTTCTTATATTTATATTGGGTCTATATTTTGCATATGAGAGAAAATATATAGCCTTTGGATTTCTGAGCTTGATTAACATCACTTAAGATGATATTATCCAGTTCCATCCATTTACCTTCAAATGACAGTTCCATTCTTTTTTATGGCTGATTAAAATTCCATTGTATATAAATACCACATTTCCTTAATCCATTCATCAGTAATCAGGCATCTTGGCTATTTCCATAGCTTTGGTATTATGAATAATGCTGCAGTAAATATGGGTGTGAAGGTATCTTTATTGTAACCTGACTTGCATTCCTTCTGATGTATCCCTAGGAGTGGTATTGGTGAACCATATGAAAGTTCTATTTTTAGTGTTTTTGAGGAGCCTTCATATTGTTTTCGTACTGGTTGTACTAATTTACATTCCCACCAGCAGTGTATCAGAATTCCTTTTCCCCATATCCTTGCCAACATTTGTCACTGTTTATGTTCTATATGATAGCCATACTAACAAGAGTGATGTGGAATTTTAGCGAGGTTTTGATTTGCATTTCCTTTATGGCCAGGAATGTTGAGCCTTTATTCCTGTGTTTTTTGGCCATGTGGACTTCTTCCCTCAAAAAAGCTCTGATCAGTACATTTATTGGAAATTCTCATTTTTTGTCAGATATCTACCTATCAAAGATTTTCTCCCATTCTTTGGGCAGCCTCTACAATTTGTGACCATTTCTTTTGTTGTGCAGAACCATTTTAATTTCATGTAGTCCCATTTGTAAATCCTTTCTTTTAGTTGCTGAGCCTTTTCAGTTCCATAGAGGAAGTCATTGCTTATGTCTATTAATTCCTGCACTAGCCTCAAAGTTTCCAATCTTATGTTAAGGTCCTTGGTCCCCTTTGGGTTCATACTTGTACAGGGTGAAAGACATTGATCTAGTTTCAGATTTGTTCATACAGATATCCATTTTTCCAGCAACATTTGTTGAAGAGGCTGTCTTTTATACGTGATATGTTTTTGGTGTCTTTTGTCAAAAGTCAGGTGGTCATAAATGCTTGGATTCATATCTGGCTCTTCTATTCTGTTCCACTAGTCTTTATATCTGTTTTTATGCCAGTACCATGCTGGGTTTTTTTTGCTATGCCTCTGTAGTATAGTTGAAGTTAGGTATTAGAATACTTCCAGCATTGCTTGTTTTTGCTCAGTGTTGCCTTAGGTATTTGCAGTCTTTTGAGCTTCTACATGAACTTGAGGTCTGATTTTTCAACCTCTGTGATGATGAATGCCATTAGGATTTTGATGGGAATTGCACTGAACATTTAGATTGCTTTTGGTGATATAGCTATATTCGCTATATTGATTCTACTAATACATGAGCATGAACGATCTTTCCATTTTCTGTAGTCTTTTTTTTTATTTCTTTCTCCAATGGTTCATAGTTTTCATTGTAGAGGTCTTTCACTTCCTTTGTTAAGTTCATTCCTAGGTATTTTATTTTTTGGAAGCTATTGTAAATGGAATTATTTCTGTATATTCTTTCTCAGTCTGTTCATTTTTTTTTTTTTGTAGAAATGCTACTAATTTTTAGAAAATGATTTTGTATCCTGCTACTTTACTTAAGCTGTTTATGTTGTCTAGAAGATTTTGCATATTTTAAGAATAAGATCATGTCATCTGCAAATATGGATAGTTTGAATTCTTCTTTCCTATTTGTATTCTTTTCATTTTTTCTTCCCATCTTATTGCTCTGGCTAGGAATTCCAAGACTGTGTTCAGTAAGAATGGAGCAAATGGACACACTTATCTCATTCTTGACTTCAGATAAAATGGTTTCAGTTTTTACCCATTTAGTATAATGTTGGCTAGAAACTTGTCTACATAGCCTTTATTATGTTGAGGAACATTCCTTATATTCCTAGTTTCTTTAGAGCTTTTTATCATGAAAGGATGTTGAATTTTGTTGAAAGCTTTTTCTGCATCTATTGACATAATCATGTGTTTTTTGTCTTTGCTTCTGTTAATATACTGTATTACATTTTATAATTTGTGTGTGCTGTAACATTCCTGCATCCCTGGGATGAAACCAATTTGTTCATGATGTATGATCTTTTTGATGTACTGTTGAGCTCAGTTTGCCAGGATTTTACTGAGGATTTTTGCATCTAAGTTCATTAAAGAGATTGTCAAGTAATTTTATTTTGTCATGTCCTTGTTCAGTTTTGGATGAGTGTAATATATACTTCATAGAATGAGTTTGGCAATGTTCCTTCCCTTTCTATTTCATGAAAAAGTTGAGGAGTTGGTGTTAGTTCTTCTTTAAAGATCTGGTAGAATTCAGCCATGAATCTATCAGGTCTTGGACTTTTCTGAGAGAGTATTTATTGTTGCTTCAATTTCACTGCTGATTGTATATCTATTTAGGTGATTTATATGCTCTTGGTTTAATTTTGGATGATCATATGTATATATAAATTTGCCATTTCTTCTAGATTTTCCAATTTTTTTGAATATAAGTTTTTAAAGTATTCCCCAATAATTCATGGATTCCCTTGTGTTTCTTGTGATGTCTACTTGTTAGTTTTTAATTTTGTTACTTTAGGTGTTTTCCCTCCTCATTTTATTCATATTTTCTTTTTATCAATCTTACTTATCTTTTGAAAACACCAGCTTTTTGTTTCATTGATTCTTTGTATTTTTTTTTTGTTGTTGTTCTTTATTTCATTACTTTGGGCCCTGATTTTTGTTATTTCTCTCCTGCTAGTTTTGGGTTTAATTTGTTCTTATTTTTCTAGGTGTTTGAGGTGAAGCTTTAGGTCATTTATTTGAGACATTTCTGTGTTTTTAATATATACACTCATGGCTATAAGTTTTGCCTTTTCTGAGTCCCATAGATTCTGATAGGTTGTGCTTTCATTCTCATTAAATTCCAGGAACTTATTGATTTCTCTCTCATTTCTTAATGACCTAATGATCATGGAGCAATGTGCTGTTCAATCTCAGGTTTTTTATTTTCTGGTGTTACTTTTGTTGTTGAGTTTTAGTTTTATTGTGTTGTGGTCAGACAAAATCCAGGGGATTATATCAGTTTTCTTATATTTGTTAAGACTTGCTTTGTGACCTAAAATATCTATTTTGAAAAAAGTTCCATGGGCTACTGAGAAAAATGTATATTGAGCTGTTGCAAGGTGGAATACTCTGTAGATGTCTGTAAGGTCCACTTAATTCTCGAGTTTCTTTGTTGATTTTTTTGTCTGGATGACCTATCTGCGGATGATAGAAGAGTACTAAAGTCTTCCACAACCACTCTGTTGGTGTCTACCTGTGTTTTTAAGTCCAGTAGTACATGTTTAATGAAGTTGAGTGCACTGAATTGGGTACATATGTTGACAATTGTTATTTCCTCTTGTTGTATTCATACTTTTATCACTATGAAGTGATATATTTGTCTTTTCTGACTAATTTAGGTTTGAAGTCAACTTTATATGATATAAATATAGCTACTCATGACTGTTTTCAGGGGCCATTAGCTTGGTAAAACTTTTTCTACCCTTTCACTCTAAGCCAATGTTTCTTTCTGTGTATAAAATGGGCTTCATATAAACAACAAATTATCAGGTCTTCCTTTTTAATCCAGTTTTCCAATTGATGTGTTTTGATGAAGGTGTTGATGCCATTAATATCCAGTGTTAATATTGAAAGATACGTGGTGATTCCTGACATTTAGTTGCTTTTGTTTTCAAGGGTTTGTGTGTGCACAACTAATTCTATGCTAGTCTTTAATTGCTTGTCTTCTCTTCTCTGGAGATTTAATACTTTCAGTCCTTTCAGGATTATGTGTATTTTCATCTTCTGTGTGTAGGATTCCTTTCAGAAACTTCTATAGCTTTAGTATAGTGGTCATGTATTATTTTAGGTTCTGTTTATCATGGAAAGGTTTTATTCCTCCTTCAGTTTTGAGATAGCTTTGCTGGCTACAGTATCCCATGATTGAAATTGTTTTCTTTCAGCACTCACAGTTCCTCAGCCCATGCTCCTCTTGGTCTTAAGGTTTCTGTTTGGAAGTCTGCTGGTTTTTTGATGTGTTTACCTTTATATATTATTTGATTTTTCTCTTTTATAGCCTCCAATAGTCTTTCCTTTGCTCTCTCTGCTAATTATTTTAACTATATTATTCTGTGGAGAGGTTATATTTTGGATACGTCTGTTTGGAATCCTAGAGGTTTCCTGTACCTGGATGGGCATGTCTTTCTTGAGATTTAGGAAATTTTCTGCTATTATTTTGTGAAATATATTACCTGTGCCTTTGACTTTCACCTCTTCTCCTTCTTCAATACCCATGATTCATAGATTTTGTCTTTTGATGGAGTTGCAGAGAGAATTCTTGCATATTCCTTTCACAGCTCCTCAGTCTTTTGTCTGAGTGTTCTGCTGTTTTTCCTTTAATATCTGTTTTTTCCTCTAGCCCTAAAATTCTTCTTCTACTTGTTGCAGTGTGCTGCAGTGGCTTTTAACTGCATTTTTTTTTGTCTTTAGGAAATTTTTGTTTCCAGCGTTTTTGATTCTTTTTTTTTTTTTGAGACTTTCTGTATCTTTGTTAAGCTCCTGCTTCATATCTTGTACTGTTTTTGTTAATATTTATCCTTTTAATAATTTCCTTGATTTTGTTTCAGAGTTTGTTTGAATCATCTTTGAGTTCATTTAGTTGTTTCTGTGGCTTCTTGAGCTTTTTCTGTGTTCTCTTGGTATTCATTTAGTTGTATTTGTATGTGCTTTGTAAACTCATCAAATATTCTTACCATAATTCTTCTGAACTCAGCAGCTGGGGATTCCTCCCCTTCACTGTCCACCAAATCCTTTGTTGTGATATTGTTAGCTTTTTGAGGAGTCATATTCCTCTGCTTTCTTTATTCTCCTATGTTCCTATTTTGAGCTTTGCTCATGTGTTGTTGATTAGTTAGTTGAGGATCTTAATTATCTGCTAGTTTTCTTTGACTTAATTTCTAGCTCTGGATAGCTTAGTTGCTAGCTAGGTTGTAACATTTCTGATCACTAACCTGAAGTTATAATGTAGTAATAACAAATTCAGGGATTCAAAACCAAAGCAGTTATTTGCACAATATATACAACCCTTCTCAATATTATCTCTAAACTGTGGGTATTGGGGGAGATAACAGTTGTTTGCATTGAGATTGATGCTTTGTTAATTAAAATTATGACATTGGAAGAGGAGACAGGGAGGCCAGATGGGGTGAGGGGGAGAAAAGTTATGAGGTTTGTGGGCTATGGCATAATAAGGCCCTAATATGTGTACTGGTGTTGTACCATCATTGTTTGGGACAGTGCTATTGTCATGGATTGTAGAGGGATAGAAATGTTGGCAGTATAATAGACCACTCCATGAGTGGTTAATGTGTACAGAGGGAAGAAAAGGAGGGAAGGGGAGAGGAAGATAATGAGGAAGGAAGGGAGAAAAGAAGAAAAGAGAAAGATAAGGAGAAAGGAGGATGAGAGAGAAGAGAAAGAAAGTGGAACAACGTAGGGCTTAGCAAATTAAAATTTCAACAGAATGAAAAAAGAAGATAGGTAACAAAAAAAGGAAAAAAAAAATATATATATATTTTTTTTTTTCAAATTTCTTCTTTGTTATTGAGAGTTGTAGGCTTCCTCTTAGTTCAAGGAGTGGTCTCAGTGGCTCCCTCTGATTTCTAGCCCAGGTGTTGTACCTACTTAAGGCTGAAATGCTTGGTCTATGTGGCAGTTGATGCTGCCCTTCTGTACCTGTCAGTTTGGATTGGGAACCTCTCAGGCTCTTCTTGAAGGATGGGCAGTAGGCACTTTGGGTCAGTTTGTTTTTGTGGACAGGTTTTCCAAAGAGATCCCATGAGGAGTGGTTGTCCACCCCTTCTGCCCACAGAGCTAGTCTGGAAGCTGGAATTGAGCTTTTTGGTATACCACTTTTATCTTGAAGTTTGTTAGTTTTGGCTCACTACCAGTTTCTCCAAGGTATTAACGTATTTTTTCCCAAGGCTGTGCCTGGGCTACCCCTCCCCCACACAATCTGGATCCGCTCAGTACTGTGCCCCACTCCCATCAGGCAGAAGTGAATTTTCCCTGCATTTATTAGGCCATCAGTATTGTCCAGGAGAGATGTAATCCGTCCCCACGCTGGCCTGGATTATATGATTTCCTCTAAAGCCGATGTTGCAGCACTCTCACCTGGAAGGGGTGTAGTTTCACTTGATGGTATTGGGGGTCAGCCTAGGTTGGAGAAGGCAGGCAGTAGTCAGAGGTTGGCACAGGCAGGTGGCAGTCAGAGGTTAGAGGTTCTGTGTTTATGAATCTTGGTAGGTCCAGAACAACCTGGGTGCTTGAAGAACTCCTTCTGCAGTTTTCCACATTGAGCTTTTGAAAAAACAAGAAAAAAAGAAAAGAAAAATAGCTCTAGCAGGCAAGCATAGCTGCCAGCCCACAGTTCTCAGGCTTCAGGGGTTGTTTTTTGCTATAAACGGCTAATTTAAAGATCAATCTTTGTACATTATGTGTACCTTATGGGTTAGTGGTGTCATACGTGGTGAAAAAGCCAGGTTACTTGATCCTTGATACCATAAATTGAAGTATTCTTTCAGCCTTGTGAGAGCTCAGGGTTCCAGGTACTTTTGGCTAGCTGGCATATTTTTCTCCACGCATGCAATGTACTTTGATTAGGTACACCCACTCTTTTATATTTCTTTAACCACACTCCATCCTCACCACCTTTTTCAAGAATGAAGACACAGAATAGGAGAAAGTCTTTGCAAACTATTCATCAAACAATGAATTAATATTCAAGATGTACAAATACCTTAAAAAACTAAACACTGGAAGAACAGATACCCCAAACAGTAAGTAAGCAAATAAATTGAACAGACAGTTCTCAGAAGGACAAATGGCCAATAATAAATGAAGAAATGTTCAAAATCCATAGCTATAAAAAACAAAAGTCACAGTGACACTAATATTCCATCCATCCCAGTCAGAATGGCTATCATCAAGAAAACAGATAAACAAATTTAACTAATAAAACATCCGTCTGTAGGATTCTTCCCTAGACTTTGCTATGAAATTTATTAACTGTGATAATCATGATTAAGTATCCACAGAGCTTTGCAGAATGACTATTTGAAGTAGCTTTGAATTGATTTTGTATGAAGTAAAATAAAACTTTGATTAGAGAAGTAATGTGATTAGATTTAAAGTTTATAAGCTGGTCTATTAGAGTAGAGGTTAGGATATAGCAGAACAGATGAGCAGTAGATAGAACAGTTAGGTCATTCAATGTCCCTTGAGAATCCTTCAGAATCAACTAATCAACCGAGATGGAAATGAAATAATGATTACTGAGCAACATCCCAAGAATACGAATTTTTCAGCGAGACTCGGAACAATGATCTCTTTCTCTATGTGGGTGCATGAACACATGTACATGTAGCATGCATTTTTAAGGTACCCTGGAGATTCTAATGATCTGCCCAATATGGGAATCTCTGAACAGGTTTATAGCAAATCAAATAATCTCTGGAGAACTCAGGAGTGGAAAGAAAGGGGCTGAAATGGAAATGCAGAATAGAGAACTATTCTATTAGGAGAGTTTATTTAGAAAGAGAATTTATTTTAATTTTCTGAAACACATATGCATTTGGGTGGTACCTTAACCCGCTTTTGCCATTTCCCTACTCACATTTCCAGTCATCATTTGTGGAAAAGGCATTTTAAACTTTACAGGTTTAGAAAATTCAGACAGTCAATTGTCTGCTTGCTCACATCCCCACCCTAGGCCCCTTAGGAATCACAATTCCAAAGATGCAATGGAAAAATTGATTAAGCTAAAAAAAAATGTGAGATGATAAAGCAAAAACATTTGGAAAACAGAACAGCATAACAATAAACAGAAAGCTGCTCTTCAGCTACCACTTCTCATTTGTCTGCTTCATGTCCTGGGTATGATAGCACAATAACTGAATGAAAGACCTAGCCTCATCTGGCCTGAACTGCATCAGTCTCCTGATAGGCCAGTCTCTTTTCCTAGCTCAGCTGCTGTCACTGGGATTGCTTTCAGCTTCTTGCCTGAGAGCCTTTGCCCTCATTCCCTTGTCTGTGACAATCTCCCTCTGCTTTCCAAAGGGTTGCCTTCCTCTTGGGATCTAGAACAAAGCTTAGGTATCACATCCTCACAAAGACTATTTTTCACCTTTGTACATAGAAGGACATCTCCCCATTTGCTGTTGTTGTTTATCTCTCTGCTTATTTTCTTCATAGGTCTTATGATAGTTTGTGATATGCTTTTTTACTGATTTATTATTTACTCTCAGCACTAGGATGTAAGACCAAATTGTTTGGACCTGTGCCTCTGTGTCCACAGTGCACATCTAGTGCTCTTCAATGTGCCTGGCAAAACCTGTACTCAAATAACATGTGTTAAATAAGAAAAAATCTAACTGGAAAATACAAATAGTTAAAATCAGGGCTTCATAGTCTTATTTTATCCTGTATGTTTTGCAAGAAGTCAAAATATGTATATTCATATAATGTGCTAATCATTAAATTGTTTGGTTTGGGCTCCAATCTCATCATCAGAGAAGGTTCATTCTTGTTTTGAAAATACTAGAGTTTTCAGTGAAATGTTTTGCCAAGATGTTTTTCTTCCTTTTAAAACTAATGTCTCTGTCATCCCCAGGAGGGGCCTGAGGCTGTATACGGAAGTCTACAATGGTTTCTACTGGCAGCTACTTGCTAAACTGAATCTACTTAGCTACCTTGTCAAGTCTTAGAATTGTTTGATTTCCTGCAGGAAATGTTTGTCTTTAAAAACTCTAGTGGGGAAATAGCTTTTCACCTCTGCTCAAGAGAATGAGCTTAACATTGTCTGAAGATGAGATTCATCCCCTGGAGGAGGTGCAGAGCATCTAATGAGCTTAGGAGGAAATCAGAAAAACAGCAGGGAGTGGATTCCAACACCTACCCACACCTTGGTTTCATAAAAAAAGTCTGTTTTATATGTTTGCATGAGTGAACTACTCACAATGTGTTTTTTTCTTGTGTGCTATATCAGATATGTATAATTCTAATGTGGAAACACATTTAACCACATTATACATTGTAAAAGGTATGTGATTTTGCTCCTTGGGGTGCATTCTATTTAAATACTCATTAATGCATTAACAACCAGGCATGCAGCTGCATCTGTTTCATCTATAATATGAGCTTTGTTTCTGGCACTTTAAGTCAGAACAATTTAAATTTAGACACAATCACCTACACTCACACACACACACACACACATGTACACCCCACAATTTATATATGTATACCAAAAACTATGGCTGTCCAAAGGTTGTGCTCAACAGCTACTTCTCAGACCTCAGATTGAACTTGAGCTCATCACTAGCTTCTACTTTTCTTTTACACATTAACATGCTCTTCCAACTCCAGCTCTTCTTTGAAGTTAAGCATCTCGCATTGGACCTTTGGACATTGTTTTTGTGTTTGTTATTCCTGACATTTTATCCTCAGTTTTCTTTGATAAATTATTTTGCTTGTCTCATTTCTACATGTTTTTGCAGTCATTGTCATCTGTGGTAGAAATTCCTGCCCTAGTTCTCTGTCCTGTCTCAATAGTGGCCCTTTGGATACTGATTTAATTGTACAGTTTTAAAGAAATTGGTGAGATAAAAATTCAAGTTTCTTTAAAGCACTAATAATGTATATTTATAACAAATATGTTATAATCCAAATGGAAATTAGACAGGAAAACCTTTTTTTTTGCCTAGAACTGAGGTTTGAACTAGGCTTCACACTTGCAAAGCAGTTGCTCTACCACTTAGTCACACATCCATTCCATTTTCCTCTGGTTATTTGGTGATGGGATTTCACAAACTATTTGCTGGGGTTGGCTCATGAATTTAAAAGAAAACATATATAATGAGGAAGCTAATGAAAATTGTAAAACATATCCAAATGTAATTTCTAGCTTTAGAAATATACATGAAGAAGGGAAAAAAAGCTCTGCTAGGAAAAATATTAAAATATGCATTGCAAAAGGAAAGATAAGTGCACTTTTGGATGGCATAGCAATTAAACTATCCAAGTCCAAGCAGAAACACAAAAAACAATGCAAAAGTAAACAGCAGGTCATTGACTATAAGCAGTGTAAAGCAATCTAACATTGGGATCTCAAAAGAATTAGGTTGAAAGTTGGGACAGAGTACATATTTGAAGAAACCATGGTTAGCGCATTGTCCAAATTTGAAAGAAAAAGAACTGTAAACCCCAGGTACAAAAAATCTCAAGGAACCACAAGCAGAATAATTATTAAAATAGCCAGACAAGAGCATACAATATTCAACTTGCTGAATGTCAGTGATAAGAAGAAAATTCATATAAATTCTATTCAGTAAAAAATAGATATTCTGAACCAAAAAAAAAATACTTAATGGTGACTTATAACCTGAAACAGTATGATGAAAGATACTAAACGCCATGATTAAAGTCTTGAATTATATATTCAGAGAAATATCTTTTTAAAATTATAGGAAAATTAAGATATATTACAAAAAAGACAAGTTGGAACACTGCAAAGAATGTCAAACTTTCCAAATACAAACTTGGAAATACATAAAAGAAACAAGAGCACCAGAAATAGTAAGTATTTTGGTAAATTAAAATATAATTATAGCACAAAAGATGAGAAGTAGGAGAGTCAAATGTTGTAATTTCATCACAAAGTGCCATATTATTTTACTACCAAAAGCAATCTACATGCATAATGCAATTCCCATCAAAATTACAATGATATTCACCACAGAGATTGAAAAATCTACCGTAAAGTTCACTTGGAAACACAAAAGACACAAATATCCCAGGCAAAACTGAGCAAAAAGAGCAATGCTGGACATATCACAATACCTGATTTTAAACTATAATACAGAGCCATAGCAATAAAAATTGGCACAAAAACATATATGAAGCCAGTGGAACAGAATAAAGGACCCGGATATGAATTCATGCAGCTAAGCTCACCATATTTTTGACAAAGGTGCCAAAATCATATGATGGAGAAAAGACAGCCTCTTCAACAAATATTGTTGGGAAAAATGGCTATCTGCCTGCAGAAAACTAAAACTAGATCTTTGTCTCTCATCCTGTGCTAGTATCAAGTCCAAGTGGATTAAGGACCTTAATAGCAGACCCGAAACCTTGCATTTAGTACAATAAAGAGCAAGAAATACCCTGGAAACAAGAGGTATAGGCAAGTAGTTCTTCAGTAGAACTCCAGCAGCCCAGCAACTAAGAAAAAGGATGGGAAATGGAACTATAAGAAATTTAAAAGCTTCTGCACAACAAAAGAAATGGTCTCTAAATTGAAGAGACCACCCATAGACCAGGAGAAAATATTTGCCAGCTATACATCAGACATAGGACTGAACATACAGAGAATTCAAAAAACTAAACTCCCCAAAAATCAATGAACCAATAAAGCAATGGGCAACAGAACTAAACAGAACTTTTTCTAAGGAAGAAATCCAAATGGCCAAAAAACACATGAAAAAATGTTTACCATCCCTGATCATAAATCAAAACCACACTAAGATTCCACTTCACCCCTGTTAGAATGTCTATCATCAAGAACACCAACAACTATACTACAAATGATGGCAAAAGATGTGGGGAAAAAGGAACCTTCATACACTGTCGGTGGGAATGCAAGCTAGTACAAGCACTTTGGAAAACAATATGGAGGCTCCTTAAAAAACTAAACATAGATCTGCCATATGATCCAGTAATAACACTCCTAGGGATATACCTGAAGGAATGCAGTTCAAGGTATTACAAAAGCACCAGCATACCCATGTTTATTGCAGCACTATTCACGATAGCCAAGCTATGGAAACAGTCAAGATGCCCCACAACCAATGAATGAATCAAGAAAATGTGGTATTTATACACAATGGAATTTACCCTGCCACAAAGAAGAATGAAACATTGTCATTCACAAGTAAATGGATGGAATTGGAGAACATCATCTTAAGAGACGTTAGCCAGGCTTAGAAGGCCAAAAATAGCATGTTCTCCCCAGACCCAAAACAAATGCAGTAATATTATTTGCCATGGGTCACACACTAAGGGGAGAACATGCATGTTTTAGGAAAGGAAACCTAAAACTTGAATGTGGTTGATGTGGTCCCTGTTGAGGAGTGAATAAAGTAATTTAAATTAGCACAGGCCACTATGGGAAAGGGACAAGGAAGTAGCAAAGACATCAAGTTGAGATGAACCAATGTGGCTTGGAATACACAAGTGCATGGAAACAATGATAGGAGTCTCTCTGTATAGCTATCTTTATCTCAAACTGGAAAAAAAGAAATGTCTTTCTTATCATCTTTTATGTTTTCTCTTCAACAAAATCAAAGAGTAGGGCAGAACAGGTTCTGCCTGGAAGTGAGGGGGAGGTGGAAAAATCATGTGTATACCTGTAAGTAAATGTAAAAATTACAAAATAAAAGGGTAAAAAGAGAAAAAAAAAAGAGCAATACCACTGACTCTCTTGTGGAAAATAGAAGATGAAGAGCACTTGTCATTTAATTTTATGAAACTAGCATTACTCAGATAGCAAAATAGACAGTAATGAAAACAAAAGTGTGGTCAAAATTCCTCATGAACACAGACATAAAATTCCTTTAGAAACTTAGCAAATCAGCCTTGAGTGGGTGGCTCACATCTGTTTTCCTAAGTTCTTGGGAATCTGAGATCTGGAAGACTCTGCTTCAAGGCCAACCCTGGGAAAAATATTTGCAAGACCCCATCTCAATGCAAAGAAGCTGAGTGCAATTGCATCCACCTGTCATCCTAGCTACTGTAGAAATCTATGATAGGGAGATAGATCTAGGCCAGCCTGGGCAAAAAGTGAGACCCAATCTCAAAAATAACCAGAGAAAAAAGGGCTAGAGGCATAGTTTAAATAATTGAGTGTTGGCCTACCAAGCACAATGCCCTGTCTTCAAACCCCAGTGCCACCAAAAAAGTTACCCTGTGGAATTGAGAAACATTACAAATGTGTAATAACACTTCATGACCAAGTACAGTTTTTCTCATGATCCTGGGATTTGTTTAGCATTTGAAAATCAATCAATTGAATTCCTCCTAATATATCAAATGATAAGTATGATCATTTAATGAATAATAATTATTGATAATACTCATCTTATTTGTTATAATAAAAACTACTAGAATATGACAAAGGGTATCTATAAAAAGTCTACATCTATCATACATAATAGTGACAGTATGAATAGGTCCCCTTAATATCAGAAAACAGGGAGCCACTTCTATTTGAACTTGTACTAGTTTCTAACAGATACAATATAAAAATCTTAAAATGTTATACAAAATCCAAAATTGAACCAAGAGGTTATTAATCACCTAAACAGATCCACAAATGCAATTAAATTAAGGCAGCAATAGTCTCCCAAAAAAAGAAAAGTAGAGGACCTGACAAATTGACTGCTGAATTCTACCATACCTTTAAAGAAGAGATTATACCAACACTCCTCAAACTTTCCCATGAAATAGAAAGGGAAGGAATACTGCCAAACTCAGTCAATGACCCTAGTATTACACTTATCCCAAAATCAGACAAGAAAAAAAACAGAATTACAGGCCACTTACATTAATGAATATATATGCAAAAATCCTCAATAACATACTGGAAAAACAAATTCAAGAGCATATAAAAAAGATTATATACCATGATCAAGTTGCTTTCATCCCAGGGATGCAGGTATGTTTTAACATACTCAAATCATTAAATGTAATACAGCACATTAACAGAAGCAAAGATGAAAACCACATGATTATCAATAGATGTAGAAAAAGCCTTCAACAAAATTCAACATCTTTTCATGATAAATATCTGATGAAACTAGTAATACAAGGAATGCACCTCAACAAAATAGAGGCTATATATGACAGCAACATACTAAATAGAAAAAAACTGAAATCATTTTCCCTAAAGGCAGGAACAAGATAAAGGTGTCTACTCTCTCCACTCTCATTCAACATAGTTTTGGGATTCCAAGCCAGAGCAATGAGACAAGAAGAAGAAATATAAGAAACACAAATTGAAAAGGAAGCAGTCAAGACTGCAGAAGATGAAAAGATTTCCCATGCTCATGGATTAATAGAATCAATACAGTGACAACAGTTATATTATCAAAAGCAATTTACATGTCCAATGCAATTTTAATGGCATTCATCACAGAGATTGAAGCACAAAAGACTGTGAATAGGGAAGGCAATAATGAGCAAAAAAGAGCAATGCTGGAGGTATCATAATACCCAGCTTCAAACTATACTGCAAAGCCATGACAATAAAAACAGCATGTAACTGGCACAAAAACAGATATGAAAACCAATGCAACAGAATAGAAGGACAAGATATGAATCCATGCAAAGATATCCACTTGATTTTTCACAAAGGCGCCAAAAACCTATGATGGAGAAAAGACAGCCCCTTCGACAAATTTGCTGGAAAACTGGGTATTTGCATGCAGAAAACTGAAACTAGATCCATGTCTTTTACTGTCTATAAGTATCAACTCAAGGTGGAATAAGGACCTTAATATAAGACCTGCAGAGCAGGAAACAGCAGGGAATAAACTGGAATTAATAGGGCATAGGAAATGACTTCCTAAATAGAGCTCAAATGGATCAGTAACTAACAGAAAGGACTGACAAATAGGACTACATGAAATTGAAAAGCTTTTGCCAAACAAATCAAATGGTCTCTGAATTGAAGAATCTGCCCATGGAATGGGAGAAAATCTTTGCCAGCTATGCATTTGACAAGGCATAACCAGAGTATACACGGAGCTCAAAAAAACTAAACTCCACAAATGGGCAAATGAACTGAACAGAGTATTCAAATGAGTAAGTACAAATGGCCAAAAAAAAAAAAAAAGAAAGAAATGTTCAACAATCCCTGGCCATAAAGGAAATGCAAATCAAAGCCATGTTATGATTCTACCTCACTCCTGTTACAATGGCTACCATCAGTACACAAACAACAACAAATGGCAAGGATGTGAGGGAAAAGGAACCCTCATACATTGCCGCTGGGAGTGTAAATTAGTACAACCACTATGGGAACCAGTATGCAGACTTCTCAAAAATCTAAAAATAGAACTGTCACATGATCCAGCAACAGTACTCCTAGGGATATACCTAAAGGAATGTTAGTCAGGTAAAAAAAATAGGCACCTGCACACCCATGTTTATTGCAGCATTATCCACAATATCTAAGCTATGGAAACAGCCAAGATGCCCCACTACTGATTAATGTGTGAAGAAAATGTGGTATTTATATGCAATGGAATTTTATTCAACTACAAAGGGAATGAAATTCTGTCATTTGCAAGAAAATGAATGGAACTCTAGAACATCATCTTAAGTTAACCATGTTTAGAAGGCCAAAAGCTGCATGTTTTCTGTCAAATGCATGTAATATATACTTTATACAAGTACAGCAATATTAGGAAAAACAGGTCAAGCTAAGGGGAGGTCACATACAAGAGGGAGAGGATAAAATCAGGAAGTTAAGAAGGTGAATATGATTGATGTACTCTTTATACAAGAATGAATATAGAATTTTTAAACCTGATGAAACCACGATAGAGGGCAACTAAGGAGAAAGAAAAATATAGAGGAGATGAACCAATTTAGGTTATTATATATATATATATATCATATATATATGTATACATATATACATGTATACATATATACATTACATGTATACATATATATACATGTATACATGTATACATTATAATATATATATCCATATATATATATACACATACATGAAAATATCACAAGGAAACTCCCTGTGTAGGTATCTTAAACAAACAGAAATGTCTTTTTTTTCACTTTTACAAAATAGGAGAACTGGAGGGTGAAACAGATCCTGCCTGGGATTGAGTACCAGTAAGAGAGGGAAGAGTTTGGGAAAGGGTGTGGGAGGCTGAATATAGTGCAATCACTGGGCATACATGTACGTAAATGGAAAAATGATACCTGTTAAAACAATTCCAGGAATGGGGGAAGGGAGAATAAAGGCCAATGGTAGAAGGGTGAATTGAAGTATGATATAGTTGATACACTGTAAGAATTATTACCAATGCTACAATGTACCACCACCCAGCACAACAATAAAATAAGTTATACATGGAGATTGTTAAGAATGATTTAAAACAATGTTTAAAATAATAATCATGTACATAGAAAATCTTAATAAATATACAAGGAAACCTATTGGAAATAATGAATGAAGTTGTCAAGATCACAAGAAACAAAGCCAATAATTAAATTAAATTTTATTTCTATATAATATCAATTAATAATTAGAAACCAAAATTTCCTTCCAAGTATGAACAGTAAGTTTACATAGAATTTGACATAATTATTCTAAAAGATATATAATAAAACAATTATATGAGGTGTGAAAAACAAAATTAGAGGATGTTAGTTGCCCAATTTCAAGATGTGTTCAAAATCTTCAATAAAGAAAATGTGGTATTAGTGTCAGGATAGAGTAGTCAATAGAAAAGTAGAAAGCCCAGAAATAGACCACATACAAATAAACAACTGATTTTACAAGGCAATGAAATGGGGAATTAACAGTCTTCCAACTAATGGTATGAATACAATTAGTTATACACATATGGAATACAGTTCTGGTTATCCCTATATAAAATTAAATGTCATAGACTTATAGGTCTAAATATAATTGGTAATATACTATGTATATTATATATATATTATATATAATTTGTTAGCTAACAAGTAATCTAATATAAACAGACACAGATACTGCATGCACAAAAAATATAAAATGTATATGTGTATGAACAGTCAATAAGCACTTGAAAACACATATAACTTCATTCATTGTCAGAGAAATGAACATTAAGAACATCCCAACAAAATATTATGACACCATGTGTTGGTGAGGGTATGAAACAAGTAGATTTCACAAGATGCTTGTCAGGTGGGAGAATCAATTATTACTGCCACATCAGGAAACCTCTTCATGGTGTCTTTTATGAAGTTAAACAAAATCCTACTATATGCCTCCCAACAATTATTATCATAGTTATTTGCCCAAGAAAAGTGAGAATATGCCCACTTGTATATCTGTATGCAATTTTCATAATAGCAACCAATAATACACAATTTCATAATAATAAAAAGATAGAACAAAACTTAAGTGCCCACCAAAGGTAAATGGATAAGTAGACTACACTATATTCCACAGATGAAAATAAATAGATAGAGGTATAGAGCTAGATGAACTAATATATACAATAATATAGAAGAATATCCAAAACAATATGCTAAGTTAAAGAAGCCAGACAAAAAAGTATATGCTATAAGATTTTATATATATATATAAAATTTTAGAAGATGAAAACTAATGTCTAGAAGTACAGTGTCAGAACCTAAATAAGTGGTTTTCTGCAGCCCCAGATCAGCATAACCTGGAAAGGGACTCAAAGAATAAAATGTAGGTGCTAGAGATATCACCTAACAAGACATTAGTAGTACAAATGGGAGTGTACATGCTGGAAAAATTTACTGAATACTGCATTTTAAATCACTGTGTAGTAGTCTGTGTAAGCAATAACTTAAAAGAATTAATTATTTAAAGCCAACTTCAATGCAGAATTATCCAGACAACTGATAGCTCCCTTGCCACCATTTATTTGTACCTTTTTATCTGACAAAACTTTTTATTTTTTACCTATAAAATGAACAAAAGTTAATTTGTTCTATAATTTTACTTATTTCTTTCTTATTCTCTGCATACTGTATTAGAATAGAGGTTCTAAGAAGTTTGGAATTATGTGAATAAAAGAAATTTGAGATGTAATTTCATGTAGAATGTTAGATAATAAAATACAAAGAAAATGTTTTTCAATGCCAGAAAATTACATTTAGGATGTTTGCCTTACCTGTTCTGAAGTTGTATCTGTTCCTGCAGTCCTATATAGGAGCATATATCTTACACTGACTATAAGATATTTCCCTTGTATATCCAGTGGCAAAATCTCCAAAATTAGTCTTTTCATAAATTGTTACATTATAAGTTCCTTTCATCTTAAGTTTATGGTGCTTCAATAAACCGCTGTCTCACATCTGGAAAAAAAAAAAAAGTTTATGGTGCTTGAGATAGAAAAGGAAGACTGGGATATGCAGCCCTCCTCTCTGCTGGAAGAGACAAAGAAAGGAAGACATAGTATTTCTCTGTTTCAGCATTATTTCCAAGGACTTGAAATAGTCATAATACCTCCTGAATATCTGAAGACACCTGAATTTTTTTTCTGAATGACTTCATCATTTGTTTTTAAAAGATATATACTTTACAATCATTTTATAAATATCAAGACTTCCCTATACCTACAGCATCCTAAACTGGTTGACATTCCTTTCTCTGGACATAAAAGCATGAAGCAATAAGAAAGTCTTGTTTTGAAGTCAGATACATCTATTATCATATTAGTTCTTCGAATTCCTTGGTAAATGTTAACATTGTTTTATATTGGTTCTTCAATGTACCCATCTGAAAAATGAAGATTCATTTGTGGACTGCCTTATATATGTGACTGAGAAAGGTGATAGGACCCTTATCAGTAAGTACCAATATCCTTTTTGGTGACATACAACTTCAGATAAAATAACTTAAGTAATCCAAATTTCATTAGCTCATATAACAAAGGGTTTCTAGTAGTACTTCTTTAGGGGTTACAGGTTCTCTCTGTCTTTCTGCAAAGAGCTTATATTAGTGCCCTTTCTTTGTGGCTCCCCTCATGATCCCAATTGCCTTTTCCAACATCATCAGCAGTTGGCACTTACTGAGGCAGAAAATAATTCTATGTCTCTTGTAAAGAAACCAGGCAGATATTCAAAGAAACCTCCAAAAAACAGACTTCCTTTCACAATATTAACCAGATTTGCATCATTCTGCCAGGCATAAGCAAATAACTGGACAGGAGGAATGGAATCACTGATTGATTTCCACTAACCAAAGTTCACGGTGGGAGACTGGAGAGGAAGCCATCACTTGAAACACACCCATGCATGCTCAAGACCATATCAAGGTCCTGTTAGAATGAGTGAATCAGGTCATTAGGTAGGAAACTAGTGAAATACCTCTGGTGAACTCATCATTATTCAATGTCTGGCAGTAGTGCTATTGCTAACCAAGAATCCCAAATGTTTGGCAAATTGATAGTATTATTATCTCTTCATTGTTCTAGGAGACAGACGTCTATGAAGTGTGTGTGTGTGTGTGTGTGTGTGTGTGTGTGTGTGTGTGTGAGAGAGAGAGAGAGAGAGACAGACAGAGAGAGAAGAGAAAGAGACAGACAGAGAGAGAAGAGAAAGAGAGAGAGACGAGAGAGAATTAATTGATTAATGTAATATATGTCTGGTGCTGTGGACAGAAATACTGCTTTATTGGGCAATATTCTTACCCTGGGACGTTAGCATGGGAATATTGTTTGGTAAATCAGAACTCAAGATTCAGGGTTAGTATATAATTTGAAGAAATTTTCTTGGCTTCTTCTCTTATGAATGCTTTAAGGATACTCCTGAGGATACCCAAACCTTTAAAGAGTAAACTCATTATGGAGTAGAAACATTTGTATCTATGTTCCTTGAACAGAAAAAGTCCTTGACACTTTTGATTTTCTTTCTAATATTATAAAATACTCTGGCAAATATCAAAATTATACTAGTTCTTTATATTTAGGTTCTACATTAATATAATTTACTCCAGGTTAACCAATTAATAGTGGTTCATACAGATGTTACCTATAAGTTTATAATGCTATTGATTTGGTTTCTGCTTGCTAAATTAAAATTGTCACCTAAGTCCTGGAATTATTCCTAAACTATTTTTGTTAAAACTTTCTGTTTTCCTTACACAAAATGTTAATTATAAAAAGTGTACAAATTTTACTATCCAACTCAATGTAGTCAGTTTATTTCATTTACATACCTATTCTTCAGGGAGATTTCTCTTTTGTTGCCATAAACACCCAAAAGATGAGATGGTTACAAGTATTAAATGTAGTTACGTATATGAAGAATCTACCATATTGACTTACATCTCTGACCTGCACAATTGAGACACTTAATAAATGTGAGATGCTGCTCTTGTTTTATTGTAGAGAAAAAAGAATTATGACACTTACCTCTTGGGGTTATTACAGAAATGCAATTAAATATCATCACACAGATGCTGAGTACAGTACCCAGCTTTTATCCAGGAACTCAATAAATGTTAATTTCTTTCCTTCCCCTGACTACTAAACAAAACATCCAGAGGAGTAATAACACTGTCTTCATGATCCTACATCACCCCAGCAAAATAATTTCCTCTTCTTGGAAGAGAAAAACCAATAAAGTCCAGTTTCAATTTATTTAGACTATTCTCTCTTTTTGACAGCATAAAATAAATCCCTGTTATGAAATAACCTTTTTGGTGATCTATGTATAATGGCAACTCAGTGCCACCTAGTCTTTTTTGGATAAATAAATTAAAAATACTCCATTTTGAGACTACAACAAGCGTACTGTTCTTTGAAGAAACTGCCCATTACAGCCAGGATGGAGTTACTGTGGTAGCAGCGGGTGCTGGAGAGCTCAATGCTGAGCATTTATAGCTCTGAGTGTTCCTGCCTGCTTGAAAAAATTTGCTATTTACTTCCAACTGAGGACAATTAGACTTAAATTCCAAAGCCACACATCAGGTACGTGCAAGAGAAGAGCAGAGGAGGAGTGACTGTAATTGAAACAGAATGATTCTTACCTTTTGTGGTTAGTCAGGTGAAGTATAAAACATTAATAATAATGCTCTTTAATACTGGATAATTGCATTTGGAGAGCTGCCTTACCTGTTTTAAATCTCCCTGAGTGTAAGTTCCATAATGTCAGTTAGAAGTGCATTTCTACTACTGATTATAATAAGACATTTCCTTTGCACACCTAGAGGTGAAAACGCCAAAGCAGTTTTCACAAATTGCAACATTCTACGGTAGATGATGTTTGAAGTACAATTTCCATGCAATTTAAGATTTTTATTCTGGTTGGAAAATTTTGAGCTTCTGTAATAGATGGGCATTGATTCTTTCAAAGAAGTATACCAGAAAATTATTCATGCCCTTCTATACCCTTTAACTTCTAGAGAGCAGTTAATTGTTGCATTAAATGTCACCCAGTCATCTTCTCTGAGTGAATGATGGTTTTTACTTGTGCTGTCCAGTCTATATGGGAGTGGTTAGCTCTGATTTGGCAATTATAGAAATTAGTGGTTTGTAAAAAGCATGAGTGATTGAACTTTGAGTTCATATATTGCAAATTCATTAATATATCCATTTCTGTGCACTTTAAGCAAAAGTTTGTAAATAGGAAACATCATTATTGAATATTTCTCATAGAGATTAAACTGCCCACGGCTCACAAGAGTTATTGAGATGTGTGCTTGAATTATTGGGTGGGCTTTCCAGTTCTCAAAAATAAATGTTGACTCTTCCACATGCATTTTTCAAAGCATGTGGTTACAAAACTAGTAGAATGTTGAAAATACAGTAAGTATTCACTAAGTATTTGTTGAGTGGATTACAATAATGCAGAATAATGACCTCAGAGTAAGTTTAAATGAGATATAAGTACCTAGCATAGTGCTTGTTCAATGTTACTAAATTTGAGTCTCTATGTTTGTACCCCATGACTTTGCTGGCAATTTTGTTGTCAGGCTTTTTTTTTTTTTTGAGACAATGTCTTTCTATATAGACCAAGCTGGTGTCAAACTTGAGATTTTACTGCCTCAACTTCCTGAATGCTGGGATTTACAGATATGTACCACCATGTCCAGCCTTTGTCATGGTTTAAGTACAAACTACCTGTCTAGTTAGTTGATGATGGGAGAAAAGGGGGATAGTCTAGAGAACATCCTACATCTACTCAGAGGATGTCTAAGTATCAACTTAAAGCAGCAGAAAGCTCCCAATTAATTGTACAGGAAGACTTTTGCTTAATCTTCTGAGCTACAATATGAGCTAACTCTTCAGTTGTTACAGAGTTATTATGCTGAGAAATGAATGAATTTTAGAGTTGCAAAAAGTGGTGAAAGTGGTAATTGTGTGACCTTGAATGCTTCTCTAATTTACAAATGATGACCTTAAGAGTATACTGGGAAATATGCAGCTACTTGCTATAAAGTTCTTAAAATATGACTTGACATATGCTAGGCAATCATATGAATGTCCTAGAATCTGTATCTTTGCTGCTTTCATCATAATAATCATGATAGTTACCATACTATTGTTAGGAGTTCATTCATTCGTTATTCTTAGAATTTTATTCATTGATTTTATTACCATTAAGTTAGATAAGTGGCAACCTATTTTAAAATTATTGTTGAGAAAAACTTGTTTATTCTTGAAGCAAACATCATCTTTTCTGATATGTATCATATATATATATATTGGGTTTTTTTGTCAATGTTAACAGGAAACAAGATCAAATATTAAATTTAGCTCAAAGTTCTACTGATAATCCCAAGTTACAAGTTATTATTTAAAAACAATTCAATAATTTTAATTTTTTTAATTCTATTAATCAGTTCTTTATGATTTTTATAAATCATCTTGAATTTTTTTTTAAAAAAACATTTGTTTTGTTCAGTGAAAATGTTTATAACATGGCTATAGGTGATGAATATTGGCAAAATTTATGCTTTCTTTGTTTTGTACTAAAGTGACTTTATCTTTTGCAATAAATACCTTCAAAAAAATAGATCATATTAAAAACTAGTTTTGTCATAAGTTTGGCCTATCTGTGTCACCTAACTTTGAAGTGCATATTATTATAACCTGTTGAAAAGCTTGATAAAGAGATTTGTGTGTCTTTTTCTATATCAAATGGTGTCAGTTTTGACTAAAGGCTACATTTTATTCCATAACATTTAATTTTAGTTTTAGAATAAATTATAATTATCCTTAGGAATTCAGTTCACTTGCTAAGTAACTGAGAAGAAAGTATTCTATTCTATGATGAAATATGATTTCAATTTTTAGAGTTCTATACTGTCAAGTTCAACAATGTGTGGAAGGTCAGCTTAAAGCCAGTGTGCCTGACAAAAGACATGGAATCTTCTGTTTTTACAGTATGCAACTATTCAGAATGTCAAAACTTGCATGTTTTCTCTCATATGTGTAATATAGACCTAATACAGCAATATTATGTAAAACAGGTTACACTAAGGGACGACCACATACAGGAGGGGGAGAGTAAAAGAAGGAAGTTAAGAAGGTAAACATGGTTGATGTACTCTCTATACAAGAATGAATATAAAATTTTTAAAGCTGGTGAAACCACCATAAAAATGGGACTAAGGTACAAAGCAGAAAAATAGAGGAGATGAACCAATTCCCGTTATAATACATATATACATGGAAATGTCACAAGGAAACTCCCTGTGTAGCTCTCTTAAATAAAAATGTCATTTTTTTCTTCATTTGCAAAATCGGAGAATAGGAGGGCAGAAAAGGTCCTGCCTGGGGGAGGCGAGGGTTGGTACCAGTGAGAGTGGGGAGGAGGTGGAAAAAGGGAATGGTAGGGTAAGTATGGTGCAAATACTGTGTACACATGTATGTAAATGGAAAAATAATTCCTGTTGAAACTGTTTCAGGAGAAACAGGGAGGGGAGATAAAGGAAAATGGTGGAAGGGTAGAGGGGTCGAATTCAAGTATGATATAGTTGATATGTTGTAAGAACCTTTGTAAATGGCTCTTACACAGCATATCTCACCCATTACAACAATAAGAAAAAAGGAAGAAAAAGTATGTACCTGATCAAACTTTACATATTGGGCTAGATTCACTTTTCACAATGCTATTCTACCACATGAATTGAACAGCAGAAGAACCTATCTCTCCATTTGCTCATTCACTAAGCATTGAGCATCCACTATGCTTTGTAGTATTAGCTGAACAATGATAAATAATACATTTTCACTGCTCTCAAAGTATTCCCAGGTTGGAAGGGAAAGAAATGTCTGTGGATGAGTAATTGCAGATTAAAATGGCAAATACAAAAATTGAGGTTTTCAGGAATTCCAGTGGTGGCATAGAACAGGTGGTTCAGATATTTTATAGCACATGATGTTTAAGTTGATTCTTAAGTGATATTTGGAATTTTTCCAGGTGGGCCAGGTAGGAAAATTAATTCCAAACACGTGCAAAGATACTAAGGCAGAATGAAGAGAATAGAGCACCTTCAGGTAAATAATATTGTTCTGTGTAAAAAGTGGTCCTCAGCAGTCACAGAGTTGCAGAACCTGAAGGACTCTAAGGAGAATAAAAAGTTTCAATCACTGGTATGTTTAGACAATAATAAGCAGCATCAACTTGCATGCACACTTCAGTTTTTATTTTGTTTTATTTTGAGACCTGGGCAGCCCAGGCTGGCCTGGTCTGAAAATTCTCCTTCCTTAGCCCCTCCAGTGCTGGGAGTATAGTCATGCATCACCACACTGGACATTGCATGCATGCTCTTATCTGAGAGAAGATTCAAAGTCTTATTCATCCTAAACCTTAAAGCAAGACAATACCATTGTCCACTCATTCAAAATGCCCATTACAGTGCTGGCTCACAGAGAAATAAAAATGAGCAAAACAGTGCAGATCAAAGTATTTGAACTCCATAGACGGTATGGTAGATATTAAACAAAAAGAAAAAGAGCCCTGTGAAGAAAACAATGCAGGCTAATGTGATGAAGAGTGACGACAGGTCAACTCTAGATTGAAGAGTCACTGAGAGTTCCCTGAAGACATGACTTAACCTAACACTAGAATGGCAAGAGAGCACCAGCTGTGTAAGTAGATGTGAGGAGACCAATCTACACTGAGAAAAGAGCAAGAGGAAATGCCCCAGGGAGAAACAAGCTCAACTTCTTCAACTCACCAGGAGGAGTCAGTTTAGCAGGAGCAGAGGGGAGTGGGTGACAAGACCACATAGGGTTTTATAGACTGGAAGAATAAGTTGGAATGATATTATTAATGCAGTGGGAAGTTCCTGAATATTTTAAGTAGGAAAGTAGCATTATTTGATTTATGTTGAGAAGAACATACAGCACAGAGAATGAACCATAGTATAACAAGAAGGCAAAGAGGTAATTTGGGAGGCTGTGAGTAACCCAGGTCACATTAGGTCAGAGTAGTGGGTGTGGAAAAGGTGGGAAGCAGACTGGGACCTGGATTGGACTGAGTGTAAGCCTTGCTGTTGTGTTCTATAAGTGTGAGGCAAAGAGAGGAAGGAGAAATGACTGTGGGATTTTGGAAAAGTGAGAAGGAACACCAGGAACACAATTTAAAAACAGTAATAATATCCAGGCACAGTGGTTCAAGCCTATAATCCTACCTAACTAGGTAGTGAAGGTTAGGAAGATCAGTCCAGGCAAAAAGTTCAGGGGACCCATCTCAATCAATGGTTGGCTTGGCAGTGCACACCAGTCATCGTTCCCATATAGGGAAGCACAGACAGGATCTCAATTCAGGCAGGTATGAGCAAAAAGTGAAAGTGAGGCCTTGTCTAAAAATTAATAACCAAACAGAGAAAAACAGGTGGAGGCATGGCTTACGTGGTGGACCACTTATCTAATAAGCAAGAGACCCTGAGTTCAACCCTCAATGCTACAAAAAATAACAGAAACCAACAATAACAATATTAGCAAGTATTTAGATTAATAATTGCTCTGTGACAGACACCTTTCTAGGAATGGCACATAGATTAACTCTTTTAATTGTTATAGTAACCCTAGAACTTCATTATTGTTATCATCATTCTCATTTAACAGATGAAGAAACAGAAGCAGACAGGTGTAAATGTTCCCAAGGTCATGGAGGTCATCTAAGTTTCACCATAAGATCTTTATACCATCTCTTTCTAATCTTTCTCAGATGTCACCTCACTGAAGCCCAGTCTAACCATTCAATTCCAAATTATGGTACCAAATTGTACCCTCCCACTGTACTCTAGCCATGTCCTTTTGTAAACTACCAAATAAGGTGTTTATCTGTATTGTTTACTGCCCCTATTATATTATAAGCCCATAACTACAGGGGTTTAATGAATTTTGTTCACTATTAGATCCCATGTCATTAAACAATACCAGGCATATAGTGAGTACTCAGTAGATGATTACTGGTTAAATGGTGAACAGATGAATGAATGGATGAAATAGGAGAACTGGTCTTCTATCTATGGTGGCCTGCTTAGTCACCAGAATAAATTCTTTCTCCAGTTTGGACTGGCAAATGGCACTTAATCCCCAGTGAGCAGGAGGCTCATGGATCAGACTGATCCAGATCAAAAATTGCAAAAGGAAAGACAGTAGAAGAAACAGTTGCTCTGACTTCTCCAGCTTTGCCTCCTTCCCTACAATGCTTCTGTGTGGAACTCTTTTTCTCTTTACTCTTGCATGACTGACCACACATATCTCTACAATGTAACATAGACGTGAGGTTTTTTGGAAAGGCTGTTTTATTCATCCAACACTGAGTTAGTTGCCTCTTTCCTGTTGCTCATATACTGTTTTCCCCTTATGAGTTGACAGACCTGTCTTATAAATATCTGACTAAACTTACATTGTTTATCTCTGTACCTATCTAGTAGATACTCAAAAAATCTAAGTTGAACTCAATGAT
This sequence comes from Castor canadensis, assembly GCF_047511655.1. Classification (NCBI taxonomy): domain Eukaryota; kingdom Metazoa; phylum Chordata; class Mammalia; order Rodentia; family Castoridae; genus Castor; species Castor canadensis. The sequence continues at coordinate 126,923,685 of NC_133386.1, forward strand.
ATTTAGATGACTAGAAAACATAAATACTGCATAAAAAAGGTTGGGTTCTGATCTGTAAAGATGTGTAAAGATCAATAGCCTGGAGTTTTTGTTGAATCATTTTGACAAATAATTGTTTGAATTATATTACAATCAAAGTAAGCACCTGTTCTCCTTACCCATTCCTGTATCACTTAAAGAGCTAATTCAGAAGGTGGAATTCAAATTCTAAAACCCTCCTAAACACTGCAAGCATATATTTTAGATTAAAATCCCATTTCAGTTGGCTGAAGCCACCATAATTGAAGCCAATTGAACCTGAATTCGAACATGTTTGAGTTGTGATAATACAGCCAGGGTTGTGTTTACCACATTCGAAATTCTAAGCAATATGGATTAAATGGTAACGTAAAGAGGGTCTTTAGAAAGCAATGTCTATTCTGTAGATGGGAGGAAATAAGACATTGAAGGAAGTCTAATTACATTTTTGTATTTATGTTTTAGGAAAATTTGTAGTAACAATATACTAGCACAAAAACCTCGCAAATGAACTAATCTGAAGTTTAAATCAAAATAACTTGGTCTAGTCTATTTCTCATAACTCATTTTTTTCCTCATGCTTGGAAAAGCAGCAATGTAATCTCTTTTATGTAAGTACTTTAATTTTTCATAAGCAGCCCTAAGGTTAAAAATAAGGCTTGAGAGTATACCATGTAATTGAATCATCTTAGAGTAAGAACAGAAAGTAAAGAAGATTTAGGTAGGAGGTTGCTTTCACACTGATCCTCTACTTTCCTTTGTAGTCACATCAGTGATGCTGAGATTTCTGGTTCAAAAAATCAATAGGGAATCACAGTGAACCTTGGAGGAGGGCATTCTGATGTGACTAAGAAACTCTGAAATCAGTTTTACTCAATCTCGAAGCAACTTCTTTCTATTTGTGGGAGAAGGATTGGAGAGATGAGGGGAAAAAAGGGGAAGTGGGGGATCTGGTTGAACAGAAATTTTAAAATGATCAGATTGTTTATGGAGGGGCTTAGTCATTCATTCATTTATTTACCTGTTCATTCACTCAAAAGTTTATTTCATGCCCACCATGGACTATCCTCTCTCAGGGCATATGTAATCAAGAAATAAATATGACCCAATATCTAGCCTCAAAGACCTCACAGTATAGAAGAAGGCAAATAAAAAAGATGGTGATAACTGTTATGGTAAAGATGATACACCTGCCAAGACTTACTTGGTCTAAGGAATGCAGGAAGTAATCCTGGAAGAGGCAATACTTAAGTGATTTCTTCAGAGAATATAGTAGAAACCTATCATTAAAAAAATAGCCTCTAGGATGTAGCATTCTAGACAGAGGTGTTAGTATATGTAAAGAGATTTGCATTCTGTCAGGTAGGGTTAGGTTTGGGTTTAAGTAGCAGAAAGATACCAATAATAGTTTAAGCAAGAGAGACTTATATTTCTGCCTCATGTAAGTTTCAAGACTAATAGAGTCCTCCAGGATTATTATTATATTTTAGTGATATGAGTTTTGTATTCAAGATCTCACACTTATGAAGCAAGTGCTCTACCACTTGAACCATGCTCCCATCTCATTTTGCTTCTTGTTTGTTTTTCAAGTAGAGTCTCTGGATAACTTCTAACTGCAATCCTCCTACCTAAGTCTCTCATAGCTGAAATTATAGAATTGAGTCATTGTGCCTGGTGTATAACTGCTTTCTAACTCACTTTTCTGCTATCTCTGTACATGTTCCCCTCTCTCTTGGTCCAAATTGTCATTTTATATAAGCAGCAGCTTTAAGAAAAGGAGGAAAAAGGGGGCAAAGAGAATATCTTATGTTTTCTTTAAAGACTAATATGGGAATTTACATATGACACTGTTATGTTTCATTTCCCAAAACTTATTGGCATACAGATGTCAATGAGTGTACAATATGTACCCCATATTCCTAAGGTACAAAGTGTTAAATGAAATTTCTATTATTTTAGAAGATGAAAGTGCATTTTAGAGGAAAACAAGTGTTGGTTATAAGTAGAAAGCTGTAGAATGTTCAAAGACTAGTAAATACTTCCATGTGACTTAGACTGAGAGTATAGGAGGTGGAGAAAGAGATGGGGAGGGAGAATGAAGGGCTACAGATGAGTCTGTAGTGAATGAACAACAAATATTAATGTGCCCTTAAAAGTACACCAAGTATGATTTATGTGTAATGTCTTAGTCAGGATCCATATAAACCTATTAGGCATAATTGCTATTATTCCCATTTCTAAAGCTAAGGTAATTTAGATTTAGAGATAAAGTAACTTAGTTACAATTGTGATTCTAGTAAGTGTAGAGCATTAAGTTTGTGTTTAGTTTTGTTTGAGTCAGAGTCAGAGTTCTCAAACTTAAACTTCAGCCTTTCTGCTTTGGCTCCATGTCACTAGAGTTCCCTTTCTTTGCTTTCATTCTGCTGATGCACCTGGGTTTAGCTAGCACATCTTGGTCCATTCAGAAGTGAAGGGCCGACAAAAAGAGTCAAGTCACCAGAGCTGAGGAGCTCAGGATGAGAAATGAAAAAAAGAGAGCCTGGAGATTAAGTCTTGGTATTTTACCTCACGTTTTCATTAAGTTTTAACTCTGTTATAAAAAAGTTAATTATATGGTGCTTTAATCCAATATAAAAGGTCAACCCAGTCCTGCTTTGTATAAGGTGTTAAGGCAATTCTTGGGGTAGAAACACATTTAAACAGTGGATCAAGTTAAATCATAGAGTTTTATGAAGCACTATTGACAATAAGATTCAATTATTTCCAACGAAAACGTTTAAGTAGGTGAGTGGGCTACCTTGCCTACTGTAAGCACAACTAATCCTGCCAGGAGAAACTGTGATACTCACCTTTGTGTTTTGTAGACTTATTTTAGCAATGTGTATTTTCTTTGTATGCAATTATAAACATACATGCTTATTCTAGAAAAATTGGTGAGCATAGCAGGGCATAAAGAAATAAAAATTTCACTCAGCTGTCTATATTGAGAGTGCTACTGTTGAAATTTTAGTAAATTTTCTTCTAATTTTTAAAATAATTTGTCTATGGCTGTTTTTCTTAGGTTGGAATCATACTGTTTATGATTTTTATTTTTTTGCTGGTGCTAGGATTTGAATTCAGGGCCTCATGCTTGCTAGGTAGATGGCTCTATCACTGGAGGCACATTCCAGCACCTTTTTTTTCCTTTAGTTATTTTTAGAATAGGGTCTTGTGTTTATTCCCCAGGTGTGCCTGGACCATAATATTTCTTTTTCATTTCTCTTAAAGCAGGGATGACCAATGCAAACCATGGTGCCAGCAATTGATTATAATAAGGTTTCACAAACTTTTTGCCTGGGCTAACTTTGAACAGCAGTCCTCCCAAGTATTTGGGATTACAGACACAAACCACAGTAGCATGCTCTGTTTGCATTTTTATTTCTGTATTTTAAAAGTAACATTATAATATTTCCATGACATTAAGATATGTGAAAATGTAATTTAAATGGCCACATGATATCCCACCTTATGAGGGTTCTATCACTGAAATAACCATGCTTTAGCTGAAAACACTGCCATCTGTTTATGTGTATGGTGGCATGTCTGTGTATGACTAGGATGTCTGTGGAGGGAAAAAGTTTCTGTTACAGTGCTAACTAATTTGGATAGAGAAATGAAGCCTATTCCACAGAATTTCTGAGTGTTTTCTTTTCATTTCCCTTTCCTTTTAAACTTAAGACTGTTTTTTTTTGCCTCAGGCCCACACACCATGTTCAAGTTTAAAACTCATCCTTTATAGTTGTGCTTTTAGTTAAAGGAGTTGCATAGACAAGATTTAAATAGCAATGTAGAGCAAGAGATCATGCTTTTGATTGGTCATCACTATGTAGTCTGACAGCCTCCTGATTGATTCTAAGATATGCCATTTTTGTTCCCAAATACACATTTTTTATGTCCAATGTCTTTGCCCTTGCTATGACCTCTGTCATGTCCACATGGTGCTGTTCATTCCTCAAAGTCCAATACAATATCATCTTCTCTAGCTTTACCTCATTCCTCTCTTCTTTTCCTTTTCCTACTTCAAGTGCAGTTGGAGTAACTTGAGTTCTCTCTCTCTCTCTCTCTCTCTCTCTCTATCTCCCTCTCTCTCTCTGTCCGCATTACCATTTGATTTATATCATTTATTTTAATGCTAAGGAACATAATTGTTTTCTTGCTCTGAGTCTCTCTGGACATTGGAGTAGACATTGCTGACAAGAGATTCTAGATCACTGTCATTCTCTTACTTTCTGTTGCCTGGCACCTCACTTTGTCCTATTGGGCACCTACAGAGAACAAACTGGACCTCAGCTTTTTTTTCCTGCTTCTGAAGTAGGCATTTAAATTCCTATCTCTCTTAGAAACATTTTAGAGGTATGTAGTGGTGTTCAGTCTCATTTTAAGATAGTAATTTTCAATGGAATTTAAAAAGTCATCTTTGCTTGTATGGCTCCTACAAAGCTTTGACTGGGAAATTCTAATTCCCTGCCCTCTCCCCACAAATTTATGATAAATATAACTCTAGATAGTTACTGTATAGGAACAGGGGTCAGGAGGGTGTCATAAGGTAGGGAGTATATCAGAGAAGTGAAATAGATGAAACAGAAAGGGTTAGAACATTGCAACTACATTCTGACATGTTAATTTGATTTTCAAATGAGACAATTCTCTTTTAAAAGAGTTCTGTCAATAAAAACCTTATTAATACTTTTGCTATGGGACTTAGGGAAAGCTAATGAACTATGTCTATAAATCATAGTGAAGATGATTAATAACTTCTACTTTAAATGCTTCACTCAGTGATTCCAAAGCACTTTTACATATGAGAAATTACTATTCCTAAGGGAGAAATTCAGACTGAAAGGCCTGTGAACATTCTCAGGCCACAAAATGGGACCCCTTCATTTCAAACACATATAGTTTATATTTTAATGTCTCTCCCCTAAAATAAAAGAAGGTAATATAAATCAACATTTATTGATTTGTGTCATTGTGCCAGGCATTACCAGGAACAGAGAAGTAAATGTGATCTGAAATCAACGAGGTAATTTTACGCTAAGTATATTTATACAAAATACAATGGGAGAATGAATGCTGTCAAAGATGGATCATTTGTCTCTATTGGACCATTGCTGCAGCATGAATTTTCAGAAGTTCATACTGGGTTTTGCCAGATAAAAGGGAATCCTGAGGCAGGCCTACCGAGGCGTGTTGCAGCATGATGCTCTCTGAGACCTAGAAGCAATCTGAAATGCTGCAGTATAAGTGGAAGTATCAGACAATGATGCTGGGGAAAGTTTGAGAAGAATCAGAGCATGAGATAAAATCTCGTGCTACAAAATTTGGACATTATGCCATGGATAATGGTGAATTGTTTTAAGGAGGGAGTAATGAAAACAGTTTTATAGTTCACAAAGGTTGTATTACTCAACTTAAGTTATTCATGTTAAGTTATTTTGTGATAACAAATGAATCCATCATCTGAAATACTTAGTATTTCATAATTCTTTGCTGCACCTATGACATATTCATTTTCAGTCACATGCAATCCTGCTCTATGTCATCCTGCTGACCAAGCGGCCTCTATGTTAGGACACTTGTAGTTTGGTGGTAAAGGAGAGGGATAAAGAGCCTTTGAAAATCATGAACAGGTACTCAAAGTTTCTTCTAGAAATGGCATATGCTTCATCCATATTTTATTGGCCAAAGCAAATGACGTGTTCATTCTTACATGACAACATAGATGCATATGACTCTAGCTCTGGAAAAATAACTCTAGAGAAAGGCAGCAAATATTTTGAAGAATAATTCAGTCTACCCCAGAAGACAACACTGAAGTGTATTCCAGATGTGAGAAACCTCACAAATAAATAGGAGATAGTCTAAAATGTATTAGAAACAACTCTGAATTAAGCAATATATTTTAGTTAGAGGTTTGATATACTTTGAGGATAGCTAGATGCATAAAATAAGCAAATACATCTGGAATGACTATATTCATTTGACAAGATAATTATTTGTAATAATTATCAAATTATTATTAATAATAATTATAACAGCCCACACTCAATATATTTTCCTTAGCAATGCAGATGCATTTTTTTACTTTGTGTTTCATAGCCACTGAGTGAGGCATGTGGACATAATATCATCCCTGTTTTTCAGAGAAGTAAGTTGTTGCTCAGTTGAACCACTAAGTTATCCCAAGTTGCACTTATGGATGAGCTCAGACATTAGAAACTGTGCACATAAAACTAATGTTATAACCAAGTGAACAAAACAGACTTAATACTAGGGTATTTAATCAATGCTTTGAAAATATTATCCTAGTGGGAACTTGTTTACAGCTCTAGAATACCTTAAAAGTATATGCTTTTCTCAGTCATGCTTATCACAAATGCTGAATCAGTGAGATCTAAGTTAATGATTTATATTCCATGTGAAGAAAATGGGAGCTCATACTATTTTGACTCCATAAATATTTTAAGTACAAGTATGAACTTATTTTACATTAACTAATGAAAATATCTAATATCCATATATCATGAAATAAACCATCCAAATCAAAAATATGAGTGTACCTTTCTCTACGCGTCTACAGATTTTATTAGAAAACACTGACTTCTCCTTGTCTTTAATCAGCTTTTTGTCAGATCTCTGATCTAGGTATGTTGTCAGAAAATACTCAAATGTATTTAACTGAATTCAGGAATTCACAGAGCACAGTTTAACCAATAAAATTATCTGCAAATGTTGCAGTTACTTTTTAAAGATTTTCCCTAAAAAAGTAAAAAAAAAAAATCAGTATTCTAGCTTTTTATAAGAAACTACACAGATTCTGATTCCTCATTTTCTGACATTAAAAAGGCACAATGAAAGGAATTAGTGTGATATGTCAGGGAAGGCACAGTGTTTAGTATATTGGGAACAGGTGTTCTACTCTACATCAACTTCAAGTTACTATTTGGCTGACAAACTCCCAGCCTGCAGCAATCCTAGGTGTGAAATTAGCATCAGATAGATGGTTCCAGATCTCTCTTATCGTTTGTATATTCTGTTATTTTAACAAAGCAGAACCTATCCATTTGTAAAATGTATAATGTATATATCAAGTTAGCTTTAGGTAAGTGACTACTCAGGGTCAGGCCTTATTTCTGTACCTGTGAATTAACAGAAAGCTGAAAAGAAAGCATGGTCAGTCATGGTCATTGTTTGCTGTAAGGAAACAGACAAGGAGAGTCAACTCTCAGCACAGCGCAACTTCAATGCTGAATCACAAAGGAAATGACAGAGAGGGACACCAAGGAGGCCTTATATCAGGTTCAGATTTTGTTACAGCACAAATTTACCTAGAATAAACTCACTTCTGTGTACAAATTTGGTTTTAAATCAATTCCGCCTTATGCTTAGAATTCCCCACTTCTTATACTGCTTTGTGATTTGTGCACCATATCACACTCTTCTTATTCTGTGTAGATAGGAAGGGAAGGAATCTCAGAGTGTGAGGTGCCAAAGTCTGATGAATGTGAGGTAGGATGGTAGCCTTTAAGCTGACACCAAAGACAGTGCTTTTATCCTCCATACATGCTTTGTGGCTGTGTGCATTTTGAACACTGAATTGTTTTTTTCTCTGAATCGTCGATTCCCTTGTATAATTTCTAAGGAATTCAACTTCAGTTTCTTTGTGACTGATGAGATCAGCAGCCCATTTTTTTCCTTATTAATATTTGACCTCCTGCATGTTAATGACTTGCCTCTCTTGCTCTGCTGAGGGTCTTGATTGGAAGAAGGAAGCATTGATAACCCTGAAGGCTGCTCAGTGAAGCTGACAGGAAGTTCTTTGCTTTCTCATCTAGTCCACTGACAGGAGTGGTAGAAACAACTGGCTTCCTTTTGGCATTTTCACTCCTGGATTAATTTTGCCAAGATGAATGCACAGAAATCTCACTTCCAGTCCGCTTAACAAAAGCCCCTTCGAGTGCAAGAGTAAATGATTCATTGAGAGGTTAGAGAAAGAAAGTGTGAAAAAAAGAGCATTTCAGTGTTAAAAGATGACTATCCCAGGAGCCCTCTTCATGTTCTCTAGCTGAGCTACATGGAGCAGGAAGCAGCATCTGTAGGGGCCGTGGTCAGCTGAAATGCAATAAAATACAAAGACAAATACAAATTTAGCCCTCTAAAACCCATTTCAGTAGCTCTCAAAATCCTCCAAGGCCCTTGTACGTACTTACTTTGGACAGGCCTGGCAAACCTTTTCCATTTCTTTTTAATGCTCTTGGTTGTCTGCGACAAGTTCTTTCAATAATGATAAGGTACAGATATTTCAATGCCAGTTTCACAGCCACCAGATCAAGCCACCCCACCACATAAACTCATTGTGTTAAGTACCTGCCATGTCAGCCCCAGACCAACTTAAAGGCTTTGTGGAACAGATAGGACTCAAAGGTAAGCTGTAGTGTCTAAACATTATGGTGCAGAGTTGTACATTTTTGACCTGAAGCAAAAGCTTCACTTACCACTTTTTTTTTTTTTTTGTCTGTGCTTGTTCTTTATTTTTTTTTTCATTTTTCTTTTATTATTCATATGTGCATACAAGGCTTGGTTCATTTCTCCCCCCTGCTCCCACCCCCTCCCTTACCACCCACTCCACCCCCTCCCGCTCCCCCCCTCAATACCCAGAAGAAACTATTTTGCCCTTATCTCTAATTTTGTTGTAGAGAGAGTATAAGCAATAATAGGAAGGAACAAGGGGTTTTGCTGGTTGAGATAAGGATAGCTATACAGGGCATTGACTCACATTGATTTCCTGTGCGTGGGTGTTACCTTCTAGGTTAATTCTTTTTGATCTAACCTTTTCTCTAGTTCCTGGTCCCCTTTTCCTATTGGCCTCTTTTCTAAACAATGAAATCCATGTTTCCCTCCACCATCACCAAACTAAACAATATAACTACCAACTCAGCCACATATGATGTCTCTTATGTTGGTATTTTCACTAATAACAATGTGCATTTATTTAATAAAGAAGTTGATACCTGAAAACATTAAAATCGATCTTTAAAGTAGCCTCACTTGGCTGGAGGAGTAGGTGAAGGGGTAAGACAGCCAGTCTAGCACGCAGCTTGATGCCCTGAGGTCAAACCCCAGTGAGACCAATAAATAAATAAATAAATAAATAAATAACCTTTAAGAGACAAAGCATTGTCACATATTGTCGAAAGAGAATACATGTGATCATTGAAATCATACGTGAGCAATATGTGAAATGTAAGAAAGTCTCAAAAGTCTTACATCATTTAGATTTACCAAAATATGTTTGTGCTTGTGTGCTGGGTATTTCAATGGAAGCTTCATAGCAACATAGAAAAGATATTATGTAAATATAATTACCTTCTCAGTAGAGAAAAAGAATCTTACTGTCATATTATTAGAGATTTTCACAAAAGCATTTAAAAAGGGCTTAATTATCAGAAGACTATTAATATTGGTTACGAATAATTCGATTTTTAATGACATATTTTTAAGTTTTTGCAGTGTATCTAATGAATTTGATATATGCTTACAGTTGTAAAGCCTCTTAAAGTTCAATGTGTTCTGCATGGTAATAATGGAGTGATAGTGTTCACAATTTGTGCACCTCCAAATGTCAGCATCGATGTATGTGACTGTGTGTGTGAGACAGAGTGAGAGAGAGAGAGAGAGAGTCTATCTGTCTATCTGTCTTGGTATACTCAGTTTGCTCAAAGGGAAATCCTCTGATCTCCTCCCTGGGATGATGGGCATAGTTTCCAGTTTTCTATGAGTTGAGACATGAATGGGGCAGAGGACAGGCTTAGTACTTGAGTTCCTCTGCTTTCTGTGCTTGCTCTCACTCTTGTCTGCTAAGATACAATTCCCTTGCCCAGACTGCAGACCTCACCTCATAAAGGCCTCAGTGATTAGGCAGTAATACTGAAATGATAATGTAATAGAAATTAACATTTAGTTAGCAATGATGATGGCAGGCACTTTGCAAGACACTTCACATAGAGCACCATCAGATTCAACCTGGATGACCCCCTGCTGTGCTGGGATTATTAACTTTACTTCTTAGAGGATGAAACAGAGGTCAACAAGTTTAACTAATTTGTCTCAGCTATAAAACAATAGAGCCAGCAAATGCTCTCAAGCTTGTCTAACTCTGAAGTCCTTGCTCTTTCTACTTATAAAACAAGAATTAAAAAGCAGGAAAAAAATGTGTGCCAATTTTTAATTGAGCATGGCAACGCTTGGTCCTGATTATAATTTGTGGTATTTTGATGAAAAGTATTTGAATTTACTGTGTGCAAATATATTCTGTGCACTAAATTTGCCATCATAAGTCCTCCTTAACATCTAATATCTTTAAAAATCTATTATCAAGTGATACCTTGTGGTTTCTATCTCATTTACTTAATGACTAGTGAGGTTGAACTTCTTTGCATGAGCTTATTAGTCACTTACTTATCTTATTTGAAGGAATATCTATTCAAGTCCTTTGCCCATTATAAATTAGATTTTTTTTCATCGATAAATTTCAAATCTGATTTATACATTTTGTACATTAGACTCATCATATATAGAATATGTTTTGGTAATGCCTTATTATTTTTAATATTCATCAATTTCATCTCTAAATATGACCATTAACATTTAAGACATTGAGAACATTAATAAAAATCAAGCATAGAAAATTCTTATTTGACAATATGAGACACCTAAGTATTCACCACCAGAGGGTTGGTTAAATTAAATGTAGTGAATCAATACTTATTTATATTTGACACTAAAGTACCAAAATAAATCATGTTAATATCAGTCCTGGTTTTAAAAGGAATTTTATCTTATATTGTATGAAATTATATGGCAAATTCCCTTTTAATTTGTAAAATAACACACCTTCATCTTTACCTGACATCACTCATTAGTCAGTATTATTACTTACTGGTAATGCTGCTAGTGCTTTCCATTTACTGGACATAAATGGAAACAGTTGTTAACATGTGTTCATGAAAGCTTTCTTTAATTATAAATTATATAGCATTTCCATTTTTACACACAAATGTAGGAATCACTACAAAATTTAAAACCATTTCCAGCCACTTATTCATAGTTATTCTATAATTTGAGAGTTTTTAAAAACATTTTATTTATTTGTTTCTCTTTACTCTCATGAATGTAAACTCCACTAGCATTTCATTGTGACATTTCCATACATGCTTACAATGTACATTAATTAGAGTCACTCCTCCATCATTCTCCCTAATCCCTCCTATCCCCTTCTCAAAACAATTTCAGTAGGGTTTATTCTTCTATTTTCACACAGGAATATTAAGTGTATCGAACATACTCAAACTCCTTTACCCTTTCTCTTCATCCTCTCCCCTCCCACTAGTACCCACCCAACCCCCAATCCACGACAGAACCTGCTTTAAATTCTTTCATTTTTAAGTGTATACTCATTGTGCAAAGGGGTTCTATGGTGATATTTCACATGTGAATATGTTGTATGTCAATCAGATTCACTCCCTCTATATTCTCCGTACCCCTATTACCCCTTGCCCCTTATTACTGAACAGCTTTCAGTGTATTTCATGCTGCCATCTTCATACATAGATGCAATAGATTTTGGTATTATTCACTTGCCATCATTCTCTTGTCCTCTACCCCTCTCCCTTTTTGCCTCAAAAAATCTCACTATTACAAACATTATATATATATAATATGATCATATATATCATATATATGGAGCGAGGTAAAATCTCAATGTCTATTGTTTCAATTTCCTTTTATGTCCAGGTATGTTGAGAATTTTTTTCATATATTTATTTGCTGTTTTTACTTCTTCTTTTGAGAATTGAGTGTCCAGTTCATTTTTCCATTATTAATTGGGTTGTCAATTCTTTGGGAGTTTTATTTTTGGAGCTCCAAATGTATTGTAATTAAATAGAACTTTGTAAGATGTGTAGATGGTAAAATTTTTCTACCACTATCTTTAGTCTAATTACTATTGCTTTTGCTGTGCAGACAATTGCTAGTTTAGTGCAGTCCCATTCATTTGTCAATATTTTCTCATTTGCTGAAATATTGGAGTTCCATTCACGAAATTATTGCCTATGCCTGTGTATGACAATGTTTTGCCTATTCTTTCCCTCAGTAGCAGTTGCAGTTTAGATTTTACCTTAAGATTTTAAATTCATTTTGAATTGATATTGATACAGAGTGAATGACTGAGTTCTAGCTGTAGTCTTCTACATGTGGATATCGATTTGTTGAAGAAGTTGTTTTTATTTTCAACATATGTTTTGGGCTCCTTTGTTAAAAATCAAATGGCTATGGCTGTGTGGATTTATCTCTGGGTATTCTATTATGTTCCACTAGCCTTTATGCAATTTTTGTCAGTACTATGTCATTCAGGTTGCTATTGCTCTATAGTATATTTTAAAGGAAGGTATTGTGATAACACTAACATTGCTCTTTTTGCTCAGGATTTGACTATTCAAGGACTTTTCTGCTTCCATATGAACTTTGGGGCTGAGTTTTCAATCTCTTTGAAAAAAGTCATTGGAATTTTGATGGGGTTTGCATTGAACATGTAGATTGCTTTTGGTAATATAACCATTTTCACAAAATTGATTCTGCCAACCATGAGTATGGGAGGTTTTTCTATCTTTTCATGCCGTTTTCTTTAGTGAATTAAATATTTCATTGTAGAGGTCTTTCCCTTCCTTTAATAAAAGTATTTCTAAGTAATTTTGAGGTTAGCATGAAAAGGATTGCTTTCCTGATTTCTTTTTCAGTCTGTTCATTGTTGGTACTTAAACAAATGATTGATTTTTGTATATTGACTTTGTTAAGCACTACATTGCTGAAAGTATTTGTGAGATATAAGAGTTTTGGGGAGAGAATTTAGGGTCTTTTAGATATAAAATGGTATCATCTGAAAATAGGGATAATTTGATTTCTTCCCTCCCTATTTAAATCCCTTTTAATTCTTTCTCCTGTCTTATTGCTCTGGCTAGGATTTCCATTCAATATTGAATAAGAGTGGGGAGAATGGACTCCCATGTCTTGTTCCTGGTTTTTGAAGCAATGTTTTCAGTTTTTCCCCATTCAATATGATTTGGCTATAGGATTGTCATATATAGCCTGTATTGTGTAGACTTACATTCCTTCTATTTGTAATTACTTCAGAAATTTTATTATAAAGAATGTTAACAACATTCTTTTTTTGCATCAAATGATATTATCATGTGATAGTTTTTAATTCCATATCTATGCTGTACTATATTTGTTGATTTATATATGTTGAACCATCATTGTATCCCTGGGATGAAACTAACTTGACCATGGAATATGAACTTTTTGGTGTGTTTTTAATTTGGCTTGCAAATATTTTATTGTGTCTTTTTACATCTATGTTCATTAGAAAGAGACTGCCCTATAATTCTCTTTTAGTGTTATTGCTGTTTTCTTTTCCAGTTTGGGGATGAATGTAATACTAGCTTCATAGAATAAGTTTAGTAATATTCCTTCCCTTTCTATTTCATGGAAAATTTAAAGGAGTAGTGGCGTTATTTCCTCTTTAAAGGTCTTGGAGAATTTGGTAATGAATCCATCAGGTTCTGGTATTTTCTTCATTGGAAGACTGTTTATTATTTCTTCAATCTCATTGCTTGCCATAGATTTACTTAGTTGGCTTATGTCCCTTGGCTCAATTTTAGAAGGTCAAATGTGACTAAAAATTTGTCTATTGTACATTTTCCACTTAATTTGAAAATAGGTTTTAAAAACATTCATTCATGATCCTCTGGATTTCATTGACATTTGCTGTGTTATTTCCTCTTTAATCTCAAATTTTATTAATTTGAGTGTTTTCCCTCCTCTTTCTAGACAGAATGGCTAAATGTTTATCAATCTTATTTATCCTTTTTACAGTTTTGGGGACTTTTTGGTCTCCATTTTATTAATTGTGGGCCTAATACTTCTTATTTATTTCCAATTGCTAGATTTGGGTTTGGAAAGTTCTTGTTTTGTTCTAAGCTATTTATTTCTGATCTCACTGTGTAGTTTTAAAAATATGATACTCAGAACTATAATATTTCTTTCTCAGCACTGTCTTTGCTGTATAAAAAAGATTCTGGGATATTTTGCTTTAATTTTCATTATAATCTAGCATGTTTTTGGATTTCTACCTTATTTCTTCGACAATGTTGTTCAGTCTCTATGTGATTGAATATTTTCTACATTATTTTGCTGTTGAGTTCTAGTTTCATTTAATTGTGATCTGATAGAATGCAAGAAGTTATTCCAACATTCTTGTATTAAAAAATATTTGCTTTTGGTCCTAAAAAGTGTCCCATTTTGCAGAAAACTCCATGGGCTGCCGAGAAGAATGTGTGCTGTGCAGTAGTTGAAAGAAATACTCTGTAGCTGTCTGTTGAGTCCATTTGATCTATTGTGTCAATTCATTCTGAGGTTTCTTTGTTATTTTTTTTGTCAGAATTTCCTGTCTGTTGGGGAGAGTAAGTATCAACATTTCCACTACTATTGTGCTAGAGTTTGTCTATGCTTTTAAGAAAAATAGTCTTTTGTTTTGTTTTAAGGTAGTTGGGTACACTCTAGTCTGGTGCATATGTGTTGAGTCATTATTTCCTTTAGCAAATTGCTGTCTTTATTAATATAAAGTGACCTTCATTGTCACTTCTGAATAATTTTTGTCTGAGGACTATTTTTTTTCTTTTATTATTCATATGTGCATACAAGGCTTGGGTCATTTCTCCCCCCTGTCCCCACCCCCTCCCTTACCATCCACTCCGCCCCCTCCCTCTTCCCCCCACCCCCTCAATACCCAGCAGAAACTATTTTGCCCTTATTTCTAATTTTGTTGTAGAGAGAGTATAAGCAATAATAGGAAGGAACAAGGGTTTTTGCTGGTTGAGATAAGGATAGCTATACAGGGCATTGACTCACATTGATTTCCTGTGCGTGGGTGTTACCTTCTAGGTTAATTCTTTTTGATCTAACCTTTTCTCTAGTACCTGTTCCCCTTTTCCTATTGGCCTCAGTTGCATTTAAGGTATCTGCTTTAGTTTCTCTGCGTTAAGGGCAACAAATGCTAGCTAGTTTTTTAGGTGTCTTACCTATCCTCACCCCTCCCTTCTGTGCTCTCGCTTTTATCATGTGCTCATAGTCCAATCCCCTTGTTGTGTTTGCCCTTGATCTAATGTCCACATATGAGGGAGAACATACGATTTTTGGTCTTTTGGGCCAGGCTAACCTCTCTCAGAATGATGTTCTCCAATTCCATCCATTTACCAGCGAATGATAACATTTCATTCTTCTTCATGGCTGCATAAAATTCCATTGTGTTTCTTAATCCAATTATTATCAATTAAAAAATTAAAATTCAAGTAAAATAACTAGTCAAACATCTCTCTCCTCGATATTTACACTACCAAAAATTCAATGCTCATCTGAAAGGGGTAATTTTATAATCTAATTAACATTTATTTTGTAAATAAGTCAAGGATAAGAAAATTTTACTGTTAACAACTATATAATTCGTTAGTTTAACCAGTTAGTTTAACGAATGTTCACTATGAACCATGCTATTCTGTGAAAATTAAAAAGCAAAATAACCATCCTATACCTCTCAAATTACTTACATAAATCCATAATCAGCATGTTATTTCTGTGCAGTCTGGTGGAAACAAAAGGACTTACTTCATAAACTGAGATTCCAAAAATTACTTATTTGCCAGGAGGATAAGCTTAGAATATAGATGGAAGATATTTCTGACACAGGTAACTGGATAGATAGAAATTCAAGGAATTATAAGAGATTTGTGAGACAGAATTTAGTGTTGGTAGAACATGAAATGGAAGAGGCAGGAGCAACGGTTGAAGTTGAGTAGGTGGGATCAATAATAACGACTTTTAAGGTAGAGGATCAGCATAAATTCAGGTTCAGACGCTGAGTGCACTTACCAAAGACTCATGTTCTGTCCCATTCTGATCCAATGACCTGGAAAAGACACAATCATTTTGGCTTGCCAACCTAGACCTGTGTTTCCTAAGCAAAACATTTATATATAATCATTGTGAAGAAAACAAACTTTATTTGAACTTTGCTTCTGAATGTGGTTTTAGAGCACTTTGTTCAGTTCTGTCCAAAGCAACAAACATTTGTTAAGTATTTGCAGGCAGCAGACATGGAGTCCAGTGAAGATGAAGGTTTTTTTTCATTTAAATCTGTATATTGCAAAGAAGTGGAATCTTAAATCAATACTTGTAACATGAAGGCTATATAAAATGTTATGGTGAGTTCATGAAAGAAGTAACCATCTTTACTAGTTTGCAAAAATGTTGCTTAATTTAAGTGTGGAAAGATATGTTCAAAGCAAATAGGAAAGACAATTCATATAAGTAGGTGTGCAAAGAAATATATATATATTACACTTAATCATTAAAATGACTGTAAACTGTTTATCTGAGATACACACTTAGTTGTAGGGAGAAAATGATTATACTGGAGGATAAAAAGGTAAGTAAATGCTGGATAATGTAAGACTATAATTAGTTCAGAAGGTCAAATAACTTCTCCCAAGTTATACAATTAGAAAAGAGTGGCAGCATGATTTAAACCCATGCTAAAATGACTCTAAATTTGGCATTTAAACCATGCCACTTCCTCTTGGCATGTTGCAGTGTCTCATATGAGCTCAAGCACACAGATATAAGATTGAATTCTAAACAACTGCCATGCTTGATAGAATTATTTCTGGTTCCTTCTGTTGTGAATAACACCTGATAAACACTCTAAAATAGTATCTGTGAGCATTCATTATAACGATGTTCAAATAACTAAAGGAAACCATATTTAAAAATTAAAGAAATATATGACAAAGATGACTTATCAGATAGAGAATAAATTTAAACTGAGAGAAATACAAAAAACATGAAAGTGGTAATTCTGGAGTTGAAAAAAATGGCAATAATGAAAGGGAAGAGTAGCATTTTGAGGAATCAGTGGATCAGTTGAACTGAGAGAAAAAGAATAAAGATGTTAAAAGTAGATTAACAGAAATTACACAATTAAGATAGAAAAAGATTGAATAAAAATATAAAAACTATGGGAAATACACTATATCTTAACAATACCCACATGTGTGTACTGGATACACTAGAATGAGGAGAAAATGAAAAGAATGAGGTAAATAAAAGAAGAAAAATATATTCCTAGATGTACAAAATTTGACAAGGTGATGCTAGAAAACCCAAATTATAAGAAATAATAGAGGATTTCTTTAGCCTGAATGCAAGTTACTCTAGATAACAATTGAATACACAAGAAAACATAAAAGGCATCAGTAAATATTATCATGCAATTATAAAAGATAGAATAGTATGTATTTTTCTTTTTTCTGTTGATTTAAGAAATAATTACATAAAATAATGCATATATAATTGTATTTGGTGGCTTACAACCTATAGCCTGTAATTACAGCTGAATGTAATAGCTCAAGTCATTCTAATTCTCACTCTGGAGATTAGCCACTTTTACTCTATTGAAAGTGTGTTTTTGTTCCTAATAAACTTTACTATCACTTTCACAATGAAAAGAAAATAACCCAAAGTGTGTAGGTGGGAGTAAAGTTTATTGAAGCGAATAAATAATACAAGATGTTAAAATCCATAGGATCATAGCTGGTGCAATTATAAGGTAAATATTTAAAATAATAGTATATAACTTCTATACCTCCCTTTCAATAATTGATGAAAGAACTAGAAAAGATACAAAAAAGAGAAACATGAGAAAACATCTAGACCTAATAGATATTTATAGAATTCACCACTGTAGAGCGGAATACTCATTTATTTCAAATATGCATGGAAGTTTTTTCAGGTTAGAATAAATATTAGGATGTCAGACAAGCCTCTGTGTGTGAAAAATGATTAAAAATCATTCAGGATATGTTCTATGGTCACAACTGCAGAAAGTAGAAATCAGTGACATAAAGACATTTGTGAACTTCAACAAAAAGGTGAAAATGGAACAGCATACTCCTAGGTAACCAGAATCAAAGAAGAAATCAAGGGAAGTTTAAAATTAATTTGAAATCAATGAAAATGAAGATACAAAATTTTTAAAAAACCTTATGAACTGAAGATAAAGTAGGTCATTAAAGGGAAACTTACTGCTGCAAGTGGTAAAATGAAATGTCTTAAATCAATAACTAAACTTTGCCCTTAGACACTTGAAATAAAAGGATAACCTAAACTGAAAGTAAGCAGAAGGAAGGAAATAATAAAGATTGGAATGGAACAAACCAAATAGAAAAAGGATAAGAAGTAGTGAAAATGAACAAAACAAGAATTTGTTGCTCAGAAGAGAACAACAAATTTAGCAAAGCTTTTGCTAGATTACCCTAGACAAAATGAGAAAAGCTTCAAATTACTGAAATTGGGGATGAAATAATAAACTTATTACTCAATAATAAAACAACATTTTTATTTTATAACAAACACTATTAGCAACTATATGCCAACAAATTAGATAACAGATAATTTGATTCCTTCAAGGACAGAAACTATTATACCAAAAGGAAATCTAAAACTGAGTACAATTACAACAAATAAAGATATTGAGTTACAAAGCAAAAGCTCCCCAGTTAAGAATATCCAGGCTGAGATAACTTCAGTGGTGAGAGTTGTAAAATTTTTAAGGAAGAGTTAATACCAATTCTTCAAAAACTCTTTAAAAGAATATCAGAGGAGGAAATATCAACCTCTCATGATATGAGGCCAGTGTTACAGTGATGCCAACATCAGCCAAAGATGTCACAAGAAAATAAAAATACAAACTAGCTTCCTCTCTGCATACAGAAGCAAAGATATTGTCAAAATACTAGCAATTAGATAGAGCAATATGAAAAAAAAACATACACCATGACCAATTGGGATTTATTCCAGGACTATAAGGATAATTTGGCATAAAAAATAATTAATGTAGATATGCCAATAAGATTAAGTACACAATTCAAATAATCATCTCAATAGACACAGAAAGAGCATTGGACAAAATTCAAAACAATTTTATATTAAAAAATTTACTATCAACAAACTAGGAACTAGAGGAAACATCCTCAACTTGATGAAAGACAGCTATGAAAAACTCCCAGAAGCCTGATTTCATTCTTGACACTGTATAAAATAAGAATGTCCACTTCTCTTATTTGTGTTGAACATTTTTAACAGAAGTTAAAGCAAGGACAATTAAAAATTTTTTAAGTTAAAGGATTAAAAATTTAAGAATTAAGGGATTCCAGATTGGAAAAGAAAAGATAGAACTACCTCTAGTTGAATATGACACAATTTTGGATAGAAAAAATCTAAAGTAAGGCACTAATAAACCATTAGAAATTATAAAATATTTTAGCAAGTTTACAGGACACAAGAGAAAATCAGGTGTGCTCCTATATGTAGCAGTGAACACTCTGAAGTGAAATTATAAAATAAACTCATGTATAATAGCATAATGAAAAATAATATTTTATATAAATTTAATAAAATAACTACAAGACCTCCACTGAAATCTATAAAATATTGGTAAACCACTTACTTCCTTTTATGAGTAAAGAAGACTAAAATATCAATGGAAAAACATATTTATAGACCAAAAGGAGCTCCCCCAAAAGGAGCTATAGATTCATAACATCACATCTTATGATCTTTGCTGAATTTTTGTGTCTGCAGAAATCCTCAAAATGATTCTAAAAGTTGTATAGAAACTCAAGGGATCAAGAATACGCAAAACAATCTTGACAAAAGAGAGTATTCTTCAAAAAATTATCCATTTTTACATTTATTTGAATTAATAATCTATGAATTACAGGATAGTGGTTGTTTAGTCTTAGGGAGGAATTGGGGATTGGAGAAAGACTGCAATTGGACATGGAGTTTCTTTTAATAGTAATAAAAATGTCACAATATTATTAGAATTTGTATAACCCCACAAATATAATTAAATTACACTCTGAGTACCTTGTACAATATGTAGATTATATCTCAATAACCTTGGGGAAAAAATTGCACAAGAGCATACACACCACACACACACACACACACACACACACACACACACAGACACACACACAGAAAATCACCTCTGAGATTTCACTCTGTCAAAACTAAAGTCAATGCATAAATTATCTGAAGTGTCTTTTCCCAGTCTTTCTCAATGCTATTGTTTCCTTTGAAGTGAAATTATATTTGACACTGCTTAATCTTCTTGAAACATTTTAAAAATCCTATTTAAATAATGTGTATTTCTTCCCTTCTGTTGATATTCCCAAGGGAAATGTAAGAGTCTGTATATGAGCAAATAATTATTTCATTATGCAAAAGGAAATGAAATTGTTGCTATTGGCAATAGAATTTAAAGCAGTATATTTTGGTATACTTCTTCCCAAAGGTTAGTTTGGGGGATTTTTCGAGATGAGTTAGTGGGTGATTTTTAGTGTCAGAACAATTATACTCCTGTCAGGAACAATGATTCTATTTCTTCTAATTGATCTCCAGTGAATTCTAAGTATTTTAGATTGTTCTGCCCAAATTATATGCTTTTAAGGAAAACACCAATGGAAAAACAAGCAAGCTACTGCAAATGGCAAGGGAAGCAATATAACCTGAGAATTTGTTAACTGGATATGTTGTCATTAACTTTTTTTATTATCATATTATTGTTGGACTGGGACTACAGTGTGACATTTACAAAAGTTCTTACAAATATATCATAATTGAATTCACCTTCTCCACCCCTTTCCTCCCCCACCCCCATTCCTGGAATAGTTTCCGCAGGTCTTATTTTTCATTGTGATCATTAATTTTTTTTTTGCTGTTATGTATACTTTATTTTTTATTCATTTATTCACATGTGCATACATTGTTTGGGCCATTTCTCCCCCCCACTTCTCAACCCTCCCTCTTCCCCCCAATCTCCACGCTTCCAAGCAGAACCAGTTCTGCCCTTTCCCCTAATTTTGTTGAAGAGTAAACATAAGCAATAAGAAAGACAAAGCATTTTTGCTAGTTGAGATAAGGATAGCTATACAGAGAGATTCCTAGCATTGCTTCCATGAACAAATATGTTACAATCCAAGTTGATTCATCTCAAACAGACCTTTTCACTAGTTCCTGATCCCCTTCCCATATTGACCTCTGTTGCTTTAAGGTTTCTGCATTAGTTCCTCTGCAGTAGGGACATCAAATACTTTCATGTTTTGGGTTTCTTACCTATCCCCATACCTCCTGTATGTGCTCTCCCCTTGTTATGTGACCCAAATCCAACCACATTGGTGCATTTGCCTTAGATCTAAAGTCTGCATATGAGGGAGAACATACGATTTTTGGTCTTCTGAGCCTGGCTAGCTTTGTTCAGAATGATGTTCTCTGGTTCCATCCATTTACTTGCAAATGATAAGATTTCATTCTTCTTCATGGCTGAGTAAAATCCCATTGTGTATAAAAACCACATTTTCTTAATCCATTCATCAGTAGTGGGGTAGTGGGACATCTTGGCTGTTACCATAACTTGGTTATTGTGAATAGTGCTGCAATAAACATGGGTGTGCAGGTGCCTCTGGAGTAGCCTGTGTTGCACTCCTTTGGGTATATTCCCAGTAGTGGGATTGTCTGATCATATGGTGGATCTATGTTTAGATTTTTAAAAAGACTCCAAATTTTTTTCCAAAGTGGTTGTACTAGCTTGCATTCCCACCAGCAGTGTACAAGGGTTCCTTTTTCCCCACATCCTCACCAACACCTATTATTAGTGGTGTTTTGATGATGGCTATTCTAGCAGGGGTGAGGTGGAATGTTAGTGTGGTTTTAATTTGCATTTCCTTTATGGCTAGAGATGGTGAGCATTTTTTCATGTGTTTTTTGGCCACTTGAATTTCTTCTTTTGAGAAAGTTCTGTTTAGATTAGTTGACCATTTCTTTTGGGAGAGTTTAGTTTCTTAAGTTCCCTGTATATTCTTGTTATCAATTCTTTGTTTGATATAGAGCTGGCAAATATTTTCTCCCACTCTGTGAGTGGTCTCTTCAGTTTAGAGACCATTTCTTTTATTGTACAGAGGCTTTTTAGTTTTATGTAGTACCATTTGTCCATCCTTTCTCTTAGTTGCTGAGCTGCTGGGTTTCTATTGAGGAAGTCCTTGCCTATACCTATTATTTCCAGAGTGTTTCCTGCTCTTTCCTGTACCAACTTCAGAGATTCTGGTCTGATACATTTTGAGTTGATACTTGTACAGGTTGATAAACATGGATCTAGTTTCAGTTTTTTGCAACAGATAACCACTTTTCCAAACAACATTTTTTGAAGAGTCTGTCTTTTCTCCATCATATATTTTTAGTGCCTTTATCAAAAATAAGGTGGGCATTGTTGTGTGGATTCATATCTGGGTCCTCTATTACGTTCCTTCATGTCTGTTTTTGTGCCAGTACTATGCTGTTTTTATTGCTATTGCTTTGAAATATAGTTTGAAGTTGGGCATTGTGATATCTCCAGCATTGCTCTTTTTGCTGAGTATTGCCTTGGCTATTCATGGTCTTTTGTGTTTCCAAATGAATTTTAGGGTAGATTTTTCAATCTCTGTGATGAATATTATTGGGATTTTGATAAGAATTGCATTAAACATGTAGCTTGCTTTTGGTAGTATAGCCATTTTTACTATGTAGATTCTACCAATCCATGAGCACGGGCTCCACTTTCTGTAGTCTTCCTCGATCTCTTAACTTTTCATGCCAAAGTTTGCTGTGACATTGATGCCCCTCATCATCAGCTTATTTACTTAGCATAACTGTTTTGTGGAACTATTATCTTTCTTTCAAGTGGCATTCCTTGAAGTGAAAAATATTTGCCTGAAATCCAACTTAAACTTCATAGTATCTCTGCCTTAAATATATTGATTTTAAATTAACATTTCACTGCAAAAACAAAGTGATGAATAACAGAAAAAAAGCATAATAAAAAATGGAAATGCAAAATATATAGCATAGATACAATGTAAATTTTTTTAGTCATTAAGAAAATAATTATATTATTTTGAATAAAGGACAACCTCAACAGTTAGAGCTTGCATAATGAGTATAGATTTTGGCTGGAAATCTGCCTAAATTCATGTTGAGGACTTTTCTAAACTATTTGTAGTCTGCATTGGAAATTTCATGATAAAGAGGGGACTGTATGATAGCAAACATGTACCGTCTGATTTGCACAAACTAGTTAGACTGCCCACCTTTGTTAATGTTTTTGTATGTCATTGACTAAGATATTAATCTATATTCCACCTAATTTTAAAGACTGTTAAAAATCAACAGAATTTTATTGTCTTCTTGTATAAGAGAGGACCTTATTTTTCTAGTAAGCACTGAAATGATATGCTTACATTATCTCTACTACAAAATTATATTTTTACGTATCCATATCAATAAGTACTTAAAATAAGTACTTTTAACATATTTTTAATGAAGAAAGTGAACTAAGTAAATAGACAATACTACTTCTAGGTTGAATTCCAGAAACAATCTATATTCCAGTTTTGAGTGTGGCATTTATGAAACCTTTATAAGTGCTATAATTAGTAATATCCAACATTATGCCAGGCACATAGAACACACAATTAAATTCTAGTCACATGAATAAATAATCACATATTGTCATAATGTATTTCTATCTAATATAACCAATTGTGTTGATCATTGAATATTTGAGAGTTTAAAAAAATGAATCTGAAGTGATTGTGTTTTGTTTGGGTTTTTACCATCTGTTTCATTCAGAAAAATAAAAAATTTGAGCATGTATTTTAAGAATGAATGATGAATGAGCATTAATAACTAGAAACTTCCTCCTGTGCACTCAGAGCCCTTCTCTGATCATTAATCCTGCAGAGATTCTCTACACCTTGATCATTATTGCATAATAAGAGGATCCTGTGTTATAACAGGAACCATAGAGAATGAAAGATCACCAGACTTCTACTTCTGAAACCCAAATCTCCACAAGACTTCATATTAATCAACTCTTGAGAGCAGCATCTAAACTGAATGAGGAGCAGAGGGAGCGGTTGATTGATTCCTTGAAGCCACTCTGTTTTGATAACCACTTGATATTGGTTTGACTCATGCTCCTGTCATCATAAAGCCCCCTATTGTGTGAACTAATTGAAACCTCACAAAATGGTGTCACTTGAAAGCATTATTCTTGCGTGATTGCAAGCAATTCTAATTCCCAATGTCAAGATCACATTTCACTTCACAGTTATATGGGTCACAACATGAAAAGGATTAATTTCTGGTTGA
This sequence comes from Castor canadensis, assembly GCF_047511655.1. NCBI lineage: Eukaryota > Metazoa > Chordata > Mammalia > Rodentia > Castoridae > Castor > Castor canadensis. The sequence continues at coordinate 126,948,102 of NC_133386.1, forward strand.
TTACCCTCTGCTGCTATAACATGAAATGTACTTCATAGCAAGTGGGCTCTTTGCATGTTTGCTAATCTGCCACATTGGCAATTGTTTTGAGAGTCCTCTGAAGAATGCTAATGAGTATTTAATAGAAAGTGTACTTGTGAAATATGAGCCAATCATGCAATTGTTGTTAAAAGGCATATTTGTGAGATTATATAATTTGTGTGTGTGTAAGTATTAACAGGATTAATTTAAGCAATTCCCTCATAGGGTTCTCAACACAATATTTAGTATATAGTGCATTTAGAAAAATCTTCTGGGGGATATAGCATTTAAGAAATGAACGTATGAAGAGTGATATCCTAGCATAAGTATGATGATTTTGAATTAGAAGTTTCTTCTAAATAACTAAGATATCTGTAACGAGAAGTCATGGTATATAGCAGGAAATTTCTGGAATGTAATTTGAAAAATTGCAATAATCATAAGATATAATAATAGTTTAAAATTTATAAAATTTGGGTGTTTGAAAAACTTGCATGCAGGCATAAGGCTTTTACTTAAAGGCAAATGATATTTATAGGAATGGAAAGATAATACAGGCAGGTGTCATCAGTAGAAGAGATATCTGGGTAGAATCTCCCTACACCCCTTATTCATATATGCAAGCTCTTTGTCTCCAGAATGAGCCACCAAAAATTGTGCTGTGAATTGTGGTTTTAGGAGAACTTAATGTAGAAAATTCCAGTGAGTTACTCCTTCTTGTCACACAGTAAAGAGAGGTTGTGCAAGATGAAGCCACTGGTAACAAAACTGATGCTAGCAGTCAAAACTGGAATTTGAGGTTTCCACAAGAATGTGATCAGTCCCACTGCTGCATTTTGGCCAATAGTCAAAGACAGATGTTAAGTCATCTCCAGAAATAGCATAGAGAATAATCAGTCCAACTGTAAAATAATTCTCTTCTATATAAATATTAGCAGTGATGATAAGTAGCTGTATTAGTTTCTCATTGCTTCTGCAACAAATTGCTGCAAGCATAGCTTAAAACAACACTAATTTATTACCTTATGGTTGTGGAGATGAGAACTCCAAAGCTGGTTCCAAACAGCATATGTAAAAGGGCCAGCAGAATGTTTGTTCTGTGTTGTACACAAAATTAATGAGACCTTTTGTATCATTTTGTGATTTCCTCAAAATATAATATTCAACTATTTAAAGCAATATTCAATCATGTTATAAGTAGGAATAGTGTTTGTCAATAGATAAATCTTTTAAAAAGATTTTTAGGGCATACTTAATGTGGTTTCCTTTAATCCTACTCTATAGCATGTTCATTTGAAAAATCACTTATCAATAAGTAGGATGCTTGTAGCCCCTACACACATGAATACACACTATATGTAATGTGTATTTATTCTTGGTAGATATATTTCTATATAGTACTAGCACCGCAGCCTCAATATTGAATTATTTAAAAAAGCAACTAGGGTAATTTGGGCCCAAAAAATACTCATAAGCACCACTGGTTTAGGAAATCATGTTGATATTTGCTGACACTTTCTCAAGGAAATACAATGCTAAGTAATTTCCCTAAAAGGTATAGTTGATATTTTGTTTATCATTGAGTAGTTTTTGCCAGTAAAAATCATTGAATGAATGCTTTAGAAAAACTATAAAAATTCTGATATTTCATAAATACGAGTTGGAATATATTCTCTTTTCTAGGTCCACAGTTAATTTCTTCTTGTCCTTATGTCTCAATGGTCCTTAGGTCTATAAGTAACATGCATATGTATGCATTTCATTAACTTTTTATGAATATGCTGATTTTTGCTTTAGGTAAAACTACAGTGAGTATTTATCCAACTATCTACCACTGCATTGAGTCAATTACTAGATTCTTTACAGTTTTTAACTCCAAAGAAACTTTGTTTACCATTTGCTTCAAAAATTTAAAAGGACTCAGCAGTCAATTTGCATATGTCACTAGTTTAACTGAGCAAGGATTAGCAAATTAAATCTTAATTGGCTAATTTTTGCATAATTTTAGGGAAATTATATGCTTTGTGCAGATGACAGGTGGGAGGTAAGGCATTTAACTTGCATTGAATTGAAGTTTTCCTTGACTTTATGAATTTTAATAGAAAAATAACATTTAACAGTTAAAATGTGTGTCAAACTGAATAGATTCTTTCTGAAGCCACTGAAATAAGAAATTATTTTGTGAAAGAGACCAGTGATAAACATTTAGGTATTCTTGTTGATTTAGACATGAGTTATTTTGAAATTTAAAGAGGAAATTTTTTGCAGACAGGCTTTATGTTTCATAGTAGGCATATGTTCTGTGCTAAAATAGAAATGATTAATTGATGGAATACAAATATTATTAATGGTTTGCACATAGATATACAATAGTGTCACAATTGGCATTAACTGGTTACATAGCAGACTTGTAGTGCAGTGCTATCACACATGCAGAGATTGGGAGGTATCTGTGTGGCATGCAGCAGCCTTCAGGTTCTTTTGTCTGATGCTCTCAAGGCAATTTCTTACCTTTGTGCTTCTTTCTCTTTCTGGACTATTCTTCCATGAGTCTTCACAATTTGTCTTGATAGAAATCATCTTTTAAAACTGTGGTCAAGTGTCTTTGGAGACAAATCTTTAGTCATCCTGCTCTATCTATCTTCCCAAAGTTTCAAGGTTCCTTTATTTTCATAGCTCCATGTGCATTACTTAGCATTGCACTAAACATAGGGTACTACAATTGCTAAGTCACTTTTTTCATTCTCTCAACTGTCCCCTTGAAATCAAGGCCTATATTTTTTCCAACTTTGTATCCTTTCAATAGAAGTTTGTTTAATAAACTAAGAAAGGAAGACTCAGAAAATTCTAAGTTCAATTCATTTAAATTCAGGTAGATTAAAAACTATTTTAGTATAATTTGTGAATAAAAGTTCAGCATTTACTATTTTATTTTGAACATGTTCCCATACTTAATATTTTGTGTGTTTCTACTCAGCTTACTCATATAAGTCATTACATGCTCTATCTACTCATCATATAGTCTAGTACTCCATAATTTTAGACATTAAACTTTTCCAGAACACAGTAAGTTCCTCAGAAATCAAACAAAGCATACTTATTATCCATGAGTCAAGCTAGAAAATGACTATGAATGGTTATAAATAGTCCAGATCAGTCTCAGAAGGTGGCAATTATGCAAATGTTTCATCCAAAAGTAATTGTCATGTTTAAGTATGTCAAAGGTATTTGAGATAATTATATGCATATATTATAGGCATATATATGTATATATAATACACACATGCACATGAAAGGGAAAAGGACCGTATTTTGCCAGTTGCTCTTTTTCTTTAATTCTTCAAAGACTGTGAAGTAGAAATTTTATCCATACTTTCCTCATGGGGATATAAGGAACAATAATATTACAAAATTAGTTACAGAAAGTGCTAAAGCAGTACATATAATTCTTTCATGATTTTTCTAACTGATTCTATAGGGTGGGCTCTCCATTCAGACTGACTGAGGTCAGATCCTGCTGTGGCTATTACTACCTGTGTGAATTTGGGCAAACTATTTAACCTTCCTCTGCTAAAATTTCTTTATAACATTATACAATAAAAACAACATCAGGTTTAGGGTATGGCTCAGGGTTAGACCACTTGGCTAGCATGTAAAAAGTCCTGTGCTCACTACCCAGCACCACACACACAAAGTTAGCATACATAATCATGTTCAGATTGACTGGATTGATGTCTACAATGTCCTTAGAAGAGGTGCATATAGTTAGGTTTTTCCAAGTGTGAGCTGCCATGGTAACTAAGAAACATGCATATGTCCTAATCGCTATGACAGATAAATATATTACCTAATGTGGTAAATATCGTTTCTATCACATACAAATATGCAACTCTGATTCCCATCTTAAAATAAAATCAACAAACTTCTCAAAGCCATGTCTTCCCTGCTATGACCTCACTTCTCAGCTCCACTCTAAATCCAAATGCCTCAAAAGAGCTGACTTTTCTTGGTTCCTGCTGTCTCCTTCAACTTTCTTTTTTTAATTATTATTCATTTACTCACATGTGTGTACATTGTTTGGGGCATTTCTCCCCTATGTCCCTCTCCTCTACTCTATTCCCCCTACCCCCCCTCTTCCAGACAGAAACTGTTCAGTCTTTATCTCTAATTTTGTTGCAGAGAAGACATAAGCATAATAAGAAAGACAAAGCGTTTTCGCTAGTTGAATTAAGGGTAGCTATACAGAAAGATTCCTGGCATTGCTACCATGAACAAATGTGTTACAACCCAATTTGATTCATCTGTAACTGATCTTTACACTGGTTCCTGATGCCCTTCTCATGTTGATCTCTGTCACTTTAAGGTTTCTGTATTAGTTCCTCTGGAGTGGGGACATCAAACGCTTTCATGTTTTGGGTTTTCTACCTATTCCTATATCTCCCGTATGTGCTCTCCCCTTGTCATGTGATCCAAGTCCAACCACATTGATGTATTTGTCCTAGATCTAAAGTCCACATATGAGGGAGAACGTACAATTTTTGGTCTTCTGAGCCTGGCTAACCTTGCTCAGAATGATGTTCTCCAGTTCTATCCATTTTGAGCCCATTCCAAGGAAACTTTCACACCCATGACTCTACTGAAGCACCTGCTATCAAGGTCATCAATGAATTCTGTGTTGTTAAGTGCACTGGACTATTTTGCTTTGTTTTTATCAGGTTTTCATAAAATTGATTGACCACTTCTTTAGATTTTTTTCCATTCCTAGATGGGGTCACCATTATCTAATGTGTCAATTCCTATCTTACTTGCAAATCCTTTAAGGTGCTTTTTCTTTTTTGTGGGTTTCTCAATATTAATCCAATATATAAATGTTTCAAAAACCCTTGGGATTAATCCTTGGTCATATAATTTTTTACCATATACATCATCCCCCAGTAAAACACCTTCATCATCTTCTTAAAAATATTTTTAAAATCTTTATATGGTAGCAATTGTCAGCATCATATGGTAACAATTGTATCTACATTTCAGTTCTCTCTTACTTTCAGAATCCTATATCTATTGTTCTACTTAATACCTGTTTTGGATATCATCTTAGGATTTACAGCTGAAACTGCTCAAAATCCATCACTCAATTTTCAAACATAAACTTCCTCTTCTCATTGTATTCTCTACTCAGAAAATGACAACAATGTCACTCTAACTAATCCAGCGAAGAGTCTCACATTTGTTTTTAAATTTGTTTTTCCTAACCCAAACCTAATGCCATTGTATCTTACTAGTGCTACTTTAAAAATATATTCAGAATTTGGCTACTTTTCATCATCTTCTTGCTACTACTCTGACCCAAGCAATTATTTCAATACAACATTTTTTCTGCCATTTCTCTCTCCCAGACCATCTCCATCTATTAACTACCTACAAATCTTCTCTTAACATAGCAAGAAAATAATCAGTTTAAAACCAAAAAGTTGTATCATAACAGTCCTTTCCTCAACAATGTCCAAAGATTTCCAATCCAAGGTCCTCCTTGAGTCCCTCTCTAAGCAAATATTCCTTTCTCCCAAACCAATTCTCCTACCTCTTTGCTTCTCCACAGTCCTGATTACTAGCATGCGACATATTAGAATAAATATATGCAACATCCAATAAATTTTTATCCACATTTACTTTAATACCTCTGTATTCCAGTAGACTATAAGAACATGAAAGCAGAGATTTTGTCCATTTTGGTAACGGTTGTATTTTGAAAGTCAAGAACATAGCCTGATATATCTTACTTAGGTTAACGAGTAAATATTTCTTAAATGAATACAGGAATTATTGAGGAAAATTTGGAAGAAGAAAGAAAGAAGGAAGGAAGGAAGGAAGGAAGGAAGGAAGGAAGGAAGGAAGGAAGGAAGGAGGGAGGGAGGGAGGTGCATTACCAAATGTATTGATGGCAAACTATTGCCTCACTTAATTTTTAACAGAATGTTTAATCATGGAAGCCACTTATTAAATACTTTTTTATTGACTTAGAAAAATGAATGTATACTTTTGAATGCTGCTTAGATCAGGCATTAGAAATAGGCTTCGTGATGAAGTTTTAAATGTCAATTTTATATATTTCAATTTTAAATACTTGTAATTTCTATAATAAATTACAATTTGAAACCTTGAGACATTGTTTCTGACTACCATATTTTCTCTTTAATTTTGTAATTTCAGTATAGAATTTTCTTTCAAAAGATACTTTTTAAAAGATATTTCCATTTCTGTAGCAACTGTGTTTGGTGTCTAGGTTAGTCAGACATTTTATTTATTTTGATAAACCTTACTTGCTTCTGTAATGTTTGGCAGGTTTGGAGTTATTTCCATGTTTTTGTCTCTAATCATGTATAAATAATTTTGTACTTTTCCCTTTGATGTAAGCAAACAATCCTTATTGCTTCTGAGATGTAATATGAATTTAATTTAAATTATGTGAGGAAATAGCCCAAATATGTTGTGTTTAGAAGCACATGTCAACATTTGGCATTGAGATATCCTATGTAAATGTAAGCATTTAAAAGAATTCCAATAGAATGAAATACAGTTTTTTTATTATAATTTATGGAAACTATGTAAATATCTACAACTTTATAGCCAGTGTTTCCTAAATTCTTCATAAATTACTAATTGCTTTTTTAAGCTACAGGATATGCAAATATATTTTCACAAGGAAGAAATACTAAAACTCCAACAGCCATTTGGTTAAAATAATGACATAAAATGCCTTACTAACAGAAGTAGGCATGATTTTTCTTTGGCCTACAACTTTAGTTCAATGAATGCATTCTAATTTGATGAAACTTGCAAATTACAAGGAAATACCCTTCAATGAAAATCTTGTTTTGATGTGGCAGATCTGTGGCCACCTTTATGAAAAGCAGTTCAATGCACAGAACGTGAGATCTGAATTTGACTTCTGCCCCACTATCTCTAATCAATCTAAGACCTTGGGTTAGTTGTTTAAATCCTCCAAATTTCAGTAGTCTCATCCATAAAAGCAATATGATAGAATGTTTCTCAAGTTGATGTTAATACATTTTATGAAATAGTGTTAGGTACTGATTCAGTTTATGACACACGATGTTTTGTTTTTACGATAGGTGAATCACTTTAGAAAATTATTAAGTGCAAATAATATGAAAAAGTGCTCTATGGTTTTTCCATTATTCCAATAAGCACTTATTTAGTCCCTACTATATATAGGGATATGATCATAGAAAGAAATTATTTTCTCATAATATGCATGTTACAATGAAAGAATTTTATATGATACAGATGAGACCAATAAACGGAGAAATTATTTTACCCTAGATTTAGTTACAGATTTTCTGAGTTTGTACCTAAGGTTTAATCAAGGACTTAAAAAGTGAATAAAACAAATGGAAAGATATTCACATTTTTAAATACAATTGCTCAACATAAAGTAAAATAATTCCCCCAAAGTTTATAAATTTAATGAAAAACTTTCCCCAAATTACCTTATCAATAAACATATTTATCTATATTTAGACTCTAAAATTACTAATTCTAAAATTGATATGAAAAATAATATTGTATTTTAAGACAGTAAAAACTGATAAAAAGGATTAAGCATACCACATATTAAACCATAAAATATCAATTACCAAAAAAAGCATATTAGCACAAAAGGATCAATGGGACAAAATATAAACTGAAAAAAGTTGTATAAATATATGTGATGAAGAGAACATTTCAAGTCAATATGGACAATAAACAAATTGAACTCAGTGTGAAAAAAATCAGACACCATCTATTGATGAGATAATGGGCTTTTAAACAAATTGAGCTCAGCAAGTAGGTAACCTTTTAGAAATAAGGTTGGATGAACCCAGTAGCAATGATAAGTGAACAAAAATTTCAACAATATAGAGATAAAACACTAGGAATAAAGAAGAAAAAACAGAAGCAAATCTCTTTATAATGTGAATAAATAATATTTTTCTACTTCTCGAAGTCAGTAATGTATAAAATAAAAGATTTACAATATAAAAACACCCCAATCACAACCAATAAAAACCCAGAAATACATGCTTCTTAAAGCATAGATTAAATGCTAATTTTCTTTATGTATGAAACTGTTTTTAGAAATTGATAAAAGCTATTGAAATATGTCTGAAAAATATGAAAAGAATATACTCAGAAAAAGTTGTGGTTGGTTTGTTAGGATATGAAGTGATGCTCAACAGTATTTACTTAAAATTAAGATCACACTAATATGGAATTTAACTGTCAAATTGGCAAAAATGTAAAAAAAAAAATCAGACACCATCCATTGATTAGATTATGTGAAAACTAGCACTCTGGAAACACAGCTAGTAGGAATGCCAAATGTTATAGCACCTATGGAGGACAATGAGAAATAATTATTAAAATTACAAATAAGGGCTGTGGGTGTAACACAGAGGTAGAGCCCTTTCCTTGCCTACTTGCAGCTATGTCTTCAATTCTCAACATCACAGAAATAAACAAAAAAAGTACAAGTGCTCACTTCTGCAGCACATATACAAAAATTGGAATGACACAGAGAAGTTTAACATGGCCCCTGCACAAGGATGACATGCAAATTCATGAAATATTCCCTTAAAAAAGAACAAATGTGTTCACCCTTTGACATAGTATGCTCACCTCCTTAATTTATTTTAGTGATACACTTGCACAAGCACAAAATATCACGAACAAGTTATTAGTTACAGCATTTATTTTGTAAGTGACAGGTTAAATAAACAATGATACAATCACTGTATGAAATATTTTTGTCATAAAAAAACATAATAAATTTCCCTTGAACTGATGCAGAAATTTTTTCCAGGGAGAGAGATACAGGAAGAGTAGAAGAGAGATACTTTAAGGAGGAGGGCAAGTTAAAAAAAAAAAAAAGGACAAAGCCATGTAGTTTTGTGTTAGTCTATTTAGTGCTGCGGTTATAGAATGCTGCAGTTTTTTTAAAATTTGTTTTTATTCATATGTGCATGCAATGTTTGGGTCATTTCTCCCCTCTTCCCCTTCCCCCTCTCTTACCGCCCCCCACTCCCTCCCTTACCCCCCCTTACCCCTCGCTACCAGGCAGAAACTATAGAATGCTGCAGTTTTTAGTGAACATAAATTTTTCTCATGGATAGGAAAGATGGGAATTCTAAGATCAAGGTGCAGCATCTGTTGAGGGCCTTCTTGCTTTGTCATCACATGGTAGAAGGTAAAAGACAGAAGGGCCAAGAGTAACCAAATTCATCCATTAATAATATGATTAACCACACCTATGGGGGTAGAAACCTGTTACAATGGCAATTCAATTTCATCATGAGTTTTGGAAGGGGATAAATATTTGAGACAAAGAAGGTATGACACTTTTTCTATATATAAAGGGGAGTAGATAAATGTTCATATTTTCTTATACCTATATAATTTTTTAAATGAAACCATATGGAGGAAACTAATACAAATTTCATTTGTGGAAGAAAAGGGTAGGGAATCAATAGAAACAAGGGTAAAAGTGTGAGGTTTCAACGTACCATAACCATGCTACCATTACATATTCCACAACTCCATTTTGTGTCATTTTAGTTCTTTGAAAACATTGAAAGAACAGTAAAATAAACACTATTATATGCATTATTTGTGTTGACCTGTTGATGACATTTTCCTACATTTGTTTTATCATTTGTTCGTGTGAGAAATGAAAGGGCAAATAACTGTGATCTCCCCATTTAACTGAGTTATGCTTGTTGAATCCCTTCCTTACTATATTTCTTCAATAAGTATTTATTAAGCTCCTACAATGTGTGTTTTTCTTCTCTTCTCCCTCTCTTACTGTTTTTTCTGACTCATCTTGCTTTTCTTTCCTCTGGTACTTTCAGAGTAATATGGACATTATTTTCTTTATTATTCCATCAGAAGAATTCAGTTGTCACCAGAAGAAGTCTCCATGATCATCAACAGGAAATAATGGATGTCAAGAACTTTCTTATACCATATCTTGCATCACTCTGGTCCAGAAAGACCAAAGCCCAAGCTTTGTGACATGTTACTCTGTGTAACCTTGGATTAGAGAAGTTTTGCATACATCACACTTGCTAGTGTTCTCAGTTCTTTTGGAATTCTAAGAATGATCTAAGTAACCTCTGTTCCCACCTAGTTATCATTTATTGTCTAGTAGCATAGGTGGTTTAGCTGGTCATTTTGAAACTGATTTTTCTAATTTAATATTGCAATTGAGTTACACAAAGTACCTCCACCTAACAGCAGTATCTGCTTGATCTTGCGTTTTTTTTTCTGGGTTTTTTTCTTTTTTTGCATTTTTATTAGCATATATTAGTTGTTCTAGGAGATTTCATTGTGATATTTACATATGTGGTTATAATGTATCTTAATTAGATTCACCCCTTCCATCATTCTTCCCCTTCTTAAAACAATTTCAATGTTCCGTTGCTCTATTTTCATGCACGTATACATTGTATACATGCATACATTGTAGTGTTCATTGATCATATTAATTCTCCTTCATTCTCTGTGTTTATCTTCCCTCCACACACTGGTCTTCATCCCTGGACAGGACCTGTTTTACCTTCCTGTCCCTCATATTTTAAGTGTATATTGATTGTTAAATGTGGTTTTGCCATGGTATTTTACACATGTATATATTATACTTTAATTGGATTAACTCCCTCTATTACTTACTCTTTATTGTCTGCTCCCCTATTATTCAACAGCTTTTGGTGTATTTCATTATGCCATATTTTTTGAATAGCCAATAGTTTATTGTAAGTATATGGTTTCAACTGCAGTAATAAGCTCACTTGAACAGGATGACACAATAGTCAAGTCAAAAGAATAAATGCTTGCTAATTATAAGAATATTTGTGGCCATTTGAGCTGTCACATAGAAATCCAAATTCCATAGATCCTAGAATTTGCGGAATTCCGTAGATTATCACCTTCGAACTAAACATGACTCATTGGAACATAATTATAACTTTTAAAGAAATTTATCTGATGGACCAGAGGTGACAGTTTTTATCTCCTTCCAAACAAATGATTCCTTTACAAATATTTGACTTTGAATCACTCAGGATTTCTACAATCACAATATCACCTCTTTTTGGAATCATATCCTCTATGTGTTACTTTTCATCCAAAGTTTTACACCTAAAACTTGGATAATATAAAAATATCCACTAAGATTTTCTGCAAAGACAATATCTGAATTTTGAGCTGTAGGCACCATTGAGGGCGCAGAACACATTACAACACCACAATGTGTTCAAAAGCACAATGGGCTATGAAGTGTTAGTGAATAGTATAGCCAAAACTTCAAAAGATTATCCACCATGAAGCATAGTTTACATTGACTCTGCCACCTTTGGACATACGTCTGTTCTATAATACATTCAAATTTTAAGGTACTTGCTGAAATTCCAGGAAAAAATATCCAAACAAATCTCAAGGCAAATGTGGGTGATTCATGGTTTCAGGGTTCCTGTGTTTCCAAAAAACCCCAGAAAACCCTCACCCAAGACTCAGGTGGGACTTTCTCTTCTTTATACCTTCTTCATACACAGATGCAATTTATTTTGATATTATTTGGTATCATTTATTTCCAAGCCAGTTTATATGTGTGTAAAAAATTGTTATTTACTATTGGAATATAAATATAACTAACATTTATCCACTAACAATGCATTCATCATCACCTATGCATTTGAGAAAATTTCATTTATCGATGGAGTAATTGTTTCTTATTCCCAGCTTTCATGAAATGGTAAACTTGTTAAGGTTTGAGGTTTGTTTTATTTATCTTCATAATATTGGTGCCTATTTTATTGTCTGGCTTCTAGTAGATGCTCATTAAACATCCGGTAAAAAGAAACTATTTTGTGTTCATCTTGATATATCTCAGGAGTTAATTATCCAAAGAGGTTTCTAAAAACCACACATTGCTTTGGCTCTTCTTTCAGTCGTTTCTCTATGGTTGGCTCTGTTCCCCATATGATCCCTGTGCCTCATCAGTGTGGAGTTCAAATATGGTCGTGCTTTCTTCTACATCTAAATTTCAACAGGTTATCACACTTGTGCCTCACTCAGGACTTCAGAACCCTACGAAGTTTCCCATTGTCATTTATTTCTTGAAGATTTTAGTAGGCTTCTTATCAAATTATGTAACTTCTTGCCCCTTTTTGTTTTGCTTTTATGTTTCTTTTATAAATGATTTTAGCAGCTTATAATAGTTGTACCAGGGTATACATTATAATATTTCCTTATGTGCTTAGAATATATCTTAATTGGATTTACCTTCTCCATCATTCTTCTCTTCCCCCTTACTCCCTTCTTAGAACAATTTCAACAGTTTTCATTCTTCTATTTGCATATGTCGATGCCATATACATCCACCATATTCACCCTCATTTCCGCTTTCTTTATGCCCACCCCTCCCACTGATAACCACACCCAGAAAAGATTTATTTTCCCCTCCTTCATTTCTTTTATTTTTGATTAAATGTATATTAATAGTCCAAGGGGTGGGGTTCTCCTTATTACTTCAGATCTGTATATATCGTGATTTAATCCAACGAACCCCCCCCATTACTTATTCATTCTCTATCACCATGCTACCCTAATGATAAACAGTTTACTGTACATGTTGCCTTTTTATTCTAAACTTCTGAGAAGCATTGGCCATCTTAACTCATTTCCTCTTTTCTTGTATAGGGGTGTTTCCCAGGAAACACTTTTTTTCTACTTGTCCTTATTTATAAGCACAGGAATGATAGCTAGATAGATAGATAGACAGATAGTCAGACACTGAGAGGCCCTTTGTGCACTGATTAGTATACATTCTTAGTGCCTTGGGTCTACTTTGTGTTCTTCTGCCCCTCCAGCGCTCAGCTTCCATTCATTTGACTGAGATGGCAATCCAGACACCATATGCTATAATTTTACTGTGTTTCCAAAGGTACATGTAGTGTAAATTTAAACCCCAACTCAATAGTGTTGACAGGTGGGAACTTAAGAGATGATTGTCATTATTGAGACAGCCAGTTGTCACAGGAGAGGGACTCTAATGAGTTTTAGCTGTTTCATCTCTCTTGCTCTCTCGCATGCATTTTTTTGTCCTTTGCCTTCCACAATGCACAGCTCAGCAAGAAGACCATGGCTAGGTGCAGGTCCCTCAACCTTAGACATTTCAGCATCCAGAATTATAAGAAATAAATACATTACTTATAAATCACTGTCACCGATATTCTGTTATAGTAGAATGAAATGGACTAAACCCCCACACTTTTCCTCCATCCTTTCTTTACTATGTTTTCCAGGTGGAAGGCCTCTGAAACCTCCAAGTGACAGGTTCCCACCATCTGGTTCCACCCATGTAAAATAACTTTTTCTGGTGATTACCTATGATTTGGAGACAGGTTTAGTATCACAACTTAAATCTGATTGAATCCACATATTCCCTTTCATTGAATCAATTCAGTCAACAATTATTTGTAGGGTGTCTACTATCTTTGTGCCAGACACTAGGATATGCTAGTGACCAAAATCATGACAAAACCTTTCCTATGGACCTTGCTTGCATTTCTATGAAGAGAGGTAAGTATTAGGTAACAGGTAGCAATATGTAAGAAGTAATAGATTAGCCAGTTATGTGACTGATATAAAAGATGACAACGAGTTCTTTCTGTTAGAATATATCAGAAAAAGGGGATCAAATGTAATGGAGTGGCAGTGTTTAGATTGATTATCTGGACTGTATAACTTAAAACTCCATAGTTCTAATATTGCATCTTCATTGAATTAATCATTCTAGGAAACTTGTGAAACTATGCATTTTAAATTTTATATTTTTATTTTCTTGAGACCAACTTTTAACAAGAAGCCAAGGGGTCAATGATGAGGTTGCTTTCTGGTTATTTACCAATATAATCTATTTATCCCTGCAAATAAGACAAGTCTATAGCCATATACAGTCTCAACAGACAGGGGGATACCAAAAATTTAAACTGTGTTTATAGGGCCAGGCATGGTGGCACATGCCTGTTATCTCAGCTATTCGGGAGGTGAAAGTAGAAGGATCATGTTCCATGGCCAAACAGGGCAAAACTGCAAGACCTTACCCCTCAAAAAAACACCTAAAGTGATAGATCTGGGGACATGACTCAAGTGTAGAGCACCTGCCTAACAAGCACAACGTCCTGAGTTCAAACTTTAGTATGGTAAATAAATCAAATTAATATAGGGTTTACAAACTAGAAGTTTCAGATCTTCTTAGGAAGATTAAATGTATGCATAAATCCTTCTTCCATTTCTGTGAAGGAAACTAGGTAAGTAGATAGTCAGGATTGCCAATTTGCTTCTTTTACTTTTTATTTTTATACTTTACATTTATTATTGTTGTACTGGGGTACATTGTGACATTTACAAAATTTCTTACAATATGTGATAGCTGAATTCACCACTTCCATCATTCTCCTTGACCCCCCCTTTCCTGCATTCATGGAATAGTTTTAAGAGGTCTCATTTTTCCATTTATATACATGTGTAATTGCTTCTTAAATTCTGTTCAAAATTTCTGTCATCTGAAGCCCCCACACATACACACTCTTGTTTTTCACCTGCTTTGTCACAGCAGCCTCCTCATTATTCTTGCTGTCCCTGTTCCTGCAAGTTTCAGCCATGCATCTGTGGGCCTGTTCCTGGTCCTCAGCTCCTGGGGAGCTCAGCACAGAGGCTTAGAGTCTCAGGCAGCTGCAGCCTGAGGCAGGCAGGCCAGGCCAACCTCTGCTGGAAGCCAAGCTCCCAGGAAGTGGAGAAGGCCAGTCATGTAAATACTCCCTCTAGGTTAAATTGGAGAAGAATCAGGATATGAAGTGAAAACAATCTTTAAGAAATGCAAATATAATCCCATTACGCCTCTTGGTAAAATACATCAATGTTTCCACATCACACAGAAGATTAAGAACAAACATCTTACCCCGCAGGCTTCATTTTCTCTGTCTCCACTACATTCACTAAGTCAGCGATAATCACATGGTTGCCTTCCTCTGGACACATATTCCATACATCCTCTAACTTAAAAAAGTAAATAAGTAACAATAAAATGAAACCTTCCATGGAATTATACATAGTAAATCCCTGCTTTCAGAAAGTGTTTATTTAAAGACCACTACTGCTTTGAATATTTTAACTATTTTTGATGGAAAGTTCTCCAAGTTATTTTATTTACATAAACTTCAAGAAATCCCAAGTAAATTTATTTATATATGAGTACACACACACACAAACATTTACAGCCAAGTTTTATGATTTGCTGCACACTTATTCTATTGCATAGATATTTTTATTAAGATAGTAATGCAGAATAATTAAGAAATGATGAAAAATAAAATGTTTGCATATCACCATTCTATTGCATTTTATCTCAAACAATATTGTTTTTTTTAATCCTTATCCTTCACTTTATCTTCACTTGATTCATATTTTATATAGTCACAAACAGAATTTACATTTTCTTTTATTTTTCTTCTGGTGGTATTGGGGTTTGAATTCAGGGTCTTGTGCTTGCTAAACAGGTGTTCTACCACTTGAGTCACCCCACCACTCCTCAGAGTTTATGCTTTCTTCATTTGAAATACCTTAGTCTTAGTTTATATCAGCAATTTTATGAATTAAAAGAAAAATATTTTATTGTATTCATTATATCTACAAAGTATATAAGGAATAATTATCATACTTGTTGAGAATTTAACATTAACATTGCATTAAAATTATGATAAGTAAATCTGTGATAAGTATATAGATGTACATATATAGTTTTTCATATTTGAATTTCTTGGGGTTAAATAAATTAATTCTGGCAAATAATGTACAATGTACATTGCCACCAAATATATGAACATTTTAGTGTCCTGGCTCAGATGACATTTGAAATGATAATTGTATTTATTTTATATTCTTTGATAGATTAGACAACTGATTTCTGAAGTAAAGGATATTACACATAACATTTTCATAAATTCCTGTGCTATCATTTGGAATTTCTAATATAACAAGCATATAGCAATGCCTTCAAGAGAAGGATATGGATATTTGCCTCCAAATTCTGACCAGCAGTGTACATTAAACATTTTTGTCAATTTTATTTGGGTATTCTGTGTTTCGCCAGCCATCTGATGTAACTTTTATACTGCTGTCAGCTACAGTTTCACCTTCTATTTTTTAATGTGCCATAGAGCAAATCATCATCAAGCTTCCTAGACTTTCCAATTTGTAAAACTGACATCAACTGTGTGGCAGGCATTCTTCTAGTAATTCCTCTAACTTAAGAAAATTAACCTTTATTTAAATAATGTATTTTATAACTTCTTTGAAAAGGGTTTCAGCAATAATACTTAGTACTAGATGAAGGAAGGGTGAATTAGAGGGTATGAGATACAGTAAATGAATTGAATCATTTATTATATATGTATACATGGTTATTTTTTCTCACTTCTTTGTATTTCTCCGTCACCCATTCTATTTCCTTTCCTTCCTCTTCCCACCCTTTCTTCATTTCCAATTCATTTACTTATTATTTATTCATTTTTATTTTATTAGTGTATGTTAATTGTAAAAATGGCTTTCATTGTGACATTTTTATATGCATATATTGTACTTTGATAAGATTAAACTCTTCTATTGCTATTTCTTTTCATTATCCCCACTTTCCCTCTTTTAATATTTTTTAGTGTGTTTTATTATGCCATCTTCTTTTACTGACACAATGTACTTCAACATTATTCATCTTCCCTCATTCTTTCACCTCCCCTCCCGTTGTCCCGCCAAACTGTCCCACATTTACCTTTATTACACACACACACACACATATATTCGGTCTGGATTTCGTGTATGGGAGAAACCATGTGATATTTGTCTTTCTGAACCTGGCTTCTTTCACTTAACAGGATAATCTCAAATTCCATCCATTTTCCTGCAAATGACGTAATTCATTTTTCTTTATTTATCCATTGTGTATATACCACATTTTCTTTATCCATTCATCTTGTACTTTTTTTCTTGGTGCACATTACTTGGTTCTTACCTGATCTTTAATTTGTGCTTTTGGGGATTCATTACATTGAAGTAAACTAGTATTTAATATTTCATCCACTTGCTAATTGACCAACACTAGAACAATTTAGGGTTCACAGATCTTACTCCTGATTCCTAGTGAATTTTCTATCATTCAAAGAATTCCATCCTAAAATTTTATATTTCTTCTTTTCTTTTATTGTTTTGTTTAAAATATTATGGAAGAAATATATTTTTTCAGGACATATAAAATATCATAACTAAAAAAGGAAAAGAACAATTTTCTATGACTTCAAGTTACCACCTCAAAAATCCACTGTCAACACTTTGGTCTTTCCATGTTTTCAATGATATGATACTAGAGATAACTTTCTAATCTGCTTTCTTTAACTTAACAAGATAAAAAAAAGATACTCCAGTTTTTTTAAGTAGAAAATATGCTTTAATATTCCAACTATGTTGTATTTTATAAAGCCAGCTATAACGTTGTGTGTGTGTTCACAGATACTTGTTTTTGAGCACTGTGTAGTATATGTGTCTATAGGTATTCATGTGTTGAGGTATGTGTGTTTGAGTGTATGCTAGTTTGCCTTGAGAAGATCACATATGTCTACACCAATGCCTGTGCCATTGTATTTTCCTACCATAGACCCATTATAGATGTGATATTGGGAAGTCCAGCATTTCTTTTCTCTTTCTTCACTTTCTATTTTTGGATTTTTCCCTTTTTTTCAGATTTTTTAAAATTGGTTTGAGTCCTTATTCCTAAGCATGTTAATTTATCAAGTCCCTAAGCTGAGGCAAATATTTTAGTTTCACTCAGTACATAGCTTTCTCATTTCCCTTTCAGGTCAGTAGATAAGTCCTTCTCTTAATATTTCATAAATGCCAGGAGTTAGTTAGCAGTGCTGAGATAGCATTAAGCTAATCTCTTTGGTTCTTGATAGTCTTTATTTTATTCTTTACCCCAGAAGATGTCACATTTGTAAATTATATTTATATTTCATCTGAAACACTAAACTGTGGTTTCTTTAAAATAAAATACAGTGTTCTATGTCTTAACAGTCACTCTGGGAAATTTTGTTTGGTTTCAGAAAGCCAAGTTTTTAAAATTAAAAAAATCCAGACCTGATAACTAGAGACAATTACTTGGGAAGAAAACAGTAAGTTAAATTGTGTACTTCACTGTCATTTATATCAATTTTTTTCTTATTGGCTGCTGTACATTGGTCTCCTCTCAATAAGGCAGCTGACATCTATTGGGATGTCTTTGTCTTTAGTTTGTCATCTGACTGTTGATGTGATTATATCTTATTTTTCACTTTATCTGGAATCCTGGTTCTGAGGATCCTCTTCTTTACCCTCTGCTTTTTTTGAGACATGCTCTCACTACATAGCCTGGCTTGCCTCACTCTGATCATTATGCTTATGTTTGCTCAGTGATGGGATTGTAGGATTGGGTCAGCATGTCCAGCTTCTTCTTTGTTTCTTTTAGGCCAAAGTTTGGTTCAGAGGATATGATCACAACAGTCTTTAATGAAAGCACTAGTAGATGATTTTTAGTTTCTGCTTTATTGTTTTTGCTTCTGTGGGATGATTTCTATCAGACAAATGCATGCATTTGAAAATCTTGTATCTTAATATTTGAAAAGAATCCCATTGTCCTTACCTGCTCCTGTTTGTAATTAATGACCACAAAACATATGTCTTCTTAACTACTTAAGTGTAGTTTGGTCACTATGCTTTTAGTAACCAAATAAGGCAATAAACTTTAAATGAGATATATTTATTAATTCCAAAATCTGGAGATGTATGCCATGAAGGAAAGTTTTGCTACTATTATACAGAAGCCATCTTTCACACATATATTGTATTATATGTTATATGATAGATCTATAGATAACATATATTTTTATATGATATATTTTAGAGATTGTGCTTTAAATGACTATAAGGGAAGGCAAAGGAGAAAGGTAAGCTGGAATCTGGAAACAATATTATGGAATATTCACTGGGGATTGTAGGTAAAAATCTCTAAAGTCCTATCTCATTTAAACTACTATACCGAGCATTTGTGATGTTTCGATTATAGCAGAAGTGGCCAAGAAATACAGATTTCTTTGATTCTCTTCTGCTTTCTATCATTTCAAATGCTTGCCATTTCTCTGCCAACACAAAAATAGGAACTGCATGAATGTTTAATTGGGTGTTAATAAATCACCCTTAATTTTGAAAGTTAACTAAATCATGTTTATGGATTCTCAAGATAGAGAAAATCTTTCCACATTTTATTATGTACTGAACACATCTTTATTAATTGAAAAGTCAGATATGAATTCTGATGAAAGAAGATTTAATTTATAAAGACAGCATGACAGTACATGAAAAAACAGTTTTCTAATATTTGGATGAAAAGTCTATCAGACCTGATTTCATGGTTCATTTTTGCATTATTATTGTATCATTCACTTTCAGCCTTCTATTAAAAATTACTTTGGTGCCTGGGGATGTAGCTTAGTGGTAAAACTGAGTTTAATCCCAAGCATTGTTAAAAACAAAACCAAAAAGAACTTCTAAAAATCAAATTAAATCCATGCTTTTAATCTACTGTAAATTAAGATAATGTTGGAAAATAGTTTGAATAAGTTTTCTTAAGCTAGTATGTTTTAAAAAACAATTGCAATGATAATATTCTTTAAGTTAATTGTCCCTGACACTCATTTATAATAAGAACATACATTATTACCAAACACATTTACTACCAGGATTTTATGATACTTAATCAAAATGTGAATCCAACAGCAACAAAAAATTGAAATTGAATTGATATTATATCCATACTTTGCTTTAGTAAAGCTAAAGTTGATTACTTTGCTTTCATCAACAAAAGTGAGCAGTCTAAAACTGTGCTGTACTTTTAAAGGACCAAATAAAAAAACAGAATCTTGGCTTTCAGTCCCAATTGCACCATTCTCTAGACTGAATGGCTTTAAACAAGTCACTTACCTCCCCAGACCTTCCACTGTTTGATTTTAGAAAGAAGAACTTTGGGTAAGATTAATTAATCTGCTTTTGTTTTAGCTTAAAAATTCTGTCACATATAAACATTGTCCCTTGACTTTAAATTTCAGACACAAGGTGGCACTATTAGTAGTGATTTTAATTTAGTCCAGAAATAAAATCAGCTAATTTCAAAGTCTTTATATCCAAAAAATATATTGGAATATGGAAGGCCACCATATCACACACACACACACACACACACATACACACACACACACACAAAAACCTTGACTGATCACTGCTAACATCTGGATGAATGCTCAACAATTCAATGATTGATTGATTTTTTTTTCACTTCCATGAAAATATTTCATTGTGTGTTAGGCCATTAAGATATCTTTGCAAAAATATGTGAAAGGCAAAAATTGATAACAGCATGATTTCAAAATAACTAGCAACTCCTAAACAAGGTTTATCAATTTTATAGGATATGAGAAAGGTGTTGAAACGTGAGCACTAAAAGGATTGCATGCTGTATGCAGACAATCTTCAAATAATAGTAAAGAAACAAATTTTCAAAAATTAAAAAGTTGTAGGTCACAGCAGAGAGCTTAATGTCTAGCCTCTAAAATATTTTTGCTCAGATTTTTCAACCTTGGTGACATTTTCCAAAATATACCACATATAATGGGGACCAAAATGTTTCATGGCTAAGCCAAAAATGTAATTTACTCTTGTAGTAAACATATCTTCCTTAAAACCTGACCATTTCCCCCATGTTTCTTTGATGGCTCTCAAATGAAATCAACCAAGATTAGGTTCAAACATGATCTCAATTCTTCAGTGGTTTTCCTGATCCAGTAAGAATTAGTCTTTCGTAAATAATTTATAAATTTCATATACTTAATATTAGAGATATTAGCAATCTTCTAGACTACTTCTTTCATTTAGCTGATGAGAAAACTGAATTGCACAGTGAAGACAAGAGAGCAAGAAGCTCCATCTCTGATCTGTGACAAGGGCAGCAATCCAGCCCCAGTGTTCTTTCTACCATGGAATACTATGTCATGCAGTTGACAGACAGTCCTCTGTATCTGAAGTGCAAGTATCATGTACCTTCCTAAGTTTTAAATTCCTTTTATGAGAGTCCCTACTTTTTCTCTCATACTCTCTAGCATGGTGTCTGGTAATGTGAAGGAGCTCAAAGCATACATTTGAATAAATAAATGATTTACTCTAATGATAATTTTAATAAAACTAATACTCCTTCATATTAATTTGTGCCCATTATAGGGCATCACATACATTATTTCTTTCCATACTCATAAAACTCATCTGTGTTCAGAAGTGAGATTTTTAAAAAAGATTTTATTATAGGATATTCTGAAATGGGTATTAATTATGAGTCCTTTTTTATTACTCAGTGGTTGTCACTTTCCCAACCCCAACTTATAGTATTGCAATTGAACACGTAATAGAGATGTGGCTTGCAATTGAACACGTAATAGAGCTGTGGCTTATACCATCTTTGGTCTGGCAGATATTGGCTGAATTCATGGAATTTCCTGAAAAGGAGTGACCATACTTTAGTTATGCAGCTTTCATCAGTGACAATCACCTTCGACCATGGCTTCCTTCCCTTAGTGAGGCATGATGATAAGTACTGCACAAAGTCATCTTAGCTAATGAACAAGATGCTGTGTACACAGTACCAGGGACACAGAAGCCTGATGTGTTTGTCATTTGTGTGAAATTGAAATATTCTCTTTATACTGGGTAAGATACAGAGGAAAAATCAGAATAAGACAGTAACAAATATAAGGTTTTTGTTCTTCCCTAAGGGTTTACTTATTTTTGAGTCAAAAATAAGTAAACACATATGTAATGGTCTCATTGATCTTTAGAAATAACTCAGCAACATGTAACTTATTATAACCCATACAATTCTAGATCTTTCACTAGTCTATGAATGTAAAACCATTTCAAATTCCATTAACATTTCATCTAAGTGTTTGTGGGAGTTCTGACAAGAAGTGCCATTTGTGCTCATGTACGACCCTCTCCTGTTCTCCTCTCTCCCCCTTTTTTGATGGTCTTCTAAGACATCTTGTCGAAGATCTTCAACATCCAAATAACCTCTAAATGTTCTGTTATCAACAGCATTGAAGGTGGGCAAGTGGCCACAGTAAGGGTGCAAATACAGTAAATACCATGCCTTTCTGCTATTTCAGAGACTGCACAAAGCTTTGCGTGCAATAGGTGTTTGAAAATATTTAAGCAAAGAAAGAGTGGTAGCTATCAAATTATTTACTGGAATCCTTAGTATAGCTGTGTTCAGCACAAGAGGAGTCAGGATTGCCCTCCTCTCCCTTCTCATCTGAAAGCTTCAAAAGCTGAAATGCTTCCACATGGAGGGATGATACCTTTGTGAAACACCTCCTCCCTACAGGTCCTTCTTCAAGACTGTAGGGAAATATACTGTTCCTTCAGTGGGCTATAGGCCTAGGTCCGAGGAAATTCTGTTATTCTTTCCTTGGATTTTCTATCCGTAACTGCTCATCCCTCCCAGCTCTACAGATTCTTGACAAGTGGCAGAAAAGGAAAATTTACTCAGATTGCTCTTACTAGAATAGTAAATATGCCTAGAAAGATCTAAATTCTTAACTGGACTCAAATGTTCATGCTTCTGCAAATAAAAACTTTAAAAAAGGGAATAAAAATTTAAAATAAACTATTTAGTGGTCAACTGAAGTGGTTTATAAAATTGTGAAATACAACTGTAACTGTACTTTGTAAACTTAGCAGTTTTATATACCTTAAAATTATTAGAAATATGTGCGATAGGCATAATTTCAAAAACTAGAAGGCAAAACAAAGATACAAAAGGAAAAGTGTTAATAAGATTAAAAATTAATATATTACCAAATTGAAATTGAATGTAGGAATAATAATGGTAATATCAGTTTCTGTTAAAAACAATAAAAATAGGCAACCAAGAAGCATAAGAAAAATTTTAAAAGCAAAAGATTTACAATGAATGTGTAAAATATAGCTAAAATGCAAGTGAGATTAAGCAAAAACTATAAGGTCATCTTCTTTGTTTAAATATGCAGGTTAATTTGAACTGCATAAAATGGGTGATTTTTCCAGCAAAATATAAATTGTTGAAACGGACAAGTTATACACCAATAAACATAAAGAAAATTACATTAGAAAACATAATACTGCAAAGATTTCTTTTCTTTTTTATTCCAGAAAGCTACTTTTTTAGCTTTAAAGCAGAGAATTATGTTTTTCACAAGAGAACATATGGTCATAAGCAAAAGAGAAACATATTCAGCTACTTGTTTATTAATAAAGAAAATTTAAATATAAAATACTTTATGTACCTAAGCACGCACATAAAATTAAAATACAATGACATGCTGAGGGGAAAATGGAACACATAAAACAGACTCGTGGCATTATCACATAATTTTTTGTTCAATTTTAAGAAAGGTAAACAACCCGA
The DNA here is from genome assembly GCF_047511655.1 of Castor canadensis. Taxonomy (NCBI): domain Eukaryota; kingdom Metazoa; phylum Chordata; class Mammalia; order Rodentia; family Castoridae; genus Castor; species Castor canadensis. The sequence goes on from NC_133386.1 coordinate 126,971,752, forward strand.
CATAAAATGGGCAACAAATTATGAACAAGATGGAAAAGAAGAAAATGAAACACACAGGACATGAAGAGATAATTAAATTCATGACAAAAAGCAGGGAAATACACACATAATGATGAAGATAAGTACTCTGTGATCTTACTCATGTGTGGAGTATAAAAAAAGTTGATCTCATAAGACCTAAGAGTAGAATCGTGGTTACCAGACTGAAGAGAGCAATAGGGAGTGATGCATGGGGAAAGAGCAATCAATAGCTACTAAGTTGTATTTAAGAAAAAGCTCTGGTGTACCAAGTACAGTGACTATAGATAAAAATAATGTACTATGTATTTCAGAAAACTAGAAGAAAGTTTTTTTTAACCATAAAGAAATTATAAATGACTGAGGACAGAGTTTGATTTTAGTTTTTAATTGTTGTTCTTGATAGAGACAAGGTCTCACTATGTAGCTTAGGTTGGCCTCAAATTTGCCATCCTCCTGCCTCAATGTACAGACTTCTGGCTTTATAGTCATGAACCACCATGACCAGTGAGGTGATAGATAAGTTTACCCTGATTTAAACTTACACTATGTATGCATGTGTCAAAACAGCACAAGATACCCATAAACATGGACAATTTTTACACATATACATTAGTTAAAAATAAATTGAATCATTTAATTAAAATTTTAAATAAGACATTGTATTTTGTCCATAAAATTACAAAATAATTTAAATGTCTGTAATACTAATGTTGACAAACGTATAAGAAATGAATATTCTCAGATATCATTAGTGAGAATATAGATGGTCCAAATATTTTACAGGGAAATTTGAATCCTCATTTAAGAATTGAAATGTTAGTCTTCATTGTCTGTTGGGCTTGCAAACATACATAGTTTACAATTTGCATTTTAACAAAAGGTCCTGGGTGGAGAGACTGCACAGATTGAGTCAGTTTTTGAGGGACTAGTTGATAGATTTTAGGTGGCATGAGTGGAGTCATGTAGCTGCTAGACGAGTATTACAGTAGTCTGGGAGAAAAATGATGATGGATATGGTGGAAGTTCAAAAATGAATATGAAGAGAACTGGATGAATTTGCAATATATTTTGGACCAGGAAGGATTTGATATTTGATTACATAAGTAGTAAAGGAAAGAGGAAAAGAGAAAGTAAAGATGACTCCCATTTGGTTTAAGCAAGTAAGTATATGCTAGTGTTATTTAATAAAATGGAAATACAGGAGGAATGAACTTTTCTTGAACTTTGCTATAGAAGTCCCAGGGAGCACAAGCAGAGACTCAAAAGTTATATATATAAAAGTAGCATATATCTGTGTTATTTTTTTTCAATATTCTGGATTGAATTTAAGGTATTGTGCTTGGCAGGAAGGAGTGCTACCACCTAAGCCACTCCATAAGCCCATGTGTCAAAATTTCAAATGGCTGTTAGAGCTTTAATGAAGATATTGGGGAGGGTGGAATATTAAAGTCTCTCCTTATTGTTATGCTGGGGATCTATCTGTGGATATAAATCCAGTAGTGTTTGTTTACTCAAATCAGGTGTAACAACATTTAGTGCATGTATATTAACAATTGTTATCTTCTTTTGATGGATCATTGCCTTTATTAATACGAAATGACCTTCTTTGTCTCTTCTGATTGATTTTGGCTAGAAGCCTATTTTATCAGACATGAGTGTAGCTACTTCTGCCTGCTTTCAGTTTCCATTTGCTTAGAAAATATTTGTTCCCATTATTTTACTCTAAGCCAATGTTTGTCTTTGTCAATGAGATGTATTTCTTTTATGCAAGAAATAGTTGGGTCTTTCTTTTTAATCTAATCCAACAATATATGTCTTTTGATTGGGGAATTAAAACCATTAATATTCAGTGTAAACATGAAAGGTATATAGTATTTTCTATCATTTTGTTGTTTTGGTGATGTTTGCTTCTTTTCTAATCCTCATTTGCTAATTTGATCATAGTGAGATTTACTCTTTCCTGTGTTTTTCTGATTGTGTTTATCTTTCTCTTTTGTGTGTAGGATTCCTTTATGTATCTTCTGCAATGCTGGTTTAGTGATCATGTTTATTGTGAATTTTTTTAAAATTTCTCCTTCAGTTGAGGAATAGGACTTAAGCTTATTTATAAGGTCAGTACTGGGATATAACTATGTATTTATCCAGGGCCTATAAAAATGATGTTGATGGTTACTGAAGAAGATAGCATAGAAATAAGGTGGAAAGAAAGTAAGAATAATACCGAGACCCAGGCTCAGAGGTCATTCAATATACAGAAATCAAGCAGAGAAGAAGGAACAACCCATAGAGATTGAAGTTATATAGATGAGGCAGGATTCAAAATGAGGAATGTGGTGATCTGTGCTTAAGAAGTACTACTGCCCCATATGGTAGCAAAAGAAAAATTTGGACATGGTTTATGAGTGTGCCAATAATCTGTGGACAGCCTATCATATTTATTCCATCCAAGCCAGTCAGACATACACATCATTTTCCCCCTACACTGTTGTTTACACATCTTCAATCTTCATGAAAATAACAACAAGAGCACATACCAAGTTTTAATGGTGATAGTGTACAGGCAACCTAGACAGCAATAATATCAATCCCATCCATGATAATTTCATGTGGGTACTTCAAAACAGACTTATCTGTCTCTAGGCCTACAGCAATAACCTGTGATATACATTAGTTTTTTTTACTTCCTTCTTGAACTTGTTCAGGTATTATGTTCACCATACTTCACTGCCAGCTAATTACAGTAGAAAAAAAGATTAAAGCAGCAAGATAGAAAAGTGTTTGAAAAGACAGCAGGAGAGCTATTTCTTTATTTTTGAAATTTCCCCTATGGGTGACCAAGAGAGCATGCAAATGCATGTAAATGTCTTCTCCTTTACTTATAAAAAGAAAAAAATAACAAAAAAAGAAGAAAAGAACACCTTCCTCCCTTCCTTCTGACCTTCCTTCCTGTCTCCTTCCCTACTAATCAATTGCCTATGATAATGCATTTACTTTTAAGTGTCAAGTGTTGATAAGGCTAATATGTAGCTGATACCCACTTCAAAATTCTTAAGCTTGTGAAACTGTGAAAAATTAACTTGATTTAGATTTGAACTCTCTTCCCCTAGTCAAGAGCCTGTTTTGTACAAGAAGCCTGTAGGGATGGAGAGAAAGGGATATGGCCAAGTGTCAGTTTCTCTCTACTGAGGTTTGTTCATCCCTCTCCTTGGCCCTCTTGGCCAAGTCCTGACATCATCTATTACAACTCATCCTTGTACACCTCAAACTTCTGTAAAGAAATCCACTTCTTTTGCTCCAGGAGCACAGGCTGGCAACAGTGCATTAGCAACTCTACTGGGTTCACTTCCAGAATGGCCAGAATCAAATACATCTCCTCCTTTCATGATTCAGAGAGATGTCAGACACTTTTTATGTAAACAGTTTACTCAAAAGGGCCTATTTAGTTGAAATCTTCTTTGATTTGTTGTTTTTAACATGTTATAATAGAGGCAAGATTCATTGCTAGTTTCTCACAATATCTGCCAGTAGCTAGAGATGATATCTTTTTTTCTTTACCTCTGATAAGACCATTGATAACAATGGTTCCAAATAGCACAATGAATCTAATTATTAAATTCATAAATGTATATTTTTCCATGTCTGCATTTCAAACACAGCTAATTGACTTGGCAAAGGAAGATGATTCCATTTCATCACTTGCTGTTTTTTCTAGTCATAAGCAGACACAGATCAACTCTATGCATGATTACTTGGAAGAGTGACGAAGAGTAGTTTCAATAAAGGAAGACAGCAGAACAGAAAGAAAACAATAGTGAAGACCCACTACATATATTTGTTTACTAGTGTTATTAGCTATAATTCTCAAAACTGTATTAAGAAGTGTTTACTATTATCCTCATTTATACAGATGAGTATAAAGGTATTTATAAATGGGGATAAAAATCACAAGATGGTTGAAAGTCTTTAATTCTGCAGGCAGAAATAGGGACAGGCTTGCTAATTGGATAACTAATGACATTGTAACTGCTTTCAGGGCAAACAAAAATCTATTCCTTATAGTGTGGAGGGGAGGCACATTAATTTGTGTACTTATCTTTTCCCTTTCATCTTTTAATTCAATTTTTTAAACCAAACCTTCAACTTGGAAAGGAGAAAAATTCCTTTCCTGCTGAAATAAATAACAAATCTGGAGTTTTAGCCACCTGATGTTCTTTAAAATGTCAATTTCATGGGAGAAAATTAGTGTAGGAGAGCCTGGGACTAAATTTCAACTGTGCCTTTCTAAATTGTGCATGCAAATGGGCAATTAGACCTGCGATGGATAATTGCATGCCTGAGTGAACCCTTCCACAAGTAGCTGAGGGGCCAATTTTTAAGGCTGAATTTGTAGAAATCCTTATAAATTTCCTCTCGTGCTAAAACAGCCTATGGAAGTCTATCCAAACTCCAATAAGGGAATAGATCTGAATTCCATCCACTTCTCCTTAAGACAAAAGTCACTTGAGGAAGTGAGAAAAGATTGTGTGAGGTATAAAAACTGATAATACTTATGGTTTGTGTATGAAGCAAAAACATTTATTCATTTTGGAAAAATTGAACCATAGACATTAAAATTAAGGTAAAATAGAATCATTAGGAAGCCATTTATCCATTAAGAAATATTACTGCTAATATCTACCCTCATCTTTCTAATCATATTAGTAGACTTAGGAAGCACCCTTATATACACATAATACCAACTTGTTTTAATAGTTCATAATGTTGAATAAAATGAATATCCTTCCATAATCACTTTGCCATCTCCATTATTTTCTATTTTAATACATCTTAATATATGGAATCTACATCTAAAGGTTTAATGCTTGAGTTATTTTTAATTCACACTATTATAAATACATCATAATAAAATGCAGTGGTAACAATAATGCCTGCTTGATTGTCTTTGAACCACTAATGTTTGTAGAAATCACTTCCCTCTCATGTAATTCTGAATATTATTCATTTGGATTTTTATCTCATATGTAAAAGATAAGCCTTTTGAACTCACATTTCGGGTGTGGACAGCATCTTGAAAAGGCCATTCTTCCCTTTTCAACTTACCGTTTTTGAGTAATCTTTAGTCTTTGGACAGCCTTCTCTCCAGCATTCATCATCTTCTTGTGAAATTACTGTGCCATGGGACCACAATAGAGAGCTCTAATCTTATTGATCCCATATCCCATTCCACATCTTCACCCAATAAAGAAGTATGATATTAAATATATTCAAAACTTCATTTCTTCATATATGCTTTCTTTCATGTAGTTATGTTTGTTTAATTCAACAAACATGAATTAAATTTACTTGGAAACAAGACAAAATAAGACCCACTAGTCTTTGAGTAAAATATTTTCCTTATTTTTTCTGTCCTTCTCTTCTTTCTCTCTCTCCCCCTTCCCTCCTTTCTTTTTTCCTTTCTTTCTTTCCTTCTTTTTTCCTATCTTCCTTCTCCTTACAATCTACATTTAAGTAAAGATAGTTTCATAGTAGTGATTAAATTGTAATGTCATTTAAATTCATAAAGAACTGGGTCATAAGCTAGGTGAGTTAACTGTTAATAGGGATAACTCATGATACATAAGGTCTTATCCAAGGATGCAAATAGTCCCACAGGTTTAAAAGCAAGACTAATAGATTCGCTTTGAAAGACGTCTATTTTGACTAAATGTTAGAGACTCCTGAAGGTTTGGTCCCCAACTGGTAGATCCAATCATCGAGAGGTGATTGAATTATGAGAGCTTTGACTTCATAATGGAAGAGTCCCTTCATGTATTCACAATGTGATGGCACACTTGGAAGGTGGTGGAGGAGTTAACTAACTGGATGTGTGCCCTGGGAAAAAGACATTCCTCATTCCTCCTTGTCCTTCTTCTTCTCCTTCTTCTTCTTCTTCTTCTTCCTCATCCCCTTTCCCTTCCCCTCCCCCTCCCTCTCCCTCCTCCTTCTTCCATCCTGCCTCCTCCCTTCTCCTCTTCTTCCTCCTCCTCCTCTTCCTCATCCTTTTCCTCCTCCATCTCCTTCTCCTCCTCCTCCTTCTCCTTCTTTTTTCTCTCCCTCTCTCCTTTTTGGCAGAAATGAAGTGAGCAACTTTTCTCTGCCATGTTTATTTATCATGATGGTTCTGCCTCACCATAGCCCAGAAACAACACAGTAAGAAGATTGACAGAAACCTCTGAATCCATGAGCCCAAATACAACTTTCTTTCTTTAAAATTGTTTCTCTCAACTAAAGCAGATACCTTAAAGCAACTGAGGCCAATAGGAAAAGGGGAACAGGTACTAGAGAAAAGGTGAGATCAAAAAGAATTAACCTAGAAGGTAACACCCATGCACAGGAAATCAATGTGAGTCAATGCCCTGTATAGCTATCCTTATCTCAACCAGCAAAAACCCTTGTTCCTTCCTATTATTGCTTATACTCTCTCTACAACAAAATTAGAAATAAGGGCAAAATAGTTTCTGCTGGGTATTGAGGGGGGGGAGAGGGAGGGGGTGGAGTGGGTGGTAAGGGAGGGGGTGCGGGCAGAGGGGAGAAATGAACCAAGCCTTGTATGCACGTATGAATAATAAAAGAAAAATGAAAAAAAAATTGTTTCTCTCAAGTATGTGTCACACTAATGAAAACTGAGTAACCAACTAAAGTCACTAGCACATTGAGAAAAAATATAATTTAAAATAGTAAAAATTTGAAACCACACCATGAACATTACAAAGAATAAAAGAACAAAAGTTCACTTTGTGATGATTCCAGGAAAAGGATTAATAGATTGTTACCATTTTTGTAGAGAATAAGCAATTCAAACTCATCAATTCTGAAATTTTATTTTATTTTCATTCTGAAATTTTAAGTAAGAATGATTGTTTCATGATATCATGAACCTTCCCGAACATATTAACATTTTATAAATCACTAGTGGCAGGTGTGCTTTGTAAAGCTGTGATAACTTCCTTCATTGATGGAAAATTAATATTTTCCAAGCATTCTTTATTTTGAATTATTCTTATACATTAGTCCCGCTTTATAATTTTTTTAAAATTGTTGGATCACTTATTTGTTTATTTTGTTTTCAGTTAAACCTTTCACGATTCTTAAGTTTTATGTTTAGAATTTGAACATGTAATTTAACTGATAGGATATAAATATATACCTTAAAACAACTGATACTGAATTTAAACAAGTATATTTGAAAATTATATCTGTTGGATGGTTTATGCAAGTTTCAGCTCATCCATTCAGCTATTCATTCATGGATTATTAGACTACTTTTGACAATTATTGTTAATGAGCATTCCATATGCAGAGGAATAACATATTACAAAAGTATGCTATATATTTGCAATCTCTCAAGCCTTATCCCATGCCACTCCCCCCTTACTAAATTGCCATCCTCTAGATATACTATAATTATTTCCATTCCTTACTCATACCAAGTCCTCTTCATCTCAGAACCTTTTACTTACCCTTTCTTCTACCTTCTTCCTGTACCTGATTATTATCTATTTGTTTTCTTCCAGAATACCAACCTTGATATCTTCCTTAAATTTGCTTTTCCTCCTGATGAACTTCTATAACTGCTGAATCTTCTGCATCAAGCATTTATCATGTTGTATTACTCACTGCTGGATTGTGAACTGATTCTCTAGAGTAAAGATAATTCCTCTTTTATTTGTAGCCTCCTTGTGTGAACTCTCACTAGATAGCAGTTCTTAATTATGGTTGGTGGCCATTTTAAACAACAAAATCACCAACAAAAAGCACCAAATGCAAAATTCTTATTACTAAATAGACAAAAAAACAGGTTAAGTGTTTTTAGAATGAGTGCTGATACAAGAAGGAAAAGTGTTATTTTTTTCTACTTCAGCTGGGAGCATTTTCATTAGGAAACTCAAATTTTTGCCAATATGCACATGTGCACATCTGTAAATGAATCTGCAAGTGACATGAATTTTGATTTTAAAGTCTAAACACGTTTTAGCAATTGGCCAATTTGCAAATATGAAATATGCAAATAATAAGGATTAGTCATATTTGGTGTTGGTGAAAAAATATGGCCACTATTATCAAAGAGTTTATGATACTATTGAAAATAGGAAGCAATAATCAAACAACTATAAAATAAGGCCAAAGCAACAAAAAGATGCTCAGAGGAGGTGTTAAGGGAGTTTGGAAAAATGATCCTACAACTCTTTCCAGTAGAAGGGGCCTATGAGCAATACCTAGAAGGATTAGTCAAATTTTTAAAGGAGGATTTAAGACACAAGAATAAGTTGGATAGATGGACATGGTTTTCAGAACTGAGTGTATCATAACACTTCCTACTGTGGTCTTTATTTCTTTCCAAATGTTTATACTGCTTTCCTAACCCCCGAGGTGACAATATAGGATGTTGGTCCTTGTGTGGTGAGTAGGTCATAAGGGCAGAGTGCCCATGAACAAGCTCATTGCCCTTAAAAATGAGACATCAGGGTGATTCCAATGTCCCTTCCACCATCAGCAGAGGCAGAGATAGGACACTATTTCTGAACCAGGAAATAAGTCTTCACCAAACACTGAATCCGCTGGCTTCTTGATCTTGTGTTTCCCAGGCTCCAATTGTAAGAAATGAATTTCTGTTGTGTATAAAATACTCAGTTTATGCTATAGTAGCCTAAATGGACTAAAGCACTTAGAAAAGCCAGTTAGAAAAATTACTGCAATAGGCTATCACTTGGAAAGACTGTATTAACCATATCGAGTATAAAAGAAAAAAGGCTAGAGACAAAATCATTATACTATAGGTGGGGAAGTGAAGGTACAGAAGATTAAAATAACCACAGAGTAATATTAATGAAACAGATCCAGGAATGTTATCCAGATTGCATTAGTTTTCTATTTTTGCATAATAAATTACCACAAATTGAGCAGTTTTAAACAACATGTTTATTGTCTCACAATCTCTGTGGGCAGGAGCTCAGGCAGAAATAAGATGATTTTTGTGCCCAGTGCCTGACAAGGCTGCAAACAAGGTGTTGGTTGAGCTGCATTCCTTTCTGTAGCTCAAAGTTCTCTTTTAAGGTTTTGGGTTTGGGAGAATTTAGTTGCCTCAATTTGTCAGCCTGGAGCTGCTCTCTGTGTTAGATGCTGGTTACATGTCCTTCTCATGGATCCAATTCTCCTGTCGTCAAGACCAACAGGAATATCTCTTGCTTCAAAGTTCTTTCTTCAAGCAAGCTCTCACTTGTTTTTTCAAAGGGTCACTTAATTAGGTCAAGCTTATCTCCATTTTGATTAATTCAAATTCATATTCTGGGGTAACTTAATTACATTTGTGAAAGCCTTTGATTTTTGTCACCTAATGTACCCTAATCAGAAGAGTGGCTTCCCATCTTGATCACGATTTCCGTCTACTCTCAAGAAAACTAGTTTTTACAGGGTGCAGAAAAATGGATCTGCCTTATATTCAAGATAACCAAAGTGGCAGCCATGAAGTAGATGCAAGTGAGACCCATCTCCTTTTCTTAAAAATGTAAGTTTAATTACTAGTCAGTTGAAACTTTCTCAGTCCCACCAATTCCATTTTTGCACTTACTGATGTGTAAGAGCCCAAAGAAGAACCTTTGTGTCCTTGAGCTGGAACATGGGGTATAAAGGAACTATGGTCAAATTGATCTGAACAAGAGAAAACAAGGCCCTAAGGAGAGGGCCCTCAGCAAGGAGAAGAAGAGGACATGTCCTCAGGCATGTGAACTGGTTCAGGCAGAGGCACACTCAAAGGCTGAGAGGGGCTCAGGAGAGGAGGTAGTTGCATAGAGGGAGGAGCTTGGCAGGAGGCCAAGGATGGAAGGCCGGTGATATGCTTTGCTTTTAATACAAAATCAATTCCAGTTTTTCTGACTGAATTTGATCACCAGCAAATTCATCCTATCCATTCTTGTTTGGGAATTGGAGTTATGTGCAGGTTTTATTTATTTTATTTTGAACTTTCTTGTTAAGACAATGCCTAAAATTGACAAGTTTGACAATAATTAACATCATAGTCAGTTTAGATTTTGTTATATACTATCTATCTATCTATCTATCTATCTACTCTAACATCTATCTATCTCCACTTCCTATTTTTTGGCTTTCTTTCCCTCTCTTACATGTATTTAAATCTGATGTGGTGTTTCATCTAGCTAAAACCAATAGTCTCTTTCTTATAGTAAAGATTATAAAATTCAAACTCCTTAACTTGACTTTGAGTCCTTCTAATTAGGGCACATAGTATCTGACTACAACTCTGATTTTATGCCACTCCCCAACCCCCCAACATCCTGCTTAAGCTGCACCAACCTCCCCATTTCTTGAACACACTAACATCATTTCCTGCTGCACTGGCTCCACACTAGTTCCCTTTGCATGGCTGGATTCTTTTAGTTCAGATCGCAGAGCAAATGTTTCTCCAGAGAGTGATTTCCTGATTATCCAATCTAACACAACCACCTGGTCACTTTCTATCAAAGCACCCAATTTTAATTCCCTAACTAGCACTTATCATCATCTGATATATTTCTTGTTTATTTGCCAATTTTATGTCATCTGCCCTCTCACTCTTTTCCCTGGACTGCTCAAGGTCAGGCTATTTGTCTCCACTGATAAACAGTTTGTCAAGGTAATTAGAATAATGCCCAACATATAGCAGATGCTTTACAATTACTTGTTAATAAATGAATTCATGAGATTAGGATACATTGGGTGCTATCATTCAATTTAATATGGGCCATCAGAGAAATAATCTAAAATAATTTGGGATCCAGTTGAAAAATAGCAGAGAGGCACCTTGGTAAAGAGAAAATAGCACTGATATTTCCTGTGAGATATAGAGACTGTAACCTTGTCTCTGTCATAACTTGATGTCTGATCTTGAGCAAAGGCAAAGGATGTCTGTCATAGCTAGGACTAAAAAAGCAGAAATATGATTAATTCTTTATTCCAAACATGTTATATATTACTATCCCACTTTTATGGATGAGAAAACTAAGGTTCAGTCAGTTTACATAATGCATGTTTTCCACAAAGTTGGAATTTCAAATCACCTGTCTTTAACTTTAAGAAGTGGTCCAGCTCTAACATTCATCAGACACAAAATGTTGTTGTCTTCTGTACTTTTCTGTAGGATATACTTTCCCTTGGTGAGACATCTAGAACTTTTTGTCCTGAACAGGTTTTCTAATGTATGGAAGGAGAGAAGAGTCCACTTCCTGTGGAAATATTGGATATAAGAGTGTTAAGTCTGGGTAGCCTTATTTTTTCTTGTTTTCTTAAGAAAAAGAAATGAAAGAGTAACAAGCAGAGGTAATGTGTATAGAATTGTCTTTTCCATTATCCCTGAGAATTTATACTCTTAAAAAGAGCCTAGCTTGTCTTTATCTAACCATTTTATTTTTTTTTCAATCTCCCACTGTTTTGTGTGTGAAATGCTTTTCAAATGATTTGTAAGGTTGATATTTAAACAACACTTACGCTGCTTAATCACATAGTTCACTCTTTTGAAACATCACCTTTTTATACTTTCAATATCTTTATTTGGATGTCAAATTATGCTAACATTGCCAATGTTAATTCAGCAGCAAGCAGCGACTATGTCACATATACCTATTTTATTCTGATTCAGTGAAAATCTGCCTCTCACTTATTTCATTTGCTTTTTAAAATTTTTTTGGCTGTTCTTTTTACGTTCCAGGCATGAGTTTGATTAGTTCAAATTTTCAAAAGCAAAGCTATTTCCTAGCTACATAAGAGTCACTGTGACCTTAACAAAAGCTGTTTGGAGCTGTGGATGAGTCACTGCTTAGTAATGCCTTCTTTGACTATGAGTACTTTATTATTTTTAAAGCAAATTATATTCCATGAGAGAACATGAGAGACAGAGTCTTTATACTTCATAAACTTTTGAAGAATGTATGTACCTTTCTGATGGCTTCATATAACCACAAATTCCTTTCCTAATGATAATAATAACAATACTGCCATAATAACAACAAATAACTCTATACTATTATAATTCTCACTTACATGTGTACAAATTAAATTCAGACAGGTCATGTAACCTTAGCATGTGATAGACTCAAGGCTGTATAAAACAGAACTTAAGCCTCTCACTAAAAGCATCTGAGCAATTTTCTGGCCTGTCCTGCCTTAAGTGCATTGCATTGTCAGGCTCTGATCTGACCTGCCCAATATTTTCCTTTATTTCATTTAAGAAGCATGCATTAGGCCTGTATAGCAAAGTGTAGGAAAGAAAGCATTGAATAAGAGTATATTTGAGGGGCTCCAACTTTACCAGGGCATCTGGTCTAATGTTTCTTGTTAGACCAGAAATGTATCATTTTGGTTTGGCAGTTCAGAGATTGTTTACAATGTCTGTCCATGTTTTAGAAGATGTGCTAAAAAATATATGTTTACTAGAGGAAAAGAAAAACAATTATTGAATGCCTAATAAGTATAAGCATTGTGCTAAATACTCATATTGACTAAAGTAAAATAGGCTCAACACAAAAGGCTATCTGTTTTTTGTGCAGGAGTGTGTGTTCTTGACTAGGCAGACATTCTCCAAGCAGTGATCAGTGACCTAGACTCCTAAGACCCTGGAATTCTGCCATTGTCAATTTGTGATCCTCAAGATTCCACTGAGGCCTTCTTTATTACAGTGAGCAGAAATGGGAAAAGAGGAGAGAGGATTGCACAAGACACATTATTATGGACCAGGCTTGAGAAGATCTTACTCTTTATCTAGAAGTTAGCAGTGTGGAAACACATAATTGCAAGGGAAGCTAGGAAATGTAGTCTGGCAAGGAGCCCAGGTAAATTTATAGCAAATCAGCAAACAAAGAAAGTGGGAGTATGGATGGCATGATTAATAGAAAGAAAGTCACCTTCTTCAGAAGGTACTCAAAATAAAACTTGTTAATTTTGTGATAACTGACTACTATCAGGCTACTTTCATATAACCTACAGAACAAAAACAAAGAAAAGAGAGGGGTCTTACAAAATTTTAAAGACAGTAATCTACTTGTCACCATAAAACTTTGAGCTAGAAATCTAGGATATGTGTGTGTGTGTGTGTGTGTGTATACACTAGGTATGTGCAATGGAGAAAGAAAAAGCTTTTACTGAACATTATTCCCTAGGTACTTTCTGTAGGTAATTTCATTTTATAAAACTAATGCTATCAATTATTCTCATTTTACTGATGAGATTCAGAGAAGTTAAGCAGGTTGGTCAAGATCACAAAGACAGCAATTAATAAAGCCAGGATCAAAATATAAATTATGTTGTGCAAATGTTATATACTTACACCAAGATGATTTTATTGTGGGCACTAAAGAAAATAAATTAATTTGCAAAAGAACAAATTATGAGGTGCTTATGTAGTGGAAGTTGAACCACTGATTTATCCTTTCCTTATAAGCAAAATTCTTGCATCAAACAATATGTAAAAAAAATTCCCTTTATTGATGGTACAATAGCTCTGGATTGTCCTCAAAAGACTCAGCTTTGAATTAGGATTCTAGTTCTTCAGAGATCTGGTCCAAGGAAATTTCACATTATCATTCTCTTCTTTTCCTTGAACCTCCATTGCCATATTGGCTAAATATCTTCATGTGAAAATGGAAAACTTAAAGAAAACCTACACCAGAGTTATATTGACATTTTATAAATATAAATTTATATATATGTATGTATTTATATATATATATGTATGTATATATATGTAAAGGAAATGAGAATATTAACTTGAATCTCCAGAGGTGTCTTAATTCACTAAAGCTATTACTTTATGTATCAAAATACCTATAGACCACACAAGGCAAAGTTAGAGCTAATAAGTCTTACCAATTCTGAATAATAACACCTTTCAAAATAAAATACTCAGAAATCATATGTAGAATAGAGCATTTACCACAAATCCAATGCAGTCACAAATCTCATAAAGAGATAATCATAGGCTATTAAACTTTTTGTTTTGATTTTATATTTAGTAACAGACAGGTTATTGTATGTTATGTCATTTGGCTCTACTCATTAAGCACACTTGTAATTTGACAAAAATAACTCCCAGAGCTGAGAGAAAGCTGATCTGTAGACCTAGCAAAATTTCCAGGGTTGAGTAGGAGACTCCTTGGTACAACTGCAATTCTCAGACAAGATTGATTCCCACTCTTATTGTTGAGTTTCCTGAAATTCAGAGTATGGGGAATAGGAGTAAAATTAAAAAGAGCTCCTATTTCCAGAATCCATTTCTACCAAATGCCAGTCTTATTTCCCCTTACTTGTGCCTCTTTTGAGGAACTATACACGAGAAACATACCTCTTAAGAGCCAATGGAGTGTCATCATTTTCCTCCAAGCTACTTTCCCATCTCCTCATATGTCGTTCTCTTCACTTATATCCATTATTTCTGAGATAGTCTTACAAATGGATATAGTTTTGCTTATTTTAAAGCCATCTACATCTTACTCCAGATATCAAATGGAATAGATACCTATTCCATTTCTTCTTTCTATACCATGAAGGCAAGTCTCACTTGGTTACCACTTATATTTCTTAATCTAAATCACTCAAGCCAGGAAATTAGTGGAAATCCCTTCTAGATAGTGTCTTATTGTTTTAATTTTTCATGTTACTCTAAGCTTTCTTTCTCTTCCAAATCATATGTATTTTATTGTTTGATGGAGGGGATGTTGTAAGTGCTGCTTCTTATACATCATTTAAGGTATATTGTTAGTGGTTGTTACCTAAGTGAGTGAGTGAATAAATGAATGAATGAGTGAGTGAAAAAAATAACAAAGGTCACCAAAAAACCTAGAAGATCTTACTTCAGCTGGTGATGGCACTGAGGAGAGGGCCAATTCTGTGTGCAATCATGGAGAAAATTACTACAATTTTCCAATAGGCTTAGAAAGACAGGTTTATTCCTGAGCAGAATAATAATATAAATGCCAACATCTTCCAAAACAAAAGACACCACTACAGTTTCTGTTTTAAACACATTGTTTATCTCAAAATACTCCTGTTGATAGCTTGGCATAGGAAACAATCGTGGCATAACAATGCTCTCAAAATGAAAAGGAATGACTCTGAAAAGTGAATGTTTCACAGCAGATAAACATAAGCACAGGCAGTATTTACTATTTTTAATTAAAAACTTTTCTTGTGAATTCAAACCTCTAGAAGATTGCTCAGAGATACTCTCATCTCTGGAAAAGCAGGACAAAATTCACCAAGTCACAGTGCTATTTCAGTAACAGATGAAAAAGAGTATATGTAATGAGAGATTCCAGCTAGCTACACAAGAACTGAGACCATTTTAAAAGCTAATAGAAGACAAAGCCTGTTCAGACCAGATAAATGTAGCCTAATGATGGCTTTGATGAGCTTTTTTCTCTCATCTCTTTGTGAACAGTAAAATATGAGGAATTTAAAAAAGAAAGCAAAATAGTCAAAGACTTATTATCTATATGTGTCACTAATGAGTGATGGGAACTGGAAAGACAAAGGATAAATTTCAGTGGTTTTGATGGGCCTTAATCAGATATGTCTGCATGAATTACAAAATACAAGACATGACAGAGTAGGAGTGGAGGAAAGGGGAGAGATAGGTTTGATACCTGAAGAGTAATGCATTAAATTTTTGGTGAGAGGATGTGGGTTGGGAAGGAGATCCCATTCTGTGGGGAGTAATTAGCCAATTCACTCTCTGGTATGTTGGACATACAGGAAAGCCTGAAACCTTATACAAGGAGGAATCCTGAGTATTAATTGGCAGAGAAATAATTCATTTATTTAACAAGTAAATCATAGACTATCTGCATGAATTGCCATTACAATTGGCTCAACTTAATAGGATGGAACAATCAGTCAAATTAGCGATTCAATTAAGTTTTCCTTTCTTTTTTTCTCCTATCTGACCAACTTTTAAGCTAAACTGACAATTCAATTCAGTCAAAGTTTGTGTCTGAGCATAACCAAGTAAAGTTATATGGTTTTGTCTGAGAATGTCGGCCTCTGTTAGAAGACTGGCTTTCCCACTTACTTACTTTGTGTTCTTAAGTCACTTAACATTTTGGTTTTTATTTTCTTTAATTGTTCACTGAATTTGTTGTATGTACAGCATAAGAATACCTAAAAGTGAAAAAAAAATTATATAACGTGAAACACTTTTTGATTACATGGGGTAGAATTGAATTGGTCTGCATAATAATGGAATAAAAATTTACTATTTGGGAGGGGAGAAGGGAGAATCTTGGTTTTAGAAAAGGAAAAACAAAGAAGAAAATTTGGGGTAACACCAACAGATTGGAAAAGGATGCACTGATTTTGGATATTTTAGATATTTGCTTGACAAAGGGAAGTACGATGACATATTCACTGTATTTTTTATGACTCACTGCATTAGCTTACCAAGGCTGCTATAACCAAGTACTAGAAACTGAGTGAGGAGCAGAAATTTCTTGTCTCACAGTTCTGAAGAAATAGGAGACCATAATGAAAGTACTGTCAAGGCCATATTTTTCTGAAGTTACCAGGGAAGAGTCTGTTCTAGGCCTCTCTTCTACCTTCCTGAAACTCTTTGGCTTGTTGAATGTAATTACCAGCTTCTCATGACATATTTTGTGTGTGTTTTTTTTTTTTTTGTATGTCTAAGTTTTCCTTTATGAGAAAGTCATTTCTCTAGTGAGGGCTAACCCTATTCCACTATGACCTCATCTTCAGTAGTCTCATCTTTAATGTCTCTATCTCCAAATAGAATTACATTTCTGATGTGCTGGGTGTTAAGTATTCAACCCATAACACTCACGAATGCCTTATAGTTAGTGAGTTTTTCCTAGAAGAAATAAAAAGGTATTTGTTCCGCAACCATGTTAGTGAAGGAGAAAAATAGAGATTGTATTAATGTGGAAGAACTAGCCTGGAGGGAGAGCTCATATGTAGGTTATGAGAAGATCCTTTTGATGTGGTGATTACAACATTGAACAGTTATTGGAAGCTATGTTATGCCAGGCTTTGACAACTGCAATAAAATAGGAACTGACCTTTTGCGTATCTCATGGTGTAGTGATGGAGATACAACAAGAGGTAGTGGTAAATAACATGCCAAAATACAATGAGATCCTAGCAGAGCCATTTATTTGATCCCTATGGCAGTTACTCTGTTTTTATTTTCTTTCATTAAAAATTATGAAGTAATAAATTATCACCATAGGATCACTATGGATACATGCAAGGATAAATTCTTAAAACAACCTATTAAAAATCTAAGAACTGACATAAATGTCTATGCCTGCATGATCACTAAGTGGTGTCCACATGGTGGGTTTTTCCTTTGGGTGTAGGTTACTTTCTATTGCATCCTTTTTTTAAGATATTCCCCACAAGAATATTAACACTGAAATTTTTGTATATCTGAGTAAAGTTCAGATAAGTTCCTAAAGATAGTATTTAACTTTAATGTTAGAATAGTATCTGAACATTATATGCCATGGTGACTATCATCTTTAATGATTTTGATAGAGCTGTGTAAAACTTTATGTAAATATATATGAAATACTCACACATATATATATGTATGTAATTTTAATATTTCTTTCTTAGAGGAACTAAATATACATTTGGCAGTCAGATTTTCATGGTGCTTCTAATGTAAATAATGGCAACCTCTTGGAGAAGAAACTGAAAACCTTTATTGTTATAAATTTATACTTCATTTTGAATCCCTAGCTTCTTCAGACGCAAACCACATGTGAATATGTAATTTATGGGAATTTTATTGATACTTCCTAAGGCTCAGTTTCTTCCTTGGACTAATGAAAAAAATAGCTTGTATTTTTATTGTGAAAGTTAAATGACCCATTTACTTCTATGATAAAAAGTAAGTGAAGTGACTTTCTATGATTCTCATCTAGCATACAAACAGACTTTCTTATTAGACTTTTCTTGGTCTCTTCTCATCTCTCTCTCTTCTGAAATACAACTCTCCCACATAGAGGTACCCCTTCCTCATTTATATACACTACAACTTTCTTTGCCTAGTACTTAGGAAGTTTCAGCAATTATTCTGTGCTAGATTGAAACATTTTAGTCCATCATAAAAATATTTTGGAAGGAAGATGTAATTATCCAGGCCACCCTTTGGGCTAGTGAAGCTGAAAGGCTAACACTGAAACACCATATGGGCTGTGCATAGTGTGACCTATTGGAAACAAGCATTTAAATCCATTTCTTCCTGAGAACAATTAGATGAAACCATCCAATTCTTCCAGGAGCTTTGAAAACGATCACCTGTTGGACCCAGACTCTGAGTAAATTGCTTTCATTTGAATACAATTTGGAATTTGTTCAACTAATCACAGTCTGTTAATTGCATTTTGGAGGAAGAAAGACATTGAACGAAGCAACTGGTTCTTGTTAGATCTGAGCCAGCCAGGGATTCAGCGTGTGGCTATCTTGGTAATCTCATTCTACCTTGTTAATCTCAATAAAAGGCAGACTTTGCAAGCTGTAATAATTAAATCACCCTTTACAAAACAAAATAAGTTCTGCATGAGAACATGTTACACTATACGATATCAGATTTTATACATATATAGTATATATCAATACTTTTATTAATCACCTTTTCATCCAAAAAATGCCAGGTATGAATAATTCAATATAGCTTGATTATCCAAGTCCAACTATTCATGGAATTTTAATTTTTTTGATGAACTCTATTTTTAGAGCAATTTTTGTTTCACAGAAAACGTTAGCCAGAAGTACTAAGATTTCCCATTTGCTCCTTGCTTCCACATGGCATTGTGGTTTTCACCCTGGCTCAAGAGGGAAGTTTTATTTTTGTCAATACTGAAACTCACAATTGAGTTTGAGCTCAGAGCTACACAGTTGCTAGGTAAGTGTTCTATCACTTGAGCCACACCTCCAGACGTTTTTGCTCTGGTTGTGTTGGAGATAGTGTCTAGCTTTTTGCTCAGGCTGGCCTGAAATGCTATCCTCCTGTTTTATACTTCCTGTTGTCACTGGATGACAGGTGCACACCACCACAATATTTTCTTTTCCCAATGAAATGGGGTCCCACAAACATTTTTGTCTAGACTGGCCTGGAACTGTGATCCTCTCAATATCACCCTTCTTAGTAGCTTGGGATGACATGATGGAGCCACTGCACCCTGGTATTTTTTGGGATGGAGTCTCTCGAACTATTTGCCCAGGTTCACCTAGAACTGCAGTCTCCCTAATCTCAGCCTCCAGCGTAGCTACGATTACAAGCATGAGGTACCAGTACCCAGCTCAGAAGAGAGAATGTCAATGTAATGTTAGTACCATGCCTACCCTATAATACTGTTAGAGTTTTTGTCTCTCTCTAGTGTGAGACAGTGAAAAGAACATGATCTGCCAGATCTGTCCGGAAGAATTTGAATACTAATTGTGCAAACTTTCTAGTTGAGTAGTCTTGATAAAATACACCACTTCTCTAAGTTTTAGTCTGAAATGACCAGTTCTTACTTAAAGGGTATCATAGCATATTATGTATCCCATTCAGTATAATATTTATGCCATGGAGAGGAGCAACAGTACAACATTACTAAGCAGAAGCAGTGGTAGTAGTAAAGTTATATCACATTACTATTTGCAGGAATAAAATCCAATTCCAAGTCTGAGTTGTTTGTTCTCTTTCTATAATAAAAATTGGTAAGCCAAGTGTGTTAGCCTGTGCGTGTAATACCAGCTATGCAGGAAACATACCTAAGGTCCAGACAAGTCTGGATAAAAGTGCAAGAACCTATTTGAAAAATAACTAGAGCAAAAAGGGTTCGGTTCATGAATCAAGTGGTAGAGATTGTGCCTAACAAAGTTGAGGCCCCAACTTAGATAGATAGGTAATTAAATAGATAGATGATAGATAGATAGACAGATAGACAGATGGATTGATCCATAGAAATAGAAAGATAAATTTATTGTCTAACTCTCTGGACTTTGTCAAAACTGATTTTATTAAATTACCCTCAGTAGATTCCCATGTGTTTTGGGTAATGTGAATAATATTCACTGGGACCAACAGAAAAGAATGCTTCATATTTCTAATTTTTATTCTCATAACTGCAAATATAACACTGTAGTAGAAAAACTCATACAATATCAAGAACAAAACAGAAGTTATCTCAATTCCCAAATTAAAAGGCTATTAGAAGGTATTTTTTTCTCACATCAGATTTTTTAAGAAATGCTGCAAAGCTAAGTACTACAGGTGATACGTGTCCACATATTCTAAAGAGAACAGCTGGTTTTATTGCCACAGTTCAAAATGATGGGTGATAAAATCCTACAAATTCTGAGAAGAAGTGCTTGATATATCACCTCTGATCTTGCTGAGAGGAGATCAGTCATTTCAGAAACTCTAGCTAATGCATCCATCACACATCTCTGAACTACATACAAAACTGCTGAAGTTTTATCATAGGGAAAAGAGAAGAAGATGTCTTGAATGGATTTCACAGGAGCAGAAAGCATTTTAGTGTTGTTCCTACTCCTGCCATTTTGAACTGGACTTCTCAATTTCTGTGAAGAACTAAGAATGGCTGAACAGCAATGTGACATACCAAAGATATTTCTAGTTGTTGTGAGAAAGTGAGTAAACACCGTAGATTGAACATAAGATTGGGGAAAGGTAAAGCTCTTTTTGATTGAGCCTCAAAGAATCTAACTCATTAATAAACTGTTTACATGATTTTAAAATATAAGCATTTCTCATTAAATATTCCTTGTTTTTTAAATCCCCTCTTGTGGCACACTGAGATTTTTTTTCTTTTTAGGGATGTTTTTGCTATTAGAAATTAAGATATACATGAGTAAGTTTATGCATAACAATTACTCAGCTCCTCTGGTTATTTCTTTTACATGAATTACCATGCCCAAGGCTATGACCACCTGTAAAGATTTGGATGCATATTACCAGCCCATACTCTGAAAGGTTATAATAGGAAATTTCATCAGGTTATACTGAAGATGCAGGCAGCTACCACACCTGGAAAGGACTGTGTCATAAGCAAACAAAATAATCTAACTTTTTCTTATTATTTAATGAGCTTGACATTTTTATTTATTCTGTCTTTTTATGTTTCTCTTCTGAAAATTACCTTCTTGAGTTCTTTGCTCATTTTTCTCTTGGATCTTAGTAGAGTCTTCAATTCCTTTCTTAGAATTCTTTATCTCTGTCTACTATACTTAAAACAAAGCATGTTTCCACTTTGCCACTTCCTGTTTAGAAGTGTTCGTTTTATGCTTCCTTATGAATTTGATGACATTTTAAACACAGATTTAGTGCTATAATGGGTTAATAAGTATGCTGACTCACATTCTTATGGATGGCTCTGTGGTGGGGACCTTCAACACTAAAAATGAAAACCTGGTAAGTTTGGTGTTTTACCTAGTTAAGAGTCTAAAACATATAAATTATCACCAAGTTCTTATTAGATAATGTTCAGTGACATTTCTAACTACTAATATTAAGTATTAGTAAGAATAAAATGCCCTATTTATTTTATATGAACTAATTTATGCAAATTTTCTTAACCCTAGGAGATGGATGTTATTATGAGGCTCCTTTTAAAGATCAAAACACTACTGCTTAGATAGGTTAGACTCTTTTCCAAAGATATGAACCCTGGAAGTCTCACTAAAGAGACTGAAGAGACTGTTCTGGAACATTTTTGCACTATATGTAAACAAATTAAAAACCAGATAATCATGACCACAAAAGTGAGAATAATATCTCTGATTTTCGGTAATCCAACGTTTAGTAGGTTTGTAAATTGTGGTCATCTTATCAAAACTAGGTAGTTTATTGAGATATTCCTAGCATTTCAAAGCCAATGATAAAGAGAGAAAAGTGCCTTTATATACAATTTCTCTTTTCATTTAATATGAACAAAGTCTATCCAAACCTTAATATTTCATTTGGAGAAAAATGTTCTCAAAAAGCAACATAAAATCATACTTGTCTTTCGATTTAGTAACAAAACACTAAAATGACTAGAATTACACCTGATTTTTTAAGTCACAAATTTAAAAATTGCAAACATAACACAGAAAAAGCAGTTTATTTATTTTGAAACATAAAAGGAAAAATATATTGTCTAAAGATCTTGTTGGCACATCATGCCCTTTTTTTTTCTTTTTGTTTTTATGCCATCTCTATTGCAGTTTTAAAAATATGTTATATTGCACTAGGGGTACATTGAGGCATTTACAAAAGTCCCTATATGTATCCAATATAACATACTTGAATTCACCCTCCATCATTCTCCTCAACCCTCTGCCCCTCATTCCTGGAATAGTTTCAGCAGTTCTCATTTTTCTATTTACTTACACGTATACACAGTATTTGGACTTTATTTTGCTCCTACACTCTTTGCCCACATAAATCATTCCTTTTTTACATATCATTTAAATTTGATAGAAATGTGTATATAAACTGGACAAAAGTCAAACCTTAAAGACATTCTCTAAAGCATATTACTGAGAACTGTACTGAGCTTGGTTCAAGGTGGAATTATGATCTTTCCAGTCACTTTGGCATTGCCTACTACAGAGTAGAAAAATAGGTATCACAAAGTGCAAAAGGTAATCACAAAAACAAATAATATGTAAAAGGTCATTACATTTTAAAAATTATTTATGGAGTGTCTTGAAATTCAGAGAAGATAAGGACTGAAATTTATGATGTGACTTGAGGTTGCATCAGGCAATATGGACATTTAGAGCCTCTAAGAAAAAGAGCTGAGCACATACATTTAAAAGCACCTCTATTTTTTTCTAAATTTTTCCTTTTTCTTACACTGCTTTCCTAAATTGTTAAAATGCTTCTGAGTATTAAAATACACCTCTTCTCTTTCTTCTACTTAGTACCTTGTAAATTCCAAAAGCTTCAGTTGTAATGTCCAAATCCCCTTTCAAAATAAATTTGAAAATATCTCTCTTGGTTGACTACATGTATGATTAAGAACAAAAGCTTAGAATAGGCTTAAACAGTAGTATTTTATAAATACTAAATGAATTTAAAAATAACCTTCTTGGGCTGGTGAAGGAGATCAAATGGTAAGGGGCCTGCGTAGCAAACATGAAGCCCTGCGTTCAAACCCCTGTTGCACAAAAATAAGCAAATAGTCTTCTTCATTGGATGTTCAAGACCATTTAAAAATACCATAAAATACAAAAAAAATAGAGTTTAAATTGTCTTGGCGGCTACATTGAAGGATGTATGGTATTGCAGAGAAGCTATGAATACTGAAGGACTCCTCTGGAATAATTAGTGATGTGAAGCTCTGTGCCTCGGAAAAAATTACCTAGTTCCCAGTGTCGCTGTCACCCCCAAATGTCTCTGTGTATTATCTATTGCCTCTTTTACCACAATATAAATAATGTTAATATTACTGACATAATGACTTTAAAGAAAAAGGGTAACTTGGTACTTGGAGCCTATTACTTTCCTTAAGCCCTGTCTTTGTGTCAATATTAATCAAAATTAACTCAATTTCTGGGGCAGGACACCATATTTGAGTGAATCAATATTATTCCATTGACTTCACATTGCTGAGCCCTATGAATCCAAGCCCAGCAGTTGGAAGTGATCCTGAATACATAAGGATCAGTCAGGCCAGGAAATCACCTTCATAGAGAGCACAGCCTCTCATAGGGAAGGGAATAAGCATTTTTGTTTTTTGATTTTATGATGTGCTAACAAAACTGAGAAGCTCATTTAGTTCTCACTTCTGTCCTTTAGGATTTATTATTGTTGTTGTTTCTCCATTTTTACAAAAGAGAAGCAAATAAAAAATTTACATAATTTTGCCAAAAATATTAAATAATTGAAAATACATTTAATTTACTAATTTCCTCATTTGCCTAGTAAGTATATTTTGAGTATCTACCTTGTACATATGTTATTCTTAACCAAGAATTGACAAAATTTTGTGATGAAATATTTTACCTTTGTAGACATATGGGCTCTGTCATATTGATTCAACGCTATTAAAGCAGTCATCATCAAAATGAACAGGCATGGTTGCTTTCTAATAAAACTTTATTTATAATATTGCATTTGGCCAACTCCTGTCCTAGAAATCAATGATGTGGTAGTAGTGAAATAAAGTGCTTTCTTCCTGTCTCTCCCCTTTTACAAAAATCAATTTAAAATGGATCAAAGGCCTTAATGTGTAAGGCTGAAACTTTGAAAATATTAGACCAAAAACACCTTAAGATATAGGAATAGACAACAACTCTGATTAGAAATCTAGTAGCTGAGGAAATAATAGCAAATATTTACAAGTGGAATTGCATCACATTAAAACTCTTTTGCATAGCACAGTAAACAATAATTAGAGCAAAGACAACCCACAGAATAATAGAAAATGGTGAAAATATTTTGTACTCAATATGAAAATGGAAAAATAAGACCTGTCTTAGAAGCAGGGGAGAGACGATAAAGAAGAATATTGGAGGAAGTGAATTTGATTAAGATATACTGTAAGCACTTTTGTAACTGTCACAATATATTACCAGTACAACAATAATATGAAAATAAAAACAAAAAAGAATGGTAGAAAATTTTTGCCTGCTGTCCAACTGACAGGGGATTAGTATCCAGAATTTATTAAGAACTCAAAAATTGAAGAACAAAAATTCAAATCAAAAAATGAGGAAACAAATTGAATACACAGTTCTCAAAAGACATGCATTGACCAATAAATATATCTTTAACCATAGATAAATGCAAATCAAAACTGCATTGAGGTTCTGCCTTACCTGAGTAAGAATGGCTGTCATCAAGAAAACAAACAACAAATGCTGGTTAGGAAGTGGGGGAAAAGGAACCATTACACCTTATATGTGGCATTACAAATTAGTTCAGCAATTATGAAAATCAACATGGAAGTTTCTCAAAAAACAATAATAGAACCACCATATGATACTGGAGTGTGTACTGGTGTGTACTCCCGGATATATACCTGAAGAAATCTGTCAGCATGCAATAGAGATAACAGCATATCTATGGTTATTGCTGTACTATTCATAATATCCAAATTATGGAATCAGACTAAGTGTCCATCAGCACATGAATGAATAAAGGAAATGTGCTATATATAAACAATGGAATTTTATTCACCACAAAGAAGAATAAAATTATGTCATTTGCAGAAAACAGAACTAGAAATCACCCTGTTAAGTGAAATAAGCCAGATTCAGAAAGACAAATATCACGTTTTCTCTCATATGAGGAATCTAGATTTAAAAAGATAACAGGACATGAAAATAGAAGGGGGATAATTTGGGAAGAAGAAGGGGACAAGTTAGAGGGAAGAGGGGGAGGAAAAGAGGGTAATAAAGGGTGAACGTGATCAAGACACACTATATGTATATATGTAAAAAATGTCCTGAGGAAACCCATTAAATATATAAAAACAAATAAACAAACAAAAAATATAAGGCTTCCTTTCAAGATCTTATCATTATGGAAAAAATGCATATGTGATATGTCAGTTGACCATAAATATATTAAAGCAAATACATTAGAATAAAGAAGTAGAGAGTGACTCTTCTTTTGTGATAACAACTATGTTCCATTCATATTGAACATTATTTAGAAGTGTATACTGGAGTTTCTTTTATTGATGTGCTTAAATGAAAATTCTTTTGAATCAAATATTGTTTAACTATTCTGGTATAAACTTAAATCTTCAAATTATTTAAGTGGCTGATAGATCTGAATGCCTAGGTGATGTATCTAATGGGTGTATTTCTCTCAGCTGCTAGAAGCTGAGGAACAAAGATTGCTTGAGCCTAAGAGTTTTCAACAAGTCTGGGCAGCCTACAGAGATCTTACCTCAAAAAACAGAAAAGAAGAAGCATTTGGTGTTGTATTTGAATTCTTAACTCTATTTAGACTTCTTTCTTGAAATTTTCTAATGCACTTATTTCTGATTCTTCTCCTTTAAAGTGGTCCTTCTCAAAATCTTTTTACACCTTCTCTTCTCATTCCATAAAGGCTTTTAGCACCCTTCTGGGACTGTATTTTTCTTCTCATTGACTCAGGCTTTGGCTGCCACCTTTTTAGTCCATTTCCCAAATCTCTATCTCAGGCACAAATTTATCCCCTAAGTTGTGAACTTATATTTTTAGCTTTTACAAGTACCACAGTTACCTCAAATTCAACAGTCAAAACACATAGCATCCCACCCTATATCTGCATCGTGTTTCTCTTTATATGTTCTGTTTTTCGATAGATAGTTCATAAATCACCTATACTAAGGGTTATTTGTTAACTTATCAACTGAAGTGGCTATAAGTCAATCATAATAGTGCATCAATTTTGAGAGCAATTTATATGTTCAAAAAAAAAAACAGAATGAGCACTTGACTTAGTATTGTAGAATAATCACTTGACAAAAGTAGATTCCATTCTCATTTCTCCCATGTATTGACTGAGTGGCCTTCTACAATTATGCAAATTATCTGAATCTTTATTCCCCTTCTCAATAACTAGAAATAATCCCACTCAAAATGACCAGAGATGCTAAATGACACATAGATTTGTAATTCAGCTAGCAATGTCAAAGATATACTGTGTCCCTCTCATTTCCTTTCTTTCTCTTTTATAGTTGTCTAACATGATCCCACCTGAGCTTGCAGTAAACATAAAAATATTGACATATAAAGAAAAGTATAACTAGCAACTCACTGGTGTGTGTGTGTGTGTGTTTCAGAAGTAGCATGTAAATAAAAAAATCCATTATGGTATGATCCAAAATAATATATGTGCAATTTAACTTGTAAGGACTCTCCATTTCAAGTTTCCTGTGTCTTGTAGTTAAGTCAGCTAGCAGACATTTACCCAGTGGTAAAACTTTGTTGTAATTGTCCTAATCATTTTATCTTAAACTATTCCACATCTACTTATCAAAATCTGCTTTATCACATGTGATTAAATGAATAACTGACATCAAATTAGTTTTCAATTTACTTTATGGAGCATGATCACTGGATCTTTTGTGACCTTAATCAATTTAAATAAATTCTTTAATCCTCATGAAAACAATAGCAGCTACTACTGATAACTATGTTAAGAGATTGATATTTTCAAGTTATTTTCTAATATTGTGATGATACACAGTAAACACTTGCTGAATGCAGCCATTTTTACTCCTGATGCCAGTTATAAATTAGTAAAATTCGATTTCATTGTTCTTAGCCTGCAATGAATATTCCTGAAGCTTGTTTTTCTTTATTTAAATATTGGGTGTCTCCTGGATTCTCTCATAGTATAAAGCTAATATACTTTTCTCCCTACAGCAGCAGGGACAGGAAAATGGTTAGAAGTATGTAAAGGAAAATATCTATAGCCTGTGAAGATAGGAGTGCCTCAGTAGGTTGTTATTACCATGTTGTGACTAAATCTTCCTTTTTACCTATTGTAGTGTGGAAAAATAGCAATGAAAATGGCACCTTGGGAGAGGAAAATGTATACCTCTCTACCTGTCCTCATCTTTGTCCTTACCAGCCCCTCACTTATCTGACTAGGAAGGAAAATTATCCTTCCCTTTAATCTCTATAGCTTGTGTGGCTTAGTTGCTATTTTAATTGGAAGTGAATCTTGGGAACAAAAGCATACCTCAGGCTATCAGGCATTACTATATACAGCACTCAGAAGGCAAAGAATATTGTGCCAAATGGTGAGCTAGTTTCATTAGTAACAATAAAAGCGACTCCCACAACCCCTTATATCTAAATATTTCCCCCAGATGTTTTGCAATCATTGTATTAACAGATCTCTGCTCAAGTAGTGTAGGCAAATAAACTAGCCATAAGAATGTTAGAGAAGCACGTCAGGGAAATTCCTAAAACGTCTTCATTTTCAGTTTCACCGACCAATGGGATCTCCCAAAGGAAAATGTGAAACTCTCCAGCTGTCACTGCTATATTAGAATCTATCATTGTGTCCTGGACAACCGAAATAGCTGGAAGGCAGGGATAAATCTGGAAGATTTTTAAAAAGAAAAACAAAATTGAACAGCCCAGAGGAAGAAGAGATTAGTTAAACCAAAAGCAAACTGTGAATACCCTTCCCTAGAGTAAGGCAACTTGGGAAAGTATCTTTCTGCTTCATTCTTTGAACCAAATGTGGAATAAATCATTGTCCCCATGCTAGAAGAAAAAGGGCCTGGAAGACAAAATGCATCTTCCAGAAATGGCTCTTATCAATAAGCTCAAGCTTTCCAAACTAGAATGCACTACTCCTGGAATGGAATACAGAGAGCTGGAGGTATGGTATGTGCAAAAAAGAGGGGAAAAAAAGGAAAGTATGTCTTAAAAAGCCCATGACATTTATTGACATACATTGTAAAATTATCCACTATAACTTAGTCCTCACCTTAAGCCACTGTGTCACTTTTTTTTTCATGTATTTTTACAAGGACAAGAGACTCAAAGTAGTTTCTCAAGGTCACACAGCTCATAAATTGGGAATTCTGATTCAAGCGCAGGTTGCCTGATTATAAAGACTGATTCCTTACCTCCCCTGCAGAATCAATTTTATTCAACAATAAGCAATAAAAAGCATAATTTATTAAAAGAAGTTGAATACTCTTTGTTGTTGTATAGTTAACATGGTTATTGTTGCTAGGTTTTCTGATTTAAGGAACTTTAGACAACCCTCTATTTTAATGGTGGATTGCTTTGTCCTATCCTTTCAATCTGGAATATGTGTTTATTATCCCTAAAAGGAAAGATTCTCCTCAGGGAATTTTTGAAAAACACCATGTTAAAGAATAGATACAGCAAAGGCTAGACCCACAGAAAATAAATATATGAAGAGCATAAGCAGTCTGCATATATATGGGGTATTAGTGGTATATAACTAAGATTGTGTAATTTTGCCCTGCTAGTTAGCCTTTCTGAGAGAAACTCCTAGTGGAACTAAATATACATGGAAAAGCAGGAACATGGAAAAACAAGGTCCCATGTGATCAATTTTTAGGTTGACTTAATGTGAAACTCTGAGGAAGCTATGTTGGAACATGTGACTTAAGATGTGACATCTAAAGTGGGGCCTCTTTGCTAAAACAAACCACCAATTTTGACTTTATACATTGTTCAGGAATCTAAAACAATTACCAACTTGTTCAGAAACACCTACAGAGGGAATAAAGAACATGGACCAATTTATCAACTGAACTCCCAACCAGTATAGGAGATAGGAAAGAACTAATGACAGAGCCACAGGTGAGTTCATGACCTTTTAACCCAGGATGACCTTAGGACCTGTAGTCATATGGTCAAGTTACCAGCTTCTTCTTCCTTCTCTTGGAAAGTGAGGGGTGTGGCAGGGAGGCAGCACACAGATTGGTGGCAATATCTGCTGCATTTATTCACATAGAATGTTTACCTAGTAACCATTCCTACAATTAATCACTCTGAGTCATAGATATTTTCCTCATATGAAGATTCTGTTAGGCTTTCAGGAAAGTTCTACCTCTGTTCTCACATGCTCACCAGCAAAAGTCTCATCAACTAAACTTCATATTTCTTTAGTGTAATGGAGAGTTCAACAAAAGATCTCAGAAGTCTCTTAAATGAGTCAAGGCAATAACTAACTTCAAAGCCACACTGTAAAATAATTCAAAACTTCATTCCCCTCATCCTAAATATATATATATATATATATATATATATATAAAGTAACTCTTACCATATTGTCTACACTAGATTGTCAATAGCCCAAAAACCACACTGAAAGTGTTCTAATATTAATTACCCACTGCCTCCTTTAACAAATTCTCAAAATAAAAATGGATGAAAAGATTAACCTTTCCCCAACCCCTGAGATAGTAGGAAAAATCCTAAATTCTTTCCTTGAAAACTCTTCTTATTTTTACCAGAAGCAGCTTCACCACATCTTCAACAGCTGTGTCACACTTTATTTTCTTCTGAAACAGATTTGTCTTCTGAATACCTGTACTCTTGAGTGAGAAAAATCCTTAGTTTCTTATGTATTCATCATTTCCAGAGTTCACTGATGCAACAATTGCATAAGTACAGAGAAGCAACAGTCCCAATAAACAGTTACTATGGTAGAATTTAATTACTGCAGCAAAAGATATTCATAAGCAAAAGAGATGTTCCTCTTGTTTTCCATAAAAATCTACTGCTTTCTAGCAAAATCAAAACAGAGAATGTGGGAAAAGTATCCGTTTTCAGTTTCACTTTACCAAGATGTCATAAGACTGAATTGTTGTATGTTCTTCACACACATATGGTTATGTCAAGGGCTTCTCTCAGGAGTTTCAAGAGTCCATAAATCCTGTAGTATTTCTACAAACATTCCCAAGTCTATTCATTCAGAAGGTCACTTTTAAATACCTCATTTGCTATATTCCTTACACTTACATCAGTTTCCTCTATGGTTGTTATTTAATTTCTCAAGCCTTGTTTACCATTCACACTTGAATGGGGGCACAAACAAAAATTCTACCAGTGTGTTAAACCTGAACTCTACTAACACTGGTGTTGGAGTTGGAATATGGTTTATCTCCCCAAGATTCATGTGCTGGAGACAGTCCCTCTTGCAGCAGCGTTCATTTGGGGGAATGTCCCACTTAGAAATGTCTTTTCCATGTAGTTGTGAGACAAGATTAGGTGAGAGAAATTCAGAAAGCAAAACGAAGCAATCAGTTTATGGCATCTCCTCTTATCCAGCATAACTAACCCTAGAGCCATAAATTCCACGTAGTAGTGTTTTGGTGCTTTGCATAGCCTGTAGGCCTAGCCTGCAAGGATTAGGCACAGGATAGAAAGTGACACAATAAGCCAGTGTTCAAAAGTCCTGTGACTGAAGCTTCCATACCCTGGACATCTAATTTACCTCTGCAAGGACAACTGCCCTTTACCAAAGTTTCTAAAAGAACTGCTCCTATTTGCCTCTTGTTTCTCTAACCACCAATTCTATTCAAGCTTTCTAAATATAGGAACCTAGTTTCTCAGTATCAAAAATTGTTCTGAATGCCTTTTGGAAACTAAAATCTAGGTACATATTTTACCCTTTCACCCATCAGGGACACTGTGGGGAATGTTCTGTTCAAAGTATTACTAGCATTGATCAAAACAATTAAAGACATGAATAGTAAAGAATATGTTTGCCCTTCATAATTAAGGTGAAACTGGCTTAGGATGCAAACTGACTCCAGGCCAATAGAATAAAACGAACAAAAAAAAATGAGGAAAGCTGTGCTTCAAAAACATCTGACTGGCCCTGAAGCACAAGCTCTTTGTTTACACATCCATTTATCTTTGTAGCGAGGACTGGAAAAGACATGATAATGTGCAAAAAAGTCAGGGTTCACTGGAATCTGCTGAAAAATATAAAGACAAGAAGAATCAGAGGAAGGATTTTGCAGGAGTGTTTTGTTTTATCATACCCTATAATGAAGGTCACCCAATTAATGCTCTCATCTCTGAAAATCTAGTTTGGAATTCCTTTTCCTTTTAGGAATAGATGATGAGTGTGGGCAGAGAGGCAGTAAGAGAAGCAGAAGCTTTATCTGTCTCAGCGAGTAAAGCAGTGGGAGAGAAAGGAAATGAGAACTACACTCACTTTTACTGGATGGGACCTGACGAATAACATGAAGAGACACAACAACCATAGTGATGGAAAGAATGAATTACTCAATAACTAACAGAATTCTTTGGTGAAATATAGAATTCATTCAGGTTTGAACCAACTTGTCTTTTAGCAGAAATCATGAATGCATTCAAACTTGACTCAGAAGCCCCTAGCTGATTTTAATAGTAAATAATAGTAAACTATTAATGTTTTGTCCTGAATGCTTTCCTTGTTTCAGATACTATGAACACATTATATAATTAATGTCTTTCATATCCTACATAATTATGACTTTCATGGCCACAGCAATTGTAATTATTACACTATATTTTAAAGAAAATTTCATTAAAGATTAAATGTGTTGGAAAACTTGCCCAGTAACATCAGGTTTGTAAATAACAACGAAAATATCCCTCCATGGATGCCTTTATCTGACTAAACACAGAACATATTTGGGGCCTGTGTTTCTAGGTTCTAGGACTTTTAAGATTAAATGGAAATTAAGATTTTAGTATTTTTCTCCTTAAGTGTTGGTGCCATTTTTCTCCCAACTATGCAGAATACCAAAATAAACTATTGTGGGTAGCATACAGCCTGTAGGCTGGTGGTTTACAACTTCTGCTGACTATGATAGCTTACAGTTTATAGTAAGAGTATAAGCATGTAAGTTCAACAGGCAGGTTAAAAATATAGAGTTAGAGCCTAATTTCATGTTTTATGTAATTCCATAAGGCATCCTCTTTCAGCTCATTATAAATATTCATTGCATGCATTTTGTGTGGCTGACAGTATGCTAGATACTAAGGATATGATAATGAATAAGAGATAAGATCTCTTTCCTCTTGGAAAAAAGACAAGAAGCACATAAAGTTGATATGATAATAATTCTACTAAATACAAAGAAAGAAAGTTTCTAAAGAAAGGAAAAGAAGTAACCAAGTCTTAAAAACTCATTATTATTGGTATAATTGATACTTTATTTGAGATATAAAAGAATAAGAATTCATCTCCTACAAACTTGTCAAGACATGAAAGACCATATTCTCACCTGAAAATGGAGTTTGTAAACATATGGCTCAGTAGAATAGAAGGTTAAATGACAAGAGCCATGGTTGAAGAGTTAGTCAGATAACAACTTATTGGGGATTTAAGAATCATACTGTGTCTATATTGAACATAGACTATATCCTAAAGCCTGTGAGGAAAAAAACATGGGATTTTTGGTGGGTGGAAGGTAAGGGACATGGCAATTAAATTTACATGTTGGAATCATCTGTCTAGCTACCTTTTGGAAAAATGAATTAAAAAGATCAAGACTGACACCATAAAATAAAAGGCAATCACTGGATAAAGTGACTAATATGGTTTTATTAATGGTGAATGTAAGTGAACAGAGAAGTGAAGTTTCTAAGAGACAGAACCTAGAGGTTTAACTGGGTAGGAAGGACTAAGGAAGATTTCTATCTTAACGTGCCAAGTAACTGATGGACACAGAGATAATGGACAGAAATACTAAAGGAGGAAAGTTACCTCAGGTCTTGAAGGTATTACAATTTTCTTCATAATTCCCTAGTAGTCCAGAGGCAGAGAAGCTAAAGAGATGTTTAATTTAGAAGTTGGATTTCATGCTACAGTAAGAGTCTAGAAAAATTTTGTGTGATAGAGAAGGAAGATAAAACAAAAGAAGGATGATGGATAAACTTCCTGTTTCTGGCTCAGCCTATAGGAAGATTTGAGGTTAGAATTCATTATTCTCATTGTTCATCTGAGAAAAGGGAAAAGTTAAATAAACTGGAATTCAACATTTCTTAAGTCCATCAGAGAACTGACATTTTATTATAGGGCATGCTGCCCCCAAAATGAAGAGACAGATAGGCAGATGGAATCATACTTACTAGCCCAGAAGCCCAGAACCAGAAAACCCCAGAGGACACAGAGCCACAGCAGGAAATGTAATGAGCAACTCATTGGAGATTTAGCCTGGGTAAGGGGGGAATGAGATAATACTGACCACAATCTGGCAAGTTTTATATTCAGAAGCTCAGACAAGTACTCACAATGAAGAGTCTTATTAAGCTTCAGTAGAGAGGAGATGAGGAAGGGAATAGCTATGAAAAAAATGCACAGAATTTTATGTTCTTAAATAAAGCTTACCTTCAAGGAAAACTAATTTATCAGAACATAACCCCCTGAGGTTTTATCAGAGTCTCATGGAGGTGGGGGAAGAGAAATACTCCCCCACAATGCTGCAGCCTCCTTGTCTCATCTGGAGTGGTGTAGATAGCAAAATGGAGAAGCAGCCTGAGACATAACTACAAGACTATAGTTACTGGGCATAATGGTCAAAGATCCAAAGACATGGAGAACTTGAGCAAGCTGAACTTTTATAAGGTTGCGATCAGAGAGAAGGACACTTTAATTTAAGGTTTCACAGGAAGAGTGACAGAGTGGACACCATCTCATCCAGAAAGTGCCTGTCAAAATGTCTAAATGACAAAGCATGAAATAAAGAGTGAAAGGAATGACCTGAAACGAGTGCACTGGCCAGATAAAATATGTAAGAACAATTAGGAGTAATGCCACAAGCAAGGATGCTTAGTTGCTGTGCATTAGTCTATTTGTGGTAGACAATCAAAATCTTTCACACATGGTTATCATTTCCATAAAGGTCATGCCATATTTTCATTCTGATATAAGCCTGGCAAAAATCAGACACATAACTCTTCTACAGGAAATCCAGATTTATGGGAAATCTCAGGGGCCAGAATCAATCATTCAATGCTGTTATTTTTGGGTTTTCCAGGGTGCAAGTGTTTTATCTGGCTGTTGTTGCTGTTTTTTCCCTTGGTTGTGTTGAAAAGAGGCAAAGTGTCAGTTTTGTTTTATTCTATAATTCTACTTCTAGTAGAAAGTTGACTAAGTATGGTGATAATTATTAATCCTTCTTTTGTCATAGCTGATGCTAATTAACCCACAATAACCTACACACTACCTTATCCCTTTCAGAAAGAGTGAGAAGTGAGTTAAAGATCTGGAAATAGGCATTCCCTCTTTTGTCTAAGAGATAGCCTCCTTAAATAAACATGCCCATTCAGAGACTCCAAATATAACTTAAAATATTTTGTAGTGTCACCCTGAGGCACTTTATAGAAGTTTACTATAGAGAATAATAAAATCAGATTGGCAAAGAAAATATAAAAAATCACAGACCCATGGACTCTAGGTCATTTTGTATTCACTTAGTTGAATGAAGACTATTCTTTTTTATGACAGAATGCGTGTAAGTTTTGTGACAGATGCTACTTTTAAGTTTTCTTTTTTGCCAAAATAGTAACCTCATAATCAAGCTCTATGTGTACATATATACACATATTACATGTATATACATACATATATAAGTGTATAGATAGCATATATATGTATACCCTACACATATGCACACAAAAAATTAGCACTCAATAAATATTACCTCTTGCAATACTACAGTCATAGTATATGAGGACTATAAAACAGAAAATGCTTAGTATTTGTTCAACCATCTATGATGATGATAACAATGAATAGAAGATAGTTTTTATAATCTTACATAAATTCAATTTATATTTGTCATGGGATTGAAATGTAAATGACAATATAAATTCAAAATCCAACATGACACCAAGTATGATTGCTAGCAGTGGAAAAGATACAGTCACTCCAAGAGATAGGAAAGAGAAAGAATGAAAGCTAAGAATAAAAAAAAACAAGCAACTATTTTTCATTTTTCTCAGTGACAGAGAGGAGAGATAATGGCAACAGCTAAAGATAAGCAAGTACAGAGGAGAGGAAGCTTCAGGTGGAGAGTTCCACTTGTGGGTTATTAAATATAGATAGTGATGAGTGTGAAGACAGAGAGACAATAAATAAATAAATTAAGAGATTCCTATAAATACCCAATAATGTGAGAAAGATCATTGAATATTTATTAGTACAAAGTTGAAAGATTAGTTGAAAGGTAAGATAGACAAATGATTCAGATTTATTCAATTCTTGAAAGAACAGAAAGGGAATTTGCAAGTTAGTAAAGTGCCAGAAGAAAACAGTCTCCACTGCTTGCTTTTATTTGCCCTATCGACAGTTTACTATGGCTGTCTTAGGTCACCATTAATAGCTGATGGATTTATTTTTGTATCTGCTTGCAAAGTAATTGACCTATCTGTCCTGCCATCATCACCCTTGATAATAAGTTTAAAGCCTCTGTTGTTTCCAACTTCTATAGAATTTATACCCCTTCCTATACTCCCATTTCACTGGTTCTTACTTTAATCAAAATTACCATCTTCTTATATTATAAATATTTCATTCATGTATGTATCAAATGTTATTGAGCACTCATGATGAGCATGACATTTTCTTGAGTACTAGGGTTGTATAAATGTCCTCCAGGATCCTATACAGGTAGCAGATTGAGTTATTTGCAAGTAAATACAATGGAGTATTGAATGTAGAATGGCAAAGGGTCTCCATTGAATAAAGAGGTATAAAGGAGAGAATGATAAATTCTACCTAAAGTTTGTCTAGAAAAGGCTTAAAAAATGGAGATGGAAAATAGAAATTGAACTAAATGAAGTACAAAAATAGCACAAGAGCAGCTTAAGCAGAACTTTGGAGCAGCATAGAAGACTTTTGGAGATCTGCTGAGTATGTTGGTTTGTCTTTACCACTGTGAAAATCCCTTGAGGCAAAAATACAGCACACATGTGTGAGCATGAGCTCACACACACACACACACACACACACATACACACACACACAATTTTCTAAAAATTCTTTCAACTACTTCCCTTACCATAGTCCAAACCCTTAGCTCAATTCCTTGTGCATAGTGGATACCTCACCATTATTTATTGGAAGAATGTGCCAATGACAACATAGCTTTTTCAACTACTACATATTGTAAAAATAAGAAATGAGCTTTCTTCTAAGTGAACAGTAAGTGCCAAATTCTCTCTTTGTAGTGTGTTTGTCTGCAGTAATAATTAGGAACTCCTGCCAGCACTAGGATATAATATAAATCAGTACCCTACAGCAATATTATTGTACACCATCTTGCTTTTTGACTTTTATTTCAGGACCCCTGAAGTATGGTTACAAATATATCATTTATATTTGCACATTTATTTTTTATAGTTTTCATAATGAAAACTACTTTCCTACCATTGCTGTGTATATACTCAGCTTTTATAGGAAAGACTATGTAGAAGATGAGTTGCTCCAAGTTGTAATGCAAATTTCTTAGTTCACTAAAAAGCCATTGCTTTTCCCATGTAAATATTTTATTTACATTTTAAGACTCATAAAACTCTATTAACCATCATTCTCTTATTTTAGCAATTTTCTCATCTTGGAGTTATGGGAGCACAAAATAGAAGAATTCCTTTCTTACTTATTAACAACATTTACAATAAACCTTAAGAAAAAATCCAATAAACAGTATTGTTGCAAGAGTAACAGAAAGCAAAAGAACAAAAAGAAAAAGAAGAGGTTGAGCAGAGGAAAATCCCAGATCCCACTCCTCTAATAAACCAACTGTTTTTGTTTCCAATGGTTACTTTTAAACTTCAAATGCATTCATTGCTAAAGAACAATTTTGGAATTAATTTTATGTGAGCATAACAGTCAATTTTATCTTCCCTATGATAATAACATGTTCTTGGAGACGATAGTTCAGATAGTTCCCAAGGTTCATCTTCTGTGTATTTTGTACTTCTCAGTTATCAGGCTGCTCCCAGAGGTCTCATGGAGGGGGCAATATTGAGGATGACTACATTAGCCATCAACCCAGGACACCTCTGCAACATATTACCTTTTGAGTGTAGCCAAATAGAAGAAAGGTGTATGAAAGGCAAAGATAGAAGTGTGGGCATTCTAAAAGAGTAGTGGCTGAAAGGTTGCACAACAGTGTCTCTGACTGGCTTGACCTGTTGTGAGGTTGGGACAGCTTGCTTCATTTACTGAGCCTTATTTTTCCTCAGTCTGTAAAATAAATATGATCATGGCACATACCTTATACAGTTGTGCAGGATCTAGCATGCACAGGACTAAGCTTATAATATACAATATATGTTACTTCAGTTTTGTTTTTGTCTAAATCTGAAACATTATCACTCTCCTACCTACTATCAATCTTGCTTTTTCTATTTGCAGCACTGAGGATTGAACTCAGGGCTTTGCACTTGTTAGTCAGGAGCTCTCTGCCACTTACAACTTGACCCATGTCTCCAGCTTTCTTATATGTGAAAAGAAATCTCAGCCAAGCACACAACATTTCATGGATATACTAAATATGGAGTCTGCCCTCTATCTCAATAGCTTTGTCACTAAAAAGTTATTTCCTCCTTTCTGAATCTTATTTCACTATAATGATATGATTCCTCTTAGTTAACCTCTTAGGTTTCTGGAAGCTTTTATAAATTTACATATGTATTAATACATGATAACACTGAAAGAATATCAACAGTCAAAATATACTAAGTGAGAGGCACATACAAATGCTATTGTGATTCTTTTTGTCTTTCATATCAACACCACTTGGGAAAGTAGTAAAACATTTATCAAAGTCAGAAGATTTTGATAAATAGCAATATTTCTGAATCTGGAATTTTCTTGTTTTATACTCATTCATTGATTCAACAATAATTTAGTAAATCTCTTCTTTTTTTATTAGCATATATATTAGTTATACAGGAGACTTTCATTACATCTCCATACATGTATAT
The DNA here is from genome assembly GCF_047511655.1 of Castor canadensis. NCBI lineage: Eukaryota > Metazoa > Chordata > Mammalia > Rodentia > Castoridae > Castor > Castor canadensis. The sequence goes on from NC_133386.1 coordinate 127,010,239, forward strand.
AACGTACTTAGATCGAATTCAACCCTTCCATTAGTTCTTTCTTATTCCTATTCACCCCCTTTATTTTTATGATTTTAGTGGATTTTATTATGCTATTTTCTTATATGCATATAAGATATTTCAATCATATTTAATCCCCATCACCCTCTCCTGCTGGTTCCCCCAAACATCCCCTTTTAGTTATTATTATTATTATTATTATTAAGGTCTAGACAAAAGGGAAAACATGCAATTTGAGTTTGGCTTATCTCACTCAAAATGATGATTGCTAATCTAGTCTATAAGTCAAATAATATACAAAATTCTTAGAATACAGAAATAAAATAGCGTTCCTGACTTCTAGAATATGAAGATCCTATTAGATGGTACATGTGTGTGAACAAACAAGTGCAGCATGATATGCTGAAGGCTATGTTAAATGTGTACAAAGTCTTGAAAACTCAGTAATAAAAGTTGTTAATGAACAGGGAAGTGGGCAAAGGATGGGCTTTATATCAGACAGGATACCCTCTTAGCTATTTATAAACTGTGTGGCTTTGGACAATTTGCTTTACTCCCCAATTTTGCCATCTGGAATCTGGCTTGACAGTATTGTTGTGACTAAAGGTCTCATCTGTGTACATCTTTAACCTAGCACTCAGCAGGAGCTCACCAAACATCCCTTTACTTCTTCTGGTGATTTCCAAGAGAGGCAATATTTGATCTGGACCTTGGAAAGAAGGACAGGGATTTTCTTGGTAGGTACAGTGAAATGGGCATGGCAGAAGAGTGGGATGCTGATAGAAGAAAATACAGTCATACTTTCACCCTAGAGCAATAACTCCCTATTACTGGAGGATGACATTCATGGGGGAGTATATAGATAGTTTATGAAAAGAATTTTCTCTAGTATAGTTATCATGCCAGATATTAGATTCACAGAACTTACTTGTTACTGAAAGAGTATAGCCTTTGATTAAGTTTCTTTAACAATAGAATCTGCCTTTTCATCTCATCCACTGCAACCATTGTAGATATGGACTTTAGGAAATTTTGTCTTTTTAATTTTTTTATTCATTGCTTGTTTCCTTGGCTTTTAAAAAAGTTGTATATATGATGATGAAAAAATTAAAAGGGATAAATGATTGTAAAAAGAGATTTTTCACTAGCCTTAGATTCGGATGTAGCCTCTTTCAGTTGTTTCTGATTTTAAATCTTCTGGTAACTGTTTCTGTAACTCTAGATTAATATATTTTTAAAATTTGATTCATTAACTGTAGATAATACTTACTGATACCTCAATGTGCAGATAAGCATTCAGTTCACATGCCTGATTGCAGTCTTCCCCTTGACTAATACCATTCTTTTTATTTTTATAACTGTTTTGCTTTTTTTATTGATTAACAATATAATCTAGTATGATTTTATATCCTTGCTCTATTCTATAAACTTTTGATATTCTCTCTTAATATTGTTTTGCCTTTTACATTCTGAAATTCATCTGACAGCTCCATTTTTCTTTTTTGGCATGATCAAAATTCTTAACACTTATCTCTTACAACCATAGTCAATTTTTTATGACTTTGTGCAGCATTTAAATGCATAAAGTCACAAAGCTAAAATTCAATCAAAGACATTTATGGCTAGATAAATAGTGTTCAATCTTGGACTAAAAGTGAATTTCCTTCGTGGGAATCCAATGCCAAGATATTTTGGGCCACTTAAGGAAAAATGTTCCTAGAAACATATTCAAGTTAATTCTTTTTTTCTTACATTCTTGCTACAGCCTGAAATCTGTTCATATTTTAAATAGTTTCCTATTTGAGCCATGGCATCCTTGAATAGTAATGGTGTTGTTGTTTTCAGTGTTTTTAATTACGTGTTTTTGGGTTTTTTTTGAAAAAATCCTAATTCCCCTCCAAGATGTCACTAATGTTTTCTGTTCTATCAAATGAAGTCTACACTCCTACTTCCCCTCAATCCCTCTAGGCACTACATTTTGGAGTGTTTTGTAGTGCCTGTAGCAGAGGAGACTAATGTGGTTTCAAGCTTCTTACCCAGGCTTAACACCACACCCCCCTTCAATGAATCCACTTTTTCCTGAAATCTTGCTTGTGTTTACTTATTATTTATTTATTTACTTATTTTTCACAAAGGTTCTTGAGGTACAGTCCAGCCTGGTCCAGAACTTACTATGTAGTCCAGGCTGGCCTTGAATCATCACATTATTTCTTTTAAATATCTGTAATCATTTCTTTATTCCCCAATAGTCGTTTCTTGTACTTTGTTCTTTTTCCCTCATAACATTTTTCATATTATTTTGTAAAATATTTTCTCAGATCCCTCTGGTTTTATTAGAGGTGTCTTATTTTATGTTTCATGAGTCATCTCTGTTTATTTCCTCAAGATAAATATTTCCCATTGGAACTTTCAGTCATTGCTGGTGGTATTCAATTATCTCATCAACATAATGACTCTTGGTACTCTGTCACGTTTAACTCTGTGGTTTTCATTGATGTTTGATGCATTAGGATGTTTTCCATCTACATTGATACCCAGAATCAGGTATTATATGGTTCCAAGAGACATACTTTTCTAAGGAACAGTTCACCATTCAAGGAGATCAGAGATGACAAGGCATTCAGACATCCTGAGAGAAAAAAATCATAGTTAGGATTGTTACTAGTTTTTAAGCCTAAGAAGTCTGTATTTTAAAAGAATTTTGCTGTGACCAAAATATTTGAAAACGTTCTGGAAGTCTATAGCTCTGAGGACTTATCTAAAGAAACTAGATTAAATACATGATAAAATACTTGAAAACATTTAAAATAAAACCTGATATTATGAAATTTTGTAACCCATGCACATCTACATTCATGCAAGGAAGCACCTGAGACAACAGTCTGCTCAAGAAACATCTTTTTGAAAACAGTTGGGTAAGTAACTTCAGGCTCAACATATCTATCATTTCTCTTTTTTTTTCTTTTAAATTGTGGTAGAAAAAACCCATGATGTCTAATCTCTTAATAAATTTTAAATGTGCAGTACAATATTCTTATCTCAATAAAATGTCACACAGTAGATATGTAGAATTTTTTCATCTCTTAGAACTGAAATTTTATACACACTGAACTGCAACTCCTCATTTACACCTCCCACAAGTCCCTTGCAACTAACATTCTACTGTATGCTTTTGTGAGTTTCAACTATGTTAGATACCTTAGAATCAGGCAATATTTTTCTTTCTGTGACTACTTAATTCACTTAGCATAGTGTTCTCAAGGTTATTCCATATTTTCACATGTAACACGACTTCATTTCTTTCAAGGGTGAGTAATGTTCCATTGGATGTATCTGTATGCATTTATACCAATTTTTCTTTATCCCTTTATCTATGAATGGACATTCAGTTTCCTTATACAGCTTGGCTACTGTATATAATGATGCATTGCCCATGGCAATGCAAATATCTCTTCAAAATCATGATTTCAACTCTTTTGAGTAAACTCTCAGAAGCGTATTATATGATAATTTAATTTTTAATTTCTAAGAAGCATTTATCTAGGAGTAGTGGTGCATATCTTTAATCACAGATATTCATAAGGCCAAGATAGGAGAGTCACAATTTGAGGTCAGATCCAGAAAGTGTGAGACTGTCTCTGAAAAATAAAATAAAATAAAGGAAAAATGGAGGGCAAAAAAAAAGTCCCAAATACTGTTTTCCATAATGACTCTACCATTTTATAATTCCTTTTTTTAAATTTAGGATTTACTAATAGTACCAGAGGGATTCCTGTGAAAATTCTATACATACAGTATATTGTAAGCAAGTTTACCCCCTTCTATTATGTTTCCTTATCTCATTTTCCTCTTTCCATTTATAAAACAATAATTGATGGATTTCTTTATGGTATCTCTATACATACCAGTAATGTACTTTGATCATCTTTAAACTGGTACCCTCTCCATTCCCGCCCCCACCTCCTTCTGTTGAACCACCTCCACAGACAGTGTCACTTTTCACTCAAATCCAATTACTATTGTTATTTTTACCATTTAAGACATAGATTCCACATATAAGAGAAAATGTGATATTTGGCTTTTTGAGCTTGGCTTATTTCACTCAGTATGATGATTTCAGCTCCATCCATTTTCCTAAAAATGGCATAATTTAATTCTTCCATATGGCTGAATAATAATCCCTTCTGTATATATGCTGCATTTTCTTTATTTATTCATCTGTTTTGGATACCTAAGCTGATTCCACACTAGGCTATTGTGACTAATACTGCAACAAACATGGGTGTGCAGGTCCCCTCTTCTATGCTGATTTATGCTCTTGGATATATGCCCAAGAGTGGTATATCAGGGTTATAAGGTAGGTCTATTTTTAGCTTTTTGATGAACATTGATACTGATTTCTTCAGTGGCTGGACTCATTTACAGTCCCAACAATGGCAGAGAGGGTTCATTTTCCCTCAGATCTTTGCAAACATTTGGTATTGTTTGTTTTCTTGATGATAGTCATTCTGACTGGGGTGAGATAGAATCTCAATGTAGTTTTGATTTTCATTTCCATTATGGCTAAGGTCATTGAACATTTCTTCATGTATTTTTTAGCCCTTTGACTTTGTCTTCAAAGAACTGTCTAATACATTTGCACATTTATTAATTGTATTATTTGGGTTTTTTGCTGTTTAACTTTTTTGAGCTCTTTGTATATTCAGGATATGTATGTATATTGAACTATTCGAAAGAATAGCTAACAAAAATTTCCTCCCATTCTGTGGGTTCTCATTTGTATTTACTTTTGTTTATTTGTTTTCTTTTTTGCAGTACAGGGGCTTGAACTTGGGCCTCATGAAGACTAGGCAGATTCTCTACCACTTCAGTGGGTTGTCTCTTAATTCTCATAATTGTTTCCTTTAATTATGAAGGTGTTTTAAATTTGATATAGTCCCATTTGTCAACAATTTGTTCTATTTTCTGGTCAATTAGAGTCCTATTCAGAAAGTATTTGCTTATGCCTACATCTTTAGGAGTTTCTCCTATATTTTCCTGTAGTAGTTCTAGGTTTTACATTAAGATCTTTGGTATACTTTGAATTGATTTATTTACAAGGTAAGAGATAGGGGTCTAGTTTCAGTCTTTGTGTGTACATAACCAGATTTACCAGCTCCATTTGTCTTTTCTTCATCACATGTTTTGGGCTCCTTTGTCAAAAATCAAATGCTGGTAGCAATGTGAGTTTATGCTTCTGTTTTGTTCCACTGGATTTTGTTTCTGTTTTTGTGCCATACCATGCTGTTTATGTTACTACGGCTGTGTAGTATAATGGAAATCTGATATTGAGATACCTCCATCATGGCATTTTTGTGTTTCTATAAAAATATCATGATTAATTTTCTATGTCTATAAAGAAAGCTTTTGAGATTTTGAGTCTACGGCCATACCACCCTGAACGCGCCCGATCTCGTCTGATCTCGGAAGCTAAGCAGGGTCGGGCCTGGTTAGTACTTGGATGGGAGATTTTGATGGGGATTGCATTGAATCTGTAGATTGCTTTTAGTAGTATTCCCATTTTCTTTTTTTTTTTTCATTTTTCTTTTATTATTCATATGTGCATACAAGGCTTGGGTCATTTCTCCCCCCTGCCCCCACCCCCTCCCTTACCACCCACTCCTCCCCCTCCCTCTCCCCCCCCAATACCCAGCAGAAACTATTTTGCCCTTATTTCTAATTTTGTTGTAGAGAGAGTATAAGCAATAATAGGAAGAAACAAGGGTTTTTGCTGGTTGAGATAAGGATAGCTATACAGGGCATTGACTCACATTGATTTCCTGTACGTGGGTGTTACCTTCTAGGTTAATTCTTTTTGATCTAACCTTTTCTCTAGTACCTGTTCCCCTTTTCCTATTGGCCTCAGTTGCTTTAAGGTATCTGCTTTAGTTTCTCTGCATTAAGGGCAACAAATGCTAGCTAGTTTTTTAGGTGTCTTACCTATTCTCACCCCTTCCTTGTGTGCTCTCGCTTTTATCATGTGCTCATAGTTAGCCTGGCCCAAAAGACCAAAAATCGTATGTTCTCCCTCATATGTGGACATTAGATCAAGGGCAAACACAACGAGGGGATTGGACTATGAGCACATGATAAAAGCATTTCACAATATTAATGCTGCCAATCCATGATTGTGAGAGGTCTTTTCATCTTCTGGTGTCTTCTTCAATTTCTTTCTTTTTCTTTTTTTTGTGGTACTGGAGTTTGAACTCAAGGCTTAAACCTTAAGCCACTCCACCAGGCTTTGTGAAGGATTTTTTTTCAAGACAGGGTCTTGCAAACTGTTTGCCTAGATGGATTTGAAACATGATCCTCCTGATCTCTGCCTCCTGAGAATATAGGAGTACAGGCTTGAGCCACCATTGCCCAGCTCTTCTTTAATTTCTTTCTTCAAGGTTCTATAATTTTCACTGTAGAGGTCATCACTAAAGTTAGACTTATCCTTTGGTATTTTTTGGAGACTATTGTGAATGGAATTGTTTTCCTCACTTATTTCTCAACCCGTTCATTATTAGCATATAGAAAAGACGATTTTTTAAATCTTGTAATTTTGCCAAAGGTATTAATCAGATCTAGGAGTTTTTCTTTTCTTTTTTTTTTTTTTTAGCGGAGTCTTTAGATATTTAAGAATAGGATCCTATCATATACAAATACCACAATGACTTCTTCCTTTCCTATTTAATTCCCTTTTATTTCTTTCACTTACCTTATTGCTCTGCTAGGAATTCCAGTACTATCTTAAGTAAGAGTGGAGAGTGCAGACCCTTATCTCATCCCTGACTTTAGAAGAAATGATTTCAGTTATTTCCCATTGAGTATGATATTGGCTATAGGTTTGTCATATACAGTCTTCATTGTATTGAGAAATATATGTTCTATTTCTAGTCTCATCATAGCTTTTATCATGAAAAGACATTGCATTTGTCAAAAGCCTTTTCTGCATCTATTCAGATTCTTTTTATGTTCTGTACTATATTTGCTGATTTACATAGGTTGAGCTATCCTTCAAACCTGGGATGAAATCAAGTCGATCTTTTTAATGTGTTTATTAAAATTATTTATTTATTCACATGTGTACACATTGTTTGGGTCATTTCTCCCCCCTGCCACCCACTCCCACTCTTTCCTCCTCTCTCCCTCACTTCCAGGCAGGTCCTGCTCTGCCCTTATCACTAATTTTGTTGAAGAAAAGACATAAGCATAGTATGGAAGACAAAGTGTTTTTGCTAGTTGAGTTAAGGTAGCTGTACAGAAATATTCCTGGCATTGCTTTCATGTACAAATGTGTTGCAACGCAAGTTGATTCATCTCTAACTGATCTTTACACTGGTTCCTGATCCCCTTCTCATGATAATCTCTGTCGGTTTAAGGTTTCTGTGTTAGTTCGTCTGGAGTGGAGACATCAAATGCTTTCGTGTTTTGGGTTTTCTACCTATTCCTATATCTCCCGTATGTGCTCTCCCCTTGTCATGTGATCCAAGTCCAACCACATTGCTGCATTTGCCTGCTCAGAATGATGTTCTCCAGTTCCATCCATCTACTTGCAAATGATAAGATTTCATTCTTCTTCATAGATGAGTAAAATTCCATTGTGTATAAATACCACATTTTCTTGATCCATTCATCAATAGTGGAGCATCTTGGTTGTTTCCATAACTTAGCTATTGTGAATAGTGCTGCAATAAACATGGGAGTTCCGGTGCCTCTGTAGTAACCTGTGTCGCATTGCTTTGGGTATAGCCCCAGGAGTGGGATTGTTGGATCATATGGCAGGCCTATATTTAGATTTTTAAGAAGTCTCCAAATTTTTTTCCAGAGTGGTTGTACCAGCTTACATTCCCACCAGCAGTGTATGAGGGTTCCTTTTTCCCCACATCCTTGCCAACACTTGTTGTTGGTGGTGTTTTTGACGATGGCTATTCTAACAAGGGTGAGGTGGAATCTTAGTGTGGTTTTGATTTGCATTTCCTTTACGACTAGAGATGGTGAGCATTTTTCCTTATGCCTTTTGGCCATTTGAATTTCTTTTTTTGAGAAAGGTCTGTTTAGTTCAGTTGCCCATTTCTTAATTGGTTCATTGATTTTGGCAGAGCTTAGTTTCTTAAGTTCCCTGTATATTCTGGTTATCAATCTCTTATCTGATGTGTGGCTGGCAAATATTTTCTCCCACTCTGTCAGTGGTCTCTTCAGTTTAGAGACCATTTCTTTTGTTGTACAGAAGCTTTTTAATATTATGAAGTCACATTTGTCCATCCTTTCTTTTAGTTGCTGGGCTGCTGGGAGTGTTAGTGTTAGTGTTAGTTCCAGAGTGTTTCCTGCTCCTTCCTGTAGTAACTTCAGAGTTTCAGGTCTGATGTTTAGGTCCTTGATGCATTTTGAGTTAATACTAATACAAGGTGATTGACATGGATCTAGTTTCCGTTTCTTGTAGATGGGTAATCACTTTTCCCAACAACATTTGTTGAAGAGGCTGTATTTTCTCCATTGTATATTTTTGGCACCTTTGTCATAAGTGAGGTGGGTATAGTTGTGTGGATTCATATCTAGGTCCTCTATTCTGTTCCACTGGTCTTCATTTCTGTTTTTGTGCCAGTACCATGATGTTTTTATTGCTATGCCTTTGTAATATAGTTTGAAGTCAGGTATTGTGATATCTCCAGCATTGCTCTTTTTGCTCAGTATTGCCTTGGCTATTTATGGTCTCTTTTGTTTCCAAATGAACTTTAGGGTAGATTTTTCAATCTCTGTGATGAAAGTCATTGGGATTTTGATGGGAATTGCATTAAACATGTAGATTGATTTCAGTGGTATAGCCATTTTTATTACCAATCCATGAGCAAGGGAGATACTTCCATCTTTTGTAGTCTTCCTGGATCTCTTTTTTCAGGAGTTTTTAATTCTCCTTGTAGAGGTCATTCACATCCTTTGTTAAATTTCCTACTAGGTATTTGATTTTTTGAGGCTATTGTGCATGAATCAGTTCGTTCATTGTTGTGTATAGAAAAGCTAAAGATTTTTGTAAGTTGATTTTGTATCCTGCCACCTTACTGTAGCTGTTTATGGTGTCTAAGATTTTTTGGGTAGAGTTTTGACAGTTTCTTTACCTATTTGTATTCCTTTTATTTCTTCTTCTTGCCTAATTGCTTTAGCTAGAAATTCCAGTGCTATGTTGAATAAGAGTGGGGATAGTGGGCACCCTTGACTCATTCCCGATTTTAGGGGGAATGGTTTAAGTTTTACACCGTTAAGTGTGATGTTGGCTGTATAGGATTATCATATATAGCCTTTACAATGTTGAGGTACATTTCCTCTATTCCTAGTTTTCTTAGAGCTTTTATTATGAAGTGGTGTTGGATTTTATTGAAGGCTTTTTCTGCATTATTGAGACGATCAAGAGGTTTTTGTCTTTGCTTCTATTGATGTGCTGTATTACATTTATAGATGTGCTTATGTTGAACCACCCCTGCATCCCTGGGATGAAGCCAACTTGGTCATAATGTATGATCTTTCTGATGTGTTGTTGGATTCAGTTTGCCTTTTTTTTATTAAGGATTTTTGCATCGATATTCATTAAGGAAATTAGCCTACAGTTCTCCTGTTTGGAGGTGTCTTTGTCTGGTTATGGGATGAGAGTAATATTGCATTTATAAAATGAGCTAGGCAGTGCTCCTTCCCTTTCTATTTTGTGGAACAGTTTAAGGATAGTTGGTATTAGTTCTTCTTTGTATGTCTGATAGAATTTAGCAGTGAATCCATCAGGTCCTGGACTTTTTCTTTTTTGTGAGACTCTTGATGTTTGCTTCAATTTCTTTTTGTGTTATAGATCAATTCAGGTAATTAATATCCTCTTGGTTCAGTTTTGGGTGGTTGTTAGTTTCTAGAAATATGTCCATTTTTTCAAGATTTTCAATTGTATTAGAGTGTAGGCTCTCAAAGTAGTCTCTGACGATTTCCTGGATTTCTGTGGTGTTTGTTGTTATCTCCCCTTTTGCATTTCTGATTTTACTGATTTTGATTTTTTTCTCTCCTCATTTTAGTCAGGTTTGCCAGGGGTCTGTCAACCTTATTTATTTTTTCAAAGAACCAGCTTTTTGTTTAATTGATTATTTGTATTTTTTTTTTGTTTCTATTTCATTGATTTCAGCCCTTATTTTAATTATTTCTTTCCTTCTGCTTGTTTTGGGATTTTCTTATTCTTGTTTTTCTAGGAGTTTGAATTGTAGTGTTAGGTCATTGATTTGAGATCTTTCTGCATTTTTAATATATGCATTCATGGCTATAAACTTTCCTCTTAAGACTGTCTTTGCTGTGTCCCATAGGTTCTGGTAGGTTGTGTTTTCATTTTTATTAACTTCCAGGAACCTTTTAATTTCTTCTTTTATTTCATCAATGACCCATTCATCACTGAGCACAGTGTTGTTCATCTTCCAACTGTTTGCATGCTTTTTACTGCTGTCTTTGTTGTTGATGTCTAATTTTAATGTATTGTGGTCAGATAGAATGCATGGGATTATTTCTATTTTCTTATATTTTCTGAGGCTTGCTTTGTGCCCTAAGATATGATCAGTTTTTGAGAAGGTTCCATGGGCTGCTGAGAAGAATGTATATTGTGCAGAAGTTGGATGAAATATTCTGTAGACATAAGCTAGGCCCATTTGATCTATGGTGTGATTTAGTTCTAGGATTTCTTTATGAATTTTTTGTTTGGATTACCTATCTATTGGTGATGGGAGGGTATTAAGGTCTCCCACTACCACTGTGCTGGAGTTTATATATATTGTTAGGTCCTTCAGTGTATGTTTGATGAAATTGGGTGCATTGATGTTGGGTACATATAGGTTGATAATTGTTATTTCCTTTTGGTGTTTTTCCCCTTTTATTAGTATGAAGTGTCCTTCTTTATCTCGTTTGATCAATGTAAGTTTGAAGTCTACTTTGTCCAAGATAAGTATTACTACCCCTGCCTGTTTTCGGGGACCATTTGCTTGGTAAATCATTTTCAAGCCTTTCACTTTCAGCTAGTGTTTATTTCTGTCCATGAGGTGGGTCTCCTGTAGGCAGCAGATTGTTGGATCTTCCTTTTTAACCCAGTCTGCCAATTGGTGTCTATTGATGGGGGAATTTAGTCTGTTAACACTCATTGTTAGTATTGATAAGTACGTGATGATCCCTGTCATGTAGTTGTCTTTGTTGATTAAGAGTTTGATTGTGTATAGCTGAATCAGTGTTACTCTCTATTTCTTGCCTTCTTCTTCTCCTGTGTTTTGGTATTGCCTGCTCTTTCATGGTTGTGTTTGCTTTCATTTTCTGTGTGCAGAATTCCTTGGAGAATCTTTTGTAATGGTGGCTTGGTGATCATATTTTGTTTTAATTTCTGCTTTTCAAGGAAGACTTTTATTGTTCCATCTATTTTGAGTGATAGTTTTGTTGGGTAGAGTATCCTAAGGTTGAAGTTATTTTCATTCAGTGCTTGGAAGACCTCACTCCATGCTCTTCTTGCTTTTAAGGTTTCCATTGAGAAATCTGCTGTGATTTTGATGGGTTTACCTTTGCATGTTATTTGTTTTTTCTCTCTTACAGGCTTCAATATTCTTTCTCTAGGCTCTGTACTTGTTGTTTTAATGATAATATGTAGTGGGGTAGTTCTATTTTGGTCAAGTCTGTTAGATGTTCTGGAGGCTTCCTGTACATGGATGGGCATAGTTTTCTCTAGATTTGGGAAATTCTCTGTTATTATTTTGTTGAATATATTATACATTCCTTTTGCTTGCACTTCTTCTCCTTATTCAATGCCCATGATTCTCAGGTTTGGTCTTTTGATGGAGTCGGTGAGTTCTTGAATTTTCTTTTCACAGGTCTTGAGTTGTTTAACTAATAGTTCTTCAGTTTTTCCTTTAATTACCATTTCATCTTCAAGTTCTTAGATTCTGTCTTCTGTTTGTTCTAGTCTGCTTGAATGGCCTTCCTTTTTGTTTTGTATTTCTGTTTCAATCTTTTTTCTGAGGTTTTCCATATTGTGGGTTACTTCCTCTTTAATATTGTCAATTTTTGCCCTTAATTCATTTATTTCTCTGTTTATGGTGATCTCTGTTTCAGTTTGGTGTTTATTTAAGGCTCCTATGATTTCATTTATTTGTTTCTGTGTTTTCTCATATTCTCTGTTTTTGTTTTCTTGGAATTTCTTGAGTGCTTCCTGTATGTTTTGTTGACCACATGTAGTAACAGCTCTATGAAATTCTCATTAACTACTTACAGGATTTCTTCTTTCCAAGTGTTCTTGTGGGCTTCATTGGGTTCCTTGGTATAGTTTATCTTTGTTTTGTTGGAGTCTGGATCTGGGTATCCATTTTCTTCATGTCGCTCTAAATTCTCTACTGCTTTATTTTGGAGGGGACAGAATGGTTTCCATCCCTTTTTCTTCTTCCCGTATTTCCACTAGGTACCATTTCTATCCCTGGATTATGTGTAATTTAGTACTAGCTGGGTTACAATATTAATACTAACAAAACTAAGAGAGAAGGATAAAAAAGAGAAAGAGAAGGAAAAATAAAAGAAAGAGAGAAGAGAGGTAAAAGAATGGGTGAGGTAGTGGCTGATCAAATAGCAATCCAGACAGCCAAACCCTTAAAGAAAGGAAAAAAAAAAAATCACCAGTTCTGAAACAGTAGAATTGCAGTCTTAGCTGTGCTGATGTTACTCCTTTAGCATTCAGTCCTGTCTGTGTGTGTCTCTTAGGCAGGTTTGGAGCCCTCCAGTGGCATCCTGAGCAGGAGCCTGGTGGAGTGGTTATCTGGCATGCCTATAGAGCTGGGGCCCAGCTCGGCCTGAGGGGTGGGGATCCTGTCATGGCGGGGGATGCAGCTGTCTCTCACTGAGCTTGTGCCAGGCCCAAGGGGTGAGGTTCCTGGTAGGGCAGGGATCCTGGTGGAGTGTGGCTCCAGTTGCCCCATGCAGAGCTAGGGCCCAGCAGGGCCTGAGGGGCATTGGTCCTCTTGGGCGGGGATCCCGGCAGGGTGAGGATCTGGCACGGGGCTGGAACCCAGTGCAGCCTGAGGGGCAGAGAGCCCAGGGGAGCAGAGCAATGGCTCTGCAGGCCTATAGGGCAGGGACTTGGCAAACTGGCTGTTCTTTTATTAGATTGTAGTGTGGCAAAGCCTTCCATGATCTAGGGGTTTAGAGTATCATACTTTCGGCTCTCTCTGCTGCTTTACCTCAACCAGGTGTGTCTCCAGTGTCTCAGCAAAGTCCTTGGTTTACAGAGCTCAGGTGGTCTGTGCCTCTGTCCCAGTTGTCATTTTGGATCTCCAGTTAAATTTGGTTTGTGAGTACTTTATTGAAAATTTCTGCTTTTACATTAATCAAAGAAATCGGTCTATAATTTTCTTTCTTTCTTTCTTTCTTTCTTTCTTTGTTATGTACTTGTTTTATTTTAGTATCAAGGTAATACTGTATTCATGGAAAGAGGTTGTCAATGTCCCTTCCCTTTTTATTTCATACAATAATTTGAGGAGAGCTGGTGTTGGTTCTCCTTTAAAGGTGGTAGAATTTGGCAGTGAATTTATCAGGTTCTCAGCTCTTCTTTTTGGGAGACTTTATTACTTATTCAAATGCACTGTGTACTATAGATCTATTTAAATGGCTTATATACTCTTGGTTCCACTTTGGTAAGTAAGTGGAACTACAAATTTTCCCATTTCTTCTAGATTTACCACATTATTGTAATATAATTCAAAATATTCTCTAATGATCCTCTGGATTTTTGGTATTAGTTGTGATATCACCTCTTAAATCTTTAATTTTATTGATTTGGGTATTCTCTCTCCTTTTTACAACTTTTTGGTGTGTCTGGGGTTTGAACTCAGGGTTTCATGCTTGCACAGTTGGTGCACTGCTACTTGAGCAACACTTGCAGTCCTTTTTTCTCTGGTTATTTTTGAGATAGGGGTCTCATGACCTATTTGACCAGGCTGGCCTCAAACTGCAATCTTACTGATCTCAGCCTCCCAAGTAGTCCATATTACAGGCAAGAACTGCTTGTGCCTGATGTCTTCATCCTTATTTTGATTAGCATGTCTAAAGGTTTATCAACAAAAACAACAACTTTTTTGTTTCTTTGATTCTTTGTATTTTTTTTTTTTAGTTTCCGGTTCATTAATTTCTGCCCTAATATTTATCATTTTCCCACCTGATTCAGATTTTAGTTGTTTCTGTTTTTCTTAAAACTTGAGGTCCTTTATTAGGTTATTTGCTTTAATTTTTTTTAATGTAAGCACTTTTATCTATAAACTTTCATCCTAGCACTTGCCTGTGTTATGCTTCAAAGGTCCTGTTAGGTTGTTTTCATTTTCATTAGATTCTTGGAATGCTTGTTTGTCCCCCACCTCCTTATTTCTTCAGTGGCTTACTGATTCTTTCTTATTATATTGAACTTTTTCTATAGTTCCTTTTGCTATTGGTTTCAAGCTTTATTATTTTCTCTTCTGATATAATAATACAGAGGTTATTTTGATTTTCTTATATTTGTTAAAACTTGCTTTATATCCTAAAATATTTATTTGGGAGAAACTTTCTGAGAAGAATGTATAGTGTACAGTCACTAGATGAAATATTCTGTAGATATCTGTTAAGTCCATTTGGTCTATCATGTCAATTAATTATGAAGTTTCTTTGTTTTCTCTGGTTGACTTATCTATTGGTGAGAGTGGGATATTGAAAATTCCCACTATTATTTTGTGGGGTATATCAGTGCTTGTACATCTAGAAGAATTTGTTTAATGAAATTTATTGAGCCTAAATTTGATGCATGTATATTAATAACTGTAATCTTCTCTTGATGGATCATTACCTTTATGAATATGTTGTAACTAATTTTAAAGTCTGTTTTATCAGATATGTTTATAACTACTCCTGTGTTTTTGAGGGTCCACTTGCTTAGAAATTCTTTCTCCATCTTTTCCCCCAATCTTATGTTGGTCTTTGTCAGTTAGATTGTTTTTTGTAGGCAACAAATAATCAGGTCTTTATTTAATCCAATTTTCTACTCTGTGTCTTTTGATAAGACAATTGAAACCATTAATATTCAGTGTTAATATTGAAATGTATTTAGTAATTTCTGTCATATTTGTTTTTCCCATCCTCCTTTATAATCTGCTCATCAAGTTGGGGGCTTTTCCCTTATATTTTCCTGGCTTTATTTGTCTTCATTTTCAATGTGCAGGATATCTCTTAATTATCTTCTGCAGTGTTGGTTTAGTAGTCATGAATTCCTTTAGTTTTTGTTTATTGTGGAAAGTTTTTATTTCTTCTTCAATTATGAAGGGTATCTTTATACTAATCAAGGTTTATAGATTCATTTTTTCCCATGCTTTCCATGCATTTAGAGTCTGCGTTGAGAAACCATCTTTTTATTCTGATGGGTTTTCCTTTATATGTGACTTGTTTCTTCTTTTGTATGGTTTTAATATTCTTTCCTTTTTTCTTTATATTTGGTGTCTTAATTATGTGTCTGGGGTGAGGATTCTTTTCTGATCTTGCTTCTCTCATGTTCTGAAAGCTTCCTGCACTGAGATGACCCTGTCTGTCTCCAAACTAGGGAAGTTTTCTATTATTATTCTTTTGAATTGTTATCTGTGTCTTTTACACTCATTATTCATGGTTTGGCCTTTTGATAGTGGCCCAGAGGTCTTTCATGCTCTGTTTAGAACGTCTTAGTTTCTTTCCATTATCTTTGACTAATTGACCTAGTGCCTTTACTTTCTCTTCAATCCCTGACCTTCTGTTTTGAATGTGTCTTTATTAGCTCACTTGTATATCTTCATTCTTTAGGGTCAGTTTCTGTGCATTCATTTTGTTCCTTTATTTGGGCCATGCTTACTTGTTTCTTGGTATATTTGGCAATTTGTTTTGTTATCTGTACATTTGAAAAATAAAATTAATTACTTCTCCCAGCTTTTAGGGAATGGCTTCATCCAGGGAAAGATTTTACCCAGTTACACCAAATAGAAAACTTAAAGGCTTATGAAATGATTTCTGGGGCTATAGATTGGCATGAATGTAAAGATTCCAAATTAGAGGAAAAGTTTTGCTTTCTTTTTCAGTAGTTCATAGTCTTACTCCCTCTTGTGTCTATCTGATGCACCACGGATCCTCTGGCATAAGAACATAACAATAGTTTTCTATTGTTACTCTTTTTGTTATTGTTGTTCTCAGTGTTGCACAGGGAAGTAGGTTATGCTGTGTCTGGTCAACACTCTGAGACAGGCAAGACAGAAGCCAGTTCCACAAACAGCCTACTAGAAGTCTAAATCTTAAATGTGTATTTCAGTGTTTTATTTCCCTCTCTAAGGAGAATCGTGGTCTGGTTATATTCCCAATTATGCTATGTTAAATTTTGACTGGGGAGGAGTTGTTGCAAGTGAGTACATGATATTTCAAGCCTTTGCTTTTGTTCCCTGTGACCTTTAGTTACCTAGAATATTTGGGATATGGTTGGTTTTTCATGAGAGGCAATACAGAAACAGAAAACATTCTCTAATGTAACCCTATGCAATACTGGAACATTGGAGGCATGTGCCACTTTCCTCCATCCCTTCTGGGGAGGAATCCTTAAGTTATATCCTCTTTTCATCACAGAAGGCTATATTGACCATATGAAGCTATCTTCACTTGTCATTATTCTTAACAGCCCCAGAAAGGGGAATGCCCTTTCCATTCATGCTCTGAATGAGGAAGGAACATTAGACACACATCTATAATTTTACTTTCTCTTTGAGGGAGAAGTCATGAGCTATGCATTCTCCATCTTTGCTGATACAAGATGCTGCACAGGAACTAATTTTGTAAAGTACAATTGTTCATCTTACTCACTTTAATTCACTTCTGTGCCTTTAAGGCACTGCTTGTGTTTGTATGAGTTACTGCTACTTCAGATTCAGGAATTTTCATAAAGGTATTTTAAGCCATGTATCTATTAAATTGGTGATTCTTTGGGGGAATAAAAGCTTCAGCTTCTTATTCTATGACCTTGCTAACATCATCCCGAATAATATAATATAAAGTTTTCTATTATGGTCCTACTATTTATATCTTATAACTATTGTTTTAAAAATATTTAATTATTACATTAATAATTAAAATTTTAAAATTCTGGTGCCCAACACAAATAATATTATATGGCAGATATTCCATGTTGGTTGACTGACTGAACTTATGAATGAAGAAAGACTTCTAAGAATCTTACTTAATTGTTCTTTTATCTTGATTAAGGCATTTCACATATATGACCATCATATTCTTCATTATTGTAGCTCATTTTTATTCATTTTCAGATGTTTTATAAAATTGAAATATAAGAAATACCAATGATTTTCAGCAGTAGTATTTGCTAATATTATGACTACTACTATCATTTTCATTATTATCATCATAATTTCATCATCACCATCATTATCATTCTCTGTTGAGCAAATGTTTCTATCTATTCAAGTACACCTATTTGGTGATTTTCAGGTTTATCTGATTGATGCAGGTAATTTTTTTATTTTCTAAGCTTCAATCACCTATGTAGAAAATTCTTGCTTGAATTTCTAAAAAATATATAAATTTATTGTCATATGGTAATGGCCTTATATCTTCACAGAAAATATACATGGCTTTAATGCAAATATTATATGCAGAATATTTCACAAATAGTAAGTAATTACCAGGGAAATATGCATTTCTATAATTTTATACTGCTCAGAATACTTTCAAACAAATTTACACAATTTAATCATCTTAAATACTCTAGGACAGAAAAATATATGTGCTATTATTATAAGGTAAGTAATGAGGGAATTTAAAAAGTTAGGTAATTTATCCAAGGTCAAATTAATCAATAATAAAATTATAACAACTCAGATCAACAATCCACTAATTGAGTATTTAATTTATGATATAAATAATTGCATGTAATTTCAAGTATACCACCAATTTTGTTATCATTTATAACACTAATGTTTCTTCTTTAAAAAAATAACGGGAAAGACAGAATATAGAGAAAATGAAATTCATTTGGCATCGGTCAACTTACCCACCAGCTGTTCTTACTTTTAATTTATAAACTGGTGTTAACTGGATCACCAAAAAATGAGGCTTTAATGACAGAACAGAATTGCTAATTGTTTTCCTTAGCCAATTTGTATTCCTTAGCCAATGAACTAATTATTGAAGGGAATTTAGTTATATTTTTCCCAGTTTACTTTTAGACAATAATGAAAAAAGCAGGAGGAAACATGATAGTGTCTGGGGATAATTATTGCACCTATTTTTGTGCAGCTTGAAAGACACACAAAAAAAGCAAAGTGGTGGGAAATGGGTGTTACTCTCCACCAACAGAGCATTGCTTGACTCTAATGGCCAAAGAATGAAGTCATTCATGTGGAATCATTGTCTCCAGCAAGATCATTAAAGAAAATAACTGCTTCCAGACCAGATGGAAATGTTAGAGAATTAAATCTAAATTAGGGAACCCATTGGCCACATGTGAATGCCCAGCTATATGCATAAGCCTAATCTGAATAACTGTTTTGACAATTTCTTTTGTAGTGAAATCTATAACATACAAGGTAGATGGACGGTCTTCATAAGACACTTCAAGTTTGAGTGTAAGGATGGATACTTGAGTTGGTGTATTAGACTTACCAACTTAACCAGCAATCTTCCTTCACCTAAAGAATATAACTATATTTATTGAGAGAGTTTTATGTTTCAGGAAGTTTTATATTATACACTCATAGCAACAATCTTAGAGGCAGAGATGGGGATGTGCTGAGTCCCATTACTAATAATTACAGTGCATACAATTATTTGTTGCAAACTTATTAAGCAGTGTCCATCATTTTTAATACTCAAACAACCATAAGGAATAAATGCTATTATATTTATCCTGACAGTTAAGGGATCTGTAGCCAATGGCATTAAATAACTTGCCCAATGTTATACTTGACAAGGATCCAGAATTTGGACCTAGGCAATCTAGTACCAAAGGTTCTACTTTAAAAGATGGTACTGTACTGAGAGGAATAGAAAATCAGAGGCTGTCTTAGTAGAGAATCTATAATTATTTGTATAAATAAATTAAATAAATGAGTTGTGTTTAACAGGGAAAGAAGAAAGGAAGGAAGAAAGGAAGGGAGGAAAGAAGGAAGGAAGGGAGGGAGGCAGGAAGGAAGGAAGGAAGGAAGGAAGGAAGGAAGGAAGGAAGGAAGGAAGGAAAGAACTCACAACTAATATTATTGTGCTCAAAAAGTTCCAGATTGGTCATCCTTTCATAATGGATCCTATAATCTGTAATATGCCCCTATCTTCTAAAACAATTAAAGCTCTTTCTTTCTGTTGTTATTTTACTATGGAAGTTGCCTAATAAGCCTAATAAATTGTGGACCAGAATTACTTATCAAACTCTTGCCCAGCAGCAAACTGGGCCAGGAGCTATGAAACCTGGGATGTAGTTTGTTCTGCATAACATGAATCAGCTATATTTTTGTGGATTCACCAAGAAATAGATTCTGTGATGGGAATACACATGCAATGAGTGTATTAAGACAAAGGATTATCTGATCAGAAATATGAGGGAGCTGAAGACTGAGAGAACCACCAGAATGAGATACAAATCAGAGCTTTGCTGAATGACAGCAGAAATTTGACTGAAAATATTTTGCTATGCAGGGGAGGGTAGGTTCAGCAAACCCTGTGGGAAGTTCTTGAACCAAAGTGGGTCATCAGATGGGGTACATGCTTTACAGAAACAGATCTGCCTTCCTTCCTAGCTCTGCTGTGCTCAGGCATTGACCAGGAAAGCCCATGGGAAGCATATTCTCAGTTTAGTCACAGAGATTCCAAACATTGTTGCTGAAGCAGTAGTCCTGTTACGCTCAATTCTTCCTAGCATAGGAAGTCTTCTGGGCACCTTGTAGCTACTTACTACCTTAGCAACATTTGACTTCTGAATATCATGTTTCTAGTATTACACAGGTTGACTCACACTGCCCTTCCTCTTTACAGGTATATTTGACAGTCAGAAGGACAAAACTACTTTGAAAATGTCAAAACTCTGCACCAATTTAATGTGATTGTTGTTATTATTTCTATTTGGTTTGTCACAAAAATCTCAGTTGCTGTAAGGAACAAGGGAAAAAGCAGTCTCCACAGAATTTGGCCATTTTCTTTCAGAAAAACTAATTATTGAACTTATCTCTGACTCCTACCCATAAATCTCTTTAAAGGCAGTTTGTCCTAGAATGCAGGTCATGAGAAAGAAAATAGTGCATCATAGAGCAAGAATCACAGAGTAGGAATAATTATGCTTAGGAAGTTCTTGCGGGTCAATACAGTTAGATCTCCATAATGGTCTTATTAGTGTATTTTAAAGATTTTTAAAAATTTAGTTAAGAATATTTCTTCACCTCTCACAGAAGTACTTTTTTGTTTGCTCTTTTTTGTTATTGAAGTTTGATTCATGTGGAAATACTTTTGTCTTAGAGTTTCTGTAAAAAAATGAGAGAAAGCACAGGCCGTGTTGCTCAGGACAAGTAGACCTTGGATAAATTATTAAACTAGCTAAACTTCTGTTTTCTCATATATAAAATGTAAGTAATAATATGCACATTCTGTAATTGATATACTCAATAGCCACATATAAAATGATCCACAGAGTCCCTGGCAAAAAAATACAATAAATTGTATTCATGATAATTCAACCAAGAAATGTCAGTTTGTGCCTATTATGTATTAGTTGCTGTGCAAGTTGCTAAGTATACTATGGTAAATAGGAGGAGAGACTGTCTGTTACAAAGTAATAAGTAATACAGATAAAGAAGCAATTCTTACAGAATTTGACAGTGTAAGAACAGGATTTCATTGGAATATACACAGGGGCTGATTCAGAAATTGAAAATCAGGAAAGATTCATTGATTAAAGATTTTCAAGGGAAGACCTAAGCATAAGTAGAATTTAATCAGCCAAAGGGGGAAGGTAAGAACAGAGGTGAGTTCTCAACAAGGAAAAAAAGTGTGCAAAAGTAAAGGTCTAGAGCCAAAAGGGAGCACTGCCTGTTCTGGAAATGGGAAAAAGTCATGGTGGACGCTACAGGTGGGGTAAGTGGTGAGAAAGTCAATGATGTCAAGAGCTTTGCAATCACTGTTAGGGATTTGTATCACAATCCATTTCAACTCCTGAACCAAACCAGACATTAAGTAGTTCTAAAAGAAAGGGTGTTGCTTTGCTATGTCTCCTTTTTCCCCAAAGTTCCTACTGCATTTCTACAGAGACCTTTGGAAATAAAAGTGTGTGTCACATAGAAGCATTTCAGAGTTCTCTCAGAGCAAGAATATTATATATGAAATTCTCCAAAGTGGCATAATTGTCATAAGATCTTTAAAATTAGAAGAAAAATTTAGTATCAGTATTTACTTACAACAAACAGAATAGATTATATACCTTAGAGTCCTAGTTTTCTCATGGGATGTCAATTTCATTTCTTCATTAAATTAAGAGGGCCTATGAAAAAAGTCCACGGTGCCATTTATTTGAACCAACTGAAACCTACGTGATCAATGATTGAGGCACATGGAAACATACACCTGTTCTCTTTCCAAAGCAATTGTTTGAAGTGCTCCAAAATGATCCGAACCTATTACTTAGATCAAAGAAAAATTAGGGGCAATTTTCAACTCAAATTTGTGGTCATTTGACTGGAAACTATATACTCTCAAATCCCCTTGGAGCATGTTTGAGCTTTGAAAAGACATGAATAATCAAGCAAGATGGAAATTGTAGAGTCCAAAGATAGTTATTGACAGAGCTTATTGCACTTTTCCCATGCAAGAGAGATGAAAAGGCTTTCTCTTTCTTTAAACACTCAGTCCACTCCAATAGGACTGCTGGTTGGTTAATCCCCACTAACAGAGAATAATTGGCTCACCAGAAACACATAGACAGGGGATAACAGTAAGGTCTGTATTGCTAGCTACATGAATGGTTGATATATCTGGCTTTTGCTGCCCATTTTTAAATTTTGCCAGTCATTAGTTTATACTAATTGGTTCCTACATCCCATCTTTCTCAATCCACATCTGTTCTAAAGAAGAAACTGTGCAGAGGACTAAGAATGGTTCCATATAATATTAAATGCCAAATGAGTATTTTAAAGACCAGTCAATTGCCTATAATGTTGAGTCTTATTTTGTCAAGCATGTTTTCAATCAGCTAAATAGAATCAGAGCTGACCACAGTGGCAGTGACAGGTATAACAATACAAGCATGGCACAGCAATGAAATGATGGTTCCAAATGGAAGGAGAAACAAAGGCAGTCCAATATGGCACCACTACACATAGTGAAAAAGTTTCACACTCCACCAAAAATAATCCCTGGTATGGATTGAATATGGTAGGACTATGCTTGGGAGGCTGACAGACAGGAGTGGTCATTTATTTCTCTTATTTTCTGGGTCTAGATGTAAATTTACCACATTAAATTATATTATTCATTATATCAATCCACATGAATCATTACCTAGTGGTTTCAAAGAGAGTATGATGATAGGCTGGGAGCAGCATAGTGCCAGCTATTCAGGAGGTACAGATCAAGAGGCCAGTTCGAGACCAGCCCAGGGCAGTAGTTAGCAAGACTCCATTACAACCAAAATAAATTGTGTGTGGTGGCTGGACCTGTTATTCCAGCTACATGAGAGGCATAAGTAGAAAAATAGTGGTCTAGGCTGACACAGGCACAAACATGAATCCTACTCAAAAAATAATTACATCCAAAAGAGCTGGAGATGTGGCTCAAGTAGTAGAATGACTGCTTAGCAAGCACAGGCTCTGAATTCTAACCCTAGTGCCATCAAAAAGACCTACAAAAGAGAATAATAATATGGACAAAAGATTATATAAAGTAGTACTTCTATAGTAATGTGATCAAACTAAATGCTTAAAGATCTAAAACCTTTTAATATGAATTTACATTAAAAATGTATGGTTTATTTCTTATTGCATGGGGACATTTCCTTAAATTATAATGCTAATTAAGCCTGCAACACAGTTATTCTATGCTATAAATATATTATTAGTTTAATTGATTTGATTACTCTTCATACTAGGTTCCATTTAACTTCCATGCCAAACTATTGCCATGGAATATTGAAAACAATAAGGCAGAAATGTTCAAGACATATAAGATATGTTGGGAACTAATTTTCCATAAGGGTTACCAATAAGTTAAACTTTTGTGGATTTTTTGCAACATCACCAATAGAGTGTATTGTCATTGCCCTTTTTAGTGAGAATGACTGAAAAAACACCCTATATCCAATTATCTGAATTGACTCATGCTGGCAACCATTTATTGACTGCTTAACTCATGATTATCAATTTTCTGAAACTATAAAAAATATAAATGTAGAATAGAATTCTAAGAGAATTCTTCTTCTAGATGTTTAAATTTAAATTTAAAAATGTCAGCTAATTAGGTATTGGTAGAAAACAAACAGAACAAAATGGTATCTGCTTTAGAGCTCTAGTGAAGGTGGTTTTGTAGAATTCAGTAGGCCTGGCTAACTTCAGAGAGGATGACTGTAGAGGTAGAACAGAATGTGGATAGCCATATGTAAGAAAGAAAGGCCCTGGAGACAGTGGCAGAGTGTGGTCATAAGCAAGGATCCAAGAAACAGTGATATGTACAAATAGCATAAGTGGACAATATTGCACACACAAATTTCCATTTTGGAAAGTGTTAAGTGAGTCTTAACTCATTAAGTCAGTCACTTCTTGCCTACTTTATTTTTTATATTTTTATTAGTATGTATTAATTGTACAAAGGGGTTTCATGGTGATATTTCCATATATGCATATAATGTGCTCTGTTCCACCATTTGAGGTTTTGTTTAGAGGAAGGGTGTCACATCATCTAGCACACATGAGGTTTCAGCTCCTGGAGATTAGGGTCTATTCAAATACTTTCCTTTTTTCTTTCCCATAACCCCAAACATATTATGGTCACATAATAGTCATTTAACAGAAATTAATTCAGCAAAATTGAAGTAATCTGCTTAATTATGGGTTGTCTACAAAGTCAAGTGTGTAATATTTTATTGAGTTAAATAGTTCATTTGTCTCAAAAGATCTGCTTACATTTGGAAGTACAGAAGTCTCTGGTAGATATTGAGTGTTGGTGGTTTTATACTTTATTGCAAGCATTTAACTATATTTCAGCAAGGTAAACATAAAACAAGGTTAAAAGGAATAGTCTTTCAGATAGCTGTGCAGCTACTGCTTGACAGCATAAATTGAATCTATCCCTTATCTTATAAAGAAAGAAGACACCAAGAATGAATGAAGAAAATTGGGATTCTAAAATGATAAAATATTCAATAACTCTACTGGAATGAAAATCTTGATTTTCATAACTTTATTTCTAACAAAATTTATGTTACATGAAAAAACACTGCACAGAAACCACTTCAGTATCCTATTGTATTTTGAAGCATATTAATAATAAGAAAAACAATGGCAACACAAAAATCAGTCGTTACTTGGGTTTCATCAATTTGTCCGCTTCCTTCTGTCTTTTGCATGTTACCTTGCTAACCTTCATAATAACTCTGTAGATCATAAAAGGGAGGCTCAGCAAGGTCAACAAATGGTACACATTTTCAGCAAACATGCAGCAGTGGCAAGATCTATCTGATTCCAAAACTTATGTACATTCCCTATGTCAGTATGTCCTGAACTTAATTATCCCAAGGATTTTTTTCTCTATATAAATATCACCCAAACTATTTTGTATGATCATAAATAGAATAGAATTTACCATTTAAGCTCTTTTAAGTGTTTTAAGTGTCCAATGCAATGGCATTGTTTACATTCGTATTATTGTGCAACCATCACCACTATTCATTCTAGATCTTTCTCATTCCAAACTCAAACTATATGCATTAACACAAACTCCCCATTTCATCTCCCCTTTACCCACTTTCAGTTGATGTTTGATTTTCTGTCACTACAAGTTGACTATTCTAGGTACCTCATAGAAGCAGAATCATACACTATGATTTGTACTTTTGTGTCTGGCTTATTTTAATTAGAATAATATTTTCAAGGTTTATCCTTACTATAAGATATATTAAAATTTCATTTCTTTCAAAGAACAAATACTATGTTACTTATGTATTTATCATATTCTTTCATCCATTTGTCTGTCAATGGACATTTGTGAAAATAATGCTACTATGAATATGCTTGTACAAATATTCAAGTACCTGATTTTAAGTTTTGGGGTACATGCCCAGAAATTAAATTGCTAGGACATATAATTAACAGAAATATTAGATTATATGGTTAATATGTAAATCACCACATATTTAATTTCATCAATTACTTTTAAATCACCCTTTATTTTTATAGATATAATAAGGTAGACTTGATTAAACTACAATTAACAACAATTACAAAATAAAACTTTATATCCTACTCACTGTAGATACCCTATAGTGTTCTGTGGGAGAAAGAGAATTCTTCACACAGTCAGCCACAGATCTAGGCTGGCACAGGCTCCCTTATTCTTAGCAATGTAAGGAACAGAAGAACTTTTCCACTGCAGTGGAAGAAAAAGAGTCATCTGGGAGAGTCTCACAGGGACAAATTCATATTTTAAGTTAAAAATGACTTGTATAATATCTATTCTCTGCTCATTGGTAAGAAATAGTCTCATGGTTTTAACAAATTTCAAAGAATAGTGGGGTACAGTGAACAGAATAAACACCTCATATATCTAGCAGAGGAGAAAGGCATATGTAGTATGCACTACTTAAAGGGGAAACCAACATCACTTTACAGATTATAACCAAAAATATGTATGTAACTATTAAAACTATTTTGCTACCTACCAAAGTATACATTCTGCCTTAGTAAAATATTATAATATGCTTGAGAAATAAAGTTTACCCAGTAAGAATAGTCTTGTATTGGTTACCTCCAAATGAAGCAAAAGTATTTAACAAGTAATAAAAATGAAGACAAGGTGGATGAAAAAGCAGTGTTGTTCAGGAAAAGAAAGTGGCTTGTTTTTTTATTGACACAAATGCTTATTGTCTGTTAAGTACTGTTTTAAGCACTGAGATTGCAATTGTAAACATGACAAAAATGTGTTATATCTTCAATGAACTTAACTACATAGCAAGAAGCACAGACATTTAGATAAAAAAAATACAAGATTGCAATGATTATGACAAAAGGAAATTTTGAAGCATACAACCAGATGTATGCTTCAAAAAGCATACAACAGACTAAATGTAGCATGGTCCAAGAAAGAATTTTATGCATGTGTATAATTTAAATAATAAAATGTATGGGAATCAAGAAGTTGGGGAGAATATTATATTAGGCACAAGAAGTATATCAAAATTCTTCAGAATGAGACATGATGAGGAAAAATTTTAAATATTACATAATTCTGGAGTATACAGAATAAGAAAGAATAGATCATAAGAGAAAGATGACATTCTACAGGACATGCTTCAGAGCAGCGAGAAGAAAGAACTCATCTCAGGCCAGGTAGGTTTCTTGTATCCATTTTATAGGTAATTAAATGAGTCCAAGAGATCCTACATCATAGGTTTAAAACTTGTACTTGTCAGAACCTGCATTTAAACCTAGGATTCCATTGGCAGTGTAATTTAAAACCCCATGCTTGCTATCTAAATTGAATACCATAGCAAAGTTTGTTTATTTAGAGAACGACTGTAGGAACATAGAAGATAATTTATATAAATTCATAATTGTGAAAGGTTGGGAGAAGAAAAATTCAGAAGACTGCATACAACCAAGCCTCAAGTAAAATATAACTAAACTATTATCGTAATTTAAAATTATTTAACATTGATGGTTTAAAAAATCATAAATTAAAAATAATAGGATATTTTTTCCTTTCCAATTGTCAGACTGTGTGTTGGTGGTGTTTTTGCTTTTGAGACAACTTTAAACACTGACATTTTAAACATGGGAGTGAATATAAGTTGGCACTGCCTTTCTGGGTTGCTGTTAATTCAACAACCATACAACTAATGTCATTCTCACTTTTCACCAAAAAATTATGCTCCCAGGAATTCAGGCATATTCACAAGAATTTAAATTATATGTATATAAATCTATATTTAATCTATATTCCAACATTGATTATAGTGACAAAATAACTAGGTGATTCTTTGTTTAAAAATTTATGAAATTCCATGGAGCCATCACAACACACATGCAAAAAACATTATTAATTATAAAGATAAACTGTTTTAAAATAATTGTACTCAAAATAGTTTCACCTTTAAGAAGGTGAAAAACCTCTCTAATGAAAACTATAAAACACTGAAGAAAGAAAGTGAGGAAGACATTTGAAGGTGAAAAGTCTTCCCATGTTCATGGATTAGAAGAATTAATATGATGAAAATAAGTATTTTATTGAGTGTGATCTACAGACCCCATGCGATCTCCATCAAAACCTCAATGAACTTTTTCACAGAAATAGAAAAATCAGCCTTAAAATTTATATGGAATCACAGAAGCCACACATAGTCAAAGCAATCCTGAGCAAAAGGAATAATGTTGGAGATATCAACAACAGCTGATAGAATTCTACTCAGCCATGAAGAAGAATGAAATCTTACATTTGCAAGGAAATGGAGAACATCATTCTGAGTGAGGTTAGTAAGGCTCAGAAGATCAAAAATCGTATGTTCTCCCTCATTTGTGGACTTTAGATCTAGGGAAAATACAGCAATGTGATTGGACTTGGGTCACATGACAAGGGGAGAGCACACACGGGAGGTATGGGGATAGGTAAGAAACCCAAAACATGATAGTATTTGAGGTCCTCAATGCAGAGGAACCAATACAAAAACTTTATAGCAACAGCGGTCAATATGGGAAGGGGATCAGGAACTAGTGAAAAGGTCAGGTAGTGATGAATCAACTTAGAATGTAACACATTTGTGCATGGAAGCAATGCTAGGAATCTCCCTTGTATAGCTATCCTTTTCTCAACCAGCAAAAACACTTTTTCTTATTATGCTTATGTCTTCTCTTCAACAAAATTAGAGATAAGAGCAGAACAGGTTCTGCCTGGAAGTGAGGGGGGATGAGGGGAAGAGGGAAGGGGCGGGGAGTAAGGGGGAGAAATGGCCCAAACAATGTATACATATATGAATAAACTAATACAAAAAAACAAACAATATCTGACATTAAGCTATATATATTACAGAGCCATAGTAACAAAAATACATTGGACTGCCCAAAAACAAGTAAGAAGAAGGCCCTCTCTGAAATGGGATATAACAGAAGACCCGACAATAAGCCCACACAGCTAGAGCCATGTGATTTTGGACAAAGGAACCAAAAACGTACACTAGAGAAAAAATAACCTCTTCCACAAAGATCCTAGGAAATCTGGATATTCACATGATCAGATTCCTATTTCTCACTCTGTACAAAAATAATTTCACAATGGATAAAAGAACTTAATGTAAGAATTGAAACTTTAAACCCACTAGAGGAAAACATAGGCAAAGCAATTCAAGATATAGACTAATACAATAACTTTCTGAATAGGACTTCAAGCTCAAGAAATAAGAGCAAGAATTAACAAGTGAGATTGAATCAAAATAAAAAGCTTCTGTACATCAAAAGAAACAATTATCAGAATGAAGAGACAACCTACAGAATGAGAGAAAACCATTGCAAGTTATTCATCTGACAAGGGATTAATATTCAGAATACCTAAAGAGCTGAAAATTTAAGCACGAAAAGAACAAATAATCTAATTAGTGAATGGGCAAATGAATGAATGGAAAGTTCTGAAAAAATACAAATGATTAATGAACACATGAAAAAATTGTTCAAAATCTTTACCCACAAAGGAAATACAAATTAAAATATTGAGATTGCACCTCACCTCAGTGAGAATGGCTACCATCAAGAAAACAAACAAAAAGGATGGCAAGGATATAGAGAAGGAATTCTTAAAAACTGTTGGCAGGAATATAAAGTAGCATAGCTACTATGGAAATCAGTATGGAGGTTCCTCAAAAAACTAAAAATAGACCTACCATATGGTCTCTCTATATTACACCCAGGTGCAATACACTAAGGAACCAAAGTTAGTGTACATTAGAGATACCTGCACACCCAAGTTTATTATAGTACTATTCACAATATCAAAATTATGCAATCACTCTCAGCACCCATCAACACATGAATGGATAAAAAGTAATTATGTATATATATATATATATATATATATATGTTCATATATAACAATGAAATTATGTCATTTGCAGGAAAAAGGATGTAACTGGAGTTAAGAAAAATAAGGCAGACTGAGAAAGACAAATGCTCCATAATTTCTCTCATATACAGGATTTAGATTTTTTAAAAAATTGTCATGAACATACATAGGGGACTATTTTGGGATGAAGTAGTAGGTGGTAGGAGAGTAAAAAGTGGAGAGAAAATGATTGAAATACATTTGCATATAGGTGAAAAGGTCATAATAAAATCAATATACAAATTTTAAGAGATTTTTAAAATTTGAATTGAACCTTGAAAAATTTCTTATATTTTAGACCCTTTAATTTAACTTCTTTTTTTGTTATTGTTGTCCTGAGGGCACATTGTGACATTTACAAAAGTTCTTACAATATCTCACATTTGAATTCACTACCCCCATCATTCTCCTTTATCTGCCCAACCCCATTCCTGGAATAGTTTCAACAGGTCTCATTTTTTCCATTTTCAAACATGAGTACGTAACATTTCCACTATATTCACCCTCCTATTTCCTTTTCCTACATCCTCCCCTCTCCCACTGGTGCTAACGCCCAGACAGGACCTGTTTTACCTTCATATTCTCTGTTTGAAAAAAAGACTTTTTATTATTGTGCTGAGGGTACATTGTGACATTTACAAAAGTTCTTACAATATATTATAGTTGAATTCACCCCCTCCATTGTTCTCCTTTACACCCCACTCCCCCCATTACTGGAATAGTTTTAACAGGTCTCATTTTTCCATTTACATTTTTTTTAAATGAGAGCTGGGAAGAGGGAGAAAGGGAAGAATAATAGACAGAATGAATATTATCAAACTACATTATATAAATGTATGGAAATACACAATGAAATTCCAAAGTTTGCATAATTAACATACACTAATAAAAATTATTATCTTGCAAAATGCTCTGACATTACCTGAGTCTGCCAGGTTGTTTTTTCTGCTAATTGGGACTTCGACAAGCATCTGATGTGTTGGGGAGGAGACCCTGTGAAACTGGAGCTCTGGCACATATTCACATGCCAAAGTGGAGGAAGGGTCTGTAGACAAGAGAAAGGAGCACATAATCAGACCAAAGCAGAAACAAACAGTGGAAAAAACCCAAGTCCCTGTTTTCTAGTTTCTCATTGCAGTCTCTCTTAGTCTTTTCCTATGAAATATCTATTCCTCTTTTGGGTTAAATAATTTTGGGTGAGTACTATTTGAGTGTACTCAAATTATCCCAAGCTAAGTTTATACATAAATAACCTATACCTGAATTATGTTTCCCTGAAATTTGTCTTCAGAATTAGAGAAAGTTTGAACTTAAGAGTTCACAATACTTTTTAAGGAAATGCCTATTTAAATTTGCCTTTAGGTAAAGACTTCTCATGACAACATTACTAATTTTAATCCTTTTCTATTTGCTTGCCTTCAACAAACAAGCATGATCTTCTATGAGAGCTTCTTATATTTTAATTTTTATTCTCCTTCTTCTTTGTATCAGTCCTTCAACAAATGAGCATGATTGTGGACTTGCCTATAAGGCTCAATTTTCCTTAAATACCATTGGCTAATTATGCAATCATTTCATATCTGGTTTCATTTTTTTCTGACTCTCCATTGTCTTGCATATCTACACACAACAAGGCATTGCTCTCTTTAAATGTATTTTTCTTCTCCTCTCAATTTCTTTGTAAAAAGTTGTCAGATAATACACAGGTGACTATGTGCTGTGACAAGACCAAGCCATGATATGTTACATAATGTAGAATATATTATTAAAAAAAATCTGGACTTTGGGACTTTGAAATGGCACAAAATTGCCTGATTAATATATGATAAAATACACTAATTAAAACTTATTACTACCAAGAAAAAATAAACATTCTGTGACCATAAGAATATTCTCTAACTCTTCTGAAATTTTGTTCCATCATTGATAAAATAGCCAGATGAAGGTTCTGGATAACAGAACAAAATCATTAACCTTAAAGTCAGTAAGTGGTAGGCTGAAGGATAGTTTCTTAAATACCACTGATAATTTAGATTGATAGAGTTGTAATGTTATGAAAAAGCATTAATGATGCTTCTTCTGACTTATTAGCATGTGTCATGCACAGTGGTAGAAGCAACTAATTCCATTTTTACTGGTGAGGAAATTAAGATTCAGAAGTTTGAATAATTTACCCAAAGTCCATAAGAAATTAAGTGGCAAAGTCAGTATTTCAGCTGCATTTATGCCACTACAAAGCTGTTTTCTTTCCATTATAATTTATTGCCTCTGAGAAGAAACAGTTTAACAGTTTATTGAGAAAAGGAATTCCAATTCATATTATTTGAACATAATTCACTGTGTTTTGTTCTCTGGTCAGAAAAATTCAGACTAATGTATTATGTGTAACTTTCTATGTGGTTATGTTTGAAAAAAAAAACAGAGTAGAAATGTGCCCTTCAAATCATCTAGTCTCAGCTTGCTAATAATCTCTTATTTGCCCCTTTGGATATCTGGATGCACTCACCGTCCTGCTTTCTGCAGGTAGGCTACCCTCTAAGGCTATACCAAGAAGCTTCTGCTTCTCGTTGGATTCAGCCAATCAGAAGCCCTGGGAAAAGAGAGTGGTGAGAATGGAGACTAAATGAGGGTATGTTTCTACTTACTGTAGCCCATATTGCAGGGAGTTTTAATAGCTCCTGTCTTACTAGCCCCAAGATGAAGTGATAAGTATTCACTCTGCCTGTACCTTGGTAAACATCCCCTCTATTAAGTTCTGTTTGAATTGTGATCATCTAATCTCATTCTAGCACTTAGCTATGTGTTTTAAGTTGGAATCCTTCCTGATAAAGGATAAGTAAACAATAGGATAAAGCAATACAGTCATTTTATTCTTATAGAAGACACAGCTGACTTATTGGAACTACTGTAAGCATTTGATAATCTCAAAATAGTTTCTTCTCAACAGAGGTCAGTATTCCAGATAGCAAAGTAAGTTTCTACCCAGACTTACTTCCTTTCTTATAAACAAAGGCATCTTGGAGCCCAATGGAAGATGAGAAGTATTAGTCACAGAGCCAGGCTCTAGCTGTTTGGAAAATGTGACAATAATCCAGAAGATTCCAGGAGGCTTGTGCAGAAGCTGTGTGGTCACTCTGGTCAGGCAGAGAATAAAAGCTGTGGAAAACTTAGAACTGCATTGCAAAACCAACGGTCTTGCAACATGTATTGCAAGGTTGGCCAAATGTAGACTTCATGTCTTCTGAAAAATGCATAAAAATTCCTAAGAGAAAATCAGTGTCACAAATATAATTAAGGCTAGGACATGTCTTGAATAAAGTGGTGCTCTTTACTCTTAGATAAAACTTCCATTTAGTTGTTTGAGGGCATCCAAACTACTAAACATTTAGTTTATCATTCTATAGGAATGAGTTAGTTAATTTCATTTTACCACAGATATGATAATTTCCTCTGGTAGTTGACGCAAGGAATTATGGCGATCAAACGTTATAAAATCGCCCAGAAACTTGTATTTAGCAGACCAAACTTTAAGCTTTAAATAAGACATCAATGCTACACAAATTATTTACCAAGCCAACGATCACTTCAGATCATTTGATAAAATTTAAAGTAGCTGCTGATATCCCAGTAATAGGCGTGTGGTAAGTTGCTATTATGTACAATTATTAAATTAGCTTGCTTCCAGGCACTAAAGGCTATATTCTCTCTCTCTCTTTCTCTTTCCCTCTCTCTCTCTCTCTCTCCCTCCCTTCCTCTCACATTACACACACACACACACAAACTTCAGCAAAGAATACGTCAACATTTCATCTTATAAATGAGAAAGCTAAAACTGTAACGGGTAAGATAATTTGCTTAAGGTTTCACACTAAGGGAAGAGGTGGCATGAGAACCCTGACTCCCTCAGTTCTCCTCAGAAAAAAAACTGTAGCCTCTAATTTTTCTTGTCCTGTCAGAGTTCATAGAGCCACACATAGGGAACACTGCCAAATGATCTGACTGGTAATACCGTGAACTATTGGACTGGTTGAGGTTACAGGAGAGGGGCTATATACTTTTATTTTTAAGTCTCCAATGTCTATGCATGCTATCAGAGTAGTGATTCATTTTAGGGAATTGTAGATAGCTATAGGAGGAACTATTTTTATTGGGTTTTTATTCTGAATGATATTTGTTCATATAACAAATGCAATATTGATGTTCTGGTTCTAGCACCAGATAGTCTGAATTGATAGTCCATAAATAAATACTTTTTGAAGCTTCCTAGGTAAATTTAAATTATAACCAGGGTAAAAAAATTCTTGCTTCATAATGATGCAAGGAAGAAAGAGGGGTTGGAAGGAAGAAGAAAAGAAAAGAGGAAAGATAAAAGAAAGAGATTTTTAAAAGAATGGCAGAAGTAGAGGAAAGGGACAGTAATGGAGAAAAAATTATTCATGATTAGAAGTATCATGAATTAGTGAAGACCAAATACTTAAGTACAATGTTTTAATTAAACAAAAAAAATCAGACTTCAAACACACTGAGTTACAAGCATCACTGGGGATGGGTAGTGCATGCCTATAATTCTAGCTACTCGGGAGAAAGAGATCAAGAGAACTGCAGTTTGAGTCCAGCCCAGGCAAAAGTTTGTGAGGCTCCATCTCAGCCAACAAATTGGGTGTGGTGATACACATTTATGAGTCCAGCTATGCAGGAAGTATATGTAGGAGAATCCCAGTGCAAGGCCAGACCCAAGCAAAGGCAAAAATATGAAACAGTTTCTGAAAAATAAACTAAAGCAAAAAAGGCTAACATGTGGTTCCAATGGTAGAGCACATGCCTAGGAAGCAAAAGGCCTTGACTTGAAACCCAGTACTTCCAAAAAAGAATAAATAAAAATGTCTCCATTTTTAAGATAGTTTTTCATATGAAATCCCCAAATATACACCAGTACGGTTGAAGACTCTTCTTTTTGCCTGAGTATGCTTATATTCCCTAAGCAAATATTCATATGTTTAGTAAATTTCTTGGCAGCTTAACCCTGCAAAGAAAATATCATATGCACCATTTGGCATTGAGTATAACAAGGTTATTACCACCTGGACTTCACTGCTGCTCAACAGTAATATGATCTAATTCCCCTTGTGTTTCTTGTACTGACTTCAAAAGTTCTCTATGGCCAACAGGTGTGAGTTTCCCATCAATTAATGTCTTCTCTTGTCCTAATGAGATGACTCATTTATTCAACCACCACCCCAAAACTAACAAACAAACCAGCTGTCAAGTCCTTTCACTTTCAATTTTTATCTTCCCCATTTATGCTCTGGCCAGTACCAGCTGCCTTATTCTATTTTTTTCTGCCATTTACATTAGCGGAGCTCACCTTTGATATCTGAAATGGGTTTTTCACTGTAGTCCTGCATCCTGATGCTTAATGCTGTCTCTTGAATTTAGCAATATTGATTATCAGTATTGATTAACCTCTCCTGTGTTTTCAACCTGTTTCTCTCTACTATAGTCTTCCTTTGGCACCAGAATACACCAAACCCATCACTTTCTTAAACAAAACAAATCTTTATGACTTTCATTCTCCCACTAGATATTGACTTATTTGCTTTCTCTTCTTTTAAACAAAAAATTCAGACATATATCAAACTTTTGTATTTCTCTCCCTTCCAGTCTTTGATTCCCCTTCTACAAAGTGGCTTCTGCTTCTCACCCCTCTATGGAGTATCTCAGAGATTATGGTGTGACTAAATGCATTGGTAAATGTTTCCCCTCTAGGTGCAGTACATAAATGCTTCCCCTCATCTTGTTTTACTGCTTATTAGCCTTTAGCTTTGTGTTTCTTTCTTAAAGCCTTCATCCCTAAACTGTTGTCATAGCTTTTGCTCCTGGATTTTCTTCTCTTGCTCTTTCTCTGTGATTTCCTCACTGTCGTTCTGTAAACCTCAAAATATTGAGTGTAGACTCTAGAACCAGCCTCAATTCTAAAACCCAGATTTGAATCCTGGCTACAGCTTGTACCAAGAAAAGTTAGCACAGCTAACTGGTCTATAAAATTGTTGGTAATAGTAACTTCATCAAAATGTTCTTTTGAAAGCAATGAGTCATTTATTGCTTAACTCTATGCCTGGGACATAGAAAATGTTTATTAAATTGTAGTTACTATTTTCTACTTTCTACTATTCAAAGCATAACATGACTTTCTTTTCATGCTACATTTTCTGTCTCAAAATATTTTATTTATATCTAATATTTTATATATTATTTTAATTCTTAAAATTTGTAATTTTATGTCTCTAGTATACAACTTATCTTTTGAGATCCACTCTTATTTTAACATTTGTAATTAGATCTCCCAAAGAAAGCACAAACTTAGTTCAAAAGATAGGAGCCATTCTTTTTCTGAAATGTCCTATATGCTACAAAACTATGTAGTATAAATTTTAGTTGACAAATATCTCAGGAATATATATTCACCAACCTCATTGATGTCACCCCAGGCTAAGCCTTATCATTGTCTTAACACCTCTATATGACCCTTCCAACCTGGTATATATACTGCAGTCACAATGAAGTCTTCTTTGAAGGGTAAATATAAACATAATGATGATGCTCTTATCCATTTCGTTTTCATTAATTCCCAGTATTGATTGCCATCACTTTTAGAATCAAAATCAAAATCTTTAAGTATGACACAAAATGGGCTGCTAAGCTTCCCAGTCTCAGGAGAAAGTTCATTTCATTTCCTTCACCTTGGCTTCTATGGCCTCATCTCTATCTCCTTTGCCTGTGCTCACCTTTACCTCAGGCTCTTTTTTTTGCTTCTCTTTCTTTTCTGATAACCAGTCACCTCCACCAACTGTATGTATTCAATCTCAGAGATTCGCTCAGTTCTCTGATCTCGGAATTCTTAATTCTTAATGACTTTTTCCATAATTCCCACTACTACCTGTCCTTTCTAGTATTTATCAAGTTCATAGTTAAGTATTTGATTATCTCATCAGCCTCTCTATCTTCCTTTAACCTGTAAGCTTATAATTATTTTCCAAAAGCAACCTGAATATCTGGAACATAAGACCTTCAAACAATATTTTTGAATAAATGAATAATTCCTGCAAAATAACGTGAAAGAAAATAGAATTTCATGGAAGAAGCTTAGCAAAATAGAGTTAGAATATTGTGATCTAGTTATATCATTGATTTTGCTGAGATTTGCAGACATTAGAGGGCAGTTACCATGCTCTACTTTCAAGAGCAAAGATTTTCATCCCGTTGATTCATTCAGTCAGCTATTCCATAACTGCTTATTAATATACAGCCTTTCCAACAATATACAAAATATTACAAACATATCTGTAAACAGATGAGGGATGACCCTATTTCTCTTAAAACTTATGATAAAAGCTTATGATAAAGACAGAAGGCAATAGTTTTAATAAACCAATCTGTGAAGCACTGGTCTTATAAAATGCTCCATATACAAAATTCCTAAAAAATTCTGGGCTATGCTAGATAATGCATGTTTCTCACAGAATTTTATAAGGAACATTAGCTTATTAAAGGCCCTGAAAATAACTGCAACAAAGCAATGAATTTCCTAATTGTATGGTTTGCTTTGCTCTTGTTTTTGGTTTTGTACAATTCCTTTGATAGGGAGTTTATTACTTGGCAAGGCAATCTATTTCATATTCAGACTACTTTTAACTACTTCTATTGAATCCTAACTATCTTTTCCATAGCTTATAATCACTGTATTCTGAAATTTGAAATAATGAAATAGATCATTTTAGCTAATGGTTTGTTAAGTTTCTTGACCTATAGACTCCTTTGCAGAAATAAATGTTATAAAGAAGAAAACAACAATGCTCAGGATGAAGTTGGTGATGAGAGTCAATTCCTATCACCTAGGCCCCTTTGTGGGCTCTTTGGGGTACAGTTTGAATATCAGTGATGTTGTCTGATTCCATCACTTTAAATATTAAAAGGATGGGGATGGAAATCTGGAAAGGTAACAAAAAAATCTAAGAACATACACCTGGTTAGGTGAAGGGTAACAATAACAACTTGAGTCACTTAATTCTCAATCAGTACTTTTCTCATTCTAACACATAGGAACCATATTTTGCTCTGAGAGGCACATTATGTATGGGGCAGCAATACTTAACCCTTTCCTGTTCTTCAAACATACCATACTCACTTTTCTCATTTTCAAGCACACCCTTGAGAATTTATACTTCTGAAATCTCTGCCTGGGGTGCTTTGGGACATATCTTTACACAGATAGCTCCTGTTAGTTAGGTCTCAGCTTAAAACACTGCCACTCTATAAATGCCCCCAAAGACAAAATCTTAATATTTACTATCCTATATCTATATTTAACCTTCTTCTGAACACTTATTATCAGTATCTAGTTATTACTTTTTATTTATTGATGAATTAGTGATTTTATTATATTTGATTCCTTGCATATTGTTCTCCTGGTAGAATGAAGTTCCATGAATCTTTCTATGGACTGTTGATTCTGCAGGACTAGAAAAGTACCCAGTACATACAAGGCAGACACTTGTTAAATATTTTTATGTGAATGCCAAATAGGAACTGCAGAATGCGTGGCTGCCTTCTGTTCATGTTTGTAGTGAGCTACTTATTGGGCAGACATAAGTCAGATAATCAACCAACTATCTAGAATACTGGATAAAGGACCTTAGAAATCTTAGACCCTCTGAGCAAACTTTTAGCCTTAGTCTTCTATTATTCAAAGAGACTAGAAATGTTTTTGTGTTCAGAGAATGCACTTGGTTTTCTGTTTACAAGAGTGTGTAGCTATGATGCAGCCCAGTGCACAGTATTATACTGGTTGTCCCATTCACAAGGATTAAAATTCATTATTTTTCTTCCTTTTCTTTAACAGAACTATAAAACTCTATGTTTGACTGCCAGTTAAGCTTTGTAAAATTTCCCTTACCACCTAAGTCAATAATTGTGGCCAATGACACTTTATAAGTGAATTTCCATTTCTTTCTCACCAATTCCAATGCTGACACATTATTTTAGGATCTAAGGATGACTCGCCTGAATTAATGCCATTATCTCTCAATTGGCTCTGTGCCCCACTCCTAGGCGGCTTCCTTCCTCACTAATGTCATAATATTTCTGCTACAAAGAAGTAATTTTCTGCCCTCCTGTTTTGAAGCTGTTTTGGTTTTCCATGGTTGCTATTAGAGATTACTATCAAACATGGTGGCTTACAACAACAAATTTTTATTCACACAGTTCTAAAGAGCAGAAGTTAAGAATCAGCACCCTCACGGGCAGCACCACACACCCTTCTGAAGCTCGATGGGAGACTGGTCTATGACTTTTCCAACTACTAATTAGCCTGCGGCATTCCTTGCCTTGTAGCTGTATCACTCCAGTTCTGAAGGCCAGCATCTTAAAGTCTTCCTCTTCTACATATTCACATCATTTTCCTCTGTTCTATGTGTATCAAATTTCTCTCTGCTTCCCTGTGATTATAGATAGATCTCAAGTGGATATTCTAAAATAATTTCTGATTTCAAAGTCATTACAAGTTGTAGGCACTAGTGTAGCCAGATGTAGGAGTCATAATGATGAAAGGTAGAAGATAATGAGAAGGGCTTCAATATTGCATGATTCTAGTCAGGTGTAATTCCAGCACTCAGGAGGCTGAGGCAGTAGAGTTGTGAATTTGAGGCCAACCAGAGGTATAATGCAAAATCCTCTCTCAAAAACACAAACACAATAAAGGATTATGGGATTCTGTTTGTTATTTTATAGGGCCTGGATTTCTGTCCTTCAAACATGTGATTACTCAAAAATTCAGCTCTCTTTTTAAATTTAGAACAAAGCCTTATGAGAAAGCCCAATGTAAAAAATGTAAAGAATATTTTAATTTAGTTGTAGTTGTTTTCATTTTCAGGTCTTATTTTAAGTAATACTTTAGGAAGCCTTCCCCTACCTCTGTAACCTGTCTTAAGAGTCATGATTTTTAGAACTTCTATCTAAATTTGTTGTTTGGTAATTACTGCATTGAGTTTCTGAAATATAAGTACCATGAAGAATTTATTCACTGTTTATCTGAGACCTAGTACCCTGCCTGACATACTCTAGCTTTTAAATAAATGTTTATGAGAGCTTACTTGTTCCTGCACACAATTCACTGTCTCAGTGCATCAAA
Organism: Castor canadensis; assembly: GCF_047511655.1. NCBI lineage: Eukaryota > Metazoa > Chordata > Mammalia > Rodentia > Castoridae > Castor > Castor canadensis. The sequence continues at coordinate 127,049,810 of NC_133386.1, forward strand.
AGCACCCACCAAGCAGAAAACAAGGAATTATATATAACCCCAAGTATTGCTAACAGTTGAAAAACTTGGCAGTACAGTTCGTTAGGTCATGGGGAAAAGGTACAATGATACATTACTGGTAAAACCCTTATGAAAGTTGTACATGTGTGTCTACCTTTTGACCCAAAAGAATAACTTCTAGGGATTTACCCTAAAGATACATTAGTAGAATATGAAATTTGCTACACATAAATTTATTTATTATCCCTCTATATATTACATATATATGCATATATACATATATAATTTTCTGCAGTACTGGTGAGGGTTGAACTCAAGGCCCCATGCTTCTTAAGCATGAGGGTTAGCACTCAAGTGCATGCTTTACCATTTGAATCACACCCGCAGCCCTTTTTTGTATTGTTATTTTTGAGATGGGGGTCTCATTTTATGTCTAGGTGGGCCTAGTCCAAGATCCTCCTATTTTTGCTTCCTCACATAGCAGGAATGGCAGGTATATGCCACCATCCAGTCATTGGCTGAGATGGTGTCTTGAGAACTTTTTGCCAGGGTTGACCTTAAAACACCATTCTTCTGTTCTCCATTTTCCAAGTAGCTGGGATCACAGGTTTGAGCCACTGTGTCTAGTCTATGTTTTCATATTTTCAAAATATCAGTGGCAACAAAATATTTAATAATAGGGAACTGGCTAAATAAACTATAGTGAATATATGCATGATTGAATATTATGAAAGTATACAAAAGAATGATGAAGATCTCTCTAAATGGATGTGAAATGATTTCCAGGAGATTAGTTTTTTAAAAAGTGTGAAAAAACACATACAGCCTGCTATAATTTTATGAGAGATAAAAAGTAAGAAAACATGACATGCTTATTAAGTATAATATTAATGCATTAATATTTGATTACATATTTATTAATATTATGTTAGTATTTATATTACAAAAAGAAATGTAATAAATATAAGCCACAGAGTTAATTTATAAGAATGACATAGGCAGAAAATGAAGTAGAAAGAATACAGTAGAAAGTGATAAATTTTCTGGGTATAACTTTTTGGATCATTTTGACCTTTAAAATATGTTAATGCACTACATATTCAAAAATAAAATTTATAGGAATTAAAAAATCTAAAACTAAACTGAACAGAAAAAAAGACATATTATTAATTATTAGAAACATATTTTTGGTTTTAGCTTTTTATTTTTATGTAAATAGAGGAATCTTGTTATACATATAGATTTGATAAACTAATGTATGCTCTTCAGTCTATTTTTTGCTGCATAACTGGATATGGTATACAAGAAATAAAACATTGATAATGTTTTTATAGTAATTGACTCTATGCCCTCAGTTATAGGCAGTATTGGTTTGGGAGAAGAAATGCCAACAAACACTAAACTTTTTCTTTTATTAGATTTGGAGTTTGTTTGGTTTTGTTTTGTTTCATAGTAATGATATGGGAAAGCAATTCTGAAACAATTTTAGGTATTATAGGACTGGCCAAAGAATAAGTGTGCTGATATTATGGAAAACAAAGATTATACTGTGATAGACTTATGATACAATATTAATAAAATGCAAAAAAACAAAAAAAGAATTCTTTGAAGACAAATTGGAAATGCAGGTATCAGTGAAAGTTGGTAATTTCTGAAATATATGTATATATATATATATACATATATACATATGAGTTTATGCAACTATATCTGTGCACTGTACATTTATGTTTTCATTTGTATAGGTATTTATGAACTTGATGTACCTATGCATACTTACATGCCTAGGTTTTACAGCTTTGTTTCCTGATGGAACCAAGAATGAGAGATACCCAAACAACAATACATATGCCTAGCTCTTAGATTTTGGTATCTGTCACTTCTCCTCATTGTCATGAACCATAATCATAGATAACCAAGGAGAAGTGGCTGATTCCAGGACTATGACAGGACAAGTACAAGATGAGTTCTTATAACATCTTGTTATGCTATGAAGTAGGAAAGTGCTCTAAAAAAAAATGATAGGAGCATGTCACAAAACCAGGAAGTAGCTTGATAAGACTTCCCTGGTCAAATCTGGGACATTTGAAAACCAAATTATTAAGTACAGTCAGTACAGAATTATAAGTCTTTGAAGAAGTATGAATTAATGTGCCCATATTGAGTTATACATAGATCAAATCAATATAGCAATCATTGAATGAGACAGGAGTGCTCTTGATTATAGTACAATTCTAAGGGTCCACTGGTTAATGTAGAGAGAGTACAGGAGTTGGAAAAAGCAATGTTTTGCATCATCATAGAAAAAACTGACACATACATTCATGGATATGTGTATATTTTGTATTGATACACACATACTCAGTACTTTCCCAAAGTCTTATATGGATTCTGTAACTATTCTTCCATATTTCTTCCAAATCTTTGGATTTTTAAGACAAGTCTTCAACAAGCTAATAAGTTGGATTTGATTTTACTGTTCAACTCCTCTATTTACAAGCGGTTAGTCCTTGAGCAAATTACTTAGCTTCCGGTTTTGAGTTTGTTCATTAAGTAAACATAATATTAACTTCAATCCGTTAGGAATATACTGAATGGTAAAACCAACACCTATCCGCCCCCCCCCCACAGAGAACCCTAAGAAGGATAGATTCTGTTAAGTGTTTAATTTAGTTGCATTCCTATTGTTTAATTAATGGACAACGATGACCTCCTTTTGGGCCTGGCAATCTGGTTTGCTTTCTCTTTCGCCTGGATAATTTTCTCTGGGATCTTTTTTACTTTGTCCGGTGGTCACTTCACTTGTTCCCACGCTCCATCAAACACTCCCAGCAAGCATTTGATACAGGGTCGTAATGTTTATAACAGGTACCACTAAGATGGTAAGTGCTGGGATTTAAGGAAGCTGGCTCTAGCCATGGCAGTGAAACTCTCATATCTAATGTCTGAAATGAAAAAAAAAAATGTTCGATTTCTGTACCAAGAGGTAGAACATCATATTAAAGCACCTCAACCTTGTTTGTAATGACTCAGATACAACCCTTCCCCACATGCTCAGAGCCAAGTAAATCAATTCCCTAACTCCTACTTGCTCTTGACACTGCCTTTAATCTCTGAACTATGAAATGCAAAGAAATCTTGTGTGCACTCCTCTGCCTCCATCTGTGTGTGGCTGTCAGGCAGGCAGTCAGCAGCACTCAGTAACAGAAGTTAATTGGAAGAAGTTCGTGTCTCCAGCTCCTTTGGTAATTGTTGAAGTCACTTGCCTGGCAGGGAAGAAATCCTCTTGCCTTCACGCTCTTTGATAAAGGGACTCTTTTCCTTCCTCATGGAGTCACAGAAGCAAAACAAAACCAAACAAAATGAAACACTTTCTGTTTGTTTGATAAACCATAGAATTACTTTTAAGGTGGATCAACAAAGGGTTAGGTCCTACTTAATTCAAATACACTTTACAGCCTTTGAGAGGAAAGTGTGTGTAATTCACCTGTGTGTCCCTGGTGCTTTGCTTTGTCACTGACTCAAAATAAGCACTTACTAAACTACCACCATAATGAAGATATAGGGTATTTGCATCACCACCCAAAACTCTCTTCACCCTTTGCAGTCAACCTCTGAACCTACATCCTCAAATCCCTGGCAATCAGTGATCTGTTTTCTGACCCCATGGTTTTACTTTAGCATGCATGCCATATAAATTGATTCATAGTCAGGTAAGCTTACTGGATATTAGTAGGTTTTTAAACTTTTTTAAAAAAAAATTACATTCAAGTAAAATCCACTGTGGTATATAGTTCTATAAGCTTGCAGACATGCATAGAACTGCATAGCTGCCAACACAATCAAGGAGCACAACAAGTCTAATTGCCCCCCCACACCAAATACCAAATTCATTTCCTGCTACTTTATGGTCAATCCAGTCCCCTACACCTAACCCTGGCAATTATTGATTTGTTGTTTGACTTGATGGTTTGTTTTGAAAAATGTCCTATAAGTGGAATTATACAGTTTGCAACTTTTTTCAAATAAGTTTCTACAAAAAATACATTTTGAGATTTCTCCATGCTATGGTTGCATCATACTTCTGAGTCTTACACCATTGTGTGAACATACTAACATTTATATATTCCTGAATTTAAGGACACTTTGGTTTTTTATAGTTTGGGGAGGTTATGAAAAAGCTGCTATAAATAAAAAAAAACGCTTAGTAAATGTTATGACTGTTTTTAATGCTATAATCATAGCTCCTATTATGTATGAGACTTTGAAGTGGGAAATTACACAAGAAAAAGTTAAATTCTCAAGTTGCACAAACCCACTTTGAAATCTTAGCTCCAGCATCGCCAGTGCTATTATGGGCCAATTGTTTCATTTCAGTGAACATCATCCCTTCCCAAGACCAAAGAAATTTTGCATAACTCACAAGGTTGTATAGATTAAATGAGTTTAAACTATTAAAATTAGTTGGTATACTAAATGTTTAATAAACCATGTTTTTAAATTCTTTCACTTTATAATATGTGCAAACACTAAATAAGTCATTTCTCACACTTATGACTAGCATTTTGCTTCAGATTTTTTACTTTCATGAGATTAATTTAGAATGAGACCGAGTTCTAGTTTCTTTCCCTTGCCCATTGATCCTAACTCCTCTTATAAATTTGTGTCATTTTAGCTAAAAGATATTCTTTAAATAGGAATTCAAGAACTCAAATGAGATTTTTATTATGTCCTCTTTATGTGGCCATCATTGTGACATGACCGGGTAAATGTAAGAATGAGTACACTATGGTCCCATGCCTCAAGGAAATTGTAATCTTGTCAGGGAGACAGGAACATACCTATCAATTCAAAGGCAGCATAAGAATGTTTGGGTGAAAGCCATTCTTAAAATCAAAATGTTATGAGCTCAGAAGATGGAGCAGCCAACTTCTAGTGTTAGGAAACCAGGAGAGTTGCATAGGGCAAGGATCCAGGTAGAGACTTACCTTTCAGGTAGGCCTTCAAAGATGAGCAAGAATTTCTAACTCAAAGAGAATGAGTGAAACGGCATGTGTGAAACTAAAGAACAATGTACGTGAATGGAGCTGAAAATGTATGTTTGCTGCTTCATAGTCAGATGCTATGTTATTAATAAGAAAAGCACTCTAAATGAGCCATATAAAAGACAGGTATGTTAATGAGCTATGTGAGGTAACATAGTCAGTGGTAGTGCTGCTCCTCAATGATTATCTGCAGAACAATAAGACCTTGAAACTTAGCAGTAGGCTGTTTCCAGAAGTCACAAAAAGGCCAACATGAGTTCTACCAATTAGGCAAAAAATGCTGAAGGTGGATGTTAATGACTCAATAGTCAAGTGATTCATGCAAGGTGAAGAAAGAGAGTCAGAGGCTGGGTGTGGTGCTCAGGTCTACAATCCCAGCTACTTGGGAGGTAGAGTCAGGAGAATTGGGAGTTCAAGGCAAAGTTAGCAAGACCCTATCTCAAAAAAATTTTTAAAACAGCAGTGTATGTGGCCCAAGAGGTACAGTGGTTGCTTTAGCATGCTCGAGGCCCTTGGTTCAATCCTCAGTACTGGAAAAAAAATCCAAAAAAACAAGGAAGACGAGAAAGAAAGAGAAAAGAGGGAGAGAGAAAGGGGGTAGGGAGAAAGAGAGAGAGATAAAAACAGATGGAGAACTGATTGAAGCAACCAGATAACTTTCCAGATGACAAGTCTCCTTAGGACAGTGACAGAAGCAATGAAGGGGAGTAAGAAGCATCTGAATGCAGCTTTAGGAAGCTGGCAGGCACTGCAGATAGGAAGTGAGTGAAGCAGGTAATTTGTGTACTTTAGTGACAGATGGCATGATAATGTGAAATCAAAGGGAGCTATTACTTGAGTTTCTTAACTTAGCCTAACTTGTTCAATAAAAACAGGACTTTGTATTTAACCAAATAATTAGACTTGTCAGTAGAAATGTAAACAGCAACATACTTCATGAAGCTATTTTTTTCTATTCCCTATACTTCAGTACTACTTATAATAAAAAAGTATACTTGGAACTTAAAGCTAATAATTTGATAAATTCAGAAAGTTAGTAATAGTCAATAATGATTTTTGTATATAGCATGTTAAGAAAGGACAGCTGCTTTCTGAATCACACTGAAGTGGAGAAACACCAAAAATGTCCCCAGAATGTGCATTACAATGCAGATAAAAATCTGCTAATTTTCCATGAAATTCATTCGGTGTTACGTTCTCATAAATGTTCATAAATTCAAAGAACACTGATTAGTGAATCTTTTGTAATTCCAGATGTTGCCAAATTACACACATTAAGCAAAATAGTCCCTGCACATAACCTCATGCAAGAGAGGACACTGGATGAATAGAGTTAAACAAACAATGCATAGGACCCCGGTCCTCCAGGAGGTGAAGGAAAAGTTCAAGGCGAGGCAGAAGCCACGTGTTTGGTAGACTAACCTTCAAAGATCTAAATGTATGTATACAATTACTATTTTGTAAATTCTTTCCAAAGTGTTTCATTAAAACAATCAAGTACCTGTACTTGCTATTTACAGGGATTTTTGCTGACATTAAATGCATACTTCTGTAGTGGGCTTTTCACCTAATGTACAAAACCATCTCTTCATAGTACTTTAGCAATTTTCACTGTATGAAGAAACTTCTTAACCACAAAAATCTGGGTCTAACAGAATCTTTGCATCACTTTTCCCATTTTACAGATGACAGTTTAAGTGAATTAATTGAGCAGGGTCACACAGAATTTGAAATTAATAGACATTAAATTTTCTTCTTTTCCACTACACTGTTCCCCCCTTTTTTTTTTGCTTTGTAACTAGAATATTAATTTTAAAAGAGGGAAGGGGTAGATGTGGTTCTCCTGTGTTTTCCAGGCCAGCCTTCCATGCCTGTGCCAAACCAATCCACCCATTTCATGTTCTAAGTATCGGGGACTATAAGCATTTGTGTCATTCTGCCCAGCTGAAAGGGAATGCTTGATATAATTTGCCCATTTTTAATTACTAATTTTTTCTATAACTTGTGCATCCTACATCTTTCAACATTAAAGAATAAAGAAATGTAATGGATATACAGTCTTAATGTTAGTGTTTTTTCTGTTTTTTGAGTAGTACTATAGATTGAACTCAGGGCCTTACATTTGCTTGGCAAGCATTTTACTTTTGAACTATGTCTCCAGTCCTTTTGTTTCCAGTTTGTGTTTCAAATAGGCTCTACTGCTTTTTCTCAGGTTTGTCTGCCTCCCTAGCAGCGGGGATTACAGGTAAATACCGTCATGACCAGCAGTTTGAGGGGATTTTAATGTGAGATACCGTAATAGTAATTCGGTTGAACAACATTCACTACATGTTCTGAAGGAAAGAGAATTTTTTAATGGGCTTGTGCTTTCGTCTTTGTTTTCATGTGTAAATGTGTCTTCCTAAGCTCTTCTTCACTTGTATAATGTTTGTTATGAGAGCTTGTAGTAACATGAGGGGATTAGTTGTTTTGTACATTTTATATTCTATTTATATTGGGATTATCTATGGTTCTTTATGGTTATGGTACTACAGAAAGACAAAGTAAGAAAAAGACTTATTCAAGAAAGAGGAGATCAAAGATCTAAGAAGTTAAGTAATTTGCATGTCTGATTTTGTGTAAATTACTTAATTTCTCTGAGCTTTGGTCCCCTCTCTTTTGAAATGGGGATAATAATCAAAAAATAATATAAGATGGAGGTAAAGATTAAATGAATCGCCAATTTAGATAGATACATAGATAGACAAATGAGTTGATAGAAATGCAGTTATCAACAGATAAATTCGTAGATAAACCTGAAAACAGTAATTAGTAAGTGAAGTCTAAATCTTAAGAAAATAGTTGTGCATTTAACAAAGCTTATAGTAATGAGGAATTTTTATATGTAGGGCCTATTCCAAATGTTTTATGTTAATATCCATAACCCTATGAAACTTATAATTTCCTTTATCTATTTACAGAGGATAAAACTGCAACTTAGATGGGATAGGATGGTGTTTTGCCAAAGTTCCTACAACTATCAGTGTATTTACGATTTAAATCCACATCTTTCTGTCTTCATAATGCATGATTGTAACCTATGCTAGCTTTTTATCACCGTGACAGAATGCCTGAGAGAAATAATTTAAAGAAAGAAAAATTGTTTTGGATCATGGTTTCAGAGATTTCAGTCTATGGAAACTTGTCTCTCCTGTTTCTCTGCAGGTGGTGACATAAAACTTCCTTCTGGAGAACATATGGTAAAGTAAAGCAGCTTACCTCATGGAGAACAGGAGGGGATGGGTGAGAGAGACAGAGAGAGAGAGAGGGAGACAGACAGACAGACAGACACAGACAGAGATAGCAAACAGCAGGACAGAGAGAGTGCAAAGGACAGAGGACAAAATATGCCTTTAAGGGCATGCCTCTGCTACCTACTTCCTTCACCTAGGTCCTACATCTTAATAGTATATTCAGTGCTCATGCGCCAATCGCCTCTCAACAGCACCACCAGCAAGACACCAAACCTTCAACACATGAATCTTTGTGGACATTTTATATCCAAACCATAATAAACCCAAATTGATAATATTTCCCTGAATTTTTAAAGTTACCATTTGCTAAGTGGGATACGTACGATATAGTATACTTAATGGAAGTATGAATTCTTGCTTATTGGAAGAATATGTATGGATTTAAAGTGGTATAATTAGGTGTCAAAATGTCAGAGAGCCAGGAAGTAGATAAAAATTGTATATTCTAGTAGATAGTGTTTTAATTAGTCAAATCTCACAAAATAAAATATCAAGAGTCATATTTTGCTTCTTTTGAGAGTTCCTTTGTACGGATAAAAATTTCTCTTAGTATCTGTACAGGAACAAGTTGAAATGAGTAGAAAACATATGGGGCACTCTCTACTCTATGGTATAGGTCAAGTTTAAGCACTTGCAGCATATCTGATTTCCATAATCCCAAAAGGCTAGTAGCATCATAAGAAAAATGAAGCTCCCAAATTTTGTAAGTCAAGTAATTTCCTGTCTTTTCTTTGCTATCCCTTGACCTACTGAGAGTAAAGCTAGTTAGTGCCAACAAATTACTAATTAGGGCTAGCAAGAAATTGATGTCTTTCATTTTTATGGTCTAAAAGGACTAGAGGGCATGGCTCAAGTAATAGAGTACCTGCTTTGCAAGTGCAAAGCTCTGAGTTCAAACCTCAGGCTCACCAAAAAATAAAAATTCCAAAGAAGTGGCTCCTCCCTCATGTGTGGTTCCTCTCACTTTGGTGTCAGCCTCAGACACCAACTGGCTGCCTTGTCTTCCTCACCAAAGGAGTTCAGTCATCGCTTCCTAGTGATTATGTCAGGGATTGGATCCTTTGCTTGCACAGCCAGGTCACATAGAGGGTCAAGACAGGGACGCAATCAGAGAGTCAAAACAAAACCTTGGCTCATGGTTCTGATCATCATATAGTCCATATGTATCAGATGTTATCCCTGTCACAATTTTATTATGTGACTTTGTGATTAGATTTCCCCCAGGCGCTAAAGGAACTTGCTTCCTGTGTAGATGAGGTGGATATGTGACACACAAGGGCACATCTGTTCGTCAGATAATTTTTAAACAACTAGGAAATGAGGAGATCAGAGGTATATAGATACACAGACTTATCTTGGAGGAAGAAAAGGAGCTAGGGAAAGCCAAAGAAAGATATATGAATGCAAAGAAGGAAAAAATAACAAAATGGTGTTAGTGAAAAGTTGTCTTATACAATAATTAAATAAGTCACTGTAAGAATATAGTCACCTGGAAAAATAATGCATTACACGATGCTCCAGTAAAATCTTTCTAATAATACTGCACTTATTGTAATTATTGTGCCCATCATTTGTCTTTTCAGTGAAAATTTGCAACAGTAATTTGCAGATTTTGCCTTATGACTTTGTCATAAAGCAAGTGTCATGAAAACCCATAGTGTTGAGTCATCCTTTGAATCCAGGGTGATCACTGAAGACCTGAACTGCATATCTGAGTTCTCCCAATGGCAAAAACTTGGCCTCTCAAGTCAGGTGATAATACGTACCTATAAGGAGTGTATACTAACCTCCTTGTATAGGCATCTTAAATAAACAAAAATGTCTTTTTTTCAAAAGTGGGGAGGAAGAAGGTAAAACAGGTCCTGTCTGAGGGTTTGCACTAGTGGGACAGGAAAGGATATAAGGAAAGGGTGAAGGAGAGTGAATATGGTGGAAATATTATGTACTAATGTATGAAAAGGGAAAAATGAGACCTGTTGAAATTATCACAGAAATGGGGGGAAGGGGAGATAAAGGAGAATGATGGAGGAGGTGAATTCAACTATGATATATTATAAGAACTTTTGTAAATGTCTAAATGTACCCCCAGTGCAACAATAATAAAAAAGATACAAAACAAATCACTGCCCAAGAACCAGAAGCTGATAGATACCCCATAGTGATATTACATGGAAGTCTTCTTCATAACTAGATTACTTTGTTTTCTATTTAAAGAAAGTATGTTCTAAAGAATTTGACATATTCTAGTTTTTTGAAGATTAGTGGTGATATATTTCCAGAACACAGTGATATTATCATTTATCACTGGATAATTTCTTGCCATTATATATGCATTACATAAATAAACACATTTATGTTAGGGACCTACCTTACAAGCATGTGGGGCACAATGCTGACTCAGCATCACATGGAGACTTCAGGGAGTTTCTGCTCCTTTGGAACCAGTCAAACAGTAAAGCAACTACAGCTGGGGGGTGGTAGCTGTAATGGGAAATGGATGGATGGAAAAATGCAAAATAATATCAATAATATGCAGTCATGTAACAGGAATAACAAGCCCAGATTCAGAGTCAGAAAAGACTTCTTAAGAGAAGCAACACTGGACCGCCTTAAAGACAAATGAAAGTTAACTAGAAAAACTGTGTTGTTGAAGAAAAAGACTATTTTAGACAGGTGGATCAAAGGGCCAGAGAAAAGAGAGGCATGAGATATATTGTGGAAAAAGGAAAAAATTCAGTATGCTTGGCTAATAGTTAACAGAATTTTGCAAAAAGACAAAAGTACAGAGATACGTGGTATCTTTCCAAGATAAAACACATTAAATTGTGCATGTGGCTGCTCTTTGAAAACTTCTCTAACCTCTGTGATAAATTCTCATGTCCCTTTACGCAGGTGAGTCCAGAGACCCATGAGTGACAGAGAATGAAAAATGTGCAGAGCTAGGATATAGAATCAACCTAAATATTCATCAGTATATAAATGAGTGAAGAAAATGTGATATATACCAGTAACAGAAAACTATTCAGCCATAAAAAATGAATGAACTCCTATCATTTGTGACAATATGGGTGTCTCAGGAGGACATTATGTTAAGTAAAACAAGTCAGGGACAGAAACACAAGTACATTGTAATGTCACTCATAAGTGGAATCTAGAAAGTTGATCTCATGGACATTAAGGAGAAGAGTAGACTGAGGAGAATAGGAGGAAAGAGAGGGGGAGTCAATCAACAGGTACAATGTTACTGTTGGAATAAAGGAATAAAGTGTAGTATTCTACAGTACAACATGGTGAATATAATTAGTAAGTGAGGTGAGGTGGCACATGCCTACATCAAAATATTTGAGAAGCTGAGGAGGGAGAATTATCAATATGAGGCCAAATGGACTACATAGCAAGACACTACCTCCAAATGTACATATAATTAATAAGAATGTGTTGTATTACTGTATCTCAAATAATTAGTAATTTGAAACCATAAGGAAATAATAAAATTTAACAATACTTAATGTAAATATGAGACAAAATATCACACTGTATTTCATAAACAGGAGCTAATAGCTGGGCACTGTGACTCGCTCCTGCAATCCTAACTACTCAGGAGGCACAAGTCATGAGGATCATGTTTTGAAGCTAGCTCAGGCAAAGAGTTTGAGAGGACATTTCTTAAAAATGCACATATGTGGAATACAGGCCAAATACAAATACAAGCAATAGTATATATTTTTGCATATATACACAAATATATACAAAACAATTACTCTAAAGTGGGACTGGTAGAGGAGATTAACAGAGGAGGAAAAGAAGGAAAGAAAGTGAATAATAAGTATATCACATCTGTGAAGGAACAAGACAAAAGGAAACACACTGAACCTGTTAAACAATGCAGGATGGGGAAAGGGTAAGAAAATGCAGTTGAGTTAAGACCAATGCGTGTATAGAAATAATACTAAGACAAAAATCCCAGTGAACAATGAACAAAATCCTGAACAATAAAGGGCAAGAATGAAAAGCAGGCCATCCTAAGGGGAGGGCACTAATTGGAGAGAGGGTAAAAGAAAGAAACAAAGGAGGTGAATATAGTTGATGTACTTTCTATATAAGAATGAATATACTATATTTAAATCCTTGAAACCACCATAAAATAAGGACTAAGGTAGAAAGGAGAAAAAATAGCTGAGATGAATCAATTTGGGTTATAAAACATATACGTGAAAATGTCATAATGAAATTCCCTATATAGCTATTTTAAACAAACAAAAATGTCTTTTTTTCAAAAATGAAGGACAGGAAGGTAAAACAGGTCCTATCTGGGGGTTGATACCACTGGGAGGGTGGAAAACATAAAGACAAGTTGAAGGAGGGTGAATATGTTAGAAATATTATATACGTGTGTGAAAATGGAGCAATGAGACCTACTGAAACCATTCTGAGAAAGGCGAGATGAGTATAAAGGAGAATGATGGAAAGCATGAAATCTAGGTAAGGTATATTGCAAGCACATTTGCAAATGTCACGATGTACCAACAGCCAACAATAATAATCTAATAAATAATCAAGTATATAAAAAGGAAAATACCCAACATGCCTAAAAGGGAATGGCAGAGTGGCTCAAGAGGTAGAGTTCCTGCCTAGCAATTGTGAGGCCCTGAATTCAAACTCTAGCAACACTAAATAAATAAATTAATTAAATAAATAAGCACATACATACATACATGTATACAAATGTTATATGTCAATCAAGACAATAGAAAATTAATTTTAAAAACTTTGCCATCATGAAACATCCATTGTGGCTTAGGAAACAGATAACAAGTAAACAAAATAAGGTATAAAATAATGTTGATATTCAATAAAATATGAGAAAATTAATAATTGGTGACAAGTTACATGCAAATTGTTTCAAATTGTGCACAGAAAATAAATCATCAAAGATTATTCAGACTCACTTTAAACCACAGCCTTTCTTCTGTGCTGGAGGCATGGCTCAAGCCTAGCTTCAGGTGCCTAAGCACCTGCCTAGAATGCACAAAACTCTGAGTTCAAACCCAGTACCCAGCACCATTGAAAAAAAGGGAAAAGATACCTCAGAGGTTCCTACATGGACTATTACAGTCACTATAACTGGATCTAGCAGATTCTATATTTTTACCTGCTGAAGGTATGTATATATTTTTTCTTGCTACTCACTATTCTATTGCACATTGATGAACAGGTCGTATCTTACCTTTCTGACCCTATTCAGGTTACAAAATACTTGTAGTTAAGCATGGGAATTTAAATTTCTGTACTTTTTATCATGTGTGTTATTCTAATAAGAGAAACACTTTCTTTTCCATTATTTTATTGTACTATCAATTATATAGATGTGTACAATATGTCAGATTATGACCTAAAGTAGCATACTGCTGTATTATGATTAATACTAGAAGTATCTGGAAAAGAACTGTGGCAAACAAAAAGAGTATGAACAAAACTAATAATTTCATTTTTACCTGAGAAATTTTTTCAAGAGTGAAGTTAAAAAACAAGGAACAAGTCTGATTAAAATTAAACTCAATTCAACATTGCTTAGTAAGAAATCCCCACTTTTCTCACACCGACAATTTTTTTCCTCTGTTTTGATGTTACTAAAAGATAGCTAATTGATGTCTCAGGGTTCAAAATAATGTTCCTTCTGTAGCCTTGTCTCAAGGTTTAGAAGCTTGCATATTAAAATTTGATGACAGAATTATTGCTTACAATCCTTCATATTTCACTCCAGCTACTATAGGATATGATGCATACATATATTTAAAAAGCATTGTAATATAACTCAATTACAGGAACTAAACTCAAATTGTGTTCTCCCCTTGACCATTTATTCCTCTCCAAGTCTTTGACACAGACTTTTTAATTTTGTATTTGTTCTCCAATAGTATGTATAATTCCACTGAAAGCTGCTGTTTTCTGAACACCATCATGGTCACAGTTAGTTAAATATTTAATGCCACCAACCACAAGGCAGAGCATTCAATGAGCATGAACTGTACTATAAAACCACGGTAATGGGTTTAGATCCCTGGGGTCACTACTGTGCTCTCTACTGATACAGTAAATGAGAGAAAAGTCTCATTAAGATGCAAGAGTAAATAGAAATCTGTCCTGCTACATCCACTGACAAGATTAATTATAGATCTCTGAACCTGATGTGTTTTCTTAATATCTTGCATCACTTTACTAGTCTGAAGCCAAGCTAAAATATTAGGCATAGATTTCTATAATTCTGGGTGATTTTGCTTTCCAGAGTGACCCTTTTCTACACATTTTAAGTTTGGGTAACTTACTGAGTCTCACTAAAAGCTTCCATTACTGGTTTGTCATTATTTGTTACATCTGTCCCCTGAAATTAGGACAATCTTTTTGCAATAGTAGCAGAATGCTGAAAGGAGGCCAGGGTCCTCTCTATGAGGAAATTCAGCTCTTCTCTCTTAGGCATAGATCCTCAAGTGAAAGCAAAGGCATTAAAAACAGCAGAAATAATTATCAAGATATTTTCCCTTGTGAATAAGATAAATCTGCCTTTTAAAAAAGACCCATATAATCTTTTTAAAGCTCAAATTATGGCCTGATTAAAGCCAACATAATATGTGTATAAAGAAAGATGTTATATCTGAAACAGTCTTAAGGCAGAAGATTACAGTAAGATAGACATAAATAAAATTGAATTTTTATATCAATGTTTACAAAAGATATAAAGCTATTTAATTTCTTTGACCTCTAGTTTCCTTAGTTATAAAATGGAAAATATAATACAAAACCTTGGGTTTTTATGGTGATTACATAATATGATATAAAGAAGGTGATTATCAATCCCAATGTTTGGCCCTACGCTGTCAGTAAATATCAGATTAAAAATGAAAATGCAATTTGATACATTGTAAAGTGTTTTTCTAAGACTTCTATTGACTCACCCTTTTAAACAGAAATTCATGAAGTAAACTTGATATGAATCTTTATAGCTGACCCTAATGAACACTTAAAGCTCCTTATTTCATTATGAGACATCTTTATGATGGGTGCATGGGGTACTATTTATTGATACACTGTATTCAACATTGTTAGTAAGACACTTCTACCCACTAAGAGGCTTTATTTTTCTCATCTTCTTTAATATGCAAAGTAATATTCTTAGCTACAGTATGTAGTAAGGTCCAACTGGATCTTTTGCACCATCTTCTTTAGGTTTCTCTCCCAAGGAGTGATCTCCTTTCTCTCTAAAACATGGACCAAACTCCTAACTCTCTTTAAGGCAACACTGCAAAAAGCTCCATTTCTGCCACTGGTTCCACTTACCTCTGACTTTCTTGAATCCATTTTCTTTCTAATCATAAGCAATATGATGATATTAATGATGAAGACAATAATTATGTTGATGGTGCAGAAAAAGATCATCAACATATTTCTCTGGATTTGGAGATGGGCTATATACCTTAGTATAAAGAAAGATAAAGTCCAGGCATCAAATCTCTTGTGGAAGTCAAATCACAGAGTGACTCAGAGGCAGAGGTGAAAGCAGTATTCATAGCAAGTTGACTAGAAGAATCTGAGTCCTAGCATAGGTTGGGTAGAAATCGGTAAAAGAGGATGTTGTCTAAAAAAATAAAGGTTAATACAAGGGAAGCAAGTTCAGTGAAGAATCAAGTCAATGAAGTATTATATTTGGGAAGTTATATTTATAAACATATTAGATTTCTTTAGGTTAGGAAAAAATCCTTATTGGAACTAAATCAGGCAGAATGCCCAACTCTTGTTTTCATCAAACTCTCATCAACATCATCATCATTTGTCATTATGTTTTTAGAAAAACACAAAAGTAGACTAGTATTGCACTGCAATTATTCAAAACATACAGATAAGCAAACCTTGAATTTTTATTCAGCTGGTGGATTATTTATTGATTTTTTGAGATATAATTCACATAACATAAAATATCATGTAACATAAATGTTACCATTACAAGGGATACAGTTCAATGTTAATGAATAGAATTCAAAGGTTTTCCTCTCTCTTCTGTCATATACAAAAATAGCCTTATTCTTTTTCTCACTATTTGAACTTTTGTTGAAAACCTGCAGGCAGTTTCAACTTCAGAATGATTCCTACTAATCTGAATGTGTTAGTTCCTCACTGTTTCATTTTAGCATAAATGCAGTGACTAATCAGCTTATGTACAACATTTGAGTCCCTGTAAGCTAAAATTAGGGTTAGCAAGGATGCATTCTTACCAAAGGACTTAGTGGAGAATCCATTTCCTTGCTTTTCCAATTTCTGGAGGACATTTGTCTCCTTAATTTATGGTTTCTTCCTTCATCTTCAAATCCAGCAAGATCAATTCTTTCACAGTCGTGTCCCTCTTGTCTTCATCCTTCAGACCCTATGGCTCCATTTGGTCCCACCCAGATAATCCATGACAATAGTTTCATCTCAACATTCTTAATTACATTTCAAAATCCCTACTAACAAATCCAGGAACATTCACAGGTTATAGGAATTAGGGCAAGAGCACGTTGGGCTGGGAGGAGCACCATTATTTGTCTTTCTACACCTAGATTTGCAATCATAGTTTATATTGTATGAATAACATCATTGTGGTGTTTTTAGAAGTGTCCCAGGAGATCCCTCACCTCTAGTGAAATTTTCTTTGTCATCTCCCTGGATTCGTAACACATGAAATTTAAAAGCCCTCTCTGAAATACATGCTAGTGACCAAGCACATTGGACTTCCTTTCACTGTGCTAGCCCCAGCTGAAATGCATTCCTTTTACCAATTTGCACAAAAAAAAATATATTTGTTACCTTATTTTTTACTTGTCTCCATTTTATGGACTATTTGGATGTTTCTAGGGATGGCCGTCTATCTCACTGATCCCTTATTTATTTTTCTCATTCCAACTTGATCCTCCCTCCTCTTATCCTCCTATCTCAGAGCACTGTGGCATCCCCAAATTCTCTACCTTTTATATGCAGAGTAGCTCATATTTGGACAACTTTAATTATCAAACTTGAAAAGCTATACCAAAGCATATCAGAGAAAAAGGCCTCCATGTAAGAAGATTCTGTGTCCACCGAAAGTAGTTGTGACTATAGCTGCCAAAAGTGTTTTTTATTATAAATATAATAGTATAATTTATATAAATGAAGATTATTATCATAATCATTCAAAGTGATGCAAAGTTTCTTATTTGAGTACACATTTGACAGGAATATATGAGTATTCTTACTTATTGCTATTTATCACTTATTAAGTACTTGCTTTTATTAAGTACTATGTACCCAGTACTTTGTTAATTGTAAATTCAAAAAGAGAGGAATAAAGCATAAGATCTTAATGGCACTAAATAAAAGTGTTGACATATGATGTATCTGAAAGATAATAATGATTTACTAAACCAACTTCTTAAAGACAAAAACCTACTACATTGAGATAACAGGAATTTTAGCTGCTCTACGCATCTATCATGTATATACACCTTGGAAATGAGAGCTATGATATAGCAGAAATTATATACTTCTTGTTTTCATGACTTCATCCTTGGCTAACATATATTAAACAATAAAACCAAAGTTTATGGAATGATTAAACAAATATACATAGCAAAATATTTACCAAAAATATTTACAACTACCATTGATGGCCATTTACTATGTTATATTACTGTGATAAACTCTGTGTATATATAAACTTTTTTTTCCCTATTACACTTTTAAGAATAAAATTCAGGGAGATTAGTGACTTGTCTATGGTTGCGTAGCTACATATAACTTTCTTCTTGGTGATTACCCTGAACCGCTCTTCTTCTTGGTGATTACCCTGATCCGCTCCTTACTTAGCTATCATACTTAACTACAATTATCTTATGGTCTTTCTGGCTCCTTTACTAGACTCTAAAAACATAGTAGCTTTTAACGTGTGTTTTTCTACATCACAAGTGCTAATTTCAGACACTGTCAAAGAGAATATGTTCAGTAACTGCTTTGGGATTGAAATGATTCAACTTTGAAGAGTTCCCTCAAGATAAGGAATCAGAGCAAGAAGATTTGGAAATGAGGAGAGCTGTACCCCATTAGATACAGAAGCAAATTGAGCTGTGCCAACTGGGTTATGCCCAACTCCTACGTTCTTTTCCTGATAGATAATGTTAGAAAACAATGATGTTTTAAGTGAGGGTCAGCTTCAATATCAATGTCAAGTTAAGTAAAAGTATCAAATCAAATGCTACCACATACACAGAAATTTATTAAGCAGACATTCACGAGTCATCAAACACAAAGCAGTTCATGCAGTATATGCTGTAATCTTAAAGCCATGTGGTGCTTTTGGGTATCTTAATCACCACCTGGTATGAACTTTTCTCTTTTGGTGGATGTGAGCAAAGACAAGATGTTGTAACTCTTGTAGCTGTCATTAAGCAATGACAAATTCTCCTACACAAACGCTGAGCATAGGTCACCTGAGGACCAAGCTGTGCCCGCCATTCTCAAGGACAATTCACAGGCCTCACTCAGTTCTCACAGTTCTAGAGGAAAGGGGAGTCTTATAAAAGTTAATGAGAAAATTCACATGTATCAAACACCTCCATTTCAGTAATGAGACTCACTATGTAATAATCGTCATTCTAATTAACAAGTCAATAATACCACATATCCAAATTCATTTTTGACATTTATCAAAATAATTTCTAAAGCCTGAGGTGTGGACCCAGAAGTGACTAGCAGAAGGCTGTGTGGTTGACTCTAGATGCTAGTCTTTCTGCTATAATGACAAATGAACACCACATGAATGTGAGTCTGGATCAGGGTTCTATCTTAGATTTGTATCTTTTTTTCACACTCATAATATCGAACCATATATGGTAATATATATACATATATATATATATATACGTATATACATATATAGATATTTGATTTTGTGCATGTGAATTTGTATTATCGACTTGACTTGGGTCTCCTCCAAAGGCTATCTACTCTCTAGAACTGGGGGGTTCCAGGTTTCTTATCAGTGCCTTCAATAGGTTCTCCAGAAGCTGAACTTCCTGGGAAGTCTCATTTTTAACCCCATTTGAATTAAACTTTTTACCACATCTTCAGTTCCAAAATTATTTGTAGACATATTATATAGATAATTCAGATTTATGTTTGCTGTATATGATTAATAAATTTTTTGATGTGTTTTTCCCTTCCCAAATAATTTATAAATGATCTATCTGCCATTTATTTCAAAAAAGTTTTTTCATATTAAGTTCTTTGTACTCTCTTTTTTGCAACTTCATCCCGGTAAAACAACTGGACTCAGTACCGGTGGATACACAGCAAAAGTTGTTGATTGACTCTATAACATTCTATTATGAAGCTGTAATGTAGAAATTTGAAGGTTTCTTTTCCTAATTTCACAATGCCTTTTTCATTTTATATCACACCAGGTAGCTGTCTCACAACGTCAATCTATTGATTCTCACTGCCCTGGTGAAGACGAAACCACCAAATGAGGTATGGCTTTCAGTATCAAAAATTATTCACTCAAAACTAAGCATATACCATGTACCACACACTGAAACTTTTAAAATAGTCTTACGATAGAACTTAAGGCAATTGATTTTGGGAAATTACTAGAAGAAACCATTTTTTTTAAAGACTAAATCTCTTTTGTGGAAAACTATTTATACAAGCATTTGTTAAGCCTTCAGCATTGTAATTTACTCCACCTAATAATTACCCTATCACCATATATTCTGTCTAAATGTCTTTAGTCACAGTCCTTCTAATATAATCTGTGTGTTCATTGTTCTTCTGTTTGATATGCTGGAAGCCCACAGCATCTTCTTATTCTAATCAGTATTTGAATGCATTGTCTGCTGAGATGAAAGTAACAATGATTAGTGAGACAGATGTTTCCCTTGAATGAGAAAATGCAGGGGTTAAAACCACAAATTAAACTGAAAACCCCAGTTTTTGCATGCATTTTTTGAGATGGTGAGATAAAAAATGTTAAGTGAAAATAAGATACTGGTTAAAGTTATGAAAATCTGTGACCTACAAAATACATATGGAAGTAGTTCAGCTGTCCACTCTGGGGAGTGGACCCTCAATTGCAGTATGTTAATAAAATGTAATATTATTTGTCTTTGTGGATAATGATTTTCATGGAAAGTGTGGGAGAAACCTGGAAAAGACAAGCATAACAATCAGAACTTCATGTAAAGTGCATTAGAATATAGTAGATGGATTAAAAGAGCCTATGAATGATTACGTTATTTATTGGTATATAATTATTATTATTTGATGTTTTTCTCATATTGGATGAAACTCTAAATGTCAGTTTGTGACATTTAGTTGTCAAAATGTAAAAATTTATAGTAGCTGACTGATTTTCTTCATATTAGCCATATTTGCGTCCTGTTCTATCATTACTCCTTAGTATTTATTCATTGGGACTTTTAATTGTATGAAGTATCAAGAAAAATTTAAAAATGCAATGAACATGTCAATGAAATGACTAATGTTGCAGTTAAGGAAGGAGTTGAGGCCAAAGTGATTCTCTTCCCATCCCCAATTTGTTGTAAAAGAAAATGTTGTAATTCATGCTTCTGTTTACTCTTTGTGTTAATCCCTTTCTTACACCTTCATAAACACTTTCTGAGAATAGGTAAGTGATTAAAGCTGCAAGATAAGGATGATTAATCCAGACTGGTGGTGGATGTCTAGTTAACAAATATCTCAAGGGACAGCACAGGGTGAATATTAAAAGCAGTTTAGGATGCAAGTTACCATCAATTGAAGAGTGACAAAATGATTTTCTGAGTGCAACAGTCTCAGTTGTCAGGATGATTTTTAGAGTGAGTCTTTAATTTGTTTGAGTTGCTTAAACAATTATTAATAAGAGGATAAGGACTTTGGGTTGGAATGATTCCCCTGACTACTGACCTGCTCGGAGTTTGAGGGAAATCACTGTCCAGTTCTCTTCAGATTATGGGACCATGGGTGTAATTTCTTTCATTAAAGCTTCATTCATATGGAATTAGGAGATTAAAAGGTTCATTTTTGACATTAATACCCATGATTAAGAGGTTATTAGCCTTCCTAGTCTAGAGGGGACATTACAGTCAAATTCTGTGCTTCATGATGCCTTTAATACTTCATAGCTTACAACCCTCACTCTAGCGTATAGCATCGTTACCGCTTCTGACAATAGCAATCTACTTAATACATGCTTTTGTTTATTTTAACTTCATTAAATTAGCTAAAGTCTTTCAGTCAAGCTCATATTGAAAAATAGAAAGAAAGAAAGAAAGAAAGAAAGAAAGAAAGAGAAAAGGAAGGAAAGAAGGAAGGAAGGAAGATAGAAAGAAAGCTTTGCAATGCATACCATTGCCTTCACGATTTTGGGTAAACCACTTATACCCTCCTCCTTCCTATTCACTGGATAAAGGGCACCTGTTAGAGAAAAACTAGCTCCTTTTTTGCAGTGATTTAATATCTTTGTTCTTTCTTTTTTAATACTGTTTTGCTACCATAAAATATATTAAAATAAGTTTTTATTATTGTATCTGCTATCAGGTCGTATGAATCTCTTTACTGGATAAACAGACTACAAATTTACACACATATTAACTTAGGGTCAAGTCCCACTGTCTCTTTTGTTTTTTTTACTAACTGAGATTCATGAGCAAGTTAGTTAAATTTTCCTCACTAGAGTTTTTGCGTCGCAGGTTGAGAATAATGCTATTACATAAAAGGGCTTTTTCAACGATTGAACTAGAAAACATATTTTAACCTCTTAATTTATTATACTGAGTAACAGAGATCAAGTATTAAAAATGTGAGCTGTATCATGAAATTTTTTTAGATTATTAAGGAAAGAGAAAGATGCCATGGAAAATAAGAATGGCATATCTGCTTTCAAATCAGTATAGGAAAAAGTCTTAACACTAAAGTATACTGAATATGGTTTGAGTGAGGAGATTTGCAGTGCCTCAGGTGTTTATCATTGTTGATTATCATTATAAACACGAAAACAACTTCTAGCAGTGAATGATCTATAGAGGAAGTTCGATATCTGAAAACGTCATGGTAAAAGTGACTCTGGTTATCATCAAGTCCAAAAATTGGTTTTGAGACTATGTTTTATTGACTTTTTTCATTTAGTTTGATTTCTTAGCTGAAACTATGTGTATATATACACACACACACACACACACACACATATATATATATATATATATATATTTCTTGTCCATTCATCTCTCTCACCAACACTGTCCCTGAGTTTCTTCTGAATTCCCTCCAATGCTTGGAAAATATAATTTTAAAGACACTGACCTATTTTTGTCCACTTATTTTTAAGATAGAGGATTGCAAGCCAAAATAGTGAAATGACATACCCAAGGTTATTGAGTGAGGTACAAGTCTAGATACTTGTTTCTGTCTACTGGATGGTGCTAACTCTTATACATTTGTAATTTAGGCAGCAGCAGTAAATTAACTTTTGGAAATGTGACCTTCCTTCCATGATATGCCAACCATATTTTTTGATGGTTGCACAGAAATTAAAGCCATGGTCTTCAAAGTGTAGCTCCTAAAAGCTTGTTAGAAATACAAATTCTTGGGCCTACCTCAAACCTAATGAATCAAAAACTGATAGTAGTGTCCAAAAACTTATGGTTTAATAAGATCTCCAGGTGATTATGATGTTTGCTAAAGCTGGGAGTGAAATGCAATGGCACATGCTTGCCTCGCATGTGCCTGGGCCATATGCCAGCACTGGGAAAAAATTAAAAAGAAAAAAGTTATTACACAATTAGATCCCTATGTGCAATCATTTTAATTACTTGATTGACCACCAAAAGACAAAGCACTATGAAGACAACATTCTGTAAAAAAAAGATTGATAGTAAATTATAAAGCAAAAATTTACTGATCACCTACATATATTAAGTCCACTTTAATTTCTATTAATTCTCATATTTAATCCTCTAACAATGTTCTGAAGCATACTTTATTATCCCAACTCTACTAATGGAAAAACTTAACCAAGATCATTCAAGTGGAGGTTATAGGTCTAGGATTCAAATGAGATGGAGTTGATGCTGAAGTCTTAATTCTTTCTCTTATGCATGAAAGACCACTAGGTTACACATATCTGGAATATCTACAACTCTAGGGGAAAATCTATGCACTTCATTTTCATTGGCCTTTTGGATTTTTTTCATCCTGATTGTTTCTGGTATGCAATACATCTCTCTCTCAATGTCACATGGAAACAATGAGTTGCCATTCTAAAATGAGTATAGCTTTTCTACTCTTTTTCATCTTACTAACATCTTCTTGAATATTAAGCCCTAAATGTCTATATGCTTTCTTAATGATGACAGGCTAATATGTATATACATATTTCTCCAGAAATAAATATAGCTCCAGTACATTCTGTTTTTGGGGCATTTCAAAAGTGTCTGAAAAAATAAATCTTAACCTTAGTTATTAAGTAAATACAATCATGTAAGTATTATATAAATGTAATTACATATGCTAGTAATTGCAGAGATACGTAATGCAAACTTTGGAGCTGCAATACTGGGAATTACAGGCAAGGGTAATTATATACCATGTTCCGTAAACCTTCAAGCTCAAGAAAGAAGTTCATTGATTTTTGTGTTTAAAAAATATATTACATTTCTTATTGTGTTCTGTAGACAGTAAGGTGAATGGGTGGTCTCATTGGAGAAATGCATGATGAGGAGGCATTGTGAAATTAGAGGGTATGCCCATGGTGAAGAGCTGTTAAGATTGCATATCAATTATAGGCCTGGCTGACCTCTCCTAGAAACTAGATTATAATAGCTGGAGAAGGTAAATTTCCCGTGCCCACTCCACATTCTAGAGTATTTATTATAAGGATGGCAGCCATGTAGTACTTGGTAAAGTTCTGGACCATGGAATTTGACTGGATAGGTTTTAAAAGAAGCTTCCAGAGAAGAAAAGATAAATATGGAAGAGTAGAACAGTAGCAAAAAAGTAGATGCATTATCAACCCTCAAAGACCTGTGTCCAGTATTATATCTGAAGGGTAATATTCAGTGTATTTTTTCTGAGAAAAACAGAAATGTTTCAGTAAGATCAGCTTTGAAAACTTATGGAAGCAAAAATTCAAGTACTTAATCTGACTGATGACACATAAGTGTTTAAAGGTAAATCAGCTAACTTTTAGTCTCGG
The DNA here is from genome assembly GCF_047511655.1 of Castor canadensis. Taxonomy (NCBI): domain Eukaryota; kingdom Metazoa; phylum Chordata; class Mammalia; order Rodentia; family Castoridae; genus Castor; species Castor canadensis. The sequence goes on from NC_133386.1 coordinate 127,074,400, forward strand.
GACTCAGAGGACTTCTTTTTTATAGGGTAAATGTAGCAATCTCATGCATTGTGTCCAATATTCTATTCTAGGTAAAGCCTTGTTCATGTTTCTAAGCAAATGTCTCTCTGGTTTCTTTTTGTCTCTTTACCTCCAGTGCTATTGCTACCATCATCTCCACCCTTGAAAGATAGCAATTGCTTCCTTGCTGCTTGACTAACTGCTATTTACTCTACCCATAGTCTGTTGTACACACTGCAGCCAAAGTAAATAAACCTCCAATCACTTCAATTGCTTTTAGGAAAATTATTAAACCACTTAATATGGCCTATATGATTCTGAATGCACTTATCTTTGCTTACTTCTGAGGACACATCTGATCCTCGTATCGTTTGCTCACACTGGAAATCTACACAATCAATTTTCAGCTCCTCTAGATGACATGACTACTCAGGTCTCTTCTACCCTGAGAGCATTCTCCTTTCCTGTTTCAGTCTTAAAGTTTTCAAAGCTAATTACATGAATAAAAATATTAAATATAAATGATCTAAACACTCCAAATAAAAGTCAGAGATTATGAAATTAGATAAAAATCAAATACCAAGTATAAGTACTGTGTGTTAAATATAGGGATACAAATAGGGTAAAAGCAAAAAAAATTGATACGAAAAAAGAAACATGCATCATGCTAATACTAAGCTGCTAAAGAAAGCCTAAGTAGTTGCAGTAATGCCAAAGTAGATTTCAGACAGAGAATATCATCAGGAAGAAAGAGAATCAGCTCATTAAAGTGTAAGTAACAATCCTAAATCATTATGTACCTAATAGCTTAGGCGGATAATTTATCTTCAAAATATATGAAGCAAAAACTATCAGAATAGCAATTTGAAATCAATAAATTTGCAATCCTAATTTGATATTTCAATACCTCACTCATAACAAATATAAGTAAAGAGAAAATAAGCAAGTTTATAGATGACCTAAACAACACTAAAACTGTATCTTTGCTTAATTAACAAAATACTTCACCCAATTATAATATAAGACATTATTTTCAAGTATGTGTTGAATATTTGGGAAGATAGATCATATTCTGAATGATAAATATATTTGAATAAATTTAGAATACTTCAAGTCACATAGACACTTTCTCTGATCAAAAATAAATGAAATTAGAAATCTCTAATAATTGGAATATCCCCAATTATTTGAAAGCCAATTAAGACTTTTCTAAATAACCCATAGCTCACAGAAGATATCAAGAGAAAAATTAGGAAATATTTTGAATGGATAAAAGTGAGATTCAAGAGATCATAAGTTGAGGAATTTACCATGATAGATATTTTAAAAATTAATAGCATAAAATATTTTAGCTTCCACTGTAAGAAACTGAAGCAAGAATAAACTCAACGCAAAGTAAGCTAAGACAGGAAATAATGATGATTCTATGCACTTTCCTCAATAAAATAGAAGACACAAAACAGTGAGAAAACTGGTGAAACTGGAAGCTTATTCTTTGAAAAGATAAAATTGATAAACCTGTAGTTAGATTGATCTAGAATAACAAATTAGTATATATGACCAAAATCAACAAAATAAGAAGTGAATATTAGGAAAAACTTCATGACAATAAATTTGACAACTCAGATGAAATGAATAAATCTCTTCAAAGTGAGTTAGATAGTATCCTTCAAAATACTGTTTATAGATATAATTGTTAAAAATCTCTGGATGAAATACTTCTGGATTTATGTTAGATTCTGAGCTCAATGGACTGGTGAGATTTATTCATAGAGAAATGTGGGAAGGGCATACAAAGACAGAAGTAGATTGGAGCTACACTGCCACAAGCCAGGATATACCAGCAGTCACCAGAAGCTGAACAATAAAATGAAAAAATCTATCGCAGAACTTTCAGAGGGAGTTTGATCCTGTCAACCTTTATTTTGGACTTCTGGTCACCAGACTGCAAGAAATAAATTGTTATTATTGTAAACCACCAAGTCTGTGATTTTTAAAATGTCAGTTCTAGAAAACTATTATACTCACTCAGAAATAAATACATAAATTTTATAATCTCATAGTTATTTTAAAAAATTAAATTTATACTTAATATGCTTCCCACAAAAAAGTCTTGACCAGAATGACTTTACTTGTTAATTCTACTGAGCATTTAAAGAGAAGTAGTATTGAATAATTCTATATTATTTTTATAGGAAATTGAAAAGCTATATTCCCAACTAATTATTTTAAATCAGTATGACTTTGACAACTAAACTAGACAAAGACATTACCATAAGCTTATATTCCTTATGAACATGTATGAAAAATTTCATGACAAAATGGAGACACAGTAAGATTTATATAGGAATGCAAAGTTGACTTACTATTTGAAAATCAATTAATGGAACTTATCATGCTAACTGATTAAAAAGTAAATGGTATGACCAGCTTTACAGAGGCAGAAAAAGTATTTGAAAAAATCAAAGTACATTCCTGATAAAAACTCTCATTAAACTTTGGCAAGATGAGAATTTACTGAACTGACCAGAAAATGGTTGAAGACTAAAAATGACCCCCCACAATCAAAAACAAAGTAAAGCTGTATCCTCTCACCACGAGAATTCAAAATTCAGCTAAAAGTTTCCAATAAGTGCAATGAGAGGTTAAATAAAAGAAAGAAGGAAGGTATGAATGGAAGGTGAGAGGGAAGGAAGAAAAGAAACTAAAGAAGGAAGGGAGGAAAGGAGAGAGGAAAACAGAGATAGGGAGTGGAAAGAGGGGGCCATAGGAGGAGGAAATGAGACAGGACAAGGTTGAAAGAAGGGAAAAGGATAAGAAGAAGAAGGAGAAGGAAGAGAAGAAAACTTTGTAGGAGGAGGGAATGAAGGAATCCAGATTGGAATAGAAAAAGTAAATTTGTCTTTATTTCAAAGGTGGCATTATTTTATATGTAGAGAACACTATAGAGATTACAAAATGTTTACCAGAAATGAAAAATTATTTAACAAGGCAGCAGAATGCAAACAAAGGTGAAAATTTAATTTTTAAAATACTAAAAGTTGAAATACATAGGGATCAATCTGACAGAATATGTGCAAGACATGTATGGAAAGCAAAATATACTTCTGAAAATATTTTAAAGAAAGGTTAAATAAATGAAGAGATGTTCTGTGTTCATAAATTAAAAGATTCAGTATTAAGATCATAGTTATCCTTTAATTTATAGATTCAATGAAATCTCAAGAAAAGTTTCATCGATAGTTTTGGCAAAATTTGACAAAATGATTCTAAAATTCATATGTCAATTCAAAGTATTTCAAGCAGCCAAAAGTAACTTGAAAAAGAAGTGTAAACCTTGAAAAATTATACTGAGTTCAAGTCTCATTATAATGCTACAGGAACAGACAGAATGGTAATGACATAAAGATAGACATAGAGATCAATGAAAAGAATAGAGGTCCACAGAAGTACATCAATACATTTATGAACAATTGATTTTTGACACAATGAATTCAATGGAGAAAAGACTGTCTTTTTAATAAACAATTTTGGAAAAATTGGATATTCACATAAAACTATGAAGCTGTTTCCATACTTTTCACTGTATTTAAAAAAACTAACTCAAAATGGATTTCATAATCTAAAAGGAAAATGTAAAACTAAAAAAAATTAGGAGAAAACATAGGGCAAAGGTGCTTGCAATGTTCAGAAGTCAAAAACAAAATTATAACAAGTAAATAGGCAAGAGATTTTTATAGACAGCCCCTATACGAATGGCAAATAAGTATTAGTAATTAATTGTTAGGGACATACAAATTAAAACTATAATAGGTGCCTATATACACCCATTAGAATGTCTAAAATTAAAAAGAATTACCACATCATATGTTGGGAAGAATGTGAAATAAGTGGAATTCATACATAATGCTGGTATATGTATGAAAGCTTGGAAAAACATTTTGGAAATTTCTTAGAAAGTTCAAAATATCTCCCATGAGGCTCCTTCAATTCAGTCAACATGCTCATTCATCAAACTTACAGATTATTCACAACAGCATTATTTTTAATGTACCCAAATTGGAAACTACCCACATGTCCATTATTGGATAGGTAATGAATATATAAACTATGGCATTGACACACAATGCAATTATGTAATAAAAACCAATAAAAGGAATGAACCTTTGATAAAAGGAAGAACACAGAAGAAATATAATAATTATGCTGAAACAAAAAGCTAATTTAAAAAATAGCAAATGTATAGTTTTTGCTTATGTAAAACTCTAGAAAATGCAAAGTAATCTTTAATAACTGCAAAAAGAAAAGTGAATAGTTGCTTCTATACTTAGGGTTGGCCAGCAAAAGAAATTAAAAAGCATGGGAGAATTTGGGGGAGTTTGGAGTTCCAAATCACAGATTTGGAAGCATAAAAATTAAAAATTGACTCTAACAATGGCAGGAGCCAGAGCAAAGGTGGTATATAAGGCTTTTCTCCATTCTGCCCAGGCCCATGAAGGCTTTTAGTGTGATAATGACATGATTTGCATTTTTGCCATGTAACTAACAGCAGTGAAGGGAGAAGATGGCATCATGCACACCTTTTAAAATGGCAATGGAAATACAAGAGACATTCTAAATAATCTCTGCAGGATTGCTAGTGAAACAAATTAACATACATTTGAAAAAGTGCTGTTGGGTTTAGAGATTTATTCTATAGCAATTAAAACAAATTGGCCAGCACTGGCATACAAACTTGACAGTGGCAGAATCATTATTTAAACCAAGCCTGTCTCATTTCAAAATCCATTTCACTTTTCTGATATGTAGGTTCTCCACAACTGGATTCAAATCTGATTTCAAAGCCTAGAAATGATGAAGATTCATGCAATCAAATGAGAATTTTCAGAACTTCCCTCAAATCAGAAGGTTGGCTAAATGTTAAATAATGACTGGGTCTGCTGTGGCAGCTCTGAATAGAAGCTGAACAGACTATTTTTCTCTAGCTGAAACATGCTTTCTACTCACAGATTACATCTGTACCTCTTTATTTGAAAATATGAATTGGATTCTAAGATCATCTCCAAAGCTGCTCAGTTTGAAAGTGATGAGAATGCTGATTGTCTGTCTTACTTAACAACAGTGAATTCAATAGGTCAGGATAGTACATCTGGGCACAGAGTTCCTTATTGGTTCAGGAACAGCAATTCTAAGCTAACCTAAATTAGACTGTTTCTCAAGGGATTGCTAAGAGTAGAGAGAGTAGAAAGCAAGAATGCCAAACTAAAATTAATTCAGCAAAAGAGAGGTTAAACTCTAAATTTAGTAGTCTTTCTGGAAATCTGAAAAGCAGTTACGTCTCTATTCTATTCTATTTGGAAACCTTTGAAGAAATTCGACATTTTGACAATCTGAAGTGTCAGTTATTCATTTTCTGGCAAATGCATATAAACCTACATGAAACATGCCTTTTTTTAATTTTTCAAGACTGTTGAACCAAAGCCCTCATTGGACATCAGCTAACAGTACTAATCAAAACTTTAATAATAGACTTGTCAATTACCCTTTTTAGTATAACTTAGATGGGTCTGTAGACTGCTTATCTAGTGTTCATCCAAAAGAATGAGCAATGATTGTTTCAATCCTGCAGCAAAATTTTTGAAGAAATGGCAAGGAAGAAAACTAAAATTTACTTAATCTTGGAAATGTCCTCATTTACTAGTTTATTAGCAATTATTGAATGTCCTGTATACCATCACAAATTGAGCAGAATAATAAAAATACACATGAGATCCTCTCCTGTTGTTCACAGGGCTCATGGTGGGAATTAGTATATCAGAAAGATTAAAATGTATATTGGCCTTAGACAAATTTAATTCAAATACTGTCTTCCCCTACATGAGCTCTGTGATAATCTTCTTTTCATTCTTCTTGTTTTTTCTAGTGTAATTAGCAGCCATATAATAGCAACTATAATATATGAACAGAAATATAAGAGCAATACACACTTCAACAGTTGTCAGTGAGGACCACATGATATTGTACCTCAAAGCCACTTTTAACTCAATAACATGCAGTGTATGCAACATAATTTCCTACATCAGAGCTCATTATATGATTGTGGATTAGTGGGATTAACTTTGGGTCAGATACTTTGTGTATGCTATTTCATTTAGCCTTCATAAAAGTCTACTATTATTCTCACTTTACCAATGAGTTAACTGGTCCACAGAAAATCTAAGAAACTTTCTTAAGTCACTCAGTAAATAGCATCAAGTTTACCCTGGTCCCCAAACCTACATGGTCTCCATTTGACAATGCTACTTTTCAAGTTAAAATTAAGAGGAAATTATACTGTAAGAAATATCCATTTATAAGTGAAAATTATTTGATAGAGTTCTATTACTAAATAAATATGCATATTTACATGAATATCCAAATATGGAATCAAATTATGAAAGAAAATGTATATTTTCTTATACAAAAATATGATTTACCAAAGAATTTCCTATTGACTATGCCCTCTCTTTTCATCAGTCCTTATACAAACAAGCAGTGGTTGATTTTCCAGCTATATGTATGGCAATTAACTGGCTAAACCAAAATTTGATAGTGATCTGGAACCAAGAATTGCTTCTTCTTAAAAATTCCATTCAGAGCTTTACCTATTAAGCACAAATATTTATAATCCCCTTTAAAACCTATGAAGAAGTTTGGCCCATCTTTATTAATGACACTATTGTACTGTGGTTGAGTGAGGACAGATAAGTGATTATACCTCGAGATACTCAAAGTTAGAGATGTTTTCACTCTCAATTGCTCTCTAGCTGAGTAGTCACAGATAGGCTAATCTTTTGGGTTCTTTTTAATGAACTTTAAGATAGAAATAATATGTATGGGGTTAATTTGAGGATTACATAAGATCATGGCACAGATGAATTAGCCCAGAGCCTGGCAAAGTAGCAGTATTCTGAATAAATTGAGTGTGGTTATCAGTTTTTGTGTAGGTCTCAAGAGTCCAAGAGAAATTGTCTGCCAAATAGCAATATACTAGCATAGATAAATCTATGGGATAGTTAAATTTAAGTCAGCAATATATATGTTAGTTATGTATACAATTTATTTTAATTCAGTGATATATATGTCAGTTATATATACAAAATCAATTATCTATTTATGTATATACACATAGCAATTACTACATATCTCACCAATGAAAAAATCCTTGTGTTTACCCTTGTTCAATTGTAAACTGTACTTTCCAATGAGACAATAGTGGTGGCAGCTGGAGAATTTATAATCAGTAGGGGAACAGAGAAGGTGAGGGAAAAAAATCCAAACTAATCCTTGACCCCAAGTTGTCAGCAAATGTCCCAAGTTCTATATTAGAGTCCTTGATGTGTATTCACAGACACCAAAATGTCTGCAGTGAGATAATTTCTTAATGAAAAATTTTCCTGGATATTATACTATTTTCAACTCTCCTTTAGAGAAGTTTTCAATTAGGCATTAATATGTAGAAATACCTAGAAAACTTCATTTGAACAGAAGGGTTCAGCATATCACTAGTCTTTTCCAAGTACAGTTGATGTAGAAATAAGAATAGGGGTGGAAAGATGTAGGCCTTATGGTTATCAACTAAGAAACCTCACCCTGAAATACTGGCCTCATTGCATTGAGCAGCAGCATATACATCTATAGAACAAGACAGAACTTTTCTATCAAAAGAAAATAACACAACACGCAGATTTTGGTTTCTAATATGATTTTTCAATAAAAGCTACCAAAGCTTCTTGAAGAAGTAGCTGAATTTAGAGCTGGGCCATTTAATTTTCAAGATAAACTCAGGTCGTCTTGTCATATACTCTTATAGTTAGGAATTGCCTAAGAATCAAAAAGATTGCACTATGTTTAAAAGAACACAGAAGACACTGAAAGAGATACTAATAGCCAATTCTTCAAAAATTTGAGCAATAAAATAAATAACATAGATTGGTCTATACCTTTAAGTGTAAAGTCTTTATCAATAAAAATAAAGGCTAGAATAAAAATAAATGGGTGTGAAGGGACAACTCTCTCATACAAAAGAATTTTAAATAATTTATATAAAAAATAACCCCTTTATTCTTTAATTATGGCCCATACTTAGGACTCATAAAGAGTACATACATACATTATGAAAAGGGTAAAAATAGATTCATTGTGAAGAATCTGTCAATATTAACTTACACCGTTAAAATTATCATCATTGGCAAGAAGTCACTTTGATAGCACACACTCTTGATATGTACTGGGCATGGAAGATCGTCTTTACCAAAGCACAACCCCAGCCTCACCATGGGGAAAACAAACACTATGCAAAAGTAAATTGAGGAACATTCTATAACATGCTTGACTATTACACTTCAAAACTCTCAAGATTACCAATGAAAATCTGAGAAATTGCTACAGCCCAGACAAGCCTAGGGAGCTATGACACAATATGGTTTCCTGATTGCAGTCTGGGAGCAGGAAAAGAACATTAAAAAATAAATATACTCTAAATAATGTATGGAGCTTATTTTAAAATACATTGATATTTACTTGCTAATTGTGACAAATGCCCCATGCTTATATACAATGCTAATAACAGAGAAAACACATGTAGACTGTACAATAAATGTGTACAATCATTGCAGCCTTTCTGTAAATGTAAAATTATTCTAGAATAAAGCAGATTACATTAAAGGTATTCCTAAAATGCTATAACTACCTTTAAACCAGTTTTTAATATTTCCTCTTAAATTTTCTCTCTATGGCTAATATGGTAACTACCAGATACATCTGACTACTAAACACTTGAAATATGGTGAATCCAAAATAATCTCTCCTTTAAATATAAAATACATGTGTGATTTTGAAGACTCACTCCATATAAAATATAATACATTATTAAAGATTTTCATATTGAAATAACAATATTTTGGATAGATCAGATTAAATAAAATGTATTAGTAAAATTAATCTTTATTTCTACTTTTTTGACATTTTTTGTTGTTGTCTTTTGGATTTTTTTAATACTGTCTCTCCCAGGTTGGCTTCAAATTTGTGATCCTCCTATCTCTGCCTTCTGAATGCCAGAATTACAGACATGTGGCCTCACATCTGAACTATTTTTTAGTTTTTCAATGTAGCTACTAAAACCTTCAAAATTTTATATGAAGCTTGCCTTATGTTTCAATTGCTCGCATGGCTCTAAGCTATTAACAAAGGCACATTTGATGTTTTGAGTAAGGTAGAGCAGCTGGGGTTATGTTGTATGAATTTACGTAAGTTTTAACAGCAGAAATCTAATAAAAATCGTCAACAATTTTGGCAGGTTTTACATTTAGCTCTTCATTTGCCTGAGATAGACTAGGCCCTATGCATTGTTTAATGCATGGTCTGGGAGTCTAATATCCCACCTCATAATTGTCCACAGGGTCTATATGTTATGATGCCAGATTTCTCTATGTATAATTTTCCCCAAGATTCTTAGTATATACCAAAGACAGACAAGATAGCAAGACATTCTTTCATCTCTTTTAGCTAAAAGTGTAGGTCTTCTGCTGTCTTTGATAATACTGCACCTTAGTTTTTGAGGTTGATGGAAATCAGTCTCATCCAATTTTGAGATACTTGGCAGAAGGGACCATATCTCTTCCATGACAGCAAAAGATGAGACAGAATGTTTGAGACTATATAAGTGCCAGTCCCTGTTAGGGATAAATATAAACCTACTAGGGAATCAAATAACTATAGGCAGAACTGTCAAAGTAATACAAAATAATAGGAAGTTAACAAATGTCACAACGGCAGTACTTATTTATACACAGGTAAAGTTGTTGAGTACACTACTAATTCCAATTACATTTATGCATGTCTGATTTGCAATCTCCCACATTTTCCCAAATAAATATAAAAATTCTCACCAATCTGCCTTGTTATTTGCTGAACTTTCTTCCTAAATTGGTCTCATTCTATTTTCGCCCTTCTAACATTGATGATTGTTAATGACTGGAACTCATTTTATAAAACAAGAGAGGTCCTAGGCAACCAATAGGAAAATAGATTAACTCAGGTCTCCAGTAGATCAAAGGGAAGCACAGCCCTGAAATGGAAGCTTTGAAGTTACATTGGGAAACTAGACTGTTTTAACTTTGCTGCATTCCTATTATTTGGGAGAGGGAACCAAGGGTTACTTTTGGTAGAGCTAATTGAACCCATAAGAGAAATTTTTAAAATTTGGTAAATTATATAATAATTAAGAATTCTTAATAATCAAGAGAGTTTAAAAATGGAGAATCTTAAGAATAGAAGAAGATATTTTCAGTCCTATTTCTTTAAAATAAGTTGTATTCAGAAAAAATAAAAAGCTTCTGTAAATCATTAGGAAAATGTTAGATGGGAAATGATAATGGAAAAATTAGCAAAGGATTTGTTGTTTCACAACAAAGGATATCCAAATGACCATTAAAAAATATGAGTAAGTTCTCAACTTCATTAGTCACCAAGGAATAGAAATGGAAAATGTAATGCTATGAAATTATATACCCATTAGAATAGCTAAAATGTAAACTAGGCGTGGTGGATGGAGCATGTCTATTCTCCTAGCACTTGGGAAGCTCAGTAATGGAGGTAGGGGGAGCTTGAGTTTCAGGTCATCATGAGTAATGAGGCCTTGTCTCAACCAAACAAACAAAAAGAAAAAGAATAGCGAAGATGAACAAGATAGCCAAGTGCAGTGGTTCATGACTATCATTCAGCCTATGTAGGAGGCCATAAATAAGAGAATTGTGGTCTGAGGCTATCCTTAGGCAAAATCATGAGAACCTACCTGAAAAAAAAAAACTAAAAGTAAAAGGACTGGGGGAATGGTTCAAGTGGTAGAGTACATACCCTGCAAGCAGAAGATCCTGAGTTCAAACCTCAATACAACCAAGAATACTAAAAACAACAATATGGAGAATACTAAATTGACAAGGATGTGGGTGATCCAGAAATCTCCCACACTGCTGACTGAGTGTAATTTTAGCCTTATTGGAGAATATTTAATGATATATACTAAAGCCGAACCTAAGTACAACATCAGCAATCCACTCCTAAATAGATATCCAATAGAATGCATTCATGTAGTTTCAAAATCCCAGAATGTATACATTCTAGAAAATTTGTTACAATGCTGGTTATGATATCTCAAATTGGAATGGCAAAATTAGTTATGGCATGTTCACACATGGAATGCTCACTATACAGCAAGGGAATTGAGCAGCCTGCAACTATATTCACAAGTATTGATGAATCTCACAAATTAAATATTAAGGGGAAATTCAGTCAAAATAGAAGAAACACTGTGATAATCCACTTTATATTAACTTCAAAACAAGGAAACATAATTTATGTTGTTGAAAGTCAGGAAAGAAGTGACTGCTAGTGACAGTTGAAGATTATCATTGGATTGGAGAACACAAGAGATGTCTGGGGTGCTTAATTGCATGTGTATAATTATAAAAATATAGTTAACTGTGTATTTATGATATGTAAGCAAACAATTGCAATAAATCATTTACAAACACAATGTAGTAATGTAAATTCTTGCCCATTGTAGGTTTGGGGATGAGATTGAGTATTAAACACTCTAGGAAACACCTAAAGAAAATTGCATAGGAATGGAGCCTTTATGCAGGTGTGCTTGAGCTAATCTATCAGTAATACTTGAGGAAGGCTATTCCAGGCACTGTACTAAGAACGTTTTATGCACTGCATCATTTAATCTGCTTAACAATCTCAAGGATTGGAATTATTATCTCCACTTTACCAAAAACAAATTTACTTTGTTTGCCCAAGGTAGGTGGGTAGACTCATACCCATGTCCATCAGATTTCAGAACCTGACCTCTTAGCTACCATGCCACAGCCTCATTTTTCTACTCTCTTTATTAAATTGGATTCCTTGTTCTTTGGGGAAATATTTCACATGGCAATTATTGGCTGACAGTGACCTATGGGCCTCTCTGCAAACCTAGCATCCCCTCCATCTGGAGTTACAACATAGAGTTTGTGAATAAAGATATTCTATGTGCCTAGTGTACAGATTTTCTATGACACTGATATACCCTCTGCAAGCAGTTAGGAATTAATGAATACATGTTTTGTTGAGAAGCCACTGATGGATTCAGCAAGAGAAAGAGCACAGGTTACTCCAGAGGCACCGGCACACCCATGTTTATTGCATCACTATTCACAATAGCCAAGTTATGGAAACAGCCAAGATGCCCCATCACTGACTAATGGATTAAGAAAATGTGGTATCTATACACAATGGAATTTTATGCAGCCATGAAGAAGAACGAAATGTTATCATTCACTGGTAAATGGATGGAATTGGAGAACATCATTCTGAGTGAGGTTAGCCTGGCCCAAAAGACCAAAAATCGTATGTTCTCCCTCATATGCGGACATTAGATCAAGGGCAAACACAACAAGGGGATTGGACTTTGAGCACATGATAAAAGCAAGAGCACACAAGGGAGGGGTGAGGATAGGTAAGACACCCAAAAAACTAGATAGCATTTGTTGCCCTCAATGCAGAGAAACTAAAGCAGATACTTTAAAGTGACAGAGGCCAATAAGAGAAGGAGACCAGGAATGAGAGAAAAGGTTAGTTCGAGAAGGATTAACTTAGAAGGTAACGCACATGTGCAGAAAATTAATGCATGTTAACTCCCTGTATAGCTATCCTTATCTCAACTAGCAAAAACCCTTGGCCCTTCCTATTATTGCTCATACTCTCTCTTCAACAAAATTAGAGATAAAGGCAGAATAGTTTCTGCCTGGTAGCGAGGGGTAAGGGGGGAAAGGGAGGGAGTCGGGGGGAGAAGGGAGGGGTCAGGGGAATGGGAGAGAAATGACCCAAACATTGTATGCACATATGAATAAAATAAAAATTTTTTTAAAAAAAGAAAGAGCCTATGCATCCTGTGAAGAGACTTGAATTGAGTTCAGTCTGTCTTCATGAAGTTTTGTGATTCAGAACATGATACCTGTGTCTTCTGAGCCTCTGATTTTGCAGCTGCAAATTGGGAAGAATACTTTTTGATTGTCAAAGGCTAGTTATCTGCTGTTTCTCATCTTAATGTTTTGCTTCTTTTTCTTGCTTTATTTTTGTTTTTTTACACACTGACTCTGTGCTATGTAAACCTGACAAATCCTACTGAGCTCTAAGATGGCCTAACATTCCAAGTATTTGTACTAAAAATCATTGTGGGTGACATGAATCAATTGTACAGTCAGATATTTTGAGATCCAAGGCTTACAAAATTGAGAAGCTCTCCTTCAGGAAAGCACATACTTACAATTAGGTAAGAAAGTGCATATTTATTTGGAATGAGAAAAGAAATCGCGACAGCTAACTGGAAATATTAGGTCCTTTTCTTCTTGAATCTGAAATGGTGGCATAGAAATGTTTATTTTGGAATTGTGTCTTTGTAAGACTCAGCTGCTTCTGTTTTTCTAGAAACATAACTCCCAGCCCATCCCAGCATTCATAGCGGCTCATCCAGGTAAAAAGACTTGAACTTTAAGTAAATGTGCATTTAGAAGAAGGTGAAACTTACTTGGTATAGCAGATAAAATTCAAGATGGCACCAAGATCCTCACCTATCTAGTGAGCATTCCCTGTGTAATCTCCTTGACTTGAATATTATGAGACCTGGGGATATAGTGATGTCACTGCCATGATTAGGTTACTTTATGTGGCATAGGTAGAGAAATTTTGAAGATGCAACTAAAGTCCCTAATCAGTTGATTTTGAGTTAAGTTAAAGGGTAACTATACTAGCTGAATGTGACCTTCTCAAATATGTCCTGAAGAGAGGGATGGGAAAGATTCTGCAGCAGTTCTTGAAGTCATCTGTCATGGTATGAGAAGGCCATAAAACAAGGAACTGAGGATGGCTTTTAAGAATGAAAAGCTGACAGCCAGGAAGGAAAGGAGGACCTCAGTCCTGTAATATGTAGGTGTCAAATTCTATCAACAACTATGTGAACTATGGAATTGAATGCAAAACTCCAGAATGGAACATGGCCTGGCTGGCATTTTGAGTGCTACTTTCTTCATAAGCAGAAGACATAGAAGTGACTCTCAGGACAAATACCTTACAGAAACCATGAGACCATAAATGTGTGTTGTTTTAAGCTTTTAAGTTCATGGTTTGTTTGCTGTGAATCAATGGAAAACTAAATCCATTAGGCAGGCAGAAATAAAGAATATAGAAATATTGCTATAGTGATTGTTGTCTCAATAAAACTTCACAAGGAAGAATGGCTTGACCTACCAGGTTGTGGCACTTTTAAATTTCTTTGTGGAGCATAGTGTAAGAACAACTGTCCTAATTCTAAACACTGGTGCTAATTTAAAAGGTGATCCTGGGTTCATCACTATCTTTTGTTAGTTTCATTCTTTTTGTCCTCTTGGTAAGGGAATGAGACAATGTGATGTCTAAGGATTTTCCAGCTTTGGTAATTTTACAAATCTATTGCTTTAAGATCTCAAACTCCATGTAGTCAATAGCCCTACCTTGAGTTTTGAAAGCTTCCATGAGTTCTGTTCTCTTTCCATTTCAAAATGGATTTGATTCTGGTTTTATATTTCCTATGAACATTATACAATTATTGTATGGACGGTGATTTATTCTCAGACATGCTCTATTTGCTTAGGTTAACCACACCTAAAACAGGAACTTTTTCACCTAAGAGTTTTCATTCAGAACTTGCTGATTCAATAGAAAGACATCAAATTATATCCACTGTTAATTTTAAATTAACTCGAAGTATTTAATTAACACCTCTTCAAACAGAAAAGAAATAAGGGTATTTTCCTCCAAAGGCAATGAAGACCACTTAAGGGTTTTTTTATAAATCAAATTTAAACACTGTATCCATTCAAACACTTTCACAATTAAGAATATTCTGGGTAGTGTTGTATATAAAACAATTAGCAACTCTGGGGAATGAGTGAGGAAAGAATGCTAAAGAAGACTTGATTAAATGTTGAAATAAAGCTGAGGCTCTACATAATTGTAGAAGAGAAGCTCAGTGCTTCAGATATATGTTGAAACAAGAATGGAAAATACAACCTAGTGGATTCACTAAGGACTATTAAATCAAAATGAACACATGAGAATGTGATCAAATGCTAGGTTCTGAAATCTTTGTGTTGGAAGAAAACAGTGGGGCCCAGCAGACCCAGAGACTCTGTCATCAGCTTGCTAGATGGCCCAGGACAGATCACCACATATCTTTGGGTTTTGTTTTTCTCTCTTAACCCAAAACTTATGTGCTATTTATATTAAATCAATGTTTCCAGAAATGCATTTACTATGGTTTGGATAAGGTTTGAGATGTTCTAGAAAGATTTATGTTTTACAAAGTAGTTGGTCTCCAGAATGGCAGTATGGAGAGATAATGTGGAACCTACCTACAAGAGGTGGGGCCTAGTGGAAGATAATTAGATCTCAGAGGTACTGCCTCAAGAAAGATTAATGCTTTTCTCCTGCAAGTATAACTTGGGTGTAAGTCTCACAAGAGCAATTAAATGGGGTGACCCACTTGTCGATTCCTTCTGTATGCAGCTATTTCCTTTTCTTCCTCTCTGCTGTGTTGTTACAAAATCTGGAGGCCCCTACCAGACTTTAGCCTGCAAAACTATGACCAAAATAAACCTTTTTTTCTTAAAAAGTCCTAAACCTTCCAATATTTTGTTATAGAAACATAAAATGGACTAAAACAGCATTCTAAGTGCCATCTGTTCTTTAGACTGTTGGTATATGCTAAAATACACACAGATTAGTTATTAATAGCAAAATCAGTTTTAGGGAAGGTTGGTTAATAGGATTTAATTAGTTTTTTTTTCTTGGAGGTTTTGCTAAGCTAATGGGCCATGTGAGTCTCCCAGGTGATTGGCCTTTCTTACTCATTTGACAAAAGAATCCCTTGTTCTTAGACAAGATCTGGGAGTTGTGTTGAACAGAACACATGTTAGAAAGCCCCAGATGAGGTGATCTCTAAAGACCTTGCCAGCTTAACATCCTTTGAATCTTGATCATCTTGTCTGCACTTTAGCTCGAGGTACATTCATGAGCTGGAAAGGATGTTAATAGGCATAACACTTTTGACAGTAATTTACCAAGTCTCCTTGATGAGGACATTTAATTAAATATTCATTAGCTTCAAAGCTAAGCCTTGTTAACCATGGATTGATTTCAAGAGTGTATTGAGCAACCTTCTTTTTTAAAGTTCTCTTTATTGTCACAGATGTACACATTCATGTATACCCCACAAGTTAAGATTATTAAATTAAAACAAACTTCTTCCAAGCATTTTGGGTTCATTTGCCCCAATTTACTTTACTTGGCAAAGAAAAGAATGCCAAGCTGAAACAGAATTAAAATCCATGTATAGAATCACAAAGCCTAGAGAGAAGAGACAGTGAGGCCCAATGGAGAGATAAAGGTCACTGTAATGAAATAACCTGGAGTCAGCTTTGTCACTCTAACTGTGTGATCTTGGGCAGTTATTCAAATGCTCAAGGGTATTTTGTCCTCATCTCTAACAATAAGTGTAACCAGGAAGTATACTTTATTGAGATTGAGTAAAATTAATGAATTATGTAGACCTTCTTCATTTCTTGCAACTAGTCTAACGTTTACTAAGTGAACTTCCTCAACCTTTTGGTTACTAGTGAGCTTAAATTTGTTAATTAAACATACTTGATTCTCATGTTTAAATGGATTCCATTTATTTAAAACAATCACTTTCATGTAGAAGCTCAGCCTTTTAGAATTCTGTTCTCTCCTTCTTTCCCCTTGAGAATGATATTGGGGTCATTAAAGGAGCCCATAATGATACCCTTCTTTACCATTCAATATTTGATACTGTTAAGAATAAAGGAGAAAGTGAAATGACCAGACTACCAAGTTTCTTTGGGTCTAACCAAGCACAACATTATTTTACAAATTGTCATTATTTTATACTTTTAAAAGGACAAAAGTGTAGTTAATATTTGACAATAAACTTTCTTATAATTGAGATTTTTTTTTTTTGATGTTTTTGATGGTACGGGGTTTGAGCTTAGGGTCTCGTGCTTGCTAGGCAGATACTCTACCACCCCAGCCATGCACCCTCCCCTTTTTGTTGTTATTTTTAAACATGATCTTACTTTTTCTTTTTAGCCTGGGCCAGTCTGGAACATGAACCTCCTATTTATATCTCCCGAGTAGTGGGAGATGGGACCTCATTGACTTTTTGCCTAGGCAGGACTTAAACCATATTTCTTCCACTCTCTGTGTCCCAAGTAGCTGGGATTACAGATATGAACCACCATTCCCACCCTCAGTTTAGAATTTCTGTCTTATGCTTAAAGAAATAAATTGAGACATTATTGTATATATATTTTCTCAAACTTCAGTCTTATGAGAATATGAAAAGAAGATGAGAACCTAATAAATTGGTAAAGGTTTCCTAAAACTTCTTTGTAACCTGAGACTGATATTTTTGACTCAGATGGTCAATTTCCAAGCTTTTGTCCACACAATATTGCCCTTTGTGCCATCAGAAGTCTTGGGGGTACAGCATTTTTAAAATAGTTCATTTGAATAAAGACAGCAACAGTAATAAAACCTGGAAGACACTGAACTTTTATGTTGGCTTTCCAACAATGTAGAAGTAGCTTAATTTTGACTTATACTTTGAGAATATTCCTAAACATTTCTGATCTACCTCCTCACTATTCAGTTTCTAAAGCTTCAAAACATTCTTCAGGATTTTTTTCCTGTGTCTTATTCCCAATAAGCTAGCTTTGATACTTGTGTGTTTGATATTAGCAAGTATGTAGATGGTGATCCTTTTATGACACCTTTTATGATTCCTAGGCCAAGAATGACTATCAGATGCTATTGGTTCAAGGTGCAACCCAATTTCAGAAATGTTAACATGCAGAAAGTTTGGGAGTCTTATAACATCGAAATATGCTAGGTAGGAGGATCATGAGTTTGAGGTCTACCTGGGCTGCATACTATGACCTATACTCATTCCCCCTGCCAAAAACTTATAAATATGATTTTGAAAAAAAGGAATCATAAACATGACATTCATATTCCTGGTAGAGTGGAGTTTTAGGAATGTGACTAATACTTATGGACAAGTCATGTTTTTATAACACTGAACAGAGAAAGATTCTACTCACACAGGATCTCTCAGTTGCATGCCTGCATCCAGCAAATAGTTCACTGCCAATAGAAAGAGAAAAGGGATCTTCTGTTACAACCTGATTTTTATTCCTAATTCACAAATCAGTGAAGCCACATTAGGTGTAATTGAGGATATGGATGCAGTCTAGGAATATTACCATTACAGATTTTGATCCAATTTGGAAGAATCATTGTCCTATAGCAATAGTACATGGATTGTGAGACATATTTTACGTGGCCTTTGGTAGGGCAGCAGAGAAGAGACCTGGGAATCCACTGTTTTCTCTGTACCTTTTTTGATCTCTGCTACAGTGACTTATCTAGTCTACTACCTTAATATGACATCATACACTGCAGAAGAGGGAGCCTATGAAAACCCTCTGACCTGATAGAGAAACTTCATAGGTTTATTAGCATCTTGGTAGCCTCATACCATGACATGTAAAGGTTCTCATTTTTCTTCACACCTCACTCCATTCTATAGGATCCAGGATAGCTATTTAAGCCCCCCATCTAGGCACAGGCCACATTGCGGATTCTACATACTATTCCATATACACAGCTTCTCCTAGAGACTCAAGCTTGATTTTATAAGCTACAAGGGAAGTGGGTATCTATACCTCTGATATTTTCAGGTGTCCCTGAGCCCTATACATCTTTGATGTTTCTATTGCCTGCTGCTCCCCTCAGTTACACACTGAGGGGAATAAAGTGAGAAACACACTCCTCTTGGAGCCTTCCTTGTCTCACTTTCCCTGACTATTCTACTTCATGGTTAAAATGGGATAGATTTCAACCATCATTTCCTATCTAGATGGAATACTCCATATATTGTTTTCTCCTCCTTTGTATTTCTAATTTTGTTCGTGTCTATATGATGGTGAGGGAACATAATTAAAGGGCAGGGTAATAATATAACTTGTTCAAATTAGGATACCTTTGAGAGTGAAAGGGAGCTTTATTAATAATTAAATTTTGAAAACAGGTATAAATCAGGGAGGGACAACTAGATCTGGTAAATACTGTGACCTGTCACCCATATCCCCATTCGATCTGTTCATTGTTGGTGTACAGAAAGACTATTTGTTTTTGTAGATAGATTTTCTATCCTGCAACTTTGAGGAAACTGTTTATGGTGTTTAGGACTTTTTTGGTGGAGTTCTTCCAGATCTTTTAAATATAAGATCAGGTCATTTGAAAGTAAAGATAGTTTAACTACTTCCTTCCTCATTTGTATTCCTTTTATTTCTCTCTTCCTTTCTTACTGCTCTGGCTAGGAATTCCAAGTCTATGTTAAATAATGACCAAGAGAGTGGACACCCCTGTCTCATTCTTGACTTTACTGGGAATATTTTCAGTTTTCCCCCATTTACTATGATGTTGGCTATAGGTTTGTCAAATATAGCTTTTATTATGTTGAGCTACATTCCCTCTATTCCTAGTTTCATCAGAGCTTTTATCATGAAAAGATGTGGAACTTTACCAAAGGCTTTTTCTGTATCGTTAAGATAATCATGTGGTTTTTGTCTTTGCTTCTGTTTGTGTGTTGTATTACATTTAATGATTTGCATGTGTTGAACCATCCCTGCTTCCTTGGGATGAAACTAACTTGATTATGGTGTATGAGTTTTTTTGATAGGCTGTTGAATTCATCTTGCCAATATTTTATTAAGGATTTTTGCATCAATATTCATTAAAGAAATTGGTCTATAATTCTCTTTTTTTGTTGTGTCCAAGTCTGGTTTAGGGATGAGTATAATATTGGCTTCCTAGAATGATTTTGGCTCCTTCTCTTGCTGTTTTATGAAAAATTTTGAGGAGTATTTGTGTTAGTTCTTCTTTCAAGGTCTGGTAGAATTTAGCAGTGAATCTATCAGGTCGTGGACTTTTTTTTTTTTTTTTTTTTGCGAGACTGGTGCTTTGATTTCATTGGGTGTTGTAGATCAGTTTAGCTGATTAATATCCTCTGATTCAGTTTTGCATGGTGATATGTAACTACAAATTTATCCATTTCTTCTAGATTTTCTAATTTATTTGAAATTTCAAAGTAGTCCCTAATTATTTCCTTGGTGTTTGTTTTTATTTCACCTTTTTCATTTCTGATTTTATTAATTTGGGTCTTTTCTTGCCTCATTTTAGTCATATTTGCCAGAGATTTTTTTTAATCTTATTTATCTTTTAAAGAACCAGCTTTTTGTTTCATTGATAATTTTTATGGTTTTTTTTTGGTCTCTACTTCATTAATTTCAGCCCTTATTTTTATTATTTCACTCATTTGGCTAATTTGGGGTTTAGCTAGTTCTTGTCCTTCTAGGAATCTGAGATAAAGCATTAGGTAATTTATTTAAGATCTTTCAGTATTTTTAATATATATTAAAATAATAATATATCTGTGACTATAAACTTTCCCTTTAGGACTGCTTTTCCTGTGTCCCATAGGTTCTGATAGGTTGTGCTTTCACTGTCAGTAAGTTCCAGGAAATTTTTAATTATTTCCCTTAGTTCTTCAATAGCTATTTTTCGTAGAGCAACATGTTCAGCCTCTAGTTTCTGCTGTTTCTTTTGATATTGAATTCTAGTTTCATTGCATTGTGGTTAGACAGTATTCAGGGGGGCATTTCCATTTTCTTATATTTGTTAAGACTTTCTTTGTGACCTAAAATATGGTCTATTTTGGAGAAGTTTACATCAGCTTCTGAAAAGAATACATATTGCACAATTCCAGGATGCAATACTCTGTGGACATCTGCCAAGCTCATTAGATTTGTGGTGTCATTCAATTCTTGTGTTTCTTTGTTGATTTTTTAGTCTGGAGGACTTATCTACTGGTGATAGAGGAATACTGAAGTTTCCTACCACCACTGTATTTTGGTCTACCTGTGTTTTTTAAGTAGTGTATGTTTATTGAAGTTAGCACCAATGTTGTGGTCACAGAAGTTAATGATTGTTATTTCCTCTTGCTATATTGTGCCTTTTATTAGTGTTAAGTGACCTCTTTGTCTCTTCTGACAAATTTAGTTTTGAAGTCTACTTTAACTGATAAGTATTGCTATTCCTGCCTGTTTTTAGGAGCCATTAGCTTGGTAAATCTTCTTCTACCATTTCATTCTAAAGCAATGCTTGTCTGTCCATAAGGTAGGTTTCTTGTAAACAATAGATTGAGGGGGTATTCCTTTTTAATCAAGTTTACCAATCAGTGTCTTTTGATGGGGAAGTTGAGTCCACTAAAATTCAGTGTTAATATTGTGAGGCATTTGGTTATTCCTGCCATTTGGCTCTTTTTGTTGAGTAAGGGTTTGTGTGTGTACAGCTAATTCTATGCTACTCTCTTATTACTTATATGATCTTGTCTTGAGTTTTAGTAATTTCCATCCTTTCATGGCTATGTTCGTTTTCATCTTCTATGTGTAGGATTCCTTTCAGGATCTTCTATAGTGGTGGTTTATTGGTAATGTATAGTTTTAGTTTCCGGTTATTATGAAAGGTTTTTATTCCTCCAATTTTGAAAGATAGCTTTGCTGTATAGAGTGTCCTAGGGCTGAAGTTGATTTCCTTTATGCTTGAAATACTTCACTCCATACCCTTCATGCTTTTAAGGTTTCTATTGAAATATCTACTATTATTTGATGTTTACCTTTAGATATTATTTGATTTTTCCTCTCGTACAGCTTCCAGTATTCTTTCCTTGTTCTCTGTGTTAATTCTTTTAACACTAGTACACCAAAGAAAACATTCTATTTTGATCATGTCTCTTTAGTGTCCTGGAAGGCTCCTGTACCTGAATGGGCATCTGTTTTGTGAGACTTGGGATATTTTCTGCTATTATTTTGTTTAATATATTACATATACATTTTGCTTGAACCTCTTCTCCTTCAATGCTCATGATTTGCAGGTTTGGACTTTTAATGGAATCACAGGATTCTTGTGTATTCTTTTTGCAGATCTTGAGTCTTTTGCCTAAAGATTCTTTTTTTTTTCATATATATTTATTTTGTCTTCAAGCCCTGAAAGGTGTCTTCCACATGTTCAAGTATGCTGGAATGCCTTTCAACTATATTTTTTACTTTATTTAAGGAATTTTTTATTTCCAGGATGACTGTTTTTTTCCCGAGACTTTCCATATCTTTGTTATACTTCTCTTTCATATCTTGTGTAGTCTTCTTTATTTCATACACCTCTCTTTTATTGTCTCCGTACATTCATTTTGGAGTTTGTTGAAATCCTCTTTGAGTTCATTTAGTTCTTTCTGTGGCATCTGGAGTTTTTTTATTCATTTTATCTTGATATTCATCAAATTGTTTTTGCATGTTTTCTTTAATTTCCTCTTCAAGCTCATTGAAATTCCTTATCTTCATTCTTTTGAGGTTAGCAATGGGGAATTAATCACCTTAGCTATCCATTAAATCTTCTATTATGTTATTATTAGCCTTCTGAGGAGTCATATTCCCCTGTGTTCTTTTTCTCCCCATGTTTCTACTTTGTGCGTTACTCATACACTGTTGATTAGTTACCTGGGGGTTTTAATAACCTGGTTTTTTTTCCATTGAATTAATTTCTATGCTCTGACAAGCTGAGCTGTTAGCTAGGTTGTTGTAATATTTCTGTTTCCTAAACAGGAAATATAACAGGACAGTAACAACTTCACAAATTTAGTGCCAAACCAGTTATTTACATAATATATAAGAAACCTCTTGGTGATATTGTCTTTCAACAGTGGGCTTGGGGAGGTAACAGTTGCTTATGTAGAGATAGATACTTGGGTAATTGAAAAAACAGTGCTAAAGGAGGGAGCAGAGAGGGGATATTTGGACAAGGGGCATAGGAGGTGTGAGGTGTAGGGGCTGTAGGGTAATGGGGCCCTAATGTGTGTAAGGGTGTAGTTCAGTACTTGGGGGGAAAGGTGCTATTGTCAGGGATTGCAGGGTGATAGGATGGCTGGGGCTAACATGAAGTTATTATAGTAGACTATTCAGTGAGTGGTGAGTATGCTGGACATGGGGAAGTGGGGGGAAGATAGGGAGAGGAGAGGAGGGAAAGGAGGAGAGAATAGAAGAAAAAATGTTGGGGGAGAGAAAGGAAAGTGGGGCAAGAGAAGGTTAAACTAATTAATATTAGGTCAGAATAGCAGAGGGACATAGGTAATGATAGATTGTAAAAAAGAAAAAATGGGAAATAAAGAAAGCATAAATAAATATAAAAATAATAAGAAGAAAAATAATAAATAAAAAGAAAACAAAAATCACTTTGCTGTAAGTACTAGACTTTTTCCTCTAATTTCAAATTCAGGTGTGACACTTTTACCATGGTCTTTCTTTGTGTCTCTGTCCCTTCTTAAGGTTGGTGTGCTGGGCTGTGTGGCAATGGATGTTGCCCCTCCCTGTGGAACAACTTTGCAGGGAATTGATTCAGGGTGTTTGAACCCAGGCTTTCCTTGTTGGGAAAGTTCTCTGAAGTGGTCCCACCAGGAACTGATTTGTGAGCAGTTGCCAAACCCTTCTGTGCACTGGGCAAGCTCAAATTGAGATTTTTAATTAATCACTTTTTAACTCACAACCAGTTTCTCCAAGGTTGTCAAATATGTTGCTGCTTTCACCAGAGGGGGCTGTGTGACTCTACCATCCGTCAGACTATGGTAGCTTAACATTCCACCCCATCCCAACAGGTTAAGACATCTCAGTCTTCTACTCCACCCCTACTCGGGTGAGGTTTGGCCACCAGTTTTGTCAAGGGGGATGCAATCTGCCTGTCACCTCTGCCCTAGAAGGCAGGTGATATGTCACACTTACCTGGTGGCATTGCAGACTCACTCTGGTGGAATTGGTTCAGCTCCAGCAGGGTGCAGTAGGCAGGAGTCCAGGGTTCAGTGTCCTCATATTATGGTAGGTCTAGGGCCTAACAGATTCTTGCTCAATTTGTTCAGAGGCTCACTGTGTTGATTCTTTGCTTTTACAATAGGAAGAGAGGAAGTGAGCAGAAGGGGAAAAAATCAAAAATTAGCATTCTAGTGGATAAACTGGCAGCTGTGCTGGTCCCAGCTTGTGTTGGGACTTCCCCGGATATTATTTGAAATAAGAAGTTATTTTAAGGTGTGGTCACTGAACCTTATGTGCACTCTATGTGGTGGTGGTAATTTAGTTGGCCAAAACATCAGGGTCACTGATCTTGGTTTCCATGACTCTGAAGTATTTTTCTGAAATTGTTAAAATCAAGGTTACTGCATCCCGCAGCTATATACCATCTTGGAATCTCTGTGTTACTTTTCCTTTCCTCATTTTTCCTCAACACATTAGAATTTTACTCATCACCAAAAAGAAGTGATATTACTCTTCATAACACTGCCTCAAATATATTGTAGCTTCATTACATCATGCATGATTATAGAACACAAATTTTATTATACCCAAAGGTTTAATATTAGAAGGACCTCACTCATCATATTGCACTAGATAAAAGGCAGACTTACTGCAAGAACTTCCAAAAATATTACACTGAAGATCCTTTCAAGCATGAAAACAGCAATTATGTTTTCAATTCAAATTTCCTACCTCATTTATTCATCCTTTCTGTCAACAATACATTTATTTATTGGATGTTTACCCATGAGCACAATGCTTGGTGAAGTAATATGATATTGTTCTTGACATGTAACAAATAATGCTTTGAGTAAAAACATATATGTGTCTGTGTGTATATATACATATATAGAGATAGATAGATATACATATATAGATATAGATATATATAGGAATTTTAAATAGTGTCACATTTTCTGATAGAGGGATATCTGGAGATTGTGGGAGCTTAGAGGAATAGCAATCAACCATGCTAAGAACAATCAAGTAAGTCTTCCAAGATGAAATGAATTTGATCTTGATTCTGAAAGAAAAGTAAAAGTTTTCCAAAACTTCCAAAATGTATAACACAATTTTAAGGCAGAGGACAACTCATACAAAGGCACACAGGTATTAGGGAAAACAGAATATTCAGTAATCCACAAGTAATTTTTCAGGTTGAGATACAATATTTATGAGAGAAGTAATGGAAGGAGATAGAAGAGGTAGTGATTATTAACCTTTACTAAACATCTATTATAAGCAGGAGAATGTTCAAAGCATAATGCTTAGATGAAATTATTAGATTATCAGAACAAATCTATGGATTCATAATAATGATTATCCCATTTTCTATAGGTCTTCAAACTGAAGCACCAAAATATGGATCAGCGTGTTCAAGGTCACACTTAGAGTACTGACTAAATCAGGATTTTAAGTAGTCTGCTTATACCCACCATGTACTAATACCATGCTCTGCTTTGAAGGTGATGTGGTACCTCTGGAAATCATACCTCATATTGGATGCATATTGATGGTAAAATCAAAATTATTTAGTCGTATGAGATTCAAAAATAGAGATGATATCAGAGGTTGGTTTGGGGACAGAAATATCATACCAAGGAATGGCAAATTCAACATCACTTAAAACTGTTTAAAGGATCCATCAGCAGGATTTGTAAGATGTTTGTTGTAAAGTTTTCTAATATTAAAATAAAATTGTTGATAAGATTGTTAATACTGAATTTTGAAGACTGTTTTAATGTAAAATTATAATGCTTGAGCATATTAAAATTACTTAATTTCAAATCCTGACCTTACTCACCAAATTTAAGATGCTGCCAGATCACCTAACTTAGCCACAAATATTTGCTTTTAAAAATAGAAATATATAAGAGATAATTACATAGAAAATAATTAGATATATGATAAATAGATAGACAGACAAATGAGACAGATAGATGGATGGATAGATAAGATAATACAACATTCTTTTCCAAAGACTTTTATAATGATTAAATAAATTAATCTGCTAATATTCCAGTTATATTATAGTCTTAATAAATTTTAGTTGCCTTTTTTCTATGACCCTACAGAAATATTTATGTGTCTGAGGATTAAAATGCTAATGACTGGCAAGCTGTAGCTTTTTTCTGAGAAATAAGTTTTTTTTTTCTTTTTCTGATGTGTTCAAAAATATTCCTTCCATTGCAGTCATTTTGCTTAAAACTCAGTAACTTTGACCTTACAAAGTCAATATTGTTGTTTGTATTCCGTGAGTTTGGCAAGAAACAAGGTCCCAAGCACTGAAGCAAATCTTTTTCTGTCTCCTTTGATCTATTTTTCCTGCCTTGAAGAAAATGTTCCATGTATTTGACTCCTCTATTTATATCTCAATTCACAGTGTTACCAGATTTGCATGTTCACAGTCGCATTTTCATTTGTAAGATTTATATAGAACATGTCCTTCGCATAAGTGTGCAACATAAAATACAGTCTGTATATAAAGAATAAAATGCGTTTCTTATCTATGAATATATGAGCCCCAAGCATAAATTCAATAAGATACTCCACTGAGAGAAAAAAATTCCAAGTGTTCAGAAACTGTGTGAGGAGCTGAAATAGTGAAATATTCCCAGCAAGAAAATTTCCTAGTAGGTCAGGTCTTTGAGGGGAAGAGTGAAGTAGGCCTACAACTAACTACCATTAAGATAGGAAGAGAATAAGCAGATGGTGGTGGTAGGGATGCCAAGAGAGGGAGCAACCAGCAGAGCTAAATTCTGTAGAGGGGTTCAGCAGCAGGCATCTTGATAATTCTTGCTAGTTTGCCATTTAGATAGTTGCCAATGAAAATACAGAGCAGAGTCTTCAAGTTTTGGAGATGCAGGCCTGTGGTGTTGTGGTGTCATGGGTAGCGAGTGTATTTCCTACATAGTTTCTTTTTGATATATTATCTTTTGCTTCTTTTATGTTTTACATTTTATTTCATCTCCAAGTCCTAAAAGCAAACTATAATTTGGTTTCCATTTCTGAGGATGCTGAAGAATAGTGGCTTTCTAAGTAGCCAGCCAAAGATGTAGTCAAAAATTCCAAAGTAGACTTTATCTTCTCTTTACTCTGTTGACAAAGGTTAGTTCAAATGTCTTCTCTATTGCAGAAGTAGAAATAATGATTACTAGAATATTTTTTCTTGTACAAAAATTGTTTAACAAATGCAGATTTATTTCACTATATTCTGGAAATATATACAGATCTCATAATCTCTATGTACTGTCACTAACTACTGGAAAGAATAAATGCCCAAGTCTCAGTAGTTTGATACAAGAGAAGTATATTCCTAATTCATCAACAGCCCAATCGGCAGAATGAATAGAGGAGGGACCCAGCTAGTAGGGATTCTACTCTTTCAATATTTTGCATCCAAGATCACACAGGATTTTGACAGCCAGCTCATAAAGAAACAAGATAATCAAGAATTGCTCAGGAAGTTTTTTGGAGAAACCTGGAAGTGTCGTACATCTTTCATTCATATTATCTAACCAGAGTCAGTTCTATCTAAATTTGAGGAGGTTCAAGACACATAGTCTGTGGCCAACTAACAATTCTCCATCATAAATAAGGAGCATAAATGTTTGGTGATTGCTAGGTATCATGTTCATTAGGTTTTTAATCCAATAAAGTGCTCAGCTTGACTGGGGATAAATGGCACTTTTTTATTATGCTAAAGTTTGCTCTGATTTTGTCAAATATTTGAGAGTGGCTGTGAGAAATGAAGTCTTGCCTTTAGTGTCAAGGAGAATTGGATTTGAGGCCTAGCTCAGATCCTTACTAGCTGGATCTTTACTTTTCTGAGCTCTGTTTTCCTCATTTGTAAAATTGTGAGATATGACAATATTTGACAATGTTGCCTAACACTTCTTTGACTTTTCTGACTCTGGTGTCTTCATCTGTGGAATTATGAGAATACAAAAGGCCTAACCAATGTTTCCATGAATTCCTGAGAGAAAATATGTAAGAAATGCAAATTAGGTATTCAAGTGTCTAGAAAAAAGTGATGCTTAACAATTGTTAGCTTTTATTTCAATGATTTACTTTAATACCATATAAGTACTGATTTACAAAGGCTGCATTGCAGATAACATTGGAATATAATGAGGTAACACCCACACCTTTGCATCACTTGTAAATCATTGAGGACACTTTTATGATGGGTTGCTTATAGGCCTCTTAAATATTGGTGGCCTTCATAGTTCAAGCTTGTATTAATGATGATCTTAAATTCTTCATGCAACAGTAGTTTCACCTGGATTACTTTAGAAATATGTGGGGTAACCAATCAAACTGAATAGTCATTGTTGCACATGGTAGTATAAATTTCACTAAATAAACTACTCAGTAAATCATCTTCAGTTTCTTTGAAAAACAAAGTAAGTGTGGCCATGTATATGGCACCTATGGAGTTGAAGAGGACTTCATATGATCTTGGACATTTGTTTTATTTTTTAATATTTAAGATCATTGAAAGAAAACCTCTTAAGGAGATTATCTTGTTAATTTGATACACCAGTTATTGCTCACTCTTTGAACATAAGAATTAAATATGTAGTGTAACTACATCCTAAGAAAGAATCTCCTGTCAACTAGAATTAATGACATTTCAAAGTACAAACAATTTCTGGAATATGTAATGATAATTTTAACCTTCATACTTCTTTAATGAAACATAAAGTTAGTAGTTTATCCCTCACTGTGGGAAAGATTTTAGGTTATTTGGATTTACTCTGGAAAATTTGGTAAACAACTATTTTTCTCTGGGACAAATACGGGAATAGACAACCTCAAAGTTCTATTTCAGTTAAAACTCAGGAAAAATTGACTTCCACTAGCCTAATTACTATATCTATGAAATGAGACCAACAATTTTAACCATACAGAGATTTAAACCTTCTGGAGCAGTGTGTGGGTAAATTGTCCGTTCCATAAATGTTAATTCTATATAAATTCAACCTTAAAGACACTGTGATAGTATTATAAACTTCATTTTAGTATGATTTGCACTTTTTTCATTCATTTATTCACATGTGCATACATTGTTTGGGTCATTGCTTTAACCTGCCCCCCTCCCCCACCCTTTCCCTTTCCCTCCCACAGTTCCAGGCAGGTCCTGTTCTGCCCTTATCACTAATTTTGTAAAGAAAAGACATAAGCATAATAAGGAAGACACAGCGTTTTTGCTAGTTAAGGATAGCTATACAGAGATATTCCTAACATTGCTTTCATGTACCCATGTGTACAACCCATGTTGATTCAACTCTAACTGATCTTTACACTAGTTTGTGATCCTCTTCTCATGATAACCTCTGTTGCTTTAAGGTTTCTATATTAGTTCCTCTGGAGTGGGGACATCAAAAGCTTTCATGTTTTGGGTTTTCTACCTATTCCTATATCTCCTATATGTGCTATCCCCTTGCATTTTTGCTGTCAAAAATAGTTGCCCTCTAAAAGTTAGCAAATCTAGAACTCAAACAAAACACATATTATAGGAAATTATAAATGCTTTGTTTTCTTGCTACTATTTACATGTTTTCCTACAGAATTTAGTGGGGAATGAGATGAGATAAGTGGAGATGTTTGTTATTAAACTCTGTTCCTTGCATTTTACCTACATCAGTGAAAGCAGTTTTCTGGATTCTAAGTGCTAGAAAATGAATTATTGAAGTGTGAAAGCGGAACTCTGTATTGAGAATTGCAAAACACGCAAAGGCTGACTGGTCTGCCTTATCAGAAAAGCGGGTTTTGTGAAAACTTTAGTGGTTAAACCTTAAAGGCACCTCTACCTTTACTAGAAGCAAATACCCTACCCCTTCTTTCATGCCTTTTGCCCCTGGAAAAAAAAATCCCATGACTAATATGTTGTAAATGTTAATGAATTCAGTACCATTTCTCCCACTATCTCCTGCATTTTAATTGCCATGTAGTCTAAACTGGTGATTATATTTCCCAAACCACAAGTCAGGACACATTGTCTGACACATGATCTGACCCTAGGCTATAAACTGTGCCAACATAAATAAGCAAACTGAGTCATAGACTGAAAACACAGGACTTTACAACCACTAAATAACCTCACAACATCAATTAACCAATCTCTTCATTCCTTGGGCAATATACTCAGCTAGAAAATTAGGAAAATAGACTTGAGAGACATGATTTTCATGAGATCTTTATCTTTTTGTTCCTCTATTGGATGTGTGAGCCCTTCTGAACGGCATCAATAAAATCTCTAGGATATAATATATGTAATTAGGAACTTACTGGATTTGGGTGCTATTACTATGACTTTTCAGGTTGTTCTACAACTTACATTATACAAAAAGAAAGGAAGAGGGGAGATTAAATTTCAAATTACTAAACACTTAAAGTTATTGAGAAATTACTAATTTAAGGCTGGAGGCATGGCTCAAGTAGGAGACCACCTGCCTAGAAGCCTAAGGCTCTGAGTTCAAACCCTAATTCTACCAGTAAAAAAGAGAAGAAAAGAAATTACCAATTTCAATTTTCTAAAATCCTCTTTTGAACATTTCAATCTTATGATTAAGAAAAAAATACTCCACAAAACTAAT
This sequence comes from Castor canadensis, assembly GCF_047511655.1. NCBI lineage: Eukaryota > Metazoa > Chordata > Mammalia > Rodentia > Castoridae > Castor > Castor canadensis. The sequence goes on from NC_133386.1 coordinate 127,105,097, forward strand.
TTATTTTTGTCCAAGGTTACACAAATTCTGAATGGCAGAATCAAAATTTAAGCCTGGTTATGACTTTTTGGTGAAATTATGTCAAATCCCTACTACCACCTTGTGGTTTTCCTAACAATTCAAATACATTGTTCAACACCAATGATCTTCTGACACGTATTAGCTATCTTCCAACACAATTCAATTTTAACACAAAAAACACAGAATTAATGAAAAGCCCTTATGCAGTCACTAAGACTGTCCTCACTTTAGATGTCAGCTGCAAATGAGATGCCCAGGTTCTTTGAATTTATTCCTAGCAAATTACAAACTCAGGAGTTCCCATAACCCCCACAGGTCTGACAATTTGCTCAAGGCAAGTGCTATACTTACAAGTACAATTTTATTACAAATAATACAACTCAGGAAGAAAAAAATGCAAAAGATACATGGAGAAGGGAGGGAGAGAAGGAAGGAGGGAGGTCCACAGAATTTCAGATATTCTCTCTGGCTACACCACCCACTCAGCAAATCCATGTGATCACCAATCTGGACGTTCCCATAAATCTATGGCTTCAAAGTTTTTACTAATGTTTATTAGGCAGGTATGATTGATTAACAAATTGGCCACTGGTGATTGACCTCAATTTTGAGCCCCTCTACTCATCTCAAAGGAGGTAGAACTGATAGTTTTAATCCTCTGATTACATGGTTAGTTTCCTTGGTGACTGCTCCCCATCCTAAAGCTGTCTGAGGGCTTGTAAAGAGTCACGTCATTAATATAAACCCAGATATAGTCAAAAGGAATTCATTAAGGAAATCATCGTGAGTAACAAAAAGCACTCAGAAAATTCCCATGACTTTAAAATTTAGAAGAACATACTATACCTATCAATACCATGAGTCACAAGAAGTATTTCCATGCATATGGTAAAATTCATCGAATGGGATATCTTAGTTCAGAGACTAAAAATCAATTAACAAACTTAGGCAGGTCCTCCAGGATAGAAATATAACAGTCCACATAACCCAGTACTTATACCAGCAAAGACATTCCACAAAATACCTGTTGGAATTCAACTTCCGAACCATTTGACTGAGAGAATGTGTATCCAATGGTCAACGCTAATATTTTTAGTGTTTATATTGCATCATAGTTCCATGACACTTAAAATTGAATGTAGATACCATTTTGAACATTAAAACTTAAATTATTTCTGAAAATATCCAAAAATTAATTATGGTGAATGATTCCTTGGAGAAGAAGAAGAAAAGCTGTCCACCATCTCATGCCATCTCTTTATCAGAGGAGATAAGACATCACGCATGAAGCCTATCAGTGGGAAGAAAATTTCCATATATGTTTCAGAAATACTAAGAACATTCTGAGCTTGGATCCTGAAATTAGCATGTTGAATATTTTTAGACATCTCAAAAAACTTTAAAAATATAATTAGCCTATTAATCATACATTTGTATGCTTGCTATTTTTAGGGCTATACAGTAAATTTGAAAGTATGAAGACTATATCTACATTCCTTACCCACAACTTAATAAAGCTTTGTTGAAAAAACTGAATGAGAGAAACCTAGTTTTGAAATATGACCTCAATATTTACTGTGGAAAAAGCTAATTAACTTTCCCAAGACATGGTTTATTTTATTTTTTTCATTTATTCATATGTGCATACAATGTTTGGGTCATTTCTCCCCCCACCCTCTTCCCTCTCCCTTTCTCCTTGACCCACTTCCTCTCCCCCACATCCCCTCACTTACAGGCAGAAACTGTTCTGTCCTTATCTCTAATTTTGTTGAAGAGAGAGTATTGTATAAGCAATAATAAGAAGGACCAGGGTTTTTGCTAGTTGAGATAAGCATAGCTATACAGGGAGAGTCCTAGCATTGCTTCCATGTACATATGTGTTGCATTCTAAGTTGATTCTTCTTGAACGAACATTTTCTCCAGTTCTTGATCCCCTTCTCCTATTGGCCTCTGTCCCTTTAAAGTTTCTTAATATTAATGATAGTGCTAATTCCTATGGTTTTTGGGAGATTTTAATAAGATAATCCATGCAGAGTGCTAATGGTGAAGCATAGCCAGTAGTATGTGTTCAGTAAAGGTTAGCTATTACTAGCGTGTAAACTAAAGTTAAGAGGTACAGAATAGTAAGAATAAAGTATATATCAAACAATTTATTTATATTTCCATAACCCAGTCAAGATGCTATTACCCAATATCCTTTAGCTTTAATTGACTCCATTCTAATAATTATATCCTACTTAGTAGTTATTCATGCTAATTAAATTAATGTATGAATGAATAACTAGGAATGTGATATCAAGTTTTAATAAACAGTTGCTGAGCATACAATATAAGGCAAATATATTAATGATGAATAAAATAGAATTTCTGCATTAAGGATCTTGGAATTGGTTTGTGGAGAAAATATCTAAATTAACCATTACAGTGAAAATTGATAAATAAGGAACTGGAAATGTCTAACAATCAATGTCCATACACATCCACATAAACTCAGAGTCAAGAGCAAACCACCATGGGTGTCTACAGGATAATAGTACATTGTTCAGAAAGCTTCTTCACATTCTTATCCTTTTATTATTTGACGGTAACACCCATTTCCCAGGAGCAGAAATTGAGGCCAAGAGAATTTCAAATATTTGTCCAAGATTTCATAGCTCTGGAAATGACATCCATGTATTTTAAGACCGTGTTCATTGTCTCTGACTACTACACAACACTTCCCTTCACTCAGCCTTTCAGTAGTTAAAAGTAGTGTTCATTCCTCTAATTGTATATGGTTCTAATTCTGTAAAGAATATTAGTTCTTGCTCTATCAATTATTTTTCATTAATTGAAAAATAATTTTCTGTTTTTTTAATTTATAAGTTAAAAAATCTCTTTAAGCAGCCTTATAAAGTGAAAATTATCCAGGGGACCACCAACTACAAGTTGCAGTGGGGATTTTTATTCTAAGCATAGGCAGACCAGGTGAGAATCATCCTTATAGAATAAGGCCTTAGTTATCAGTAAGAGTGGTAGGAAGAGTACTTTCTCAGCAGCCTACTGGGAAGATTGAAAATAGATACTATGTATGTAAATCCCCAGGATACAGTGTCCAGCTCAAGTGGGTGGTCAGTCTCCATTACTTTTCTTTTACTTTCCTTGTTGGACTCTTCTGTACTTGGTTATCTCTACCATCTCCACTGAAGCTACCCATGTATCATTAAAGATATGTCTGATAAAATGACTCTAGAACTCCTCAGACAACATTGTTTGGAAGTAGCATTGCAGGAAACACATATAGCAGGACCAAAGCCATATGGAATTATATTTCTATAAGAAGGTTAATAGTTTCTGTTATGTCTATATCAGCTGCCTTTCCCCATCCCTAGACTGCAGCCCAGCCTGTATTGCTGGTCAGAGACTGTGCAATTCCAAGGGTTTTTTTGAACTGTTACAAATTAGAATCCACAAGGGAAAGGCTCACTAGAGGACATCACAGGCGAGGTTATCATTTTTTCCTTTTGAAGTTGGGCCTCATATCTTTTTCTCATTACAATCATTACTTTGAAATATGATTTTTTTAAACAGTAATTTTCTAGAACAAAAGGGATAATACCATATTTCAAAAGCTTTACTGTGAAATTAAACCTTTGAACTACTGTGAAAGAAATTATTCCCTCAAGGCTGCAAGGCTTAAAGGTTATTAAAAATTTAATTTTAAAGAAGGCATCCAGGAAAAAAAAGTATATAAATGCTACTTAGAACCCAGATTGCACAATTTAATAACTCCCATTGCTCCTTATTTTTTAAATAATCTGGAAATGTGAACAAATGTGCTCCATTTTTTCCAATGGCAAATCAGTATGTCAACAGATGGCTGAAACTGCTGGTTAACATCATCTATTTTCAACTGGAAGCACATGCAGTGTGAAGTTCAGCTGGTATTGCTGCCTCCCCACTCAACAGAGATTATGGAAGAATGTAGAAGATTCATCAGACACAGGATATGGTGAATAAGAAGAAGCCCCTAACTCCAGATATTATTATCCCTATAATTATTTTAAGGGCAAACATGTAAACCACAGTATTAATGGTCAACACCAAAGGACTGGTGTAATACAAAGAAACGGAAAGTTTTCTTACCTGTAACATAAAACATATTTTCCATGGTATTAACTTATTCATTATACAAGCAGTGATATTAAGTTGCTTCACTTCTTTAGGCCCCAGTTTCCTCATCTATTAATGAGGATGACAACAGTATTTACCTTACCTACTTCACATGGTGGTCAGAGAAATTAAATCAGTGGATGCACATAGAACACTGGAAACAATGTCTGGCATGCATGATGTGTTATTTTATTATCATCATTATTATTTTTACTCCTACCATGTTTGAATAACATAATGCATTCTTAAGCTACAAAAGAGAATAGATAGTAGTTTGTGCCCTTAAGGAGCTAAAAACCAAGTAAGAGCAAGAGACATAAACAACAATAAAAAATTGCAGCACAGAAGTATGACAAATCAAAGGTATGTTGAAGGTCTTTGTGATTTGGATCTGCCTGGATGGTGATGCTGTCAGAGGGGAGATGTGTCTAGGAAAGACTTCCCTAAGGAGGTTCTTCAGGAAAAGCATTCTAAATACAAAACTATGAAAGTCCATGGAGCACAAATAAAGCCAGTTTCCCAGAAACACTGCAGAATAACAAATTACATAAACTCATGGTTCTCAACCCTGCTTGCAATTCAAAATCATCTGTGAAGCTACTTAAAAATACTATCCCCTGACCTACCAAATCAGAATATACAGCTAAGGTCTAGGTGTAGGTGACTATACCCATCTGCACACATACTTCTTATACATAGCTAGGCTTGAAAACCATTAAGATAATACATTTGGACAGCATATTGTAAACACTGAAGCACAATGCAACATGAGATATTGTTATTACGGCTTACTATTTAGACTCTAGTTACAGGGATCTCAAAGTCCTTTCTTTACATGTACGCCCTCTCTTTTCTTTTCTTTTTTCTGTGGAGTAGTCAGTTATAACCACATATGAGTGGAATAGGTGGTAAGAAATACCAGTAATGACAAACACAAGAAGTTGGACTTACAACAATGCTTTTGCCAAGTAGGAAATATGAGTAGACTTCATGCTTCAAATAAAGGCTCTTTCTATGTTCTTCTGTTTCTTTTGGAAGAATTATGTTAGCTGAAGATCTTAATAGTACTAATAAAAGTAAGCTCCACTTTGCTCAGCATGAACCAGCTTTGTCTATTCTTGACAGCGTTCGCTTGCTGTAGAGTTTTTCGCCGATGAATGCATTAACCTTGAATCTACTGGAACTGCAAGTTCCACCCGTGATATTGTGTGTTTCTGAGGACAGTGACAGTGAGTCTTCTATTCACTGCTGTTTCTCCAGAACCTTACACGGTGCCTGTCATACCCTAGGTGCCAGTAAATGTTTATTCAGTAAGTGATTATTGGTTAAGTTATGCTTTCCAATGGGCCTAACTTGATTCTATTTTGGTCTTTAATTGAGTGCCTTTGGGAAAAGAGTTCTTTCTCAGTGTTCAGAGGTGTTAAATTATTTTAAAAGGATGTTTATGAGGACTAGTGGTGGTTTTCTGATATGATTATAAACATATATTCTCAAAATAATTTGAACAAATAATTAAACTCTGTCTTGTGCTTCCATACAAGGCAAGGGTCAAGGCCAATGTTGTCTATTTAGACTATAATCTTCAGCTCCTACCTTCTACATTAAGTTTTTAAGATTCATTCTCTGATATACTACTTCTGGAAAAACCTGTATTTGCAGTTGTCGTATTCCTTAGGAGCCTATAAAAATGAGAACATCTGATAATTTGTTAAGTATTCCAGCATGTTTATGTATAGTAAAGTTTTATAATACGAAAACTACATCTGTTTATCTTTAGAAGTCCTGGATGTTGCTTCTTCTTTCTCTTCTCATCTGGAGTTAAGTAAAGCAAAGCATTTATAACATTTTCTAAAGAAAAGTTACAAGGACTATGCAGTATGTTTAACATGCAATTCCTTATTAGTGTGATTGTTGCTGTCCTCGATGCTGAGGACATCACTGAAAATGAATTTTCTCATTAACCTCAAACATGCCAGCTTTTCAAATTATGATAAACCAAATAAGACTGTACTCAGAAATTGAGCTGCCATCATTTCACTTATATGGCTCTGCCAATTAGTGTATAAATAACACATTTTTAGCAAACTTCAGAGTTTTGAAACACTAAAACACTTCTGGATATTCTGAAATATAAGAATAGCAAAAAGATTATCCAAAGAAAATTATTTGCTCTTGTTACAAGGAATGAAAATTGCTTAAAAGACTAGAGATCAAATGATCATAGAGATATTAAAGGAATAATTATTGTACATCTGATCTGTTCATAAGATTTTCTCCCTTGTAGTAGATGTGACTTATTAAACAAGTTACTGAGAGTTTTCCTTCAATAGAAAATTAGTTTCTGAATAGTTATTACACCTATCGTATGAGTCTAGCAATTGAGTACAGTGATAATGAAAATAAATTACTGTGCAATGGAACTTAAACATGGTAAAGAAATCAGATCAGCAAATATTTACAAAAATCATTGAGAGCAAGAGTAGTGGTGGCATGCATGTGAGATACAAAAATGGTGGCAGTTAAGGATAGAATGATAGATGCCAGAATAGGAAGAATTTGTAAACTAGGAAAGCCTTAAGAATGAAGGTGAGTTAGGAGTTTAATAACCTGATGCTTGTTTGAACCATATATTTTAACATCTCTCCAGCATAGGTTTAGAAGAAGCTCTGAGAAATGTAAAAAGGACTGGCAGAAAACATCAATGGTAGAATTCAGTCTGAGATGTGCTGAAATCCATTTTGGATTTCAGCATGCCCATCCCATCTGACAAAGATAAGCAAAGGTGGAAATTAACAAGAATCATTTTTTCCTAAAGGCCCTTCAGATAGTAAGCCTTGTGACTCAATCATTCCTGCTGAATATTCTCACCCTCATTTCTAGTAGCTATATAAACTATTTTCAACCCCTCCAATTCTTCTCTCTGCAGAGTTTTAGAAAATAGTTTTCCCAAGATTTTATTTCTAGTGATGTTTTAGAGCCTTATGATTTTCTAATGACCTTAATATTTCCAGTTGACTTACCCATTAATGTGGGTCTGCAAAGAACCACCACACAGTTAAAACAGAAAAATAAGACCAGTCTTTAAAGAACAGACATTAAATAAGTTCACACCTGCACAGCATGTAAAACCATGCCTGGCATACAATAACCATCAATAAAAGTGACCTGTTTCTATAAAGCCATGACTACTGCTAGTATTACTACTATCAAAAAGAAAGAAGATATAGATTAATACTTGCCATTTCTACCATTAAATGACAGACAAGTATCTTTGGTAGTAATATATGACTCACAAGAACAGAAAACACATCTCTCTCATCGACTGATTTATGCCTAGTACTTAAGCCTTGGTCAATAATAATGTGCAAAGTAAATTCAAGCTTGAGTTAATTTAATTCTCAAAATCCTGGGGTTTCTTTTTGAGTTGTTGTAGTGAACTTTCATTTATACACCCCCAGAGTGAAGTTGAAACCCATGCATTCAAATTTAATAATGATTCCACTTAAGAGTATAGGTTCTCATCACAAAATACGATATGAGAATTAGGAGAGGGGAGAGAGAAAGAGGGAGAGAGAGAGAGAGACTCCATTTAATTAAGAAATTCTGGCCTCATTTTGATGGAAGTGTTATTTCCCTTATTCTGTTTTAGAGAGTTGTGAGGATGAGATGCAAATTTCAGGGGTATAAGAAGAGAAAGAGGTATAAATGGGAGAAGTCTCAATGTGTAGACAGTACATCTGCAAGGCCTGACAATAAATGGAAAGGGGTAGGTATAGAAGGACAGCTTCATTTCCTTAACAGAGGCTAAACATGGCTCTTTGCAAATTTTGTGTCCATTAACATTTTGAAAATGATTATAGTAATGAAAAATAAATGATATTCCATGGCATTCTTTGGTCAAAAGTAATTGGTATATGTAGCATCACTTCTAAACTTCAGCTTCCCCTATGTAAAATAAGAATTTAATAAACTCTATCCTTTACTGAGGATTAAATTTAAAAAAACATACACATTGACTAACATGTTGGCACATACTAAGGACTAATGGATGTGAATGCTTATTGCTGTGTGTCTTTATTAATAATTGCTCACCTCAGGCCTGAGAGGAGGACATTTATTAACCTCATTTCACAGGTGAGTGAACACTGACTGGGGGAAATGAAATAGCCTGCCCTGCCCTTCTGTCTCTTTACTATTAACTGGGAGCCAGGAATGTAGTTCTGGGATTAAGTAAGAAACATCCTTTTTTCTTACATAAATTTTGGTAACTTTTAATTTGTAGAGATTTTTTCATTTGCCAGTCTTGATAATGTACATGCTGAGAATTGAACCCAGAGCTGGCTGGGCAGGCATTCTGCCACTTGAGGTATCACTCCAAAACTTTAGATTTTCATTTTGTTTTGGAAATAGGCGTTTTCTAACTTTGCCCAGATTGGCCTCACACCTATAATGTCCCCATCTCTAAAGTAGCTGGGATTACAGTGTGTGCCATTTAAGGACAGCTTTTCCTCCTTTTTATCAGCGTGTATTAATTATACAAAATAATCGGTTTCCTTATGACATTTGCAAACACAGATATATGTTCTTTTTTTTGTCTAGCAATTAATAATTTTAGAACTTGTAAAGTCTTGGCTTTAGCTAAAAGATGAGTATGTTTGATGGTCAAACAGAAATCAATCACCATATATTAACAGTAGCAGCTTCTGTCTGAGGTTCCCCAGGTTTCCAAAAGGCAGCTTATTCTGAAAATGAGGTGCAGGGAGCTAATCACATGTTTCCATATAGCAGGGGAGGAGTAAGGTAGGAGGAAGATGAACAATACCAGAGGTGAAGGATACATCTGGAGGCCAGGTTTCTACACAACTAAGTATCTGGGAGGGAGCTGAATTCAGGACAAATTTGTAATAGTTACATTCAAAAGGAGTAATGAACACCTTTCAGAATGAATATGAAAGGGTGAGGAATAAAACTGTGCAAATGAATTATGTAATTGAAAAGGACTGCAGTATAAATTTTAACCATTACTGTGATTAAGTGCCAAGGATGTAACAGACACTGACCTGATACCTAAGTACTTTTGAGATACCGCCTTTTGCCTCTTTATTTAATTAACTAAGTTTGTTTATTTATGTGTTTATCTATTTACTTACTTTTTGATACACAGTCTCACTATGTAGCCATGCTGGCCTTGAACTCACAACCCTACTTTGGCCTCCTGCGTATTGGGATTACAAACATATATGTCACCAGTTTGGCTTCCTCTTTAGTAACAAGATATTATCTTCCTCAAATTAGCATCACCAGCAAGATCCTGCGTTTTTCCTAACTACTCCACTTCTCCAGACAAGTGCTGAGTTGACTACTTATGAACTCTGGAGTTCAGCTTTATGTATAAGAAATACTGGAAAGTATCATATAGGATTGGAATGAACTGTCTCAAAGGGCATTTATTTAATTTTGTTCTGAGAGGCAGCAAAAGGAATCAAAGAATTTAGAGATGTGCCTATAGCCCCGATGCTTGGACATTTCACAAAGGTCCCTCCCTTGTGTACATGCAGCACTGTGAGCAGACGGTCCCCAAAGTCCTTCCCAGAGGAATCTCCATGTGCATGAGATGTTTATCACTGTGTCCACAGATCTCAGTACCTGATTCCTTACATGAATAGCTCTGAAGGTCCCAAAATAAAGCAGCCTTTCTTGCTTTGACAAAGGTAGACTTGTCCCACCTCAGGTGTGGTTTTTGGACCACTAAGTACAGTTGGGGGCTCTAGACCCACTGATCAGAGGCTCTCTTGGGAGGCCTGTGTGTTCTGAATGTTGTTTACTAGATTCCCTGTGATTGAAGGAGGCCTGAAACCCACCTGCAACAGTGAGGCTTTTCATCTTCTCTGGTTTCACCACTTCCTACTCAACTTCCTTGGCTGGGAACACTCAGCAGTAAGATAGGCCCTCAGGGTTTGCCCAACAGCTGCTTCATTGAAAACTGCCTCAGGCTTCCCTTACTGCAAAAAAAGAGGGGGAGGAAAAGAACTTGCATCTGCACCTGCTTCCAGGACTAGAGCTCCATAAATTTTGGTGTCGCTGTTAATACCTCTCCAATAAATACCTACCAGTGCAGATGGGCTTAATTTTCCATAACAAAGCTTAAACTGCCCTGACATATTCAGATGTTTTATGAATGAGAGGAAAGGCTGCTATCGAGTGGAATGGAATCATGATACCACTGTCTCATTAGTCTGAGATGATCTTTGTCTTGATTATTTTTCTCTAAAGTCTAGGATTATTCTCAGAAGTTCACAAAACCCCATCAAGTTTTTACTCCCCATGAAAAAGCCCAGAAGGGTCCACGGTGATTTAAACCTGCTTTCTATGCAACAAGCAATAGTCTCAGATGTTCAAATGTTTATGTCAATGATGATGCCAATTAAACAAAACCAGGTGCTTGTTTTAATACAGGTGATTAAGCAGATAAGAGTCGGTCATGGTCAGCCCCTGCTTGAAATCAAGCATGACTCATTATTTGGGATTTTTATCAATTTATTATTATTCACTATTTACAGAGTACAAAAATAGAATTCCCTCGTATGTCACGTAATATTGTATATTATGTTCAAAATGTTTCTGACATGCTAGGTGTTATTTTCAATAAAATTCCTTTGTTTTTGTACATTCTAATCCTTACTGTATTTTTTATTAACTTGGAAACCTTGGACAAATTAATTCATTTCTTTGAATGTAAGTTCATTAGTTATAAGAAGGAATACAACTTGAATGAAATGAGATAAATATCTAAGAACCACACAAATTTCTTTTAATTCATTGGAATTCAATATATATTTATTGATTACCTACTTGCCAAACACTACATACAAGTTGTTTATTTCTTCTTTATATGATTTTAGGTATTGTCCAGTCAAGCAAATGAGGGACCTGGGCCTCAAAGAGTTAATAAACTCTCTCAGTTTTCACAAGTGAATAATAGAATTTGAGTCCAGGTTATTGATTCTAGAGCCCAGGCTGCATCCCCAAATATGAGTCATTGTTATTACAGATTAACTTATTTTGGATTTTCAAATGTGATTTTTCATTAGATAAATATACTTCCTTTTGGCCATGTCATATAAGCTATGGAGTTAATGACATACACTGAATTTCAGTAAGAACTGAGCAGAGAAAAAGATTGATGATGCTGAAAATATGGAAAATAATCTGAATGAATAAATGAACAAAAGAAGGAAAATATAAAATGACCAATTTAACTGCAGGAGAAACTCATAGTATTAGTTCTGGCTGGGAATATTTGCACAATGCTCCTCTCTCCTTACACACACACACACACACACACACACACAAATCCCTTCATTCTTATACAGTTCTATTTTTGCTTCAGTATACTAGCTTTCTGCCAGTAGCTGTGTTTTTCAGCTCCCAAGTAACTACCTTCTATCAGCATTGGAATTGTTGCCATCCTCAAAATGTGTTTCCACTGTAGGAACTCTGGAAAAGAGTTCACAGATAAGTTTCACTTGAAATAGGGTTCTGTTGATCATAATAATGATGAAAATAATAACAATGACTGTGTTCTGCATATTCTCTTAGTTTGTAGGAATATGAAGACAGATTTATAGATGGAGTCCATATTCCAAAGTATTCAAATGTATAATAACAGGAAAAGATTATGTGTACAATAATCGAGTTGTATCATGGAAACGTAGGGAGAGGTATCTACCATGGGGAGGCCAAAACAAGTTTAAAGATGATGTGATGATAAAGAATTCTAGGTTGGAGAGCAGACACTTACTCAGTAGCAAACAGAAAGTTGGGTGGTATGATATGAACAAATCCCAACATTTTTCATATGAAAAGTGAGCTACAGGTGGGAAAACATCAAATATATCAGGATACGAGATTTTCTAAACTTTAGCTACAAAATAAAGTTATAATAGCAATAAATTTTGATTTTGATTTAGATGAAATATTATGGCTTATATTTTAAAAACCACTGAAGATTGAACAGTGAATAAAGGAGACATGGTACATGATCCTTACACTCAGAAAGTATACTGCATAATTGAGAAAAGAAGCATTAAGCTTCTAATACCTGGTCTCTAATGTGACAAATGATTTCATAATATCTAATATAGAAAATGAAAGGAATTTGTTTCAGGAAGATATTTGTTGGTGAGTGATAGCACTTGCCTTGAGTTTTGTGAGCAAATTATTAGACCTGTGGGGATTATGGGAGCCCCTGAATTTGTAGTTTACTAGGATAATCAAGGAAAATAAAAAGAAATTTAATCCATAAGTGTGTGTGTGTGTGTAACTCAGCATAGGAAATAAAGGCAGAAATTAATATTAAATTTCAAAAAGAAACAAATGCCCTCTTTAATAGCACATTGTAAGAAAAGATTTGAAACCTTATATTTGGTCCAAAATATAAACAAAATTACCCATGTTTATGCTGCTGTTTGTTCTAACTTAACCCAGTGGCTTCATTAAAATTCCATATTCCAAATTTTGGGTCCAATATTCACATCCAGGTGTGCCTCACATAAGACACATCTAACCCTATATAAGACACTTGCTAAATTCTATATCTTAAAGATATTAGCAGACTAAAATATTCACAAAAAATGGTACCAAGGACCCACAGACCATGTCATAGATAGTAATGACTAATTTTTAAAAAATATTTCTTTTCTAAACTGAATGCTTGTATCCCTCCAAAATTCATATATTGAAATTCTAACTCTCCAGACATTAAGGAGTAGGACCTTTGGGAGTATGAGTGAGATTAGTACCATTATAAAAGAGATCTCAGAGAGCTCTTGTACCCCTCCTGTACATGATGACACAGGGAGATTCGTCTATGAATCAGGACGCAAGTCTCCGTTGAACAAAATATTTGCTGATTCCTTGATCCTGGACTTACCCATTCCAGAGCTGTTAGAATTAAATAGTAGGTTAAGTCAGCTGGTTTATCATTTCTTTCTTATAGTAACCTCAACAGGCTAAGACAGGTTCCAAAACTGGAACCTGATTGTAAGAGCTAAATCAAGCATACATTGTGTCCAATATAAGCTCTTCTAGTTACTTGCTAACACTTCTGAAGAAATTTACTATTATAAGCATTTATTTTCTAATTTTTATTGGAAATAATCTTTATTAGGAGATAAGTGTAGCCTATTTTATATGATTATTTTTAAGATTAAAATACATTAACATGTAAACTGTTCAGAATAATACCTGTCATGTAGTAGGTGCTTAGTAAATGTTAGCTAATATTTTTGATGTTTGCTAATTCTGCCTACCCACTATGCTTTCCTAATCCACTATGTATAACACTCACCTTCCCTCCTTCTTTGGGAAACTTTTTTTCCCCTACTGTAATCCTGTCATTCTAGTGGAGTCATCAACCCAAATTACCATACTCCAGACCTCTAGACCATGTGCATCTACCAGGGGGTGGACATGTAACCTAAGCCTGGATAATCATAATATTGCAACAAGCCTGGCCAATGTTTGGGCTGGGTGGGCAAGTTAATCTGGCTGGACAATTAGACACCTTCCCTAGTGTCTTACATGCTTAGCTGTAGGGAGCTTTTGCTCTTTTCAGTGCCTCATAGCCTCAGAGCTCTGATGTCCCTGACTATCCACATGTGAGGGAACCTGAGAAAATGAAAAGGGCTCCCAAACAGAATTGAAGTGAGAGGTGGAAAGTCAGAGTCATGGGTAGAAAAAGCCCCACACCCAATTTCTTATAGCCCACAGGTCACCCTGTCTCCTGCAGTTCTTTTTCACGGTGGGAAGTATCTCTAGTACCCTGCTCTTTATATTTCAATTGGGTTTGTCTTACTGGCAATTAAGAGTTTTGACTAATACTATTACTGTTCTCATTGTGGTCATTGGTAAATAGCTACTAAGAAAGACATTTAGGAACTAGAAAATTCTCAGTCAATGTTTTTGAATGAATTGAGTAGGTGAATTTTTCAAATTAAAAAATCTAAAGATGTTCTCTGTAATACTATATGGTAATGAAGGATGCTATAAAATGACTATATTCAGAACTGAATAAAGTATAAGATCCAAAACTGTAAAAAGACAGCATGGAAGAAATAATCAAGTCTTTTAAGGAAATTGACTTAAATTCAAATCTCACATTTACCCCTTATCAAATGGGTGGCCTTGAGGAATATCCTTAATTTCTCTGAGGTCACTTTGCCAGCTCTAAAAATAAATAAGAACGCTCCTATTACCTTATATTATATAACCATTCCTTGTATAGTATAATTCTTCTTCATCTGAGACATGTAATACTAATGCTACAGAGCAGTGCTATGGAAAAAATAATGGAGCTAATTCAAAAGGCCATGTACTAGATTCTAATTATACTATTGTTTCCTTCAAAAGTTTCCAGGGAAACTTAAATTCAATGTGTCATATTTTCAAGTTTATTTTAAATAACTGCTTTCCATGACTAAAATGCCATTTAAGTGTATGTACACACCCTTTTAGTGTGCAGTATCTCTCTTGGCAAACTTTAATTACTGACTGACCACATTGCCTTTTATGTTAATGACTCATTGTACCATAGTCATTTCTATACCCAATGTTAAAACTATTCCATTGATAACAGTTTTCTTTATGCATTTTAATATCTCTTAATGAAAGAGTTTGCACAACCAGTAATCAAAATCCTGAGGCTTGGATCACTTGGAGCCACTGCAGCCTTTTCCTCTTTTTGAATGCTTATCTTTCCTGATAATCGAGGGTATTATTTTTCATAGACAGCCTCATGTTTCTGAGACATATTAGAAACTGTCTTTAACAATCATTTTCTATTACCAAGGGAGTATGGGATAATGGAATGTGTAGTCACTTTCAATTTATGTCAAATTTTCTGATGCATTTGTACCACCAACATTTTATCAGCTTGTCACTGGAACAAATGAAGTTGCAAATTGCATCGACTTCTTTTAGTGAAATCTTTGAAACTGTTTATTTTTAACATGACTTCCCTTCACTCCTTTTTATTTCTGTAGTGTAGCAGGCTTGATTTTCAACATTCAGGGTCTTTGTCACTTAGTGAGTATGGCAGTTAGGTACAATTTCCTGCAGCCTTGAAGGTTTTGAGGGAAAGGACTGAGGCTTTATAGGGCATATTAAAGCTGAATGCAGATTGAAGCAATAGGCGCAGAGCAATTTGATGAACTATCTGTAGGCAGGGGTGGAGAATTTCTGACACTCCAGGAAAGCCATTATGCTCTTGTTATGTTCAATAGCCTGCTTGGCCTAAAAGGTTACCAGTGATGTATGTTTTCATTATCTCCTATGGTTTTGAAGCTTCAGAAGACCCCAGATGGCTTATTCCAACTGCAATTCTCGTCATTTGCACTATAGCAAGGTCCGTTAGATCAAGCCAATATGTTTGTGAGGGTCAGTTTGCTTTGAGGAATATTGTTTCGTGATCTGTAATATTCTTCTGTCTAAAAATCTGCAAGGAGTTGCCACCTGGGGAGTAACAGAACGGTCTTCAAAAACACATTTTTTTTTATTTCCTAGGTATCAGATGGTCACTGTGAAAGCAATAATAGCAACAACAGCATCAACAAATTAGTTATTTATTGAACATATATTATGCTGCAAGCATGCCTTCAATGTTATCATTTTGATATTTTCTTTAGCATACGGTAGCAAATCAGATATCATGGTTTCTACCTCACATGTTTAAAAAAAAAGGAAAAAAAAAGCAGTGAGAAATTAAGTAACTTTTCCAAAACCAAATTCTTAGTATATGTTAGAGACCATGTTTAAACCCAGGTTGGCTAGACTTCAACAAATTTCTATCAATTGTAAATCTTCTTTAGTCCAACTTGGAGAAACTTAGGGTCTTGTTGGGGAGAAAAATACATGTAACTATGATATTATAATAATTATCATGAAAATAGTTGTATGGTTAAAGGGCAAAGGAAGCAATATGTAAGCAGATCTATTTATATCTATCTTTCAGGGAAGGAAGGAGGTGTACAGGAAGGGGTTAGAATATCCTCAGAAAAGAGGTAACTCATCAGGGGAAATATAACATTCCAAGTCACTGAGCTGTTTAAGCAAAGGTTAAGAATGATCCTTACAAGAACATGGTATTCTGGGGGAGCAACACAATAGTTACAACTGATGGAAGAAATATAACATTTTCATGTCTAAACTTGTGGGCACAAATTTAAGAAAGGGTCAAGGTGCAGAAATACCAGGGTGTTTCTGTCAGATAAAGATTGACCATCAGGTGTGTGTGTGTCAAGGAATGCTAAAGAATGATTTTCAATGACTTCCTTAATTTCTAACAAAATTTCAAAAATATGAAACTGTAGTGAATTTACTAGAGACTTTTATTTTTAAAATAAGTTAAGATTAATGCCTGCCTTACTTAACACTTGGGCTTCTTATAACATTGAAATAAACATTATACAGATGGCAGTGATTGTTGGGATATGCAACATGGCTGTGATAATTGTGATTCGCCCCCATTTTGCCTTGAAATTTTATTTAAGCACCTGTGTTCAAAAGGAAATGAATTAATAGAAACCAAGTCAGATTCATTTTAATATTGTTTTTTATATGCTAACATTTCTTCATGTAATCATTCAACAAACATTCTACATGAAATAGAAATGAAACAAAGGAGACCCAGTATCTGGAACAGATTATTTATACAAAAGCCCTCCCAGACTTTAAGTAATAAAGTCAAATTTGCAAGAGTTACCAATGCAAAAACCCTAATATTTAATAACTAGTAGAATGTCCTTAAAAACAATAATTTGGTCCAATAATTTGATCTTCTTTTGAAAAATCAAGTATTTCTTCACTTAAAATGACCTTGTGTCATAATGTGTTGTAAAGTTGATTTAACAAATGAGCTTTTATCCCTATCCATTTGTCACAGAATGCTATGCATTTGTGTTAGTATAAAGATTGTTCTTTCATTGTCTAGGTTATTATTTGCTTTGTCAAATCCCTCTTGGCCTTGAGCACACTCTAAAAACAGAAATTCTTTGGAAATGCTGTTAAGGGTTTTCTACCTTATTAGTCTTACAGGCTGCTCAGGAGTTAGTCTAGCACT
This sequence comes from Castor canadensis, assembly GCF_047511655.1. Classification (NCBI taxonomy): domain Eukaryota; kingdom Metazoa; phylum Chordata; class Mammalia; order Rodentia; family Castoridae; genus Castor; species Castor canadensis. The sequence continues at coordinate 127,122,387 of NC_133386.1, forward strand.
GTGAGGACTTAAATACAACATACAAATCTAGATCAAGGAAGACATAGTGAAGACATACCTGAGTCAACCCTTTCAAAAGCCTATGCTGTATAATGCTGATTAATTTATTTTGTTTTAGAAACACAGCAATCAATGTTCCTTTGATTTTTTTAAACAGTTTTATTGAGGTGTGATTGATATACAATAAGCTATATGTTTGAAGTATGTGGGTTGATAACTTGGCAGTTCTGATATATATATATATATATATATTTGAGTATATATACATATATATATTTGAGTATACATATATATATATATATATATATATATATATATATATATATATATACTCAAGAAACCATGACACAATCAAGGTAACAAACACAGTCACCATCCAAAACACTCATTTTCCCAATATATGGAAATGATATGTCACAATGAAATCCCCTATAACTAGCATATAATAACCAAAATGTTAAAAAATAAATAAAGCCAAAGAAAAATAAAAATGAATGGGTAAGTGGGTTGAGCAGTTTTCAAAAGAAGAATTACAAATGGTCAATAAATACATGAAAAAATGCTCAATATTCTTGGCTATAAAAGAAATACAATGAAAACTACACAGAGATTCTATTTCACTCCAGTTAGATTGGCCATTATCAATAAAACAAACAATAACAAATACTGGCAAGGATGCAGGACAAAAGAATCCCCTGTATACTGTTGGTGGAAATGCCAATTAGTGCAGCCACTATAGAAATCAGTATGAGGTTTTTTTAAAAAAAAATCTAAAACTAGAACTACCATGTGATCTACCATACCACTCCTGGGCATATATCCTAAAGAATCTGAGTCAGCATACAATAGAGATACCTGTACACACATTCATTTAACACCATCCACTACAGCCAAACTATAGAATCAGCCTAGGAGCTCAAAATTGATAAATGAGTAAAGAAATTGTGCTGTATATATAAGAATATTATTCAGGTACAAAGAAGAATGAAATTATGTCATTTACAGGAAAATGGATGGAACCGTAGTGAAATAATCCAGACTCAGAAAGAGTAAGATCACATTTTCTCTCATATGTGGACTCTAGGCCATCTGTGATTATTCCTACATCAGCTACTGTTAGCTTCTCAAGGTTCAATATACTGAGAGAGTAGGAAGGCACAGATTGATGTGTACATTGCAGCTGAAGTACAGTACACTGCTATGTATTCTGTGAAATTAACAAATCATCTTGATTCTCTAAACTTCAGTTCCTTATGCATTAATGAGGGTAAATATAATCCTCCTTGTAGAGTGGTTTGAGAATAAGAGGATCTAATTAAAGGATCTGGGACAGATATGCCCATCATAAATTAGGTGTTCAATAAATTTCAAAGGAATAGAATGTTAAAAGTTGTACTGCTTTCTAATGAGATACTGTCTTCAGCTCCTCCCTAATGTTCTTGATAATATAGTCAGAGAATGAATCTCAGGATTTTACTTCAAAATATGGAATGTCTCTTTGAATTACTATACTTAATAAAAATTAAATAATGTCTGTAATTCCATTAAGAGAGTAATTTACAGGTCACTAAAAGCTTATTTTAAATCCCTTCAGAGATTCTTTAATATTTATTTAATATTCAGAGAAAATCTACAATTTTTTTAGCTCAGAGCCTCATGCTTCCTAAGCAGGTGCTCTACCACTTGAGCCACTCTGCCAGCCATTTTTTGTTTTGAGTATTTTCAAGATAGGTTCTCTCGAACTATTTGACTGGGGCTGGCTTTGATCCACAATCTTCCTGATCTGCCTCCTAACTAGCTAGGATTAGAGGCATGAATCACCAGACCCAGTGATCATCTACCATTTTTAAAACATTTGTGTCCATAACTTCTGTAAGATACTGTTCAAGTATAGCATTGTCCTAGATACATGTATTATACTGAAAAAAAAGGTATGTTGAAATGAAATGCATGAGAGATGGGTGAGGAGATGGAGATGCTCGACTGAAAGAGGTAGGGAGAAATAGATGAAGAGAGGGGGCCCTGACCTCCAGGGGGCACCAGATGTTAGACTGAAAAAAAAAACATGGAAGCAGAGGCAGGGAAGGCTCAATATGTCATCACAAGCTTTATTGCGGAGAAAAAAACCTGTGGAGGGGATCTCCAGCATGAGAGCTAGCACCCCCTGCCACACTGGGGGTAGATACAAGATGTTTGTAGGAAAGTGCTGGGAAATCTGTTAGGAGAGGAAAATTTTTGTGATTGGCTTATTGATAGGGGTAACTAAGGGAGATACGTGGTGATTAGGTCAGGTGGTTATTTAACCAATCTACTATTGCCCCTGATGACAATGCTGTAAGGTGGGTTTCTATCATTCTTTGGGACAAAAGTGTGATTTTTCCAGTAAGTGGTGGGGTGTTTCCAGTGAGCTGTCCTTGAGGAGGAAGGAGAATTGTCCTTACATGGTGGTCCTTATGTTCACCCTAACAGTATCTTTGAAAAATTAACTGCAAATGTTCCAAGTTACCCTGCTCTTCCTATTCAATTTTTCATGACCCAAAGTGACTTCTCAAAATGCCCAATTAAATAGGTTTTTTGTGTGGGGGGGGTAGTTTATGTAATTTTGTTTTTATTGTTATATTATTGTTGTACTGGGAGTACATTGTGACATTTACATAAGTTCACATACCTTAGCTGAATTCACCTCCTCTGTCTTTCTCCTTTATCTTCCCCTCCCTCCATTCCTAGAATAGTTTCAACATGTCTTATTTTTCCATTTTCATATATAAGTACATTAGTTTTCCTCCATATTCACCCACCTATACCCTTTCATTATATACTCCTGCCTTCTACTGCTACCAACCCCAGACAGGACCTATTTTACCTCCCTGTTCTCTGTTTTTGCAAAAAAAGGATTTTTGTTTAAGATAGCTCTACAGGAAGTTTCCTTGTGACATTTCCATGTACATATGGATTATAATACGAATTGGTTCATGCCCTCCATTTTTCTCCTTTCTACCTTAGTTCCCTTCTTTTGGTAATTTCAACAGGTTTAAAAGTTGTGTTTTTATTCTTGTATAGAAAACTCATCAACCATATGCAGCAATAGTATTGCAGTATATGCTGCAAGTTTTGTAAGCATAGACCCACAGATGAGGTTTGGAACGGTGCCTGCCTGGCTAATTCCTACCCTTTTAAGAATCTTTTTTTTACACATTTGTCTTTAGGACATATTTCCTGGCTTTAGGACAAGTCCCTTTTTATATTCTTTTAGTTTCCTGTGTCTTCTCACTCACTGTCTCTTCTTGTCTTTGTTATGTATGGAACATGTGTCTCTCTCTAGAATGGGTAAGCTCTGAGACACAGGGAGTGAACCTCACTTGCTAAAGACTGTATCTTTTCAGTTACAACAGTTTCTGGCACATAACAGGTGTTCAATAAATCGATATCAAGTAAATGAAGGAATGGTTACATAATCAGAAATTTAGGATCACACCAGAAGGAACAGTCACTAATATTTTAGTACCCTTTTAGAAATAGAAATTTCTTCACATTTTTAACTGAGAAAAGAGAAAGAGAAAGGTTTTGGAGGTACTGCAAAGAAGAGTATTAAGGGATAAATGAAGATGAAAGTAATATTTTCTAAGCTTTCTGTTTTTAGAAACAAAAATTTCCATGCATATCTTATTTTACTCATAAAATTTTATATATTTGGTTCATAAATTAAAAAGCAAGAGATTATATAAACAACTAAATATTTACAAATTGAATTTACTTTGAAACAGTTTTCAACTTGGATACACATTCAGCCCTAAGTTTCTGACCTTTATAAAAGCAACACTGTTATCATTACCAGGTGATGAGATGGAGTAGAAAACTTCAGAACAGAAAATAATCATCCACAGTGTAATGAAAGATCTGGCACTATTGGCATGACTGGCCTCATACCCTTCAGTGGCAGACACAGAAAGGGGAAGGAGGAACAGAGGAAGCAAATTTACATTTTCTGAGCAATTATCACACTTTGTGTGGATTGATACATTTTTATAACAACAATTTGGGGTTGAGGTTATCATTCTCCTTCAACTGAAAATACAGATGCACTGAGAAGACAACACATTTTTTTTAAAAAGGCTCCAACTTAAGACAAGGGTAGCATCATTATAACTTCCTCATCTCAGCTTTAGTGTCCGTGCTGCTGGCCTCCCCAGTGCCCACAAAACAAATGACACTCTCATCGCTAAAACAGAAGTTCAACAGCAGCCATATCTGGAATCTTTCCATCCCATGATAAAAGGCAAGGTCTTCAAATGTGAAAATGTCTTCTCCTATGTTTTAGGATATGGACTAGTTCCATCCAATAAGATGACCCACACAGGTAAAATTACATGTTTTAAGAGCTACATTTAAATAAAAATGAATAAGTAAAAATTAACTTGAATAGTGTATTTTATTAAACCACTAAATATATCTGCTATATTATCATTTCAACACATAAACAAATTGCATATTAATGTGCATAAGTTTTTAAACAAAAATTTCAAAATTTGAATGGACATCTCTACCTATAGTATGTCTGAACTAGACATATTTCAAGTCTAGCCATAGGGCTGCTAATATTATACAGAACATGTGTGGAGAGTTCTGGGTAGGAAAACAAAACAAACCATCTCAGATGGGAAAACTTTAGCTCTTCTTCACCTTATCAATGTTACCATTTCTTCTCCAAGATTAAGTGCTGCATGGAGATGGATGACCTAGGTTTTGGAGTCAAGTCTCTGTAAAACTTGTTCTTTCACTAACTGGCTATGAGTCTTTGGACAAGTTACTTCACGTTTGAGCATGAATTTTCTCATTTATAAAATGGGGAGAATGATGTTTATCTCTTAAGGTGGTGATGAATTATATATAAATCTCCTAGCATATAGCAGTTGCTCCTTAAGTAGATACTCTTATTTTTAAAATTGCGTATCATTTTCTTGTATGTGAACTTTAAGAGAGATTTTGTGTACTATTCTTGACACAGAAGTCTCATGTAATTTACTATTCCACATATGCCCTACCACCCTCCCAACACCTTCAGAATAGATCTTTATCACCACCCACAGACCCTTTATAATACCACACCAACCAGGCTGGACTCTCACTCCTCCTCTGCCACTTCCCTCCTATGCTGTGTGGCCACCGCACATCCACTACTTGCAGTTGCATAGATGCATCAGGCTTCTCACCTCTGTGATATGCCAATTACAGTGAATCTGGATCAGTCAATCACTCGCTGTCTAGGCATCAGTGAAAATTGCTATGGGGTCTTACACATGTTAATATATTTTTTATGTTTTCTGAAACATTGGTGTATCCTGTAGAATGACGTCTTCAAGCTAATTGGAACAATGTATAACCCTTAACCAATCTCATCATTCTACTTATCGATTAATTCAGCCCCCCATAGCCCTGAGCTTTCCAAAAGGAGATGAAAGCCCATATACTATCAACTAGAATAAAAGGAACTATAGACTTGGCACTCAGTGTTTTCTTCTTCCTAGGGAAAAAGATTTCTACAAGTCCCTATACTCTATCTCTTAGTTTCTCCTGATTCTTATCTAAAGTCCACGAATCTGCTTACCCTGTTCCAGAAATGCTGAAAGACTGTGGATGGTTCTTGAGTTTCTTTCTGATGGGGTTTAAATTTGAATTAATAAAGCAATAACTTTATGTTTGAATGTCAGACTGGTATTCATGATATCTCTCCCCATATCTATTCCTCTAGTGTGGTTTGGATATGGCTTATGTGTTATCCACAAGGTATTGGAGACTTGGTCCTCAGTGTGGCAGTTGAGGTTATATGACCTTTAAAATGTGGAACATAGTTGGAAGTCCCTAGGTCAGTTGGGAGCATGACTTTGGGAGGAATTATGGGGCGCTAGTCTCTCTCTTGCTTCTTGTTGGCAATGTAATTTTTCTTACTTTCCCATACTCCTGCCATCTGCTGTGAAATCCTCACCAAAGTTGAACTAGTACTGGTGTCATGCGCTTGAATTTCCAGAACTGTTAATTAAATAAACCTCTTTTCTTTATAGAGTTTGCCTGTCTCAGATATTTGGTTATAGTAATGGAAAATGAGGAGAATCAGTTTCTTACTACCTCTTGCCCAAAGCTATTATCTTAGTATCAGGGTATTTCTCCAAAAAATCATATTCCCTTGTTAAAATACACTCAGATATGGGGTGCAGAATTCCAAGTAGATGTGTTTCAAGTTTTTTCCATTCTTAAAAAAATCAGAAAATGGTTCTCAATAAGTAGTATTGACTGATGTAAAATTATCATTTACTGTAGCTGTTCAGCAGTAACAAGGCAATTTTTACATTTTGGCTTTGATTTCCCAAAGGGAAAATCAAATTCAGAGCAAGAGTTCCCTTAGACTTGCTGAATCTCAGAAAATCACAGATCCTCACTTTCCTTCTCTGAAAAGAACAAATACATTCTTAATTACTTCCTAATAATGTCATGAAGAACTAACAAACATGGCACATGACTGCAGAAAATACTTAGACAACATACAGAAGGTAGGGTGTCCTTAGCATCCAACCTCTCTATTGCTCAGTGAGTTCAGCAAACTTCCTGTGGCCTAGGGAGGTGAATATAGACTATAGAAATATATTGTCATGAGTTGGAACTTTGACTTTGGCATCCCATCCACTAGCCCTGTGACCTGGGAGAGCTCTCTAAGTCTCATTTTCTTCATCTGTGAAATGGCTACATTGCTCTACCAGGACTATCCAGAGAACAATGCCTGGTGAGAAATACAGTCCAATCCCTGAAGTTGATTAATGGCCACTGAAAGAGAGTTTCTCCATGAGTTCCCCTGTAGCACACAGCTGTTGCTTTTTTCCTTTCTATTTTCCAATCAAAAGCAAGCTATATCCAAGCTTTGATTTATAGCAATAACCAACCTCAAGAGATTTAATCATATCTCTCACCTTGTTAAGATGTTCAATTGTCCTTTGAACACAAAAAGCATTCTACATCAGGTACTATTCTCTTAGTTGTCGCTATGACATTTCTCTCCTTCCCAAACTATTGTTCATTAACATTTAATAATAATATACAAGATAATAATTATACTACCTGTCACTATAGGTAGAATACAGTGAAGTGTTCAAACTGTTGTTTTGTTAACACAGCTCAGGTAGCTGTAATAGGTACAGGTGGATAAATAGATTGTCAACTGTGATATCTATACGTGAACAAACAAATAAACATCAGCAAACAGTTCTGCATCATGCCCCCCAGCAAGCTCATATTTCTCTTACTGCATATTTGATTTAGGCAGTTATCAGAATTAATTTACATTGCTCCAGATAAGATCAAATGTGCTAAGTTACGTTATTTACATGTCAGCTGCCCTCATTTGCTATTTAAAACTATAAATGATATCTATTCCTAGAGGAACATAATTGATAACTGCCTTAGGGCCTGAAAAAAGACAGTACCATGTATAATCTTCGTCATTTCCCTGAGCCCTTCTAGATATGAAAGATGGCAACAGTTGTTTGAAAATACTTTAGCTAATGCACAGCACAAGAAAAGAAGAGATGACTGATATTTTGAAGGTAGGACAACCTGCAGTTTGTAGAAACTTGAAGCACATTGAAGGAACTTATCATCCTTGGCCAGCATCCTATTCTCAGTGCATGGGCCAACCAGAAGAGATCTCACACATGTCTTAATATCCTCTAGGGAGTGTTACTTAGAACCACTGAGAAAAAAAAAATCAAATAAATGCTCAACTAGACACCAAGAGTAGGTTTTTGCAGTTAGTAAGATTTAGGTTTGACTTTTGGATGTGTGCAGTTTTCACTGAGTAATCTTATTTACTTCCCTCCCTGAGCCTCAGCTTTATTTGCAAAATGTAGATGATAATGCTTTCCCAGAGTATTAAGCTAATATTAGTAAATCTCTATCACAATGCTCGGTATATAAGAAATGCTCCATAAAGGAAGCATTCAGTAGTGATAGTGGGAGTGATCCTGGGAGAATTTGGCATTGGTGGTAGTTGTAGTGTATCTAAGAGAGAAGTTGGTAAGGTGTTTATGGTGTTTCCAATGGTGTCCTATCTGAATTTGAATTCTATTGCTACAACATCTTGCTGTGTCATCTGGGTAAATTCCTCTTCTCCTTATGATGGTGCATACTTCAATAGTGTGTTGTAAAAAATGAGTAAATATAAATATTGCAAACTGAGTCAGGTTTAGAAATGCTTATGAACTCATGGAAGGCAAAGGAGAAGAAAGGATATTTTGATTTTCTACTTCCTAAATCTTGAGACAATTTCACTTCAATATAACTTTTGTTTGCTGGTTCTTCAGTAAAACACTGCAGTAGTCACTTTTTAACAGAAGGTATATCAGGTGGCTCTGCTGAAAGTCCTTCTACTTTCTGTTGTAATTAGATCAGCCCAGACAGTCTTCGCTTGAATTAATAGTTAAAATGGACTCCAATTTCTAGCCAAAGTCACCTGCTCTCAGAATACCAAAGAGCCATGGTCACAACAAAAAATTTCTTAAAGCTATGATCCAAGAAATAAAACAAAAATGAAGGCTACAAAGAGAGTTTGTGTGCAACTTACATCTTCATTTATAAAGAAAAGAAATTATCAGAATATTTGTAATGTTAACAACCTCGGGATAAATAAAGTATGTAAATCATATTAATGAATGGTATTTATTTGTTAATTTGGCCTCCTAATCATAAAAGGTTGTATGTTATGTTTTGATTTTTCTATCTCATCCACCAATTTTTATGAATTCAATATGAATTTTAAAAGACAACTGGGAGTTGATTTTTCAGATGAGAATTTAGGCTATTGTCTGGTTATTTCATATTGAATTTGCAACACCTAGTCATAAACGTTTTGTTGATGATCAATATATCATGCTGTTTCTCAAGAATTATAATTGCTAACATGTAGTGGTGCTATGCACAAGAATGCAGAGGATTTCTTTTAGTATCCAATTACCATTTTTCCTTGTGGGAGAAATCTTTATGAAAATAATAAATTCATAGTTCAAAAGGCCAAAAGTTGATTTCACTCATCATCATGTTCCATTCATCATTTGTTTGAGTGACTACCTTACCTAGATAATATGTTGGTGGGGGTAGACATGGATTAAATGTTTAGATTCACAGGCTGGGTTGAAAGAATTATACATTTGATAAATATACTGCTCTAGGATAAATGCAATGGATTGCAGAAACAGTGGTGGGATTAGGAGGTAGTCGGAAAGCATAAAGATGGTGATGTGTTAGGTAAGTCTTTTATCATTCATACACTTAGCTCATAAAAATAAGGGGATTTCAGAACAAGAATCTATTTCTTCTAGCCTTATTTCCTATTAGTTCCCACTGTGCACACCACACATGATGTTCAAGGGTAAGGGCACACATAGCCTTTCCACTGAGTCCAGGTCTACTTGCCCCTGTGCTGGTTGTGGAGGCTCCCTGCCACTATTGTACTTTCATTACCCAGAGTGTCCCTATTTGTATAATGGATTTCATAGGTTTATTGAGAAGGTAAAATGCCGTTCTTCTGAGAAAAAAACATAAAACGTCAGTGACAAAAACAAAGAAGTCAAAGACAAAAGTCACAATTGTTACCTATGATTATCTTATGAGTCACAACTTTTCTACACTGTTTTTCCACAAATGCACAGTATTTTCTACTTTTATTTTTAATTATATTTTGGTTGTTTGAAATGCACATACTACCCAATTTCTAGCTATTAAAATCCAAGAACTTAAAATGGTGTCTTTCAAATGTGTGCATATAGCACAACCATGGTGACTATTCCACATTTTGCTCCCCCCAAAAGAATATCTATTGAAGATAAGGGTACATCTTATTTGTTTAGCACAGTGCCCCAATACAACTGGTTTGGAAAACAGACTCTTAAAATTAAATTGTTAAAATAAAAGCACCCATAGACAGTTCCTGAGTTTTATTCTTTTAAATTTTGTACAAACTGCATTTTCATGTACTATAAATGGAAGCGTCCCCACACATGATTTTTCTGTTCCCACTTTAAACCATGTCAGTTTAGTGAGGATATATTATTCTACCAACAATGGCTCTACCTACAAGCCAGCATTTCAGTTGCATGTGTACCAACACCTCGGCTTGTAAAGCAGCAATCATTTGTGAAACTATTTTAATATTTCATTCACTTTGCCTTTATAATTTTATAAAAATAATGGAAAAACTGCAGAGGCTGGGGAGACATAGCACAGGCTCATAAGCCTAATACAATTTAGAAAAAAATGGAGATCATTAAGTTTGTGTCAACTTTAGCCTCTACTAGGTATTCACTGGCCTTCAGCCAATCAACTGTGTGTTCAATTATGAAGAAAAAGAATAAAACAAAAGTGAAAAATCCTAGAAAAATATCATTAAACACATGCCTAAAAGATGAACTGTCATTAGAGATTTTGTAATTGGTTTTCAGCAAACTGGGACTAGAACACTTAATGGAATCTGTAATTCTTTTTTTTTAGATTATGAATATTTATCATAATGTGAAAGTTGGGAATTGCCTAATATTTTACTCCTTCTTATGAATTAACATGTGGAGTTAGGGAAAACCTTAAATTGCCAATATTTAAATGAATAGAGAATCACTTGCATCCAAAAGTTTTCCTCTCCTCTACATTATCACTCTTAAATGAAGTGTCTGTTTGCCAATTTCACAAAGAAGTTTTTAGAAATAGTAAAATAGTTTAATAAGTCACTTCCTTTTAACTGAATCTCAGTAATGGATAATAAGTAAATAAATATAATCCAATTATTTTTAACTTAACAGAGGTTATAGTCATTAACCCAAATATCTTGAATTTTATTTTAAGTAATATAGTTATTATCAATGAATTCATCTGCTTGTATTTCGACAATATCTTTATTAATGTCCTAATAAAGCATTGTAGCTCTCTTGGAAGATGTTGTATTTCCTTCATAAATTTTGCCATTCAAAAGCACATATTTTCTAAGTTTGGAAGATGCAAGGCAGTGCTTTACCTCTTTTGTTTTATTTTTTGATACTGGAGTTTTACACTTGACCCACACCACAAGTTCTTTTTTGATTTAGTTATTTTTCAAGTAGAGTCCCACATTTTCGCCTTGGCAGCCTCAGACCATGATCCTCCAGTCTACAGCCTCCTGCATATCTGAGACCACAGGCACACCCTACTACACTTGGCTTATTTGTGGGGATTGCAATGGTCTTGCTCTTTTAGCCAGGGCTGTCTTTGAACTATGGTCCTCCCATTACCTGTCTCCAGATTATCTGGGATTACTGGCATTAGTTACTATTCCTGCTAATGCTTTCCATATTTTTATGTGAATGTGAATCACCTGGGAATCTTGCTAAAGTGTAGGTCTTACCTAGCAGACCTGGGGTGGAGCCTAAGATCTTGAATTTCCAGTAAATTCTCAGATGGTGGAGGTGGTACTGCTGATCCTTTCTTCAGTAGCAGTTGGTTTAGAGCACTGGGCATATTGTCTGAGAGTTCTAAATTCAGTCAATTCATACTGCATCCCATTTACAAGCTCTAAAAGCTAGGCTGTATCACCCATCCACCTTTTTCCAACTCTACTGCTATGGTCCTAATGCAAGCCACTATCATCTCTCTACTGCCTACTATTTTCAACATCTCATCTTGCCTCTCCACAGAACAAAAGAAATCCTCTTGTAAAATACTAATCATATCCTGTGTCCACTACCTGAACCTCCCTTAACAGCTTGTCATGGTTGTCCTCAAAGATGAGGTCCATAGTATCAACAAGATCCCAATGTCCCATAAGGAACCTGCTGCTTTCCCCTCTCAGTTCATCCACCTTTATACACACGTTGTTCAACATGGGGTCCCACCCACATGACCTTCCCTTTGCTGGCCTAAGTGCAATCCTCAGGCTAAAAGAAATGCTTTACCTAGAAACTGATCACAAATGCAGATTCTCAGTCTCATACTTCTCCTTTCCACTGGACAGAAGATCTGCAGTAAAAGCAGAGACTTTCATTTCATTTCTTTCTGACTATCGAACATTCAAAACAGTGCCTGCCTCAGTGTAGGTTCTCAGTAACATTTTTTAACATTACTGTTTTTCCTTAAGTGAGTAAGAAAATAATTTTAACTTCCAGATTATTTATTTCTTTATCTTAAAATATTACCTTTGTCTCAGATAAATTCATTAGCATATGCTAAAATAAAGAACAGAAAGACTATTTTAAAGATATTAGGCTGGGGATTCAGAATGCATGCAAGAGAGCATGCAGGAGGCCCTGGTTCAATCCTTAGTACTGACCCCTACCAAATCCAGTTTTTCATAGCACCTTTACATCTTTATTAATTATACTTAGAATAATTGACTTTACTAAAGCAAACAATTACTCCTTACAACTTCGTTCGTTCCTTCACTCACTCAAATAAACAGTGTTGGATGTTTGAAGACACGGTAGCTTCTGTCTGAAATACTGTTTCCCTAGATGTGGAGCTCCCACTGATTCTTGTCCACAAAGCTTTTCCTATTTGCTCCTTGTGTGCCTAATACTTTTTCTTCTTCATAATACTTAAGACATGTAAAAATAATAAGGGTGTTCTTTATTTCAATTGGGTCATACGTTCAACATAGAAAAAAGAAGAAAATACTGCTAAGTACAAGAAAGATCTTAATCCCTATTGCAATCATAATTGTGTAAGTTCTCAAGCTTTGCTACATCCTTGAAATTACAAAAATTGCAATAGTTTGGATAAATTTATCTGGCAAGTTATGTAGATAGAATATTTAATCATATTAATCAGTTGATATTATGTCCTATACCATGAATTCTTCCAACATCATATAAAAGAAGGTATTTTTAATTAAATGCATTCTGCAAGTATTTTCTAAAGAAATATTCAGAAAACACAAGGCATTTGGATATAAAATTGCATTGCAATTAAATAACACAGTAAGGATTGGGTTCTAATATTTGATCTACAGTGGGTTTCCTGTGTATTCTCTGAGCCACTTTCAACTCTGCTCCCAACGGAATATTGAGACGCACACAGTTACTTCCTTTTGCTATTGTAGAACCAATTAAATTAATTTGTAGAAAATAACATTGTCTACTGCTCACCCTGTATTAGATTAGATTCTCTCTGAATCTTCCTGGATTTGTTGTGCAATGTATGTAGCACTTTGAATTTTAGTGGCAAGAACTGTAGTTTTCCTTTGCTTATATAGAAAATGGATACTGAGTTCTCCTAAGAAATAGGGCTTTCTCAGAAACCTGCATTTACTTTGGGAGATTGCTGAATATAATCCCTGTCACTTTATTATCATTTGAAATATGAAGAAATCAAAACACATACAGATTCTTTTGATTATGTGCACATCTACAATTTTTTTGGTATCCACCAGGGAGAAAGAATTTCTATGCAGAGGCAAGATGCTACATAATGTTATTAGGACTTAGATGGAACAATACAATTGTATTTTGTGTATTGTACACAATAATATGAAATTTCTTTTTCACCAATGAACACTAATGAGTAATATTCTAAGTAAGCTCTTATGGAAAATACATGGGATACCTAGAAAAGGAAAAATATATACATTTATATATGCATATACATACAAATGTATATATATATATATGTGACAATACAAGTCATTTGGATATAAAATTGAAATCTGTGTATAAAGAAGGGAAAGAAAATATAAGAAGGGCAGCTGGGAATTGAATTTAAAAATTTTGAGCATGACCAAAATATTTATTCTGAAGTGAGGAGTCACAGTCATATAAGGCTGAGAGGTAAGAAAAGATCAACCATATATAAGGGTTGCTTAGAAGTAATGAAGATATATTTTTTCTATAGGCGACATAGAATTATTGTAGAGTTTGTTACTTAGAATGTTGGCAATGACTAATTTGGCCATGATCAAAGTATCCCTTAAATGGTTAAATGAATGTATCTTAAGCTTCATAGATTCTACATACTTGGATTTCTGTCTTGTTTGTTTTCTGTAATTGACAAAGGCACTGTTTCTACATTCCAAAAGACTGTATCTTATGATACTAGGAAAAAGAAATTAGAGAGTGAGAAATCAGAGAACTCAATTTGAACACTGCCTTGCCATTAGCTAGCTGTTCAGCCTGGGTCCCATCACTTCTTAGGATGTAAGACTCCCTATCCAGAAAATGAGAATGGGGGAGCTGAAGGAATAAAATAACATTAGAACTTAGATTCCTGTGGCTACCACTGACTGCTCGTGTCTTTTGTCTTTTAGGAGATAATACCAATCCCAGATAATAAAAAACTCAAATAGTTGCTAAGCAGGATTTTGAAGTATATTTTCACTAAAAAAATAATTATAAGGGAAACAATTGTGCTGCCATTATACTTAAATGGCTAGAATATGGACAATCTTGATTACTGCCCTAATTTTTAAGGTTCTTAATATAACTATTTAAAATTAAACAAGCCAATACCTATTTAACATTCATAATAGTTCTTGATACATAGTAAAAGCCCAATCATAATTATCTTTCTGATATAGTTGTTGGTAAAATGTGAAAAAAAAAACAAATTTACTTTGCAAACTACCTAACACTCTGCTTGGAACATAGTATGCTCACAAAAATGCAGTTTCTATCTACCTTATAAGTTCTTCTCAAACTGGGCATATTGGGTACTGCTATTTTGTGGTGTTTTCAGGATGCTCTCCTGTGGGTTCTGATCCATTTTTACCACATGTGGCCGAGCATCAGTAATGGGAGATGAGTCACTCTAGAGATTGTAGATTATGTTAAGCATAGGGGTGGGCAAAGAGCTCTACTGAGGAAGACAGAAATAGAAAACTGTACTGGGTGGCCTCATTTTAATTTATAACCTCCTCTCTGTTCCAGAAATAAGGAAGGCAAAAAAAATGGATGTTCGGGTATATGAGGTTAAGGTGCTTCTTTAACAGTGTTGCTGATCAGTGCACAACAGTCTGAGCTGAGACAAAAGTAGATTTTATTGCAATGACTAGAGGCCTTGACAATTATGGATAAAAGCTCAACATAAAAAAGGAAACATGGAAACCCTCTTTCTTGATGGAGAATAAAATTCACTTTAGAAACGGAGAAATTAATTTCAACATTGGGTGAGGTTTTGTTTATGTTAATCAATATTGATAATCATTTAAGAGTTTTGGAAAAGGTATGACCAACAATGTACTTATTACTATCTCTTCAAAGGCTTTGGTACATTAGGATCATATTATTGTCTTTGCATTCACATTGGCTGCAAAAGATTCCTGACTCTTCTGTCACCAACTAAAGATACAACCTGAGAAAAATGATTAACACCACTAAACCTCACCTTTCTCATTTGTAAAATAAAAATACAAATGCTGCTTTCAGAGTCATGCTGAGGATTAAATGAGATAACAACTCTGGTCCTACCTAACACTATACCTGTTGTTTTTCTGGTAATGAGTCGATTTCCATTGCTCTAATGTCAGAGTCTCTGTGCTTTGGATATTTCCCTTTTATTCTTCATCTGTCAATTTTCCCAAGTCTAAACTGAGTTTGACAGTGAGATTATTTCTGACATTCAGTGCAACTCTCTCGTTCTACTCTTCATGTCTTCTTGTAACACTGTTCTAAGAGGAACCAGCAGTATTCTTTGGGAATTTCCCATCAGAAGAGCTGTAGGGCCAATAAAGCAATGGCAAGCAGTTTTTCACTTACATAAGGACATTCTTTGTTTTGTCTAAGCTCTCACTCCTTAAGGAAAACCCTGAGGCCAGAAGTGAAAGTGAGAATTCAGGACCTATAAATTCCTTCTAACAATAAAATCCCTATCCATTTTGCTTTTTGCCTGTCCCTTTTTGTTCATTGCTGGGATCCTGGGACTGGGAAAAATGAAGTTTCTACTGTTTGACCTATGCTGCTTTTTTCCTGGGTGCATGTTTTTCCTCTTACCTTGTTTCACAGCTGAATTCAGGGATATTTCTTCAACTAGGTTAAATCTTGGCTCTTCCACAATGGATTGTTTTTTGGAAATTGTCTTTATTTCTTTTAACTTATTGTTGTGCTGGGTGAGGTACATTGTGGCATTTACAATAGTTCTTACAATATATCAAATATATCATACTTGAATTCATCTCCTCTACCATTCTCCTTTTTCCCCCCCTCTCCCACTCCTGGAATAGTTTCAACAGTCTCATTTTCTCATTTACATTCATGTGTACACAGTACACCCTCCCATACTTTCCCCACCTTCTCCCTGCTCCCACTGGTTCCAACACCCCCAAGCAGGACCTGTTCTGCCCTCCTATGATTTTGTGAAAGTAAAAAAAAAAAAAATGACATTTGTGCTTGTTTAAGATAGGTACACATGGAGTTTCCTTGTTGCCTTCCATGTATATATGTATTACAGCTTGAATTGGTTTATCTCCTCTATTTTTCTTGTTTCTATTTTAGTCCCTTTTTTATGGTAGTTTCAAAAGGTTCAAAAATTCTATGTTCATTCTTGTATAGAGAGTATATCAACCATATTCACCCTTTCAAGTTCTTTCTTTCACCCTCTCCCTCTCTTATGTGACATCCCCTTACTGTGGCCTATTTTTCATAACATTGTTGTTTTTGCATTAGGACTATATCCACATATGAGAGAAAACACGTGGCTTTTGGTCTTCTGAAACTGGCTAACTTCATTTTAGATGATGTTCTCTATTTCTATCCATTTACCCATTTACTACAAACAATGATATTTCATTCTCTCTTATGGCTGAATAAAATTCCATTGTATATAAATACCACATTTTTTAATCTATTCATCAATAGTAGGGCATTTTGGATATTTCCATAGTTTAGCTATTGTGAATAATTCTGCAATTAAACACCAGTGTGCAGGTGCCTTTATTGTAACCTGACAATAAAGTAACCTGACAAAATTCCTTTAGGTATATCCCTAGGAATGACACAGCTAGGTCACATGGATGTTCTACTTTTAGTCTATAAAGGAGACTCCATACTGTTTCCATAGTGGTTGTACTAATTTACATTCCCACCAGCAGTATATGAGGGTTCCTTTTTCCTCACATCCTCACCAACATTTGTGTTGTTTGTGTTCTTGATGGTAGCAATTCAAAACAGGAGTGAAGCAGAATCTTAACATGATTTTGATTTGCATTTCCTTTATGGCCAGGGATTGTGAACATTTTTCATGTGTTTTTTAGTCATTGGATTTCTTCCTTTGAAAAAGCTCTGTTGAGTTCATTTGCCCATTTCTTCATTAGGTCATTGATTATTGGGGAACTTAGCTTTTTGAGATCCCTATATATTCTGGTTACCAACCCCTTGTCAAATGTATAGCTGGCATAGTTTTTCTCCCATTTTGTGGGTAGTCTCTTCAATTTACAGACCATTTCATTTGTGGTCTAAAAGCTTCTTAATTTCATGTAGTCTCATTTGTCAATCCTTTCTCTTAGTTGTTGAGCCATTTGAGTTCTATTTAGGAAGACATTGCCTATGCCTATTAATTCCATTTTGTTCCTGTTCTTTTTCTGCACTAGCTTCAAAGTTTCATCATCCTGTAAAAGTATCAACTCAAAGTGAATTAAGCATCTTAATGTAAGTTCACAATGTACTTATTCACCTTTATCTGAAATTATGTCAAAGGTGTTCATATGTTATCAGCATCTCAATTAGCCCCTTAAAAATTCTCTCAGACTAGAATGCATGAGGTTAAGTGACATCTATCAAGCAGGGCAGTCCTTCATAATTTGAGGAAAGATTTTTTGTAGTCATGTTCGCCTGTACCACAGATTCTTCATTCCTCTGTTCTATAACTCTATAACTAGATTTTGAGTTTGTTGATAGCATATGCTAAAATGTGTGTCTTTTCCACATTTATTTCTACTGTGGTTGATATAGAGGATCTTGTTAATAGGAATAATACTAGGCAAGATTGGGTGCATTTGGGTGGTATGGCTATAGACTGAAAAAAGTTAGAAAATAAAAAAAAATCACTTCTGAGAAGTAAACACTATAATGACAACATTAACGAGGTGTTACCACTGAGAATGGTGCCCAGAATACACAGTAGTTGCTCAAAAGAAGTTTAAGAAGCCCAACTGAGCTCCTGAGCAAAATGAAAATGGAGTAAGTCAATTTCCTCAGGAATGGGAAGGCATAGCTACATAAAAGAGGTGATGTATGAGATGTACTTTGAAAAAGGAGTTTCACAAGTTCAACTCTGTTGAATTCATGCCTGTACATACTGTTCAATTAGCTCACTAGAATCCTCGTTTAAAGCTTCATTCTTTCCCCTTTGCTTTCTAGGAAACATGAAAACACCAGAGGAAATGATATAAGTAAGGTGGAAATGTAGGAATGGCCAGAACATGGAGAACTTTGTACACTATGTTAAAAATGGAAAAGTGATAGATTTACTTTATTTTTACTATTTAAATTTATTTTTACTGATATATATATAATTATACATATTTATAGGGTACAATGTGATATTTTGATACATGTGTACCTTATTTGATGTTTAACTCAAGGACAATATGTGTTTCTTGTAATCTAACCTGTTGCTTTCACTGTTTGTCATTTCTAAATTTGAATTTGTTATCAAGCATTCAAGCTATGCTCCACTCCAGCTAAGCATATCCAAATTGTAAACAACAACAAATTATAAAGAAGATTTCTCATTTTAACCCTATGCTCTCTAGAGTTCACAACCTTCAATAGAATTTCAGATAAACACAAACCACATGGCAGGGACCAAACAGGCTGTTTTCCTTTTGCCACTTAAAAGTTACATGTAAACCAAAACACAGAGACAGCCTGCTATTTGTCTGGATGTTTGTTTGTGCCTCTCTAAAATTCATATTGAATCTTTCTCCCAAATATAATAGTATTTAGAGGTAAAGCCTTCTGGGAGATGACTAAATTATGAAGGCAGATCTTTTACCTCTTTCCGTTGGGATTAATACCCTTATCAGTGAGGCCCTAAGGAGCTAATTGTTCCTTCTAACAGAGGGGAAAATATCAATGCTTATGAGGAAGGGGCCCTTACTAGACACTGACTCTACCTGTGACTCCATCGTGGACTTCTCAGTCTTTATTTTTATTTATTTATTTTTATTTACTCATATGTGCATACATTGTTTGGGCCATTTCTCCCGCCTTCCCCCCCATCCCCTCCCTTGCCTCCTCCCTCTCCCCCTCACCCCCTCATATCCAGGCAGAACCTGTTTTGCCCTCTTCTCCAATTTTGTTGAAGAGAAGACATAAGCAATAATAAGAAAGACAAAGCATTTTTGCTAGTTGAGATAAGGATACCTATGCAGAGAGATTCCTAACATTGCCTCCATGCACAAGTGTGTTACAACCTGAACTGATTAATCTCTACCTGACCTCTTCACTACTTCCCGGTCACCTTCCCATAGTTTTAAGGTTACTATTTAGAACTGTGAGAAGTACATTTCTGTTGTTTAGAAGCTATGCAGTCAATGGCAGTTTACATAGCAACTGGAAAAGACATAGTTTTTTCTACATTTGATTAAAATATTGTGGTATCTTTTCTATAAAACTAAAATCTCAGAGAGAAAGAATTATGCCTATCACAGATCTGGATCTTTGCTTGTTTGTTTATTTATTGGCAGTACTTGAGCTTGAACTCAGGGCCTTATGCCTGCCAGGCAGATGTTCTACCGCTCGAGCCAAGCCCCTAGCCTTATTGATCCAAATCTTGATGTTGACTATTGAGGCATGATTTGTAGAAAATATAGCCAAATCTGTAGCAAAGATATACAAAAACAAGAACAGAGTTGAAACAAGGCTTATATCAAAAATTGAAAACTGAACTATAGATGACTAAAATGGAGGAGGGGGGAATTGAATTTTAAGACAAAATCTTGACTGCATACTTGAATTCTACAAATTTAGTTAATATGTGACCTTGGGCAAATCATACAATCTAATCTAACTGAAATATGTGGACATCCTGTTTGTTTTATCTCCACAGATTTGTTTGTAATGAATATTCAATGACATAAAATATATTAAATTATTTTATGAAATGTCATTTAAATGCATTCTTTAATTTTTAGCTATTTGTCTTTTATGACACTGAGATATGTATCAGTACATAAAAACATAATATGCAAGTGACTTTTCAGAGAATCTTTGTTATGGGATATGAATTGCTATTGTATTGCCCTGAATGGTGTTACAAAGCTGTGAGTTCTTTAAATCACAGATGATTTTTTTATCTTCTGTTATTCATAGTGCATTTGAATGTTCAACTGTGGCCCCTTTGCTTATATTTTATAATTAATATATAAATATATATTCTTTTTTGGCTTTAAGGAATTGCTATTAGCCTGCTAAGTTCTGATCAAGCATCCTTACAAACCAACTACAGAAGAGTCCAAACTTATTTTCCCGTTCCATACTCAAGCAAAGAGGGGAAAAGTGACCCATTTAAGACTACAATAATACTATACCCCCCCAAATCACAGATGAATAGATCTGTAATGAAGTGCAATTTTCCTCGGAAAATAAACCCCAGCTAATGGAAAATTGGGGTTATAGTGCGTGCATTGCAAAGTAATAGTCATTATACATTGAATCCAGTCAAAGGACAATTGGAAAAGATGAAGGACATTCAAACAAGAAACTAGAAATCTAGCAAAGGTGAAAGGAGGGCTACTAGAAGCTTTATTGAACAGTGATTGCAATTGTAATAGCAAAATGATTTCAGTTCTGCAAAATGGAAGAGGTTGAGAGGTCAAGATGCATCCTGGTTCACGCAACACCAGTTATGCGTAGGCCATGGTCCAGTGGGTGACTCTCAGAAGTAAAATTTAAAAAAAACAAACAATGATTTAATGGAAGTAGACAAAGATGTTTAAAAAGTTAACAACCCAGCACAAAACACACAAAATCAAAACAAATTTTGACCCTAAATGTAGCTATTTAGGAGACTCCAGTGCTCTGAAAAATTTCAATATCACACAGATGATTTGTTTTTTGCACCGAACACTTATTAAGTGCTTATCATGTATTGGGCCAGGAATTCCCCAGGGACAGCAAGGAAGATAATGAGTAAGGTATCTTTGCTTGTGGAGCTTCAAGTTAATGATTTTCACCTGATTCAATGAAACACCTCATACTTTATTACTAAGATTATTACCAGGTCAAATCATGATAAACCACCACTTTTGTAGTTCAAAAACATCCAAGTATTGGCAAATTTTAAAAGTTCAGCCCAATATTATTCTGTAGACTTTGTTGGAATTGTGGAAGCCTTTTAGGTAAATGTTCTTTGGTCCAAGGAATATTTCATTTTCTCAAACCAGCATTTTCTTCTAACTTGATTTATTATTCGTCTAAGACTCACTGAACATCTCTAAATACAGCATTGTTTCATGTGGTATAGGTTGTGACTGTGGTCATTCTAAGTACCCAGGGATATATATGGTGTGGTATAGACTTCTTAGAATTAATTACCTGATCGAGATTCCTTATGCCAGGCACAGCTTACAGAAGTCAGTGAGATGCTCTAAAGTAGCACCCCCACTCATGTGCAACTTTAATATGTAAAGAAACTTTTTTACTGTGACTTGTGTTGTAATGTAGAGTCATATTATTCTTACTCTTTTTTTGTTTGTTTGTTATGCAGGGATTGAACTCTGAGCCTCATACTTGCTATATAAATACTCTATCACTGGAGCTCCACACCCCTCCAGAACTTTTATTTTTATTGTTTTTGAGATAGGGTCTCCTTAACTTTGGTCAGGTTTGCCTTGCTTCTTGAATAGCTGGGAATACAGGTATGAACTATAGAAATGGGTAAGAGATTTTAGATAAACTGATTAACTGATTTAACTGATGTTTTACTTAATCGTGTTATGTTGAAGGGATGTCAAATGCTGCTGGTAACCATGGAGTAGTATTTTCATCACCAACACAAATAACCATAGAAACTTCCAACTGAAGTACAGTATATATATTTATGCACTTATTTGTTCACTCATTTTAGGTTTATAAAGTAGAATCTAAATTCTGAACTTAATTGGGGCCAGAAGGATAGGTGGATTTGGCAATAAGGCATAAAAAAATCACAAGACTAGCTAATTCATGTTTAAATAGCATCCACCTATGTGTGACTTTATTTCTCAGCTTGTCAGAGGCTTGCCACGGGACCCACAATTCTGCCTTTCCCTACCTCTCCAGGGATCTGGATCATTTTAATTCTTCTCCAATTTCCTACCATCTCTAAGATCTTGATCTACATTCTGCCTTTCCCTT
This sequence comes from Castor canadensis, assembly GCF_047511655.1. NCBI lineage: Eukaryota > Metazoa > Chordata > Mammalia > Rodentia > Castoridae > Castor > Castor canadensis. Next base: position 127,144,715 of record NC_133386.1, read on the forward strand.
CCTTTTGCATCTTGGAAATCCTCAAGTCTTAAGTAGCACAAACTATAAGTATGAAACACAATTACTTTTTCTTGGCTATGTCAATTACTTGGGAATAAAAGATACAAACTTTGACTATGAGTAGAAAATATAGGAACGGTTTCATCTTAATCCCTAGATGAAAGTCAGGAAGGTTTGAACAGTTAGGTACTGCCCAAAACATCTGGGGCAGATTCAAAGCTAAAGCCCATATCAGCACAGAGAATCAAATGATCTGAAAAGTTTGTAGAGCTCAGTCCTGGGCAAGGGGATTCCTTTCTTCAATTAATAAAAAAACTGGGTTAGCAGAGCAAACCCTATTAGGCCTATTAGGTCAGAAGAGGCCCTGAAAGTGACTCATTTGATTTTCATTTTTCTGAGTTTTGAGGTCTTTTCTATAGGTGATGGATTGATAACTAATAATGTATTACAAATAACCAGACTTAACTTCATACACTAGTTGTATTTCTATTCTTCCTGCAAAGATTTTAGATATTATCTTACTAGGGAATATCTTCTAAAATCATCTTCCACATGCAGAAGAATGGAACTAGATCCCTCTCATCAGCTACAAATATCAACTAAAAAAGGATTGCAGACTTAAATGTAAGTCCTGACACTATGAAAATATTGGAAGAAAAATGTCTTAGGACATTGGAATGGGCAAAGATTTTTTGTGTAAGCCCCCAAAATCACATTAAGCAAAAGCAAACTTTATATCAAATTAAAAAGCATGTGCACAACAAAAGAAATAATCAGCAGAATGTGTAGACAACATATGGAATGGGAAAAAATGTTTTCAAACTAGTCTGAGAAAGGGTTGATATGCAGAATATATAAGGAACCCCAAAAACTCAGTAGCAAAAATTCAAATAACCCAATTTTAGTAAATGGGCAATATATCTAAGTAGATATTTACCAAAGAAGACTTAAAGAAATATGAGACAGTAAGTTTGGAGTAGGGATACAGAAATGTTGATCTGTAGGTATTGAATTACAGTTAGATAGAATCAAGAAGTTCAAATATGATGCTGTAAGGGAGTGTGACTGTAGATAATAATAATATACTGTATATTTCAAAAAGCTCAAGAAAGGATTTTAAAATTTTCCATGATGAGAAAATAATAAATGCTTGAGGGGATAAATGTGGTTAACTTGATCTTATAAGTATACAATGTGTACTTATATCAAAATATAACATGGTGAGCCCTTAATATATACAATTTTTATGTTTTTGTGTTTTATGTATTAGGTAATAATTAAAAAATAAAACAACAAAAACAACTCTAACATAGTTTTGAGGCATTAGGGGCTAAGTTTTCCTTTTCTAATATCAAAGTTTTTTACGTTTATCCTTTGAATGTTTAGGTCTTTGCCTCACATAGGATTTGGGTCTGGGGGAAGTCTGCTGTGCTAAGGGAAGTCAGGTTGTACAGAAGAGAAGAGAAGGGAACAGTTCCAGTTTAGAGTGAAACCCATTAGCCACTTGACATTAACCATGAGTAAGTCAGAAACCTGGATTCCTGAAGATTTCTCAGCTCAGTCTTTGAATGAAGATAATGGTTTGAGCAATGATGTGGAAAGGAGGGAGAACGAATGGAGGTGAATGAAATGACATGGTGAGGCCATTTGCACAGTATGTAGTAAATTACCTCTGTCAAGAAACTGGAAGAACCCATGTCTTTCCCAAGTGTGAACCATTTATTTTCTCTCAATGCTAACGTTCTTAATGTGGATAAAATAACCTTTTCTCTTTGCTCTCTTAAGTCCTTTACTTTAACCTCATGAAAAGCCTTTGCTCAGGGAAATCTTATCTGTCTGGGGTGGCTTATATAATGGATGGAGAAGAGGGGACTCTAAATTCCCTCTACTAAGCCACCCTTCTTTTCAGAGCAATAGTGTCCCAGTTCGAAAATTTAAGCAGCCAAGAATATTTGAGGCCTCATTTTGAAATGTCAGATCTTACATAAACCTTTCCCAAAGTAACTACAGGTTCTTTGCTCTAGACAAATTCATAGAATGTCTATTACTTTTCACTCTCTTTTTAGTGAAGCTATATTCTCTAACCACCATGTAATTCTATGTAATTTGTGATCTTTAATCTAGGACTTCCAAACTTCAGGGAGTGGAAAGGGATCAAAAGTTAGAATAAATGTTTGTAGGAAACTTCAAAAGACTGCCACCAACTAGCTTCAGCTTTCATCAGTGTCGTGGAGGCCTTGTTTTACATAAATAGGAATGGATGTCTTAAGTAGGATGAGTTACTATTGAATCAAGAGAGTTTTTGATAGTAAGCAAGCTTGGATTTGCAGACTTCTCTGTAGATGTACAAATGAAATGCTTTGGCACTGAAGGGAGTGTTGAGCTGTCAACTTTCTCTATGCTGTGTTGTGTTTTTATTGTTTTCATTAAATACATTATTAGTAGACAGCTTTTATATTTATATTTGCCAAGGACTCAAATTGGCATTTGTATATGTAAGAGACTTGACAAGCACTTATTATGGAGTCTTCATATCTATCACTGATAACATTTGTGTGGGGCTCTCCAAATTCCTGTTTTAAACAAACATTCTGCAGAATTTGTGCTTTCACTGACAGTACTAGCTAGTAATAATGGCTGCCAGGTGCTGCATTTTTACTGTATTCTCTAGTCCTCCTTCCAACAGCCCTGGAAGGTGTTAAAATCTCCATTTTAGTTTGCGAAGAAATTTGACCAATGTGTAAAGCATTCCAGCTACAGAAAGAGGTGAGGATTCAAAGTTGAATTAGTGAAATGTCAGATCTCTGCTTTTATTTTTTTTTCTCTGCTTCGTAATTATTCTCAAACATCAGTAACAGCATTATTCATGGAGAAGTTAAACTTCCTTGAGATTCACTCTCATTTTGTTACTTATAAGGCTTTTGGATATCAGACTGTGAGCTCCATTAAAAACAATGACCATGTCTATTATTTGCTACAATATACTGCTTTTTCACCCCTATGTCTAGAACATTTGCAATAAGGAGTTTTTATAATTAAAAGGAAGTGTGCAATAAGTATTTTTATTGAGTGAATAAATAAATGAATAAATTGGATTGCCATACCTATGAATTGAATAGGTATAGAATTTACCCTGGGCAGGATTCCCAATTCTGCTTCATGAATTCTCGCTCAGCTGAATGAACTTGGAAAAGGCACTCAACTCTGCTAAATCTCATTTACTCTAGCTGCATAAAAAGAAAGGGTAAGAAAAACAATTAAAAACTGAAGGTAAAACTTTAGGAAATTCAGTGTAAGTAGCAATTGCTATAGAGTGATATACTATTTAAACTTTGGAAAATTATTTACTATCTTGATCTGGGATTAAATCTTCCTGTTTTTTGTTTCCTAAAATATGGCAATGATTATCAACTATTTTGGCTTATTATCTTTTGTCTTCATTTAAGAAATACATATTATGTGGAAACCAGTCCACACCTAAATGAAATTATAATTAAAGCTGAAAAAATGCCATGAAACTTATTTTGTTTTATTCTATTCAATTAAAATGCTATTTATAACTCGCTAAATTATTTTTTAAGATCCACTTTTTACTTTGAAAAATAGTACCTTAAGGGAAAGTATCATTCTAACTTAAATCTTTCATGTTATATTATAATAAGACTCTGCCTAAAATGATAGTATCATAATCAAAAAGGTGGTAGGAGTATATGTGTATAAATGTTGCTGAAATAATTAGAGACTGACTGTGTCTATCTATCTATCTATCTGTCATCTCTAATTATATCTCCCCATCCATCCACCTATCCATCTATCCTTCTAAATGTTTTTCATCTCCATTTATGTAATCCTATCTACCTATATATTTACTACTTACTCAGTTATATAAATAAATGATTATAATGAAATAAGTGAGTATAATTAGTGTAATTGTCACTTATATTTCTTTAGGGTCCATCTTGGATCTATTTCTTGAATCCTCTGTCCTCAATGACCATACAAACTTCTGATGAAATGCTAATGTATAAGTGACAAATAGCAAGTGAATAGTGCCAGTTTATAAGGGATTTGCAGATTTTAAAATTCAAGTTTGTGCTCCTCTACAAGCTTTCACATAAAACACATATTACCTTTTTAAAACGTACACACTACAGAAAACTGTTCAGAAGAGTTTTGTTAATGGATAGCTCAGCTCAACAAACTTCACAAATTTGGGGTTAGTTTCTTAATCAAATAAAAAGTCTTGAAGATATGTAAAAATAACTGAACTATGTCTAGAGCTCTTAGCAACCATAAAAAAGATACAGTGTGTGAAAGTCTCACAATTTCTCAAGCCAGCCATCTATTGGTAAGACACTTGGGCTGCTGTCAATCTTTTTCTATAATAAATATTCCTGCTGCAATGAACAACTCTGTATATATGTCAATCATTTCATTTATGTTCAAGTAATTTGTATATTATTGTCAAATAATATACAATCACTTTCCATGAGTGTACAAATTATGCTATTGCCAGTGATACATCTGCCTATTTTTTTTTCTTTACATGCTGCTTGGCACTGTGAATTAGCAGTTTTCTATTTTTTTGATTATTAAATAGTTACAAATGGAATACCAGTGTATTTTAATTTTGCCACTATTAGTGAAATGGAATATCTTTCCAAGTTTTAAGAGTCATTTGGATTTTTTTATGTGAACTCTCTGTTTATTATCCTTTTCTCATTATTCTATTAGATTTTGGTCTTTACTTATTTATTAATTTTTGGTGGTGCTGGGATTTGAAACTCAAGGCCATGTGGTTACTAGGCAGATGCTTCCCACTTGAGCCAGGCCTCCAGCCCTTTTAACTTTAGTTGTTTTTCAGAGCAGGTAGTTTTTGTCTAGGACTGGCTTCAGACAGCAATCCTCCTGTTTATGCCTCTTGCTTAACTGATATGACAGACATGCACCACGATTCTCAGCCTCTTTAAGATAGGGTCTCTCTAATTTTTTGTCTAGGCTAGCCTTGAATCATTATGCTTCTGGTGTTCACCTCCACAGTAGCTGAGATTACAGACATGTTCCACCACACCATACTAATTTGTTAAGATGGGTCTCCTTAACTTTTTGCCTGGGCTAGCCTTCAACTGCATCCATTCAAACTCATGCCTGGAATTGCATGGGAGAACCACCATGCCTAGCTCCCTTTTTATTTCTTTATGAAGTTATATTCAAGACTTATTGAAGCCCATTTTCCATTTTTTTCTGTAATAGATTGAAAGCATTCTCTTACTCATTTATTTATTTTCCTTATCATGATCTTTGCCATGCAATTATATAGTTGAGTTGATTGTCACTTTAGTGGTTTCTTAGTTTTGCCTATCCTTATGTATTTTCCAAACTGATACCATTTTACAAACATCCCAAGTGAAATTTTCATGGTTTCACTTTTTAAAGTTTTTAAATATATGATCCAGCTTTATTTATTTTATTTTTTTATTTTTATTTGTTTATATTTTTAATTTTATTATTCATATGTTCATACAAGGCTTGGGTCATTTCTCCCCTCTGCCCCCACCCCCTCCCTTACAACCCACTCCACCCCCTCCCTCTCCTCCCAACCCCCTCAATACCTAGCAGAAACTATTTTGCCCTTATTTCTAATTTTGTTGTAGAGAGAGTATAAGCAATAATAGGAAGGAACAAGGGTTTTTGCTGGTTGAGATAAGGATAGCTATACAGGGCATTGACTCACATTGATTTCCTGTGCATGTGTGTTACCTTCTAGGTTAAATCTTTTTGATCTAACCTTTTCTCTAGTTCCTGTTCCCCTTTTCCTATTGGCCTCAGTTGCTTTTAAGGTATCTGCTTTAGTTTCTCTGTGTTAAGGGCAACAAATGCTAGCTAGTTTTTTAGGTGTCTTACCTATCCTCACCCCTCCCTTGTCTGCTCTCGCTTTTATCATGTGCTCAAAGTCCAATCCCAGTTTTGTTTGCCCTTGATCTAATGTCCACATATGAGGGAGAACATACGATTTTTGGTCTTTTGGGCCAGGCTAACCTCACTCAGAATGATGTTCTCCAATTCCATCCATTTACCTGCAAATGATAACATTTCGTTCTTCTTCATGGCTGCATAAAATTCCATTGTGTATAGATACCACATTTTCTTAATCCATTCGTCAGTAGTGGGGCATCTTGGCTGTTTCCATAACTTGGCTATTGTGAATAGTGCCGCAATAAACATGGGTGTGCAGGTGCCTCTGGAGTAACCTGTGTCACAGTCTTTTGGGTATATTCCCGAGTGGTATTGCTGGATCAAATGGTAGATCAATGTCTAGCTTTTTAAGTAGCCTCCAAATTTTTTTCCAGAGTGGTTGTACTAGTTTACATTCCCACCAACAGTGTAAGAGGGTTCCTTTTTCCCCGCATCCCCGCCAACACCTGTTGTTGGTGGTGTTGCTGATGATGGCTATTCTAACAGGGATGAGGTGGAATCTTAGCGTGGTTTTAATTTGCATTTCCTTTATTGCTAGAGATGGTGAGCATTTTTTCATGTGTTTTTTGGCTTGATCCATCTTTATATCTAAACAATTTCTCACTGAGTAGCTATTATTACAGAACTTTTTTACTAAATAGTTCCTCTTTCCATTACTTATTTGTAATGCCATCTTCATCCTACAATAAACTCTGATACATAATTGGGTCCATTTTCAGACTTTCTAATCTGAGACATAGACATTGCTTTTTTCATTAGAGATATAGAATATGCTTCAATATCTGGTAGTTTTATACATTTAAACACCAATGAAATCTTTTTAGTTTACTAAATAATTCTTTCAGGTTTCTTTTTCATATACAATATATATTCAGCTTGTTTATTTCTAACCTGAGAAAGCTTGGGTTTGTCTAATTCTAGTTTCAACATAAATTGGTAGAGCAACATAGGGAGAGAAGGCATCCCGATGATGTTAATATTCCTGCCCAACACTGTGTGCCTTTTTATTTTGGTAATTGTACTTCAGGAGCACTTATATGTTACCTTTGAATAGATCTTGGAAATGCTTGTAGGTTCATATCTAACTATTTTATCTATTTTGTTGTTGTTATGAGTGAGCTTTTCTTTTGTTATATCCTTTAACCGTATTTTGATTGCATATTTGAAGTGTTTTATTTTGTGTGTTTAGAACCTTACAAAATACTTCCATTATTGGAAGTCGTTTTTTCATTTAGTTCCCTTGAGTCTCCAAGTATAAAATCATGTTTATTATTAGCATTTTCAAAATTTTATACTATAACTCATTTCACTTCTCTAATTTGTGTCTAAAAAATGGTAAATGGAAACTATGATTAAAGATATCACAAAGATTCATCTAATGCCTTTCCTGTAATTTTACTGTTGACTTTGAATTTGAAAATGATATGCTTTATGTCAGTAAATATATATATATTCTACTTATTAATTTTTAATTAAAATTCTTATATTTTTAAGCTTTGAGAGAAATGCTTATGTAATTTTCTCATTATATTAATTGAAATTAAGTTAAATATAATTAAAATTATACTAATAAATTATTTATACTAATACAATTAATATAATTATATATTATATGATTATAAATTATATTAAATTGCAATGATATCTTTGTAATACTAATGCATACCTTTATTCTTAGAATAAAATACCTTTAGTTATAAAAGAGCTACAGTTTTTTAAGCCAGTTGTCTTTCAGTTTGTTTGATATCAAATGTACACTTATTTCATTAAAATAAATGTGAGTCATTTCTTTCTTCTCAATGCTTTAAAAATTTATAAATAGCATTAGAATGACTTTTTTTAAGTAGAAAGTCCTTGCCTAATGTTGGCATCCTTTCTGAATGGGCACGTCCTTTCTGACTATATGGGCTTTATGTGTTTAGATAGTTTCATTACTCCAACTAACAGCAGTACAAAATTGTACTAAGTGAAGAATTTAGGGAAGAAGAAATAGTAGAAGTCAGAGCCTAACAGTCTCAACAGAACATTTTGCTGGGCAACCCCCCTATTCTTCCAGGTGACCACCAACAGATAAGGAGCTTGGAAACTTTTCTCCTGCTAAAATATTACCAATTTAAGATTCAGTATAACTCCCTCTGTTAACTGGAAATAATTCCTGCAGATTTAAATTTTCCTCTGCAAACAGGCAAGTTATATTTATTAAGGTATCTGATTTCATTTGAAGAAGTACATTCATATTTGTATATAGTTTTTCTTTTAAATCATACCAGGAATTCTCCTTTATCTCCTGAGTTAATTCCTTTAAACAATTAGTACAGTGTCTGACAGAGGTCAGTGATCAATAAATATTCTGACTGGTGTTATTATATAATTCAATTTTCACAAAACTTCACATAAAATAAAGTTGAGGAAATGATGACTCAGTTATTCCAATGAGTTACAAGAATCTCACACCTAGCACATTTAGAATGTGCCAGCATTAGTTTCCCAGTGCAAGTGTCTTCACTCTGAGACCAATGCTTTTTCCAACTAGATCCTCATAAATTGAGGGCTAAGTACACCAATGGAAAATAATGTCTTCTATTATTACTAATTTCTAATTGAAATTTAAGCATTTATTTGATTTATGAATGTGGGCAACAAATTTAATAGTGTTAGTCAATCTTCCAATGTTTATTACCAAAAGGAATAAAAGTAATTTTATAGCACATAAAATGTTGCATGGATTTTGATACAACATTTATACTCAGCACTACTTTGAGACTGTATTAACTATCAGACATGCTGCTTCAACTTATTTCATAAGGCACTAACAAACATTTATAATTTTTTTCAATGAGTTATTATCAAGCTTATGAATTCATCTCATACATTTAAAAGTATTGTTTTGAGAAAGGAGTCTGTGGATTTTTCCAAATAGTGAAAAGAGGTGAACAGTACAAACCAAGGAAAAGCTCCCACTAAACAATTCGGGGATCATATAACTGTCTTTTCCTAGTTTGTATTTTTAGCTATATTTCACAAGGGACATATCATTGTGAGACGAAAGTTCCCAACATCTCATTCCAAGGAAATTGGAGACATCTACACTTCACAGTAGCTGGCACTGAACTCACCGCATTCTTAAGCTGGCAGAACTACCAGATGGATTTTAATTGCCCAGCAAAGGGATAATTTTCCCCAAGAAATCTGCAGCCTCTGTTGCCAGCCTTTCAGCCTGGCTGCAAACATAGTGCTTTTCAATGGGATCCTGTGACAGCATCAAGCAAAATGTAGTAGCTGTCTTTGCTGGATTAGGGTAAAAGTGAAATAAATAGCCAGTGTTCTAGGGATAAGCTGCAGACAATGCTTCCTCTGCAGCTCTGCTGGCTTATCAGTGCACACACAGGCCTTCTGCAGAATGAATTGCGCTAAATCTTATCCGACACCTTCCCCCAAGGAGATGGGCAAGAAGGTGGAGATGATCAGAGGGTTGATGGATTGGGACCTAGTCCATCTTCCCTTTCAACACCAACATTGCTCTTCAACCTCGTCCTGGAAGTATTTTATGATGCCTGCATTGGGAGTGATATTTGAGGTCCTGATAGTCATATCCAGTGATGTTCAGATTCGTTCAATTTTGGGATAAAAGAGAAGAACACTGATACACAGAAAACATTTATAAAAACAAACTCACTTCATTATCACATAGGAGGAACCAGGAGCAGTCTGCTTTTCCATCCTGGACAGTTGAATTTAATTGATTAGGATCACTGATTAGTTTTTCAACAGGAACATAATTAGTGCCTAAGCAATTTTTATATTTGCCAAAGTGTTTATCCCATATTTAATTTCTGAGACCACCCATTGTCTTCATTTTGCATACAAGAAAAATGTGATTAAAGCACTTCACTAAGATCATAGAACTATAAAGAGTAATGCCTTCAACTCGGTTTCTCTCCTAAACTTTTATCCTGCTGGACTAGGTTTTCAGAAAAGTGGAAAATATTCTTGATAAAAATTTAGGATGCCTCTTGAACCAGATCTTTCAGAGATGAGTCACGAGTAGAAGCAAAGAAAGCCAATTTTTACAACGAGAACTATACTCATTGAAACATTTTTTTTAGCAATGCCAATACAAAGCATAGTTTCCCATTTTAACCTTAAAGCAAGTCTTGTACTTTGCTTGTAAGTTTCTCTTCATACCGCAATCAAATTAAATTGGTTTTTCTACATAGCAATTTGGAGAAATATCAGGCCCACTGGGATCAAGTGAAAAACAGATGTGAAATAATATGCATTTTTCATGTGCCCCCAAGGGTTGTGACATTTACAATTTAGTGACACTCTGGGGTAAGAAAAATGTATCTTTGAGCATGAAACCGAGGCTCTCAGTCCCACAATCTGGTTGCTGGAATGAGCTTGTTTTGGTAGGTGGAGAACTTCACTGAATATCTTATTTAGAAATTTGCAAAGCTAAGACTATTTATGCAATTGATCATCTAGGACAGCCAGATATTTTCCTGCTTGGGGAACAGCTGGCTTTAAAAAATACTGCAACATTAACTCACTTACTTACCCATACCTACTCATATAAATAATGTTATGCTGTCAGACAGTTTGGCGTAACAAATCCTATTTCAGCTTCTACACAAATATAGATATTAATAAAATTGTGATAAGATATTCAGATCATCTTTCCTACCTGACTGTTATAAATTTATTTAGCTGTTCATCACACAGAAAATTACTGTGTGAACCCTGGCTCTATAACCTATGAACACTTAGGCATTTCGAGAGACAGAATTAAGTTTTGATAGAGCTAAAATGACAAACTAGAAAGCGTTCAGTTTGTATTTTGTTTTGTATGTTTTTGTTTGTTTCTACCTGTTTTGATATTGCATTATTGAACATCATAGACCTCCTTACCTCCGATAGACTTTTTGGGATCCCTTGTCTCTTGGGAGACTACCTGCAATATAGATGTTCGCTAAACACTAGAGATTCAGCTGTAAGAAATGAAAAGCAAGGAGTTTTAAATAAATATATACAAATCCTTCCACTACTTACACTGATGAAAATGGTAGTAACAATTCCATTCTATCTGGATATGTGAACATACCTGGGGAGAAAGGAAGCATCCCATGTCTCCTGCACATAAAAATAGTTCTAGCATTTTGCTTCACGCCTGTCTTACTGAGCGGTCTGAAAGATGTCAGCTGCTCAACAACACAGTGAAAGAGCTAAAGACTTTTGTAAATCACAAAAAAATTAATATCTACAATTTAATAATTTCTACTTACTTGTGCCAGGTAATGTGAAAGGTTGATATTTTAATTTTCATAACAATAGTTTTTAAAAGGTATCAATTTTATTTCTATTTTATGAATGAAGAAATTGCTGAAGTTATATGACTTGTTCAAAGATACTACCTTTAACTCCAAAGCTTTGATGGCTCTTATGCTATTAAAAGAACCATTTTGAGAAATGCCTCTCAGAGTTAGAAAACATTCCATGTTGTATATTCCCTCCTTAGCCTGGAAGCCTCCTAAGAGCAACAACAAGGTCATCATAATCTCTGACACAGCACTACCCTGTGTTCCCAGCTCTAACCCCTCTTGGGTGTCTGTCCTACTTAAGATATGGCATAGCTTAGCCCTCCAAGTCCCAACTGCTGAGTTTGGCTGGTGTTCTGGTCTTTATTTCAAGCTTGAATTCCAAATATTTAGAAGAATTGTAAAAGCCTTCTTTGTCCTTTGTCCAGAACAGGGATCAAGCACAGTTTTTTGTTTGTTTGTTTGTTTTTAATAAAGGGCCAAACACCCTTTAAAAATATAGAAATATATTCTTAGATCGTAGGTCATTAAAAATGGACCACAGTCTTGAAACTCTGTTCCTTCTAGATTATGGTACTTATAAATGTATTTAATCTTACTTATTGAAGAATTTTAACTCATCTTTAGCCCAAATAAAGTGAAAGATTTTAGAACAAAACCACATTTATTGAAATAGTTCACACAGGCTTATCAATAACAAAAATAACAAAATTTCACTGTGCTTCATCGTAAAAGGGACTTTGAAACATAAGCCTAGGTATCTCTTCTTATTCTTTCTCCTCAATCAATGCCCCCTGGGATCTTACTTGACATCTCTCCAGCCACCTCCACCACCAAAGGCTTCTTTTCTCCTACCCTAAAGGGATCTCGTAGACTCTGCTGCACCCCTCTCTGGATTCTTATAAACTCCTGCAATTGTGTTACTGTGTTCCCTAAATCTCTCTCCCCTGCTCTGCTTCTCAGAGATTGTCCTTCCAAACTTGTTCTGTAAATTTGTCACGAAATCCCTAAGAACCTGTCAGAAAGAAGAAAGCTCATCTCAGCCCCTCTAAAATCGTATGTCTGGTCAGGTCAGAGTGGAATAGGGCAAAGGAGAAGGTACATGTGAGGAAAATAATAACTTTACTGAATTTTCTTCTGTCCTAAAACAAGCATAAAATAACATTTATGTATATATATATTTTTTAATTTGGAAATTAGAAAACGTAGGAGAGATAAAAAGCTTGGCAAAATCTTGCCCAGATAAAGTTCTCGGTAGAGATATTCCCATGAAAAGGGCGTGTAAGAGATTGGGGAGATGAACTTTCAAGTGCTGGCTTGTCTGCCAAACACCCTACTGATCTGGGTAGGTTGCTTCCTAGCCTGCACTTCAGTACTGCCTGTAAAATAATGACGTGGACTTCACAGGCCTAGTAGTTCATCAGAAATAGGAACACTTTTCTTATCTGTCACTTAATGTATTTGAAATTTGCTTCTGTCCTTAAAGATTAATCTTACCAATAAAAGAGAAACAGCAAGCAACTGAAAGTCTGTATACACACAAAGAATTTACAATTGTCAATGGAACAAGTTGTGACGGGAAGTGAGGGATTTGTTACTATCGGAGCTATTCAAGGCAAGTCTAGACGTGACTGTAACAGAGTGCACAGTTACGTGAGCCTCCAGGGAGTTTCATCTAGGATGGGTAAGAGACCCTGAGGTGTATCGCCTGCCTGCCTTTCACACCTAAGAACACCGTATAGTCCTTCAGACAGGAGATTGTCTCCTCTTTAATAGTTTAGCCTAGAGATGGCAAATGCCTTCACTGTTTAGCTATAGAAAATAATGGTCAAATCTAATAAAAATAACTGAATTATTTTTTTAAAAACTGAGAATGAGTTCTTTTCATGTTTCACATCATAACCATTCATTTCAAGATGCTTTGTCCATTTGTTTGTTACATATAGGTGTGTATATATATATATATCTGTATACACACATATATGTATAATATATATATATATACCTACATAACTATATACATATATAGCTATATCTTCAGACTAATGAAGATAAATAAATAAATAAACTCTAGCCTCTGTGTATAAGGAAGTACAGAAATTTTGTCAATCTAGTTATGCTATCTCCCCATTACCATTCTGGTATGGAGCAGAATTCAGAAAAAATATTTAGATTTTTCTTACTTTGAAGAGTTTTATGATATAAAACTTAGACTAATAATTACTAGTAATACCACTAGTAATAGAGAAATACAAACAAAGGAAAAAATTACACTTAAGATACTGATAAGTCAAAGGAAAGGATGAATACTTGGATCCGGACAAAGGACAAAGGATAATACAAACCTCAAAGATGTGCTAATTAGGAGAGCAGGACTTCAAATAATAAACAGCTTTCTTGGGTGAAAGCAGAAAAGATTGCTCAGCACACATGCAGGATCCCTGAGGCCAGTTAATGTTTACCTAGTGGGAAGTAACATGGCAGGAACAGGAAAGTGGACCAGGAGCAGAGCAGCTGCAGAAGACTTACGTAAATGCAAAGCCTGAGACAGACTAAAGGTAGGATAAGGAGGTGTCTGGGAGGAAAAGCTTTTCTTCTCCCCTTTGTGATCAGGGCCTAGGGGTCTGACAGTAACCAAAAATTGAAAGACAGATTAACTGGAGGAAAAGATGAGTTTATATGAGTATGGAACTAAAAAAAGAAAGAACCTGATTGACTGTTGAGTGGTGAAAGAGGCTTAAGTTTCTAACTTCATAAGGGAGGAGGGAGAAAAGGCTTGATGAGAATAAGCAACAGATTTTTAAGGAAACACAAAGGGATCTGGGGGAAAAGAAATGAGAGTTGAGAACATTTGTGATAATGTTTCTCTAGGTAGGTGGTAGTGTGAATTATAGTCTTCCTCAAGACCAAAGAATTGCCCTGAGGAAGTCAATGGGAGGTTTATTCTGGGTCTACCTCCTGGGAGCAGAGCTACCCAAGGAGAGGGAGAAAGAAGTTTAATTCACTTACAGAGGTTGCTCCTTTTACTCAGATAAGGGAAACTCTGAGAAGGTTCTTTATGCATCTCTTGAATCTCAGATATCTTTAGCTTAAAATGATCTTTGTTCAAACTTTGGGGCTCCAAGAAAGAACCCACAGAGGGAGGAGACTTGATCAAGTTCTGCTAAAAAAATCCTATAGACCACAGGGTGAGAGGAGGGCTGAAGCTAGAGCAGTAAGATTCAAATAAGTGAATTGGGAATGTTGGAATTAATGACCTTCCAGTGCAAAAACAGAAACAGACACATGAGAGACAAAGAAAATTTTGACAAGGCAATTTCTTGTGATCAAAATGGTGCAAGCATGTGCTCAATCCAGCTGAGCAAACATGCGAGCACAATATAGCTGACAGTGGCTCCTCCTTATATCCCTGACTCACTTGTACCTACCCCTCACCTGGGATTTGTCCAGGTCAAAGGTTCACAATCTCCCTCGATTGGCTAAAAGTCTTGGGGGATGGGTTAGGGAATACAGTTTGACAGGCAATGGAGCCATACAAGAATCTAGAAGAAGCAGGGACACTTTAAACATGCAAGTCATCTATGATAGTGACATGAGGAACTTTTAAGTAATCTAAGAGGGTGACAAATACTTTGATAGAAAAGATCATTTTTTCTCACAATTTCCCCTCTCTTTTAATTTGAATTCTTTTCTTCAAACTCATTTAGGAGTTGTTGACTTTCGTGTTCCTGCTTTTCTAATAGAAACAAATTATTTTTGTAGGGCGGGGGTGATTTTTTGGTAAGGGCTGTCTCATTTAACCATTGTATTAGTCTTCAGACACAAGGAATTGTACAGCATCCTACTAAAATTAAAACTCCGGCCACTATGACAAAGGAGGTTAAGATCAAGGTCATCCAGCCCTTCCATCTTTCAAACCATTTCTCCATCATGTCAGTGAAGGGATCATTTATACCTTTATCCAATGAATTTTCAGCTACCTCGTTGTATAGGGAAGTTAATCACTGTAGGACCTTAGTAATAGTTCCATTGGGGGCTGTATTATTTGGTATTTATGTGCAACACGAAACTCCAATCATTATGCAATCTCCTCCCTTTTTGATCAACATTATGTCTACTGCTAGCCTGTTCTTCCAAGCTATCTAGCTAGTTGGTCTTAATTGCTTTGCTATTCCTTTGATAGTATCCCTGGTATAGTTAATAAACCTTTGTTGCTTATAATAAATATAATTAATACAACTGACATTTTTATTTATACTGGACTACCAAAAGAGTACTGATGCAAATCACACAACAATTTGGTTCCTGGCTTTGAATTTATTTGGCACTCCCCTAGGAACCCCAATGGCATCAATGTAAACATGGGGATAAAACAAGCCTCTGTGGCTGGCTGCAACATCTATGTCTATGTCTCTCCTTTATCTAGGTGTTGTGGCATGGACTGGGCATCTAAATTCCAGGGTGAAAGAGACTGCCAACTGCACCAAAGCACAGGCATCTGCACAGTTACCTGGGAGAGTCTCATGAAAAGTTTTTCTGCCATACCTCCAGAGAATGCCCATTGAGAATGTAGACTGGTTTGTGAGGCTGTTGAAGGACCGGCTTTCACTGCATCCCATCAGATTTCCCACATTTGTCAATTGTCCACCCTGCCTGGTGAGACATGAGGTATAACTGACGTCTGGGGTGTGTGGCCTAACAGTCCTCCAGGGCTGACCCACAGGACCTCTGAACTCCGGGAACAGTAGTGATAGAGATCTGGCAGGATGCAATACCTCAAGCCTTGGCATCTTAAAACAGAGTCAACATGCAATACATTCCATCTGGGTCTGAGGTACCATCCTAATGGAAATGGGACCACCTGAGACTCTGGTCTCCCAGTAGTACAAAGGTAGCTCTTATTTAATGTGTGGACAGAATATTTTATCCATTTCCTCCAAGCATTTGTATCCCTGAACCTGATTCAATAGCCGCAATTTGTCTTAGGTCCTTGACTTCTACTATGGTTACCTGAGGTTGATTGTTGTATAAATGAGGGGGCAATGTTGGAGCAGAGGTAGAACAGGGGGTCCTCTGGAAAGGTTTGGGATCTAGATGGAGCTCAAGGACACCTAAAGGGTCTGTCCCTGAGACATCTGCCCCCAATCCATATCTATGAAATATAGATGGTTCTTGTGTCATACTCCAAGGGCTTTCTACAACTAAGTGGATTACACTGTTCATCTTTACAAATAGGAGAGGGGTGTGTCCGAAACAGCTGTAATTTTGACTGCAGTCTGTTAAAAGACTGCCAATTATTTTATATGGTGGAAATCAGTGTCTTTTCAGTGTCCCGAGGTCTAGTCCAGCTCTTAGAATTTTCATAAAGGGGAAGTGTATCTTTATATCCAGTGTTCCACCCCACAAGGTCACTTTGGTGTCATCTGGATGTGAGAGCACAGCTCATTGTTCCTTCTGGTCATGTGGGGGTGCCTTCTTTACCTGTGTGTAATGAGTCCACCCCTCTCTGTGGTCCAGACAGCCGTTTCCATGGTCAGCAGGACCAGGAAGTATCCTTCCCAAGCTGACCCAAGCTTATTTTCTTTCCAGGTCTTGATCAGCACATAATTGCTAGGCTGCTGCTAGTTAATGGGAAAGTCAAGTGGAGGAGCCTGTGCTAACAACCCCCTTTTCCTAAGTAAGGTAGAGGACAATCCAAGTATATAATTTTTGAAGGAATTGTCTTTGGTTTCAAAGGATGGTACATCAGTAACAGAGCTAAGGTAAGGAAGCCCATAAAGCATTTCATGGGGGAGAGGCCAATGTCCTTCTGAGGGGCTATCCTATTTCTGAGTAAGGCTATGGGAAGTCCTTTAATCCATGGTAATCTAGTCTCTAAGACTAATTTAGTGAGTTGGTTTTTAAGAGTCTGATTCATTCTTTTAACCTTCCCTGAGGAAGGTAGATGCCAGGGAGCATGATATTCCAATTTAACCTCTAGAAACTTCATAAGTACCTTAGGACATTTGTGGTGAAATGACTCCCATTGTCTGAGTCTATGTATTCTACAACCCCAAACCCTGGGATAATGTGTTCTAGTAATACCCAGATTGCATTTATAGCAGTAGCCCCTGGGAGAGGGATTGTCTTAACCCAGTGAGTGAGATGGCATATGATAACCAGGAGGTAGTTAAGTTGACCTGTTTTGGGCATCTCAGTGTAATCTACCTGAATGCTTTGGAAGGGTCACAACCCTGGGTTTCTACCCCCAGTTGGTCTCTGTCTCAGAGCTTGTTTGTTAGTTTTCTGACAAGTAAGATATCTTTCTGATACTTGTTTGGCTAGTGTATCATGAGTCTTCCCATTGAAATCTAATGGGCAGGCCCAAAATGTGTCCTTTAAGTCTATTATACTAAATCACTTGTGGACATATGGAATTTTGCTGAGGAGAATGTAAGGGTTTGGGACTACTGGATGTTTAGTTTGGACTATTTGATTGATGGTTCTAAGGTCTTGAACTAATGGTAGGACCCCTCTGTCTTTTTGACTGGGAAGATTGGAGTATTGAAAGTAGACATACGAGGCTCAAGGAGCCCATCTCATATCAGTCCCTCAATAACTGGCTTCAAACCTATCCTCCCTTCCCTAGGAATTGGGTATTGTTTCCTTCTAACAACCTCCCCAGGTTTCTTTAATTGACCTTTGATAGGTGTAACCTGGAGGCCACCCCATTCCCATCTCTAGCCTAGACTACTGGTTTAATTTGTCCCTCTGCCCATGGGGTAAGCAGATTTAGGGATGCTTGTTTTTTATCCCTTTTAATGTGTAAATTGATTCCTAATCGGGTCATTACATCTCTTGCAAACAGACTGGTACCTGCCTCTGGGACAAGGAGAAGTTATATCTTAGTGGTACTGTCTTGGAAATAAACATCTGTTTCTTGTAATATTTGAGCTGGAAAGCTTTCTCCCTTTACTCAAGAACTATCATCCTCTCGAGGTAATAGATTAAGCCCCTGGGCAGAAGAAGAGAAGATCTGGAGGCACCTAAGTCAATCAGGAAGGTGACAATTTCACTTTGTGGTCCCATTTCTAAATTTATCAAGGGCTCTGAGTGAGACCCTTGATAAAAGAGCCCCTGGCCCCTATTCTTCATCAGAGGTCATTAAGGGAATGGTTTCCCTATGCTCTGTTTCCCATTCTGGACATTTTCTCTTAAAGTGCCCAGTCTCCAGACATTGAAAGCACTGATTTTCCCCTCTTCTTTGCTTCATCCTTTGATTTTCTGGTCTCTTATACCCTGATGTGGGAGGCCAGGCCAATTGAGGTCTAATAGGGGGCTGGTTTAGTCTTCCGCTATTAACCTACTCAATAGTGGATAACATAATCTTTTCTTTTTTTGTTTGTTTGGTTTTCTTCCTCTCTCCTTACATACACCTTTTGTGTTTCTCCTAATAATTCCTCTATGGATCTATTTTTCCAATTTTCTAGTTTTTGTAATTTCCTTGCTATAACTGGTCAGCTGTTTGTAACAAAGTGAAATATTAACATTCCCTGCCCTAAAGGGTCTTCTAAGTGTAACCCAACATACTTTCTCATCAGATCATTGAGGTGACTTATGAACTCAGTCTGTCCATCATTCTTCCCTTGTTGGACATTAAAGGTTTTAGAGAGGTTTTGTGACCTTGGCACTGATTCCTGGATTCCCCTTATTATTAAATCTTTCAAGTCCCTCATATTTTCTCAGTGTCCTGGGGTATTGTTAGTCCATTGGGGATCTTGGTTAGGAAACTTAACATCAGCCACCAGGACATTCTGTCCCAGGGGATGTTCACACTCCCAGTTAGTCATTGCCTCTCTATGGATCGTGGCCCTTTCCTCCCCTGAGAATAGAATTCCCAAAATAAACATTAACTCAGCCCACATCTGTGGTCCCAGAAATTGATTGACCTGTAATGAGATCCTGAACAGATTCTCAAAAAGTGGTTGCAACTCCTTTTGAAACTTTTGGACCTCAGAGCTGGTAAAAGGGGCACTTACAAACCCAATTTCACCTCCTCTGAGGGGAACCTCCCTGAATGGAGAGGGAGTAGGTCTTTCCCCTTGAGATTGAGGAAAAGATAGATTCTCAATGTCTCAATGACATTGCTCTAACTCCTTTTGGAGTCAGGATAGGGATGGGTTTGGGGTAGGGAGGGAGGAGGCAGGGAGTTGAAGGGGGTAGAACTGGAGGGGCTAGGAGTTGAAGGATGATGGAGGTGGAAAGGCTAGGATGGGGAGGTGGGGAGGCAGAAGCCTGGGGGGAGAGAGTTGAAAGGGGGCAAAGGTGGAAGAGTTAGGAGGGGGAAGTGGGGAAGCAGAAGCCTGGGTTGGTGGTGTGGGGGCCATATCTGGCACCTGAGCTGAAGGAACAGTGGGGTTGCAAGAGGGGGAAGGGAAGAGAGTAAATCTCAGAAGGGATTTTTTTTTTCTTTTTTGTCTTTGTTTCATTTTCTTTAAGTGGAAACAGGACTATAAGACTCTGTCTTCAACAGAGGGCATACTCCATCTCCTCTTGAGTGGCTGGGTCCTTGTTGTTTACATGTTCCATTAAGAATTGACAGATCCAGTATTTTTCAGACCCAAATTTTGGACAAAAAACCAAAGGCTTTAAGATTGGTTGTTAGGTCCAGCTAAAATAACAATATTTGACTATTCTTTGTTTCTTTCCCGCTTAGTATGGGGGCTATCATTCCAATACTTTAATGTCTTCCTTAGAAGACCCCCTCAGAGGATATTTTATCCTGAACCTTGTTTGCTGGCCTCCCTCTTTGCTACCTTTATTTCCCATTCCTCCCATCTGGTCAACTGTGCTCTGTTTATCAGGAGCTCAACCCCCTTTTTGCCTTGGAAGTTTCTTGCATTCTGACTCTTTTTCACTTTGTTCTTCTCTGCCCACATCCTCTGTGGTAGCTTGAGGCATCTCTTGGTAAGGACCTAATTCCATCTTAAGAAGTATGAGAACTATGGATCAGGACTTCGCTTTTGCAGTGTATCATCCAACATTTCTCATTTGCACATCACACAGCCTCCAGTATCCTGACCACCAAGACATTACTTGGTCACCCCATGACATTTCTTGTCTTGGTTTGTGCACATAACTTACATGGTTGCCGTGGTTCCTGTCTTCAGAGCTCTCTTACCCACATTGTCAAGAAATTCTAGAGTCCGAGATCATTAGCAGATCCAGAGAGTTTTCAGTGTTGGCCAAACCTTGGGGCCGCCACAACCAGGCAGCAGGACACATCTCCCTGGGGAAGTCCCCTTTCCTGGACAGAATGTAGAATCCTGGATAAGCACCCAAATTGTTGGAATTAATAACCTTCAGGTGCCAAAAACAGACACATGAGAAAAAAGAAATTTCCTTTGATCAAATGGGTGCAAGCAAGTACTCACTCCAGCTGAGTGAACATGCAAACAC
This sequence comes from Castor canadensis, assembly GCF_047511655.1. NCBI lineage: Eukaryota > Metazoa > Chordata > Mammalia > Rodentia > Castoridae > Castor > Castor canadensis. The sequence continues at coordinate 127,165,444 of NC_133386.1, forward strand.
AAAATGCCCAACAGTGGCTCCTTAATATATCCCTAACCTATATCACCTATCCCTAACCTGGGATTTGTTCAGGTCAAAAGTTCACAATCTCCCTCAATTGACTAAAAGGCTTGGTGGATGGGTTAGAGCATACAGTTTGGCAGGCAATTGAGCCTACAAGAATCTGGAAGAAGAAGCAGGGACCCTTTAAGCATGCAAGTTATCTAAGATGCCAACCTGAGGAATTTTTACGTAATCTAAAAGGGTGACAATACTTTGATAGAAAACATCATTTTTCTTACAGGAAGACCCTGAAAATGCCCAAACGAGGCCTGAGGAAGCTGGGCTGGGTACACGGCTCTAGTTCTAAAGGGCCTTTTTAGTGAGTGTGAAGCACTGAATTCAAACCCCAGTAATGAGTGGAAATAAGAAAGAAATGAGATATTTGGAGTCAACAAAATTTGTCTCCAGAATTATTCTGCAGGTTACATAAAAATTTGAGAATGTTGCCAGTGTTTGGGTAGCAGATGTTTCTTGGTTCATAGCACAACTGCTAAGACTAGGACACTGCCATAGGCACAGTAATGAATTTATGAAGATTAGGAAGATGTTGAAGAATTATATTTAATAGAAAAGTAGAATTACATGTTGAAAATTAAGGCAGCAGTTCAGATAAAGATTGTGCTAGAAGCTGTGGGCTCTAGAGTTTTATACAGCAGGGTGGGGTTACTAGGTGGCACAAAACTGAAGGCCCTGGCCTTGTATACCTCCCCAAATGGATTAGCCACTGTGCAGAGGCTGCTCCAGTGTGGGAAGTTGTACAGCTTCACATTTGATACTCTTTGCCTTTCCCAATTTAACCTTGATGTGGAATGGGCCCCATAATGATATAGAACCATTATCTTAATTGTTGGCTCAGGAATTGGGACATCTGGGCTTTTAAAATGGAATCTTGTAGTCTAGGGCATTTCTTTTGTTTCTGCTCTTGCCTACCTATCTGCCTAAGGTAACAAAAAGACCAAAGAGTGAGTCAGAAGTTTATAGGCTATTTTCCTCATGACTAGCTTTCTTTTTTTTTCCTTTATTCATTTATTCACATGTGCATACATTGTTTGGGTCATTTCTCCCCCTTCTCCCATCCACCCCCATTGCTTCCAGGCAAAACTTGTTCTGCCCTTTTCTCCAATTTTATTGAAGAGTAGATAAAAACAATAATAAGAAAGACATAGTGTTTCTGCTCATTGAGATAAGGATAGCTATACAGAGAGATTCCTAGCATTGCTTCCATGTACAAGTGTATTACAACCTGAATTGATTAATCTATACAGACCTCTTCAATACTTCCCAGTCACCTTCCCATGTTGACCTCTGTCATTTGAAGGTTACTGTATTAGCTCCTCTGCAGTGGGTACATCAAATACTTTCAAGTTTTGGATTTTCTACCTTTTCCTACTCCTCCCATATGTGACCCCCTCTTAGTATACGACCCATGTTTAATAATATTACTGCATTTGTTTTAGATGTGAAGTCCACATACGAGGGAGAACATATGATTTTTGGCTTTCTGAGCTTGGCTAACTTCCCTTAAGATGATGTTCTCCAGTTCCATCCATTTACTTGCAAATGTAAAGATTTCATTCTTCTTCACAGCTGAGTAAAATTCCATTGTGTATAAATGCTACATTTTCTTAATACATTTGTCAGTAATGGGACTTCTTGGCTGTTTCCATAACTTGGCTATTGTGAATAGTGCTGCAATAAACATGGGTGTGCAGGTGCCTCTGGAGTTACCTGAGTCACACTCTCCTGGGTATACCTGTAGGAGTGGGATTGCTGGATATATGAAAGATCTATCTTTGTGTTTTTAAGAAGCTTCCATATTGTTTTCCAGAGTGGTTGCATTAGCTTGCATTCCCATCAGCATTGGATTAGGGTTCCTTTTCCCCACATCCTCGCCAACATTTGTTGTTGGTGGTGTTTTTGATGATAGCTATTCTAACAGAGATGAGGTGGAATCTCAGGGTGGTTTTGATTTGTTTCCATATATTCTTTCTCAGTTTATTCATTGTTGGTGTATAGAAAAGCAAATGATTTTTTAAACTGATTTTGTATCCTGCCACCTTGCTGAAGCTGTTTATGGTGTCTGGGAGTTCACGGGATAGAGTTTTTTGGGTCTTTAATACATAGGGTCATGTCATCTGCAAATGGGGATATTTTGACAGTTTCTTTACCCGTTTGTAGTCCTTTTATTTCTTCATCATGCCTAATTACTCTGGCTAGGAATTCCAGTACTATGTTGAATAGGAGGGGAGATAGTGTGTACCCTTGTCCCTTTTCAGAGTTTAGGGAAAATGGTTTCACCTTTTCTCCATTAAATATGATGTTGGCTATAGTTTTGAGGTACATTCCTTCTATTCCTAGTTTTCTTAGCACTTTTATCATGAAGTGGTTTGGGATCTTATCAAAGGCTATTTCTGCATCTATTGAGATGATCAAGTGGTTTTTGTATTTGCTACTATTAATGTGTTGTATTATATTTATAGATTTGTGTATGTTGAACCACTCCTGCATCCCTGGGATGATGATGACTTGGTCATGGTGAATGACTAGTTTTCTTTTGTAGAATTTCCATGACCTCCACCTGCTGAGAGATTTAGGAATGGTAGATTGTGACTTAAGCATATGATTCTCTCAGTAACAGGGATCCATGAGAGGTTTTGCAGCAGGTCAATATTGGATTAGAAGTGTGTTTCCAAAAGAGAAACCAATAACAGCATTAAAATTGACATAGGGCAGTGGAGTGTTGGAGATAGCCTTATCAAGATTTCATTAATGTAGACTAATTTAATTTAAGATAGTTAATGTGAAATAAAGCTAATTACTTATTCATCACGGTGAATTTAAAGAATTACTAACTTAAAAATAGAAAGTATCAGGGTGGACGCTGAAGTGGAATTTCCTTTCTTTCAACAGATAAACTAGTACCTAGTTACTAAGAAGCAAGAACTTGTGTAAGAATGCCTGTCTTCTGGCAGAAGCATTCAAGATGAATGGAAGAAAGGGAAAACAGTAAAGGATTTTAAACTCCTGGCAATGGATATGTTTGGTTAGAAATAAGGAAAGTACATAGATAAAGGGAGTCAGACACAGAGATTAGAAACTGCTGCCGAATGTACAGTGGATTGTCATTTCCTTATTTGTGTGATAAATAAGAAAAACCAGATGAAAATCTATTATGTCAATTGTGATTATATCCACTCTCTTTGCTGATATGCATTTAAACATAATAAAGTTCTGACACAGGGGTGTGGCTAAAGTGGTATGGCACTTGGCTAGCAAGCATAAGACCCTTGGTTCAAACCTCATGACTCCTAAACAAATAAACAAAAACAAAACAAAACAAAAAAGTCAAAATCAGACACAGAATTAAAAGATAATTACCAAACTTATGCAAAGTATTATAACCAGAAAAATAGTAAAACTTAATTCTTTCAGGAAAAATGAAAACTTTGTGAGTAATGCTCACATTTTATGCAAAACATCAACATCTAGGGATGTAGCTGAATAGAGTGCTTGCTAGGTATACACAAGGTGCTTGAGTTTACCTCAAGCACTGAAAAAATCAATTAATTAATTAATTAATCAACATCTCTTCTAGGATATTGTAATTTGTAATTTCCATCATTTATATTATTATATCATCCAGTCCATGGAAATTTTTTTTATGAAAGTATAAATATGTCATTAACTTTTATACCAGTTCTTTAAGGACAAGACTAAATGCCATGTGTGACTCTCAGAAGTTTTCATTTGATGAATCTATTTTCAAAAGAAATCAAATGTACATGGAGTACAAATGATAGATTGTGAGTCTTTGGACAATTAGCCTTCATTAAAAAGAAAAAATGAATTGACATAAGACCTAGCACATAGACCAATGGAACAGAGCAGAATTTTTAAATTAACTGCAAATCAGAGGAAACTGATTTTCAACAAAGGCACCTAAATCATACATAGAACTAAGGACAGCTTCTTCCATAAATAATCCTGGAAAGCTGGTTACACAGATGCAGAAAAATGAAACTAGACCACTATCAGTTACCATATACAGAAATCAAATAAAAATATGAATCAAAGACCTAAATGAAAGATGCAAATTTGTTAAATTACTAGAAGAAAATTTAGGTAAAACACTTCAAGACATAGGTACAAGCAATGATTGTTTTGGAAAAAAACCCTAAACACAGGCAACAGAAGCAAAAAAAAAATAGATGAATGGAATTATCTCAAACTAAGAAGCTTCTGCACAGTAAAGGAAGAAATCAATAGAGTGAAGAGGCAACTTGCAAAATGAAAGAAAATATCTGCAAACTGTTCAACTGAAAAATTATTAGTGTGTAGAATATGTAAGTATTAAGAGTCTGATATGGCAGAGTGCTTCTCTCCCATAGTCTTGGGAGGCTGGAGCTGAGGCAATAGGCTTGCCTGAACCCATCAGTTTAGGGGCCACCATGTACAACATATTGGGACTCTGTCTCTTAAGTGGGGGTAGAAAGCTCAGCAGAGAAAAAAATCAAATAATTTAACTAAAAACTAAGAAAACTAGCCTGTAATCTGAATAAACATTTCAGGATTAAAGGGTTTGTGATGCAGCTCACTGGTAGAGCACTTGCCTTGCATGTTCAGGGCCCTTGGTGGTTCAATCCCCAGTACCACAAAAAACAAAAAAGAAAGAACAAAAAGAAACAAAGAAGGAAAGAAACAAACAAAGAAGGAAAGAAAGAAAAACAAAATATGTGGGGATTTTTTTGGCACTGGGTCTGAACTCAAGGCCTCATGCTTGCTAAGCAGGTACTCTTACTGCTTGATTTATTCCACCAGCCCCAAAAAGAAAATATTTGTTAATCAACAATGGGAATTTAAAAAAAAATTGCTGATGTTTTAACTTGGGTTCTTTTTTAAAAATTGTATTTATTTATTTATTTGTGCATTTATTCACATGTGCATACATTGTTTGGATTATTTCTCCACCCTGTCCCCCTTCCCCACCTTCCCCGCACCCCCCACCAGTTCCAGGCAGGTCCCATTCTGCCCTTATCACTGATTTTGTTGAAGAAAAGACATAAACATAACAAGGAAGACAAAGCATTTTTGCTAGTTGAGTTAAGGATAGCTATACAGAGAGATTCCTACTATTGCTTTTGTGTACTGTGTTATGACCCATGTTGATTCAACTCTAACTCAATGATCTTTACATTGGTTCTCTATCCCCTGCTCATAATAACCTGTCATTTTAAGGTTTCTGTATTAGTTCCTCTAGAGTGGGGACATGTTTTGGGTTTTCTACCTATTCCTGTATCTCCCATATGTGCTCTCCCCTTGTCTTGTGATCCAAGTCCAACCACGTTGCTGCATTTGCCCTCGATCTGACATCTGCATATGAGGGAGAACACATGATTTTTGGTCTTCTGAGCCTGGCTGACCTTGCTCAAAATGATTTTCTCCAGTTCCATCCATTTACCTGCAAATGATAAGATTTCATTCTTCTTCATGGCTGAGTAAAATTCCATTGTGTGCAAGTACCACATTTTCTTGATCCATTCATCAGTAGTGGGGCCTCTTGGTTGTTTCCATAACTTGGCTATTGTAAATAGTGCTGCAATAAACATGGGTGTGCAGGTGCCTCTGGAGTAACCTGTGTCACATTCCTTTGGGTATAAGAGTGGGATTGCTGGATCATATGGCAGGTCCATGTTTAGATTTTTAAGAAATCTCCAAATTTTTTTCAGAGTAGTTGCACCAGTTTGCATTCCCACCTGCAGTGCATTAGGGTTCCTCTTTTCCCACATCCTTGCCAACACATGTTGTTGGTGATGTTTTTGATGATGGCTATTCTAGCAGGGGTGAGGTGGAATCTTAGTGAGGTTTCGATTTGCATTTCCTTTATGGCCTGAGATAGTGAGCATTTTTTCATGTGTTTTTTTTTGGCCATTTGAATTTCTTCTTTTGAAAAACTTCTGTTTAGTTCGGTTGCCAATTTCTTAATTGCTTCATTGATCTTAAGAGAGTTTAGTTTCTTAAGTTCCCTGCATATTCTGGTTATCAGTCCCTTGTCTGGTGTATAACTGGCAAATATTTTTTCCCACTCTGTGGGTGATCTTTTCAGTTTAGAGACCATTTCTTTAGTTGTGCAGAAGCTTTCTCATTTTATGAAGTCCCATTTATTCATCCCTTCTCTTAGTTGCTGGGCTGCTGGGGCTCTGTTGAGGAAGTCTTTGCCTATACCTATTTGTTCCAGAGTGTTTCCTGCTCCTTCCTGTAGTAACTCCAGAGTTTCATGTCTGATACTTAGGTCCTTGATCCATTTTGAGTTGATACTAGTACAGGGTGATAGACATGGATCTAGTTTCCATTTCTTGCAGACAGGTAACCACTTTTCCCAGCAACATTTGTTGAAAAGGCTGTCTTTTCTCCATCATATATTTTTGACACCTTTGTCAAAAATGAGGTGGGAATTTTTTTTGGATTCATATCTAGGTCCTCTATTCTGTTCCACTGATCTTCATGTCTGTTTTTTGTGCCAGTACCATGCTGTTTTTATTGCTATTGCTTTGTAATATAGTTTGAAGTTGGGTATTGTGATACCTCCAGCATTGCTCTTTTTGCTGAGTATTGCCTTGGCTATTCACGGTCTCTTGTGTTTCCAAGTGAACTTTAGGGTAGATTTTTCAATCTATGTGATGAAAGTCATTGGGATTTTGATGGGAATTGCATTAAACATGTAGACTGCTTTTGGTAGCATAACCATTTTTACTGTGTTGATTCTACCAATCCACGAGCATGGGAGATCTTTCTATTTTCTGTAGTCTTCCTCGATCTCTTTCTTCAGGAGTTTGTAATTCTCCTTGTAGAGGTCATTCATAACCTTTGTTAAATTTACTCCTAGGTATTTGATTTTTTTTTTGAGGGTATTGTGAATGAAATTGTTTCCATATATTCCTTCTCAGTTTGTTCATTGTTGGTGTACAGAAAAGCTAATGAATTTTGTAGGTTAATTTTGTATTCTGCCATGTTACTGTAGCTGTTTATGATGTCTAAGAGTTTTTTGGGTCTTTAAGGTATAGGATCATATCATCTGCAAATAAGGATATTTTGACAGTTTCTTTACCTATTTGTATTATTTTTATTTCTTCTTTTTGCCTAATTGCTCTGGTTAGAAATTCCAGTACTGTGTTGAATAGGAGTAGGGATAGTGGGCACCCTTGTCTCGTTCCTGATTTTTAACTTGGGTTCTTGATGGGAAAAAAGGTCAAAACAATCTTCAGGGGACAGGAACAAAGCTCAGAGGAAAAGTACTGGCCTAGCACTTGTAAGTCTCAGTGAGTTGGGTTAAAATTGTAAGATGATTCAGACTTGAGGTTCAAATTATACTACACTGAAGATCCTAAATTATAAATCAAATATGATTTGTCCAGACTATATGGAGATGAAGGCATTTGCAAAACAGCAGAAAATTTATCTAGAGGGAAATAATTTTGCTTGCTTTATCTAAGGAATTTTCACAAATGCAACATAGATAGAAATATAAGCTCAAAAAAAATTACAAAGCATATGAGGAAATAAGAATCCTAGAATAAGATTCAACATAAGAAACATACAGAGGAAGAGGTCATGAGATTCATGAATAAATAAACTAAAGTAGAAACAGTTATCACAAGAATTCACAAATATAGAAGACAGATTGAAGAGAATTACTTAGAATGGGGCACAGGGAGCTAATATACAGAAACAAAGAAAGCATGACTGCTTTAGTCTCTATACAGAAACAGAGACTAACACAAAAGGGAAAGAGGTAATAACTAAAGTGATAATGAGATATAATTTCTGAAATTGACATGAATTCAGGCTTCAAAAAAGTCTAATAGATCACAGCTAGAATAAGCAGAAATATACAACAGGGCCTATTGCAGAGAACTAACAATATACTTAAATAAAATGTCTTAAAAATAATAAAAAATCAGATTTTGTATAACAAAATGATAGAACTAAATTTAACTTTTCATTCTCAATAAAGAGTTTGAAAGTGAGCTCTTCAAACTGCTCCAAGAAAAGCATAACTACCAATTATTATTCAAGAATAAGGAAAGAATAAATATGGGTTAAAATGGCACTTGCCAACTATAGCACTTCAATAATAAATGTCATTCATTCTCCCTCTCCCTCTCTCTCAATCCCTCCTCTTCTCGCCTCTCTTCTCCTCTCACTTCTTCTTTTTTTTCCTGCCTTCCATTTCTTTTTTTTTTTTCTTCTAAATATGGTCTCACTTTTGCCATGATCTTCCTATATAGATACCACACACATCTTATTTGTTGAGGTGGGGGGTCTTGTTAACATTTTTGCTAGGGCTAACCTCACACCTAGATTTTCCTGAACAGCTGAGATTATAGGCACAAGCCACTGCATTTGGCCAGTAAATGCATTTCTAAAGAATATATTTTTAATGAAATTTAATGAATGTATTCTGCAGGAATAGTTTCAGAAAAAGATATGAGATGTAAGTAGGAGTGGTGAGAGGAAAAAAGTAAGTAACTAGCAAGTTCATTGAAATGTATAAAATGTTGGCTCATTGGATGATTAAAAGAAAATTTAGAATCAACAAAGGAAGTAAAGAATGGGGAAAACAATAGGTAGTAATCTTTAGATGTTTTCAGGGTTAGTTTCAGCTAACATTTTTTTTTTTTTGCAAATAAAGCAGGAGAGTTTACTGAGATAAAGTGTAAAGTGGGAGTGTAGCAGCACCAGAGTTGGGGGAAGTTGCACCAACAGAGGTACCCCAACTAAATGGATTTGTTTTGGTGCTACACAGGTTTGAACTCAGAACCTCACACTTGCTAGGCAGGCACTCTATCACTTGAACCACTCCACCAGCCGTTTACAACCAACAATTTTAAACTACAAAGATTTATATTAAAAAATAAACATTAGTTTCAAAAAGAATAGAATTTATATATTTCTAACTGGGGGAGAAAAAGAAAAAGCTTTGAGAATGGAATTCATCCAAAGAAGCAGCAAAAGGAGACAAAAAAAAAAAAAAACCAGAAAGAAAGAAAGAAAGAAAAATAGAGAAAACAGAACCCAAAAGAGAAATATATGGATTGGGGATACACTTCAGTTATAGAGAACTTACCTAACATTTGATCTCTAGCACCAGAAAAATAAATTTTAAAAGTCAAATAAAATGTATATAATGTATATCTGTATAAATCCATATATTCCAATAAACAGAAGTGAGAACATAAATTGTCTTAAGTGCTTACTTGAGGAGATATAATTGTTTTCTAGGAAAGTATGGAGCTAGCGAATTCTGCAACTATATCTCTACACCCCTGTACAGTCACAGGTTGTCTATGGACAGTTGTTTTCTATTCATGTGTGTTGCTACATGGACAACCCTCGTATGGTAATATGTCTCAGTGTTACTAGAGACTTCAAACTGAACCAGTCTTTGAATGTTGACAAAGACTAGACTGAACACCTATCAAGGCAAAAAAAATGCCAAATGTCTAGTAATAAATGGGACTAGTAATAAATAGAAAATAACTCCTATTTTCTAAGATCTTTGACATTTTATCCTTCTGAAATACTAAAAATTTCTAATAGATTCTGCTGTAGTCTGAATATGTCCCCCAGATTCATGTGTTGGAAACTCATTCAGGGCTCTGCTGTAATGAATAGATTAACACCATAAAAAGGGTTTGTGGGGAATGGGTTCCCTTTCTATGTCGTGATGCCACAGGAGGATACAGCAAAAAGGCCCTCACCAAACACCAGCACCTTAGTCTTGGAGTTTCCAGTCAGGCTGTTCAAATCTTTATAAATTAACTAGCTTCAGGCACTTTGTTATAGCAGCACACACATACTCAAACTCATACCAAGATTTTATAACCATAATTTTTTTTGGTGGTACTGGGGTTTGAACTCAAAACCACATGCTTGCTAGGCAGCAGAAGCCACTTCACAGGTCCTGTTTTTTGTTGGGTGTTTTTGAGATAGGGTCTCAAGAACTATTTGCCCAGGTAGCTTCTAATGATGATGCTCCTGATCTCTGCCTCCTGAGTAGCTAGGATTACAATCTTGAGTTACCAGTGCCTGCTATTAATAATAAAAGCAAAGCAACAGAAATAAACCTATCTTTATCAATTAATGGAGAGACTATATTAAACACACAATCTACTTGAATCCTCACATATGGATCATGAATAATTTATTCTTGTTAATTTCATTTTATGGATGACAAACTACAGGCCTTGAGCAATCAATTGCTTCTTCAAGGTCATTCATAAGAATTGGCTGAGCAGAAGTTCAAGCTGAAGAAGTTTGACTTCAGAGTTTATCCATTATACTGCACCGTTTCTCAGTCTTTCCCCAACACAACCTCCAAGTTCATTGAAAATCTGCTTCAATAGCTGTTTATGTTGATGAAGTAAAGAACATTCAGACAATCAAAGAGAAATGGCATTTTATTTGCATAGTTGATGAGAAGCAAAGGAAAAATCTAAGATCTGTTTGTTTAAAATGTACATATTCTGTTGTTTTCTTTAGATAAATTTGTGATTGTCATTAAAAGACTTCTCTCTTTTATCAGTTTTCAAATCTTTTTGAATATAGCTCTTCACTAGGAGACATAAGCAATCTGAAAAAGAGCCTATTAAAGTTGAACTTAATCATTTAATCAACCATTCTTTACTACCACCCTCTTCTGTGCATTTAGTTGTGTAGGCTGCAGAGAAGGTAATGGTGAAGTTCCTCTTTTGAAGGACCACACTGATTAGTAGAGGATTCTGAGGAAAGCCAGCAAGAATCTTGCCTGGAATACATCAAGATTTAGCAAAATTTGTTGAATGCATGAATGAATGAGGACAAGAGTAGTAAGAAGAGCATTTGCTTGCTTGGGCTACCAGATCAAAATCAAAGTGAGTAGCTGAAAATCACAAACATTTATTTTCACAGTTCTGGCAGCTACCATGTGGAAATTGAGGTGTAGGTGGGAACACATTCTGAGAACTCTAGAAGAGAATTGATCCCTGCCTCTTTCTTGTTTCTGGTGCCTGTCAGCTATCCTTGGTATAGACTTATCAGTAGTCAGTGGATGAAAGCCCACTCTAATCCAAATTGACTTCACTTTAGCTTTTACATCTGCACAAACCCTATTTTCAAATAAGGTTATATTCATAGGTACCAGGTGTTATGTTTTGAACATACCTCTTCTTTGGACATGATTCATTGTAACAGAGGACTATGATGAAATCTGTATAGAGGACATGAGCCCCCAGTGTGTGTGTGTGTGTGTGTGTGTGTGTGTGTATGTACGTATAGGGGAAAGTGGGAATGACTTCCTAGAGAAATTGAAACTTAACTGAGAATTGAAAAATGGGTAAGGTGTTCTCAAGCAATGTGTGGGGTTGGAGCAAGTATTGGTAACATAAGATGTGCCTGGGAAGCTATGACTACACAGGAAAGTACTTGTGCATCTGGGGCCTCAGCACAAGAAGTCATCATGGTAGAAGAAGTAGAAAGTCATATTCTCTTTTTGCTCATTATTTTCCAGCAGATTCTCTTATCCCTAATTATATATTTAGTTATTTTGCATCTACCACTCTGGATGGGAGACTTATGCTGATACACTGTCATGAAATTCTGTAAATCTTACATCCAAGTTTAAAGCCATTGGAACTGTGTCTCAATTCTGACAAACAGTAATGGCAGAGTTTGCATCTTTCTAATGATGAAGAAGCATTTTGCACTGAAAGTATTGACAGTATCACCACTTTTGTGGTAATTTATTAATAATTGCTCCAAACTAAAATAAATTATCCTCATGATTTTTCAGTGAGAAAATACTAAACATATATCACAAGTACAAAAATGCAAGACAAAGTACAAGACTAGAAAGAAGACAAAAACTGTTAAGTTCCTAAAATATATGACAAGTATGGGTATTTTGAACAATCATTGAACCTTTATGTATGGCATTTCAAACATCTTTAACCTGAATGGTCATGTTTTTGAAAACTGTAAAATGGGAAGAATTATGCTTTAGGCTTAAAATAAATAGATAGATCATATGTTCAATGAGATAGATTTAGAATCAGCCAAATAAATTATGAATAAGCCCTTATTATGGAAGAATAGTACTCTTCTAAAGAATTTTTTAAAGGAATATTTAAAAATACAAGGAATTTCTCTTAAAATTCGATAAACTGTTCACAGGTAAGACTATCTTAATTGTGAAATGATATGGGTATGAAATGAAATATCCTAGGTACATACAAAGAAGTTAATTTTACTTGTGATATTTCATAGCTTTCCAATACAACTGGCAAGAACAACTTGCACTCGAATAAGTTTAAAAACTTCAAAAGTCATTTACTAAATAAAGAAAATGAAAATCTCTGATGAGACTAGGAGTAGAATGAATGTAACACAGCATAATAAAGGCTACATATGACAAGACCATAGCTAACATCAAACTAAATGGGGAAAAACTGAAACTGTTTCTTCTAAAGTTAAGAGTAAGGCAAGGGTGTCCACTATCTCCACTCTGGTTCAACATAGTCTTGGAATTCCTAGCCAGAGCAAGAACACAATGTAGGAGGGTTCCTTTGCCCTCTACATCCTCCTCAACATTTGTAGATGTTTGCGTTCTTAATGGTAGCTATTCCAATAGGAATGGGGTGGAAGCTTAGCATGGTTTTGATTTGCATTTTTTTTATTGACAGGAATTGTGAGCATTTCTTCTTGTGTTTTTTTATCCATTTGAATTTCTTCCTTTGAAAAAGTTCCTTTCAGCTCATTTGTCCATTTCTACATTGGGTTATTAATTTTTTGGGGGCAAGTTTAGCATTTTGAGCTCCTGGTATATTCTGGTTATTATTCTCTTCTCAGATGTATAGCTGGCAAAGATTTTTTCCCATTCTATGGGCAACCTCTTCAATCTTGTAGCCATTTCTTTTATTGTGCAGAAGATTTTAGTTTAATATATACCCTTTTGTCAATCCTTTCTCTTAGCTGCTGAGCCTTTTCACTTCTATTTAGGAAGTCATTGCCTATGCTTATTAATTCCATTGTATTCTCTGTTCTTTCCTGCTCTAGCTTCAAAGTTTCAGGTCTTGTATTAAGGTCCTTAATCCACTTTGAGTTGATACCCATACAGGGTAAAAGAACATAGATAATGTTTCAGTTTTCCCAGCAACATTTGTTGAAGATGCTGTCTTTTCTCTAATGTATGTTTTTAGTGCATTTTTCAAAAATCAGGTGGAGTTAGCTATGTGGATTCATATCTGGATCTTCTATTCTGTTCCACTGGTCTTCATGTCTGTTTTTGTGCCAGTACCATGCTGTTTTATATTGCTATGGCTCTGTAATATAGTTTGAAGTCAAGTAATGTGATACCTCCAACACTGCTCCTTTTCTTCATTATTGCCTTGGTTATTCATGGTCTTTTGTCCTTCCAAATGAACTTTAGGGTTGATTTTTCAATCTCTGTGATCAATGTCATTAGAAAGTTGATGGGGTTTACAATGAACATGTAGCTTACTTTTGGTAGTATAGCCATTTTCACAATATTGATTCTACCTATCCAAGATCATGGGAGACCTTTCCATCTTCTGTAAGTCTTCTTTCATTTTCTTTCTTCAGTGGTTTATAGTTTTCCTTGTAGAGGTCATTCACATGCTTTGCTAAATCTAATCCTCTGTTGTATTTTTTTTTTGAGGGTATTGTAAATGGAATTATTTTCTTACCTTCTTTCTCAGTCTGTTCATTGTTGGTGTATAGAAAGACTGCTGATTTTTTAAAATAGATTTTGTATCCTGCTACTTTGCAGAAGGTATTTATGGTATCTAGGACTTTTTCTGGTATTTTAAGCATAAGATCATTTTCTCTGCAAATAGGGATTTTTTAATTTCTTCCTCACCAATTTGTATTCCTTTTATTTATTCTTCCTGTCTTCAGGCTCTGACTAGAAATTCAAAGACTATATTGAATCAGCATGTAGAGACTGGAGACCCTTGCCTAGTTCCTCACTTTAAAGGAAATGGTTTCAGTTTTTCCCCATTTAGCATGACATTGGCCATAGTCTTGTCACACAATGGCTTTATTATGACAACATCCATTGCTTCTATTCCTAGTTTCATCAGAGCTCTTATCATGAAAGGACGTTGAATTTTTTGAAGCTTTTACTGCATCTATTGAGATGATCATGTGGTTTTTGACTTTGGTTCACTTAATATGTTGTATTATTGTAGTGATTTGCATGTATTGATCTATCCCTACATCCCTGGAATGAAATTGACTTGATAATGGTACATGATCCTTTTGATATGCTGTTGAATTAGGTTTGTAATATTTTATTGGGTACTTTTGCATCTATATTCATGAAAGAGATTGGCCTATAAATGTCTCTTTTTGTTCTTTCCTTGTCTGTTTTGGGAGTAGTATAATACTGGCTTCACAGAATCAGTTTGGCAGTGTACCTTTCCTTTGTATTTCATGGAAAAATTTGAGGAGTGTTGGTATTAATTCTTCATTAAAAGTCTGGTAGAATTTAGCAGCAAATTCATCAGGTCCTGGACTTTTCTTTTTTGGGAGACTCTGCTGCTCCTTCAATTTCATAGCTTGTTATAGATCTTTTTTAGGTGATTAGTATCTTCTTGATTCAACATTATATGGTCATATGTGTATGGAAATTTGTCCACTTCTATATTTTCCAATTTATTTGAATATAGGTTTTCAAAGAAGTCCCTGGATTTCCTTGGCGTTTTCCTTTTTCATTTCTAATTTGTTTAATTTGGATCTTTTCCCTCCTTATTTTAGTCAGATTTGCAAGGGATTAGTCAATCTTAGTTATCTTTTAAGAAAACAGGTTTTTGTTTCTTTGATGTTTTGTATTTTTTGGTCTCTATTTTGTTGATATTGATCCTCATTTTTATTATTTCTCTCCTGCTAGTTTTGGTTTAGCTTATTATTGTCTTTCTAGGAGTTTGAGATGCAGCATCAGGTTGTTTACTTGAGATCTTTCTGTGTTTTTAATATATGCACTCATGGCTATAAACTTTCCACTCAGGACTGTCTTTGCTGTGTCCCATTAGTTTTGATAGGTTGGACTTTCATTGTCATTAAGTCCCAGGAACTTTTTGATTTCCTCCCTTATTTCTTCAATGACCCACTCTTCATGGAGTAATGTGTTTTTCAGCCTCTAGGTGATTGAGTATTTTCTGCTATTTCCTTTGTTGGTTCTAGTTTTATTGTGTTGTGGTTAGATGGCATGCAGGGGTTATTTCAACTTCCTGATACTAAGAGTTGCTTTGTGACCTAAAATATGGTCTGTTTTGGAGAATATTCCACAGGCTGTTGAGAAGAATGTGTACTGTGCTATTGAAGGATGGAATACTCTGTAGACTCCTGACAGGTCCAATTTATCTATGTTGTCACTCAATTCTAGGGTTTCCTTGTTGATTTTTTGGTCTGGATGATGTACCAATGGTGATAGATGGGTATGGAAGTCTCACACCCCACTGTATTGGGGTCTATCTGTGTTTTTAAATCCGGTAATACATGGTTAATGAAGTTGGGTGCACCAACACTGGGCACAAATAAATTAATTGTTGTTACTTCTTCTTGATGTATTACTCCTTTTATTAGTATGAAGTGGCCTTGTTTGTCTCTTGTGACTAATTTAGCTTTGAAGTCTACTTTATCAGATACAAGTATTGCTTCTCCTGCCTGTTTTCCAGGGCATTGGCTTGATAAATCTTCTTTCAACCTTTTACCCTAAGGCAATGTTTATTTCTGTCAGTAAGGTGGGTTTCTTGTAAACAACAGATTTTTTGGACTTCCTTTTTAATCCAGTTTGCCAATATGTCTTTTGATGGGGGAGTTGAGACCATTAACATTAACTGTTAATACTGAGACGTACGTGGTGATTCCTGCCATTTAGTTGTTTTTGTTGTGTAAAGCTTTGCCTGTGTACAACTAATTGTATTCTACTCTCTGATTACTTGTCTGCTCTACTCTTGAGATTTAATGATTCCCTCCTTTCTTGGTCATTTGTTTTTATCTTCTGTGTATAGGATTCCTTCAGAATCTTCTGTAGTGCTGGTTTAGTGGTCATGTATTGTTTTAATTTCTGTTTATCATGAAAGATTTTTATTCCTCCTTTAATTTTGAATAATAGTGTTTCTAGAAAGCATATCCTAGGACTGAAATTCTTTTCTTTCAGTGATCAAAATACCTCATTCTCTGCCCTTCTTGCTTTTAAGGTTTCTGTTGAGAAATCTCCTGTTACTTTGATGGATTTACCTTTATATGTTATTTGATTTTTCTTTCTTACAGCCTTCAATATTCTTTCTTTGTTCTCTGTGCTAATTGTTTTAACTATAATATGCTGTGGAAAGATTCTATTTTGGTCATGTCTGGTTGGTGTCATGGAGGCTTCCTGTACCTGAATGGGCATCTCTCTCTTGAGATTTGGGAAGTTTCCTGCTATTGTTTTTTTCAATATATTACTTATACCTTTGACTTGCACCTCTTCTCCTTCAGTGCCCACACCCATGACTAGCAGGTTGGTGTCTTGATGGGGTCACAGATTTCTTACCTATTTCTTTTGCAGCTCTTGAGTTTTTTGTCTAAGAGTTATTCTATTTGTTTTTGTTTATTTTTTAAAGTATCTATTTTGTCTTTGAGCCCTGTAAATCTGTCTTCCACTTGTTTCAGTCTGCAGGAGTGACTTTCAACTGTATTTTTTAGTTGACTTAAGGAATTTTTATTTCCAGGATTTCTGTTTGAATCTTTTTTTCTGAGACTATCCATGCCTTTGTTATACAGCTCTTTCATATCTGGTGCTGTCTTCTTTATTTCATTTATGTCATTTTTCTTATAATCTCCTTAGTTTCATTTCAGAATTTGTTGAATTACTCTTTGAGTTCATTTAATTGTTTCTGTGTCATCTCAAGTTGTTCTTTTTTTTTTTCTGTGTTATCTTGGGAGTCATTGAAATGATTTTGTATGTCTTTTCTAACTCCTGTTTAAGCTCATTGATCATTCTTATAAGCAACTGAAGATTCAGCACTTTCACTTTCCACTAAATCTTTTAGTCTTTTGAGGAGTTATATTCCCCTGCCTTCTTTTTCACCCAATGTTTCTATTTAGTGCTTTGCTCATGTGTTTTTGATTAGTTAGTTGGGGGATTTTAATCACCTATTATCTTTCACTTTACTTAGTTTCTATGCTCTGCCTATCTTCTTATTAGCTAGGTTGTTGTATAATTTCTGTTCCCTGACCTGGAGATATAACTTAGCAATAACATATTCAGAGATTTACACAATATATTAAAAATGCCTTTGTGATATTATCTACAAACAGCAGGTATTGAGGAGAAAACAGTTGTTTACATAGAGATAGATATTTAGGTAAATAAAATATGGCACTAGAAGGGCAAGCGGTGGGGGGGGGATGGGGTAGGGGAAAAAGAGGTATGAGGTATGGAGGCTAAAGACCCTAATGTGTGTAAGGTACAGTTCTGTCATTGTAGGGAAGGGTGATATAATCTGATTGCAGAGGGATAAGAAGGATGTAGGTGATGTGTAAAGTTGGTATATTAGACTATTTAGTGAGTGGTGAGTGTAGAGATAGCAGGGACAGTGGGGAGAAAGGGAGGGGAAGGAGAGGAAAGTAAGGGGAGGAAAGGAAGAGAGAAAAGAAGAAAGTAGAAAAATTGGGAGAGAGAAAAGAACGTAGAACAAGAGACAGCTAAGCAAATTGATATTTGGATAGATTGGAAGAGGGAGATAGTAACAACAAATTAAATATATGTGTTTATGTGTGTGTTCATACATATCTATATATGTATATGTTTATAGCTATTTTCTGAAATTTCTTCCTTGTTATGGAGAAGAATGGGTTCTCTCTTAGTTCAATGAGTGTTCTGGGCTCTTTCCTTTGATTTCTAATCCAGGTGATGATACATTTGAAAGGGGCTTTCTCTGTATCTCTGCCTCTTCTTTCTTTTATTATTTTACTTTATTGTTTTTGTGTTTACATGTGTATACATTATTTGGGCTACCGGCCCTACCCCCACCCCCAAAGCAAAGCCTGTTCTGTCCTTTTGTTCTCTGATTTTATAGAAGAAAAAAATATAAAGGATATCAAGAAAAGCATATCTGCCTCTTCTTAAGGTTAGTATGCTGCACTGTAGTGCAATGGATATTGCCCCTTCCTATGGGACAGCTTTGTTGGGGACCCACTCAGGGTGTTTGAGCCCAAGTTTTTCTTAGGGGGATGGGCCAGCTGGTAATAGACAGCTTCTCCAAAGTGGTCCCACCAGAAGCTGGTATGTGAGCTGTCTCCAGCCCCTACTTCCCACAGGACAAGACTGGGAGCTAGAATTGAGCATTTTGGTGGAATGCTTTTCTCTTGGTAGTCTGTCAGTTTCAGCCCACCACCAGTTTCTCCAGGGTAATTGAGTGAATGTCTTGTTTTCACCAGTCGGCAGTTGGGCTGCCCAGCCCCCACACAGGCTGGACCAGATCAGCATTCTGCTCCAATCCCACCAGGTGGAGGTAAAATGTTCCCTCCATTTATTTCACCACCAGTTTTGTCCAGGTGGTGTGCAGTCTGCCCACCAGCTGTGCTGAACTATGTAGTTCCCTTGTGAGCAGAAGATGCAGCAGGCTCACCTAATGAGGTAGCCATTTCACTCTGTGGAATTGGGCCAGCTATAAGAGCACATAGATAGGTTCTATGCTCCTAAGCAAAACTTTGCATTATTTGATCAAAACTCTCCTTCCCCCATTCCTCACAGCCTCTAGTAACCACCTTTTTAATCTCTGTTTGTAATAAATAAATTTTTTTGACAATACTAGGGATTCAACCCAAAGCCTCATGCATTATTTTAGGAGAGTGCTCTGCTGTAGATCTGCAACCCTAGCCCTTTTGTTTTAATTTATTTATTTTTGAGACAGGGTCTTACTACTTTTTCTTATGCTGGTCTTGAAATCATGAGCCTACTACCTCTTCCTCCCAAGTAATCCTCCCAAGTTGGGATTACAGAGGTGGACCAGCACATTTGGTTCAAAATCAATATTTTAGGTACACATATAAGTGAAATTATACAATGTTATTTTATGCCTCACTTATTTTCACTTAGCATAATATACTCCAATTCAATACATGTTTCCAAGAATGACAGAATTTCTTTCTTTTTTAAGGTAGTATAGCATTTCAATAGGTACATATATACCCCGTTTTCTTTACCCATTGATGGATACTTAAGTTGATTCCTTATTTGGATTTTGTGAATAAGATATCAGTACACAGATATCTCTTCAACATACTAAGTTCTAGATTTTGGATATATACCCAGAGGCAGGATTGGTGGATCATATAGTAATTCTAGTTTTAGTTTTTTGAGGAACTACAAAGAATTTTCCAAAATGCCTATACAGCTTTATAAGCCTAGCAATGGCATACAAGGGTTCTCTTTTCTCCACATCCAGCCAACACTTGTTGTCATTTGTTTTAAGATATATTTCTGTCTGTTTTCCACTCATATATCTTCTTTCTGTTCAGACTTTTTGCTCATTTTAAAATCAGGTTATTAATTTTCTTTCTGTCTAGTTGCTCGAATTCATTATTTGGTTTCTAAATCAGTCCCTTTAGTTTACAACAAATATTATCTCTAATGTGTGGACTTTTTTCCCTATGTTGTTTCTCTTGCTGTACAGAAAAATTTTAGTTGGAAAATTTTTAGTTTCATTATAGGAATTGTCCATTTTTTTTTCTTTTGTTGCCTATCTTTTTGGAAGACTATACAAGAAACCATTACCCAGACAAATGTCATGGAATTTTTCCCCCTAGATTTTTTTCTCCTACCTTTATGGTTTTAGACCATACATTTAAGTCTTTTTATTCACTTTGATCTATTATTTATAGTGTGAGACAAGGATACAGTTTCTTTCTTCTACATGTGGAGACCCAGTTTCTCTATAAACATTTATTGAAGATACTACCCTTTTCACATTGTGTAGTTTTTGCACCTTTGATGAAAATCAATTGACTATAAGTATTTGGTTTTATTTCTGGATCTTCTGTCCTATTCTGGATATTCAGTGTGTCTGGTTTCATGCCAGTACCATGATCTTTTGGTTATAATAGCCTTATCTGACACTTCCATTAATGTTGTTTTTATTCCACATTACTTTGGCTGTTTGGGCTCTTCTACAGTTTAGATATGAAATGACCTTCAACAGCCTATGTGTTAAAGACTTTGTCCCCAGCCTGTGGTACTATTGGGAGGTGGTGGAACCTTTTAGGGATAGTGGTTCTAAGGGTTGTTGGGACTCCAGCCCTTCCTGTCTCTCCTTGGTTCTGAGCCATGAAGGAAATATCTTATTCTGCAACATATTTCCTCCCATGATGTATTGCCTCCCCTAGGACTAAAAGCACTGGATCCACATGATGGAGTGGAATGTCTGAAATCACAAGGCAATATACACCTTTCTTCCTGTTAAGTTGTTTATGTCAGGCATTTTCTGCAGTTACAGAAAGCTGACTAATACAGTTTTTTTTCTGTTTTCATAGGATTTTAGGAATTCATTTTATTTTTATGGAAAAGGACATTGGAACTTTAAAAGGGATTGAACTGAATATGTAGATCACATTGAATAGTACGTACATTTAAATAATACAAATTGTTCCAATTCATGAACATTTATTTATTCACTTATTTGTGTCTTGTTCAATTTCATTAATAAATGCTATTTAGTTTTCAGTGTATATATCTGTGGCCTCATTGGATGAACTAACTTCAAACAACTTCTTCTTTTTGGTGGGATTGGGATTTTGGAATTCAGGGCTTTGAGATTTGCAAAGCAGGCACTCTACCTTTGAGCCATACCTCCAGTCCATTTTGCCCTGGGTATTTTGGAAATGGGGTCTAGTGTACTTCTTGCCCCAGCTAGCCTCAAGCCATTATTCTCCCAATCTCAGCATCCAGCATGTGCCACCAAGAGCTGGCTCCAAACTATTTTCAATGCTAGTATAAATGGGCTTGTTTTCTTAATTTCTTTATCAGATAGTTTCAGTATTAAAATATAGAAATGTAACTGATGGTTGTGTATTGGTTCCATAACTAGCAATTTTTTAAAAATTATGTTTAACAATCTTTTGGTGAGTTTTAGGGTTTTCTACATATATGATCATGACATCAGCAAAAAGAAAAAAATCACATCCTCCTTTCCTATATAGATGCCTTTCCTTCCTTCCTTCCTTCCTTCCTTCCTTCCTTCCTTCCTTCCTTCCTTCCTTCTTCTCCTCTCTCTTTCTTTTTCTTTTTCCTTTTCTCTCTCTCCTCACTCTCTTCCTGCCTTATTTCATTCTTTCCGTTTTCCATAATTGTTTTTGCTAGAACTTCCAAGACTATATTGACTATTGATGAGAAGGGCATCTTTGTGCTTTTCCGGATCATAGAAGAAAAGATTAGAAGTTTCATCATTTAGTAAGATGTTGTACTTGTACTTGTCATTTATGGACTTTACTATATCAAGTATATTCATTTTATAGTTTGTTGAAAGTTTGTTATGAATGAATGTTAAATTTTGGCAAATGCTTTTTATGCATTTACTGAGATGATCATAGATTTTTGTTCTTTGTTTTATTAATGTGGTGCATCACATTTATTGATTTAAATATGTTGAATCATCTTTACATCACTGAAATAAATCCCATTTCATCATAGTTTATATATTTATATATATTTTAATGTAATGCTGAATTTAATTTTCTGGTATTTTATTTAAATATATTTTTAAAAATAAATACATTATTCCAAGTTTGTCATAGATATTGGCTTAGAATTTTCTTGTCTAGCTTTGTTATCAGAGTAAAAGACTAATTCTGAACTTGGAAGATGAATTTAGAAGTATTCTTTCCTCTAATTTTTGGAAAAGTTTGGGAAATGTTGATATTTGATCTTTAAATGTTTGGTAGAATCCAACAGTAAAGCCATAAGACTTTGGTTTGATAGGAAATTATTACTTTTTCTTTAATTTTTATCTTAATGTTTTTACATTTACATGTGTATACATTACTTGCAGCCCCTCCCCCCCCCGCCCTTCTGGGCAGAACCTGTTCTGCCCTCTTGTTCTCTGGTTTTGTTGAAGAAAAAACATAAGCTAAAATAAGAAAAACATAGCATTTTTGCTTGAGATAAAAATAGCTATACAGAGATTCCTAGCATTGCTTCCATGCACATGTGTATTACAACCCATATTGGTTCATCTCTACCAGACCTCTTCACTGCTTCCTAGTCCCTTTCCCATAGTGGCCTCTGCCAGTTTAATAATAACTGTATTCACTTCTATACAGTGATCCCATAAACAACATTCTGGTTTTAGGTTTCCTTCCCTCTCTCTATTCCTCTCATGCATTGTCTCCCCTTAGTGTGTTACTCATGTCCAATAATATTTCTGCATTTGTTTTAGGTCTATAATTCGCATATGAGGGAAAACATGCCTTCAGAGCCTGACTAACATCACTTAAGATGATATTCTCTAGTTCCATTCATTTATTTGCAAATGAAAAATTTCATTTTTTGTGGCTGAATAAAATTCCATGGTGTATAAATATCACATTTTCTTAATTCATTCGTCAATAGTGGGGCATCTTGGCTGTTTCCATAACTTGGCTACTGTGAATAGTGCCGTAATAAACATGGGTGTGTAGGTGCCTCTAGAGTAACCTGAGTCTCACTCCTTTGGGTATACCCCTAGGAGTGGGATTGCTGGATCATATGGCAGATCTATGTGTTTTTTTTTTAAGAAGCCTCCATATGGTTTTTCCTAGTAGTTGTGCTAGCTTACATTCCCACCAGCAGTGTATGAGGGTTCCTTTTCCCCCACATCAACAACATTTGTTATTGTTCACTTTCTTGATGGTAGCAGTTCTAACAGGAGTGAGGTGGAATTTAAGTGTGGTTTTGATTTGCATTTCCTTTATTCCCAGGGATGGTGAGCATTTTTTCATGTGTTTTTTGGCCATTTGAATTTCTTCTTTTGAAAAAGTTCTGTGCAGTTTAATTGTCTACTTCTTTATTGGTACATTGATTTTTGGGGAGTTTAGTTTTTTGAGCTCCCTGTAAATTCTGGTTATCAGTCCCTTGTCTGATGTATAGCTAGCAAAGATTTTCTCCTGCTCTGTGTGTGGTCTTTCAATTTATTGACCATTTCTTTTGTTGTGCAGAACCTTTTTAATTTCATGTTGCTCCATTTGTCAATCCTTTCTTTTAGTTGCTGGACTGCTTGAGTTCTACAGAAGAAGTCCTTGATTGTACATATTGCTTCCAGTGTCTTCCATGCTCTTTCCTGTACTAACCTAAAGATTTCATGTCTGATATCAATTCACTTTGAATTGATACTGGTAGTGATAGGCAGGTATCTAGTTTCAGTTTTCTGCAGGTAGAGAACCACTTTTCCCAGCAAAATTTGTTAAAAGAGTCTATATTTTCTCCATATATATGTTTTTGGCACCATTGTAAAAAATAGGGTGGGCATAGCTGTGTGGATTCATACCCGGGTCCTCTATTCTGTTCCACTGGTCTTCCTATCTGTTTTTGTGCCAGTACCATGCTGCTTTTATTTCTATGGCTCTGTAGTATAGTTTGAAGTTGGGTATTGTGATATCTCTAGTGTTGCTCTTTTTGCTGAGTATTGCTTTGGCTATTCATGGTCTCTGGTGCTTCCAAATGAACTTTAGGGTAGATAATTCCATCTCTGTAATGAATGTCATTAGGATTTTGATGTGAATGGCATTGAACATGTAGGTTGCTTTTGGTAGTGTAGCCATTTTTACTATGTTGATTCTGACAGTTCATGAGTAGGAGAGATCTTTCCACCTTCTGTAGTCTTCTTCAATCCCTTTCGTCAATGGTTTGTAGTTCTCCTTCTATAGGTCATTTACATTATTTGTTAAGTTTATTCATAGGTGTTTGATTTTTTTGTGGTTATTGTAAATGGAATTATTTTCATATTCCTTCTTAATTTGTTCATTGTTGGTGTGTAGAAAGGCCATTGATTTTTGTATGTTGATTTTGTTTCCTACTACATGCTGAAGCTTTTTATGTTGTATAGGAGTTTGAGGATGGATGGAAGTTTTTGGGTCTTTAAGGTATAAGATCATGTCATCTGTAAGTAAGGATAGTTTGACCATTTCTCTACCTATTTGTATTCCTTTTATTTCTTCTTCTTGCCTTATTGATCTGGCTAGGAATTGCAAGACTATGTTGAAGAAGAGTGGGGTGAGTGGGCACCCTTGTCTCATTCCTGACTTTAAGGGAAATGGTTTAAGTTTTTCCCCCATTAAGTATGATGTTGGCCGTAGGTTTGTCATATATAGCCTTCATTGTGTTGAGGTACTTTCCTTCTATCCCTAGTTTTCTTAGAGCTTTTATCATGCAGTGGTGTTGATTCTTATTGAAGGCTTTCTTCTGCATCTATTGAGATGATCAATTGGTTTTTGTCTTTGCGTCTGTTGATGTGCTATATTACATTTATTGATTTGTATATGTTGAACCATCCTTGCATCCCTGGAATTAAGCCAACTTGGTCATGGTGAATGATCTTTCTGATGTGTTGTTGGATTCAGTTTGCCATTATTTCATTGAGGATTTTTGCATCAATGTTCATTACGGAGATTGTCCTGTAGTTTTTGGATGTGTTCTTGTCCGGTCTGGAATAAGTGTCATATTGGCTTCATAGATTGAGTTAGGGAGTGTTCCTTCCCTTTGTATTTTGTGGAAAAGTTTAAAGAGTGCTAGTATTTGTTCTTCTTTAAAGGACTGGTAGAATTCAGCAAAGAATCTGTTAGGGCCTGAACTTTTCTTTTCTGGGAGACTCATCGCTTCTTCAGTTTCATTACATGTTATAGATCCGTTTAGGTGGTGAATATTCTCTTGGTTCGGTTTTGAGTGGTCATAAGTATGCAGAAATTTGTCCATTTCTTCAAGATTTTCTAATTTATTAGAATATTGGTTCTCAAAGTAGTCTCTAATGGTTCCCTGGATTCCTTGGTGTTCATTGTTAACTCTCCTTTTTCATTTCTGATTTTACTAATTTGGATCTTTTCCCTCCTCATTTTATTCAAATTTTCCAGGGGTTTGTCAATCTTGTTTAGTTTTTCAAAGAACCAGCTTTTTGTTTCATTGATACTTTGGTTTTTTTTTTTTTTTTGTCTCTATTTCATTAATTTCGGTCCTTATTTTTATTTCTTTCCTTCTGCTTGTTTCAGGTTCTGTTTATTCTTGTTTTTCTAGGAGTTTGAGATGTAGCATTAGGTCGTTTGTTTGAGTACTTTCTGTCTTTTTAATACATGCACTCAGGAAACTGTTTATTACTGGTTTAATCTTTTCACTCATTGTCTCTTCAGCACTTTTTTAAGTTTTCCCATTTTTTAATGTAAGGTTGTTCTATGATATCTGTTTTAAGAGCTCCTTTTCATTTTTTATTTTGATTGGGTTTTCTCTTTGCTAGTCTAAGTCAAGGCTTGCCACATACTTTCTTTTCAAAATAGAAACTTTAGTTTGTTTATATTTTCTATCCATTTTTCTACTTTCTATTTTATTTGTTTGGCTGTGATCTGTGACATTTTCCTCCTTTTTTTAAGTTTGAGCTTACTTTTCATTATTTGGTTTCTTGAGGTGTGATTTAGATTGTTTATTTAAGAAATGTCTTCTTTTTATTTAGGCATTTATTGCTATCAGCACCATTCTCAGGATTATTTGTGCAACTTCCTTTATCATGATTCCTTTTAGTTTCCCTTTCAATTTCTTCTTTGATCCAGTAGTTGTTCAGCAGCATATTGTTTAATTTTCACATATTTTTCAGATTTTTTTCAAGATTCCTTCCACTACTGATGTTGAGATTCATGCCATTGTGGATAGAAAGGATATTTGATATGATTTCAGTCTTTTTAAATGTGTTTAGTCTTGTTTAGTGGCTTAACACATGATCTGTTCTTGAGAATGCTCCATGTCCACTTCAGAAAAAAAGTGCACTGTTGCTGTTGGATGGAATGCTTTGAAAATATCTGTTGATCTATATGTGTTGAAGTCTAGTTCAAGCTATATTTTTTTTATTGTTGATGGTTTTGCTTAGATGATCTATCTTATGTTGAAAGTGAGATATTGAAGTCTCCTACTAATTTTATGTTAAAGTATATCTCTCTTTAGATATATTAATATATGTTTTACATATTTAATTGCTCTGATACTGAACAACATATATTTATAATCACATCTTTTTAAGGAAATGACTTCTTTGTAATCACTCAGTGACCTTCTTTGTCTCTTTTCATGGTTTAGACTTACATTGTCTAAATATAGGCACTTCCACTTTCTTTTGGTTTTCATTTGTATAGAATATGTTGTTCATCCCTTAGCTTTCATTCTATGTGTATACTTAATAGTACAGAGTCTCTCTTTTAATCAGTATATAAGTAAGTCTGTGTTTCAACCATTCAACCCCTTCATGTCTTGATCAAAGGATTTAATCCATTTACATTGCAGAGTTTCTTATATGAAAGGACTTATTATTTTTTTTTCTATATGTAACCCAGCTGGCTTCTAACTTACAATCTTTCTACCTCAGTCTCCCAAATGCAAGAACTACAGCTTGTATCACCAGGCCTGACAGAATCCTTTGTTTGTCTCTTTAGTATAACTCTATGGATTGTTCCTACATTGTTGCTAATGAAACTTACATAAAGTATTTTATACTAATAGCAGGCTATTTTAAGCTAATAGTGACTTTGGTCACTTTCACAAGCTTAACAACCTTACAGTTTTATTTTCCTTCCCTAAACTTAGTTTTTGAAGATTCATTTTATAACTTTCATAGTTTATATTCCTTAACAAATTATTTTAGCTATAGTTTTTCCTGAGTCTTATGCTTATGAAGTAATTATATTTTCATACCATCATTATGGTGATGAGTTTTAGTTTTACTTTATATTTATTTTGGCTGGTAAGTTATATATTTTTATTGCTAAGTAATGATCGTTTCTGTCAGCTAGATGGAATTCTTTTTAAAAACATTTCTCATAAGACAAGGCTAGTCAAGGTAAATTCTGTCAGCTTTTATATGTCTGTGAAAATTATTTTTGAAAGACAGGATTTCTGGGTATAATACTATTGACTGGGATGTTTTTCTCTTTTAGATTTTAAAATATATCATCCCATTCCCTTCCAAAATGTAGGGCTTTATGAAAAAACCTACTCATAGTTTTATGGTAGTCCTATGTGTCTAACAAATTTCATTCCTTTATGGTATTTAATATTCTATCTTTGTCTTCAATTTTTGGTAAATTAGCTGTAATATCTCTTTTGTTTTATTCTGTTAGATGTGCAGTAAACTTCCTGAATCTTAATTTCTAAGTAGTTCCCCAGATTTAGAAAACTGTCTGCCATTGTTTCTTTGAATATGTTTTTAGCCTCTTTCTGTTTCTCTCCTCTTTCTGGAATTTTAATAATGCATATATTTTTGTACTGGGTAGTGTCCCATAAGTAATTTAGGCTATGGTCATTTTTTTCATTCTTTTATTTTCTCCTTAGACTTAATGATTTACATGAAATGTCTTCAAGTTTGCTAATCCTTTCTTTTGTTTGATGTAATATGCAGTTGAATTCCTCTATTGAATTATTTTAGGTCAGTTATAATTTTCAGCTGAATGATTTCCACTTAGAACTTTTTCATATTGTCTCTAGGTTGAAATTTTCAGATTGTTCTTATAAGTCTATCCTTACTTTGGTAACACTTGTTATCACTGTCTTTTTGAATTCCTTGTCATATAAATCCCATGTCTCCATTTTATTAGAGCTGTCTTTTGAAGATTTATTTTGCTATTTTATTCAAAACATTTCTTCTTATTTCTTCATTTTTTATTAGAAAAGAGAGCAACCTTTCCCATTCTTATTAACAAATTGGTCTTATGTCAGAGATGTCCCACTCCAATCAACCTGGCCAGAGATTAAATGTGCCTCTAAATTCTTTGCACTTATGAAAACTTGTGTCTTTATTCCAAGTGGCTCCCAAGAAATTAGAGAATCTCAGGATATGACAGAAGATCGTTGATAGAGATGGAACTGGAAAAATCGAAGAGTTATATGAGTGTTCCAGTTTTTTCTCTTCTAGGAGAGATGCTGAGAGTTAGAGTTTATCTACAACTTCCTCTGCCCTCCACCAAAGATGGTATCTGAGGCAGGTGCCTGTACTCTCAATTAAGCTGCTCACTTTGAGCCTGGAGAGATAGCTGCTGAATGTTTGCAAGTTGAAAAGTCTCTTTTTTTGCTCTCTATGGTATAGAAAACTCAGGAGTGCTTATCTCCAATAATTCCCCTGGCTAAGTGATTTAGGAGCCAGTCATTCAGATGAGACTGCACAAGGTGGGCTATTCAATACACGCAAAAACTATTCCTGGGAAGATTCTATAGATATGGATTTATTGCTCAAGCAACCCAGGGGAAAAGATATAGGAAGTACCCATTCTGCTGTTTGAGCAAACATAAGTTTTAGCATCTCCTTGCAATAGAAACTTTCTGGTCTGGAGCTAGTGTTGATGTAAGCCAAAGCAGAAGGCACAAGGAGTGCTCCCTTTTCCTCTAAGGCATAAGAAGGTCTCTGTCTCCTCCTAAATAGTGACTATAGAAGCTTATATTAGGAGCTAGCCAGGTAAAAAGTCAAATGAAGTGCTTTCCTTTAGGTGCTGGCAGAGGCTTCCAACCTCTTTTCACAGAGAGGTGGTGGTGCTGGAATTGCTACAACAGAAAGTCAAGAAAGAAAGTGCAGGGATTGTTGCTTTTCCTGTTTAGGTTGGAAGAGGTTTATTCTTTATTTGCTATACATATTCCCAGCAATTGGATTGACTGAGTCCAGAACTGTAGGTTGTTGCTGGAAAAACTTGTAACTAAATCTTTTGTGGGTGAAGTAGTAAGCTGGTGTGATCCCAGGGGCTACAACTACTGGTTATGCTATTGAAGTTCAAAGTCTTCCTTTGTTTATTATGCTCAAGGAAAATCCTCTGATGTCCTGTTCTTGCCATTCCTCAAATCCAGCCCCATTGGCCAAGCCTGCTGAAAAGGACTATAAAAATTGAATACTATATGTGTGATGTAAACTCTCATCTTTTGTGAAGAAATTAGTCATTAAGGTTCCTCTACCTCCAGAGTGTAGAGTGCTTTTCTGAAGGTGGAATTCGTTGACCATTATATTTTTGATGTGGATATTTTCTCAGTTGTCCAGTGTGTAGAAGCCTACCAACTGAATTCCTGGGAGATTTGATCCATATATAGGTGTTTACTTAGTGTCTCTGTGGAGGAGAGGCAGTCAGGAACCTCCTATTTCACTGCATGCCAACATCATTTGCCATTTTTTTTTAATCCTAAAATGAAATAGCCATCTATGTTAGTAAATAATGATTGAGTTTTGGAAAACAGATAGGATCATTACATTGACTCACAACATCTGTGATGCTATGCTTGTAACTTATGTTTTTCAAATTTAATGCTTTAATTGCATGGTAGAGTATTTTTCTATGTTATGTAGACATTGCATCGCAACAGAATTTTTTTTCTCAGTAGATATTTTAAGCTGAAAATATACTTTTACATTTGACTAAAAGGAGGTAATTAGAACTTTCTTTAGAAAGCAATATGGTAAGAATGATTCTGTTCTATAGACTCCCAAATTACCGTTTCTTATCTCAGTGAGTCAGTCTTAGAAGTTTTTAATCTAATTAATCCTCAACCAAGTGTAATACCACAAGGCAATACTTTGTGTAGCTGACAGTGTGCATGGATTTAATTATGGATTTGCAAACAGATTAAGATAAGATCTTCTTCTGTTGACCTATGCATATTCTGGATTTAAGGTATGGTTCATGGTTCATTTTGCTTAATTGCAGTGTTTTATATTACTCTATGTTTGTGTGCATAGTTGTCTGTGTTCAATTTTTGCAAATTCATTTACTCTTTCTTCCTAATTGGTGATAAATGAGCAAGGTACTATATTAAGGTTCTCCAGGAAGAAAGAGGAAAAGAGAGAGAGACAGAGAGAGAAAGAGACTTATTATGGGAATTTGCTCCCATAATTATGGTGACTAAGAAGTCCCACAATATGTTGTCTACAACCTAGAGAATCAAAAGAGCCAGTGGAATAATCCAATTTAAATTATAAGGCTTGAGAATCAAGGGAACCAATAGAGTAACTTCAGTTTAAGAATGAAGGCTTAATAATAGGGGATCTGCTGGTGTAAATCCTACGAGATTGAACTGGAGCTCTTATGTCTAAGGATTAGAGAAGATTGACAGCTTAGTTCAAGAGAAGAAAAGGAATTTACAGTTCCTCCCTCCTCCTCCCCTTTTTTTCTATTTAGATCTTCTGTAGGTTGGATGATGCCTGTCTTTGTTGAAGAAAGTATATTTTCTTTCCTCAGTGAACTGATTCATTTGCTAATTTCTTCTGGAACCCCTTGCCCATATCCAGAAATGGTATTTTACCAGTTGTCTGGTCATCTCTTGGCCCAGTCATAGTGACAGATAAAATTAACCACCAAAGGAATTCTAAATTTATATGCAAATTAAAACATAATTATATACACTAGAGAGGAAGAAGCAAGAGCAGAGGTAGATGGCCACTAAATATGTCTATTCTTTCTATTTTATGTGTCTATATTTTTCTTTGTGTTTTCAAAATGTTATTGAACAAAATATTGTACTTAGGTCATAGAGAAGTTAAGTGATTAGGTTACTTGTCAGCTCAAGCTAAAATACTTCTTTACTCTCTGGTCAATCTTCCTGGCTTATACCATCTGTACTATCAGTACCTATCAGTGTCTATATTTTATTTTTTGATATACCTCTGGTTGTAAATAAGTATTGCCAATTAATATTATTTAAGATATTGGGGATATACCCAAAAGACTGCGACACAGGTTACTCCAGAGGCACCTGCACACCCATGTTTATTGCAGCACTATTCACCATAGCCAAGTTATGGAAACAGCCAAGTTGCCCCACCACTGACGAATGGATTAAGACAATTTGGTATCTATACACAATGGAATTTTATGCAACCATGAAGAAGAATGAAATGTTATCATTCACTGGTAAATGGATGGAATTGAAGAACATCATTCTGAGTGAGGTTAGCCTGGCCCAAAAGACCAAAAATCATATGTTCTCCCTCACATGCGGACATTAGATCAAGGGAAAACACAACAAGGGGATTGGACTTTGAGCACATGATAAAAGTGAGAGCACAGAAGGGAGGGGTGAGGATAGGTAAGACACCTAAAAAACTAGCTAGAATTTGTTGCCCTTAACACAGAGAAACTAAAGCAGATACCTTAAAAGCAACTGAGGCCAATAGAAAAAAGGGACCAGGAACTAGAGAAAAGGTTAGATCAAAAAGAATTAACCTAGAAGGTAACATACACACACAGGAAATCAATGTGAGTCAATGCCCTGTATAGCTATCCTTATCTCAACCAGCAAATCCCTTGTTCCTTCTTATTATTGCTTGTACTCTCTCTACAACAAAATTAGATAATAAGGGCAAAATAGTTTCTTCTGGGTATTGAGGGGGTGGGGAAGAAAGGGAGGGGGCAGAGTGGGTGGTGAGGGAGGGCGTGGGGGCAGGGGGGAGAAAAGACCCAAGCCTTGTATGCACATATGAATAAAAAAAAAGACAGTCATGTTCTATAAAGTAGTCAAGCAAGAACACTGAATTAGTAAATGATGAACCATTGTTTCTAAAGGAAATACAGGGTTAAGTTTCTGTGAGCCTCTGTTCATATTTTCGTCACCTGATCAATACATAAACACGTTTTATGTGTGTTTCTGTTTAAAGACATCTAATATACTACACTTTATTCATTAGCACTGACTTCCCAATAGCACTATAATTTGTCTTTGAGCAAAACTCTTGAAACATATATATTCTCTCCATTTCAGCCTCCTTTCCCTTAGGACCACAGGACAGCATTTCAGCACTACACTTGGACCATACATTTAACAGTGAAGATATCAACATAAAGCACAAAACTACAATAAATACAGGATTTAATATAATTTGAGATAAACACTAGCTTACAGTGTGAAGTGAAAAGAGGAGACACATGTACCTCTGTGGGCTCTTCCATATCATGTGCCTCCATACTTTCCACCATTCTGTACATGTAGTTTGAATGAATTTCAAAGCACATATATTGATTTGGAGATTATTTGATAAATTTTAGAAATGAGGGAAATTTGGAAATATTATTAGCTTTTCATATCTGCACGTTTTATTTCCATTGATTCTGAAAACAGGACATGAAGGATGTGACCATTAGATTGGCTAATTCCAAAAGATTTAACACTAAAATTTTTTCATAGAATGACAACTTGAAAATGTTGAGGATGTTTTTCCTCAGGATCTTCAAAGGCTCTTTGCTTCACTAATCTAATTTTTTTGGCTCAGCCATTTATTTTGTCTATAAGAGTAAGGGGTGTTTCAGGTCATAAGAAACTCCACAGTCACGAAGCAGCAACTTGATGTGGTTAAAACAAGCTCTTTCCATGATAGGCTCAGCTGAGGAATTTGGATAAATACTAATTCTGTGATTTTCATATTTCAGTGACTTGGTTCTCTTATCTGTTGCCATTATGCTGACTTCTTCATGAAAATGAAAAGAAAATGAGGGATTGCAGCTCAAGCTTCCTCTTAATGTGATGACGGCCTTCTGTGAGACTCATCAGGAAGTCAGCTCACTCAGAATTTGAAAACTGACTAGAAACTACAATTAGTAGTATTTTCTGAGTCCCATACATTTCTAAGGCATTTGAATTCTCCTTGGCTTTCCTTTAGTCAGTGGAATTCCCTGGGTTGCTTTTCTTTCATTTTCTAAACACATCCAACAGAGCAGACTTGTGGACTGCCCAGGTTAATTCAGGTGGACAGAAACATTTGTTTCTAAAATGTTCTAAGCATGTATGAAGTTTCAAACCATCCTAATTTACTAAGGCAATCTGAGCTAGAATGAAAGAGTGAAAATAATTCTCAGATGATTTAAGTTTGGTAGAGATCTCATCAAGATTAGAAGTAACTGACACTCTAAGGATCATGGAACTCTATAGATACTTTCAGGCTTCTTGGAATGGGGTTAATTTCTTTTTTCAAGGTTGTGAATCAGTTTTCTTCAATTCTCAGAGTACAGGGTAACCACAGTTGTCCCTGAAAGTTCAACAATGTACCTTAAAAGCAATCTCCAGCTTCTCCTGCTGGAGAATGGCCATTGACCATCAACCAAACTGAAGAAGTGTGAGGGTGACTTCACATTTCAGTTTTACTGAGTTAAAGGATATCTAGAATTCCAAGCCTTTTGAATTGTGAGGAAAGACTGCTGTATAAGTCATCCCATGTATAATATTTTGTTATAGCAGCCTGAGTGGCAAACAACATTTATAATAAAATATCTAAAATATATCTCCTACCTGTTTAGAAGCCTCCTTTTCTCTGAGACTCCACCACCCAAGTTACTGATTTGGACTTCCTCCATATTCCCCCATATTCTTACCTCTTCACAACTCTCTGCTTCTTGTACGATGTGATTCTTTATCCTAGATATGAGACTTATCATTCCTTTTAGCATAAACCAGAAATACTTCACTGAAACATTTGGAAGCACAGTAGACTTTGCTGGTGTTTTCATATATATATATATATATATATATATATATATATATACGTATTTTTTTTTAGGGAGAGGGAGGCTGAAATGGGATTAATGGTAAAGCAATGAGAGCAATGTTAAAATCTGTAGTAAACATATTTCTAAAGTATTTGCGAAATACTAAGAAAATACACTGTCTGTATTAGGTTTCTATGGCTTCTACAACAAAACCCAAACTTTGTGACTTAAAACAGCAGATATTAATTTTCTCATGGTTCTGAAGACCAGAATCTGAAATTAGTATTGCTGGGACAAAATCAATGTATAGACAGGTCTAACTCCTTCCATGTGTTTTAAGGACAATCCATTTCTTGCCTTTTACAGCTTCTCGTGGCTGCTGGCATTCCTTGCTTAAGGCCACATCACTTCAATCTCTGTATCTTTACATAAGATTCTCATCTTCTGTGTGTTTACTCTCACTTTGTCTTTCTCTATATGGACATTTATAATGACTTTAGGACCTACTCAGATAATCCAGGATGATCTCCTCATGCTGAGATCCTTGATTTTGTCATATTTTCACAGACACCTCTACATCTTGTTTTTCTCTTAAGGTAGAATTTACACATTTTTGGTATTAAGAAAAGATTTGTTTGAATCTTGATTATTCACTATTGCCACCTAATTCTACCCTATTTCCATTTTGTCTGCTCTTATTCTTTTTCTGTTTCCTCTTTGCCTTTCTTAGCAGTTTCCCTAAAGGACTACGTAAGGAGGCCTGAATTCTTCTCCTTCTATTTTGCAAGATAAGTGATCTGTTTCTTGGTCCTTAGGATCAAATACTCATCTGTAGAATATTGATAAACATATCAAATTGAAAAAAAAGTATAGCACAAGAACAATAAATAAGCAAAAATCTTCTGCTTAAGAGAAACCATCATCCCTATTTAGAATTTATTTTCTTCTTATTAAAGTACTATTCCTTTTACCGATATTATCTCTTAACAATCTCATAACAATTTAAAAAATTGAACTATTTTAATGTGTTAATTTGGCTCTCGATGTAATTCAGTCAAAAGTGCTCCAAATGTTATGGAACTTTATGAAAAAAGAGTCACTAACCTCTCTATTACTATCACCAATGCCATCATTCACTGCTACAGCAAACCAGCATCATTGATACCTATGTCACCACCATTATAAGCACCACCACCATCCTCACCATCACCACTACTTCCATTATTACCACCGCCACCACTAACAACATCATTATCACAACCATCACTACTGTTGTCATCAATCTCATGACACCATCACCGTCATTACCACCATTGCTGCCGTACCACTGCTACACCACATTTCTAGTGGTATGTTGTTGACACTGGCTCACATCAGTTCATGAGATAAAATTGCTAACATTTATTTATGACTCAGCATTCACTGACATATTAGCAGTTCAAAATGAGCCATGGTAGTGGCATTCACCCCTTGTAAATTGATACATACTACAACAAGGAACCTTTATATTCTAGCAATTCAAGAATCCCCACAAAACTACTGCCATTACCAAAAGCACCATCATCACTTATATCACATCCATCCTCACTAACCTTATCTCTACCATTACCAGCATCACTACTCCCACTGTATCTATTACAGTCATATCATTCTCAACCTACTCAAATTTATTATCATTAGCATCTGAAAGATGAAATTTCTAAAAATTTTTCTTAAATAAATCAGCATACTATTAAGATTATTTGAGTGGTTTTGCATATGAAAAATGTAAATTTTGACCTTGTTGCCTGAGTCTATTTTGTGGGAGCATTGTGGAGAATGAGATGGGAGTGGGGGATTGGGGGTGGAAAAATAATTCCTCCAGGCTCAGTGTCCTTCCTGGCTGTAAAACATATAGTGAGGTTTTTCTGGATTTATTGAACAAAGTCTATCCAGACCAAATCCATTAAAACAATTCTTCTGGCACTATATTATTTTTACATGAGTTAAGCTGCAGATTAGTTTAAATACATTCATCCCTGAGAATAGGAGGAAAAAATGATGGGTAGAGCTAGCATGTCTCCCAGCTTTGAGCTGTGAGTGAGGAATCTTCCCTTTCATGAAAGCATTGGATAGGGCTAAAAAGTGAGTTGTTTATGGCTTAGGATGCTGCAAACAAACATTTTAGTCTTTTCTTTTATCGAAAAAAGGAACAAAAATCAAACAGTAGAGTAAGTAATAATATTTTAAACATTTCTGAACTGTCTCTCTATAACATAGGTGTGGCTGATCTTATTTATGGTTTATTAGGAAATGGATTGATGATGCAAGAAATAAAGCAGGCTGACATTCCTTAGACACAAAGTCTGTGCTTCCTCACTTCCTCATACTCTTCATGGATGAGAGTGAATGATATTTAAGATTCAATAAAATCAGCACTTCTTATGTAGCTCTGTTCATATTATCCAAACAAATTTGCAAAGCAGGCATCATGATCCTCATTTTATAGCTCAGAAAGCAGAGATTTAGAGAAATTACATGTCTAAGGCAAATCAACTAACAAAAGCCCAAACCAGGATTTAGACCCATAAAGTAATGTTCTAAATGTTGTCTACAGACCTTGCTTGCTCTAAACTTTGGTGATGTTGGT
Source organism: Castor canadensis (assembly GCF_047511655.1). Lineage (NCBI taxonomy): Eukaryota > Metazoa > Chordata > Mammalia > Rodentia > Castoridae > Castor > Castor canadensis. Next base: position 127,201,826 of record NC_133386.1, read on the forward strand.
ACATGTATACCTACTAGTAATTGGGTCAGACTTTTTAAAAGTTTTAAAATGTCCTTTGCTCAATAGCAATTTAAAGCTTATATTTTCATATTATAGGCGTTGTGCTTTGTTAGGAATTTTTGTTTACCATAACTGCTGTAACTCATGTCAATTTGTATTGTGTAAGTTCATTTTAGGCTACACATGGAAAATATAGTTCTTGATGATTGCTTGTACTTAATCCAGTATATTTGAAATCTGGGGCTTTATTTATTATTGTGCACATTAAGATAAATTAATTAGATGACCCTTTGAGGTTCTTTTTAGACAATGTCATTAATTGTCCTAATTATGTGGATCTTCCTAATCCTCTTTATAAACCCTGTATTGATTCTAATTACTGTTCTTTATGCTACTATTATCTATTGCCTTGGTAAAGGCAATTGCATAATCATTTATCTTGAATTTTCTCATCTATTTATTTACCTAAAGCAAGACTTTTAAAAGTGACTCATTTTCCCTTTAATTAGCTGTCACCTTTTTCATAGTGCCAGTAGGAGAAATAAACTGTGAGTAATTGCATGCAGAAAACTTTTAATCTTGGACTAAAGAATTCCCAGCTATTACTAATATGCATGCAAGATGATTTTTTATCAGAAGTTTTGATCTTTCTATATTGTCAGTATTTCTTCAGCTTGATTTTTTGTTCTACCTCCATTGGCATGATTCCAGAGACCCTTCTTTTCCTTCAGGTGGAGCCCATATAATTACTTAATGCAGTCATTACATATGTTTGCATTGAGAAGAGTTACAGCATGACAAAGGTAGACTTTCAATTTTGCACCTTTTCATAAGAGAATGACATTGTACTGGAATAATGTGCCTGTGTGCCTTCCTCCTGTGCCATTCACAGTTAGTTAAATGTCAGCTGCTATGACCCAGGCATCCTTCTTTTTGGTGAAGATAAAGATGGCTCACACACACCATCATGGATGATGTAGAAGACACCATAAACAGAAACTCATTATACAGTCACCAGCATGAAAACTATCAAAATTAGTTTTTCCATGAACACTGAAGTCAAATGAGCTCTAACTCACCTTGTCTACCTGTTTCAGAGGAGAGCATTGCCTATGAGAGGATTAGGATGTTGTTAAACCAAATTTCCAAATTCCTTCTTATCACCAAAGTATATACTCATTAACTAGGTAGAAAAGAGCAAAAATGGAAATCTAAGGTGATTTATGTACATAATATTATCTAGTTTTCATGTCAGCCCTATAATTATACATCAGTATTACAACACTAAACAAACAAACAAAAAAGAAGCCAAGTAATTTTCCCCAGGTCATCATTTAACAAGTGTTCAAGCAGCCATTTAATTCTATGTCAATATAAATCTAAGGTAGACTTTCTTTCCTGTACTAGTAGTTTCTAGAATTTGAATCTCCTGGTTGAGTAAATTTTTTAAAAAGTGGAAATTTATCATAAGGTTTTCCACATCATATTTTAAAAAGAAGTGCTGTTTAAAAAATAACTATTCCTATCAAAATCATCATTTAATAAAAAAGAGTATTAATAAAAATCATGTATATACACACATTAAAAACAAAACATAATCCTTTCCAAAAGAGTATAGTTGGTAATTTCTCACATAAGTAAATATGCTGAATTTTCTACAATTTATGTTCTTCAGGCTTGTGAAAACTTCTCTGTGGACCAGCACTGGGGAACCATTACAGTAGACTAGTAATGCCTGTCAACTTGGGACAATTAGCCACACACTGTGCTATTTTATTAGGGGATAACCACTACTCAGAGGGAACCGGTGTGCTAACCCAAATGGCTGACTCCCCAGGAGCCCTCTATTGGGATGCCCTCTAACAAATATTTATTGTGTGTGTGTGTGTGTGTGTGTGTGTATGTGTGTGTGTAGGCTGTGATCATAGAGGGGAGAGTGAGAAGCCTGCCTTCTTTCCATCTTCTTAAGAAATAATGGTTGGAGTGAGATGGTGTAGAGTGCCTACAATTAGGATTGGAAATGCCAGCTTTCTCCTCTGGTTCATTTGGAGGAGGAAATAGAACTTGCCAAGTGCCCCACAGATCCTCTCAATATGAAGTCCTAATCCAAATCCTTACAGCCTGCTGCTATCTGAATTTCCATTTAAAAATAATTATCAAAACCGTATGGGTTAAAAGGGTTGGGGGAAAGTCTCAAAATGGAAATATGTAAATTGCAATAACTTTGGCCTTTTTCATTTTGCTGAATCTCCCCCAAGCTAAGATCTTCCCCCCTATGCCTTTTGCAAGATGATTTCTCACTCTACTTCCCTCACCAGGGCATAGGCAACTCTCTCTACCAGCTTGCAGTATATACTACAGTGTGAAGCAGTAGGACAGAGGTAGCTTAGCTCTCTTGGTTCTAGTATCTCCATTCATTTCTCAGAAATATTTTAAGGTCTTCTTACATTCTTTATTTTCTTTAAGTCTTTCTTACCTTCTTTCCCTACCAGCAGGTAAAATCACCTTTGACTTTTGTGTGTTTCCAATATGTCTTTTGTTAAAAATCTCTGCCACTTCATATGTCTACTTGGCATCTGTTCTACTAGACTGTGAGCTTGCTATAGTGAGAATGTCCACTCCATAACTCATGCTGAAATACAACTGCCATTAGAGTAATATTAAGAGTTGGGAGCTTTAAGAAGTGACTCTGTCATGAGGACAGAGACATCAGGAATAGATTAATGCTGTTAGTGTGGAGTGAGTTTTTGATTAAAAACAATCCATTTGCTTAAATTTCCTCTATGTCTCCATGTGTTCTCTTGCCCTTCCACCATGTTACAACCCAGCATGAAGGCCCTTTTCAAATGCTGCCATGCTCATGAACTTCCAAGGCTCCAGATCTATGAACCAAATACAATTTTGTTCACTCTAAATTACCCAGACTGTGGTATTCTGTTATAGAATCAGAAAATGTATTTACTTAGAGACATTGGAAGGCATCCTTATGACCTTTGCATCTCATGCTACCTGACATAATCAATTCAATGGCTATTGGATGATTAGAAAGTAATATAAATTGTTTTCAGCTATGATACTAAGTTACATAAAAATCAAATGGATTTCTAAAATAGATTAAAGAAGATTAAGAATCCTTAAACCCACTGAAATCATATGTTGAAAGCTTTTCAAGACTATGTAAATTTGTGTAAGATAATTAAGAATGTTCTTAACTAGACTCATTTATGCCATGAAGGGGTTAGGTTTATATAATGGATACAAAGCTAAGTTAGAAAATCTTAGGAGGAAAGACAATGATATTGACTGCTAACTGGAGACTTGTTCCATATTTGAGTTTGGGAATTGAGAGGTATGGTATTTATTGTGGTAAAGATTACTTTTAGAGACCTTAAATTAATACTTGCATTCTTATATAACCATTAACAATAACCTGAATTTTTAACATAACCTCTGAAAGACTGTCTTTCATATGAAATCCTATCACAATTTATCTCTTGTAGAATTATTCTTATATATTGTCACAGACATATATTATGCCCAATACTTGAGTTGTCCAGTACAGTCACCACTGGTGATTTGTGGCTAATAATTACCTGAAATATAGCTACTTAAAATTAAAGTGTGTTGTATAGATGAAATACTAAATTTTGATGACTTAGTAAAAAAGTAAAATATCTCATAGCTCAATATTTCACTTTGGTTATGTGTTAAATTATAATAGGGCATATTGGGATAAATAAAAGTACTTCTTACTCATTTTTATTATTAAAATATGAGTACTAGAAAATTTTGAATTAGATACATGCCTACATTTATGATTGGTATACTTTATTTGAATAGTGAAGGTCAAAAGAGCCTAAATGGGGAAGATATACATGGCTACTCAGCAATTTGCTCATAATCCTTAGGTACCAAGAAATAAGAGTGGCAATATTTACTTCATGACTTCATCTTCATCTGTTATTATCCATGTGCCAAATACTGTGAAAAGCACCAGAATTACGGGTTTTAACCAGACAGCTATGTTCCCTAGTGTCACAATAAAATTCCTAGTAAAGAATTAAGGTAGCAAAAAAATTTTTGGCTACCTAACATGACCAGTATGGTGCAGTGAGGGATATAAAGAAGTATATGAGCCAAAGCATTAAGATTCAAAGAATTTTCAAAACAGCTAAATGTATTTCCTTATAAAAATAGAAACACATTTGTACATGGAAGCAATGCTAGGAATCTCTCTGTATAGCTATCCTTATCTTAAATAGCAAAAACACTTTGTCTTTCTTATTATTGTTTATACTTGCTCTTCAACAAAATTAGAGATAAGGGCAGAACAGATTCTGCCTGGAAGTGAGGGAGGTTGGAAGGGAGAAGAAGGGGATAGGAGGTAGGGGGGAGAAATGGCCCAAACAATGTATGCACACATGAATGAACAAATAAAACTTAAAACATTTAAAAAATTTTTTTAAATAAATAAAAACATTTATTTTGCATTATGTTTTTCTATTTTTCTCCTGGTATTTAACCATAGTACTTTTAGCAAAAATACATTCTGAGTATTTTAGGAATCTTATACCTTTACTTTAATTGCTGTGGGACTTTGTTAAGGAATAATCACTGGATTGGATATGCAGAATTCTTAACTTTGTCATGACTTTTTCATGATTGTGTTATCTTGGACAAGAGCTTTCCTTCAAGTTAATAACCTCATCTCTAGTATAATGGAGTTAGTTCAAGTGTTTTCTCTATCAGTTAGAACGTGTATTTCATGTGGAAGAGTCAAATTTAGTCACGTAGGGGTGGTTATTTATGTGCCCAACTCTGGAAAGTTCAGCATCCCTTCATCTCACACATTGGCAACACTTGATCCAGCAGTTAAACCAAGGACCCAAGCTCCTACAACTATCTGCTTACTTCCTTTGTAGGCTGGTTGACCCTAAATAGCGGGCCATACTACTCCTTAGCACAACCTATATGAGAGAGTGCTCGAACACACTCTATACAAGTTCTTAGATTCACTGTCACTAGAGAAGCTTAGATAGTGTGCCCATCCTTCAACAAACTTTGTATGTGGTATAGTACCTTTATTGGCTCAGTTTATCTAATATGTTTCATCTATGAATCTAGAATTGAACTGAGCTTATCTGAAACAATGATTCCTACACAGAAATTACAGTTATAGCTTCAACAGATAAGTGGTTGATATGTAGGTAAACTGCAAATGATCTTGATCAAATTTATCATTATTATTACTGTTGCTATTTATGGTATTTTGGTTTGAACTGAGAGTCTCACACTTACTAGCAGGTGCATGTTTAATCAAATTATTTAAACTCCATTTTAGCACATTTTCTCATTTATAAAATCACAAGGATAACATAATACTCAATACACAGGACTATGTGAGGGAAAAACAAGAAAACAAATATGAAATTTCCTAGCACAGTACATAGTTTATAGGAGGCAATTATAAAAATTTCTCAGATGCTCATAAATTCAATTTTTCTGTAAGTTTTAAGCCCCTCATTTCCCATCCTTCACTATATTTTTCTATAAAATCCAAACAGGGAAGCTTCTTTTTCTGGCTTATCCTGAGAACTCTAATGAGAATTCATGGATAACAAATATGAATTGTGTGAAGCATTTTATATATCAATATAATTTGCACTTATTTCTCCCAGAAGCTAAACTGCATTGGTCTGGATGTTTGTTTTAGTGTGATTTAATATGTAAAGATACACCAGTTTCCCTACATTGACTAATTGCCATTTCCAGCAGCACATCCTGAGAAAAATGTTTTCACAATATTCAGCAAACATGCACTGATTTCTCCTTCTGAACTTCCTTGTAAACAACTTATCAAGCCTTCCAAATTCAGACTGCCATTAATAGAGTAGAAGCAGGGTAGTAATTTTTTAAACTGCTGATGTAGGATAAACACCAAACATAAACATGAATGCTTTTCTTTATGTCTGCAAATGCACAGTAGACACATAAACATATGATCCAAATTATATTGTTACAAAATAACAGGAAGTGCATGTTAATTTTTCCTGAATTCTATATACAGTCTTCAATATTATTATCCATGGTGACTATGCAAAATGACTTTGAATTCATCTTTTCAACTAAATATGTGCAAAAGGAAGCTCAAGTGTGTCCCATTTTTACCTGGCCCTTCTTTTGCTTTGTTTATGTCTGTCAACAAAGCCATAATCTTCTTAGGTTTTGAGACTTCAGACTACTATTGACACTTTTCTTTTAATCATAATTTGTACTATTACCTTAACCACTCAATACCTACAAGAAAACTATTTTCATCTCTTCATTACACCTGAACTTCTCTTGCATATTGTTGAATAAATCAAGGGATACAGGTTCATGGGACTGTCTCAGAGTCTAATAACTGTTTGCTGGCATGTCTCTGTGAATGAACTCTTAAAAACTGCTTGATTCAGCTTTATATACCTAGCATCTAGTGCAGTTTTTAACACATAGAATGTACTCATTGAATACTGGTTGAACTGAAGACACAATTTATCGAAGTTTATCTACTCTCTCCCCATTTGAAATCAAACTGGACTTTCCTGTCAGCTTCATCAAAGCACAATTCTATTTATGGTACTCTTAATAGAAAAAATAAAAAATCTGCCCTTTGTTTAAAGTTATTATGTTCCAAGGTTATTCTTCTAAATAATCTTACAGCAAGTAGTTATTTCCATTTTCACTCATGAGAAAACTGAGGCACAGTAAGATGAAGGCACAGTTGATGAACTCCTAGTTTTTAAGGTGAAAGTGTGTGCCTAAATTCATACCTACTGCTAAAGCCTATGGGTTCTACTCTGCTACTTGTCTTTCTCTGCTACAATACTTATGTAATGACTCCCTAAGACTACATGATATTTTCGGACAGGAAGTAACCATTGAAGAGCTAACTTGCAAACATCTAGTGAAGTCTTATTTCTTCTGAATGAAGGAGGTAGAGGGGCAACAGGCAACTTTTAGAGCTTGATATAGAATCTGAGGCTCAAAGCCAGAACTACTGAACCAGAATTTACATTGTGACAAGATCACCAAGTGATTTGTAAATATCAGAGGTACAGACTCATATGTCAAGAAGACACTCATCAGTAGGCACTAGCATCAAGTTGCTAAGAGCAAGTCATTTTAGCCTAACATCAACTTATTTTAAAGATTTGTAAAGATGTTGTTCAAGAAGATAGAAGTGAGTTTTAGCAACAAATTTCATAAACATATATTAATACACTTTAACAACTGAAGACATTTCTATTCATGACAACAATTATAGTTTGTAATCACATATTTTGTGTATAAACACTTGCTTATGAAACTAATTACACCAAAAGTTCTATGCGCTCTATTCATCATTATTTCCAGAATGAAGAGTGCCCAGAACAGAGTAAGAATTCAATATGGATATGCTGATTGATTAGGTAAGCTATTGCATAATAACCTTGAGAACAAAATTTGGTCAAAATATTGATGCTATTGATAAATATATTTTAAGTCAGGAATGGGTTTTAAAACCAGACAGAAATGTTTATGTGTTGTGTTAGATGTCTCTCTTTCTTTCCATATTTATTTAATCACTTTACCAAAATTATTTCAATTATTTATCCTGGAGGACAGAATGAAAATCCAATAAGACTAGAAAGATGGCTTGAGTCTTGTAAGATAAAATTCAGTGGAATTAAATGTAAAGACCATGCATTTGGTTCAAAAGATCAGATAGGAAATCAAAGAGTTATGGCTTTAGTAAAATGGCTGAAAAAATGGCATTACTTGGTGAATATCATTCAAAATAATGATGTTACTACTTATAAAGATTATATAAGTCAAAGATGAAATATGAAAAGTTGAGTATCCAACATGAAGGAAGTTAGAGTTGCCATACTTCAACCTCAGTAAACTTCTGAAATTAGCTGGATATTAAATATTCTCAGCTTTGTGAACCATAAGATCTTTTCTGTCACAATCGTTCAAGTCTCCTTGTGTTGAAAAAACCGCCATAAATACTATATAAACAAATGTGCTTGTGATCTAATAAACTTTTACTTACTGATATTGAAATTTTAATTCTACATAATCTTCATGTGTCATGAAATATTATTCTTTTCGTTTTTTTGAAATCTTTTTTTTATTCATATGTGCATACAAGGCTTGGTTCATTTCTCCCCCCTGCCCCCACCCCCTCCCTTACCACCCACTCCGCCCCCTCCCTCTCCCCCCACCCCCTCAATACCCAGCAGAAACTATTTTGCCCTTATTTCTAATTTTGTTGTAGAAAGAGTATAAGCAATAATTGGAACAAGGGTTTTTGCTGGTTGAGATAAGGATAGCTATACAGGGCATTGACTCACATTGATTTCCTGTGCGTGGGTGTTACCTTCTAGGTTAATTCTTTTTGATCTAACCTTTTCTCTAGTTCCTGTTCCCCTTTTCCTATTGGCCTCAGTTGCTTTTAAGGTATCTGCTTTAGTTTCTCTGTGTTAAGGGCAACAAATGCTAGCTAATTTTTTAGGTGTCTTATTATTCTTTTCTTGATTTTCTTTTCACCTACTTAAAAATATTTTCAAAAACCTCATTATATGCACCATACAGAAACAGATTGTGGGACAAACTCAGCCCATAAAAAAAGTTTGGGAAAACCAGTTTTATTCTACTGTATAGATGCCATCTGGAACTGTTGTATCCTCCCACATAGACAGCAGTGTACCCTTTGTGGTTAGGTATTCAAATGGAAATGAATACTACAAGACCAGAAAGCATGTTGCATGAAGAAAAGTGAAAACAAAATGGAATGTCTACTCTGAAAAACAAAGGAATTTGAACAATATGTTTGCCACCTTCAAAGAGTTAAAAATAATTATAGGAAAACTGAGGTTTTGACTCAAGTGGTAGGGCATCTGCCTAAAAAGTTTGAGACCCTGAGGTCAAGCCCCAGTAATGCCACACAAAAAAAAAAGAAAAATATTTATAGGAAATATGAAATAGATTTAGAGAGGCAGTATATCTTTATTCTTTTAGGCATGGAATTTAGATTCAGAAAGGAATGGATTCAAATTTTATTTCTGCCATGTAAGGCATATATCTATCATTTTGTACAATGTACTAAATATTTCCCTGTCTCATTTTCTCATTTACAAAATGAAGAAAATTATAAGTCCGACTATTTGTATTAGCTTTTGTTCTGTAAATATTCCTAGAAACTGTAATGGCTTAAAACAGTAATAATTTATTATTTCTTTCAGTTCTGGTAGTTTTGCCTGGGCTCACACATGAGAGCATATTCAAGTGGGCTAAAAGTTCTAAGATCCTTGCTATTGGCTGAGGTGCCTCAGATCTTCTCCATACGAACCCTAATCATCCAGTAAGTCCAGGCTGGTTTCCCATTTGAGGTCTCAGAAGAGCATTTCAAGAGAGCAAAGGAAGCAGGAACTTGTAAAACCTGGGATCCAGAATGTACACAGTGTCACTGATGCTGTATTCTGTTTCTAAAGCAAAATCTGAGTTTAGTCCAGTTTTAAGAAGGTGGGGAAAAAGTAATCATTTCTGGGTGGGAGGGACAGAAAAGTCAAATTGCAAAAGTTTGTAGCAGTAGAGATTTGACACTAAATAAGGGCATTAAATAATTGTATATCTATTTACCATGGAAGGTTTTATGAGGGTTAATAAAATGTCACATTTATAAAGCACGTAACATAATTCCCAAACAATAACAATTGTTTGAAACATAGTGACTCTATCATTTGGATCAAATATATTATTGAGTAAAGCAGAGAATCAAGAATAGAAATTCAGATATGTCTCATGTTGGAGTAAACTGTCTCAAGTAGAGTAGTTTAGCCATCGTGACAAACATTGAGACTAACTATATCAAACAAAGGAGTTTGTAAATTCAATTTTTCATTAGATAAGGGAACATCCAAGATTTGTCCAGTCTTTGAAATTTTTTTTTAATTTATTGACTATTGGCAAATTACAATTGTATCTATATGTAGGATATAAAGTCATGCCATGGTACATGTACACAATGTGGAATGAGGAAATCAAACTAGTAACTATAGCCATCACCTCAAATACTTATCATTTATTCCTCCAGGATAATTGAAACATTGTAAACTTTGACCATGATCTCATTTATCTCAACTCCCATACTCTAGTAACCACTGTTTTGTTATCTGCTTCTGTGAGATAAACTTGAGATTCCACATATAAGTGAGATCATGTGGTATTTGTCTTTCTGTCCCCTGACTCATTTCATGTAACATTTATCCATGTTGTCCCAATGACAAAATTTATCCTTTATCCTGAGTAGTATTCCACTGTGTTCATATGCCACATGTTCTTTATCCATTCATCTGTTGATGAACACTTAGGTTCATTCAATAACTTGGCTGCTATAAATAATGCTATAATAAACATGCAAGTGCAGATGTCTCAAAATACTAATTTCAAGTCTTTGGATATATACCCAGTAGTGGGACTGCTGGATCTGTGGCAATTCTATTTTCATTTTTTTTTGAGGAGCTGCAATAATTTTCCAGAATGGATGTACTAGTTTACATTTGCACCAATAGTATACAAGAATTCCGTTTCTGCATACCTTTACCAACAGATGTGATCATTCATTGTTTTGTTAATAGACATCTTAACAGGTGTGTGGGGGATATCTCACTGTGGTCTTATTTGCATTTCCCTGATTATTAGTGACACTGAGCATTTATTTTTTTCATACAGAAAAACATCACATATAAAATAGTAGACACAAGGAAAGTATAGTCTTTTACTAAGGAAATAAGTAAAAAATGATGAATATTTAAAGAAATGATTGGATGTTCTCCTAAGTAAAATCAACATTGCATAGTGTGCTGAATATTTTCATTTGTTCCTGGAGATACATTCTTCCCATTTCTCTTCACATGGAGAAGGCAAGCTATAACCATAGGTTGTCTTTCCCTCTGGCTTCTGGTTGGCTTTGACAAATGCAGAATGCAGGCAGGAAATTGAAAGGAACAGGAAATGATCCCTGGACCCCCAGTTGGTACTGTCTCTTTTGGTTTTCCTATACCCATCTCATGCCTTTGAAAATCCTTTCTGAAAACTTGCCCAATTTTTATGTGTCATCTCCTTTCTGCTGATAAGCATAGAGACCCCAAATGTCTTCTACTAAATACAGAGATCCTAAAATCTAAACACTAAAAATAATTTGTGAAAGCAGACTGAAACTATAAGAGAATAAAAGACTACAGCTAACATTGAACTGATCTTACACATTCATTCAAATATTTTCCACCATTTACTCAAAAACATTTTACTGATTTCCTATTTGCTGAAAAAGCTGATCTAAGTTAATGTCTGTGAAAGCAACTCACAGTCTAGATGTGTAGGTAGTCACTAGTCAATCACAAAAACAAGTGTACATTTTAAAATGTGGTAATCACCCTATAGAGAAGATCTGCTAGAAGATGTGAGTATCACAAGAGCTCTCAGTAGTTTAGGATTGAAGGAAGGTTAGCTTGCAAAGATTATCTTTAAATGGTTATATGATGGATTGTACATTTAACCTAGGTATGGAGTACTATGAAGAAAGTTCCACGGAAAAGATGCAGAGCATATGACACTGGCGAACATCTCACAGTCTAAAGTTTAAAGATGGCTAATGTGGCCAGAGGTCAGAGAGTGATGAGATCATAGTGTTTATGAGGCTAATGGATTCTTGGCTAGACCATGAAGGAGCTTGTTAACCATACTGAGGCTTTTGGTTTGTGTACAAAGGTCACAGTATTTTGTGTTTATTAGGAATGACGTGACTTACATCTTAAAAATATATCTATGACTAAAATATGGAGCGCTGAATGTAAGATGAAAAAGTGGACAGAGACTTGCTTAGGAATTTAGCTGAGCAGTCCAAGTAAGAAATGAAGAGAACTTGAACTAAAGAAAAGGTAGAAAAGTTAGTGAAATGATGGATACGAGAGGTGTTTAGAGGTGAGGTTGATAAGTATTAGTACCTGTCTTAGTGTGATCAGGCTGTTGTAACAAAATACCACAGACTCAAGGCTTAAAGCAGCAAATATTTGTTTCCAAGAGTTCTGGAAAATGGGAAGTTCGATTAGCTAACAGACTTGGTCTCTGGTGGGGCCAAAATTCTGGTTCATAGACAGCACCTCCTGGTTGTGTCCTAAAATGGTGCATGGGGCAAGGCAGTTCTCTGGGGCTTCTAAGAACAACACCTAATCAACACCAAAGGGTCCTACATCTTTATGCCATCACCTTGGAAGTTAGTATTTAACATATGAAGCTTGGGATGGTACAATAATTTAGCTCAAAGCAATGGTGGACTAGAAAGTAAGTGGCCAATAAAATCCTTAGAAAACTGGTTGACTAAGCCAGAAGTTGTCGTTATATAAAGCTATTATATAGGAATAAGATAGAGGTTTAGAACTCTTAGGAGAGTTCTGTATTTGATATAAAAACTTAGAATTCATCTGTATGAATGATTTATCAAAACTAGGTACATAATTTAGATCCTATAGGGAAAAATAGAAAGTGAGATAAGAATGAAACCCTGAGTAGTACAACATAGGGAACTTAATAATTGCGTGTAAACATGTGAATAAAATAGAAAAGGACACTGCAGAGGGATAGCAGAAGAAAACCACAGTACCATCACAGAAGGGAAGAGAGCTTTCAGCATTGATCAATGTGCAAGGAAGCCATACAAAATGAGAATATAATTTACCAATATTATGTAACTGATAATGGGGCACAATCATATATTGAAAGGATGAAAAAATAGGTCATAAATAGAGAAAATATGTTCCATGGCTTTAGATGTTAAAGGTAGAGATGGGTATTACAAGAAGAATTTGTGGTTCAGGAAGATTTATATTTCAAGATGGAAACGTGAACATTTTTAAGCATTGATGAGAAACGTAAAGGGGAAGAGGAAAGGATTCAATATACAATGAAAATGTATGATACAAAATTCAGAGAAGTTAAATGTGAGAAGACTGAGATAGGAAAGGAATAGTTTTTTTTTATCATTAGATATAGAAGGAATTAGTCACTCATCCCTTCAATGACAGAACAATTGGAAATAAAATTAGATATTTATGGACTAAAAATCAGAAATCTTGCAAATAAAAAATGACAACTACAAAGTAATAGATGACTATTAGCTAAATAGTGAATTAAAGTTCTGAAAATTAAGTTAAGAATTCTTCCAGATAACAGTAGCAAAAAGGGGAAATTAAAAGAATAGAGAAAAGTATTTCAGAAGACAGTGTCCAGAATTTTTACTATTTATTGTGAATTCCATAAAGAAGATATAAAAAAGGAGGGAATAAATATTTAAAGAAACAATGGCTATAAATTTTCTAGAACTTGGATAATATGTGAGTTTTGTAGATTGAAAGATGTCATTGTTTCAAAAAATCTTCACCAAGAGCAGCTGCATAAATAGTACATACCCACATCACAGTGAAAGTGCAAGATATTCAGAAGGAAATACAAATCACCAACAAGGAGACCCAAAGCACAGGCATCTGACATTGAGCTGAATTCTCAGGAAGAGAAGGCAAAGAAAAATGGGCTTCTGTCTAGCATTAAGACATACAAACTGATAAAAAAAAAAGTGTTCTAATCTAAGACAAATGATGGTCAAAAGATTCAAAGCAATCATATGCAAGTAAAATACTTAAAAGTGCTCTGAATTTTAGAAAATTTGTGTTTTATTCACATATTCTCAAATAGAACAGGCATGTTCATGTCAGGGTCATATGGTCAAAGACCACACATTTGAAACAGATTATGAGGATTTCTTATGTGCAAAGCACTGTATTTGTCCCTTGGGGTAAATGGCCAGAACGAAAAAGGATGTTTTCAGACCTAATGAAACTACCATCTAGCATATTTTTACCTTACAGAACTAGACTTGCTGTAAGACTTTTCTGTATGGGAAATAAAGGCACTTTTCAATGTTTGTAGCCTTGTTGAAACAGAAAATGGCTGAACTCCCTCACTGTCATGCCCAGATGCCCACACACACATGGAACCACACAACCCAATATACCCCACCCTCTTGGCTTCACTTTCCTGCTGACTCATTATCACGCCCACTGTTTTGGCCAACGGTGTTGAGCGGGTCCAGTGGAAAATTGAAAGAATGCATGCAGGACAGGAGGCAATTGCATGTATAGATAGGCAGCTTTATTCCGAGCAACAACACAGCAGACTGTAGGAGGGAAGTTGAGACGGGCAACCTGCTGTCCCTGCCTCCTAAAACCCCCAACAGCCAGTTACAAAGCAGCCTGTCTCATAAACATGTACACTGTTACATAGTGCACTTTGGCATTCAGCCAGGGCCTAGTGACTTAAGGTTAAGTTTCCATGGTTACACATTCAAGGTTTCCAGAGCTGTGCCCTCCTCCCTCCAAGGTTGCACCTGCATGACTGAGAATATGGTCTCCACACACTTCACCCCCTCACACAGACTCATCTTTGCATCGTATTCGGGGCCATAAGGAGGCTCCTTGAATTTACAAGTCATAATATTATCTACCACCAGTTGGATAGTAGGTTAATTCACTGTTTCTGTAAAGGGTCACGAGTAAGGGCATCTCTTTGCATTATTTCTCCTTAGTCTTGTGCCATCTACAGTATACAGCATCCCACTGAGTAGCGGCCTCTAGCAAAATAGCCAGAATGGTCCTGTGTATATACCTATGGCCCCAAGTACCATCCATGATGTCCACATACCCATATATACCCAGGCAGGGTCCAGTATAAGACCAATATAAGAATGGTGCCAGTGTAAGAATGATTATGCCACCAAAGTCCAGGTGAAGGATAAATAATACTATTACAGAATGCTATGGGAAGTCACCCAGCTACCTAGCTACCTACTTAAGAGTTTCCTTTGGTTTGTTCTATACATATGGGCTCCTAAACTTGTAACTCCACATGTTCTGCTGATATCCATCCCCACCCATACCATATGGCATAGCCAATAGGAGGAAGCACATTGCCATGATCCTATCTTAATAAAGTCCTAATCACATGTTTTTGCTGATCCTATTCCTGTCTTGTTTGGTTGCATTGGTACAGTCAGTTTCAGTCCTCCTGGGTATCTGCATGTATAGTTCATGGCAGTTCTCTGCCTGCATCCATTGGTAAGTCCATGTATCCCAACCGTGGGAGACATTGTACATATATGTGTGCCCAGGACAGCAGAAGAAACTACCACTGGTAAGTCCAGTCCATCAGGCAAAATACATGCTGTATGAGGTGTCCTAGTCAATACTATGGCCTATACAGGTGGGCAACCTGGCCACTGGTACCATATTCGTGTTCTGGACCAGATTGCATAGTTGTGGGCAACACTGAAAGAGGGTTCCAATAAGAACCTTTTAAAATAGCAGTATTAGTCTGTGAAATGGAGACAACAATGGGTTGAGACCATGGACCCACAGGAGTTTCAATTACCAATAGATGTTTTTTTCCCACAGCAGTAGGCCACACAATCACCATCCACAGTGAGGAAGGACCATTTATTACCCATGGTCGAGACCACGCTTGTGTTTGCCCTTTTGAAATTGTAGTTGGAGCAGACAGCATTAGCAATCCTTGATCTATCTGCAGAGCTGGTAGAGAAGCATCTTTCCAGATCCCTTTTAAATGCATCTGGCCTGAGGCCAACAGCCTATCCAGTGGAGAATGGCCATCTCTCCTGAGCTGCTCATATAATGAGGATACAATGTTATGGAGAAGCTTAGTCCATCTATTCCAAGAGGGGGGATTAGTTACTATTATCTGCACATGGCACTTCAACATCCCATTATATCATCCAATCATTCCAGCAGTCTGCAGCTGATATGGCACATGCAATTTCCATTGACTGCCCTTTTCCTGAGCCCATGTTTGCACCATGTGGCCAGCAAAATGAGTGCCTCGATCATTATGTATTGTCGGGGTGTGCCATAGACTGACGTAAGTTGTTCTAGGCCTGGTATAGTTGTATCCCGAGAGGCATGCATAGTAGCAGACGTGAACAAGAGGCCAGTGGCGGTATCCACAGTAGTCAAAATATAATTATTGCCTGGTGATCTCAGTAGAGGCCCAATAGAGTCTACCTGCCAATCCTGAAGGGGCTTCCACCCTCTATCAATGTTCCCTAAGGGAACAACAATAGCAGTGCTCTGCAACCCCCTTGGAGCAAGCATTACATGCTTCCTGTGCTTCTGCAATGGTAGTAGTTACTCCTAATTGCAGTCCTAATTGCCATAGTCCATGCCCCCACATGAGCAAGTGTCTCATGGAGCCAGGTAACTCCTAAGAGATGAGCTTTCCCATTTCTGATTTTGGGTAATGCATCTGCTTCTACATGTCCAGGAACACTGGTGGGCCGTGGGCAGACACATGGTGTCTGCTTATGGTGTCCCCAGTCCCCTAAGTCTTGCCACAACTGCATACGCCATAGAGTTCTTTGTCCCACTCGCCAGTACTGGCTTTTTCATTGTGGCAACCATACAGTTAATCCCTTATATACAGCCCAACTGTCTGTAGTAATATGTATAGGAGAGTCTTCCTCTTTTACAATGTGCCACACAGCATGTAGCTCAGCCCATTGAGCACTTTGTCCATAACTTAGTCATATCATAGTTCCTTTGGATCCACCCAGAATCCCATGGCTACTTATAAAGTAGGCCTCCCTGGTAACTGAAGTCAGTATATAAAGTAATGAGGAGTAGCGGCATCATTCCCTCCTGATGGGGACTAGGGTCCATCCTCTATCTGGGACATCAACTTCACCAGAAGTAAATTCTAAATGTCCTACAACAGTTGCCAGTTGCTCTTCTAATGGACTGGACTGCAAATTGTCATTTTGTTCCAAAAAGGCCCCACACTTAGCCAATGTGGGAATTTGAGTTACTCTTCTCCTGAGAAACTTATATTTATTCCCATCCTGAGAAACTTAGAGCTACTCTTGTCCTGAGAGACTTTGTGTTTCTCCCATCCTGGGAGGCTTTTATCAAAACTGGGCCCATCCTGCTATGGGATACTTAGTTCAGACCTTAACCTTTTGTTTCCCCATTATGGGTCCTATAGCTATTAGAGCTGGTTCTCAATTAAAGTATAGTGGAGCTCTGCTCCTTTCTATAATTGAGACCAAAATCCAGTAGGCACTCGTGTGCCATCTTGTCTCTGCCAGAGACCCTAATCATATCCTGTTGGCTTTACAGTAACATCCAGTTTAAATGGTTCCTTTTTTCTAGTAACAGTAAGGGCTTGCACTTGAGCCATTAACTGTTTTTTCCTAAGGAAGGCATTCTGTTCCAAGTCAGTCCAATCCCATGTCATTTTTATATGCCCTTTTACATTAGGGCATATAGAGGAGCTAGAGTTAAAGCCCCATGTGTGATAAATGCACTCCAATTTTCCAAAAGTCCTAAGAAGGCTTGTAGCTGTACCTTGTTCTGTGGTATCAGGAATGCCTGTATTTTGTCACTAATGGCATTGGGAACCACCTGAGTCTTACCAGACCATACAACACTCCAGAATTTGACAGAACAGTCAGTTTCTTGCATTCTAGTGTCTTTGACTGCTTAATATCATCATGATAAGGCCAATTACAGAGATAACACTGCTGCTTCTAGTTCTGCAAGAGATTGAGAGGTTAATAAAATGTCATCAGAATAATGAGCCAAGTATACACCAGGATGTGTCCAAATAGCCAAACCCATGCCAACCAAATTATGGCATAGTGTCAGACTATGCATATATCCTTGAGACAACACCAAAAATGTCCATTGGCAACCTTGTCATGTGAAAATAAATTGATCTTCACTTTTTGGCTCCAAGTCTATAGAGAAGAAAGCATTAGTCAAATCTACCACGTAATTGTATTGTCCTAGCTGCAGAGTCAATTGGTCCAAAATGTTGTTAGCTGAAGACATGGCAGCAGGTAAAGGTGGAGTAACTTTATTAAGCTCCTGATAGTCCATAGTCATGTGCCAAGTTCCATGAGGTTCTGTACAGGCCATATGGGAGAATTATAAGGGCTGTATGCTGGATGGATAACTTTTGCTGTTTCCAGTTCTGCAACAGTTACTGTTATCACTTCGTGGCTTCCTGGCAGATCATACTGTTTCATACACACTCTCCATGCAGGTGCTAGAACACATAACTAGAGGGTGGTATGGATGCCCCATACCACCAGTTTACTACTTGTACATGTAGCTGAAATTCTCCCACAGTAGTGCATAGCCACAATCTTTGGAGGACATCCACCTTAAGGATGTATTCTGGCACCAGTGATATGTACACCTTATATGGCCAAGCGGCCAACTGTCCAATTCCCAATGTCACTTGTGCATCCAACATGGATGGGGCACCCACTGTAAACATCCATTATTGCTGTGGGCCCTTGGAATTTTTTAGGATTGCTGAATAACAAATTCTCTTTGGCTCCTGTATCCAACAATGCAAGTACATTTTGTACATTGAAGTGGAGGGCAATATATGTATGCTGTAGATCACATGGGTCCTCTGCTACCTGTACATCCGGCCATCCCATTAGTCCTTATTTAATAGGTCTTGCAAGGTCAACACCTGGGTCCTCACCTTCCCATTTGTTTGTCCCTCCTGGCATTGGGTGAGCTTCCATTCAGTGGAAAAGTCCTTCCATAGGGCAAACCGCTTAACTGTAGATTGCCCATCTCTATCTGTAGGATTTACCCCAGTTGCAATTGAGTCAGTCCATATGGTGTGACAGAACACCTTTACTGGATCTGTCAAGGTCTGTTTTTTGTTACCTCCTGGCTTTTCCTTGCCTCTTTTTCCTGCTGTTGCACCAGCAAACTGCACAGTATGCACTCCCTTGTTTTACTATTTTATTTCCACCTGAGCTAGCTATAGCCTGAGTGACATCATAAATGTTGAGGTCCCACACACCTGCACAAGTTCAGCATATGAAGTCCATTTTGTGGGAGTAATTGCCATCTTCCCCTCATTTGTCCATACAACCTGGGCAATAACCATTAATCAGCTCAATATAGATGAAGTTCCCATATTATCCTTTAAATACAGCATTCATGCCATAATCGATTCCCCAGGCTTTTACCAAAACTGTTTAACCAATTCTCTTAAGTCCTCTGGAGTATACTGTATATACATAGTATGATCCTTAACTTCTGGAGTTCCCACTGGATGGCTGCATTCATCCAATTACCAGTCATGACCAAATTGGCATTTAACAATAGGCCGTGCTCTCAGCATTACTGAGGTAGGAAGGGTAAGCCTTTCAAACTAGAGGCCATTGACCCACAGATTTGTGCCTCTAGCTTGGTTACCTTGGCTTCCAAAGCAGTCTGTGATGTCCTCACATGCGTAACTGAGCTTGCCAAGCCAGTTCCTCTGCATGTTGCAGCTGCATAGCCACATCTCCTGGCAGACTGATTTATCATGCTCCTCCGGGAGTGAATCCAACATACGGGAGATAGCCATCTCCAAGACAGCTGGGGTCGCCATCGGGTCCTCCAAAACCTCCATGGGAGCCCACTGCAATAACAAAGCCACTGGATACCACAAATTAATTGGGGGCTATAGTTCATGCCCTTTCTTCAAATCTGCTCGGGGAAAGGATGGTTCCACCAGACTTACCAACAGATCCTGCTGAGTAGGCCAGTTTGTCATGCTCCCTGTTTGGCCAACAGTGCCGAGTGGGTCCAGTGGAAAATTGAAATAATACATCAGGGATAGGAGGCAATTGCATGTATAGATAGGTGGCTTTATTCCAAGTAACAATACAGCAGAGTGCAGAAGGCAAGGAGAGACGGGGTAACCTGTGGTCCTAAGACCCCCAAAATCCAGTTACACAGCAGCCTGGGCTCATAAACACATACACTATTACATAAGTACACTTTGGCATCCAGTCAGGGCCTAGAGGCCCAAGGTAAAGTTTCCTTGGTTACACCTTCAAGGTTATATTCTTAAGACAGTGTTCCCAGAGCTGCACCCCTCTTCCTCCAAGGTTGCGTCTGTGTGACTGATACTATGGTCTTCACACCCATTGAAATACACCTTCCCAAGTGTGCTGTGGCCATCATATAGGTTGGGCCAGTTTTGTGCATTGTTTATACAGCCCTAGCCCAAGACAGGACACAAAAAGTGTCCTGTCTACTACTCAAATCACAAGACTGAAAACACAGATGCATTGATGGCTCATTGAAGTTGTCTCTTTCCAATAGCTCTGACATCACAAAAGTTTGCCTTTTGGATAAAAAAAGTAGACTTTCCCTTAAATTTGTATGAGTTTTCAATAAATATGAGGAAAACAATTTATTGAGAACCCAGAACATAAAAAGAACCTTATCTGAGCATCATATTCCTTACAAGATTCATCACAGTTCCTAATACCAATTTTATTTATTCAGGAAAAAAACAATATATTTAAATTATACTGCCAACTTTTGGTGAAACTAGAATCCAACTAAACTCACTCATTAAAACCCTTACCTGTTTAATATGTTGGACTGTGTTCCCAACTTTGCACTGCTATAATTTACATAAAAATTTTATGTGGCTGATAATTTTAATGCTACTTTAACAGAAAACAAACTCATAATGAATTTGGGAAATAGCATCTATTTGATACCAATTATTTGTTATTTTGACTTTCCATTTTATTTTGTTACTGTGTTTTTCTTTTGAGGGAATTTACTTATATTTCTCATTGTCTTAGATATTGTGGACACAAAAATTAGGCAATGTTCTCATTCATAATAATTTGAACAAATACATTTAAATAAGTATTGTTATATTGTTTATTTCCAAAAATATTTAAGCACTACCTGTCTGGCTGCTATATAGTATCTCTAGGGTCATTCAAAAATGTATAAATCTTTGGCAGAAAGAATGAAATTACAAGTCAAATTATTTTTCACTATAGTTAGCAAAGATGAGGGAAGTTACAGAAGTAGAAAAAGTTAATTAAAATCTGAGGCTGAAACTGAGGCCAATAGGAAAAGGGGAACAGGTACTAGAGAAAAGGTTAGTTCAAGAAGAATTAACCTAGAAGGTAACACCCACGCACAGGAAACCAATGTGAGTCAATGCCCTGTATAGCTATCCTTATCTCAACCAGCAAAAACCCTTGTCCCTTCCTGTTATTGCTTATACTCTCTCTACAACAAAATTAGAAATAAGGGCAAAATAGTTTCTGCTGGTTATTGAGAGGGGGGAGAAGGAGGGGCGGAGTGGGTGGTAAGGGAGGGGATGGGGGCAGGAGGGAGAAATGAACCAAGCCTTGTATGCACATATGAATAATAAAAGAAAAAGGAAAAAAAATCTGAGGCTGAGAGACCCTGGATCTATCACAAACATGTTACTCTAACTTCATATTTCTTTCAACCAGGCAAAAGTATCATTGAATTCTACCTCCTCTCTGATCCTTTTCTCCATCTAAAGATTTTTCCTAAGTCCTGGGAAATAGCAACACAGCAAAAGATGCATAGGCAGACCATTCCACATGCAGGCCTCTGGCCACAGTTAGTCCACTATGGACAGGACCTGTGTCCTTACTGTTCTCTCCAGAAGATCCACCTCCTCCTTTATCATTTGACAGTGATTGACATCTACAACAAGTTGTTGTGTCAAAGCTCCTGCAAGTCAATTATGAAAATGATGTGCACTTGCTTAAAGATGATTGTAAATTGCTTCTGGCTGATCAGAATAATGAGTTGCAGTGATGCTAATCAACATTGGGCATATATAGTACCTTGTTCCTGCTGTTGGGTTTTGCAGCTGCAACTAGTTCACCCAAATGAGAGTGTTTTCTAATTTTTCATAGATTGAGGCAGGGAGTTCACAATGGGACATGATGGGAGAAGGTGAAGCTGGGTTCAAAGAAAGAGGATGAAACAAAGAACACTCATTTTACATCACTTGTATAAGCCATTTTCTTTACCAGTCTCCACGATTTTGATTTAGTGGAGCAGGAATGAAGACAGCATTAGCTAGAGCCAGATCCTCTCTACATGTGATGTGTTTTATCATTGCATCTTCATGGTAGCTTTGTGACATGGCTATTTTTAGCCTCATGGAATAGTCCGTGAAACTGACGTTAGCATCAAGTGAGGTAAGCTAGGATCCCAACTTCTCCTATTTAATTTAAAGCTCAGTTCACTATACCAAGACCACACCAAATACTGACTACAAGTATGCCACTTTCCACTCTGTCTGGGTCCATGTTCAAAATTCAGCTTCCCTGGCCCCACCCAATACCCACTCAGTCAGGATCTCTGGGAGTGTATGATATGTGCCCCTGAGATGTGCAATTCTAACAAGTAATTCTAGATTGGGTTCATACACACTTAAACTTGATAGCAGCTGTACCTCACCTGACTGTTCCTTTGCTTGTCTAATGGAAAGTTGAACTAACCAGTGACAGAAAATGGGTGGGAGGTTTCTTTCTGAGGTGATGAAAACCTTCTAAAAGTGACTGTGACAATGCTTGCATAGTTCTGTGAATATACTAAAAATAAATTGATCACTTTAAAGGTGTTATATCACAATAAATCTACTAAGAATGAGTTATTGGAAAACAATAAGTTATGTGGTGATTGTGCCTAACGTGTTTATTCACAGCATTAGTAAGCTTTTACCTATTTATTTATTGATTGATTACATTTTGTTGTACTGGGTATGAAATGAACCTAGGGTCTCATGCATACTAGACAAGGGCTCTACCACTGATCTATACCCTTGCACCAGCTCTTTTATTATTTTCAAAATAGAAATTCCTTAGACGTGGACCAATGTTCAGTCCTTCTACATACTGACATTACTGAGAAAGTTTGGAAATTAGGAAATACACTAACAGAAATATTGGGGCCATTATTTGAGTTTTTGGAGTGTAGGCCAATGTTAATGTGATATAGACTGAATATGATTAAGTATTATGGTAAATGAAACTTTGAAAAGTCAAGCTGAAATGGTATGTGCTGGGTGGATTGAAGCAGTGATGGCTTAGCAGGAAGGAGAAAAGCTTAAGCCAGTTGAAATAACCCATGCATCAAATGACAAGGTTCTGCCATGTCCCTACTTTCAGGAGGAATTTGGGGATTTGGAACAAACCCGACATCACAGAAGTATATAGCTCAGTTCAATGGGGAAGGGCAAAATACCACCTTTGATTTAATTCCAGGCTTCAGACTCTAATTCTATGGCATGTGTATTTCATAAATTCTTTGTTCTTCTGCCAAGCTCAACAGGGATGAGCAGCCTTGCTCTGGGAATGAATCTGACGACTGGGTTGCATGAACTCTGGCAGCTGGCATGCTTCCCCTGCTTCTATTTGCATGCTCTTTAGCGACTTGTGATTCTGGCACTGGCCAAACGCACAAGGCTGAGCCAAAATCAGTCCTGGTAAGTCTCCTCAACTTCTAGGATGCCCCTGCAGATTTTCTTGAGTTTAATCTCTAGCATTAACTGTTAGAAACATTTTATCCAGCCACTACACCTGTCAAGAAATGATGCTATTGTTGACTGCTACAAGAAATGATAGAAGTTAACATTAGCACAATACGAGACAATTCTTTGTCATTTCGCTTGATGACTGAAGTAACCTTATGTGGTAGGTCTTGTTCTCTGTCCACTTTAGCAATAAGGAACTGAATTTTTGAGAGATTAAATAATTTGCTTACAGACATGCAGTTAGGAAATAAAGAGAGGCAGAGCTCAGGCCTTGGTTTGTCTGATTCCATAGTGTATATTTCCCACTGTTTCACAATGATCATCTTTTTGCCAATTTTTAGAGACAAGTTCAGGACACCCTTAAATTATTAGAAGAGATCTTAGCAATTATGGTTCAGATACTAATAAGGATATGAATGAAAGTTTTTGCATTACAGGGAAAACTAATATTGATTAAACACTGATTAGAAGCCAGGTGACTTCACATCCATAGTTTATACATTACTCCTTTGTTTGCACAGGGAATCTGAAGCAAAGGCTAGAAAACTATCCTTTGCTTAGTATTCACCTTGCTACTAAATCCCATTCTATCTCTGCTCTTTCAATATTCCCGCTGCATATTTAGAAAAAGAATGAAAAGGCTCTTATACTGGGAAAAGAAGGAATTAGCAGACATAGGAAAGGCCAAAACAGTTGATAGAGTTCACATCATGAAGAGCTTGAATTTTAATTTGCAAATACCTTGTCAAAAAATAGGAGGGTTTTATCTGCCAAAGTAGTGAATTTGTTTGGGGATGTAGAACTTCCATTGGCCTCCTGGCCTCCAGGAATGCTATGAAATTTGTGATACCATGTTTCTTATTATTATTCTATAGATTTTTTAGAGCAGACACTGGAGCGCTTAAGAATTGAATATGACATTCAGAGATATGTGTCATTCAGAGCTGTTTACCATAGTTCCATGGATGTAAGAAATGTGATTCTCACTAAGTGTGCAGGGTGTAATGTTTCTAGAAGTCCTAGTGGTACACACAGAGCCTTTGTTACAAAAGGTCCAAAACACAGGACACAGGAAGGTGATGAAGGAAAGAGAGGAGTTAAAGGAAAAGTTACAACTTCACCCTTTCATGAGGATAGGCTTTAGAAAGTGGGGTGACATGCAGGTGTAAAAGTAGAGAATATAAACCACAATGGTTCATGAATATGAATTCAAGAGAAAGAAGAATGATGGTATTTTCCAAGTAGGTAATTTACGAGTTGTTACACAGAGAATAAAAAAATTTCTATGCTCAAATACATTAGAGAAATTATATGTAATCAATATTAAACTTATTTAATAACTATGACTTCTTAAAACTTTTAATTTTCTGATATGCATTTTGAATCACTAAAGGGAAATGTAACATACAGTTTTTCTAAAACTTGTTTGGCCTCAGATCACTTAGTGTTTAGAGAAGCAATTACAGAATTGATGTTCAATAGGACAGACATTTGGGGATGATTGGTTTAAGAAAGGCCCTAATTATTCCACTTTAATCCCAATTTATCAAGAATAGTCACGTAATCACAGGACAGTTACTCATACCTTTACAGTTCAATTACAATGATTATAGTACCTTCTGTGAGCATTAAATAGATACATAAAAGTTCTTAACACAGTGTCTGACTGAGGGTAAACATTCAATACATAGTTGCTATTATTATTATTGTCAACATAACACAAAGAAAGGAGCAGAAGTCCCATATTTAATCTAATGAAGTGACAAATGATATACTTCCCTTTTAACATTTAACAGATGTTGTTAGAAATGGGG
The DNA here is from genome assembly GCF_047511655.1 of Castor canadensis. NCBI lineage: Eukaryota > Metazoa > Chordata > Mammalia > Rodentia > Castoridae > Castor > Castor canadensis. The sequence continues at coordinate 127,227,136 of NC_133386.1, forward strand.
ATCAATGGCAGAGGATGATTTTGTATGTATTAATTATTTATTTTTATTTTTTAAAAAAAAGGTATGCGAGGAATTTGTTGAAGCAAAGAGAAATAATAATGTCCCTATATCCACAATAAACATTTCCTTATGGTTTCCAGTTACTCTGGATCTGTTGCTGTTACAATATTAGACTCTGACAGTGTATGGCAGAGTAGACATGAGCTCTTAACCAGAGGATACACAATATCTTTGAATATGTCCCAAGAACTACTTTAAGAATTATATATCCATGTATAACCATTATCAAAAATAAGTACTGCTTAGATTGCAGCTTACATACTTTAATTTTTCTAGGCTGTTACAATAATTTCCTTTTTAATATATCACTTTACCTTGTGAGCTTCCCTAAGACCACATTGTGGGCACAAGTCTCTCAGTCCTGTGCTAACTCGTAATCAGATCAACTTACTGGTTATAGTTTGAATACTGGATGAGCATTATCATTGTTGGGAGAGAAGAAAGTGATAATAGCTACAGCTTTGTAATGTTTGAGGCTAAGAAATCAGATTATTTTATAGTTATTCCAGTAGTACACTAAAAATATCTTCTTCCTCCTTTGTCCTAATTGCTTGGATAGACATTGACATTTTCACTAGTATATTTTTGTGTGATAGCTTTACTTTTCCTTGTGTCAGTCTTAGAAACAGAAAAGGAAAATCAGCGTATTTCTGTATTTTCTATATGTCAACTTTTACACATGCTTCATTATAGCCCTAAAGCTGTAAAATTCTAGAATTCATCTACTTCAAACTCTTTTCCCCTACTTACCTCCTAAATAAAATGCTAAGCTTTCAGTTTGATACTCCAGTTTTCTTTTGGTGAAGTCACTCTTTTGCCTTGCATTTTCATATCCCACTGTAGACATGATGTAATTCTTTCTATTGTCAACACACACCCTTCAATGACAGCATGCCATGGCATCTCTGTTATTTTTGTCTGAAATACCTTCTACTCTCTTCATTTGTCTGACAAAATCCTATTAAATTCAACCAGTTGAGCTTATATGAGAGTTTTGATGGAATATCTTCCTTCTTCAAGTCCTACCCTAGAAAGCACAAATTATCCATCTTCTATTCTTTTGATTCTTTTGTTATTTCATTCATATATATATATATATATATATGTTTATATACCTAGCTCCTGAAATGGACAGCAATTTATTTGAAAATAAAAACCATACCCATATCTAGGTCTAGAGAAAAAAAATCAAAGTTTCTGATTTAAATTCCAGTTATAACTCTTATCTATATGCTCTTGAAAATGTTCACAAAGCCTATTTTCTCCTCTGTATAATTGAGATAATTTCTAACTTGTGCTGTTATTTTATATATGTCTTAGTGCTTTGTGGATGTTGTACCTAAATACAATAAGTCAGATAGCTTATAACACCTGAAATTTGTTTCTCAGAGTCCCAGTAGTAGAGAACTCCAAGGTGTCTTGTCTGGTGACCCTGCTTTCTCATAGTTGGTGCCTTTATGCTGTACCCCAACGTAATGAAAAGGAAGAACCCAAGTCTCTTCAGCCCCCTTCAAAGAGCACTCATCCTTTTATGACAGCACATGACCTAATCACTCTCCAAATCTCTACCTTCTAATATCATTACATTGAGGATTTGATTTTGTCAGAAAAGCATTCATGCCATAGCAATAAGTAAAGAACATAGTAGAATGTGTGAAACACAATATATATTTAGTTAACTCAAGTTGAATGATTCTGGGCAAATGAATACAAGCCTCATTTTGACTTTTTAACAAATTATCATTATTGTTTCATCAATAATGAAAGCAACTCCATTTCTATTTAATTCTACATTATACAAATTTATCTATATTTGGTTTGGTTCATTTGTATGTGTCTTGTTTCATTGTTAGACATGAGAATCTGCATTGCTATCCTCTACATCAACAACATCATATATCACATAAACCAAGTGAGAAGATTTGTATTGGTAAAAAAAAGATGGTATAATGCCCTTCAGAAGAGCAGAACTTCTGGTTCTTTCAGGTTAAGTATGACTGGCTAGCCCTTCATGGAAGGAGGTCAAGTCATCTATTCTATGATCTTCTGTTGCTTAAACCACAACTTTAGAAGTTCTTCTCTTCCGCTTCAGGTCTTCACAGAACCAAATAATGATATTGTTAAGTCTCAATGGTTGAAGAAATGAACTACTGATGATCAACTGGATTGGCTGGGAAAATGCAGACTGTTCAGTGGAGATTAATGCCTGTTATTGACCAAGGTACTGCTAGTAAAACAATCACTAGCATTTTTACAGTCATTTACAACTTACTGAGGGCATCACTTTATGTGATTATCTAGCTTGTTCTTTATTCTGACACACTAAGCTGATTACAACAAAAATATTTTTTCCAGATTGATTGACTGGTTTCAAAACAATGTGGCAGATAAAATCATGAGTGCTGAAATTAGGTCAAAGTTTGAATTCTTTCCTGTTCACGTAGTATCCTCATTACTTTGAATAAGTTACTGAAACTTCCTCAGTCTTACTTTTCCCATTTATAAACTAAAAAAAACAATTTCCATATCTTAATAAATTATGAAGTTTACATACACAAACAGAGCTGCAGAATTTAGATCAATTTGAATGTTCTATGTTGCTAGATTTGCTGTAGTCATTACTGATGTGATTAAACTCCTTTTCTATCTTCACACTTATCAACTGAAGCTTATCTTTCCCTAAACTGAAGATTTTAATTTTGAAAACCCTTGCCTCTTTTTGTCAGTGTTCACTTTGTATGTGAAGGGCACTATCATTCTTTGTTTCACAAATGGAGAAAGCATAAAAACAATCTTATCACTTTCTGGAATTTAACGCAGTAGTTGCTGGGATTTGCCAGTCCTCCTTGACCATTAGCTCAGTGTGCTCTCTCACTCCTCATATGGATGATACTCCTACTATAAGTCCAATATTCTGGATTCTTATCCTTTCTTTTCAAGTCACTTTACATCCAGTTACATTTTGTTTCACAAACATATTTCTTCCATGTTTTCTTGATTTTAGGATATTTACTCATTTTTTCACAAGAGACTTAGGTTATCTTTCATACTGCTTATCAAGATTTTTAACTCTCCTGTTTTAAATTTGAATCTTTATTTTGTACCAAGAAGAGTACTAGGTATTTAGGCAAATGTTATCTAACATATCTATTTCTCACAACCACACAATCTTCCTATTAGTTGCAAATATTATTATCCCCTCTTGAACATGAAAAAGCCAAGGCTGCCAAGAGGTTAAGTTTACTTCTGATAATTATAATAGCTATATGGTATTCCTAGGCTTTGAATCCAGGTCTGTATTTCAATAGTGCTGTCTATTAAATGCTACTTAAATTCTAAGGTAAGCCATTATACTGGTCAGAATTCTCCAGAGAAACAGGAAGAAAAAGCTCTGCACATGTGCACACACACACACACACACACACACACACATACACATATACACATACACATACACATACACACATACACATACACACACATACACATACACACACACACATACACATACACTAACACAGACACACACACACACACACATATACACATACATACACATACACACACGCACACACACACTCATACACGCACACATACACATACATGCACATACACACACACAGAGGGGTTATAGGAATTTACTTACATGATTATGCAATTATGGAGGGAAAAACTCATGATTTGCTGCTTATAGCCTGTATAGCCAGACTTGTCTTGGGTACAAGTCATTCTGAGTCTGAAGTCCCAAAAACCACAGACATCGATGTTAGGCAGATAAACATGTTCCAGCTCAAAAAGAAAGCAAATTTGCCTTTCCTCTGCCTTATCATTCTGTTCAGGCACTCAGGGGATTTGATGGTGCCCACATACATTGGTAAGAACCATTTGCTGTACTTATCTACTGAGTCCAATGTAATTTCTTCCAAAAACACACTCATAGACACACCCAGAAATACTGCTTTGTCAGATATTTGGACATCTCTTTGTCTACTTGATTGACATACAAACTTACCATTGCAAAAGCCTTTCCTTGGGTGCTTGCTCAAATTATCTGTCTTCCTGATCTTCTTTACTTACTTTTTTTCTCCTCTATTCCTACCAACAATTGACTATATATATTTTATAGAACTTGTCATATATTGTTCTATAGTGAGGTTTATGTTTATATATCTAATCTCTTCTACTGGGTTCTCAATTCAATAAGAAAGCATGCCGCATTTCCTTTTAACTTTTACTTCTAATGTTGTGTTGCACAGAGCCATATATGAAGCAAGTTTTTAATAGATGTAGAATTGAACTGAAATGAATTAAATTGATTATATTTACCCAGCTATAACAGCTATTCAACAGCAAAGCCTTTAGTTGAATTCTGGTTTCTCTTTAAAACACTCTATCCTTAAAACTTCATACTGCACAAAACAAACACAAAACAACATACTGTAAGGAAACATGAGGATTTTTATTTCTATCTCTGCCATTTAGCAGGACTGTGTTTCTGGGTAAGTTACTTCATTTATCTGATTCTTCTCTTATATATAAAGTGGTAAAGTAATACCTATTTTGCAGATATGTTGAGAGAATTAAAATAGAGAGCATATGGAAGACATTTAGCTCATGCTTCATTTCTTGTAGGTAAACAGTAAGTAGTAGTTGCACTACCTGGCACTTTCTATTATTTAGCAATATAAGAGGTAGGAACCACAAGCTTTTTTTAAGTGATTTTGGTTTTAGCAATAAAATGGGTATGAGAAACTCTAAGTGAACAAACAGAATGACTTCTAAGTAGAGTCTCTGTTAAGTGTTTTGTAGGGAGGCATCAGCAACTTCATGTAGTACACTAAGCATATCAAGAAAACAAGGAGCCAGCTGTCAATTAGAACAAAGACTGATGATACACACCTCAGTTTCATTCCAACTGACCTTGAGTTAGTTGGTAGACAGAAAATGGTTAGGGGTAGGGAGACTTGACAAAGAAGAGAACATGAGGAGTAGAGAGTAAAGTACATGTACACTACTTTTCAGATTATAAGACTGCTTGAGAGGTGGCTGGCTTATGAACACAGACCCAGAGCAACCATTGCCATGAAAATAAGGTAGAACCAGGACAGCAAAGCTATCCACTCTATGTCTTACCCTGGCACTTAAGTTACTTTGAACTATTCTGTGAATTACATATTCCTATGGTCTGCTTTCCAAATTTCCTAGGAAAAAATATAAGCTTCATTGTATTAGCAAAGATCATCTAACCACTGCTAATATGAAATTCATGATTTTCAATACAGATGCTAGTAAATTTATTTTTTTATTTGAATGAATAATGTGTTATGGAACAGAATAATGTAAATAAGCTTTCAAAGTAACTTACAGATCTACTTAAGAGATATTTATATCATGTGCTAATAATAATGCTATAAATTTACATTTGTTACCTCTGCTTATATAAGAAAATTTGAAGAGCCAGCTTTTATGCATGCAACAAGATATCAGAGATGGAATTTGATTTCAAAGTCCATACTTACAGATATGTCATACCCTGAAAATAATATTTATAGTAGGGCTGCCAGATAAAATACTGAGTATTTAAATAAATTTGTTCTCACATAAATACCAAAACTTTTTAGCATAAAAATGTCCCATGCGATATTTGGTACATACTTATAGTAAAAGATTTGGTTCATTAGAAACTTTAATTCAATTGTTTATCATGTATTTTTGTCAAATCTTGCAACCATTATTAGAAGTGCAAAGAAGTCTTGCTATGTCATAAAACCAAAGAAAGTGTTCTCAATTATTTGAATTATATTAAAAGCCATAGCACCTTCTGACATTTGTCCTGATGCATTTTTTAAATGTTTTAATTAGCATATGTTAACAATACAATGTTATACAAGGGGATTTCATTGTGGTAATTCTGCATATGCATACAGTATCCCTTGAAAAATTTCCCCTTTGGTGGGCACCACTATGCTCTCTTCATATGTGTACATGTAGTGTACTTTGATCCTCATCACTTCTTAGTATCCTTTACTTCCCCTCTCTCCTCGCACTGATCCCATCCCACAGAGAGTCCTCTGTATACATTCACGTCTCATCGTCACCCTCATAGTCTGGGTTCCACAAATGAGTAGAAATATGCAATATTTTGTTCTTTGAACTTGGCTTACATTTTTTAAATTTAAGTGACAAAGATTATGTTGAATTGTGAATTGTTTCCTGTTTGATTTAATTATAATTACATCAAAAATATATTTTTATGCTAAAAACCTTTGTAACTAATTACAAAAATAGAACATGTATCAGTAAGTACTATAAATTAAATGAGACAATGTATATAAAGTATGGCACTAGTGTCTGGTTTCTAGCAAGTTCTCAGTGAAAGGTAATATTGGAGGTAGTGGAGAATTACATTGCTGATTAATATTAATGCTTGCCTATTGCTGCCATTGCTGTGGTTATTATGGAAATAGTAAAGTAATCCTTACACTAAAATCCTGATCATCATTGTGGCAAATAATATTATCAGAGAAAGGCAGTTCATAATCATGATTCAGGTCTTCCACATTCTACCCTACCTATTATCATGGATTAAACACATATCGATACTATGGTTAAAGTTAGGTGCTAACTTGACTGGGGCACAGGATGCCCAGACCTGGTTCTATATTTTTACTAAATGTGTCTTAAGGAAGTTTCTGGAAGAGATTAGCATTTGAATTGATAGACTCAGTAAAGCAAATGGTCCCATACCCAGTGTGGTGTGCATCATTCAATTTGTTGAGGCCCTGAGTAGAACAAAAAGATGGAAGAAAGCTGAACTAGTTCTGTATGCTTGAGCAGAGACACAAATATAAAAGCCAATGTCTTATCCTCTTTCTCTCTATTCTATTGGTTCTATTTCTCTAGAGATCTTTGAAAAATCTAATATATTTGGATCATTTCAAATTCCAATGTATCTAGTACTTTATATTTTGTCTTCACAATTTCTCTAAAGGAGCAAACTAACATCAACTATTCGTTAGGAAACACAAGTTAGGAAATTACTTTGAAATCTGTTTAGCAAGTAATACTTGTGTTTGAATTGGTCAAAGAACAATAAAACCTTAATATGTCTATACATGAAATAATCCATCTCTCATAAATACTTTCAGAAGATAGGAGAGAGATACTAAAATAATTTTGGGAGACATTTATTAAAATTGGGACTCTTTAAATGAAAATTCACTCATTCAGAGAATACTTTGAACACCTTTCTGAATACTTCATTGAAAACGGGACCTGTGCTGAGAACATGAGTTGAATGTATTACACTTGAGTAAGTTATAATGGGTGAAAATGAAAAGCATGGAAGAGTTATGGGTATGTATCACCTGAAGGATCTCTAACTCCACAGTTTCCCTGGTACTCTTTCCTTAACTATCCGTACAGTAGTATTCTTAGGGAATCCACTCCACCCTTCATGAATTTTCCAAGAATCCTAGGAAATATGTAAATTTCCCACATATTTTTTTACATTGCAGCTTCTCACTGCTTTCTGTAGACTGCTGTTCCTGATATCTTTACGAGCCACCTTTGGATGATTGAAATTCTTTGTGTCACTATATTTATCCATCTTCATTTCACCATTAGGCCTGAGTCATATTTCTTGATTCACAAAGCACATGTAATACGTGGCTTTCTTGTTGACTAACTTCACTGATAGAAAAAGTTTTAACATAGAAAATGTTAGGAATGACTCTCTTAGAATGCAGTTTAAAATGGCAAGATTTTGTATTTCAATAATTTTATGATTACCAAGGGGTTCAAAACTCATTGAATAAACATCCCAATAGTAAAAGTACCAATACTTGGAATCTTGAAGGTTATATTGGACACTGAGTAACCTAAATAGCTGTGTGATACAGATTCTTAAGACAGCGGGTTTGAGATTTTTACTATAGTATTTTTTGATTACCTCAATGATTCTTTAGAGTCAAAAATAAACACAGATTCTTCAAAAAAAACACACATTCTACATTCTCCTTGGTGTACCTCATTGATCTTTGTTTTTTACTTTTTTTTTTTTTTTACTTTTAGGAATTTAAATCCCAATAGCATGAAATGTGGGCAATTCCCTGGAAATGAAATGTAATGCCTCAGAGCCTTTGATTATGCTTTTTTCTCTATCTATATGGCCCCACCTATTCAACTACTTATCTAACTTTACCAATAAAATCTAATTAGAGTAATGTTATAAGCCACTCATGATTATGCTCATGATTGTTTTTTGAAATGTGTCTTTGAAAGTGGAGTAAGGGATAGATTTTACTACAGTTTTACATTTTAAAAAGAGTGTTACTTCAAGGACTTTTAAAATATTTCTCATTCCCCACCCAAACTCAAAAAGTATTTGAATTTATAACCCCTTCTTGAAGCCTTTCCTTCCTTCTATCCAGGTAAGTGTTTTTCCTGTAACACAAACAAAATAGTGGTACGGAGCTTGGAGAGTTACTCATTGTTTAAGCTGAGAACAGTGAGCTGTGGAGAAGTTAGATTACTCTAAAACCCACTTTTTTTGTTTCTACTCAACACCACTCTTCTGCCACAGAGCAGACAGTACAGAGACCAGAGAAAGGAGGATGTAGGAAGAGAGAAAATAACAGGGAGAAAAACATGACAAAGGATGCCTTATGGTAGAGTAGTGGAATAAATGTTGTATATACAAAGGAAACAAAAGTCTTTTGAATAATTCTCTCTGTTACAAGACTTTGTTGTCCATGAATTCATCAGTCCAAAGCTTTCTGTTCTATGATTGTTTGCCTTATTTTGGAAGTACTTCCCAGGGAAAGCACTTAGCCCAAATTAGCTGCTGGTTGTATCATAACTAATTATTTCAGCCCACATTTGTGTTGCTATAACAAAATACCTGATGTTGGGTAATCTATACAGAAAATATGATTGTCTCACGATTCTGGTGGCTGAAAAATCCAAATGCATGCCACCAGCTCAGACCTCCTAGTTGCATTTGCATTATCATATACAAAATAGATGGCATTAAATAAGGGGAGTGTGTATCTGTGTGTGGGTGGTTCTTCTCCCTTAGTTAATCCTCTCTGTGCTCAGACACACCACAGGTGTGCTTTACTAATCTCCTAGGTGTTTCTTAATCCAATCAAGTTGACAATCCAATTAACTGTCATAAGGAACAAGCTTCTGGTATATGAACTTTATACAAACCATAGCACTACTGTCTCAGAGTCCTTTATAGACTGGGTCCCCTTTAGTGATATGAAAGTCCAAGAAGGCAGTATTACAACCTTCCCCACATTATGCTTCTCGTATGTTACTAACTATATTGGTTATTTGACTTAGCTTCTGTTGCCTTTTATTGCTATTAGACTGGTTAAATGTCTCTTCCTTTTCCTTTCATTTCTCTCAGGAAGGAAATCATAGAAAAATACTTTTATGCACTCCTAGTTTACATAGACCTCAAACTAAATATTTATTGGATAGAATGGCATAAAAGTGTACCATCAAGTGAGGAGCTGGGGACTTCTAAGGATCCCCCTCCCACTATTCTCAACATCAAAATGTATGGATTTGCATAGTGGTTTAGAATGTACAAGTAATTTCACTTTAATAATCTCATTGGATTCTTACAACAACTCTGCCAGGCAAGCCATAATGATTATATCTGTATTACAAAAAGAGGAAACTGAATCTTACTGTGGTTAATTAACTTGGCTAAGATCCCATAGCTGGCTTATAAAACATTTCTTGCATGAATGAAAGAAGGAAAGAATGAGCTACAATTAGGACTTGAGACCAAGTCCCTACAGTTTATATTCAGTGCTTCCTTAAATGTACTATTTTGTTACTTCATAGACATCTTAATTAAACTACATCTACTGAAGAAATGTATTACATAAAATGATTTGAAATGATGCAACTCGATATTGCAGGGGAAACAAGGAAAAGAAAAGGCAGCACATTTTAATTTTAACAGAAGATACTATATCTCAGTAAACACGTACTGGCCATATGATTGGCAACTAGCACATGCTGCCTATATTAGTTACTTTTGCATCTCTGGGACCAAATTCCTGATATAACATCTGAAAGGAGGAAGATTTATTTGGGTTCATGGTTTCAGAAGGTTCAATCCATGGTTGTTTGGCCACATGAGTTTGGGTAGCCCATCAAGATAGTGGGAACATGTGTGAAGGAGGCTGTTCACCACATGACAGACAGGAAACAGACAGAAGGAGACAAGAAGGGGCCAGGGATAAGATAATCCCAAGAACCTATCCCCACTGACTTCATCTATCTAGGTGTCACCCCTGAAAGTTTCCATAGTCTCCAGAAATAGCACCACCAGCTGAATACCTAGGCTTTAACACATGAGCCTGAGGGGAACATTTCATATTCAAACCATAACACTGTCACAGCCTCAGTACTGACACAGCATTGCTGCTGTCCACTCCAGGTTTTGATATTTCCCCCTTAATGGCACTGAAGAACGTAAGGTGAAAAAGTATATGAAAACCATTTCTGATCTTTCTCCCTATCTTGGCTCTATGAATAGAATTGTCTTTTCCCTAAGCTTTAATCAGTGTCTCACTGAGTAAGTACTGATAATCAGATTTTTAATACTTTAACCCATTATATTTAATTGAGCTCTTTAAGTTACAGGAATAAATAGAAACGGATGAACCTTTAAATCCCTGGCACTAAACACTGTTTACCTGACTCACTTCAATGAATCAATCTCGCCATCTAACTTTTCCCTTCCACTTCCCCCACCCCCCGCTTTAAAAAATAAGACTGCAATTAAATGTATGGTGGTGGATCATTTCTTGTTGGCAATAATTATATGGGAACATTTGAATCTCATCAGAAGGTCTAATTTGGAGTAATAAACCTTCTCGCTAATCTTACACCTAAAGTCAACGGCCCTGCTCTAATGTTGATGATAATGCAGAAGCCTAAAATAACAGACTCAATGAAAGATCACCATCACTCTAAATTACTTCTGTGCATGAGTATAATGCACATTTATGAGAGAAACTATCTTTTCAGAGTTTGGATAAAAGAATTTCCTTTGTCTCTTGGATATTGGAAAATATTGCTCAGGGCAGCAGACCAACCTTGAGCCAAAAGGTAGAATGTGAACTGTGATAAATGATAGAACTTTAGCAGGCCAAGAATGATAGCATTCCAGGCAGAAAAGACAGCAGAAGCCAAGTCAGCAAGGTGAGAGACCACATGGGAATGGTAATGAGTTCTGTATGTCTAAAATATTTGAAGGGGAAAGGGATGGAGTTTTTTTTTAATTTTTTTTATTTTTGGATGGAAGAGATTGTAAGACTTCTCATTTTCTCTACTTTTCGAAGGTTGCCTGAGGTGTTTCAAAGATTTGGCTTCTGGGCTGAAGTTCCTTGCATGGTACGTTTTTTTTTAAGTGATAAGGACAATTAAAAGTAGAGAATGCCAGGAATAGATCTGTGCTTTATACAGAGCCTCTATAGCTATTGGGTATAATGTGAGCTAGAGAGGATACAAATTGGAGTGGGTGAGGATAGAAAATTGTTGCAATTTTTAAAGAGAGAGGCCATAGGACTAGAAAAAGGCAGTTGTCTTTACAGACAGGGAGTGGAATAGTCCCTACGTAGTGTCAAGTTAAATTTCTTGAAATTGTTGAAAAATGTTCCATGGGAGTTGAAGAATTTGAAGGAGAAGAAAATGAATAAAATTTCAAAGGGGAATATGAGAGCACTTCTTATGAACACAAATGAAGGCCAAGTTGGAAAATGAGGACAGTAAATGAGTCTACCTCAGCCACGGTAATTTAGAAGTAATTTAAAATGTAAAGATGTCTTACTGGAAGCTGAGCAGGTGGTGTTAGTCATTATGAAAGTCAGGGGGGTGATTATTAGTTGCTATTAAAGAGTTAGAACAAGTTGTGATCCCACATCTATGCAGAATTATGAGAGGAGAAAAGAGAGAAGCATTGAGCCTTGAAAAATGCCTAAATGTAATGGGCAGATAGGAAAAGAAGAAAGGAACCATAAGCTTCTAATTTATCAAGAATTAGGGAAGATACCAAGAATAAATTACCAGCATGAGAATAAAGAAAAGAGAAAGTAATTCCTGGTAAGAGTTCTGGTAAGAAAAGGGATGGATGATATGGCAATTACAATAACACTCAAAATTTAAAAAGAAAACTGAATAGAATTCTGAAAGTAAATGTGAATATTGTGTTTGAAATGTATGATTTATGATGTTGACAGTGAATTTAGATTGTTTTTAAAGTTTGGGTGACTGTGAAATGTTGGCTATTGATAAACCAGTGCATCCAAAGCTTGAGGGAGATGCAAGGTTGCAGAGTAAATTTGGATACTGCTTGATTGCTTCTTAAACTCTGTTGCTTAATGGTTATTGAGATTTGTGCATGAAAATAGACATGAAAAAAATAAGGGATAGGATACTTGCATGTACTGAATATTAAACATATTTTATAGGGCAAGCATTTGTACAAAGACTCATACATAAATTAGCCAATGTAATCCTGACAGTATCCAGTCGAGTTTAATACATTTTAAGGTTGAAAATGTTTGGAATTGTTAAATGATTCTCTCAAGGTTATACAGCCAATACTTGCCAGCATTTTCATGGCATTTGATCAATAATCAATTTTTCCATTTTACTTACTCAATTCATCAGTGTTCAGTGACTATTGGTTATGAACCAAAAGCTGTACAGGGCACTCAAGGTTCAGAATCCACCTTTGCCCTCATAATTACAGTCTTAAAGGACAGGCAGGTTGAATGGGGCAAGTTCTGTTTTGAGTATACTGAGGTGAAGGATTCACAAGATAGCTTGAAACTAAATGTGTGATTAAAACTTGACATTGGATGATGATGCTTACAAAGAACCATCTTTTTAAAAGGAGCATCATTTCCAGCTCTGACTTTGCAGACTCAGAACCTGAAACCATTGTTCATCTACCTCCACTTTCGGTTTCAGTTTTAGTCCTCTGAGCCTTCTCTCTTCTTCTGAGTTTTCCCTCACTCTGCATTTGCATACCTCTGTGCTCCTGTGCCTTTGCAAGTGCTGGTCCTTTTGTTTGGAATATCCTTTTCTAATAAGTTACTTGGACAAACTCTATCCATCTCATCAGTTTTAGCTCCCCTATTCTGAAACCTGCCTTGATACCAGTAGGAAAATGTAACTAGGCCCTTTGTCTATGTTCACTGTACAGAATTCAGGTTAAGCAATCCCACTAAGATAGGGCATTTACATTTCTTCTTACACCAAGAATCCTGAAGGCAGAAACCATGCAGTTCCATCTTTAAATCAGTTTCTGGCACACAGGATATCACTGTGTGCAGTAAGTGACTGGGCATGCTGATAAAGAAGAATATCTTTTAAGATTCACAAAGGTACAAATCTTTGCTGAGTAGCATGTGGGAATGTTGTTCCATGTCTCATAACCACATTTGTTTTGCATTTTAGTCCATTACCATAATAATAACTCTCCATTTACAGCTTATGCATTTGAAAATGAATTACCTTGCCTAGAAAACAGGAGAAGGAATTACTGTTAAGTGACCATAATTGTTATTGCTTTAATAGTCACCTATATACTATGAAATCAGAACAGAAAAAAAAAGGTCTTTTAAAGAACTGAAATTCTTAGTCCATCATTGAGTATGATTTTTTGGTAGAATGATATTTTTATAGAAAATACTTTCCTATTCTACTAAAATATGTTTTATTTAACAAGAGTATGAATATATCATGAGAAAGCCTTTAAAATGTAGCAGGGCAAGTCAAATGCCAAAAAATGATCTCAGTTTTTGAGCTAAAACTACATACACACAAAAAGAGAATGATGGCATTGGGACAAGGGTTGGATATGGCTGTGATTTCGTTTTTGTTCACTTCATTTTATACCAACAGTCCACGTGTCTCAAACATCTTCCTTTCCTATGAAACCTTGAGTAATTCCCATCCTGTCTGATCCTTAGGACATACGTATAATGTGAAGCTTGCCTCATATTCTCTCAGCAGCACTGGATATTTCTGCATCAGTCTTATTTTACTGCAGTTACTTGTGCATCTATAGTTATAATGAAGTCAGGAACAGAGTCCTATTCATCTTGCATCTCCCCATGTTTGGCACATTGCTCCCACAATGTTCTAAATAGTAGTAAAATGACATATCCTAATCTTGTTATAATGAATAGAAGTAACTCAATAGTCATAAAGGTTCTGACCTTATACTGGATAATATATTTAGCTATAAGAAAAAATTGCATAATAAATTACAAGTTTCTTGGGCATGTGGAAAACATCATACTCAGCATTATATTGATATTATTAATTTTGTAAGGAAAAGAGGTAATCCTTGTACCATACCCAAGTATGAAAAATTGGAAATGTCATTACTTTCTTTTTCTTTCTTATTTCTTGAAACTCCTTTTTCTTTGTTTCAGTCAGTAATTGGATAATAATTTTACCTAATATATTTCAAGAGAGATGGGAGTATTCACTTTTCCTTTTTAGTATTTAAGATTTATTGTATCTATGAAGCATACCCTATAATCTGAGATTTTGCATAAATTATTTCTACTTTTCATTGCAGTATTGCAATGAAATACTGTTATGTTTTGTTATGGCCATTTTGGAGGATAAGAGAAATTCTTATTTTCTAAATATGAAATATCAAAATATATTGAAAAGCCATCTTAAATTCAGCTGTGAAAATGTATGGAAGTAAAAATATTAAGAATTGGAAACTCTCCAATTATAATAGAAAACTGGCCATATCAGGATCCTGGAGCTAATCCTATTTCAAGGGGAAGTTTAAGATATTGTAAGCAAGGTATGCAAGTAACAAGGGTGGCACAAGTTACTCAGGAGTCTTGAGACTTGAGATATTTGCCAACCTATAGGAAAGTGTGCTTGTTAGATAGCATTTATGACTAAAAGACAACATAGCATTTAATATCTTCTGGGTAATATAAGGAGAAGATATTTCTTTCCTCATCCATCATAAAGTTGATGGATAAGGCATCTATAACAAATGACAGATTAGTAAGAGAAAATATACAAATTCATTTAATATAATTTATGCATGATACAAGAGCCTTCAGAAATGAAGACCCAAAGAAAAAGGAACATCTATATATTTATATGGCAAATTTGATAAAGAGTAGAAGGCAAAGGGGTATGATCAAACTGCTTGCTCAGATTCTTCTTCACATGTCAGTGTCTTTCCTAAGGATGGGGTGTGTCTTTCTTATGGGCTAAGGAAGGTACATTAGTTATAACAAATGTACCCTACTAATGATGGATTTTAATAATAAGAGAATCTGAGTATGGGTTACATATGTACTCGCCGTATTGTCTTTTCAACTTTTCTGTAAATCTAAAACTACATTTACAAGGGATGCTGAGTACTCACACTTGTAATCCTAGCTACTTGTGAGGCTGAAATCAGGAGGATCTCCATTTGAGATCAACCAGAAAAATAGTTCCTGAGACCCATCTCCAATAACAAGAACAAAATAAGCTGCAAGTATGGTTCAAGAGGTGGAGTGCCTACTTTGCAGGTATGAAACCCTGAATTCAAACCCCAATTCCACCAGAAAAAGAAACAAACCTAATGTTATTTTTTAAAAAACAAGTTAAACTAGGGACTGTTTCTTTGAAACTCCACTAAATGCTATTTAGAGAATGTCTTAATCTGTTTTTGGTTGATATAGTAAAATATTCAAGTCTGCATACTTAATAAGAAAAAAGTGCTTATTTAACTCACAGTTTTGGCAGCTGAAAGTCCAAAATATAGTGACCATATCTGCTCAGTCTTTGGTAAGGATATCATGGCAGATGACGTTGTGATGGTGCGAGTATGTGAAAGAAAGCACATGGTGAAGCAAGCCAAAGAAATTGATTCAGGAGCTAGCCTGCTCTTTTCTTGAGAGAAGTACAGTTGATCCTAGAAAACTACATGAATCCCTTCAAAGTGTGGCTCTTCAGTGACCTTATCACCTTCCCCAGACCCTACCTCGTAAAGGTTCCACTAGTTCAAACCATCATCCAAACCATAGCAGTGATCTATTAGTAGAAGAAAGAATGGAAATCATTACCAAGAAAACAAAATTAGCTTTAGGCAGTAAAGCTGTAGAATATATTAGAATATGTTCTACTTCCTAAAGTAAACAAAAATTTTCTTGATGCTAGGAAAACTTCAGCATTGTGAATGATCACTATGCCAGCAGTCCAGGTATTCCACTATGTGGCCATGAAAAAGCTCAACTTATATAGTTTATCTGTAAAGAAGAGATGCCAAAATTTCTATCAACTTGAATGTGATATTATGTCTAAAAATAGACTCTAGAAGTGCAACCTATTTTCAAAGAGAATTTGAGTCAAATAACTTGAAAATACATTTAAAAGGTTTATAAATTGTAAGATACTACATAGAGATGTAAAAGGAGATTGCATGGTATCCCAAACACACATCTCACAGACACCTTTACAACAGCAATTTGAATAGTTAACCCATGATCATCCTTCTAAATCTGAAACTCTCTCTGGTCTCTTAAAATTTCTTATGTCTCTGTGTTCTTCATGTCAACAGCATGCTTCAGAACTTATTGAACTTTTATACAAAATAATACTACATTTGATTCAATTGTATGAAGACCTCCTATCCTGCCAGAAATTATGGCCCACTTCTCTCTAAGGTATTCTGAAATTATTCTTCAAAGGCACATCTTGATTCTCAGAAATATTTAAAATGAGTAAGTTAGTTTTACTGCCCTGGCCCTCCACTCTCTCATGCCTGTCTTTAATTAAAATGAAACTTTACTGCACGTAGATGTTTCTCACTATGAACTGTCCCGGGGTTTTCTTCCTCACTTGCTCTAATACAAGGATTGAGACCCGTTCCCTCAAAAACACAGGTTCGACTATAATTTTAATATTTTATTGAAGGTCTAGCCATAACAGCCAATAGTATGATGCAAAGAATAACTTATGATCCTATGCTGAGCCAAGAGACATTATGGTCTACATTCTCCATTCAGTTTTCTGCTTTATTTCTGGCCTGCCTCCACAGGTAGGCCAATTTACTGCCTTCTACAGTACTTGAACTTCTACAAGTACCCTAGATATCTCTGTACCTCAGAGTAAGGTCAAACTGCCTCCTGGTTCAGGAAAACAATGTGAATTTTCTTTGTCTTAATCCAATGCCTTTTATATTAGCTTATCAGATCTGTCAAAATAAAATATCATAGATTGTGTAGCTTAAACAATAGAAATATGTTTTCTCTAATTCTGGAAGCTGGAAGTTTGAGATCAATAGCCTGATTTCTTCTGAACTCTCTCCTCAGCTTGCAGATGGATTTCTCACTGTCTACCCTATTTGTCCTTGTCTATGTTTTCTGTGTCCTAATCTCTTCTTAAAAGGATACCAATCATATTGTATTAGGGAGCATCTCAATGACTTTGATACCTTTTTAATGGACCAATTTTCAAATACAGTCATGTTGTGAGGTCCTGCAGTGAGAACTTCAATCTATGAACTTGGAGTCCATAGTCAGCCCTTAACAATGTCCTTCTGAGTGCTCATTTTCTTCTTTAGGATTGAGCTTCTCCTGGAGCGATTGATGGTAGGAGTATACATACTCATCCCTGTATAGCAGTGTGTGATAATCCAAGAGTTATCCTTTTTATTTAAACCTACATGATAGTCAGAAGTTAGTGAGTTATTCCAAATCCTCATTGTCCAGCCTTAAATGACACACCATTTTGCTATGAATTATCTATTCTAGTTGTGTTTCAATACAGATAGACTTGTTTCTTTTCTAGTTTCTCTATTACAAATGTTCCTAACATCTCCAGTCATCTCTTCATAGTTGTGCTCATCATGCTGTACTACAATAATCTATTTATTTTACTGTTTTCCCAAGTAGCCTGTGAACTCCTGTGGAGAAAAAAGTCCAGTCCAGGTGAGATTCACTGCTGAGTCTACCAGACTTGTAAAGAACAACTACCACCAATGCTACTCAAACTACTCAGTAAAATACAAAAGGAAATGATACTACCAAACTTATTCTGTGAAATCAGTATTACCCTAATACCAAAACAAGGTAAAGATGAAAGCTATACGTTGACATTCCTGATGAACATAGATGCAAAAATCCTTAATAAAATGTTTGCTAACTGAAAACAACCACACATTCAAAAGATCATACACCATGATCAAGTAGGTTTCATTCTAATACCTGTAAATCAATAAACATAATAAAACACATAAACAGGATGAAGGACAAAAACCACAGCATCATCTCAACAGATGAAGAAAAAAGCCCTCAACAAAATTCAACATCCTTTCATGATAAAAGTTCTGAAGTAACTAAAAATAGAAAGAACATTCCTCAATATTACAAAGGCTATACATGCACTGAATGGGGAAAAACTGAAACCACTTCCTCTAAAATCAGGAAGAGACAAGCGTGTCCACTGTCTCCACTATTAATCAAATACCACTGTAATTCCTAGCCAAAGCAATAAGGCAAGGGAAAGAAGGGATTCAAACAGGGAAGGAAGAAGTCAAATTTTCCCTATCAGCACATGATATGATCTTATACCTGAAAGACCCTAAGAACTCCACAAAAAACCTCTTAGATGTCATAAACATGTTCAGCAAAGTAGCAGGATACAAAATCAATACACAAAAGCCAGTAGCATATCTACATACCAACAATAAACAGTCTGAGAAAAATTGGGATAAACTTGATCTTCTTAAATTCCAGTCTGTACTTCTATTGCGCTAAGGTGGCTTCTAGTTTGTGCATTCCGTATTGTACAGAAAAGTTGGACATTATTATAAGAGGTTCTTGAACAATTTCATGTGTATCACCTGGCCGAGGATCTGAATGCTAAACATTAAACTACAAGGTGATTCTTATAATAGACTAGTGCCTCAGTAGGAGCACATAGGTTTTGTTATTTTTTAAATTGAAGTCATTTCACAATTTTAGTTCATTTATTTCATGTCTAAGTGACTTATAGTAACTCTCTTTGGTATTCCTTAAATAAGACCAAATAAACAAAGAATCCTCCATGCTTGTCTTAGGGAACAGTCCACTGCAATCATATACCCTAAAGAACCATACTACATTATTTTTCAGGTTGATCTAGTCTAGGATCAAAGAGCTCCTTCAACAAATCCTCTAAGGTTGGCCTGAGTTTCCTAAGATCACCAGACCCCATGATCTGTGTTTTGTGTAGATCCTAGAGGGCCCTGTTCTGAGCTAGCAGAGCATATTCCTGATATCTCCCCATCTCATCCTGTGCAAAACAAGATGAGGGCACAGGAAGAACATGGGTTCTTTGCTCAGAGAAGCAAGGCTTCAACTGTAAGAAAAGAAAGAGAACTAACAGTAATCATGTGCTGAGGGTGTTATTCAAAAATTCTCAGAAGAATTAGGACACTTGGCATGTTCATCCTGTTCACACTTTATTGTGTGATGGGTACACTGAGCAATACCAGTCAAAAAAGTCCCATGTTATAAATTACTTGTCTGATGTATAGATAAATTACTTTTAAAACCATCATTTACCTTTTTTATTTGGAAATAATTTCAAAACTACAGAAAAGGAATAATAAGACATAGTAAAAGGAATAATAAGACATATTAAAAAGAACAATTTTATCCAAGTTATCTGCCATTAATATTTTACTATTTTTTATACTTTTTGCACACTTTTTTCTATACATTGATGGATAAATTATATAAATTTTATGGACCTTGAAAACTAATGACAGGATTTGCTTAATTACAGTAAGATGTCAACTTCAGTAAATTTCATATTTTTACAATATTTTTATTTAATCTACTCTCTGTATTACAATTTTGTCAAATGAGCCAAGTATAGCTTTGGTAAGTGTTTCCCCCTCCCAATGCAATATTTAGTGTTGATTCAGTATTATATTTTGGTTTCATGTATCTTTAGCAGAAATCAACCTAGAATATTTCCATTGCTTTTTTCTTTTGGTTCCTATGTTTACATTTTTAAAAATGCAATATATATATATAGATAGATAGATAGATAGATAGATAGATAGATAGATGATAAAGAGAGAGTGAGAGAGAGATAAATGTTGTTCCTCATTATTACATTCAGGTTTTGTATGATGTTTAGTTCTTCTAGGGTTATGACATCTTGAGGAATACAATGTTCACCTTGTTGGTCATGATAATTTTGATTACATAATCAAGGTTAATAATATAATAATTATTTTCCTCCCTTGCAACTAAAAATCAGTACATGAGAGATCCCTGAAGATATTGACAATATCCTCCTCCTCTTCAGAATTTTCTCCTAGATTTACCAACCTTGAATATTCTTGCCTGATACAGGTTCTCTTTTTCCATAATGGGTACAAAATGCTGATTTTGAAATTCCAGCACTGCTTTCACTTTTCACAGTCAGAACTCAGCATTATACTGTAAGTAAAAGCTTCCCCTTCTCCACTATGTGTCTATCATGCCTTTATCTACCTCTTTCTCTATCTCTGTATGTATGATTAAGTCATCTGCAAAAAGGGAATATTTTACTTGTTCCTTTTCAATTTTGGTCTTTTACTTATTTATTTTGCCTAATTGCTCTTTATAGGACTTGCAGGATTATGTTCAGTAGAAGTGGTGTGCATCGGCATTCTTACCTTGTTCCAGATCTTACTGGAAAAACTTCCATTTTCCTTTGTTGATTTTAGCTGAGGTTCTTCTTCTAGACAGACTTTATTGTGTTGAGAAAAAATATTCCTCATATTCTTAATTTGTTGAAAGCGTTTCTTTTATCATGAAAGAATTTTGATTTTTTTTAAATTGTTTATTCATTTATTCATATGTGCATATGTTATTTGGGACATCTCTCCCTCCTGCTACCTGCCCCCACCCTCTCTTCCCCACCCCTCTTGCCTCCAGGCAGAACCTGTTCTGGCCTCTTCACTGATTTTGTTTTAGAGAAAACATAAGAGATAATAAGAAAGACATAGCACTTTTGCTTGCTTGAGATAAAGATAGCTATACAAAGAGATTCCTAGCATTGCTTCCATGCACATGTTGCATTACAACCCAAATTGGTTCACCTCTACCAGACCTTTTCACTACTTCCCAGTCACGTTCCCATAGTGGCCTCTGTCAGTTTAAGATTACTTTATTCACTCCTCTACAGTGGGCATGTCAAACGCTTTCAACTTTTGGGTTTCCTACCTTTCCCTATTCCTCCTGTACGCATTCTCCCCTCAGCGTGTGACCTATGTCCAATAATATTACTGCATTTGTTTTAGGTCTAAAGTCCACAAATGAGGGAGAATATATGATTTTTGGCCTTCTGAGCCTGGCTTAAGATGATGTTTTCTAGTTCCATCCACTTACTTGCTATGGCAGAATTTCATTCTTCTTTGTGGCTGAATAAAATTCCATTGTGTATAGATACCATATTTTCTTAATCCATTCATCAGTAGTGGGGCATCTTGGCTGTTACCATAACTTGGCTATTGTGAATAGTGCTGCAATAAACATGGGTGTGCAGGTGCCTTTGGAATAACCTGAGTCGCATTCCTTTGGATGTATGTCTAGGAGTGGGATTGCTGGATCATATGACAGATCTATATTTATTTTTTTAAGAAGCCTCCATATTGTTTTCCAAAGTGGTTGTACTAGCTTACAATCCCACTAGCAGTGCATGAGGTTCCTTTCTCCCCACATCCTCACCAACATTTGTTGTTGGTTGTATTTTTGATGATAGCTATTCTAATGGGTGAAGTGAAATCTTACTGTGCTTTTGATTTGCACTTCCTTTATGGCCAGGGATAGTGAACATGTTTTCATGTGTTTTTTGGCCATTTGAATTCCTTCCTTTGAAAAAATTCTATTTAGTTCAGTTGCCCACTTCTTTATTGGTTCATTGATTTGAGGGAAGTTTAGTTTTTTGAGCTCCCTGTATATTCTGATTATCAGTCCTTTGTCTGACGTATAGCTGGCAAATATTTTCTCTCACTCTGTGGGTGGTCTCTTCAGTTTCGAGACCATTTCTTTTGTTGTGCAGAAGATTTTTAATTTCATGTAGTCCCATTTGTCCATCCTTTCTCTTAGTTGCTGGGCTGGTGGAGTTCTACTGAGGAAGTCCTTGCCTATACCTATTGCTTCCAGAGTATTCCCTGCTCTTTCCTGTACTAACTTCAGAGTTTTGGGTCTGATGTTAAGGTCCTTAATCCACTTTGAGTTGATATTAGTACAGGGTGATAGACATCAATCTAGTTTCAGTTTTCTGCAGGCAGATAACCACTTTTCCCAGAAACATTTGTTTGAAGAGGTTGTCTATTCTCTATCATATGCTGTTGGTGCCTTTGTCAAAAATAAGGTGAGCATAGCTGTGTGGATTCATATCCAGATTCTCTGTTCTGTCCCACTGGTCTTCATATCTGTTTTTGTGCCATACCATGCAGTACCAAAAGCACTCTACATGTTCATCACAATTCCCATCAAAATCCCAATGACATTCATCACAGAGATTGAAAAATCTACCTAAAGTTCATTTGGAAACACAGGAGACTGCTGATAGCTAAGGGAATACTCAGCAAAAAGAGCAATGCTGGAGGTGTCACAATACCGCCTTTAAATTATTCTAGAGAGCCATAACAAGAATGTTGAATTTTGTCAAATGTTTTTCTCTGTGAGTTTGAACTTAAAGGCTATCTCCCTCTAAAACTTGGACTTTATTCTTCATTTGTACCACATTACTGACTTTCTTTTAGAAAAGGAGAGAGCTAATTTATTTTCAAAGAGAAGAGTTGGTCAGGGTTCAATTCCACTTGTTAATTAGCACATTGAGGGGGTAGTTAAGGTGTGCTGTGTAACAGGAGGTGACTTTGTGCTGGAGATAGTGTTTTCAAGGACCTTATGGTCCAAAGGAAGGACATGAGTACACAATTCTAAAAGAGAACTTATAATTATCCAATACTTTTATTAAAAATCAATTAAATTATATGATCTTTAGACTGTTGTGGCTGACTTAATATAAAATATTGATATTTCAATATGGGCTGAAAATCTTGCAGACAAATAGCAAAACTGCAATCAAGCCCATCCTTCTTTAAGAAGATGACTTATGGTTGGTGCTAAAAGGTTATGAATAAAACCATGGCTTAAATATTAAGCTTAGAACTCCACATTTATTAGTGCAGTATTTCCTATTTAATTCTTCCTTCAAAAGCCAAATGTGAACAGGGCACTAATGAGGAAATAAAGTGCATTGATGTCTTTCTTTATCTCTCT
Source organism: Castor canadensis (assembly GCF_047511655.1). Classification (NCBI taxonomy): domain Eukaryota; kingdom Metazoa; phylum Chordata; class Mammalia; order Rodentia; family Castoridae; genus Castor; species Castor canadensis. The sequence continues at coordinate 127,250,532 of NC_133386.1, forward strand.
TAAAATGTATTCAGAACAAAGAAGGATCCTGAGTAACATACATGGATGGTAAAATGCCTGTACTTTGTAGGTTTCATACTGATAGTTATCTTGATAATTAGTGTGGTAGGAATTCTCATTTTCAAAGGGGTTAATGAGCAAAGAATTAGGCACTTGCATTACATGGACACTTTTTCTAAAAAGCTGGGACCAGATGTCTGTGAACATTCATAACTGTGGCTTTGATTACTGCCTATCTTTCACCTGTCAGGAATGCTCTAATGGCTCAGAACATGAGTGCAATGGGTTAGGGTTCAGAAACTAGGGAATGAAACTGACATAGATTGAACAATTCTAACATCCCAGATTCACCTGTGGTTTCTTCTGTGCAAGAAAGACATTCATACCCATTACATAGATAAGAAATTGTAGTCTAAGAGAAAGAAGTGCCTGGGCAAAGATTATAGAACTGGAAATTGACTTTTCCTAGATCAGACTCAGTTCCTGTCAGAAATCTGGCTCTTTTCACTACAGAGATGTTTGACATCTGCTGTGTAAAGCCAGGTTAATTAACTGTTAACTCTTATATAACTGTCTTGCCAGGACTCCAGGACTATCATCAAGGAACAGCCTATATGCTAATGGAGATTGTCAGCAGGCAATTGTCCAATCCAAAAGGAATGTCTAATTCAAGGCTTAAAAATAATAAGAGTGTGCATTGTGCATTTTGCTTTTCAAACTCTTTTTGCATCCATTATCTAATTTGATCAGCAATGGGTTTCATTAAAAAGAAAATCTTTTTATTAAATAATTAATTAGATTTGCTTTCATTAAGCTAATGGATAGGTGCAGAGCACAGAGGATGACACCAAACTCCACCGAGCTAAGGCCCTGACTGGCTAATTCATTATGCTGCTTTTGAACTCCCTCTTTTTGAGTTCCCTCAGAGCAATCATATTAAGCTGTGTTGTGTGTGATAGCTTGAGTCTGTCCTCTCTGCAGCCATCCAGGTTGTGCCTGTCACTGGTAATTTTGCCAGGGTCTGCATATGGGTCGTGACAGATCTATCCTCATAGTACTGTGTCATTTAATTTCAACAAAACAAGCAAACTGGCAATAAGTTTAGACATTCAAAGGCTGGGCTCCCAATGGTAGCAGTTGTTTGGCATAGACTGTCAGGAGGTAGATGACATTGGCATTTGGTAGTTAAGTCACCTTCTGGAAAAAGGGCTTTGTTTTCCTTCAGTGTGTCCATAAAATACAGGAATGGTTTACAGAGCACACTTAATTTTTGTAGGAATATTTGTGCTACAGAAAACATTTCTTTTATCTGTATGACATAGGAAGAAAAAGAAAAGAAAAAAATAAGAAAAGGAAAAGAAATGTGAGTTCTTTCTGTGGTTGGACTATTATTTTGGATATGTTAACCACATACCAAATGTCATAAAATCTGTTTAAAAATGCCCATTTGACAACTACTTCATTTTAACATAGTACATTGTTATTTTAAAAAATAGCAGTATAAAAGAAAAAATTTGACTAAGTGTTTAACATAAATTTAATGTTGGGAGGACTCATTATAGTTCAGACTTGAAGGGAATAATGTAGTCTGTAGTTCAACTTCAGAGTTCCAGAAATTTGGTCATGATATCCAGTGATGATTAAAGACATGAATATTTGAGTCCCAGTAACAAGGTTTATTTTTGATCATCTGAATAACTTGTGTTAGCTACATCTGTATCCACATGAGGCTAACTCTGCAAAGTGACTGTAACTCTTGTGCCACTTGGTCACAGCATTGAGAGGCCCCAGAATTTTACTTTTAATCTTGTGATTTACTTTCAGTATTTTCTTAGCAGAATAGCTTTATCACATTTCTGTTAATAGAATACAATGGAAGTCTATTAGATTTACTTGGTTTGGAGTCAGAGGATATCTGAATTCTAGTATCTGCTCTGTCAGTTATCACCAAGTGATAGGAATGTGAGTTCCTATAGTATGGGGATGGTAACAATATCATCTTTGTTAATATTCTTAAAGCTTTGCAGATAATGTATATGAAATGTCTGACACAGGGCCTGGAACATAATAGGTGTTCAGTAAATGGTGGCTATCCTCACACTGGGCATTCAAAAGTTGAATAAGTTGGAGGTGTGGCTCAAATGGCAGAATTCAAGGCCTTGAGTTCAAACCCCAGTACCACAAAAAAAGATGAATGAAATGCAATTCCTTATGTTAAAGAACTCATAGTGCAATGAGAGTAAAATTTGATTATAAAATTGTACAATAGATATGACAAAGACTCCTCAAACTACCTTTGTTGAGGAGGGAAGGTTAAAATCATGAGTTTGGAATTAGATATTTTGCTTTAAGATCTTTTGGAAATTTCCAAGTGCATTAAACAAGCAGTGGTTGGCTAGAAAAACCAGAGTAGAAAGCACTATATTGATGACTAAGTCTTTTGGGGGGGGGGTTGTTATTTATATGGAATAAAGAGTGTATTCAGAAGTGATGGATTTAGTTGAAGTTGTTTCTATCATTTGTTGGTAACTTAGCCTGAATCAAGGACTGTGCCAAGTTTTTTATGCAGGCTTTGTAGCCATCCTTTGGAGTGGGCATTTTTCCTGTTTCGATGCATAAACATTAGGTTATGCCTTGTGTTGCGCAGCAAATAAGAAGTGGATCTGTGATGTGAACGCATGTTTGCCTAAATTTAAAGTCTACACCTTAAACAAGGTGTACCAATGTATAAATTCAAGTAGACAGAAGTAAAGTTGCCTGTAATGGCTCTAGGGAGAGTTTGGGAGACTGAGAGCAAGTTTACTTATTTAGGGCTTTGTATGATTGCTATAGGTTCCCCACAAAGTGGCTTTTAGATTTTATCTATAAGAGAAATCCTAGCAACATAAACTTTACAAAGATTCTGGGTAGTTTAAAATACAACACAGATCAGAGCACCAATTCTGGACTTGAGGCATGGTAGGTAATCTGTAAATGTTTGCTTCCTTCTCTACCAGGTGCCCTGTCCTAATGAGAATTCAGAAAAAGAGAGATCACTACTGCCTGACTAGTGAGTGTGCCACTGATTTGAGAGCAACTGTTCTTAAATTCAATATGTATAGGAGTCTCATTAGGATTTTGTTAAGTATAGATTCTGACTCATTGGATCTGTGGTGGGGGAAGGGCTGAGATTTTGCTTTTCTATTAAGATCCCAGGAGACCTTATGCTGATCTTCTGTGAACACATTTTTATCAGCATGATTCATATTGTTTGAATTTTTCCTCTTTTATGTTGTATTAAGTACCTCCTACCTTCAAGTCAATTTCTTTCTGCTTTCCCTTTATAACAAACAAAAAAGAGCTGTTTTCATAGTAATAGGTGGTGGCGATATTGGACACCTTCCCAATGCACTGAAAGCTTATTATTTGAGAGAATAATTGAACAGGAGAAAAGACTTTACAGGCAATCACAATAATATTAGTGAGCATTAATATATTGCTTTAGAGTTTATAGTGTGGTATCCCGAATATTATCACAATTGATTAAGTTACTCTATAGATAATATTCTTTGAAAGTCTATTATATCTAAGGCAATGAGGAATTAAAAAAGCAAAGATACAACTTCATGATGCTCATAGATTAGTAGGAAAGAAAGCCAGGAAATTCTACAATAACAGGATCATGTAACATAGTCTTTAGTGGGAAAATGTCAAAAATCATATGCAAGGCCAGATATGGTGGGGCATACCTGTAATCCCAGTGGGAGATTTAGACAGGAGAATGGCTAGTTCAGGTGACACAGTGAATTCAAGGTCAAGCTGGGCAAAATAGTGAGACCCCGTACAAAACAAAAAAAATCATACAGCAATGTAGATAATATTCTCCAGAGGTAAGGAAGAAGGGAAGGTTTTCAGAAGGATGTTATATCTTCACCAACACAGTCATCTTCATCCCTGACATTGTCCTGTCTCCATCAGCACCATCACTGGCCTCCTGATAAAGATCCAGCAGCATTTATTTGGAACTTACAGTTTGCCAGATGCCAAACAATGCATTATCTCAAATAATTCTCACAGTATTCTCATGAGGTAGATACAATTGATACATAGAGAAGTGGAATATGAAATTTAGCAGGTTCTGAATTTAAACCTGGACACTTAGTTTAAAATCCTTGTTATTAACCATTATGCCACTATTACCTCAGTTCACTTGAAACGTACTTGAAAAGTACTGACCAGAGCAATCTGTGTAGATATGGCAGTTAATTGCTTCATTTTCATTTTGTGACTGAGGACATTGAGGTTCATATAGGATAAATTATTTTCTCAAACAACTGAGTAAAAGATTATGTTAGACTTTTAATTGCTGTGACAAAACACCTGAAAGAAAGAACTTATAGGAGAAAGGAGTTACTTTGTTCAAGGTTTCAGAGATTTCAGTCCAGGACTGACTTGGCAAAGCACAGCAGCTCACATGTAACAGCTGGAAAGCAACTGTCAAAAGTGCCTGTGCCAGACAGCTTTCTCCTTTTTACCTGTTAGTCCATACAGAACCCCAGCTTATGGGATCCCTTTGTTAATACTCTCTGGAAATATCCCCGCAGTCACACACATAGGTATACTTTATTAATCTGTTAGCTGTCTCTTAACACAGGCAAATTGGCAATCAAAATTAACCAAGTAAAAGTTTTAAATTCCACTTTCCAAGTTTTTTCCTACAACATTTTGGAGTAGCAATCATTATCCCAAAAGACATAATCCTCACTATGATTGCTAATGATGAAATCCCAAGATATCAAAAATCCCCCAAGTTAAATACCAAATATCATAATCTGAAAGATTAAAATCCCTAAAACTGAAATTCCCACAACTCACATCCTGCACAAGCTTGTCCTAGAAATCTAACTGGGGGCAATGGGAGATGCAGAAAAAGACAACAGACAGAAGACCAAACATGCATAAAGGTGGGGACAGGTAGGCTGGCACTCAGATGGATACACACCAGCCCCCTCAACCTCCAGTGAGTTTATTATATACAATTGCAACACAAGATGGAGAGGTAGGTCTCAGGGGAGGGAGCATGACATTGTAATCCTCGGGAAGAGGAGAAACCTGTGGCATCTTCTCTCTGAATGTAAACATCTTAGGAAAAAACAGCTATACTGCATCTTGCCCATTTCTGCACTTGAGGCTGTGCCAATTTAAGTGTGCAATTTATTGGGCATAACTATACTTGCTCCCTTCTGTGGTATGGGGCTGTGCCAAACTCAAACACACAGCTTATTCGATACACCTGTTGGCACCCCACATCTTCCCCTTTTTAAATTTCTTAAATGTTCACAATGAAGCCTGTCCCCTTAATCCAAGGAGTTGTTTTCACACTGTTTGGCATTTGACTGAAAAAAAAAAAAACCACAAGAAAACAGGTGAACAATACCGGAAGGAGTACTTTAGCAAATTAAATGGATTGAAACCCTTGAATTCGTCCAGAATAGGTTTTGCAGTAGTATCTGGAGAAACAATATTATCATAAGCATTTTCCATGGCCAATATTTGTCATCTTAATACCCAGAAGTCCACAGTATTGTTTGCTTTGTTCTCATGTGCCCATAAGATGAGCTTAATCTGTAAAGTTATAGTCACTATTTTGAGCCACCAAACATCCCAAGGAATGACCTCCCATGTGCACCATATCATCGGTAGATATAGGGTGGCTCTACCAAGTGATAGAATGTGCCATTTGCTGGTTGGGCATGAAAGTTCAGTATGCATCACCCTAGACAACACCCCCCTGTATTGTAATTATGACCAATGCCACCAGCAATGTGGCTGTGGGATTCCCAGCCATCCTCAGGCTACAGGTTACCATTGTCACCATGTCCATTAGTTTCTTAATTTGACCCCATGTGGGTGGCTTACTGTCCTGTGTCTGTCTCGCCAGCACCAGTTTCCTTGGCCACTTTCTGGTCAGTGGAGGAGTCAGCCTTAGGGGCTCCTTGTCCTGAGGTAAGTCTTCCAGTCTCAGTCTCCTCATCTTCGGGATCAGGGTATCCATGAGGCTTGACAAACAATGATGGTACCCACACTGGGTGTTCTGCACCTTCAGGAAAAATACAACCATGCCCTTGTCTCCACATAGCCAAACAATGAGCAATGACATACTTAGTGGCCTCACCAGCACATGAAGAGGCATAGATATAAATTGCCTATGCAAGGCTGAAGCATTTTGATGGTACACAGCATGACTTAATCGGGCAATTTCTATGGGTGCCACAGTTTGCATGAGCTAGTCTAAAGCAAGCCCAGAGACTAGGTTACCTGCCCAGGCATTATGGTCAGTGAGTGGGCCAGGGAGATTAGAATGTAAGTGCAAATGGTTCACAAAACAGGGATAGAGGCAGGTTTGCACCAGCAATTGCCAGAGTGCTCCTGCAGTGGTGGCTGAGCTCTTTTAGGAGGTGGGTCTGAACACTGCAGCTCCTGCCATGACTCAATCCCTCTTGGCCTGCCTGTTCCTGGCAGTGGCACCATGCTCCGCAAACCCCGTTCTTCCCCTCCGACACCACTCAGGAAGTAAAGTCCAGTCCGGGGTCCATTGGCACCAGTTGGTGGCCTGCTCATGAAATCTCTGCTGCATTCCAGGGTCATTAGGGTCTGGTATCTCAAGCACAGGGTAAAATTTAAAACCAGCTGTATCCTCTCCCTTGACTATGAGCTGTCTGCTAGGCAGCCTGCAGGGGACTCTTTGCAAGAGTGGGAAATCTCTTGTACTGTGGGCGGATCCCCAAATGCATTTTTCTCAGTGCTTGATGAGTGAGAGCGTAATCCTGACCCTCCTCATCTGACACTGAATCAGAATCTCCAGACTGAACTTTGCTTTTAAGGTGTGACTGATGGTTCAGTGCTTCCACCACCCACGGCATCTTGTTATTGCCTCTCACACTCATGTATGACTGCTTTAAGGTATGAGTCCCACATCCTGGCTTGACTACCAAGGAGGAAAATCTTTTACTTCTTACTTCTACAGCTCTACCATAAGTCTTCCACCACTCTATCACTTTATCTTAAGTCTTCTACCACTCTACTATAAGTCTCTACTATATTCTATTATATAATTTCTACCTTATAATTTTTCTACCTTATACTATAATATAATTCTACCTTATAATTCTTCTACTGTATAATGCTTAATTCTGCTACCACATAAAGCTTAATTAATTCTTCTACTTTATAATGCTTATTTCTTCTACCTTATAATTCTTAATTCTTCTACCTTATAATTCTTAACATAGCTTTTTAAAGCCTAGAGTTCTCGATCCTTAGACTCAGCCTGTCCCATGTTTTTATACCTGGCTGCATTCAATTCACTCTCCCCCGACATCTCACTTGTTTCTTATTATCTCTTACACGTGCACTTCTCAGAGAGGGTCTCCTCATCTCAGGCTTCAAGTTCTCCCATTGTTAGTTACATGTCCAGATGACACCTCACTCCCAGGTTCCAGTTCAGGTGCCACCTCTCATGTCCCACATGAGCTTGTCCTATAAACCTAACTGAGGGCAACAGGAGATGCAGAAAAAGAGAACAGACAGAAGACCAAACATGCATAAAGCTGGGACCAGGTAGGCTGGGCACTTGGATGGAGACTCACCAACCCCCCTCTACCTCCAGTGAGTTCATTATATACAGTCGCAACATGAGGTGGAGAGGCATTTCTTGGGAGAGGGAGCATAACATTGTAATCCTCAGGAACAGGAGAAACCTGTAACGGTTTTTCTCTGAATGTAAACATTTTAGGAAAAAACAACTGTACTGTATCTTGCCCATTTCTGCAGCTGAGGCTGTGCCAACTCAAACATGCAATTTATTGGGCATAAATATGCTTGCTCCCTTCTGCAGTTTGGGGCTGTGCCAAACTCAAACACGCAGTTTATTCAATACACTAGTTGACTTCACACACCCATGAAAAATGTTATATAGTAGATATGGAAGACAGAATTCTAGAGAAAGGATTGGCCAAGTGATATAGAAACTACTTCACTCCAAAATGTGCCATTTTATCTGTATTGGCATTTCTTCTAGTTGATTATATTCTCAGAGACTGTAATGAATTAAAGCCACTCTTGCCTGAAGAAGCCCCAGGTGCTACTGACTAATGCAAAACACTTATGGGCACAGTAAAATAAGAAGATGTGCAAGAGTGCTTTTTGTTCACCAGCACTGCTGGTTCAAAATCTGTGGTCTCTGTCAATGTATTATAAATGGGTTGATGTATGCCCAAAACAACATGGAAGCATGGCAGAGAGGATAGCAAACTTTAGTAGGAATGCTCATGTCATTGTAAATTAAGTAATAGAAGAATGTCAAAAAGAACAGCACCACATAGAAAGTAAGTGTGAACATACCATCCACAGAGGGCTATGGCCTAAAAGAAAAAAGGCAGCTATCTCTTTTGTGATGCTGGATTTCTAAATATAGCTAATGACAGTTCAAGTTGGCCAGGTCTAGGGACTACATCTGTATCATTGTCCATAATTTATCTTTCTAAGTATGTTTTTTAGTTGTTATTTTTTATTCCCATTTTTCTCTTTTGCTAGTTTCTCCATATTATTTAAAATTGTCAGCATCTTTTAATAGTTTACAAGGCTATATATTTTGTCTGTATTATTTCCACAAATAGTGTAAAACTTTCAGAGAAAGCTGACAGAGTGGCTGCCTAGCAAACATAAGGTTCTGAGTTCAAACCCCAGTACTGCCAAAAAAAAAAAAGAGAGAAACTTTCAGAGAGTTCTAATTAGTTTTATGCATTGTTGTAAATTTGACTCTAAGAATGTATCTTATCATAATGATGACTTTGTGTATAAACATTGTGCATGTGCACAAAACCATTGAAATTTATAGAACAAATGAAGATATCTTTTTGTTCATTTACATTTGTGAGACAGAATTTCTTCATATTCTGATTCTTTGGATCACTATTTATACAAGTAGTGTTTTTGACAAATCTCATCAAAAGACATAGATTGTCCATCACAGTATTTCAGATGACTGCAGTTATAAAGCTGTGTACATAAAACTACCAACAATACTGGTTTATATTCACACATTTCATTCTTGAACGTATTTCTTCATGAACGCAGTTGGTCTGCTCATAATTGTTATGCCTATGCAACTATTGTTAGTGTACAGAGTTTTTGTCTTGCAAAAATATGTTATTGCAATAAAAATATGTTATTTGTGTTTTTATGTTTCTCAAGCAAAACCCCTTTTTAAGATGCAAAAAATTTTTTTAAAAACTTTTACATTTTTTTTCCAGAATTATTTTTTGGGTATTTTGATCTTTTAGAATTTTAGACTTTAGGGATTTTGGATTTCAGAGGTTTTGACATTTTGGAATTTCATTATTCAGGATTGTTGCATTTAGTTTTGTGTCTTTCAGGACTATGGCCCAGATCACACACGTTGTAGATCCTAAGGAAGCAGTAAGATAGGTAAATCAAGAAGTCCATATTTACCTTTCATTCATATCCTACTTGTCCATGCCAGATAAACAGCTTGCATTATTTCATAGCCTACAGGTCTGTAAATACTTTTCTGACCTTATTTCAAAGCCCCTGAGTTAGTAATAACATATTCTGATTTTTATCTTTCATTCCATTTTCCTTTTGAGCTTTATTTTACTTCTTTTCTTGATTTCTGGGAATTTTTTACATTATTGGCTGTTCAATTTTTACTCACCTTTTAAAAAGTCATTCTGGAACATAGAGAAGAAACTCTTAAAAATATTATTGGTCAAATACCAGTGGGTTCTCATTTCTGCCATGCATGAAGATACATGCCTGGAATTCCAGGCTGAGGCAGGAGAATTTTGAGTTTGAGGCCATCCTGGACTAGAGTAGGGAGTTTCAAGCCAGCCTGGGCTACATAACTAGATCCTATTTCAAAAAAATGCTGTAAAGGGTGTTTGTGTTCAGATTATGAAAGCATTATTACTTCAATCTGTCTCTTAGGTCTTTGTCCTTCCTTCTCTTCCTCTTGTTCATTCTCACTCTTTCCTTCTGTTACTTTCTTTTATGCCTTTTCTTTTTGTCTTCTTTCCTTCTCTCTCCCTGCCATACCTCTACCAATTTTTACAAGGTGAATAATGTATTCCCATTTAAATCTTCACAGTGAATTTCCTACAATTAGAACCATGCGGTGTCATGTGAAGAACACGAATATAGTCAAACAGAATTAGATAATATTTTATCTTTAACTTTTCTGTCCTTGTCATATTGGGCAAATTGAAGTCTCTTAGACTGAATTTACTCATCTGTAAATTACAATTATGAGTCCATTCTTTCATGATACAAATGAAATATTCACAAAGACAGTGAAGGTACACAAGGAATAGTTCTGTCCAGTTTAAAACATATTTGAAAAAGTTGGAGCCAGTCTTTCTGTTAAGCACTGTGTTTTGTATGTTTGTCTCCATAAATTGGTGTGGTTTTGTCTTGCATCAGACTATAAAATTTCCATAGGCATAGAACATTTCTCACGCATATTTTTGTCCCTATTGCCCTGCCCAATGCATTACATGTGATAGATGCTTAATAAGAAAGGATATTTGTAATTTCCTTCTGAGTAGAAATGAAGCCAAGAGAGAAGTTGGATAACTAAGCATGCAGACTTCACTGTTGCAGGTGAGGTGCTCTCATTCTCACTTTCGCCTTCAAAGCAGTTTCTGCTACAAGGAAAATATCCAGGTTGGTCTCTCTGCTGGCAAGAGAGTGTTGGCACTATTTTCCTCTAAATTGGAGAGTAGAAGAAAAGACTGCTCAACCAGCTGCTATCAACAACTTAGAAAACATGAATGTTTAGGCAATTATATGTTTCCCAGGGTGTTCTCCAAAGCTCTTTTCAAGCATACTATTTTTTAAATAAACTAAAAAAAGGGTTATAAAAATAGAACAATTCTGCAAACTTCAGCCCACAAAAAACTTGGGAGAACATGGTAATGCATTTCCTTCTGTAAGCTTCCATTACATTCCTTTGGAGATGCTACTGTCCACTTCTAACATGCTGGTGTTCTTCAGGTCCTATACTATGTACTCAGAGTTCTGCTGGCACAACATCCTCTTTTGGTTCAAATTTACTCTTGCTTTGAGCTTTAAAAGTCATGCCATAAAGTCCATACAGGAAAGAGTAGGAAATACTCTGGAGTTAATAGGAATAGATAAGAACTTTCTCAATAGAACCCGAGCAGCACAACAACTAAGAGATAGCATAGATAAATGGGACTTCATAAAACTAAAAAGCTTCTGCTCAACAAAAGAAATGGTCTCTAAACTGAAGAGAACACCCACAGAGTGGGAGAAAATATTTGCCAGCTACACATCAGACAAAGGACTGATAACCAGAATATACAGGGAACTTAAAAAACTAAATTCTCCCAAAACTAATGAGCCAATAAAGAAATGGGCAAGTGATCTAAACAGAACTTTCTCAGAAGAAGAAAATCAAATGGCCAAAAAACACATGAAAAAGTGCTCACCATCTCTAGCAATAAAGGAAATGCAAATTAAAACCACACTAAGATTCCACCTCACCCCTGTTAGAATAGCCATCATCAGCAACACCATGAACAACAGGTGTTGGCGAGGATGCGGGGGAAAAAGGAACCCTCTTACACTGTTGGTGGGAGTGTAAACTAGTACAACCACTCTGGAAAAAAATTTGGAGGCTACTTAAAAAGCTAAACATTGATCTACCATTTGATCCAGCAATACCATTCTTGGGGATATACCCAAAAGACTGTGACACAGGTTACTCCAGAGGCACCTGCACACCCATGTTTATTGCGGGACTATTCACAATAGCCAAGTTATGGAAACAGCCAAGATGCCCCACTACTGATGAAAGGATCAAGAAAATGTGGTATTTATACACAATGGAATTTTATGCAGCCATGAAGAAGAACAAAATGTTATCATTTGATGGTAAATGGATGAAATTGGAGAACATCATTCTGAGTGAGGTTAGCCTGGCCCAAAAGACCAAAAATCATATGTTCTCCCTCAAATGCGGCCATTAGATCAAGGGCAAACACAACAAGGGGATTGGACTTTGAGCACATGATAAAAGCGAGAGCACACAAGGGAGGGGTGAGGATAGGTAAGACACCTAAAAAATTAGCTAGCATTTGTTGCCCTCAATGCAGAGAAACTAAAGCAGATACTTTAAAAGCAACTGAGGGGAATAGGAGAAGGGGACCAGGAACTAGAGAAAAGGTTAGATCAAAAAGAATTAACCTAGAAGGTAACACACACTCACAGGAAATTAATGTGAGTCAACTCCCTGTATAGCTATCCTTATCTCAACTAGCAAAAACCCTTGTTCCTTCCTATAACTGCTTATACTCTCTCTTCAACAAAATTAGAGATAAGGGCAAAATAGTTTCTGCCAGGTATTGAGGGCATGGGGGAGGGAGGGAGCAGAGTGGGTGGTAAGGGAGGGGGTGGGGACAGGAGGGAGAATTGACCCAAGCATTGTATGCACATATGAATAATAAAACAATAAAAATTTAAAAAAACAAAGTCATGCCATGTGAGGTCTCCCACAACTTTGCACCTCTGATTGACTGTTCAACTCTTTCCTACGTAGCTGCCATCTTTCAGATTTCTTATGAATGTCCAACAGGCACTTAAGCTTTTCACAGGAATGAAGTTTACATTCACCGGGTAAACTCAATCTTATTCTGTATTTGCTAACTCAGTGAATGGGTTAGCAGCCACTTAACCCTCGCAACAATATTGGAAGTAGATATTACCTTCATTTAGCTGATGAAATCATGTCATTGTAAAGTGAAAGAGCTAGTCTTCCATACAAGATCATCCTACTCCAACAACGGCATCTCTTTTCATAACCTTTACTAGGATGGAAAGAGTAGAGACTAAAAGGGGGGAAAGTATTGGTTCATTAGTAAAGCTTTTATAACATTTCTTAATTGTTACTTCAGTGATTACTTGTACCTTGCTTCCTTTGACCACACTTTGACAAGTAAAAAAGTCAAGAGTACAACAACATTAGGATTAAAATTATTTGAATTTATTTTATTAAATTACATGATGATACTATTTGAGATAACATTTGTGTGTAATCTTTCATCAATTTCTTTAAAAAATGTAATTCTATATAAAAATAATTGCATAAGTCTAGGATTATATATTACAATAATGGAGGAAGTGACAAATTGGACTTATTCTAGAGTAAGTACTTATTTCAGTACTTTCTATGAGTAAAATATCATTTTGGCTCATATGCAAGCATAGACAAAATAGCTAAGAGTTTTCACTATTACTTCTAAAGATTTAGGAGTTGGTATGAGGGGTAGTGAGGAGAACATAAAGAAAGGGCAAATATGGTGAAAATAATACATAGTTATTTGTGAAAATGGAACAAGGAGACCTGTTGAAACTATTCTATGATGCGTGGGAGGAGATAAAAATGATGGAGAGGATGAATCTAATTAAGATATATTGTAAGCACTTTTGTAAATATTACAATGTACCCCCAGTAAAACAATAATATGCTAATAAAATTTTTTAAAGTAAAAAAAATAAAGGGGGTTTAAAAGATGCATATGTTCTATATGCTCTTTTTGTTATTATCTAGACCATGAATAATGTTGAAGTGAGGTATTCTAGACTCAGGTTTGCATGACACACTTACAGGGAAGGAGAAAATGTTAGGAAAATGTATTTATATTGCTTTGTTTATATTGCTAAGAAATTTTTCCATTGTAAGAGATTCTCTTGCCTGGTTGATGTGGTAGAAGTGAGAAACAACTCTATAATTTAGGACTACTTTAATGCTCCTTATTTAAAATATTAACTATCTATTTTAAAGTTTTATATTTAAGAAGGAATCTGATAGAAATAACTCTTAGAAGTTCAAATGGACTTTAGGTAATACAGAGTTATTCTGGGAATTTTTTTCAATGTAATATCTGTTATAGTTAAGAAATGCATGAGTAGGCGACAGGAACCATACAGTATCCAAATCTCACAGACATCAACAAATAGATCTCCAGTGCTAGAAAGTTTTCTTCAGCATTTCAGACTCAAAAACAGAGATCAATAGGGAGTATGTGGAATTAGAAGTCAGGTAGATTTGGGTTTACATTTCAGTCTCTACCTCTTCCTAACTGGTGTCCAGGAGAATAATCTTTATATTTTGTTTCTACATTATAAAAAGTGAAATAAATTGTTCTCAATGGTAGGGCATTAAGGTTTAAATACTTATTGCTGCTGGTAAATCCTTAAATATAAGTCCTTAAGAACAGGGAGTCAGGAAAGAAACTTAGCCAGTTGTAGTTATTTCACTCTCAATTTCATATTGGTGAGGCTTGAGAAATTACTATATTAAGCAGTCAAGGTATTAAGCAGGACTTTTCCTATTTCACTAATCAAAACATATTTCTTTTTGTACAAATATGTCCTCCCCAATTGGGAGTTAAAATGGAAATCTGGTTAGCAAACACATAAATTAGTGAGCATGAAACAAAACCATGCTCAGATAGATGCTGAAGTCCAACTCCTAAGCATTTTATCCAAGAGGACAGAAACCATATATGTATGGTTTCAATATATCAATGACTTTTATTCAAATATTCATTATAGATGTGTTCATATTGGTCAAACCCATAAATGATTCAAAATCCATCAACTGAAGACTAGAATTTGTAAATAAATTTGGTACAATTATATAGTGGAATACTATTCTGCAAGGCAAAGTAATCTGCTACTGATATACACAAAGCACAAACAAACCTCAAAAGCATTATGCAAAATACAGACATAGAAATCAAATTTTATCATTCCATTTATGTGAAATTCTAGAAAGTGGAATGCTATATTGAATGAAATCCTATCATTGGCTGTCAGAATCCAGAGATGGAATCGGTAGGTACTGACAGTTGAAGAGCATGAGAAAATCTTGGTATTGGAGATATATGTAAGTATTTTATATTATGACTGCCATTGAACTAGTGTATATGTTTGTCAAAATTTATCAAATTGGGTATTTAAATTTGGTGAATGTTGTTCTATGTAGAATTTGCCTTTTGCAGCTAAAAAAGGGGAAAAAAAGACTTATGCAAAAGATCATGGGGCTGGAAGTGTGGCCCAAGCAGTAGAGTGTCTGCCTCAGAAGTTCAAAGCTACAAGAAAAAGATCTTATAAATATCAAGTGAAACTACTCAGGTGCATTTCAAACCCTAAGTATATTATTCCTTATTTTATTTTAATAAACATATTGTTCTAATATGAGCAGATGTGGCAAAAACATAGAATATCAATATCATCAGATCTCATCCCAACCTGGTCTTCCAGCAGCTTAGACCTTATTAACTTCAAGTTGCTGATAAGGAAATTAAAGGTTTGTAAGGCAATGCAGGTAGAGTCAAAAACCTGTGGCTTCCAATAAGCTTTACTAGAAAGGACACAGAGGAAAGAACAGAAACAAAAGGGGAAAAATGCTATGAAAACACCGCACACACACACACACATGAGAAATGTTTTCGAGTTAACAGAAATAGAATAATGTATTCAACCCCCTAATATAATGTGTCTGTGATATTAGCTGCTCCAGAAGTAAATTCTTTTTGCCTAAGTTGGTAGGAAAACGTACTGGCAAAGTTCTTTCAATTTGAGAAACTACATTTGAGAGACTACATTTCCCAATGTCCCATGCATTTAAGTCAACTGTGTAACCCATTTACAGCCAATGGAATATAAGCAGAAGTGATATGTACCACTCATAGGCATAACCATAAAACCCTATGTCCTTTGTGATTTTTGATACTTTTAACTTGGGAAAGGAGATGATCTTAAGGCAATCTTGGGGTATATGAATTGAAAATGTCAGACCTGTCATACTCTTGGTTCATGAGTGACTCTGAAGAAAATATCCCCTTTCCCTAACACACACATACTACTACCAACTTACTCATATCAAACTGGAACCAATCTACTCCGTAATGTGAGCACTAAATGAGTTAACATTGTTTTCAGCTAACCACATGTATAAATCTTTTTATTGTTGTAATCACACCCATACTAGTTCATACAATAAAACAGAGGCAATCTTGGACTGAATATCATAGCAGACTGAGAAACTTCCTCTGGTCTTTGAGTTAATCCTTTGTCAAATCTTCAATCATATTATATAGATTTCATGATGCAGCCATCTCTGTAAATTGTATCCATAATGAAAGAAAAAGTTTGCTCTAAAACCTAGAGATGGTTGGACTTGGTGCCTGCCCAGATATAATCAACAGCTCCTGTACCTAGGGTTGTCTTATAAGCTTTGCATAAAGAAATTAATCTCAAGAAGAGTAGAAGAACCATTTATGTTAATAAAAAGAAAACTTACTCAAACACTAACCTACTAAAGCTCTATTTCTTGGAAAAGTAGATCACATCAATGTTCTTAAACTTGACTAGTCTTAGTGGCAAGCCTCTTCCTAGAGAGAGGCATCTGTAACATGAGGGGTTTGGAACAGATGAGAGCTAAGCTTCCCAGATTCAATCTTTCTCTCCTTCAGCCCTGTCCAGACATGCCTTGACAACCCTGGTTTTCTTCTGTCTACATTTTCTTAAGCTCCCATTGGTGATATCTGATTTTCTCTTCATGTATTTTTTTTCTTCTTTAGCTCAAATGATACCAATGAGTCAAGTCTTGTTCTATCTTGGGGACTGTTCATTCTCCTTAAGAAGACTGTTTATATTTCTAAACATATCCACTATGTATTGATTTTATCAGTCAAATTTTCAATGTCCCTGGAGACACACAGGCATTTTTCAGCCAATGATTCATCCCAGCTCACCAGAATATAATATATATATATAATATACATTATCAATATTTATATATAAATATATATATTATCAATATATATTATAATTTATATTATCAATATTTATATATATACAGTATATATATATTATCAATATTTATATATATAAAACACACCAGCAATTTAACAAACAGAAGCCTTACCTCATTTAGAATTTGAATCAGCTAAGTGATTTGCTGATGTTTTTCTTTCTTCAATGATATGTTATACAAGAAAGAACTACTCAGATCTGAGTGCAAATACTTGCACAATACCTACTGGATTGGTACAGCCTACATCAATCTATTTCAGTTCCCTCACCTATAAAATAAGAAAATCAATACCATATGTTTTAAGTGAATGCCTTAAATTGTGCTTACTACCTCTTTTCTTATTTCAGCAGCACATAGGAAGCACTGGGTTTCCCATTCCTGTGAGTATGTTGCATTGTATACTGAAGACATTCCATTCACTTGTAAGATGTTTCTTGAGGGGGGTCATCAAGTATCAGATGGGATGTACGATGAAACCACACGTTAGAATTTCAAAGTGCAGGCCTTATGTTGATTTTTAATAAATTCTATACAAATAGGTCGACTAGAAGAGAAACTGGCAGCAATGAACTTTACAGAGCTGTTAGACTGTGAACAGCATTGGCATCATATACCTATTCCTGAAGAGTCAATGAGTGAGGGCCATAATGTGCCAGGCCTAGTTCAAATTCATGATGTAAACAAAAAAATACTTTCTTATTTGCTGTGCTTCATATTAGATTGCTTCAACTGTCCTCAAATAATTCAAGGCTGCCAGGGGAAGAGGTAATGTTTGCAATAAATAATTAAATCTTACAAGTAACTGAAATTCTAATTAGTGGTAAAAAATTCATTGTTCAAAATATTTGATAATTACTCAGAACACTTCCTTCCCCTGGAATTATAGAAGTTGGACATAGATGATATTCCTCAGGATAAAAATGGAGACATTATTGTTAGATGGTAGATATCACCTTGTGCCAAGATTGGTCTGGAATTCACTAATTATGTGATCTTATAAACAACACTTACCTTTCACTTTTACTTTAATTTTCAATGTCAGCCTCAGAATCTCTACAATAAAGAATTAATTATTATAAGAATCAGAATACCTAAGCAATGAATGGCACAAAGTTAATAATAAAATATGGATACAGTAGTCAGTAAAAAATAATTCCTACAGAGTTGTGTCATTAAAATCTCTCTCTAAGGGGATAAACCAAACTGTGGTACTCACACACATGCATAGGGAAATGTCACAAAGAAATCCCCTGTATACTTACCATATACCAATAAAAACATTTAAAAAATAATTTAAAAAATTCTCTACATCTGGAATCTTCTTGTCTGAAGTGGGTGTAATGTTACCTGCTCTGTGGTGTTTTGCTCTTTACCAAAAAGAAAATTAATACAAATGTAATTATTTGTGACCTATAAATATTCTGAAGAAAAATATTTTTCATCATAAGTCCTTTTCTTTTTCTTCTTCTTCTTATCATCATTATTATTACTATTATTTTTTTCAATTGTGGACTTGTAGTTCTACATAAAAGAGAGTCTTTCTGAGAAGGCATCACTTGATCACAGGGAGAAATAATTAAATCTTTACCTCAAAGAATAGTGTCTTCTTTTACTTAAAAAGTCCATTGGGTCAAATATGTATTGACTTAAATCAAAATACAGAGTCTGTCACTCTAGTATTCAAGTAGTATTTTATACTCTAACCATCTTGGTTATATGAGGTCATTATTGATCACATTTTGAAAAGCCCTATTTAGTGATCCCATCACATTTCCATTATGATACTTAGTCAGTCTAATTAGTTTTCTCCTCCTCCTTTTTAGTATCAGTGCTTAGAAAACACACAGGATAGTCAAATCAGGCTCTACCCAATTGAGCTCTTCAGATGTTTTAGATTTTGGCACTTTGTATTTTTTCAATGGACATGTGCTTTGTTTTCTATCAGTGTTTATAGCTCTTTTAATGCCTTATTTCCTACTCATCAGAATCTTTATTTCCTTATCAAGATATGATGTTCAAAATTTTACATGTGGCTTTATTGAAGCCTTAGGGAATACTATCATGAATACATTAGCAGTAAAACAATTTTATTTTCTGTGACATCTAATAGATGTTCTATTCCCCAAATCTTTACAAAATTAATATCATAAGGAATGAAAACAATTGGAAAAGTCAGCAATCTGTGTAAGACTCAGTATCAATACCAGAGCCCTAATGCATTAATTAGTATGATACCAGCTTATCAATGATTGCAATAAAGAAAAATTTTAAATGCATCTACCCAGAGTGCAAAGTTCAAATAGAATTAAGGACTTCCGGTGTTCAATGAACAGTAGTCATTTTTGACATTTTGAACCCAAAAGTGTTAAACAAATTTAAAAAACCTAAAAAGTCATGTAAAAAACTTAAAACATCAATCATTTGAGGTTGAAGAACTATAAGGAATATTTTAAAATATGAAGACTTCTTCACATAAAAATATATTTCTCTGAATTAAAGGAAAGAAGAAAGGAAAGGAGGAAGGGAAAGTCAAAAAGAAAATCTCTAGAAAGATGTTATTAAGACCAAAGCTAAGTTATAATTCCCTCATTTTTTTCCAAAATAAAGACCCTACAAATGACATCTTCATGGCTTATGAATCCCTTCATTACCAGAAAGTTCAGATGTGAAGAGTTAATATTCTCTCAGGTAAGGAATGAAAACAGAACAGAAAGTCATAGACACTTGCCCTTTTCTTCTACCTGGACTGTTTTGTTTTAATTGTGCTAGTTGGGGGTACATTGTGGCAATTACAAAAGTTCTTATGTCAAATATATCATACTTGCATTCACCCCTCCATCATTCTCCTTTATCTTCCCTCCCCTCATTCCTGGATTAGTTTCAAGAGGTATTATTATTCCATTTACATACATGTGTATACAGTATTTACACTATATTTACTCTCCCATGCTCTTTCCCAACTTCCTCCACCCTCTCCTTGGTACCAGCCCTCCCAAGCAGGACCTGTTTCACCTACCTGCTCTTCGATTTTGTAAATGGAAAAAGAAGTGACACTTTTGTTTCTGTAAGATAGCTACACAAGGAGTTTCCTTGTGACATTTTCATGTATATATGTAATAAAACCTGAATTACTTCATCTCCTCTATTTTTCTACTTTCTACCATAGTCCCCTCTTCATGGTGGCATCAACAGGTTGAAAGATTCTGTATTCATTCTTGTATAGAAAGTACATCAACCATATTCTCCTTCTTAACTTCCTTCTTTTACCCTCCCCCTCTTTTATGTTTCCTCCCTTTGTGTAACCTGTTCTATTAAACAAACTACACTGTGGAGCTTTTCTGCCTTATTATAATTCAGAGTAATTCATGATGACAGTTTGTCCATCAATTGCTTATCTCAGTCATCCATCCATCCATCTATCCACCCATCCATTCATTATCTGTCAATGCACTTATCCACCTATTCTGTTGTCACATTTATTGAGATTCTACTCCATGCCGGAGATTATAAACAATGGGATTATGGGGGTGTAGAAAAAATAGTACCCGTTATATAGAGACCAAACTACAAGTACGTGGTAAGGCATAAAACATTGTCAAAAACCCAAGAATGGATCAACAAGTGAAGAAGCTGAGCATGTGTATATAGACATGGTCTTAAGAAACTTAGACAAAACATAGGCCGGTTTCATGTGGCTCAGTTTATAAATCAGTTGAAATACAATCTTGTTTATATAGAGGCTGGCCTGGAACTCTCAATCTTCCTGCTGTAGCCTCACAAGTGCTAGGATTACAGGTGTGCACCACCCTGCCTACCTATATGCAATTTTTAAGGAAGGTAAGTTCACAGCATTTACCAATTTACTAAAAATGGAAACTTACTTTGTTTTAAATATGTTTTTAATTATTATGGAGCAATGACTAGCAATTCATAGGACATGCTTTGGAAATTAATTAGGAGATGAAGGGAAATCATTGAATGACTAGAAATCAGACTGGATTATAGAAAGATTAATATTTAGAAAAATGCTCATAGAATAGTGGAAGAATAATTGTAATAAAAAAAGATAGGTTGTATAAATGAGAAAAGTTAAGGAAAACAAGGAAATATTGCACTAAAACAGTGGTAGTCAGTAGAAAGGAAAATAGAGAATTTGTGGTTTTCCAGAACCATTGATGGTGATAGATTCTTTAGAGACCAAGAGGAATCATAGTGAAGATTGGAGGAAAGGTAATGTGTGCATTTGGGTTCATGGAATTTGAGGAACATTAGTTATAAACATTGTGAGACTGTGCCTAGAGGTTGGAGACTGGGTAGAGACTATGTTTTCCAGCATGACAGGGAAAAGCATATGCTACATTATAATTCTGCTGAGAGTGAGTGCTAATTCAGGAGCCTACCCATTCGTTTCACCTTGGGAATTCATGACACTGTGGTCTCCAGCTTTTCCTTGGTTCAAGTGCTTTATGAAACTTCCCTACTTCCCCTTCATAATGTCCAAGAAGAAGAAAATAAAAGAGCTAATATTTCACTTTACCCATTCACTTAAAAGAAAAAAAAAATCAAGTGCAATTGAGAAAAAGAAACTTTTATGAGGCTTAAAATATTTTACTTCCATAAGTTTTGATTCTACTAAACTTTTTCTTCTGAGACCACCTTTGAGATAATTTATACATACCATAAACTGTAAGGAAGACACAAAAATAAGAAAAATATTTCTATTGGCAAAGACTCCTTAGAGGCTTGTTTTTTCAGTACCATGTTAAACCTGTTTTAGAAACATCATATTTTGCTATGAACTTAGATTTCAAACAACTGTTTTATGTGAACTGTAAAGCTAAAATTTCTCCTTACTTTTCCACCAGGGGAATGTGTTAAATAAAACTGAATATCAGAAAGTAACAGGGATTTTTGACTTTTAATTTTAATTTAATTTTATTTTTCAGTGACCACAACCAATTGCAATTCATTGCAGTGATGGAGAAAGATGGAGAATGTGGTATTGGCAGAAGAGCAGGTTGAATATGTTGAAAAAAGAGTATTTCAAACCTTCTTTATGTTTTGCAGTAGTGGAGTTAGGTCCCTTTCTATTCCGGTTTTGCTACCAACTAGCTGAATGACCTCAGGAAGATTACTTCATTTTTCTAAACCCATTCCCATTATCTATAAAATGAAGTATTAGACTAAAAACCTCAGTCCAGCCTTGTGTTTACTTGGTTTTCATTTGTCTTTTCTTTGAGGCTTCTATAAGTATTCCAGGCAGTTGGTTTAGCTAGAACCATGATTTTAAAAGGAGCATATTTAATATTAAAGAGAAGAAACATTTCTAATTTCTAATTCAGCACACAAGATCCTCCCCTCTTAGAAACTATGTACTGCTTCTTTTTTTCTTACTAATACTATTAATCCAAAGTGACAGTGTTAGTGAAAAGTATTCATCTCAGAAGAATCATGTGCATTAATTCTTAATGTTTGATGATATATTCCTGATTGTTGAATGGTGTCTTTCTAGCCAGCAAATAGATATATTTATTGACAAGCCCTTACTTATTTTCATCACTTCAATCATTAATTATAATAAAATTTAAACAAACTGACTTACTGTCCAAATTCTTATTGTCTGATTCCTAATTCTTATCTTAAAATCTCATCTGTTTACCCTTTGTCAAAAAAATGATACTATGACACTAAGAATTGCTGCCACCTCCTTCTAGTGGATTTTATTCTTCTTTTCTGTCCTCATTGATGTCATGCTATATTATTTATGGCAGAATGGAAGGCTCACAGAGAAATTCTTGATTGTACTAAATCAGTATAAAAGGTCAATTGAAAATTTGAATATTCCAAAATGCCTTTGATATTATGTATGTCACATCAAAGGAAAGTTTCCTGAGAAGACTTGACAGTATCTATAAATAAGCAACAACATTCCATCCCTGCTAAGGATTTTACTTCAAATTTTCCAAGCAAAATTGTTCTACTTTTAATATCAGAAAGCATCTACTGAGTCAGGATAGCAGGAAGAGTAGGAAGAATCTTCAAGGTTGGGGTTGAGAGCAAAGAAAATATTTCCTAGGGAATGATGGTTATTCTAACTAGAAAAAAAAGTAAATGTTTTAGAATTGTGGGAGTAGAAGTTGAGAAAAATGACCATTCTCTTTCCCTAACAACCTTGGCCAACTGAGTAATAAATGAATCATAGCTGGTGGCTAGAAGGAATGTTCTCATGTATATTTTACTGAGTGTTCTGTTTATCTGAGTGAGCATATATTATTGAAAACATTATTTTTATAGCATCTACAGTCCCTATACATACATCAAGGCAAAGTGGGAAAAACAGACTTAGTCTCAATGGGAAAAGACAGCCAAAGAGGAAAGCAGCTTAAGCTTGAAAAATTATCACTAGTTCTCATATCACAGAATTTTCCTATTTTTCAAATACAGCTTTTATTTGGGGTTAATCGAATGTATTCATCCTCTTTAGTCTGGAAATTATTCTCCCATACAAACAATTTCCGAGTGAAGCTGAAACAGTATTAAGTACTTAGTCTAAATTCATCCCTACCTAAACATCCTGTAACAACAGGTTTTCCAGATATATTAATAGGCGCTATATGCCCAGTGGAAATTGCGTAAGAAAGTCTTATTCTGAGTTTTTATTGTATACCTGTGTGTCTATAGAGAGTAGGGATGGGGAGAGGGAGGTGGGGGGAGAGGGAGAGAGAGAGAGAGAGAGAGAGAGAGAGAGAGAGAGAGAGAGAGAGAGAATGATCACTCCTTTAGAAACATCCTTCCAGGGATTTTGTTTTGGTGCTTACTTAATCAGCATGCACTATTATTGATTCTGATCCTTTGTGCTAGAAGAGAAATTAGACCATTGTAATGTTTACATACATGTATATACACAAATGTATATATGCATGTATATGTACATATATACATAGTTAGTATTTATTATTTGTACAAAATAGTGGTATTTGTTCTGATATATTCATACCTGTATACAAAGTGTTCTAATCATACTTATCCCTTCATTGTCCTTTCTTCTGTCCCTCTGCATTCCTCTTGGTTCTCACTATAGTCCCCTCCTACTTTCATTTCTATTTTTTATTTAAATCAATTTTCAATATATGAGAGAAAACATACAATATTTGTCTTTCTGACTCTGGCTTCTTTTACTTAACACAATGATCTCTAGTTGCATCCATTTCTTGCAAATTACATGATGTTGTTCTTCTTTATGGTTATATAATAATCCTTAAGGTATATATATACCACATTTTCTTTGTCCCATTTGTAAGCACTTAGGTTGATTCCATAACTTGGCTATTGTGACCAGTGCTGCAGTAAACATGGGTGTCCAGATATTTCTATTAAATGCTGACTTTGATATATACCCAGGAGTAGTATCACAGGATCATATGACAGTTCTATTTTTAGTTTTTGGAAGAATCTCCATAGTGACTAGACTAATTTTCATTCCCCTCAACGGTGTATAAGGATTCCTTTATCCCCACTTCCTACCTGCATTTGTCATTATGTGTTTTCTTAATGATAATCATTCTGACTGAGCTGAGATGAAATCTAAATGTTTGATTTGCATTTCTTTTATACATGATGATGTTGAGCATTTTTGCCATGCATTTATTGGTCATTTGTGCTTCTTTTGAGAACTGTGTGTTCAGTTCATTTGCCCATTTGTTGAATGAATTATTTGTTCTTTTGTTGTTTAATATTTTGAATTCCTTTTATATTCTGGATATTAATCCTTTGCCAGATGAACAGTTAGAAAAGGTTATCTCCCATTCTATATGTTTTCTCTTCACTCTGATAATTGTTTCTTTTTTTGTGCAGAAGTTTTTAATTTGACTCAATCCCATTCACCATTATTATTATTATCTCCTGAGCTATTGGAGTCCCACTCAGAAAGTCATTTCCTATACTTGTAATTTGAAGTGTGTTCCCAAAATTTAATCCAGTAGTTTCAGAGTTTTAGCTGTTACTTTAGGGTCTTTGATCCATTTTGCATGGATTTTGGTACAATGTAAGAAACAGAGATCTAATTTCACTTTACTTGTGGATGTTCCTTTCTCCCTCCACCATTTATTGAATCTATCTTTTCTCCAATGTATGTGGCAACTTTGTTGAGAACCAGATGGCTTTAGCTGAATGGGTTTATTTTGTGGTCATCTATTTCTATTTCATGGGTCTATGTGTCTATTTTTGTACCAACACATGTTGTTTTCGTTACTATGACTCTGTAATATAATTTGAAATCAGGTATTGTGATAACTCTTGCATAGTTCTTCTTGCCTGGGATTGCTTTGACTGTTCAAGGTCTTTTGTGCTTCCATATGAATTTCAGGGTTTTTTTTTTATTTCTGCTAATAATTTCATTGGAATTTTGATGGGGATTGCACTGGAACTAAAGATCACGTTTAGTCATATTCACAGTATTAGTTCAGCTGATAAATGAACATAGGAAGCATATGTATCTTCTTCTAGTGTCATCTTTAATTTCTGTCTTCAGAACTTTATAGTTTTCATTTTAGAAGTGTTTCACATCATTTTAAAGTTTATTTTTAGCTATTTCTGAGGCTATTGTGAGTGAAATTGGTTTCCAAATTTCTTCTAAGCCTGTTAATTATTGGTATATAAAAAGCTACAGATTTTTTATGTTGATTTTATATCTTGCCACATGGCTGAAAGCATTAATCAGATATAAGAGTGCTCTGGTGGAGTATTAAAGCATTTTCATATAACCTGAAAATAGAGGTACTTTAGCTTATTTTTTCCCTATTTTAAGTCTTCCTCTAGACTAAGTGCTCTAAGAATTCAAGCATTATATTTAATAAGAGAAGGGAGAATGGACAACTTTCACTTTTTTCAATTTAACAATGTTGACTACAGGTTTGTCATATATAGTATTTACTATGTTGAGTTGTAAGCCTTATTAGTTTCTTCAGAGCTTTTATCATAAAGGCAAGTTGAAGTTTGTCAAACTTGCTTTTTGCATCTGTTGAGATGATTATATAATTTTTGTTCTTTATTCTATTTATGCGCTCTATTATGTTTATTGATTTGTATTTGTTGAACCATCCTTGCCTCCCTGGAATAAAATCAAATTATGTTGTATGGAATTTTTAATATATTGTTGAATTTGGCTTCTAAGTATTTTATTAAATATTTTTGCTTCTATGTTAACCAAGGAAACTTTTCTGTAGTATTATTTGTCTCCTGTTTTATTCAGTTTGGGTATCATGGTAATACTGACTTCATACAATGGTGTTGATAGTGTTTGTTCCCTTTATATTTTATGGAGAAGTTTGATATACATTGGCACTAGTTCTTTAAATAGATTTCCACATTAAATCTGTCAGTAATAGGCTTTTCTTTGCTAGATTTTTTTGTTATTGTTTCAATCTTACTGCTCATTATAGATCTATTTAGAAGTTTATACACTCTTGCTTCAGTTTTGATAGGTAGCATGTTCACAAATTTATCCATTTCTTCTAGATTTTCTAACTTACTATATAAGTTTTCAAAAATATTTCCTAGTGATCCTATGTACTTCATTGGTATCTGTTATAATTGTCCCCCTTTTGGCTCTGTTTATTAGATTATTTTCTCTCCTTTTAATTAGTTTGGCTAAGGGTTTATCAATCTTGTTTATCTTTTCAAATAACCAATATTTTGTTCCATTGATCCTCTTGTATTGTTCTTTTAGTCTCTGTTTCATTAATTTTCACTCTAGTTTTTATCATGTCTTTCCATATACTAATTTTTGGGTTGGTTTTGCCTCATTTACTTAGCCATTGAGGCATATGATTCAGTTAATCATTTACGAGCTCTCTTATTTTTTAACGTAGGGACACATAGCCATAAACTTCTTCCTTAAAACTCCTTTTGCTTTATCCCAAAGGTTTTGATAAGTTGTGTTTATTTATCATTTGAACCTGAGAATTTTTATAATTTCCATCCTATTTTAAATGATCCACTCATCATTTAAAAAATATATTGTTCAATCTCAATGTGTTTGCACAGTTTCTATATTGTCTCTTGGTATCAATTTCTCTTTTTATTCTATTATGATTTGTTAAGATACAATGTTATTTCAAATTTTGTATTTGTTATGACTTTATGGCTTAAAATATAATCTATATAGGAGAAAATTGTGTAGTCTACTGAGAAGAATGTATATTCTTAAACCCTTGAATGGAGTATTTTATAAAAATCTATTAATTCCATTTGATATATAGTGTAAAAGTTTCTTGATTGATTTTCTGTTTGATCTATCTACTGATGACAGTGGGATATTGAAGGTGCCCATTATTACTGTATATGGCCCTGTCACTGTATGTCAAATAATGTCTGTTTTATAAAATTGGGTGTACCTGAGTTCAGTGCATATACACTTACAATCATCCTATCTTCCTAATATATTATTACCTTTATTAATATGTAGTAATATTCTTTATCTATTTAATTTTGGCTTGACATCTACTTTCTCAAATATGAATATAGCTACTGCTGCTTTCTTTCAGATTCCATTTACTTGGTATATTGCTTTGCATCCACTTTCAGTCTGTGAATGTCTTTACCAGTGAGAGATTGTTTCTTACAGAAGACAAACAGTTGAATTTGGTTTTTTAATTGAGTCTTCCAGTCTGCATCTTTTACTTAGAGTATTAAGACTACTTACATTTAGAGTTATTATAGAAAGTTATTTGCTTATACCTGTACTTTTTCATGATTGGTTCATTTGTTCTTTTCTACCATTTGTTCTTATTTTCTCCCATATTCACCTTAGAAGTTTGTTGGTTTACTGAGTTGAGCATGTTTGATTCTTTCCTAGTTCTCATGTGTTCATCTATTTCTTTTTTTAAATTTATCTTTCCTGGGCTCTCCTGTTTGACTGTCTTTCTTCCTCACATGTGAGTAGGATTCCTTTCAGAATCTTCTGCAGAGCTGGATTAGTGATCATGAATTGCTGTAGTTTGTCCCTGTCTTGGAATACCTTTATAGTTCCATGAATTTTAAAGGATACCTGTGCTAGATATGGTAATCTTTGTTGACAGTTATTTACTCCCAGTGTCTGAAATATATTGTTTCATATGTTCCTCAGCTTTAGGGTTTCTGCTGAAAGATCTGATGTAATTCTGATGAATTTGCCTTTGTAAGTAAGTTGATGTTTTTCTCTTACAGCTTACAACATAACATTAGAACAGATCTGTATAATAAAATGTGAGGCCATGAATAAGCAATGAGGTTATTCATTTTGACTACATAAATATGTCAATAATATAGCACCCAAGTTTCTTCATCTAGTTATTTAAATATATGCATCTATATTCACAAAAGAGTGAAGGTATCACATTTATTAGCATACATGTACTATTTAAACAATGACCAGTCTGTTACCTCTATATTTAAGGCATTAAAGTAGTTATTGCTACATGTGTTATCTTGTTTGATGGCCATAATAACTCTACTAGTTATTATCTGCCTTTTAGCAAAAAAATCTGTTAGATTCTCTATTAGACTTAATTGTTAAATCTAGTTAATGAAGTACCTTTTATTAAGTATTGAAAATGTATTCTTACTATAGTACATAGATGAGATATGAAATTTTTTAAATTCTCACACTCATCCATTGTAATGTGTATCATTCTCATTTTATAAAGAAGAAATTGATGCTTGGAGAAGTTTATTAATTTCTCCAAAGAATGTACAAATAAATGTCAAAACCTGTATCAGAATCCAGATATTTCTTTCTTTTTTTGGCAAAACTGGGGGTTGAACTCAGGGTCTCATGCTTGCTAGGCAGGTGTTCTACCACTTGAGCCACACCCCTCAGCCCTTTTTAACTTTAGTTATTTTCTAATAGAAGCTCATGTTTTGTTCCAGGCCAGCTTTGGACTACTGTCCCTCTGCCTATGCTTCCTGCATACCTGGTGTTTCAGACTCATGCATCCACAACCAGCTCGTTGGTTGAGATCAAGTCTCGCTGATATTTTCCCAAGGATGACTATGAATCCCAGTCCTCCCAGTCTCCTCCTCTCAAGTAGCTAGATTTACAGGTGTGCACTGCCATGTCCAAAATTCAGGGTTTTCATGTCCATAACTTTGTTTATGCTATGACAAACTTTGCAGTATTTTCCTTCACAATCCCTAAATTTTGACTTGGTAATGATAGGTCAAAATGACCACCCAACTGAAGACATTTCTTCCACAAAGTATGTGTGTCTGTGATGTACAGAGTTGGAATTCATTGCAGTTACCTTAATAATCTTATAAATCCTTCACTACAAATTGATTACATTCTCAATTCTCTCATGCTATCTGGTCAGAACATGATTAAAGCCTGACATGTATCCATAAGAAGCAATAAAAAATACTCTTAGATTACATTATCTATTGCCAAGGCTTTGAGCATTTATCACTAAGACACAAACTCAGGAAGAAGCATAGAATGGAGGTGTCATTTTCCAAAAATTAATATTTTAGTACAGAACTTCACTTATAATGCACTTTAAATTTAATTAATCAACAAAATATCCACTAATAATGTTTTCTTGTTTTGAGACAGGGTCTCAAGGTTGGCTTTGAACTTGATTCTCCTGCCTCAGCCTCCCATGTTGTGGGTTTGCACTCAGTGCATGGCTACCAAGTTGATAGATTGTTGTTCTGTGTTTTGTTTTGTTCTTGAACTGCTGGGTTTTCCAACCTAGGGCCTCAAATTGAAAGTAAACCATTTATCACTGAACTACAACCAAAGACCTTATAATTATTTTTTATCACTTACTGTGATGATTATTGCTAACCAACTGAACAGAAGTAGTACTTAGTTATCTTGGCATCAGAACTAAATTTGCCACAATTTTGATGTATTTTAATATTCCTAAATCCAGAGGAACATGAAGTTAAGGGTAAAGTTAGGACTTTGTCAAATCCACACATTTGACAGATGAGGAGACAGCAGCACATTCTTAGTCAGCTGGGGCAGCTATAGAAAAATTAGACTGGAAAGCTTACATATCAAGAGTTTGTTTCTCACAGTTGTGGAGGGTGGGAAGCCCAAGATTAATATGCTACAAAAGTACATCTGGTGTCTAAAGAGGATT
Source organism: Castor canadensis (assembly GCF_047511655.1). Taxonomy (NCBI): domain Eukaryota; kingdom Metazoa; phylum Chordata; class Mammalia; order Rodentia; family Castoridae; genus Castor; species Castor canadensis. The sequence goes on from NC_133386.1 coordinate 127,280,562, forward strand.
CTCTTCCTGGCTTCCACTTGGCTCTCTTCATATGACATCCTTACCTGGTAGACGGCTGAGAGAGGGAGAAGAAAAACAAAAGGGACAAAGAGGAAGCTTTCATGTGTCTATTAATAAGGGCACTTATCCCATTGATGGAGGCTCCACCTCATGATCTAATTATCCCCCAAAGGCCCCACCTCCCCACTACCACTGCATGCATTAGGAGTTAGGATTTCAACATATGAACTTGGAGGTGCCACATACATTCAATCCATAGCAACGTTGTTTAAAGAAAATCTTAGATTTATCAATAGGTCATTTGTAATCTGACCTTGCCTGCTTTTCTAGTCTTGTCTCCTACTTTCTCATTCTTGCCACCTAGTTGCTGTAAAATATGAAAGTGAATAAAATCCTCATCAACATGGTTCTGTTCACCAAGCTAACACTTTCTTCTCTCCTATGGCTCAACCTCTTTAGGGGCTGTTTTTATCTGTCAGAAGGAAAAAGAACCTCTCCTTTGTTGACCTATTTATGTGGCCCATTTTCCTATAACATCTTGTGTTGCCCCCTTTCTTAACCCTTTTGAGCTGCTAAAAACAAGACTGTGTTCCATACTGTTATGAGAACTCTTTGAATACAAGTCTGTGTCATTTTACCATTGTTATCTCAGTTCAAGCACAATGTAGTCATGGAGAAAATATTTTTAAAATGTATAGGTATATTTCAATATATCACAAATGAAACAATGAAAGTGTAAAAGAAGGGGGAAGGGTGAATGGAGAAAATGAATGAGGATGAACATGGTTGATGTGCTTATGATATAGAACAATGAAACCTTTTGCAGTTGTTTTATGTAGGTCAGAGAGGAGCATGAAGGAAAGAGATGGTAGGAAGAAACCTAGCCAATGCTCAAGGTAAGGCTATTCAGAAATATTACAATGAATCACCCCTGTGCAATTAATGTGTACTTATAAAAATGACAAAATAGGGAAATAGCACAAACTTAGTGACTTAAAACAACAGTTTAGGATTCCATAAGTCTGAGATCATGGTGTTGGCAGGGGTTTTTTCAGTCATCTTTGAGACAGAAGCTATCCCGGTCTGTGTCCTAGCTTCTGGTGGTTGTAAACAATCCATAGTGTTCCTTGAGTTCTAAGGGTGTCCATTAAAATGTCTTCCCTGTCTTTGTATGTCTTTCTTCTTTGTTTTTCTCTGTATCCCTTCTTCTAATAAAGATGCCAATCATTGGTTTAAGGGCCCACCACTAATCAAACATGATTTCAAGATACTTAACTAATTAATTACATGATAAAAAAACCTATTTCCAAATAAAATCACCTTCTTAAGTTATGGGAGTCATGAATTTTGGAAGACATTATTCAACTCTCTGTAGAGAGTGAAACTGATTTCCCTAGTCACTTTCTTTCCCAGAGATCACACTGTCTCTTTAATGATTAGCAAATTGGATTCAGTAACTGATAATCACCAACTTGTTCATATGCTTTAGAGATTTTACAGATTCCTTGTCCACAAATATTCTACTTTTCTAATTCAAAATGATAGAATTAATTTTCTATACCTTTGTCTTTCATATGATTTCTCAATGATTTTTATGGAATGGAAAAGGTTGAAGTTAACCAGAAAAACTAGTAGATGGACCTATAGCTGACTCATATTTTGGAGGTTGCATATGACTATATGTACTTTTTAATGGATCTAATTCTCTAGGGTTGTAATTATCTCAAGATAGGTAAAACTAATTTTAGGAAAAATCATTTTTTTGTTTTTTCACAAAAAGAAGCTCTTCCTTCCTATGATTATTTGGTAAACCGTAAGACATGGCCCCAGCTTGCAGCTTTTCCTCTCGTTTACTCTCCTTTCTTCTCCTTTTTCTCTCCTCTCTTTTTCTCTTTTCCTCCCATGCCCTTTTCTTCTGTCCCTTATCCCTTCAACACAAATATTGAATTGAGTCATTCTTTTAGTTGTTCTTTCCACAGAAAAATTTCTCAAAATAAAAAATATCCAACAGATCAAATAAACTACATCAAGCCATACTATATATGACTCTTTATACTTTGCTACCCCAAATTCATACATTGAAATCCTCACACCCATGGTAATGACATTAGGAGGTGAGGCTTTTGGGGAAGTAATTAATTTGATGACATTGGTGCCTTTATAAATCAAGCCTAAGGGAGTTCCATTGCCCCTCCACCAAGTGAGGGTGTACTGAGAAGTTGGTAGTGTGCAACTCAGAAGAGGGCCCTCAACAGGGTCCAACCATGCTGTCAACGTGCTCTTGAACCTGGCTTTCAGAACTGTGAGAAATAAATTTCTGGGTTTTTGCTTGTTTGTTTCCACCCTCTGATCTTCCCATTCACAAAAAAGATCAGCCACAGGGTCTCAACTGAAGTATATATGGGGTAGGTTTACATTTCCTCCTCTTTATCTATATAGTCAGTGAAAGAACACAGCCTATGGTAAGCACCAGGAGGTCTTGAATAGTTTTATATATATATACATATATATATATATATATATATATATTTTTTTTTTTTGGTGGTGGTACTGGTGTTTGAACTCAAGGCCTCATGTTTACTAGGCAGGTACTCTACCACATGAGCCACTCCACCAGTGTGAAATTTTCTGTTGCATATAAACCCTTTGGTCTTAGATATTTTGTTATAACTACTGGAATGGTTTAATACATTCTTGGTTCATTTGTTTTCTGTGATGGGATTTCTTCTCTCACCTTTTGGTCACTTTGAATTTTCATTTACATTTGTTTCATCCCATCTCTTCAAGATGTATTTGTCACATTAATTTTACAGATGAGGAAAATGAGATTCAGAGACTTTCATTGTTGAGAATCACATAGTTAAAAAGTGGCAAGGTGATGTTTCTAACCAAGCTCCTTAAATTCTAGTCCTAAACTCCCTCTAGTCCCCTGGATGTATGTTGAGCTCATCTCCCTCAGAAACTTCTAGAACTCTTGATCTTCTCAATTTTCCTATTGTTAAAGAACTAAGAACAACATTTGTAGACTTGGAATTTGTGTCTTGGGCTATAACTAACTTCTTCCTGATGCTCTGCTCATTGACCTTGGACTGTTCTTCACCCTGATATAAAGAATATTGATAACAATAATTAAATGACTGCCTGTAATGAAAGCTCTGCAAGGGAGTGTTTCATTCCAGTAAGAAGCCTGGAGAAGATTCCATGATCTTCTGGCCAAATTGGTTATTGAGAAAGGACTTCTTATCAGTCACTTCCACCCAATTGTACATCTAAACAAAATAAAAATTCCTTTTGCTTTTGTAGAGATTTTAATTTAAAAAGTATCCATTTTATTGGCCCAATAATATTATCAAATTGATATGCTTGGGTCTAATTTTCAAATGAGCAAACCGATTAGTACCCAAAGATATTTTCATTAAAAACAAGCATCCTATTATTCAGAGGAAACATTCTGTCTCCTATTTTACGAATCTTGTTTATCAGTGAACATGTAGAGGAAGGAATAGATTAAGTGCAAAAGACCCACAAATCACGAGAATTTTGTGGTTGCTTGTGTAACCTGTCTGTCATTACAGCTCTGGTTATATTGGTGAGAGAGTATGAGAGAGAGAGAGAGAGAGAGAGAGAGATGAAGATAAAGTGATAAAATAGAAAACAGATTCACAAAACAAATCATTCAGTTGACAAATGTTTATCATTTGGCTACAGCTGGTGAAATAATGGGTTAAGAACTGACAATTCAATGACTAATAAGATATTATCTCCTCCTGTAATACAATGGAAAAGCAAATATGCCACATGTTAAAGAGTGATAAGAAAGTGGATATTTGGGTTAATGGAAATCCTTTGCTGGGTATTCCATCCAGTCTTGGAAAATGCGGAATCACCTTTCAAATTACAGATGAGGAAACTGAGTTTTAGAGAAGGACACAGAGTTTGTGACTCACCAACAGCATAATACCTCTACTGTTTATGTTACTATGAGCTGCACAGATATTAAAGATAGGAAATGGTTATCTCACCTTTTCAAAGTTACTTCCAGTCTCATGTTAGAAAGTTCAGATGTTGCTTCATGGATGTGGGATAGCATCTAAAATTTCTGACATATCCCATTAGAATGTTCCCATTTGACATGCTCTATTCTCTAAATTCCATTCTGGTTGAATAAATGCAGAAATATTGGCAAAGCCTGGTTTCAATCCTACATTTTTTAAAATCTGCTTTTCTTTTAATTCTAGTCTTTAATCTAATTCAGTGTTTCTCAACTAGTGACAGTTTTGCCAATTTGGAAATGTCTGATGATATTCTCTGGTGATCTAAGTCCAGATGTAGGGAAGGGTGCCATTTACATTAGGTGACTTAGTAGAGAAATGACAGAAGCCAAGGGTGCCACTATGTGCTGCAATGCCCAAAGCAGCCTCCACAATAACAAATCACCAGTCCAAAACATGGTCATTGGCGGTGTAAAGAATTTTTTTTAAGCTCAACTTTGTTAATGTTTATTTTATGATAGTTAGAACATTCTGCCAATATTAGAATCAGAATATTTGTTGCAAATGTTTAGGAAGAAACTGAAATGTAATATATACATTATATATAACATATAATTCTATATATCACTAATACTGGTATTTTTACTTTAGTTTGTTTTATATTATTACTTTATCTCTTAGAACATATACATTTCAGTGTCTAGCACAATGCCCAGAACATACCAGCTCCTCAATATATATTTGTTGAATAAATAAAGCATTACTAGAGAAATTAATTACCATATATTTGCTATCCTTCAGACATATACATATACATATATATATATATATATATATATATATATATATATATATGTATATATATACATTGATATATAGAGAGGTATATATGTACCTCTATATGCATATACATATATATGTATGTAGTCTAATTTAAAAAGTAATTCTTTAAAGAAGGAAATATCACTTCTATTTTTTAGAAATTGTTTCATATCCCTAAAATAGGCTAAATCTCACTTGGAATCCTTCCAAAGCTTCAGGAATTCAAAAGTCCCTATTGATTTTCTAGAAGCTTATTTTGAACTTTTTAACCATTACAAAAAGTATTTTCCATATCTCTGTAAACAAGGAATCTGTATAGCATTTTTAATATTGTTACTAATATGTGTAAATTTACTATTACATAAAATTTGTACCTTAAAAATTTATAATAAGATGCATTTCTACTAAACTTTGCTCTCATTTAAAATATGCTCCCATGGCAATTTTGAGATCAGACATTCACAAATGAGGATTATTAAAGAAACAAACAAAATGAAAACCCCTACAGTCTCTTGACATTTCTGTTTTGAATAACTTTCTCATTCAGCAAGTTCTTATTTGTTTAATTTTAGGTCCTTCCTCTTTGTAAAACTGGGATGCAAATCCAACATGGATGTATGCATGTACCATTTTTTGTAAGTATTTCATTAATCAAGGATTATGACTACTCCAAGATGAGTACCTGATATACATCAGGTGTGTGTGATTGACATACATCAGGCCAGATTGGGTGTGGTACAATCTATATACATTTTACCCAGAAATATGATTATAAATTTATCCTATAGACACTCTTACACATGATCATCAGGAGACATAGATAAGAATGATCATAGAAGCATTTCTTGTAATAAATAACAAACTAAAAAAACTGGGGGAAACCCTGATGGGAATTACAGTTAAATGTATCTACAGGTATAAATCTCAAACATAAAATTAGATGTAAAAAGCAATTTGTGGAAAATGGATCTATATGATTACATGTATGGGAACTTCATAAATATGAACAAGTAAGCAATATTTTGTTTACAGATACAAAGATAAAGTGCAAAATTCAATAATACAGTAAAGGAGTAGCTAATCCAAAATTTTGAGCAATTGATACAGAGTGGGAGAAGTGAAGGAACTGGGACCTGAGAAAGATATCCAGATTCCCCAATGGGTCTGGTGACATTTTGTTTGCCTATCTAGGTATACCTGGACTTATTCTGTTATGTTTTCTCTCTTCAAATGCATTACATATATTCTTTTGGATAAACTGTTAAATGGAAGTTATTTTGCTGCAAAAAATCTTATAAGGTTAAATAAACTCTCTAAGTTTATGCATTAAGAAGGTCTCATCCAGGACTGAGTATCTGTGCTTAGGTTTCTCCATTTCATTATTGACTCTATGGAAGGTAAATTTTTCCTACTACAGTGCTCAGGAAGAAAATACCTCTTCTGATGATTGTCTTATTTTATTTTGTAACCAAAGGCATTGAACTAAGTATCTTTCTTCTTTAACTTAGCTGTCAGAAAATTCATCCTAATGTAAATGTTCAACTACAGTAATTAACTTATCTGAAACACTTAGTCCATGTAAGTTCTTAGTTCTTTCAGTTATTTCAGATTGCTCACCTTTAGAAATGACACATTGCAACTATTCTTTTTCATATACAGTCTAATGGTCTTAAAAGTTTTATGAGAAGGAAATTATACATTTATATAAGAAAATAAATAATTTAGAACCATTACATATTCCTTGATGATCTAATTATTACTTTTAAGGCAGTATGCCTTAGGTTCTTTTTCCTTCTCTCTGTCAATTCTATCCCATTGCATTTAGCATGATTCTGAAGCCAGTAAATTTTCAGTTTGGGATAAAGCAGGTGTATCAAGTTTGTCCTGAGAAAATATACATATGCCAGATGCAGTTTCACCTTTGGAAATAATGCCAGCTTGGTAATCACAAGAAAGCATCTCCAAAATGAATCGCCCTTTGAATAATATGTTGTACTATAAAAGACACTACATAAATACATGATTATCTGTCTATGTATGGAGGAGGTAGGAGGCAATGAGTAGATGATAGATTGCACTGAGTTATTTAGGGGAAGCATTTGGCCAATTTAATGAAGAAAATTATATGCAATTGAGGATTCAGCTTTTCCCATTTTTAAAATGTTTTCCTCAAAATGAGGATTCATTACTCCAGTAATATATAGGACCAGTAAATAACAGTGTCTTTAGAAAAGTGGATGCCATCGGTTTAAACATTGCAGGTGAGAAATACATATAGTCAATGTTAAAAGGAAATGACCAGACAATGAGGAATGGGAATGTCTACCTGGTCTTACTGTCATCTATCTTTCTGTATACACCAACCCATCATTCATCTATCAAATATTTATTAAACTCCTATTATGTTCTAGACACTAAGAATAGAATGATAGGCTCATTTCTTCAAGGACCTCTCTACTTAGAAGCATAATGACCATGGGATAGATAATTCTAGAACAATGGGTTAATTTTCTTCAATAACTCCTTGTATAGATTGGTCACAAAGCATGCAAAATTTGGACTTGATAAGACCAGGAATTACAGCTCCTTATATTATCAACACAAAGAGGTCAACTAATCTTTCCTAGCTACTATTTATTTAGCCATAGCTAGGTATCATAATAATACATATTTCCTGGGTCTGCTGTTCATATAAAATGAGATAATGCATGAGGAGCTTGAGATAATACATGGAATGGCATCAGGATGTCATTCAGTGATACTAGGTACAGAAAAACTAACTTGATCTTGGTGTGGGGATATTAGAATCAATTCCCAGGAGAGCTATTTATTTATTTATCTATTCAATTATTTTATACATTCATTCATTTATTTAGTATACAAAATAATGGCTTTCATTATGACAATGTCATACTTGTATATAAGTATTATATTCAGTTTCCCATCATCCTGTCTTGCTCCCTCCATCCTCCCACTGATCCCCAACAGACCCCTTCTGCTTTCATGTCTTTTCTTTAAATATGCATTCTGCATGTGAGAGAAAACATGACATTTGTCTTTCACAGTCTGACTAATTCCACTAACCTTGATTATCTCCCCATCCTTTATCCTGCAAATGACATAATTCCATCATTCTTTATGGCTCAATAGTACTCCATTAAGTACATATAGCAGATCTTCCTTTTCCATCTGTCTATTGATGGGCACCTAAGCTGAGTTGGCCATGGGAACAGTACTGCAAAAACTATGGGTATACATGTATCACTACATATGCTCACTCTGATTTTTTTTCAGGTATTTCAGGCATATACCCATGAGCATATAGCAGGATCATACAATAGTTCTATTTTTAGTTTTTTGAAGAGTCTCCACACTGAGTTACACAGTGATTACACTAGTTTACAGTCCCATCAACAATATATTGTGGTTCTTTTTTCCCTGAATACTTGCCAGCATTTGCTGTTATTGGTTTTTTTGATGAGGAGAGGCATAAGGTATAAGATCAATTCAGGTTTGATTTGCATTTCCTTTATAGATAAGGACAGTGAGCATTTTTTTTGTATTTATTGGCCATTTGTACAGAAATACCATTCAACTGTGTTGAGAAATGGGTATAATTTTCTGGGAAGCAAATCAGGATGCATGAGGAAGAAACTGGCAGAAGGTGTTAAAGTTTGCAAAGGTGTTGAGGAGTCTAAATTCTCAGATCTAAAATTTTATTACCACATTGCTTCTTCATTTTGAACATCATTTATGGAAGAGCAAGTGAGAAAACAATGATATAAAGTAAGAGAATTCTGGGGAATATGGAAAGAGGGATGAAAAAGGGAGGCAGAGAGGAGGTAAGAGAGGGAGGGAGAGGGAGAAAGAGAGAGGAGAAGAGAAAGAAAAAGAGGAAGAAGGAGACCAAGAGGTTTTTTTGGCCAAGTCTAGGTTTCTCTAGGAAAAGAGTGCTGGTAAAACACTAACTTACACCAATCAGTAACCATTATCATTTAAAGGAAAATAAACTTTTATTTCAAGTAGTGATTACTCTGATTTGTTAAATGGAGTAAGAAATACTAGCTCTAATTAGGAGTTTTAGTGGGTTTATATTCTTTTAATTTTTATGTGCAAGTCTGTCAAGCACATGTTTTTCAAATGTACAATTAAATATAAAGTTTCTGATATTTAGTGAATTGCAAAAAAAGAAATAATTTTTAAAATATAAACTGTTCTCTGTGGGATGCATTGCACAAAATACATTATATACAGGCAAGAGGAATATATCATTTGATTTTAGAACAGGGCTCTTCTGATGGATCATAAAAATATATTTAAAGTGTGGTTAAGAGAGAAGAATGACATTAAACACTTGTAAGTTTCTTGAGAGCAAATGTCTAATCCTGAATATTTACCACTGTATCTCTACCATAAGGCAATGAAGTCTATAAATATCCACTGAGTGCTTCACAGTTCTGTTAAATTAATATTTTAGAGTGTGGGAATATATTTTGATTTTATAGTATTTGAAAATGTAATAGAAGTTTATGAAGTTATAATTTACAATTTCAAGGTTTCTTATTTCTGAGATTATTAATTGTTACTGCTCCCAATCTAAAGAACAACTCAAATTAACCCTTACATAGTATCAGACTTATTGCTCCTTTTGAGTCCTCATAGATTTTTTTCATTTTACAAATAGTTTAGTTTCTGTTATACCCCAGACATCATATTAGACATTAAGAAAGCTATGGTACAAATGAATGTATGGGCCCAATTTGCTCAAGGAATATATAAGATAGGAATAACAGAAAATCACCTAATAAGGTGGAAGTGGTAAGTTGTGGAGATACAGGTAGAGCTCTGCATAATTCATTTATTCCTTAAAAGCAAGTCTTCTCCATTATTTTAAAGTGCATAGACCATCAATTTTTGTTTTCATTGGAGGAAATACACTCTAGGGGAACAAAGTTAATGGTATTCTGGCTGATTGGCATCTTCTGCCATAAGTACTCAAATTATTTAGCTCAACTAACACTGAGAACATTCTATGTGCCAGGCACCTTTTTCATCAGGTCACATAAATTAACACGAGTGTTCAGTACTTATACTAACTATAGGTAGGTTCTTCAATTATTCTTATTTTATTGGTTAGGACAGTGAAATGCAGGGAAATTAAGTAACTTGCATGGTCTTTCAAATAATAACAAGTAAAGCCATGTTTTGAACCTGGTTGAACTGCTCTAGAGTCAACTTTCTCACTTATTATATCACACTGAATCTCACTGAAAAAGACAAGTTTCCAACATACTGGGCAATTTCTCTCCAAGGAGGAAATGCCATTATAGATACAAAGACCAGTTGTCATTGAAACTTAAAGAAGGAAAACCTAATCCAGAACGTGTGGGGTCAGAGGAGGGAAGATAAGATCATACCTAGTCACCTTAGGACAACTAGCAGTTAGAGAAGATAAAAACAAATATAGGATGGGCCAATATTTTCCTCTTCAAGCAATAAAATGATCAACGTGAGACCATAGCACAAAGTAAGTAGTGCAAAAAATTTTATCTTCAGGAAGCAACAATCGTAGCAACCAGGACCTTCCAAAAAAATCTTAATACTTAGATTCCTTAAGAGCTTCATTGTGGATCCAAGATGGTGACTTGGGAGCAGAAGAAGACAGCTTGAGCTCTGTAAATCAAAAGTATTGCTGAGACACTGGAGCCACACTTGGTGGAAATAAAGCACCAAGAAGAATCAAAACTTTGACACCTTGAACCCCTAGCCTGTGAAAAGTTTCTCCATGCCACATTACACTGAGAAAACAGGAGGACTCCCAAGCCATCAGATGGCAGTTCCAAACCTGCTTGGGACACATTTGCCAGACCAACAGGTTAGCACCAAACATCATGAGGTATTCCCCCAGTGAGCCCTGGGATAAACCAGCATAGCCCCCAGGCAGACTGATCCCCTGCCCCACAAAAAAAAAATTGAACAATAAGCAAGGAACTGAAAAACTAACACACAACATACTGGAGAAGGGGGTAGGAGAAAGGAGCTGATTTCCATGTGAACTTTCAGTAAACAAAGGCTGGAAAAGCAGAAGGACCAACAGCAGGCTGGTGATAAGCCTCTGCCTGAAATAGGGCAAGTAGCAGTCCACAAAAGTCATCTCCTGAGCCAGTGAGCAGCATCCAAAGTCAAACAACACTGCAAAATTAAAAAATAATCAGCAAATCATCACAACATGCTGACAGCAGGGGGCTGGCTAACAATCACTGGCTGTGTCCCAGAGAAAAGGAGCAAGGCAAAAAAAACAAGCCCCCAGCAAACCAACACAGCAAAAACCCAACTCCAAAGCAGGACGGCTGGTGGGCTACAGAACTGATCTCCAGAACCTGTGGACAACATACAAACTTAAACTTCTGCACCTCAGTGAGGGAAGGGCTGACTATGCAGCTGCCACTGAAAGACAGAAGAAAAGCTGGCAAGATTCCCCAACCACCTGGTAAGACAAAGATAGAGACTCTCCTTAACCAGGGCTGGATGCTGAAGGAGTAACACCAGAACTACTAAGGCTGAAATTCTATTGTTCCTGAACTTGGAGGATTTTTTGTGTGTGTTTGTTTATTTGTATTGTTTCTTTGTTTGTTTGTGTTTGTTCATCTTTTCCTGTTGATTTCTTTGGTTGTTTTTTTGTTGTTGTTTTGTCTTGTTTTGTTAGTTTTACTATTGTGAGTTAGTCAATGCTAAATTACACCCAGACCAGGGACAAAAAGAGCATTCATACACCAAGCTAAAAATCCAATACACCCACAAAATAAAATTAAACCAAGGGAAAGAAAACAGGTGACTGAAACCACCAATAGCCTATCAAGAATGGAGTTAAGACAAGTGGAGAGATGGGAAGATGAAAAAGGGATGGAAACCATTCTCCCCCCAAAAATAATTTAATAGAGGATTCAGAGGGAAATGAAGAAAATGGATACCCAGTTCCAGACACCTGGGCTAAATGATGCCAAGGACCCCAATGATGCCCACAAAGAACACACTGAAAGAAGAAATCCTGCAAGTAATCACTGAGAATTTCTTGGAGATGTTCATAGACATGGTCAACCAAAATATACAAGAGGCAGTCAAGAAATTCCAAGATACCAAAAATAAAGAATACAAGACACAGAAACAAATAAATGAATTCATAGGACCCCTACATAAGAACCAAAGTGAAACAGAGAACACTACAAATACAGAGATAAATGAATTAAAGATGAATTTGGCAATATTAAAGAAGAAGTGACCCATGATATGGAAAACCTAAGAAAAAAGAATGAAGGCCACTCCAGTAGTCCAGAACAGCATAAGACAGATACTCAGAACCTGAAGAAAAAATGGAAATTAAAGGAAAAACTGAAGAACTATTAGTAAAACAACTCAAGACCTGTAAAAGGAATATGCAAGAACTCACTGACTCTATCAAAAAACCAAACCTGAGAATCATGGGCATTGAAGGAGGAGAAGAGGTCCAAGCAAAAAGGATTCATAATATATTCAACAAAACAATAACAGAAAATTTCCCAAATCTAGAGAAAGCTATGCCCATTCAGGTACAGGAAGCCTCCAGGACACCAAACAGACTTGACCTAAATAGAACTGCACCACAACATATTATCATTAAAACAACAAGCACAGAGAATACAGAAAAAGTATTGAAGGATGAAACAGAGAAAAAACAAATAACATACAAAGGTAAACCCATCAAAATCACAGCAGATGTCTCAAGAGAAACTTTAAAAGCAAGAAGAACATGGAGTGAGGTCATCTGGGAACTGAATGAAAATAACTTAAACACTAGTATACTCTACCCAGCAAAACTATCATTCAAAATAGATGGAGAATAAAGGTCTTCCACGATAAGCAGAAACTAAAGCAATATATGCCCACCAACCCACCACTAAAAAAGATTCTTCAAGGAATTCTGCACACAGAAAATGAAAGCAAACAAAACCATGAGAGGACAGGCAGTACCAAACTACAGGAGAAGAAAAGTCAAGAAAGTAGAGTAACACAGATTAAGCTGCACACAATCAAACCCTTAAACAAAAACAACTAAATGACAGGACTCACCACATACCTATTAATAGTAACACTGAATGTTAACTGACTTAACTCCTCCATCAAAAGACACTGCTTGGCAAACTGGATTAAAAAGGAAGATTCAACAATCTGTTGTTTACAACAATAATAAAACTAGGCTGAAATCAGTGAAATAGAAACAAACAAAAAAAACATACAAAGAATCAATGAAACAAAAAGCTGTCTCTTTGAAAAAAATAAACAAGATTAACAGACCCCTGGAAAACCTGACTAAAATGAGGAGAGAAAATACCCAAGTCAATAAAATCAGAAATGCAAAAGAGGAGAAAATAACAAACACCATGGAAATTCAGAAAATCATCAGAGAGTACTTTGAGAACCTCTATTCTAATAAATTTGAAAATCTTGAAGAAATGGACAAATTTCTAGACACTTATGACCATCCAATATTGAAACAAGAGGATATTAATTACCTGAATAGATCTATAACATGAAATGAAATGGAAGCAGGAATAAAGAGTCTCCCAAAAAAGAAACATCCAGGACCTGATGGATTCTCTGCTGAATTCTATCAGACCTTTAAAGAAGAACTAATACCAAATCTTTTTAAACTGCTCCACAAAATAGAAAAGGAAGGAACACTACCTAACTCGTTTTAGGAAGCCAGTATTACACTCATCCCAAAACCAGACAAAGGCACCTCTAAAAAGGAGAGCTATAGGCCAATCTCCTTAAGGAACATTGATGCAAAAATCCTCAATAAAATAATGGCAAACCAAATCTAACAACACATCAGAAAGATCATCACCACGACCAAGTCTGCTTCATCCCAGAGATGCAGGGGTGATTCAACATATACAAATCTATAAATGTAATACAGCACATTAATAGAAGCAAAAGAAAAAACCACTTGATCATCTCAATAGATGAAGAAAATACCTTCAGTAAGTTCCAACACCATTTCATGATAAAAACACTAAGAAAACTAGGAATAGAAGGAATGTACCTCAACATTGTAAAGGCTATATATGACAAACCTAACCAACATCATACTTAATGGAGAAAACCTGAAACCACTTCCACTAAAATCAGGAATGAGACAATGGTGCATACTATCTCCACTCCTATTCAACATAGTTCTGGAATTCCTAGCCAGAGCAATTAGGCAAGAAGAAGAAATAAAAGGAATACAAATAGGTAAAGAAACTTTCAAAATAGCCCTATTTGCAGACAACATGATCTTATACCTTAAAGACCCAAAAAACTCTACCCCAAAACTCCTAGACACCATAAACAACTACAGCAAGGTGGCAGGATACAAAATCAACTTACAAAAATCATTAGCTTTTCTATACACCAACAACTAACAAACTGAGAAGGAATATATGGAAACAATTCCATTTACAATAGCCTCAAAAAAAAAATCAAATACCTAGGAGTAAACTTAACAAAGAATGTGAATGACCTCTATGAGGAGAACTACAAACCCCTGAAGAAAGAGCTCAAGAAAGACTACAAAAGATGGAAATACCTTCCGTGCTCGTGGATTGATAGAATCAGCATAGTAAAAATAACTATACTACCAAAAGAAATCTACATAGTAAATTCCATCAAAATTGCAATGACATTCATCATGGAGATTGAAAAATCTACCCTAAAGCTCATTTGGAAAAACAAGAGAGGGAGAATAGCCAAGGAAATTCTCAGCAAAAAGAGCAATCCTGGAGGTATCACAATATCTGACTTCCTATATTACAAAGCAATAGCAATGAAAACAGCATGGTACTTGCACAAAAACAGACATGAAGACCAGTGGAACACAATAGAGAACCCATATATGAATCCACACAGCTTATTTTTGACAAAGGTGCCAAAAACATACGATGGAGAAAAGACAGCCTCTTCAACAAATGTTGCTGGGAAAAGTGGTTATGCGCCTGTAAAAACCAGAAACAAGATCCATGAACTAGTATCAACTCAAAGTGGATCAAGGACTTTACTATCAGACCCAAAACTCTGAAGTTAGTACATGAAAGAGCAGGGAATACTCTGGAAGCAATAGGTATAGGCAAGGACTTCTTAAAATAGATCTCCAGCATCTCAGCAACTAAGAGAAAGGATGGACAAATGGGATTACATAAAATTAAAAAGCTTCTTCACAACAAAAGAAATGGTCTGTAAACTGAAGAGACTACTGACAGATTGGGATAAAATATTTGCCAGCTATACATCAGACAAAGGTCTGATAACCAGAATATACAGGGAACTTAAAAAAACTAAGCTGTCCCCAAATCAATGAACCAATAAAGAAATGGGCAACTGAACTAAACATATCTTTCTTAAAAGAAGAAATTCAAGTGGGAAAAAAACACATGAAAAAATGCTCACCATCTCTGGCCATAAAGGAAACGCAAATCAAAACCACACTGAGATTCCACCTCACCCCTGTTCTAATAGCTATCATCAAAAACACCACCCACAACAGGTGTTGGCGAGAATGTGGGGGAAAAGGAACCCTCACAAAGTGTGGTGGGATGCAAGCTAGTGCAACCACTCTGGAAAACAATATGGAGGCTTCTTAAAAATTTAAACATAGATCTGCCATATGATCCAGCAATCCCACTCTTGGGGATATACCCAAAGGAATGTGACACAGGTTACTCCAAAGGCACCTGCACACACATATTTATTGCAGTGCTATTCACAATAGTCAAATTATGGAAACAGCCAAGATGCCCCACTACTGACAAATGGATTAAGAAAATGTGGTATTTATACACAAAGGAGTTTTACTCAGCAATGAAGAAGAATGAAATCTTATCATTCACAAGTAAATGGATGGAACTGGAGAACATCATCCTGAACGATGTTAGCCAGGCTCAGAAGACCAAAAATCGTATGTTCTCCTTCATATGCGGACTTTAGATCTAGGGCAAATGCAGCATTGTTGTTGGACCTTGGTCACATGCTAAGGGGAGAACACAAATGGGAGGTATGTGGATAGGTACAAAACCCAAAACATGAAAGTGTTTGATGTCCCCACTCCAGAAGAACTAATACAGAAATTTTAAACTGACAGAGGTTATCAAAATGAGAAGGGGATCAGGAACCAGTGTAAAGATCAGTTAGAGATGAATCAACCTGGGTTGTAACACAGTTGTGCATGGAAGCAATGCTAGGAATCTCTCTGTATAGCTATCCTTAAATCAACTAGCAAAAACACTTTGTCTTTCTTATTATTGCTTATGTCTTCTCTTCAACAAAATTGGAGAAAAGGGCAGAACAGGTTCTGCCTGGATGCGAGGGGGATGCTGGGGAGAGGGATGGGGGCAGGGGGAGAAATGGCCCAAACAGTGTATGTACATATGAATAAATGAATTTTAAAAAAGAGATTCATTTTGGAATGATGTGTAGAGGAACAAAATTAAAATGAATGGAGACAATTTTGTCTTGTGAATATTTAAGGGCCCTTATGAATAACTTCTTGTGTTTGTTATAATACATGAATAAAAAGACAACACCAAATGAAAACTGTATTTGTCACCCTGACATAAACATCTCAAAAAGAAGAAAGATTTATTTTGACTTGTGGATTTGAGTCCTATTTGGCTGTCTCAGTAGCTATGTACTTCTGGTGAAAAAGAGCATCATGGCAGTAGGAGTGTGGCAGAGGAGGCTAATAATTTCATGGTAGGTAGGAAGCAAATAGAAAAAAGAGTCCAAGGATAAGATACATTCTTAAAAACCACATCCCCAGTGACCTACTTCCTGTAACTAAGCCCCACCACCTAAGAGCCCACTCATCTATGAAGTCCTAATTCAATCACCTCTGAATAGCACCATCATCCAGGGATCAAGACTTCAACACATGAGTCTGTCAGAAACATTTCATAATCAAACCAATACCAAGACTAGAGAAATGACACTGCAAAATCTGTTGTACAATATAATAACCAAAAAATTGTTGCTTGTTTTCATTCCTTACTTGTAACTTGCTAGAAAAATTTCTCTCTCCTTCTCTCACCCTGTCTCCATCCCTACCTCAGTTCATTCTACCCTAGAGAATGCAAGAGTGTTGTTCAAAGACTCAGATTTAACTTTCCCCTGGTTTCTTTATCTGTCTTAAGACTTCATTGCAAAATCTTCCTTTTCTTCATAATTTTTAGTCATTCTTTCACATTTTCTGTTGTGTCTCCTTTTAAAATTGTTTATTAAAGATAAATAAATGACCTACTTCTTTTGTCCTGGAATAAAAATACTTAGTTACTAAAGCTCTATTTAGAAAAGTGTATATTTGTAGCTCCAATACAAACTCCAAAATGGAAAGAAAATGACACTACAGGATTGAGTTCCAAAACTGCCGTAAATGAAAGAAGAATGTATTCCAGATAAAAGATTGTCCATAGTGTGCAAAGATAGAAACTGAATGCCTATCTTTGCCATTTACCAAAAGTTTCAGGTAAAACTACTCTTTCTGAACCTCAGTTTTCTACTCTATAGAATGTAGATAATAATAGTACCTCTCATATAAGATTTTATATGAACTTAGCACAATGCTTGGCACATTAAAAAAAACTCTGATATGCAGAGTTGAAGAACAGCCAGATGTTAGCAGATTTTGAATAACTTACTAAAGATTTAAAACCTATCCTGTATGTTACATGACTCCAGCTAAAGGATCAGAGTCATGGGAGGTAAGGTCAGACATTCATTTAAAGAGGAGTCTTTCAATTAAATCCCCAAATTGTATTAGAAGTGTGCAAACAAGAGACAGAAACGAAGAGGAAACAATGGGCCCATCAGTATGTTTAATACATTTGCTCAGGACACATGAGCTGTCAGTTCATGACAGAGACAATATTGGATATTTCAATGTGTCAGATCCTAGCTTGACTAAAATATCTTTGAGCAGTTATTCTGAAAAAAAGTTTCTGCAGTTCCATGGGCTCCCTTAGGACCATTAGTATGATGAAGTGTTTTACCAATAAATGTACACGTGATCATTTCTCACTGAAGTGAATATAAAACTCTGAATGTCATGGAGGGACAAGCTATTATTCTCGAAAGTCACAGGGACATTCTGGCAGGAATTGATCTGTTTCCATTCAAGTTGTCTATGCAGGTTCACGTTGCCAATATTTTAATATTGAGTCATGGATCCAGAAGTGTTATATATTGATGTGATTTTCTCCCCATTAACCTGTATGTGCGGGCACAGCCTTGATCACAAGTTCTTATGGCAAAATTTCAATAAGACATGTTTCTTGCTCTTCAAAACTGTTAGAAGTACTATTGGTCATGTTGCCTATGGTGACTGCGATGCAACAATACATTGTCCTTCCTGCTCAGTACTCTTTGAAAGTCAAAAGACGAGATAACTTTTGATTCTGGATATTTCAGTATATGTGAAACATTATCACGATTATTAACCATTGTCCATTTTGTACCATAATATCTAAATCATGATAATAAATGTATAAGGGCTGTGAGTAAACCTTGCTTATCTTATCATGTCTATAGAAGTTGCTCATGTCCCATGTATAACTTCTTATAATAAGAATTTGAGATATAATAAGAATATGAGATAGGGAGGGTGAAAATGTTATACCTATTATACAGATAAGGAAAATATTCAGCCTGTTATATGATTTTTGAGTGGGAGTTTTACATAGCATAAGTAATATTCTTTTTTCCTTATGAGCATGCATGTAAAACTTTTATTAATAGCATATAATAGTAGTACAGGGAAGATATATTTTGACATCTACATCTATGCTTACAATATATCTTAATTAAATTCATTCTCATCATCCCACTTCCCCATCTCCTTAGAACAATTTCAACAGGCTTCACTGATATATTTTCATACATAAATACAAAATACATCCACCATATTCACCCTCTTTTGACCTATTCTTATGCCCTCCCCCTTCCAGTGGAACTTACCGCCAGATTGGCTCTGTTTTACTTCCCTGTCCTTCATTTTTTAAATGTGTATTAATAGTTTAAGGGGATTTTGTCTTGTTAATTCAGACACGTATATGTCATGCTTTAATCAGATTAACTTCCTATTACTTACTCTTTCTCTACTACCCTGCTTCCCCATTATTCAACAGTAAATTGTGTTCTATCATCTTCATACATAGGTACAACGTTTCAATATTTTTCACTCTCTAAAATTCTCTTTCCTTCTCCTGTATCCTCTTAGCTCCCTCAAACACATCCATTAATATAATCATATTCTCTCTCACTCTCTCTTGAGAGCATAAATAGTATTTCCAAAGTCATCTTGGTAAGAATTGGAGTTGGCAAAGGACACTAGGCTTTGTCTAGTGCATTGTGATTTAATTTTTAAAATAATTTTAGATAATTAAAAAGTGTCTCTTCCTATTCAGTCTTACCTACCACAAAGAAACCACTTTAAGTCTTTAATAATTTCTCTTGTTTCTTGAAACCATTAATTCCATATCACCAAATGAAATGAGCATACTGCTAAGTTTTGACTTACAAATCTTATATTTTACTTACTAACTTGTGGTAAGGAAGAGGAAGACTTATTGCACTTATACTATTCCATCTCCCAAGTTAAAAGAGCAAGAAACTTGTAAAACAAAGTGGCATAGGTCTCCTGAATGGATCTTTCTTTCCTCCTTTGTTATTTTTCCTTTTTGAATTCTTATTCAACTTATTAATCACTATTATAGTCATTTTTCTTACCAAAAATGAGTCCAATGCTATACTATTTTGCATTTCCCACTACTTTAGTTATCTGAAACCCAAGGTTCTGGAAATAGTCCTGTAGAATTGTGCCAAATCCAAGTTCTCTCACTTTGCCCCTAGGCATTGTGTGAGTCTTGGAAGTATCTTCATTTTCCTTTACACTGGATTTCACTCATGCAATGCTCAATTTTTCCAACATGAATTCTTAGGTAGAATGTATACTAGACAGAGACACAGTCCTTGCCCATTATCTTTCCTTTTAGTTTATACTGTACTGTCTAAGCTCTCTGAAGGATAGAACATCGATACTATGGAATTCTCATTTCACGATGCTCGGTAGTGATCCTTTAGGGGAATTCAACTAAATAATTTCTGTGGCAAAGCTTTTAAAAGAATAAAAGTTATTCCCCAAAGGAAAATGATAAATGAGCTACTAGTGTCATTGTTATAATTATCATTTAGCCCAAAATGCCTCTGAATGCATGTTAAAATTCAGGGTTAATGCTCCCAGACTGGTACCAACCCTCATACTTCCCTGAGAGCTAGGGCATGATTTCTAGTAGTACATTGGAGCCAATCCTAGATCAGCTTCAAATTTTCAAACCCAGATTAATATTCTATATTTTACTTTCTCTGCTTCCTTTAGAAACTCAGTAGCAGAGTGTGTCTTTATCTTCTCATGTCATTATAAAGAAAGAGAATTTGATGACATCTTTAATAAGTCAATATTGGCTGTTGAGCATCATCTGATCTTCCCCTTAGAAATAAGGTGAATTCTTGGGGGAAAATTCTTGAGAATTTGCCTGGTTTCTTTTAAATGATCCAAACACCTGTTCTAAATAAATTTCTCTAGAGAAAACTCCAGCTTCAAATCTTACCACTAAGGGGAAGATTTACTATTAGTTTCCTGCAAAATACCTTCTTACAAATAACAAATGCAATACCAGAGAATTTTGGAGAATGATTGGGGAATTCCTATTGTTATTGCTTAGCTTTTATGATCCACAAGTCTCTGGCTATCTGGCTGTCATATTCTCTGTGGCCAGGTCACTCTCTGCTGCTTACAAATGTCCTAAGCCCTTGCCAAATCACCTGGGTGTCTACATTGCTTTTCAGCCACAATCAGCTTTCTTCTATGTTGCCTTAGTTCTCAAAATAATTAGACCTTGATAAAAACCCCAGAGATGTTGTCACTTGCCTCCCATGCAAGAAAGTATTGTCTTCATAAGTAGTCTACCAGAGAAGGCTGATCTGCATTTTTCCCCACAATTTCCATGGACAAGTGCTGTCTTGTAATTATGAAAATAATAAAATTCCATGCCATTTTTGTGGCTACCACATTTGTCAGGTGTTATTATATGAGCTACAAATGTTATCTCTAGTCATCATAGTAATTATTATACCTATCTATAAAGAAATTGTTACTACGGAGGTGAAATGACTTGCCCAAGATAACAAACTTAGTAAATGGCAAATCCAACAGTTAAGGCTAGAAATATCTTGTCCCACAGGCTGTCCCTTTTTCATTATACTACACATATAATACAAATCTCCCTTCTGTTTCAATTTGGAAATAACAGGGGATAAGGGATTTTTGGTGTCCTATAAGAATAAATATTAGAGAGAATTTATAAAAGCAAGCCATTACAACTATTCATTAATTCTTACCACATCATATTTATCAGGAATTGCACTAGAAGCTAAGAAAGTAAAATTCAACAAATATCAACCCTTGCCTTTGGGGAGCTAATAGTTTAGTGGGAGAAGTTAGGAGAGTCACATGTTTCACTAAACTATTTGTGTTAAGCTAGGCTAGCTACTATATAAACTACTCCTTAAACATCAATGATTTAATAAAATGGAAATTTATCACTCAAATCACAATCAAATGTGAGTACTAGATAGGGAATAAAAATATCAATCAGTTGTGTGGTGGCCTGAATGTTTTCCACTTTGTGTCTCTACTAGTATATAGATCCTCAGAGCAATCTTAATCACAGAATGAGTGGAGAATAAGAATGAAAAATATAGGCACAGAAAGTTTGTGCATTAGAACAATCCTAGAAAGGTCACCAGGTATCTCCATGTAGTCTGCTAATCTGGACACTACTGGAACACACTCCTTTGAGGTTTTATGGATGCTTTATTCAGTAGGCAGAACTGGTTAAATCATTAATCATTGATGATCAAGTCAATGTTCATCCCTATTCTCCTCTTCCAGGTTAAGGGTAAGGTTGGAATTCCCAATCATATAATTCTGCATTGGTTTTTCTTTTGACTAGTATCTATCCTAAAGTCATCTAAGAAATATCAAGCAAAAATCTACTCCTTAGAATATAACAGAGATTCCTAGTGTTAGAAGCTATGTGTTGAGAAATGGGGATGAAAACCAAGTACATATTCTGCAATACTACACCATGACTAAAAGACTGAACAAAGCAGGATGGCTGGTCTAATGGAACTTACCTTGTGGTAGAAGGGGATAATGCATGAAATTTGTAATACATAATACAAATAAGCAAAGAAACATATGTTACAGATAAATGCTATGAAGGAAATAAAACAAAGTAATGTGATAGATTGTCTGTAGTGCTATTTTATCCAGACTAGTCAGGGAGTAATACATACAAGTGTAGAAGTGCAGGTATGAAATACAGGGAAGTCAGTGACAGCAATACAAAATATGGAATTTAGAGGATTTTATAGGAAGTATTTTAGCATAGGTGGGTTAGGAACAGATCATGAAGATCTTTTTTTTTTTAATTTAGACAATTTATTGTAGCTTGATTATTTAAAGCGTACTCTATCCTGAAATAACATGATTTTTGTCACCAAATACTCTATTTTAAAACAAAGATTTCTTTTTGGAATTTAAAATGAATTTATTTTTTTATTTATTTTTGTTTATTTATTTACATGTGCATACATTGTTTGGGTCATTTCTCCACCCTGCTCCCCTCCCCCACCTTTTTCCTCCTCCCTTTCTCAGTTTCAGGCAGGTCCCACCATAACATGAAAGTGTTTGATGTCCCCACTCCAGAGGAACTAATATAGAAACCTTAAAACTACAGGTTATCATGAGCAGGGGATAAGGAATCAAGGTAAAGATCAGTTAGAGTTAAATCAACATGGGTCGTAACACATGGGTACATGAAAGCAATAGTAGGAATCTTTCTGTATAGCTATCCTTAACTCAACCAGCAAAAATGCTTTGTTTTTCTTATTATGCATATGTCCTTTCTTCAACAAAATCAGTGAAGATCTTAAATAATAATTAAACTGCTTTGTTTGTTTGTTTGTTTGTTTGTTTTGCAACATGCTTTGAATTTATTTTAATCACTGCAAAGTCTGTAGGGATAGATCAAAATTTATAACTAATAGAATTGGCATTCCAAACTAGACATATAGTTATTTATAAGCAATCTAGTTAATATGATTAACCATACTATGGGAAAATGATGATATAAATATAAATATAACTGCACTTTAATTGGTTTCCTACTCATCAGATACACAGTGTGGAATGCAGTTTGAATCCATACCCATATTATCAAGTATATCCTTCTATTGGAAATAGTCTCTCTAAATATCACACATTCACAAAGTAATCTTACTCAACCTATATGAATAAATTTTAGATTTATTAAATCCTTTGAAAATTTCTTGTATAGAATAGAAAACAGTGTTCGCTTCATTAAACAAATATTTATTGAAGACCTACTTATGAACCAGCCATTAAAGAATGAATTCATCACACAATGATAAATCAAACAGAAACTGTTCCTGATATTTCTCTCTAGTTGATGAGGCAGTTGTTAATCAAGCATTTAAAAAAAAACTATGAAAAATTTAAGTATTGAGTTAGAAGGTGAAATACATAATGCTAAAGTATCTATTATAAGAGATTTCAGCCTAGTCAAGAAGGTCAAAGAAGGTTCTTTTTGGAAGAAATAACACTTGGGTTATTAGATACAGTAAGTGAACTAAATTAAGAGAGAAAATGGGAACTATTTCTGAACAAAGGCTAACTTGTAAAAATGTGATGTTAGGGAAGCAAGATTTATAACAAAGAGAATCAAGAAAGGAAAACATGTGGAATGGAAAGTTTTGGTTACATTGTAATTGTACTTTGCAATTATAAACTTCATGAAGAAAGAGTAACATAACTCTCTTGTTTTTCACTGACTGACACATTATAGGAGCTAATTTTTTCTTCCTTTTGAAAATTCCCAATTCTACCATTTTCCTTACTGTTTCTTTCATTAGGGTATCAATTCTGCAAAGTAAGTGTGTTAGCTACTTTGGTGTCATTATGACCAAAATACCTGAGACAGCTACTTAAAGGGGGGCTTATTTATATTGTTTTATAGTTTCTAAAGTGTCAGTCCATCAAGTTGAGGAGGCCATGGTGAAGCAGAGAAGATTGCATTCAAAATGGCCATTAAGCAGTGAAAAAGAATTCAGGAAGAATCCAGGGCAAGATAAAGCATCCCAAGAATACATCCACAATAACAAGCTTCCTCTAACTAGGCCACCTCTTATCTTCTATCACCTTTCAATAATGCCATTAGGTTATGAATCCATCAAAGGATTGACTCATTGATTAGGTCAGAGCCTGCATTATCTAATGCCCTCACAGACATACATGTTCAGGTGTGCTTCACACCCTAGATGTTCTTTAATTCAATTAAGTTGAAAATTAAGATTACCTGTCATAGGTCAACTTGACACCCAAACACATCTCGTTAAACCACAATATTCCACTGATGACTTCCCAAAGATCTTTATGTCCGTCTGATAATGCAAAACCCTTTCAGTCTATCTCAATGAATCCCAATTGTCTTGACAGCCCTGACATTGTTCAAAAGTCCAAATTCAAAGTTTCTCTGTGATTCAAGGCAAATTCTTAGCCATGAGCCTCTATAAAATAAAAAAAATACCTAATTTCTAGACAAAATGACACAGAATAAACATTTCCATTCTAAAGGAAGGAATAGGAGAATAACAGGGATGGATCAGACCAAAGCAAGACCAAGACCCCTCAGAGAAGAAATTAAATCCTATAGCAATGCATCCTGAATCCATGGCACATGAGGTCATGATGAAAGCTCCAGTGGTCTTGGGTAGCCCTCCCTGTATGGTCTTATGGTCTACATGGTCTATCTTACTCTGACTCCACTCATTGCCTATGATTTTCCTCAGCAGATGTTCCATGTTCTAGAAATCTCCAAAATCTTGGTGTCTCTATTGAGTATATGCTTCACCTTCATATTTTCACACATTGCCCTCTTGGGGGCTTCCTAAAAGGATCCTGACCCTGTCGCACTTGACCTGGTCTCTCCTAGGGCTTCCTTTGAAATGTGGGTAGAATTCTCCATGACCAAATAACTCCGCATTCTCTATTCATGCAAAACTAGCATGATATGGACAATGCATAGGTCTGCCACTAGCTCAAGCAGTATGTAGGCCTCCTTAAAGCACAGTCACGACAGCCTCTGAGAGCCTGGGTATTTACACTCAGGTACACTTCCCTACCTAGCCCTGTGCAAACAGAGAACCCCAGAGCCTCTGTATTCGCAAGGGAAAAATCTTCTGTACCAGGAGCTTATGATGGGTGAGGTCTGGTCAATTCCTGAGATGCCATGAAGGCATTTCTCTTACTGTCCCATTGCAGACTGTTTGGTTTGGTGCAAATCTCTTTAATGCAAACTACACCCTACCTGTTCACAACTTTGACCTTGCTCCTTATGTGGTCAGACTGAATATTTTTCAAATCCTTTCAGCTCTTCTTTTTACTCCTGATTCTCATTGTAAACCTGGCTCAAAGCAGCCAGCGATTAGCATGCCAGACTGAATGCTATGAAATCTTGAAATTTCCTTTACCAAATTAATTAGTTCATTATGTTTAATCTCAGCCTCCCACAAAGTTTCAGAACATGAAAGAAATGTAGAGAGTCTTTCCCAGAATATAACATGAATGGCCTCTAGTCCAGTCTGAAACCTTTTGAGTGTAGTCATTATTAGCAGCATTTCTGCTAATATTCTGGTCTTCTGGACTCCAACCAGAATTGCCCATGAAGCTCTGCTTAAAGCATTCTTTAACTTCTGTAATCTGCATATCCAAGTTCCTTCCACAAACCATTTCTAAAGGCCTAAGAACTATATGGTCAGGTTTAGTCAAACTACATCCCCATTTCTCTTGTTATTGTGAAAGACTAGCTGACATAAACAACTTAAGGGAGGAATAATTTATATTGCCTCACAGTTTCAGAAGTGTCAGTCCACCATGACTTGAAGGGCATGGTAGAGCAGGGCAGTTCACATCATGGTGGCTAGGAAGTGGGGAAAAGACAATGTTTTGTTTTTCATTTTATTTTATCTTAAAGCTTATTCTCTAGTCAACAAGCTGCAGAGACCAACACAGTAGGATTTTAAAAAGTACAAGCCGTTTTGAAGTAACTAGTTTGGAGGAGTTAAGACAGAAAGAGGAAGGCTAAGTGAGTAAGAAATGCTGTAATGTCGGACTGAGAAATAAGCAATGTGGTTGTCGAAAGAGGAGGAGAATTACAGAGGCATTTCTGTTTTTGACAAACTATCTGAGTGATAAAGAAAATAGAGAAGTCAAATTCCTCTTAGATTTCTAGTTTGAGCAACAACTACTTTTATTAACTACATAGGCAATGTGTGGGATTTGAGAGAAGAGATTGGGGTGGTTGTGTTGGAAGATGTTGCAGTTTGCTCTCTTACTTTTAGCATTTTCTTCTCTATTTTAATTGAAGCTGAGAATTCTTGGGAGTATCACTCTGGAAACCTAAGGTCCCTTTTTATTTAAATACTGTTTCTAGTGACTTTTTTTTTTTCTAGTGGTGCTGGGGTTTGAACTCAGGATTTCATGCTTGTTTGGCAGAGGCTTTTACCTCTTAAGCCACTCCTCCATTCCTCTAGAAACTTTTAACACTACAACTTCTTTTCTGTTGTGTAAAAGAGGAGACAGAAATCATAATAACACAATACTTCCAGTGGGCTTCCTATACTTTGAACATAATCTGCCATTTGGCCCTTAACATTAACTTTTGAAGTCATGATTTTAAAAATGGGAGAACTGAGGCCCATCAGAAACCTTGTCCTAAGTCCTACAATTAGGGACAATATTAGAATATGAACCTGGGTCAGGAGGAAGGAAAGAGAGAATTGGTAACAGCACAAAAGACATCAGACAATGATCTCAAGTGTAAAATGAGCTTCGGGTCAAGAAGTAAGAGGAGGGAAGATATGAAGAGAGGATGTAGGGAGTGAATGGGGTGCAAATATTGTGTTCACATATATGTACATAAGAAGATGAGACCTGTTGAACGTATTCCAGGAAGGGGGATAAAGGAGAATGGAGGGGTGAATTCAACTATAATAAATTGTAAGAACTTTTGTAAATGTCACAGTGTACCCCAGCACAACAACAACAATATCAATTATAATAATTTTTTAAAAAGAGAAACCAAGACTGATTTCTGCTCTCTGTCACTTCTTTCTGCTCCTTGTATGGCATTTCAAATACTCATTGGAAACAGGTAACACACTAGTAGTATGTCTAAAGACAAGTTAGTCTTCATTTTTCATTGTCATCTCTGAAATCCAAATGCTGCAGAGGTTATTTTTATTGCTTATTTATAGTTGCTAAAGTAAAGGCACTATTTAGCCTTTAAAAGTGTTTCAATCTACTATTGCTATTTTTTAAACTGCTTTCAATCTGAGAATTCTCTGTTAGCCTACAGAGAGGAAATGTGATAGCTTTAAAGGAATAAAAGATTTGACTCCGCAATTATTTTCACTAGCAGATCAATTTTGCAAATCAAATTTTGGCCAGCCTAGGAAATACTAAAGGGAGATAATTAAGTAGGTAACGAAAACAATTTTGTGGCCTACCAAAAAGATCACTGAAAAGAGTATCACTAATCTTGGGCTGTAGAACTGGCTAAGCTGCTACTTTTTTCTCACTCATTTGTTATTAACTGTCTAATGCCTTTGATACACATTCATATGTTAGGGACTGTAGCATTTAGGACTGCAGTAATTAAAGGATGAAAAACAGAGATAGCATAGAAGTTTGCAGAATTTAATGTGGACTTATTATAACATCAATAAACTAAAATCATTAACCCTCCTATCTTTTCATCCATTCTTTGTTGTTGTTGTTTCTGCTGAAAAAATATTTAATGAGTACCCACTAAGACTCAGGCACTGAGAATGCAATGGTGTTCAAGACAGACAATTCTTTGCTTCACTGATCACCCATTTTCATTGAAGTGATAGCCAAAAAATAAGTAATCAATGTATAGTCTTTAAGGACAGAAAATGACAAAATTATATGAAGAAAAATAGTGGGCTGTTATTTTGGAGATGGTCATTAGGGAAGAAATCTGACAGAAGTGCAATATTTTAGAAAAATATTCCAGGCACACAGAACACAAATTATAGAGAAACAGAGGGGATGCCAGTATGGATAGATTAGATTTAGCAAAAGGAACAGTAGTCTCTGGTCAATTTGTATAAGCCTTATTTACATGTGAGGATACTAGATTTTATCCTAGGTAGAATGGCCAGTCATTAGAAAATTTTGGAAGATCATTCTTAAATGCCTCAGAAAAAAGACTCATAGTAAGAGGCATATATACTCAAATGTGGCTTGTATATGTATGTGGGAAGAGTACTAGAGATAAACACAAAAAAATAAAGAAGAGAATGATGAAAAAGACATGCCATGGAGCACATGAAATGAACTATTAACAGTTAACAGATATGGATTCAATAATATTGGGGTTCTCGGTATTGTCATAGAAATTGTTTGTACAACTGAATTATGCTTCTGTACTTGGCATAGGAGACTCAGAGACAAAACACAACTTAATCGACAAAAAATTCAAATCTAATTGGTGACAGAAAAAAGAAATCATTAAATTATTCTGTAGTATGAAATAAGATATGACAAAGACAAATATAGAACACTATGAAAGAAAGATCAAAGGTCACCTATTTATTGATAATGGTAACAACATAGAGGAATAATATTAGTTTACAGGAAAACAGGAATTTGCAAGGAATTTTATAATTCAAACTTCTGTCATGTTATTGATTTGACAGTAAAACTACTTCCCTCATATATACTAAATGTGAATTACTTTATAGACTTTGAATATATTTGTCTTTTACTTACCTCTTCAGACTACAAGAAACTTAACAGATGTAAGCAATTCTGTGGTCTTCTTTCAAAGTCAATTTAGCTCTACCAGCAAACCATCCAAGTATTTGTTCATCTGTCTGCCTATGTCCTCTCTTGTTCCAGGAATGTTTGCAAGACTTTCATTAGGTTAAATTCTTTGTTTTTCATATCTATATGGCAGGATTAGAAAGTGAAACTGACTACAAAAGAATTGTGTCCTGTTCATATTTTTAAAAAAAGACTCAACTGGGGAGACATTGTACTAACAAGCCAATGGTTTCTAGACCATTCTGTACTCCATGCTAGAAAGCGTCATTTAAGTTTCTTTAACCACCATCCATAGCAAAGACTTGATATTCTGCTAAAGTTATACACTGTGATTTTTCTTGAACTGACAAATCTTAGTTTTAGAAAGGAATGTAGCAGTCTTACTAGGTGATTTTCTCCACCACATCACACAACTTTGTTGCCAATTACATACTTGGTCTAATGGTTACTTGTTTCTACACAAGACCTCACTTGGGTGTCCCTTCAAAAAAAAGTTAACGTAGTTTTTGTAATATTTATTTCATATTTTAAATCATACATATGCCCTATAACTTCTGCCTGTCTCTTACAAAACTAATACATATAATTCATCTACAAAACACCTGTTCAAACATTTCAGGACTGCTACTATAGAACAGGCCAACCAAAGACATCAGCTCTCCCCTCAAAACTCAGTCCTAGTAACTCCCACCACTACTTTGTTTTTCTTATTTTATGTTAAAAATACAGTTTCTTGTGTCTCAAAAACTGAATAAAATTAAGTTGGCTTCTAATCAATGTCAACTAAAGAGGAAAAGCTTCCTTGATCTGAACTCTGTGTTTTAGAATCAAATTCAAAATGCACTAAAAGATAGTGATCATTTTATAAAGCTGTGAACTTCTTGAATGCCTTATAAGAATATAAATCTGGAAAATTAGTAATTTTCACATATTAAACTTGAGGGAAAATCTGTCTTACTTTTATTTTGAAGTTTGATATTTTTGTAACTATTCTCTTTCCAAAAAGCAGGAAGATTCTAAATCAATTAAGCAAATGTGAGGAAAATAAGACTTTTGTTGGGATGCTATGTTCATACTACTAATTTTTACACTGCTGTAGAGATTTTTAGTTATATAAATACAAGCAAATTATTAATATTACAGTTTCATTAGTCAATAGAAAAATTGATTTTCCATAATTCTACTTAGAATAAATTTACATACTTTGTATTTATTTAAAAATTTTAAGACATCAAAACTTCAGTAACCAGTTTTTCTACCAGACTCATTTTTCTCTGTATTTGCCAGTTTATTTGCTGTGTATTATTTTGCAACAATCCTGTATAGTGACAAACATATTTTCAAGAATGGTTGAGTAGTGTTAAAATGAATACTGATCCTTGTTCATAACAATTTTTATCAGCAATCTACAAATATTATCAAGTCGTCCGAATTTATTTATTTATTTATTTATTTATTTTCCCCTTCTTTTTTTTTTCTTTTATTATTCATATGTGCATACAAGGATTGGGTCATTTCTCCCCCCTGCCCCCACCCCCTCCCTTACCACCCACTCCACCACTCCACCCCCTCCCGCTCCCCCCCCTCAATACCCAGCAGAAACTATTTTGCCCTTATCTCTAATTTTGTTGTAGAGAGAGTATAAGCTATAATAGGAAGGAACAAGGGTTTTTGCTGGTTGAGGTAAGGATAGCTATACAGGGCATTGACTCATATTAATTTCCTGTGCATGGGTGTTACCTTCTAGGTTAATTCTTTTTGATCTAACCTTTTCTCTAGTTCCTGGTCCCCTTTTCCTATTGGCTTCAGTTACTTTTAAGGTATGCTTAATCTTAATTTAATGTCTGTCTTAATCTTGAAATTTCAAGAGATGTTATACATCAAAGTATTCTCAGGGTCAAAGCATTTGCTTTGTAAATATGCACTTGGAAAATTATTTTCTGAACTACATAGCTAACTCCCTTTAATTTACCTTATCATCTACCGACTCTCTGATCTTTGGAAATTTAGTTACTTCATGTCTTTTTCCTAGGAGTATCCCCCATTTTAAATGAAAATAGTAATAATAATAGCATAAATTACCATGTTTTTAGCATAAATCACACAATGCTTTGAGTACTTATTGATACTACAGTTTTGTGAAGTAGGCAATAGAAATTTCATTTTACGTATCCAGAAAATGAGACATCAAGTTATTAAAGCATTTCCAAAGCTAATCAGTATAGTAAGTGATTAAGCTAAATTTCAAACCTGAAATACGTAACCATGTTCAATAATGTTCAGAGGTCTTCGCAATGCATTCAGTAAATAAGCTCTGAGTGCATAATGTGCCTTAAGTCATTCTAGGCACCAGAAGTACAATAATGAAGAAGGTTCAGAATATACATACGGAAAAAGCTTAGACTTTAGCATAAGTTGGGAGTGATAATATATAGTTGGTCACTTTTGACAGTAATGACTCTCAGAATGAAAATAAGACAGGGTGGTATGATATGGAGTGACTTGGGACTCTTTTGGATATAGTAGCCAAGAAGATCACTTTAAAAAAGATCTGAATGACAAGAAAAGCAGGTCATATAAGCATCAGGAATATAGATAGGTATTACAGAAGAAAGGATACCTAGTACACTAGTCATAAAGGACTAAAAGTTTAGAATATTCAAGGAAGAGGGAGGAAGAACAGGAGGCCAGTGTGTTTGGATGGGGTGTATAATATTACACATGGTACTGATACTTGGAATTGGGCAGTAGCAATGGAGATGGAGAATAGTATATTTATCAAAGATAAATTTTGGAGGTTCCCCATTTCATGCAAAATGTGTCTGCTATTTGTGATTGCTATTTGGATTGAAGATTGCATGAAGGTGGTGGTGGTAGAGGAGGTGATGGCAATAGTGGTAGCATAATTTGTTTTGAATACAGTGTTATGCACATACTGCAAATGAAACTTAACCACTCTATTAGGCATAAACCTAAACACAAGTTGAGTTAATTGCCCAAGGTTAAAAAAATATAAGCAACAGTGTTTTGCAGAGTTCCAAGTCTGCTGATTTGAAATCTTAAGTTAACAATTATATGATGCCTCCCTCTGTAGTCCAGCAGCCAGGTGATATTTGATAGGTTATCTATTCAGCATGTCCAGAGGCAGTTCAATTAATGGCAGAAATTCTCAGTGACAGAGAATGAAGCAAAATTTATTGCCAGGCACACAGTATAAGACATTAGGTCTAAAGATCAATAAGAAGAAGAATGGCTTAGCATTTTTACAGTTTTTATTATGTGCCAGGCATTGTTCTGGCACATAATAAAACAACAAGCTATGTTGTTTTCATTTATAATCCTCAAAAGAATTCTGTGAATGTATTACCATTTCTGTCTTATAAAGAAACTGAGGCACAGGAAGATGGAGTACTTTTCCCAGCATACAGTCCCAGGCGATCTGGGCCTAGGGTTCATGCTCAGGGCACCATTCCCTCCTGTCTAAGTTAGGCTACTGTTTAAGTGAGCATCAATGCAGCACACACAAAACAAATGAAATCAAATGGCGAGCAAGGGGGGAAAATTGGGGATTCCACAATATGAACTGGGCCACAGAATATGTTTGTTACTTAAGCTATGATGACAGACATGGTGTAAATGGAGATCATGTTTTGTGTAATGCTGTTTATGAAGTACAGAGGAGGGTATAAGACTGTTGGGGCCCTATTAATGTACAACAGCTAGTTTTCAGTCCCCTTTTCAAATTATGTTAAATCCATGAAGCTACTCCCAATTTCCTGAACAGAATATATACATATTTTTTTCCCAATAACTCTTCATTGCATTTTCTTTCTTATGGCAAAGATATGAACGTCCTTCATGGGCTTAAAAGAAAAAAAAAGAAACTGAGAGCAGAAAGCAACCCAGAGAACAGTGGGTAAAGTGGGAAGGAAAATGCAAGCACAATCCATAGTGATGCTAACCCAAGGGGAACCCTTCCTGAAAGATTACAAACAAATACAGTCTCACCAGCCTGAGATGACTGATGTTTGGTAGGCAGGGTATTCTGTATGATTGTTTCTTCTGTCATTAAAAATGCCATAGGCATTTTTAGGTCATTGAAAGGTTATGAAAGTTTCCAAGTTCCCAGTGAAACAAATCTGAATACTTTCCACTAAGATAAGAAAAATAGGGAACTATTGAACACACAAGGAATAAGAACTGGACAAGTCTGAAAGGTAAAAGGGAAAATTTAAGCTTCTCAGACATTCAGGAACCTGGTCTCTTGTTAAAAGTCAGAAACTATATCTCCGGCAGTATGAGCAACATGCCAGCTCATCGTTTACTGGAATGAGGCTGCAATTTACAAGTCTTATTAAAACTTTTTAATCACCCAATTTAAAAGAAGTCCAGAGATTTGAACTGACATTTTACCAAAGATGGTATACAAATTGATCATAAACACATGGAAGGTTGTCAACATCATTAGTCACCAGGAAAATGCAAATGAAAAAAAATAAGATATACTAAACACCTGCTAGAATGGATGCAATCAAAAAACTAGATAATAGCAAGTGTTGGAGAGGATGTGAGGAAATTGGTACACTACTATGATGTTGGTGACAGAGATGTGAGTGGTACAGCTGCTTTGAAAATCTTTTTGGAAGTGTCTTTAAAAAGCTAAACATGAGTTTAACATCGTATTTCCACTTGTAGCAATATACCAAAAATGGGAGAAAACAAATGTCCACATAAAAGCTTTATGTGAATATTCATAAAAATATTATTCACAAGTTAAAAACTGAAAACAATTCATATTTCCTTCAGCTGATACATACCGAAACAAAATGTGTATTACCATATAATGGGATACAGTTCATCAAGGAATGTCAAGTAGCAATACATGCTAAAACATGGATGAACCTAAAAACTGCTAATTGAAGGAAGCTAGACATGTAAGATGACTTACTCCATAATTACATTAACATGAAATGTCAACAATATTAAATTCACAAAGATTGAAAATAGATTAGTAGTTGCCTAATACTGACAATGGGAAGAAGAGTAACTGCAAATTGAAAGAAGGATTTTTGGAGGTAATTTAATGCTATCAGATTAGATTGTGTTGATAGTTGCAAAGTTGTACATTTAACTTTAAAAAAAGTCATTGAGGGAGAGGGGGACAAGATGGCAGATTGTTGACATCCCTGAATCCTAGTGGCCACTGGCTACTAGGCAAAAGAGAGACACTAAGGACCCGAAGGGACACCTGCTTGAGGTCCCATGGCCAGTGAAAAGCAAAACTCTCTTTGAATCCACAAATAGAGAAGCAATGAACTAAGGAGGAAAAACAGCTCACAGATTAGCACTCCTGATCTCCAACCCCTGAAAGTCCAGGAGTGGAAGTGGTTCCACACCTCTACACTTTGGGGTAAGTCCCACTTCACATTACACAAAGGAACTCTGAGCTCCATGCTTCCCCCACTGCTCCACACCCTGCTACCCCATGCCCTGAAACACCAGGGAAATCCTCATCCCTACACACACAAGCCCTAGGGTTCCCACTGTTCTACAAGTGCCAGAAGGCACACACCTATAGGCTTTGTTATCCCATACTTGCAGCAGCTGCTATACTTGGCTCCTGGTAACCCATGCCCCTGCACAAGCAAGCCCCAGGACCCTCTTGCCTGCAGGACAAACCCACTGGTTTTGCTGCCCCACAGACACTGTCAGCTTGTTACACAGTAAAGGGAACCATTTGCCACAGTGCAAACATACCCCACGCTCCACACTTTGCTACTCTGCTGGTGCCAGGAGGCCTGCCTCCCCATAGTGCTCAGAGGCCCAGTTCTTCCTACAAAGCTCACCTGCCCAAGGGACATTCTTCACTGTCCCCTGGTGTGGGAACACCAGCTCCCCACTCTGAGGGGAAGAAAGCAGTTACCTGGTACCCTACACGTGGTGCTGGGATGCACAGATGACCAATGCTCCCCACCATGCTACCTTCAGGAAGAGTCCCTGATCCCTTCAAAGAGCATAAGCCCCACCTCCCTCCCTGAGGGAGGAAATCAGTAATCTGCACCACAAAAAAGGACCTTGCCCTTGTTGGCATGTTTCTAGTGTGCCTCTCTCTGAGGAAAACTGCTAGAACCTCAGGAGAAAAAGATCAAAACCCATCCACAGGGGCACAAGGGATTGAAACCTTGAACCAAAAATAGCTCAAGATGTGTAAATCTCAGTGCAATATTAAACAGCAAAACAAATGCTTTCCCTCAAAAGCCATCCATTAAGGATTTAAATAATTGCATAGAGGAAGAAATACCAAATATTGAATTAAAAAAATAGTAAGAATGATTAACAAGCTCAAAGAAGAGACACAAAAGCTTGTGTCTGATCTCAAAGAGGATGTGAATAAATAAATGAGCATCATGAACAGATGAATGAAATTAAGAAGACTGTGCATGATATGAAAGAGAAAATCAATAAAGATATGGAAACCCTGAAAAATGATCTATCTGAAGTGAACTGCTCAATATCTCAAATAAAAATATCAGTCGAAAACTTCCTGAACAAAGTGGACCAAGTTGAAAATAGAGCATGAGGAACAGAAGACAAAAGTAGAGGAATTAGATCAAACAGTAAAAGATCATGAAAAAATGCTAAGAAAATATGAATGAAACATGCAAGACATTTGGAACACCATGAAAAGACCAAATCTACGAATCATTTGCATAGAAGAAGGAGAAGAGATACAAACTAAAGGCATAAAACACCTACTCAATGAATAATAGCTGAAAACTTCCCTGACCTCGAGAGAGAGAGTCATCCAGGTTCAGCAAGCTTACAGAATACCAAATTGTCAGGATCGAAAAAGAATTACCCCCCAGACATATTGTAATCAAAACACACAGCAAACAGAACAAAGAAAGAATACTGAAAGCTGCAAAAGTGAAAAGACAAGTCACATATAAAGGCAAATCTATTAGAATCACAGTGGGTTTCTCAACAAACTCTAAATGTAAGATGATCAAAGACATAATTCAGGCCCTGAAAGAAAGCAACTGTCAACCTGACTAGTCTATCCATCAGAACTATCCTTCCTAATTGAAGGAGAATTTAAAACATTCCACAACAAGGAAAAAGTAAATTGACAACTACCAAGCTAGCACTTCAGGAAATACTTAAAGGACGTTTAAACACAGAAGAAGAAACTAGAGTGAGACATGAAGATTCAAGAAAGAGTAAACCCTTTTGACAAAGTCAACCAGTAAATAAGGAATAGGTAAAAGTAAACAACAGAGGAATAAAAATGTCTAGAAACAACATGCACTTCTCAATGTTAACACTGAATGTAAGTGGCCTGAATGCCTCAACCAAAAGACACAGAATAGCAAACAAGACCCAAGCATATACTGCTTATAAGAGACTCATATCACCGAAAAAAATAAACACTGGCTTAAAAGTCAAAGAATGGAAAAAGGTTTTCCAAGCAATTGGATCCCAAAACAGGAAGGAGTAGCTATAGTCATATTTGATAAAATAGACTTCAAATAAAAATTAGTTGGAAGAGACAAAGTAGGTCAGTTCATATTAATAAGGGAGTAATCCATCAAGAGGACATCTTCTCTTGATGTTAATATATGTTAACGATTGTTAACATATACACACCACATGTTGGTGCGCATAATCTCATTAAACAAACACTACTGTATTTACAAGCACAGATAGACATCAATACAATAATAGAGACTTTGATGTCCATTCTCACCAATAGCTAGGTTATCCAGACAAGCAATTAACAAAGAAACTTCAGAATTAATCTACACTGTGGACAAAATGGACTTAACAAACATCTATAGAATATCTTATTTAGCAGTTGTCTAATGCACATTCTTCTCAGCAACTCATGGTATTTTCTCCAAAATAGATCGTATTTTAGGGCATAAAGTATGTCTTAACAAATATAAGAAAAGTGTAATGAACCCTATATTCTGTCAGACCACAGTGGAATAAAATGAGAAATCAACAAAAGGAATTACAGAACACATTCAAACACATGGAGACTGAGCAATCCATTATTGATTGACCAGTGAATCATTGAAAAAATAAGGGAGGGGAGATCAAAACATTTCTATAATTTAATTAAAATGACAACACTGCTTCTCAGAACTTCTGGCATATAAGAAAGACTGTGTGAGGAGGGAAATTTATAGCTATGCGTGCCCACATTTAAAAGAAAGAAAAAAATCAAAGACAAAAACTAGAAAGGTCTCAAATCTCTAATGGTCCTCAAGCTCCTACAAAAACAAGAACAATCCAAACCCCAAATTAATTGGCACACAGAAAAACATGAGCACAGGAATTAATGAAATGCAGGCTAAAAAATACAAAGAATCAATATGATAAAATGTTGGTTCTTGGAGAAGATAAATAAGATTGATAAGTCCTTAGCTAAAATGACCCAAGAAAGGAGGGTGATGACCCAAATTTATAAAATTAGATATGGAAAAGGAGATATTACAATAAATAACATTGAAATCACTATGGAATACTTTCAAAACTTATACTGTGATAAACTAGAAAATGTAGTAAAAATGGATAATTTTGTAGATGCGTTTGACCTAACAAAACCAAACCGTAAGTATATAGACCACTTCAATAGATCTACAAAAAACAATCAGTTTGAAGCAGTAATAGTCACACAAAAGAGAAGCCAAGATCCAAAAGATTCACTGGAAAATTACATCAGACTTTTGAAGAAAAGCAAACTATTCCATGAAATAGAAAGAGAAGGAATACTACCAAACTCATTATAGGAAACTAGTACGACTGATACCAAAACCAGACAAGTATCAAACAAAAAAGAGAAAATTGTAGACCAATTTCTTTGATGAACACGAATGCAAAAATTCCCAATAAAATACTTGCAAATCTAATTAAACAACATATTGAAAAGATCATATACCATGACAAAGTTGGTTTTATTCTAGAGATGCAAGGATGTTTCAACAAACACAAGTCAACAAATATAATACAGCATATAAACTGAATCAAGGAGAAAAATCACATAATCATCTCAAGAAAATCAGAAAAAGCCTTTGACAATATTCAACATCCTTTTATGATGAAAACTCTAAAGAAAGTCAAAATAGAAGGAACACAACTCAACATAATAAAGGCTATATATAACAAACCTATAGCCAACATCATAATAAACAGTAAAAAATGAAGCCATTTATTCTAAAATCAGAAATAGGGCCAGGATGCTCACTCTCCCCCTATTCTTCAGTAGAGTACTAGACTTCCTGGCCACAGCAATAAGGTAATAGAAAGAAATAAAAGGGATTCAAATAGGGAAGGAAGAAGTCAAATTATCCCAATTTGCAAATATATGATTCTGTACCTGACTCTGAAGAGTACGTCCCAAAACTCCTAGCTCTAATACTTGTTTCAATGTAGCAGAATATAAAAATTAACATACAAAAAACAGTTGCTTTTCTATATACCAAAAACAGGCTGAGAAAGAAATCATGAAAACAATTCCATTTACAATAGCTTCATAAAATAAAATATCTAGGCATAAACATAAGGAGGTAAAAGACCTCTATAATGAAAACTATGAAACATTGAAGAAAGAAATTGAAACAGACACTAAAAGATGGAAAGACTTTCTATGTTCTTGAGTTGACAGAATTAATATTGTGAAATGTGTACATGATCAAAAGCAATCTACAATTTAAATAGAATCTCCATCAAAATCCCAATGTCATTCTTTGCAGAAATACAAAAATTAATCCTACAATTCATATGAAAATGTAAACATTCCAGTAGCAAAAGTTATTCTGAATACAAAGAGCAATGCTGGAGATATAATACCAGACATCAAATTATACTGCAAATCCATATTAGCAAAAACAGTATATTATGGCACAAAAACAGACACAAAGACCAGAGGAATATAGCACCCAGAAATAAACGCACACAACTACATACATTTAATTTTTAACAAAGGAGCCAAAAAATTTACATTGGAGAAAAAACAGCCTCTTCAAAAAATGGAAGTGGGAAAATTGATCATGTACCTGTAGAACACTGAAACTAGGTCACTATTTTTCTCCCAGTACACAATCAATTCAAAATGGATCAAAGATCTTAGTGTAAGGTCTGAAACTTAGAAACTACTGCAGGAAACCATAGGAAAAACAGTGGAAGACAGAGGCATATGCTATTATTTTCTGAATGAGAGGTCAATTGCCTAGGAAATAAGAGTAAGAAATACTCTTACTGAATCAAAATAAAAAGCTCCTACACATCAAAGGAAACAAGTACGAGAATCAAAACACTACACACAGAATGTGAGAAATCTTTGTCAGCTCTTCATCTGGAAAAGGATTATTAATCAGAATATACAAAGAGCTCAAAATATCAAACAGCAAAAGGATAAGTAATCCGCTGAATTGAATAGATGGTTCAGAAAAAGAAATTCAAATGGCTAATAAATACATGAAGTGAGATCTTGCAAATCAAAACTATAGTAAAATTCCATCTCACCTCAGCCAGATTGGCTATCTTCAAGAAAAAACACAGCAACAAAAGCTGGCAAGATTCGTTGGGGGTGGAGGGGATGAACCATCTTACATTGTTGGTGAGCATATAACTGATGCAACCACTACAAAAGTCATTATGGAGTTTTCT
Source organism: Castor canadensis (assembly GCF_047511655.1). Classification (NCBI taxonomy): domain Eukaryota; kingdom Metazoa; phylum Chordata; class Mammalia; order Rodentia; family Castoridae; genus Castor; species Castor canadensis. The sequence continues at coordinate 127,320,108 of NC_133386.1, forward strand.
CAAAAACTAAAAATAGACTTACCTTATGACCCTGCCATACCTCTCTTGGGCATATATCTGAAGGATTATAAATAAATATACAAAAGAGATACCTGAATACCTGTGTTTATTGCAGCTCTGATCACAATATCCAAGGTGTAGAATCAGTGTAGGTATCCAATAGTCAATGAATTGGTAAAGAAAATGTGGTATATGTTTATAAAAAGAATGAAATTATATTATTTGCAGGAAAATGTTTGGACCTAGAGATCATCACGGTGACTGAGATAAACCAAGCTCAAAAAGCCAAATATCATGTTTTTACTCATCTGTGGAAACTTGACCTGAAATTATGATAATAATAATAGTAATAAAAGGACAGTAGTATAAAAGGTAGACTGTCTAGGGGGAATCAGCTGGAGGGGAAAGGGGTTGAAGAGGATCAAAGTGTGTTACATATATATGTATAGGAAGATCACATATAGAAACCCACCAAACCTGAAAGTGGAAGTGAGCAAAAGGGTTAAGGGACTATAAAACAGGGGTTGAGTTTGTTCAAAATACGCTGTATTCATCTATGGAATTGTCACAATGAATTGAACCCCCCCTGTACTTTAATTCATGCTAATAAAAATGATAAAAAATTCCTTTGAAAGTCAAAAAGGTTTAATAATAATTATGCAGTGATTAAATTTCATGTATGAATTTAGAACCTAGCCTCCATGCAGCTATGATTTCACCCTTCTAAAAATTCTTCAAACCTTAAGACAAACTGGTAAAAACCATAATATTAATTTTTATCCTTAAAATACATTTATTACTTTGTTACAAAAAATGCAAGGCATAGATGGCAGAACCCCACAGATAGTTTACCTAAAACTATTTTTGTTACTACTGACATTGTAAATGTGCTTTCAAATACTGCATATACCTGTGTTAAGTAGAATAATGACCCCCAAAGATGTCCTTACCTTATCCCAAGATCCTATGAATGTTACCAGGTACGACAAAAGAGAATTTTGACATATGAGGAACTTTACGATCTTGAGATAAGTAGTTTAAAGGACACTGGTCTTATTAAAAAATAAATAGAAAGGTAGAAGAATCTAAGGCAGGGAAGGAAATGGGATGACAGAAGCTGAAATCAGAGAAAAAGAGAAATTTGAAGAAATTATGCTGTATATAAAAGCAGAGACCATGAGCCAAAGAAGACAGTCTGTGCTAGAGATGAAGAAGGCATGAAGATGGATTCTTCTCCTTAACCTCTGGAAGGCACATGGCCAATACCTTGATTTTACTGCCATCATGTTCATTTCAGACTACTAGCATTTAGAACACTAAAATGACAATTTTTTTTCTTTTTTTTAAAATTTTTATTTTATTCATACGTGCATACAATGTTTGGGTTATTTCTCCCCCTTTCCCCCGGCCCCCTCCCTCCCCCCTCCTCCCCCCTCCCTCCTTTCCCCCTTCCTCCTCCCTCCTCCCTCCCTTGCTCCCCTTACCCCTCGCTACCAGGCAGAAACTATTCTGCCCTTTTCTCTAATTTTGTTGAAGAGAGCATATGAGCAATAATAGGAAGGACCAAGGGTTTTTGCTAGTTGAGATAAGGATGGCTATACAGGAAGTTGACTCGCATTGATTTCTGTGCATGTGTGTTACCTTCTAAGTTAATTCTTCTGGAACTAACCTTTTCTCTAGTTCCTGGTCCCCTTTTCCTATTGGCTTCAGTTGCTTTAAAGTATCTGCTTTAGTTTCTCTGCGTTGAGGGCAACAAATGCTATCTAGTTTTTTGGGTGTCTTGCCTATCCTCATACCTTCCTTGTGTGTTCTCGCTTTATTTGTTAAAAATTTTTAATCCTCTAAGTTTGTGGCAAATTATTACAGAAGTAATGGGCAACAAATGCATGGTCTGAGGTTTTCCTCACAAGTCCCTAAGCAAATATTTTTTAGGAAAAAATGAAACAAAACAAGAAACTAAGAAATTTTAAATCCATATTAAATTTCATCTAATATCATAAATAGAGATTTCAGGTAATTTTAAGGGATTCCCTTTTGGGTAAAAATGCTGAGACTTTCAAATCGCTTTCTCCTCTCTTTTTTTTCCCCTAATATATCATTCATATGTTTATGTTAAGAAGCCTTAATCTCCTAGTATTCAACTTTCAAGAAATTAAATAAATATGAAGGAAGAAGTTAGGAAATTCACACATTTGCCTTTTGTTAAGTCCCCAAATAAAGTCACTGACAGTATTTCTGAAAGTTTTTGGGCTGCAACTCAGGGTTATGGGGTGCCTGGGCAAATCTTAAAAATACAAATAAATAGTGGGAATGTGGATGAGATCAGGCCATAAACATCTGTTTCTTGTATCAGGTAGAGCAAAAGATCTCCCAGTAAAGTATGTCATGATATATCACCTGGAGTTGTATCCATTTCTATCTAGCAAAAAGAAAATGTGGGGAGGGTATAAATGAGATGAGGAAAAATATATGGAGAGTGTGTGTGATATCAGGGTAGAGAGGAGCCTCAGAGTCCCTGGGTTCTGGGCTCTGACAAGGAAACAAATGCCTGCTTGTTACTTCCTTTAGGAGCTTTCACTGTTAGAGCCAGGTCATCATGTAGATTGGTGACTTCATGGCATGACAAGACTTTGGCTCATATCTGCAGCTATTCTATTAAACAAAAATTATAATATCAACCATGAACAGCTTAAAATGTGAAAAATACCCAAAATTCAAAATTTATAAGCAGCTTAAAAAACAAATTCTCCCCAAAGATGGAGCATCTGTCTTCAAATAGCTGTGTCTATAGACAAGCATATTATAGACTACATAAGGATTTTAAAATGTTCCTTTTTTACAATGGGATTAAAAGTGGGTCAGCATAAAAGATAGCCAGTTGTTTCAATATTTTGTTTTGTTTTGTTTTGTTTTTCTCCTAGATCTCCATACAGAAGGATGGAAAAATAACAAAACCTGAGTTTGTCAAAGCTTGTCCCTAAAACAGCTCCTTGTTATCTTTAGAACACAAGGTTACACAAAAGTTCAAAAGTGTTTCTTCTTGTACATTCCCCTATACTTAAAGGCAGCCTGAGAACTACCAGAAGTGTGAAAAGTTCATGCTTATCAAGGAACATTAGTGTCAATTACTAAAAAAATGATTTTTTTCAGAAATTAAAACAAAATGGTTTTTCTACCCCCATTCTCTCCCTACTGACAATCATGGGTGACAGTTACCCACATCAAAAAATATTTTCTCAGCAGAGAAAAGCTGGTAAAGAGGGTTTGTCAGTTTCTCTTTGTTCTCTATTTACAGTTATAAAGGAAAAATGATTTATGATTACTATAATTATAGCTCTCCTTAGGAGAGCTGTACTAATTACATAATTTTTTAGCCATTTTTCTTTTTACCAGCTCTTAGTTAATCTAAATTGAAATGTATTTAGCAATTTTGTACCGTTACTTCAAACCTCTGTGCAGGTCACAAATTGAGTGGTCTAGGATCACTTGGTGCATCTAATCTGTTCATGACTAGCATAAACCTCATGGGTCTACATATTCACAGCTGTGGTAGAAAAGCTCCCCTCAGTAGACAGGATCTTCAGAGGTGACTTCAGGGAGTCTGCAGAAAATGAGTTTTAGGCAAAATGTTGTTTAATCTGTAGTTAAGGCAATGAGCCCCAGGTGTTGGCCTGAGGTACATTAGCTCAGTTAATATTATTTGCAACCTACTCTTTCATTTTGTGACATATATCACTTTTAGAACTCTAGTGTTTTCCATTGTGCTTTTGTCTCTTAATCTTTTCTCTGACTCCATTTTTCTGTTGCCTCCTTTGTGGTAAAAGCTAAAAGTGGCAAAAGAATGAAAAGAATATCGCTCCAACTTTAACATTTCCTTGAAATGAAGTTTCTGTGTTGTTTGCTTTAAGGAGTATTTGCTTTTAAGTACTACTTGTCTAAAGATAGTTATGTCTAGACAGCCTTATAGTAGCTGCATTTGAATTTTGCATTGTAGTAGATAACACCTGGGGAGGAGATATAAGTCTACTCCCTTCCACACAGATGCACCCAAATACAAGTGGCACTTATTGGAGAAATGGAAATCATGTTTTCTAAATTCTCTTCTTTACCTAGTTTCTAAATAATTTTATATTCTCAGAAAAATGTGAAGTTTCTTTGTCATTTTGTAACTTCACAGCTGGAGAGTAGGTGTTGTTATTTTCACTTTATGTATTTAGAAATCCAGGCTCAGAGAAATGAATGACCTCCCCTTGCACTAAGCAGCTATTAAGTGGAGAAGCATTTCAGCAGTCACCTTTCTGTCTCTCAAGTACCCAAATGCTTCCACTTATTCCTCTAAAAATTCATATGAATTTCGAATTATTCCTCATTTACAATTGAAACCTAGATGGAGAGAGATGAAATTACATGACAGTAAACAGCAGAACCTGTATTGGAACCTCCCTTTCCCAGGAAATGATAGAACACTTAGCATAGTGTGTCTGAAGGAAAATATCTCTGCATGCTTCTAATTTAAAAATGAATCCATATTAAAATTTCCAGAGAACTCTATCCTGTTCACGGACCAAAGATTTTATCTAATTTAAAAAATTATAAAGGGGGAAAAGTAATAAGGGGACAAGGGACAAGGTTTGTATTATCACAAATGAATTCTGTAGTTCGCTCAAAAGAAAAGAAATAATAATAATAAAAAATAACAGAAAAAAGGGGTTAGGTCACCACTAAGTCCCATTGTTGTCAAATCAAGCAATAATAGCCAAAGCGAGACTGATTTCTCGTGTTGTATAAAGGAAATGACCATATCACCTTGACTGACTCATTTGAAAATATTAAAATCACATGCACATGAAAATATTCATTCCTATGAATTAAGTGCTGAAAATATTAAGCTCACCGCAATATTTCATGCTAGCAGTGAGAACATCATCAAGTTTGTCTCATTCTGTTTGTTTCATGGATCTTTCTCAGTTTTTATTTTTATTGGCTTAAGACCTTGAAGATACCACCATATGAATGAACTGAAATGCTAATGTAACTTTTATTTAGATTGGGCAGTGGGAATTGAACCAGTGGGGGAATTTTATGTTATCTATCATTACAAAGCAAGAGCTTTATACACAATAGTTATTTTTTACATTTGTCTTATAAGAAACACAACAGGAAACAATTTATTTAGGGCAATTTTCATTGCAAATATATAATGGTTTGGTTATTTGTGTTGGGAAAAGGGGAAAAAGACATTTGGCATGTATACAGAGAATAGGAAATGACTGAAAATGAATTGTAAAATTGTGTAAAAAATACTCCTTCACACATATGCTACCAGTTATTTAAAATGGAAAATTTGGAAAATTAGATATCTGTTTTAATTTCACACAATTTGAGCTCCCAAAATAGAGAAAGCTTTATTAAAGCCATTAGTAGGATGCTCAAGAGAAAGGGATAAAACAATAAAGGAAGAAGAACAAACATAGGAAAATCATAGAATTAATTTTAAAATCACTTCCTATCTAATAGTAAATGAAACGATAATACTCTTAACCATAATTCAAACACATATCACTAACTTTTCAAAATCATTTTCTCCTTTGTCATGTCATGTTGCTGCTCAATAACCCTGAGTGACAGCCAAGCTCTAGTTAGGCTATTCCTCCAGTTTATATCTAAGAAGGGAATGAGATTCATACAGTAAAAGATAAGCTACTTAGATCACTGAGCAGAACCTCAGGGTAGATCAGGGTCTTACATAACTTGTTCACATTCTGAAGGTTAAAAAATGAGATAGAGGAAATTAACATATGCACTCAGAGCTTCCCCTCTAACTTTGTATAGGGATTTCTCATCCTTCTTTTTTTCCCCCCTCTCTTGTCATACAGCATATCCCAAGAAACATAGATACAATGGAGTCAGAGATCATTTCCTATGATTAATGAAACTAATCAGGAAATATCAGGGGAAATATTGAAAGTTGAGTAAGAAGTGAAAAATTGGTACTGACTATATGCACTTTATCAGGGTGATGACTTATCTTAAACTGGGAGGAGATATTATATTGAAAAGTATGTTGAGAGTACACAGTTAGATAGTATCCCAACAAAATTTATGTCCACCCAGCCCTTCATAACAGGTCCTTATTTGGAAATACACCCAGCTCCTAATTAAGTGTCTTTATTTGGAAACAGGAATTTTGCACATGTAATTAGCTGAGATGATTAGTTTGTTCAGGATAAATCCTAAATCTACATCCTGGTGTCTTTATAAGAAGAGAAGAGTACACATAGAGGCACAAACTAGGAAGAAGTCCACGTGAAGATGGGTCCAGAGACAGAAGGAGCCAGCTGTAATACAAGGAATGAAAAAGAACCAAGAATTCTCCCAGGAAGGCTCTTCCGAGGCTGACACCTTGATTTCATACTTCCAGTCTCCAGAACTTATGAGAGCATGAAATGCTGCTCTTTTAAGCCACACAGTTTGTGAACTTTGTTATGGCATCCCTAGTAAACTAATACAGGAGACCATTAAAGAAGAAAGCTAGCTGATGGAGTGACTCAAGTGGTAGAGTTCCAGCCTAGCAGGCATGAGGCCCTGAGTTCAAATCTCAGTACCCCAAAAAAAGATAAAAAAGAAGAAAACTCAAAAATTCCCTCTGCCCCCATTCAAAAAGTGTGTTTGTCTCAGGAAACAGGTTGAAGGGAGGAGGTATGTCTGAAGAACAGATGAGGGAGAGGTTGGTAGAGACAGTTGTCAGAGAAAGAAATTATATTTATCAGGTAATTCCAATACTATAAGCTCCATGTCTGTTAGTTTACATGTTTTTTTCTTTCTTAATTCTCACCACAATCTTGTGATTTAGAAATTTGACACCATTTTTGAAGTTGAGGCTTAGAGAGCCTAGGTATCAGGCTCAAAGTCACAAACAAACAAATAACAAAATCAAGACTCAGTTCCATGCTTCCTGATTCCTGGTGGGTGTTCTTGCTCCTTAAGCCTGAAATTAAATGATCTAAGAATACAATAAATATTTCTTCCCTTGAGACTTTTAAGACTAGTCAGGACACAGTAATAGGGAACTCTCAGGAGAATCAGTACTCTGTGGGCAGAGAGATGAAACTGGATATCCTAATATGCCTTTTCCAAGTCTAGTTACTCTTACTCTGAATAAGGCACTGGCTAAATGCTAGTTCATTATCATTTTAGTCTAGGTTAACTGAAAAACAAGATTGATTGACATTTTGGAAGTATTCAACATTTATATGCATGAAATTTAAGACTTTAAACACATTCAAAAAAATGTTCTTAAGATAGCTTGTACTGCTTTTTACAGTGAAATACTCTGCCCCAAACCAGATGTTTTCCAAAATTTAATGTTTCAGTCCTTCCCATGCTGATGAACTTGTACTCAGGACTATGGAGGAAATGGGCAGTTTTCCTAACCTGGAAGAGAAAAGAAATATTGTAGCATCTTATTTTAAATTCTTCTTGCTCATTCCCTTTGCCTTCAAAATGTACTGGTTCTAGATAATAAGAATACTACAAATTCTGATTACGGTTTTAAATTTTCTTCATGTATTTTGTATCCTCTGCTGCATAGTACACCATGTAGTTCTCATGTTTCAGAAAATATCATCCAACAGTGAAAGTGACTGCACAAATTACATGTGATAGTTGTCAGGGTTCAATTCACAGCTTTGTAATGTTAAAACAAATTTCCTCAATTTTAACCAGGCAAAGCTTTATATCTACATTGTCTGCTTCTATGCAAAACAAAATAAATAGAAATTTGCTAAAACTGTGAAGGCTGAAAATGTTTTCTTGTCCTTCTCTGCTATTCCTTAGATGTGTTCTAAGTGTGCAGGACTCCTATGGGAGGAAATGTGTCCCAGGAAGAATAGATTCTTGCAAAGTTTTATACCTCTCATTAGTTTATTCAGTAGAATAATGTTTGCAAAATAAGTTTCATTCACTTAGTTTAACTAACTCTCCTTAACCAATATCATTGTTGCCCTTAATGCAGAGAAACTAAAGCAGATACCTTAAAGCAACTGAGGCCAATAGGAAAAGGGGAACAGGTACTAGAGAAAAGGTTAGATCAAAAAGAATTAACCTAGAAGGTAACACCCATGCACAGGAAATCAATGTGAGTCAATGCCCTGTATAGCTATCCTTATCTCAACCAGCAAAAACCCTTGTTCCTTCCTATTATTGCTTATACTCTCTCTACAACAAAATTAGAGATAAGGGCAAAATAGTTTCTGCTGGGTATTGAGGGGGGGGAGCGGGAGGGGGTGGAGTGGTGGAGTGGGTGGTAAGGGAGGGGGTGGGGGCAGGGGGGAGAAATGAACCAAGCCTTGTATGCACATATGAATAATAAAGGAAAAATGAAAAAAAAAAAACCAATATCATTATTTTTCTGAAAAATACTTGTAATTTTTCAGTTCAGAGAAGACTATAGACTCTCATTTTCCTAGATTTCAGTGCATACCGATTCATAAAACATTTTTTTCAACTGTAAGTCTTCCACCAGTTCTTTATGTTTTAACAGAGATACCACTTCCTATCTGTAGCATTCTCTTGCTGACCCCAACTGTGGCTCCTGCCATACTACAAAGCATTAGTTGATTTTCTTCCTATGTCATTCCATGTAATTTTAGTTATTGTATGACTGGTTCTATCACAATTACCTGTCATTGAAACTTGTATTTTATTATAGCAGCCTAAATTGACTAAAACACCCTCAAAAAATCCTGATATCACTCCTCAAGTCTCTGCACAGCTAAAAAAAAGTTCTCTGAAGATGGGGTACTGCATTTGAATAGTTAAAGCTGTTTTTAAAAGGATGCTGTTAAATTCTTATAATACATTGGCTCACCTAGAGTCAAGATGGTGCAAAGTTTGACAGCTACAGCCAAAGGAGTGCTTGGTGTTTAAAAGGTCAGGAAGTTAGGCATGACCAAACTGTTCCCAGATGGCTGAGGCTGTCAGTGCTATTTGAAATAATCCATGTTGAAGATACTAGAGTTGGGTTTTCCTGCTTTATCCCCAGGGAGTTCTCTGTTTATAACAACTTTTGTGCCACTCATGCATCTTCTTATCCCACACATCTCTTTATGAAGACCTACCCACTTGGTACCCCAACTAGATCTTTTTAGGAATCTCATGGGATAAGCCTAACTTACAAATACTTCAACTTCTCAATTTGAGGAAAGGTCATGAAGAGAAAAGTCTGTCAGCATTTAAAATCCTATATCTGCACACAGTTTTTATAGACTCAGGGAAGAAGAATTAAATAAGAACACATGGCTTGATTTGACTTTGAATTTAAACATAGATGAAAAAATTCTTTGCATTATTTAATTGATTTTTTCATTATCTATCTATGAAGTACCTACTGCAAGCCCAACTCTGGGCTGGAATGGATGAGACAGCTCCTTCACTTGAGTAAGGACATGATAGGCAGGCAAGTAACGAAAAACTCAGTATTAGAGAGCACATATGGTTACAATTATTGGAACTGTTTTATTCACTTAATTAAGTATTTCCTCCACATCTAATAGGAACTGGGATCTGTGTTGAGGGCTAGTTTGAAAAGATAGTAAATATAACATTTGTGTCCTCAAGTGACTTTCAGCTCTAAAAGCACTAAGATAAACAATGATATTAAAAAGAGATACTATGAAGGAAGGAATTCTAGGCTGCATAAACTGATTCATCTTTTCTCTGAGATAGTAAGTCCCCCATACACATTAAAATAATTTGATGACTCTCCTTCTTACCAAACCATATTTCATTCCTATCAATTTACAAAACAAAGGAAAAAGGAGAAGAAAAAACAGGCTGCATTTTAGGAGTGCTGGATTCCACTCTATCCTTCTTCCCTAAACACCTGCAGGATGTTACAGAGCAATGTGCATGAAGAGAACTTCATTGTCTTCAGGGCTGGTGTTCACAGGAAGAAAGTCTCTCCTTGGAGGGAGCATATGGGAGCACACCAAGACTTCAGCCTTAACAGAACTAGATTATAGATGCAGGTGATTCCAAAACCCTAGTGAAGACTGATATATTGCTGCATGGACCCTAAAAATACTAAATATCTGTGGCCAGACCAGGAATCTGGGCTGGAATAAATTTCTCCAGGTAACTCTAATGCACTGTTTGCTTGGAGTCATCAACCTTCAGTTGTAGCACAAACTCTGGCAGGACATTAAAGAACCTTTAAGACCTGGTCACACCTGCCTTCCTGGAGAGGTCTTTTGTCAGTCTTACAACCATTCCATCCCACCTCCACCCATTTTTGCCTTCCAATGATTTTCTCTCTCTCTCTCTCTCTCTCTCTCTCTCTCTCTCTCTCTCTCTCTCTCTCTCTTTTTCCAGGGTACCATGCTGGCTTCAAACTCTCAATACTGCTTCTGCCTCCTTAATGCTGGGATTATAGGTGTGTACCATCAAGCCTGGCTCAAATATCCCACATTATGTCTTGTTCTTTCTGAGTACATCAAACTCAACTGCAG